>NC_137587.1:66273180-67473180 GCF_963210335.1 Falco punctatus
AAACTAAAATAAACATCAGCCATTAAAACAAGGATTAAATGCTTGGAGGATTCTTTATTTGAACAAACTGATGTTACAAATTTTGTGGTGCAGATGTTAAGTGTTAGCGTGAAAGCATAAGAGGCCATAAAACATGGGCAGGAGCCTGCCAGAGGAGTTTACATTGTGGGGAGCACACATAACCAAACTGCACACTATTTTAGGAGTCAGGTGTTCCCCGCTTAAGAGGTCAGAGAATTTCATGTGAAATATGAGCTGAAACAGTCAATCTACAACACAGCACATATATGCTATGGGTGACTAGGCACAAGGGACATTATTCTTTTGCCAGTCACTTTGACAGTGTGTTACATAGTCTATCTGGACAAAAGTACCACAAAATTCAGGACTGTTAGGTAATAGGAGAAGAGCGATACACTCCCAGATCCTCAGTGTAAAACGGATGTAACATTTCACAAGCTCATTAGCTGTTTTTTATCTACAGGGTCTTACCTTTCCTTGGCTGCAAAACAACATGATCATATCACATTCTGCAGTCCAGTAGTCTTTGAAATCTTCCTCAGAATGGCAAAAAACCATAGTCCCTACTGTGATCAGAAGCATAACAGAGCTCTTCTGAAGCCTCAGTAGAAAACTCCTTATGTTCAGTGCTTTTTATGGCAACCCAGCAGATGTACAATTCCAAAGCAACCGCCCCAAATGACCTTTTCCTATTACACACCAAAAGCCCTGTCTAGCACTGTCTGGGTTTTGGCACATTCTTGCTGTAACTGCAGAGTCCTTTCCTGCTCCTCCTACCTCTCTTCCAACACTATTTCCCAGACTCATCTGAAAAGCAACTTCTCCTATAGCCTTCCACCTTTTTTTTTCTCCCTAATCTTTCCCTTTGTAATTTTAGCTACCTCATTCTAGTTAAATCTACTGAAAGTTTCTGGATGCAGTTCAACAAAAGCCACAAATGAAAGTAAAATGATAGAGTCCTTTCTGCAAGGCCAGATTTCTCCCTAGTTTTTTTCCTATTGTTGCCTTAAAAATCCTCTCCAGTTCTTCCCTAGGAAGCCTGCTGCTAACTCCCTTCCACATCCCTATATACCCTCACATGGAGACATGGAGAGCTAGCTCTGTTTTCCTTTATGCTGTTACTTCAGCAGCACAAAAAGGAGGAGAGAGTATGCAAGTGGAGCAAACAACTAACATTAGTTCTCCCTATGGCCCAGGAGCTTCTAGAGAATCTTTCACTGATACTCACATTAGGCAGGTTTTATTAGTTTCACTTAGAAGTAAAAATCATCACTTTCACAAATCAAAATAGAGAGAAAGCAAAAGGAGATCCTGCACACAAACCAAGCCTAGAAATTAAAGAAAGGAAGTACTTGGGGTATATGCTTGCTAGTTAACCTAAAACCACGTCAGTCCAAGGAAGGGCAAGTTTGCTGAATTATCAGAGGGACAGGATGCCACAAAGTTTCTCTGGTACTGGTAGCAGGATACAAACACCTCTCAAAAGTCTATCAATCCCATGTTTAAAAGATCATGACACTGCATCTATGTCTGTGAGCATCGCTATTTAATCTAGACACTGCACTAATTTCAAAGAAATTTTTAAATCTAGCATAATGACTTGATTTCATTTTGAATCAAGAAGGCAAGGTGTATGGTGGAGCCAGGAAGGAAGGGAAACAGAAAGTGGAAGTCAGCAGCAGCACTTACATCCCAGAACCAGAGCAAATGCAAAACCTAAACAGAGTACAGGCAGACTTCCTTTTAAGATCAAGGGGTGGTAGGATGAAACACAGGGAAGTTTATTATTTAAAACCACACCTAGAAAAATACTCTACAGTTAAATCAATCTACTCCTCATGTTTAGATCTGACAAACCATTTATTGAACAGTTTGTTCAAAAGACTGACTGCACAGCATCAGCACAGTGGATGCCCTTGTACAAGTCAGCAACCTTGTCTGCTTGGCCTCGGGATCAAGTTGCTCCTGTTTAGAAGCAAGACAAACTTGAACAGGCTTAGAGATCTGAGACTTCCAGGATGATAACACATTTGCTGCAGAAGTCATCCCACTGAAGAATATGTGCTAACATGCCTGAGCTAAAAGAGCAACCATAGATCTTGGGACAGCTCAGAGCTGTGAGATCACCACAGGCACATAAAGGGGGCCAGTTCAAAGTTCACAGACACCACCAGAAACATCCCTTCACTGCCTCCTTTGGGCTTTACACCCAAAGTTCTGTGTATTGGTTACCTTGCAGCTGCAGTTTCCATCCATACAACAACAGAGGTTCTTTTCAAAACACTGATCTCCTAAAGGACAAAAAAAAAATACAACAACAAAAAAACCACACAACCCCACACTTTACCTCCAGGGCCCTTGCTCCACACAGTTGCTTCCTTGACACCTTTCCTATGGCATCTCAGAATAGACACAAGCAAGGATTGAAGAAGGAAACAAAGAAAAGCAGACACTATTGGAGTTGCTGCCACAGCCAGCACCCCCCAATCTATTTCCAGCCATGAGAACATGGAGCCCCCCTTCACCTCTGTCAGGACACAGCATAAAATTGTCTCTGTTCACTGGTCTTTTATACCTCTATTAAAAGCTTGGAATTTCAGATTTACCACAGCTAGCTGATGCCAGTGGGTAGTCTGAAGTTCAGGAATTAAAATGCTTGCTCATTCAAATCCCAGCTGATTACAGACCTAAAGCTGTCCTCTCATTTTTAATGCCTTGTTCTACAAAAGGGTTATGAGCCTCCTCTTTCTGACTAGCATGGCAGACTAGTTTTTTCAACTGGTAGGAAAAAAATCATTTCATAGCAGAATGGTCCAAAGTTCCCTAATCCATCTCCCAAAGGTGTTGGGGGTTTTTGTTTTGGTTTGGTTTTGTGTTTGTTTTTGTTTGGTTTTTTTTTTTTTAACATGGTCACTTTCATAACAAATCACAAGTTCATGACTATTTGTCTGGCACAGCAGCAAACAAGAATTTGAGACAGAAGTCATGAACTCTGGGCTGGATCTTAAAACACCACGGAAATTTTATTGCAAGGATTTTTATCCAAGTTAGTCTGTAGCTTGGACACATCAGTTAAAACCTTATTCTGCAAAACATACTCAGTCATCAACATAACACATCAAGACTTTGTCTTTAATGGCAGGCTTGTAAGACAGCACAAGATAAGCATTATGATCTCTGTCCACTCACTGGTTCAATTTGTCTGCAGGATTTCAAAGATTGCCACCTCCTGAACTATGTGTGCTCATCTCCTTTTAAAAGGACACCTTTATTGTAGGCTTTCCATCCAGCTAGAAACAAGGACCCACTCATGCAAGACAGTCAGGTAAGACAATTTAATGGTACAGAAAGCAGGCACAGTAAACATGACTTAATGGTAAGACTATTAAAGTGGGAATGGCAATACCTGCTCTGTCACTCCCTCTTAGCTTCTGTACCTCGGTTTCTCATCCTGTATTTGATTTTCCCTGTTAGTAGCTGTAAATTCTCTGAAGCTGAATTGATTTCCTTTCTTTGTGACAGATGCACAAAGGTCCCAACTTGCTTGGGGCCGTGGGGGAAGATCCTGTAACACAAATATAATTAGGTCCTAGTGATAAGGCATCATGTACGTAAGACTTTGAACTCTGGCTCCTCAGTTTTGATCACAAACTCAGCAGATCTAAGATCAATCACAAATCAGGGCTTTGGAGAGTACAAAATGCCTGGCTGAAGTTATACTGTAAAAAATGGCATCACTGGCCTCCAGGTTTATTTTATTTTAATAAGTCTGCAGTGAACGTGCTTAATTTCCGAAGAATGTTTTTACAACTGCCAGCCTTACCAACCTATCCTGAGCTTTGGCACCTCAACTCCGGTCACTTCTGAGGCTGGAAGAGCTCAGGGACTCTCCAAACCAGGGGCTCCCCACCTATGGTCTGGCCTCATCATTACACCTATACCTTGAGAGAGGTGGCACAGACCTCCTCGAAAGCTGAGCAACTTACTTCTGATGATTTGCAAAAACCAGTAAAGAATACAGGTTCATCTTCCTTAACAGTGTTGGCTCAGCAAGTCAAAGTGAAGTAAAAAGTAGTGTAACAGTTACTTTCAATCCCTAATGTATACAAATATGTCAAACTACTCAGGGAACAGATGAGCTGAGAAAGAAACTGTCAGTTTATACAACTTTCAGATCTAAAGGCTCTCGATACCATCACCAGCTCAGAGTTAGTAGCCCTAATCTGTAAATAAAGAAGCTGCTTGAGAGTTAGAGGTTATAGTCTAAATGACCTCTAATTTTCTGTGCCCTCAGTCTTGGGTTCACAGTTTGGGACATCTATCACTTAGGAAACTTAGAGCTTTTGAACAGAGGCAAAACCTGCCCCAAAATTTTCCCATCTTGGCCACACAAACATGTAGGTGGCCCAACACTTGGTAACTTCTATAGGTAAGATCCCAAGGGATCTACATTAGGAACTGAGACCAGAGTCCCAATTCCCAACTCTTGGCTCCAACCCTCACCTATGATTTATGATAATACAGAGAACACAAAGACAGTTACAAGGTAAGCAATGTACCTTAGTTTCCTTGGAGCCACCTGTCTCCCTTTCTAGTCAGAACAACGACCGGAATTCCTGTGAACATCCTGAGACAAGGACAGTGTACACTAGGCAGCCTAGCTCATTACCACCTGCCAGTTTAGACTTCAATATGTTCCAGTGGAAACTAGCATTAAGTTTTATAAGGAACCAAGCGAAGAAGCAGTACAGCTCTACTGCGTGCAGCTGCTCTGAAAGGGGAAGAAATCTATACACTATGCGTATCTGCCATGTCCTCTTCATGTCTCTTTTGACAGTAGAGGAAGAAGAAACTGGAGTCCTTCCTGCTCCACATTATCCATGCTGACCTCATGCTGATGGCTCCATCCAGAACAGACTGGCAATAAAACTCCACTTGCCACATGTGATGGAAAAGGACACTTCTGAATGGTAGACTGCTCCAATAGGCTGCTGTTTATCAGACATAAGGAAACAATCACACACTTACAGGGGAAATCCAGACTCCCCATTTGGAAGACCAGGGACCTGGAAAAACCAAGGGATTTATCCACACAAGTGAGACACACTCCCATGGGTGAAGTGCTGAATTTCTGATACGGGGAATACTTCAATGCTTGCAAACACTTAATCACATTACATCTTCTGCATAGCCCATTGCTGAAATCCTTGCTTTAATTCTTCAACAGATGCTTCCTAATATGGACTAATACAGGTTGCAGTACATCTCTCTATTTTTAGTGCACATTTTTTGGCCTTAACAACTGCTATTTCAGGCCAAGTCAAACCTGCAGAGAAAACACAGCTAAGAGACAATGATTAAAGATGGGGAAATGCAACATAGCAGTAACATGTGTTTAGGATTTATACCTGTTAAGGGAAGTGTTCCCTACATTTGATACCTGCATACTAGCACTTGTTTAAATTATTACCAGCTTAGATCAATTGTTAAAACAGAGAAGCAATGCATTTTTTGTGGATTAAAATGTTGATCTTCCTGTTTTTTCACCATATGCTTCACTCCATGCAGCACATTAGCATTAAACGAAAACTGGTTCATTTAAACTGACAAAAGGGTTTAGAGCAAACCCACATTTAAGAGTAATTTATGAGGTCTATATCATAAACATGAAATAACAACCTTCCCTCCAAAGACAAGCTGCTCTCTCTCATGCTCCTGGACTGTATTTTATATCAAATCCCTTCTATGTAAGGGGACTTTAATACATCACTGGAGACCTTTGGAAAAGTTATAACAGAACTTACTTTTCCCAAAGAAATAGAAAGTTTTATGACATGGTTAGAGGAGATTCCTATGCTTTCGTATCATTGTTTGATTCTGGTTTTAACACTGATAGTTTCATCAGGAAAAACTGATTTTTTTTTTTCCATCCATAGACTTTGATGGCATAGGAAACATACAAAATATGTGACCAGATCTCAGCAAATTATGTTCCATGATAGTTAACATAACTATATCCATTTACTGCAGCTGAGTGTGTGGATATTGTCAGGTGGAAACAGCTTTATTGTATATATTACAAGGTCACAGAGAGACAGGGAAATGAAAGAAGCCCCATCTCAGGTATTTTTTTACTCCCATTCTTAGCTACAGGGAGTTATAAAGGAGAAGGTAGAGTTCCCCCATAGTCCCCTCTGGTCTGCCTATTTCATCTCTGCCATAAGCTCTTCCTCTGCAGTCAGAGATTGGTGGGAACCACAGACAACTGCCGAAACACAGATTAGCCCTGTAGCTACCTCCTGTCCCCACAAACAAATTAGAGAGTCTATTCATAGAGGTCTAGGCCAAATCTGAGAGCACTGCAAAAATTATGTATGATACATTAAAAGAGATCTCTCTCTCACCCCATCTGGCTCATCTGTACAGAAATTCTGACTGATATGCATTAAAACCTACAAACAAAACTCCCTATGACTCCATTCTCTCTCCAGAAAGTCCAGAAAGTCAGTCTAGGACCTTTGACAACAAAGTCAAACTTGTTTTTTAAAATCAGAACAGTGTATATGATAGCAGGTTTGTACCCCAGATGTAGCCCAGTGTCTAGAGATGAAAACCAAAGAAGTGTTTCACATCACTGGTGTGAAGCTATTTCCCGTGTTCCTAATGACGGCATGCTTCAGAGAAAATGAAACCCAACCTTTCCTCCCTTCACCCTCACAGCATATGCACCTGGAAACCTTTTAATAGGTTTTCTGTTTGCCTCACAGGGGCTCATGTTCATGCCTGAGCAGAAACGTGCATTGTGACTTGAACTCTTTCTCCTGCTGGATGACAGGTGATAAAAATAATACGTATACACATATCATATGACTAACAATAGCACCTGGCCCAAGGTGATGGGATCCATCCTTTGCTGCTGGAGCACTTCAGAATTTAAACAAAGGAATTAAAACATCAGCCACAGATCCGGGATTTTTTTTAACCCATTAGTAGGCACTTTCAAATTCAAATCTCAAAGATCCAGTCATGCAAGACCCTAAGTAATTTCCCATTCCTGACTACGGCCAGATTAATCCTCTTATACAGATTATTCCAGGAGAAATTTGGCTCCCACAAAGTTCTCCTGCAGCTCTAAAAATAATTTTGCATGCTGTAGGACATATTATACCACTTAAAGGAGTTGTTTTAGAGGTTTTAACAACTTCTTATCAAACCAGACTGCTAGCATTACCTAGCTTCAAGGAACCATTCAGCTCAGTTGCCCTCTCCCATGGCTGGGGTTTGCGAGAAAAATACCACACTTCTGGGTGGAACACAAGAGGAATGCCCTTGGAAAGCTATGCTCTCTGTCCCCTTGGTAGCACTGACACATGCCACTTTCTGATTAAGTTCATTTTGCTTTCCTAAAATGCTTTCCTCCTCCCCCTACAAATACACACACAAGTCATTACATCACTGTGTATCTTTTTTTACAATCAGTTAAGTTCATATGTCACAGGTCCATTGATGCCTATATAAATTTACCATTGAGCAATTTAGCCCCGTTTAAATTCTTATGACATGATCATTAACTAACATTAAAAATTCAGCATCTGATGCTTCGTGCTTTATTTGCATCCCAAGTAAACCCAGATCATGCCAGGTATCACTAAATTATGAAATTTTAAGGAGAAGGCATCTTTAGAGGTGATTCTTGTCAGTTCAGAACATACAAGAACAGCAAAGGACTGGAAAATGCTCAAGCATGGCAATGCTGTGGCTTTGAAAAATACTCTTTTTATATTGTATTTACACAGACATGTATTTCTCTATGTTGTTCCACAATACAGGATGTGTATCTAAAATGTCTAACATGTGAATATTTCCCCCGTATTTACAACCTCCATTCTTTCCTGCCAAGTTTTAGCCGGGGTGAGCCAAATTACAAGCAAGTGAAAAACAGCCTCTAGTACAAATCTGATCAGTCCCTCAGTCTGCTGACACTGGTGAGTACCATAGTAAAGAGACCTTTTCCCAGGAGAAACTCTGGAAGCATGCCCCTAGATCATCATTTCCACACAATTTCATTAGGAATGGACCTTCTGTGTGTCAGAGAGGATTAATTATTTTGTTTCTAAACTCTTTGTGCACAAAAGTTAATCCAAACCAGACAGGAGTCAATTAGGTCGTTAACGTGCTAAGCCTATTAACAGCCATGACTTACATTTCTTTCCCGCAACAATGGAAAACATTCAGGAGTCTGCCTTTAAGTGGCAAAACCCATGAGCCATTTCATTATTTTACGACACGGCTACTTGAAACAGTGACTGTTTGCACGAGCAAGTAGCACTCTCCGCTGTGCAGCAGTCCGGTGCTTTGCTCCCTTTTCAGCATAGCCAGCCTGCGGTCAACACAAAAAATCAGCACCCAAGGGATACAAAATCTGTTCCCCGCTGTTTCACAAACTCCTGTGTGATCCTGGGGAGGGGCAGGGAATCACAGAGTCTTCAAATTTCCTCGTCTACGTGCTGGGGGTATCCTGGTCGCATGCAACAGCCCATGCTCTCCCCACACCCAGCCCATGCTTAGCCCCTCAATTAGCATCAGGCAGGCAAAAAAAACCCAGTCACAGAACAAGATCCATAGCCTTAAATAAATTTTATATCAGACTGTCAATCCCCTCTGCCTCAGAACTCAGACACACGCCCAGCCCATGTGGCCTGGCCACCACCTTTGCACAAGCTGAGCTATGGTAGTAGTGTGTGCATATATGTGTATGTGTGAACATGTGTGTTCTTAGCTCAACAAATACAAAGAACTTCAATTACTTTGCTTGCAGTAGGAAACTCTGGCTCCTCAGACTGTCTGTGGATCAGAAATCTAACAGATAGGTAATTAATCTTGCTGACACATAGAGTTAAGTTCAATCACATCACATCAGACCAAGGGTCCACCTAGCCCATGCCATGAGGTCCCCCAAGCTCAGGACCTGCCTGTCAGTCACCTCTGGGCCAACCTGAGGAAGACAGAGCTTGCAGGGAGGATCCCAGCAACCATGGGGACTATCCATATTTCCTTTTGGACAAAGAGAGGAGCAGCATATAGTGGGACCCCAGAAAACTGCAAGAAGTCGTAGCTGCTACTAGAAACGTTTTTTTCAGTATTGCCTTTTACTGTCATATTTTCACAGTTCTGATGCCATGGTACTCACCCATCTCCTCTTCCCATTTGTGATCCCATATAATTACTCAGTATCTCCCCAATTTCATTTCCCTTAGCCCTTCCTCTCAGGGAGGGAATTTCAGTTCTGCCAAGGACAGGCAGCACCCTGCCCCTAGACAGAAGGTCAAAAGGTTCAGTGGCAAAAGGATGAGGCAGATTTCCTGGACTGATTTGGGTTCAATCCAGCTTGTAACTAATAGCTGTCTTACTTTACAGCATAAGAATTTTGTAATGCATTTTCTATGAACCCAGTGCTGCAGCACCTACAGTACTTGGCTAGGAAATCAGAGCGGTGCTGAATTCTGATGTTTCCTCTAAAAGGAGACGTAGGGGATCTGTAACGCTAACCAGAACCAAGATTCCATACTCAGAGAATCAAAAGAAGATTGGCTTACACTGAACCCATGAGAATGATAAACCTGCTGAACTACTAAGAGCTCAACTCACACAAGAGAAAATAAAGGTCTGGCTACAAGATTTACCAATGAGCAGTGCCAGCTAGGAGGCAACCTTATGAACAAGCACACGTCATCTCTGCTGGTACACAGGCTTAGTTAAATAAAAAAAAAAAAAAAAAAAAAAAGAAAGAAACAAAACCTGAGAGATGCAGGCAAACTTTAAGTTCATGGCTGCCTATTCCAGTCAGTCCATTCAGACATCTGCTCCCAGTGCTGTTCCCAACAAGGAAGCCTTTTGTGCCTCCTGCTGCGGCCATGTCCCTTTATATCCAACAACAGCACTTGCTCCTGACCACTCAACTGTTCCCGTACCAAAGAGTCTTACTCATGTTACCCATTAAACCTGCCAGTCCTGCTTGCCATTTTGTCCCTTTGGCACCCCAGAAGAAGACAGCACAGATGCCTTGACCCTCTGCCTCCGCTTGTATGCAGTCCATCTAGTAGAAGGCAGAAGCTCCTAGAATATTGGTGGGGTAATGGGGCAGAAGAGGAATAAAAGGAACAGAATATACAGGCACACTGAAACCTAAAGAAGAGGTTTTGCAGAGTTCATAAAAAATACCCTCTATGCAACCCGCCCAGAGAGATTTCCAGAAAGGATAAAATTCAATTGCTCCAAAGAAGCCAAAAACTAGACCAGTTTATACTAGCTGACAATCTGTGTGTTTGGCTTTAAAAATCAGAGAAGACAGGATATGTTCGGTGAATAGTTAGCCATTTTCCCTTGAAAAATAGTAGGAAATAATATCAGCAGCTGCTTTTTTATTAACACCAAACAACAAAAAAATCCACCCAAATGAAAAGGGTGTGAGACAGCTGCATCTTTTCAGGGTTTCAGCTGCTAAGCATTAGAACACCAGCAAGGTTTGCAACAGCTCACAGGCACACACACTTAAGTGCAAAAATGTAGTAAAGCTACTGACCTTCTGTGGTGCCTTGACTGGAGGAAGGTGAAAGACAAGAGAAAAATATTGGCAGGAGGACCATCACCAAAGAACTGGATCTCCTTACTATTAGTCTCCCATTCCAATGGAAACTCTTGGGCTTAAATCAGATCCACAACCATCACTTTTTTTTTTTAATTTAAAAAACAACTTTAACATTGTCACACTGAGTCGCAACTGAAGACTGGTAATTTGGAACATGCCACCAGCACCTCATACCACCCGTAGAGACCCATAGGATTTAAGCCCAGGATCCCAACACTGGCAAGGTGTGTCAGCATGACACTGGAAACTGAATCCAGAGCATTAGAGAATGTCTACTATTAACTGCCAGACACACAATTAAAAACTAAATCATTGCCATTTCACAGGAAGCTGGTTCACCTCCCAACTCTTGTTATACTACAGAAACCCCACTGAAACAATATACTACATATTGCTAAACTATTTAAGCAGAAAAGCACTAGGAATTGCTAGTGAGGTTGTTGTTTGGTCTAGAATAGCTTCACACACACAGGCACGTCTGCATTTCAGCTGCTACTGTACCCACAGCCAGCGTAACAGGATGGCAGACAAAAACTGCTCAAGCACTCCACCACCTAACTCACACAAGATCCCTTCTGTCACAGTCGTAGCTCCTTCAGTATCCAGTCTAGCCTAGATGTCTGTATGAGCTCTATCACATTTTGGACTCCCAGACCTCAAGTCTGGGTTCACAGATCTCCAAGGAAAGCCAAAGACCCTAAAAGTTTCTTTGCAATCTTTATGAGCTCATTCCCTCTAACACAAGGCAAGAGGAAATAAAAGTTTAATTAATCTCACAAAGCCTTAAGCAAACAACTTAAAAGTTGCAACTCGAAGAAACAAAAAGCCCTATAGCATGATAGCTAGAGCTTAAGCCTGACAAGTCAAATAGCAGAAAGAAAAAGCAAAATCCAGTTCCTAGTTAAAAAAATTACCTTGCCGAGCTACGTCTGGCAGTTTCAAATGCACATAAGCCCATACAAAAGCAATAAAAAAAAATAATACAAAGTCTGCCCATTTGACCACGTACCCTGATATACTCTTATTATGGATTGTGTGCTCTGCTAGACAGAAGTAAAAATGATGACATGTGAGAAGGTGAAAAACAAAATAAATTGTTTTACAAGAGAAACTGTCCATTTCTTCCCCACTCCAGGTACCTTTTCATCCTGTTATGAGCTGGGTCCTTGGAGCTGGACTCCACAGATGATACCTCCGATTAAATTATACAAAAGTATCTGAAGGGACACTTTCAGTGTTCTAAAATGCCAGGATCACCATTCTAGGCATGCCTACTTGGCACAACTCTAGCTGAAAAGTGAGGTGAAAGAGCACCAGTCACCACTGACTTCAGTTTCAAAATCTGGGGCCTTGGCTAAAAACATTGTGAACACCTTCCTGACCAGTGGCCATATCACATGGTTAAGGCAGAAGTTTACTCTGACCCATTTCAAAGTTATCCTCTCACAAACTGAATGTTACAGCACATGTCTTAATTTTTACATTTGTGATGTGGACTCCTGCTTCAAGTAGCAAAAGGATTGATTAAAGTAAGCCATTTTTCACTATCTCCAGCTGCCCAAATATTTGCATTACAAAATACAGACATATCTGGCAGAACAACGGTTAAAAATATAATTGCATACTCATGGCTGTTCTCTTGAGCCACTTCAAGCTCACCTGCTACAACCTTGCAGTGCTCATCAGGAATGTGCGACTTCATGGGGTAGCTTGATTTTGTGGATCGTCTACGCCTGATGAAGTGTTCTTTTCCACTAAATGAGGTCTCTGATGTATTCACTGGTTGTATTAGCATGTGCTCTGATCCAATTTGGATATAGCCAGCCTGTTCACAAAAGAGAAGAAAATAACCCCATCAGTTTGGTATCCTAACCTTGTCTATCAACCCAGCCTGAACCTAGATCATTTCACTGCAATCATTATTTACAGGGTGAGGAAATGAAAAGTGATCACGATAGCGTTCAGCCCGCATAATACTGACTAAAGAACTTCATCTGCTTCTTATACTTATCACTGAGCGCTATTAAGAAACATTGTGCACTGTACATGTACAAAGAAAAGGTAGGGGTTCTTGTCAACACCTTTCCTTCCTTTCCTTTCTTTCTCTCCCTCCAGCTAGAGCACCACTCTAGCTGGAAGCATAGATACGTGTGTCTTAGGAGACGCTCAGCTCACTTGAGGACAAATAAATCCTATTAACAGAAATTCTTTCATAATCACCTTCCTAATTGCCAGCTAGAATTGCATTGTTATTAAAAGGCATTTACTATCTCAGCAGAGCAAAAAGGTGAGATTGCCTGCAAACAGGAGATTGCCTATGTGTATCACCCTTGCAGACAACACTGAATGAATTGGAGTTGCAGAGCCACCCATGTTTTTCTGTACAGGGACTGAATACCTCTTCTTGACTACAATAGGGGCCACACAGTAAGCACTGTTCTCCCTGAAAGCCATGGGCTGAGTTTCAGAGGTCGAGCTGGGAACGGGCTATTGTACCTTCCCCGTCACGAGCTTTTCCACCATCCCTGGAATAAGTAATATAAGGAAGGCAAAGACCCTGTCTAAATAACAGTAGACTCCATAGGCTGCAGGTCAGAGCACTAAACCCCTGCCTTTCTTGCACCAAGTCCAGACCTTACACCAGGGCTGGCAAGAACATCTTTGGAAGGCAGCGTCTGCCCCGGGAGAGCCCTCCTCTGCTTGCAACCCAGAGTTTTTATTTCCATTATGCTTTTTCCACTCCATCTCTGGCATAAAAAGAAGAGAGTGAAAGTAAAGGTATCACCTTAAAACTTAACAAAGCCTCCAGGTTTAATCAACACCGAGATTATAATCATGGGAGAAAGTGAATATGTACCATGAGGGTTTCTTACTTTTCATTGTATTAATCCAATGATTATTTCTATTGCAATTAGAAGTCTCGAAATGCAGCTTTTTGCCATATACCCCCCTGCCCTGAGAGAACCGTCTAGGTCTGATCCAACTTCTCCTGCTAGAAACAAAAGGCCTCATCTCATCTGGCCTGCCAGGAGGCATCAGATTGTGCCTATGGTACACTTTATAGGTAAAGGAGCAGACAAAGGGGTCCTCCTGCTAGGTTGCATGTCTGTAACACCCATCCGATATACATATATAAAGGGAGACCAGACATTTTTTTGCCCCCCCCCCCCCCCATTCTGTGCCAGGCAGGCAACCATCCAAACAAATGCTCTGCACGTACATGCAAATACTATATATTCAACAGCTGACTGTACTAATATGATTTATAATATACATTACATACATACTGTATATTGTACGTTTCCACACCTCCCTGCCAAACTCAGTCCTCACGTACACCCAGGAAATCCCTCTGGCCTAGTACTTCCAGCAAGAAGAATTTCTGCTAACAGAAATGAGAGCTCTCCTTTTGACAGCCGTACTAACTAAAGAACATTCAGGGGAAACCAGGATCTCTGAGAAAGGGTCACTAATTTCAAAAGTGCACTTGGGGGGAAAAAAATAAAAAGAAAAAAAGAAAAAAAAAAAAGAAAAAGAAAAATCAGTGTTTCTATTTGCCATGGCTGCAAAGCACAGTGGTAACAATTAGTCCCCTGTCTCTAAACAGACAAGAGACGCCTCTTTTGAGGTTTTTCAAAAGAGACCATGCCCTTGGGGCTAGGTCACTGATTAAGTATAAAATGCCTTGACACCTCACAGAAGGGCTCCCATTTATGAAGAAAAATCGACATTATTTCTTGGCCCTACAGAATGCATACCAATTTACAAGACCCACTCTGCCCAGGAGTTTCCAAAAGGGCTGCCTCGTCATTTAAATTACAAGTTGGGCTTTGTCAGAATTGTTTCAGAGACAGCAAAAGCTCTAGTGACTTATTCTTCCAGCCTCCTTTACGATGTTCTCCACTACTTCCCCTCCTTGTTCCAATCTTCCAGCTGGGAGGTAGCCCCAGCCCCCTTTTTTAATATAGGTTTTAATTATTTAGAAGAAGGGTTGTAAATCTGGTGCCATGGTACTAAAAGCCACACCAGAGCTCCTGAAAGACTGCCAACCATTTTTGTTGGTGCCAAAAATATGTAAGAAGAAGTCAGTTTCATCACCACCCGACATTATCCCAACTTTCTGGCATCAAGTGTGAAAATAATTTAAACCATTGGAAAGGACTTATGTTTCACATTTGCTTTGGAATTGTGAAACCTACAGAGGGAAAGAGGCGTGCGTCTTCACCCTGGAATAGGTTAAGACGCCATCTCAAGTTTAATCTGACAAGGCAAGCAGAGTTTCAAGCAGGAAGGATTTGCAGGATTGGGCCTGTAAAGTATTCCTAGGGAGTTAAAATTTTCCCCAAACTTGCCAGTTGGGTTCTAAAGAGTCCTCAAACCTGTGTTCCCGCATGAGATCTTTTGGACCTGGTAACTTGAATACTCTGGTCCTTATTTTGCTTTTTCCACAAGAAATGCATTCCTCATGTTGCCTCCCTCAAATCCTCCAACTACCAGATACTATACTGTTCTAATCTCAGCATGAGATATCAGACATCAGTACTAGACAAACACTCTGTGCTTTTCTTCTCTAGTCTCTATAATGTTCAGGGCCTGCAGAAAGCTGGATTTTGAAGATAAAGAAGTAAAACAGAAGACCACGTAACTGTCAGAGCTGTTTTCCCCACATCTCTGGAAATCATTCCAATTAAATAAAATGCTTTGGATCTGCCAATTCATGTTTGCCTGGGGAGATGCATATCAAAAGCTGGGATACTCCCTCTCATCCTTCTTCCACTGGGAGAGCCTGTACAAACAGGACCTGCCATTGTGCCAGACCCCAGTATTGCTTAGTGTCCAGGAAAGCAGCCGCTGCCCAGCCTCACCATCCCAGAGCACCCGAGACACAGGAATCACCAGGAGCCCAAAAATTCAGAAGGGCGTAGAAGCTGATCGTCATCTACATTGCTAATCCAGCCTGGATTTTATAGTTAGTATGACTGAACCGTATAGCTGACAGAATCACACAGCTCAGCTAACAGGAAAGGCAGGCAACCCAACTGACAAGTTGATTAAACCAAACAATAATCCACACTTCCCACTACAGCCCCACTCACCACTGTGCTTAACAGTGGCTATATCTTTCATATTAAGGATATGAAATATCCTTAATTTAGAAGTCAGCTCAACATTGCTCCCTAGCAAAAAAAAGGCCCTGTTATCCAAACCACCAAAATATTCTCACATGCTCTTACTCTTAGTTTTATACATACATTTGTCACTCAAGCAATCTGCTCACCCTCTAATCTACGCTTGCACTACCCGTAGTTCACTCTTCTTCTACACACTATATTCCTTCCCACTAGAGCTTTTCTCAGGCTAAATGATAGCAGGGAAAGGAGGAAAGTCCTCATACTATATCACTGAAATTACAATGGTAGTAATGAGACTGTTAATGCTGGCACTTAAACAGCGTTTGTAATCATATCGTCCTGCTTCACTGTTCTGCCTCTGTCCCCTGGCAGTACTGGTGGAGCTACAGCAGCTCAAGGGCTAACTCAGGACAGAAATCCAAATCTTCAATGTTCTCTGCTCGTGGTGCTGGACCTTCCCACACATTAATACTCTCCAATAGTTACACTGTTTTTCCAGCCCTTTTTATTTTCACAACATCTTTGAATGAGACCTGTGAAATGCTGAATCTTTAACAGTTTTTTCTTTTGCTCCTATGTGTTCATTAGTTACATACATATGAACACGCACAAAAGAGAACAGTTTTAAATATCTGACAAATTCCAACCGCTTCTCAACTTCTTCTCAACTGTTATGCTGTAAATCTTAGTTTAACTATTTCCTTAAAGTTAAAGGTTAATATTTAAAGTGAAGAACAACAAACACCACAAACACAATTTAGTAAACTTCACATGGCTTTTAGTCCTGTCCTTATTAACCATGCTTCGGCTTTCAGTTAGTTATTTTTTACCAGTGCAATTCAATCAATTTTAAAACAAAAGCTTTAAAATAGGTCTTGCTCCAGTGTCATTTCAGGTTTACACTCAGTTATGAGAACAGATCATAACCAGGAATGTCTGACTGCACCTCTGTTCCAGCCCGCTCTAGCCTCCGAGTCTGCTAAACAAGGAAACCACAACGTGCTCTCCCTTTTGTCCACTGTGGAAGGGGAAAGAAAAACCCAGCACAGAGAAACCCAGCATGGTTATTTTAAGAGGTTTTACTTTTCAACCCATGGACCAGCTATGGACACACGCCAGACAGCTCCTCTCCCAGACAAGAGAATTCAGCAGAGCTGAAGGTTTCCTCAGGGGAAATCGTATCATCTTACAATCTTAGCGTGCCTGCACTGCACTGGTTCCCGTAACAGCAGAGGCTCTTCAGTCACCTGAAGGGCAGCACCATGCCGCTGTACACAGAAAACACTCACTACCACTGGACAGGGACTGAGCTCACTGAGCTTTAGACATCTGCTCTAAACCAAGCATCATCTCTCTCTACAGCCAATGAAGAAAAGCAAACACCTCCTAGGTGAAAATTCACCAATCTAAAGTACCTAAGAAACAGGACAAACCACCAGTGGAAGTGCTCATCTTTATCACTCACTCTCCACTTGATAAGCAGCCAGGCTTAAAACCAACAGGCCGTGGCATCTTCTATATTCTTCTTCCTTTTCCCCCCAAGGGCAGAGCAGATTTGCAGTTTCACTAGGAGTCCTGTGAGTTATTGCTTGTTCCCTGGGGGCTGCAGTCCAACCTACTCACTTCTCTTTGCCCTGACTGGCCTTCTATATTGGATCCAAACCCACACCGAGACATCCAGTTTCTGTGTAGGCACTTACTCCCGCTGGGAAATCAGTGGGCATTCAGAGTCCCTAGAAGGAGCAATGCATCCAAACAGTGCTTTCATCTGGTCCTACAACATCGCTGGTGAACAGCAACGTGGGCAATAGCAGGGGCAGAATTTCCCAGGTATTGCAGTTAACTGGGAAATACATTTCTGGCATTTAACCCTGTTTAGTACTCAAATGCACAGTCATGACTTCATAATAATCAGCATTTTCCCTTATCACCTCCAGCAGACTTAGAGCATCTCTGCCCAGCCTTCCAGAGAAAAGGAAACACCTGGCTGACATGAACTCCAGATCGATGCTCTACCATCTCTCCTTGCCTGTATTTGCCAAAGCTTGTCTACATCTATGCTCTCACAAAGTTTGTGGATGGTACCAAGTGAAGGTGACACACCAGACTGAAGAGCCACCATTCAGAAATATTTTAACAAGCTGGAAGATTTGCCTACCAGGAGTTGCATGAGACTTAACAAATGTGAGGCAAACATACATGAAGTCTGGAAGAAAAGAAGCCTTCTTCTTTTCTACGTAGATTGTATGAGACAATACTGCAAAATATTTAAGGTTTCCTAAATTCCAGTGTGCATTTCTCAAGGTGTAGCTTCAGCTACTCTATCCTATAAAGAGAAAAATCACTGTTCTTATTCCATGAGCCCTTGTAATGTGCATCATCCACTTCCACCAACCTGGTCTGCATAAGGAACTTGCTGAGTTCAAAGATGACAAAAATGTGGTGTGAAAGAGTTATATGAACAAGCCGAACAGGAGGGAGCCACAACCTCTTTTCTTATCCGAACTGAGAACGACAATCCACTTTCAAGTAGAGACAGGCCAAAGAGCAGTCCTGAACCCAGAATCAGATTCTAGATTTCAAAATGGAAGAGAAGTTACTTAGAATTAAACCTCTGCCTCTAAATGCATCCCAGTGATTTTCAGCTTTCCAATGTGGTTTCAGACAGGAGTTTTCAAGCTCATTTTTAAGTCAAAACCTAACGTTCATTTTAACATGAACCTGTGACCTTCTTAAAACTGTAACTGTTTCAGAAATTCAGGTACAAGAAATACGAAAAGCCTTCATCAGTTGTAAGGTACTGACGTGGCAGTCCAACCAACTGCAAAGCAGTCCAGCACTTCAGCGTGTAAAAAAAATAATAAATAAAAAAAGGTAAAACATTAGTACATCAAATTAAGTCTTTGGGAACCCCACATTTTGCACATAGCTTGAGGCAGCATTCTGCAATGTACAGCTGGGGAAGAAGTCTTCCCAAAGGGCACAGGACCCTATCTAGCTCTCTTATCTTGTCTGCAGGACTGATAAGCCCTGCTAGGACTCAGAAAAAGCATCATTGTAATCACCACAAATACATGGTGCTTTCCAGGCTTCAATTGAAAAAGCTCTACAGAAAGTAACACTGCTCTGCTAGACAGGGTGAGGACAGCACACCGAGAGCAACAGTCAAAACCTGACTGTGAAATCACACCTGAATGCAATGGATGAGTAGTTCTGAGATATATCAGGCAAACTGGAATTTCCTTGCTGGAGACCTAACACATGTCATCTAGGAATTGATCTCAAACTTTGAAGCAGAGGCACTACACAACTAAAGGTAACACACGCTGTGGCCTTACAAAGCTGGAACTTTCCAAAAAAGAGGCAAATTCCTATATTGCCTACTGTCTTCTAGTGCTGGTCAAATGAGTTGCAGAACTTTGCTCTTGCCTGTGTCTCCCCAGCACCAGGAAAGGACAGTTCAGTCCTGCAGCGTGGTCAGAATCCAAGTGTTTACACAACTGCATTCCCTAGACAGGATACAGTCCTGCCAAGTTGAAAACGGTAGCGCTTTTCAGGAACATATTACCTCTTGTCTACACTGCAATTCCCAGGCTGTCAAGAGGAACAGGAGGGTTGGAGTATCCTCACATGCAGTACTTTAACTGTGCAGATAAGACCTTAGGTACACCAGTCCTAAATGTGCTATGGGCTGATGTAGCTACGAGAGCACAACCACCCTTCTTGATGCAATTGCAAGCTGTAGCAGGAAACTACAGCAGACCACATGCTGGTTAACAGCAGCATCTGCGAGCAGAGTTTAAAAAACAAAACACAACCTTTAGACGCTGCACTGGGAATCTGATATCATTACCAGGAAGCAATTGCTCAGTCTGGTTGTAGCTCAGTTTTCATGCCACTGTGTCAGAGATTTTGTTTTATTAGAACTCCATTTGCCCTGATCATTTTATATCGCTTTTTGTGTGATTTATGGCATGGTTGAGGAATATGATTGCAACAAAGTTTGAGCCAGCTGGAGATCTGTATACAGTATTACTACCTACTCCACTTTTTAGCAAGCAGCTTTTCTGAATGAGATGTCTTGATCATCCAGCTCAAGTCCAACAAGCACTCCCACACTGGATATTTCAGGAAATCTCCCACTGCAGCGCTAGCACTGCTCAAGAGACAAATGCCAGGATAAACAGACTGCAAGGTTTCCGCTACCAAGGTCTTTCTTCTAGCCCGACACGCAGGCCCTGTCCATATCCCCACCTGTGAGGCTGTGCTGCTGATGAGGACAAAGCCTTATTCTTTCTGCTGCGAACGGGGCTTAAGGAAGCAATGGGAAAATTCAACACCCACTGTAGTGATAGTCTTAGTATTTTAAATTGCCAGACTAGGAGGCAAAAAATTTGGCCTCTAGTCACCTGACCTCAGTTCTGCTCATGGCAGATTCAAGACTTCCTAGGTAATTTGAGGCAAATTCTTAATTCCTCTGAGCCCAGAAAACTTCTTACCGCTAAATTGCATAGCTTTTACTACAGGTATGCTGATTTAGCGTGGCCACGGCAAAAGGCTGCGTAAACGCTGAAGGCAGCCTAAAATCTGTTACGTTTCACGTTTAAGAATGGAGTTAAGAAGTCAAAAGGTCCATTTAGCTAGACTAAAAAGGTCTATCTACATGGTGATGTAGATCAATTTAATGAAACCACTTCAAAAGTTACTGAGTTTCATCTTAAGTTTAGGTTCATCTTAAAGACACTTAAGTTTTCTGTTCTTTAGTTTTCAGTTCACAAGGGTATTATAAACCTTAACTCATTTGTATGCACCTGTTTTTAGCCCTTTTTCCACTCCTGGTGACTATTTGAATGAAGAGTAAATGAATGGATTCCTCTAATAGGAGAGGAGTATTCCAACATGCAGAAACACATCTCCCAACACATCTGCCCACACCACTCTCAGCACTCCCAGGACTAGATCCACAGGCAAAGGCAAGCAGAGCTTTACCAACACTGCCACTTAACACGCGGCAGCATGGGCTTTGGTCCTCAAAAGATGCCACAAACGAGCAGCTTTGACATTGACCACTTTTTGATCCCAAGTGCATCTAGCTCCATTATGTCAATGTAGTTGTTCCTTAGAATTCATATGGTACAAACAGATACTGCTACATTGCAGCTCATATTTGCAGAGTAATGAACAAAGACTAACTAGTCTTGCTTCTTTTCCAACTTTTCTACTGGGAATATCGCCAATCTTTTTCATTCCCCCTCCTCCATTCCCTGATCTCAGGCAGTTAATATTGTGCCTGTAACTACATTCCTCTTTTTAAAAAGGTTTCTTCTCTGCCTCTTTGTGCTTTTCAGATGTGCTGGAGTAGGTAGCTTTGGAAGCCCAGCACTTCATGAACGGGATTAACAAAACGTGCCTGGTGACAAAAGCACAGAGCCGGTAGTGATTTAAAGGTCGAACTAGAGATAACAGTTTTAAACTCTGAGAAAGCCCTCAGTGGTATACAGCTCAATTTACAGCGCCACTCAAGCACTCAGCACCTCAGAGCTTTTTTTTTTTTTTTCTTTTTTTTTCTCTCCTTCCACGAGGCACAGCGCCCTCATATGGCCCGGGAATGATGCAGGGCCAAGCCCCAAGTGCAAAGCACATGACAGGCTTCTTACTACATAGTTTAAGACTAAATGTCCATCAGCAGATCCGTACCGAGAATTTAAGCACGCATCCCAGGGCCCTGTACTGGGAAGCTATGCTCAACGCCCCAGTAACTTTCTTAAGAACTTTCAAGCTATAGGCAAGAATTACAATCCAGCCATCACCTGAAGCATCTCAGCCTTCACCACTGAGAAATAGCAAGGCTGTCCCACACGACCTCGCCGCTTCTTACCCAGACACCTAGCACAGAACACAGGCCCTGCGGAGCCACCTGCAAACGCTACAGCCTCAGGCAGAGAAACCTGGACACCTGAGGTGGGAAAAGCATCCCCAAGCGGGACAGTCCCTCCAGCCATGCGGGTGCCAGGCGTCCCTGCACCACAGACACCTTCACACACCAACGCTGATCGCTTGAGCTGGGTGGAAAGGGCCGGTGGAGGAGCCCGCTGTGCTGAGGCCAGGGACAGCGGCTGGATGGGCGAGCCGGGCAGGCAGACAACCAAATTCCCCACAGCAGGACCCAGCAGCCAGCACAGAGGAAGGAAGCAGTGACAAGACAGGGGTCTGTCAGCTGGGACGCCCCTCTCCAGCACCTGCCAGCCCGGCTGCCCACCCAGGGCTGAAATGCTGTGCCTCAGGCCCTCGGCCCCTCCAGCCTGGCTGAGGCCCGGGCAGCTCCCACAGCGGGCAGCCGGGGCTGACAGAAAACCCACCGCGGCCCAGCGGCACTGCTCGCCGGGGCCGGGGGGCGAGGGGCCGGGCAGGGCCACGGAGGAGCAGGCGCGGGCGGGAGCGGCACCGCGGCCAGGTGAGGCGCCGCTCTACGGCCGCTTCCCGCCCCCGCGGGGCAGGGCGGCTGGGGCAGCTCCCAGCGCCCGGGCCGGGGCTGGCAGGAAGGTCCTCCCGGGGACAGCTGGCACGCTCGCCGGGGCACGGGGAGGCGAGGGGACGGGCGTGACAGCGGGCGGCGGGGCGCCCAGGGGAGGGGAGGGGCGGGCACGGCCCGACGGCCGCTTCCCGCCTTGGCGGGGCAGGGGCCGGGCAGCGGCCGGGGCTGGCAGGAAAAGCCTCGGGGGCTGCGGAAGGGCTGGCCGCGGCCCGGGGCGGCCGGGGGTCGGCTGCCCGCGCTGAGGGGAGGCGGGGCGGGGGGGCAGTACCAGCCCGGCGCAGGTGCTGAGGGAGGCGAAGGAGTCGCTGCGGTTCAGCACGTGTCCCGTGTAGAAGCAGAGCCGCTCCGCCGGGGGCCGCCGGGGGCCGGGCGCCCGCCGCGCCTCCCCGCGCCGCTGCTCCACCACGAAGCCCCGGGCGAGGAAGCGCAGGTCGCGACGGAGGTGCAGGTAGAGCTCGGCGCCGGCGGTGGGCAGGCGGAGCAGCAGGGCCTCCGCCGCCGTCCGCTGCCGCGGCAGCGCTCGCCGGCGCCGGGGGCCGCCGCGATCCCCTCGCACGGCGGGCGGCAGCAGGTGGATCTTCTCCAGCGCTACTCGCTCCGGGATCACCACTTCCAGCTCCGCTCCGCCAGCTGCAGGCGAGAAGGAGAGAGGCTCAGGCGCTCGCACCCGCGGCCCGACGGGGCGGCCGGGGGCTCTGTGCCCCGCCGGCACCCCCCTCCCCGCGGGGACGCCCCGTCCCGCCGGGGCGCGGACAGCCCGGCGCTCGCGTTTCAGCGCAGAAACTGAACAGGATGCGGAGACAATGGAGCCGGCGGAGGAAAGGGGTTTATTTCTCTCCCTCCATATATATACACACGTACACATAGAGGCAAAAATGTGCAGGGAAGAGAGGAATCACGCGAACGCTAGAGCTACTTGTATCATTAAAAAAAAAAATATAGCTCAGACACAAGCATCGCATTTCACCAACCCCAATAAAATTCTGCAGGGAGAAGGGGAAAAGCAGAGCAAGCCGAAGCCGCAGCCAAGGACAGTCAGCAGCTTTCCACATGAAACGTTACAGCAGCAGCAGCGAGAGGACAGGAAAAGAAAATATAAAAGCCTGAAGCAATTCATCCTGCAGACTGGGACTGCGGCCACGCAGGGGATCCGGTGCATGCCCTGCGGTCTGCGCCTGCACGCTGCCGCCCGCGGCCGGCGCCCACCGCCCGCCCCGCCGGACCCGCGGCCAGGGCTGTCAGCGCCGCCGGGGAAGGGGACGCCGGCGCGGGGAGCCCGGGGAGGGAAGCGCTACCTGTGCCGGCGTCCAGTCCCCAAAGCAGCAGGCAGGGAAACACGAGAGGCAGGAGCCAACCGTCAAACATTTTATGGCAGCGGCGGGGGCCCAGCGCGAAGCGGAGGCGGCGGCGGCGGCGGGAGCCCGGGCCGGACTGAGCCCTCCCCGCCCTCGGAAAAAGTAATCAGCGCCGCCGACAGACCCGGCGTGGTGGGCGCCCGGCCACGCCCCTCCCCGCGGCCCCGCGCTCCCATTGGCGCGGACACACCGCGGGCCGCGCCCCGCGCTCCCCTATTGGCTGCCAGCTGGACGCGCTGGGCGGAGGGCCGGGCTGCGCGGGGAGGGCTACACGTGGGAGGGGGCGGCCGGCAGGGGGCGCCCTCTCCTGCCCCGCGCACCGCCGCCGCCCGTTCTCCCCGCCCGGCAGCACGGGTGGACGACCCCGGAGCCGGGAGCGATGGCCCAGCGAGGGGCACGGAAGCTCTGACAAAAAGCAGCCGCCTGGCCATCTCCTCCGCCATGCTTGCTGCGTATCCTTTGCTTCACCGCTTCAACAATTTGGACGCAGCTACAGCAAAAGCCGCCCAGTCCTTCATCTCCCGCAGCCTTTCCCACCACCATCTGAAGTACTGATCCCAGGACTGGGAAGACCAGGAAAAAAATGAAGTGGGCAATGTATGAGTGCACCAAGATTCAGGCAGTGAGCTTATGTACTCCTGGAAGCGCTCATCACATGGATGGAAACAAGTGCATAAAGCTCAGGAGATATAAAAATTGATTTTTACAGCAGTGGACAAGAGGGGGGCCAAGCACTAATCTGAAGCAGGGAGGACGGGCTGTTCAAGCCAGTTAAGGGGGCTGTTTGGGAGAGGAAGAGGAGGAAGAAGCTCCCTGCCAGCTCCCTTTCCCACTCCATGTATGGACCCAGGTGCAACCAATTCCCCTTTGCACTGAGATCCTGCAGCCACAAGCGCTGCCTCCCCCCCCCCCCGGTAGCTGGAAGCTGGACCACGTCCTGTGTGTCCTCGGCTGCCCAGGGGTCAGGAGAAGTCAGGCTTGTCCAGGGGCCGTTGGAAGCAGTAGGGCAATTTCCAAGAGTAGAAAGATTTCCGCTGCATTCGGTGGGCTTTGGATCGGATCCTGTGCTCCTGGCATGGCTGCGTGGTGGAAAGCAGTAAAGACCCAACATGTTAGCAGCTTTGGACTGCTGTGGCCCAGCAGAGCAGTGTCCTAGAGTTTAACCTTCTGCAAAAATCTGCAACTTTGTTACTGAAATTGTAGAAGAATTCAAAGGAAGACCCATAAAAGAGTGCAAATGACTCTGGCAGATCTCAGCGCAGCACTTACACAAGAATTGTCCGTAGCTGTACTGACAGTGGTAACAGCTCTGAGCCACGAGCAAGGGGAATTAGATTTGGATGCTCACTCCTGCGAGGCCAGGCAACGGGGGTAGAGCTAAGAAAAGGGCTGGTAAGGGAGATGAGTGGATTAACACCGTTTTCTTTCTTTCAGGCGTTAGACAGGTGACAAGAACCATGTTTGCTTTGAGGTCTGCTCCTGTCACAAGTAGAGAGGCTGTTTGAGAGCCAGAATCTTAGAGCTGCCTCCAGCTCTTCACCTCGCTGGCTGTGCTTTTCCCAGGCATCAAGGGGTACCCTGCAGCACACAGCGGGCTGGTGTAGCACCTCAGAAAGACCTGCCCTGCGCAGGGCATCTGGAGCACCAGATGGGCATGAGTGCACGCAGATGTCCTGTCTCCTACTGTGGTCTCAGGGAAGTTCCTCATCTCTCCAGTGCAGTGGCACTTGGAGGACGTTACCAGCGGTCAGCAGCAAGAGCGAAACCGAGGACCTACAACCAGCTCCCAGCAGACGAAATCTGAGCGAAGCCAAGACCCATGGCTCAAATTCACTTTCTTAACATGAGATCAGGTGAGATTTAATAGCTCAGTGTTTTCCTGTCTCTTTCAAGGTTCAGTCTGCTCTCTAACAAGAAGTAAGTTACCAAAACAAAAGTACTGACCCAGAACCCATTCAAGTAAGATGAAAACTCAGTTTAGGACTGCTTTGCTGTATGTCAATAGTGTAACATAACACGGTTGAAACAAAACCTCAGAGCCTGAATTTCTCTCCTGACCTGCTATGAACCAACAAGTCAAGTGCCTCCCTCCAAGGCCAGGGCCCCGGCTGGCACAGCAGCTCTGGGCAGCAGCTCCCCCACAGCTCTTCCATCCGTGGCAATCCTCCACTCCCGAGAACCAAGAGGCAATTTGATTTGTGAGCTGTCAAATCTGGCCTGAGCCTTGAACAGCCGTGTTTAAACCCAGACCACCAGCCGTCTTCATTGCTAAGGGACCAAAGCTGGTGCCTCATCTCTTCCTTCAAACGGGTTTAACAGGGGGGCTTAATTTGCTTAACTTTTTAGTAGAACCTTTCTCCCACCTTCCAAAGTCCTTTGCCAAAAAAAAAAAATAAATAATAATAATAATAAAAAAACCAGAGAAAGAATATATTTAATAGTGTGGGGGAAGAGGGGCACTAATAAAGAGAAGTCTGTAACTTACTGCATGGAAGGACTCGCTCAATGCCTGGACTGGCCAGCACAGACTGCACTGGGGTAGGACTAGTCCCTGCTGAGCATCGCAGACTGCAGAGCATCTGGGCAGGGGCCCAAGAGGCTGCAACACCCCATGACAGGGGCAACGTCACAGACAGGCCTTGGTGTTGGCCAGGACTGGAGCCAGAGCAAGGGACAAGCCCCTGCAGAGGTACCCACACAATAAAAGAGGAAACCGTCTTAGGAGCAGCAGTGTTTTTATTGAATCCAAATCCCAAAGCTCCAGTGAGACACAGACTTTCTTTATTAATTTAACAACATGGGCTTTTCAGAAATGCCTTGAAATTGTTACTGATAAGGATAAGGCATGGGGCAGGAGGGGGCTGTGGTCCTGTTGTGGTGATTGCATTTCTCCCCTGCCCCCAGCCCATGCGTGCAGGGGGTGTTTCTCCTCCTCTCACCATCACAGAGAGTGGATATGGCCCTGCAGTTTCTAGGAGACAAGCCTTCTCCCCCTCTGAAACTCATGTTTTATTTTTTTGCAATTTTAAGTGTACATCGAGGAAGCCAAGTTTCATGGCCATTATTGCACAGTTAATAACCCTTTGGAGACTGCAGACATGTGTTATATACATCTTCCCAAGCAGTCATTTGGCTGGCCGCCTGGAAAATGCCAGCATGTGAAGGGTTAACTTGGCCATTACTCAGCCTTCTCCCTTCTCTCCAGCCACCCTTCTCCAAACCCTTCCTGTCCTGGTCCTAAGCAGACAATCCAGACCTCATGGGTGATGCTCTCCTGCCCGGGACACTCCGATGCCTTCCCCACAGCTCCTCGCCTGGCTGTGGTCTTTGGGCAGCCGGGATTTCCCTCCCTGCTGCAGGCTGCGCCTGCCCTAACGCTGCAGAGTTTGGTCAGGCTGGTTGGGCACAGACCTGGTGGATGCTGCTGTTACCCATGCAAATGCCCCTGCAAAGAAGCCAGAGAGGGTTTAACGATAAGTAGGGACCAAGAAAAGCTCTTTTGTAATTTAAAACAATCAACCAAATAAATACAAGTAGTTTTATAGGTGCCAGCAGTGGGTTTCCTACAGATCAGTTCTTCACAGTGAGCCAGAGGTTCAATTAAAGCTTATTCCCTGGATAAAGCGTGTTTAAGGCTGCACTGCTCCGTGTTGGATTCACTTCTTACGGTTGGCCTCGATCTTCCAACCTAACTGATTCTGTGATTCCATGTGGAGTCTCCAGTGTCTAGTACTGTGGAGGCAGGCCCCAGCAGAGGCACTCCTGAGGTTTACCCTTCCAGCCTCTGAATTCTCCCAAGCCTGTGAGAGAAAAACTCCCTCTGGGACATCTCTGTCAGGTCTGGTTGAAAATGGACAGTGTGTTCATGAGCTCCTGGGGATCAGGAGCAGAAAAAAACTCCAACTGTGACACTGGAAGTGTCCAGGGACAGAGCCAAGCCACTGACACCTGTGTCCTCAAGGGAGCATGCAGCCTGCTTCAGTTAAGGTAAGTGGAGACCTATCATGGTCACCTCCTCATAGCAGGAGACCTATCCCTTTCTTCCAGCAGGAAGCTTTATTCATGAGCTGACAAGGATTCCCTTTTGTCAGAGGGAGTTTTCTTTCTTTGAGATGGGTCTGTTTCACACAGTGAGTGCATCGCATGAGATGTTCTCTGGACATCTCCCCCCACAAACACTTCCCCTCTGCCTGCCTGCAGGGGCCTCACAGCTTCACCCGGCTGCAATGGGGAAAAACATCCTATTCCCATGGAATACAGAGAAAAGAGAAGAAAAATACTCCTGTAGGATAGGAGCTGAGGAATGGACTCCTGAAATCCCAGGTCGCTTCACATCTGCCCCTGTGACAGCGGAGTTCTGGCTACATTCCCACACCGATGCAACTACATTCTGTACAAACCTCCCAGGGTATCTTGCTGCCTTGGCACAGATGTTTGGAGGGATCACGGTGCAATGCTGTCAGGAGCAGAAAATGACGTTGCACACATGCCACTGTGGGTGAGAAAAGCCAGGAACACAAAAGAACATGCTTCCAATTGAGTAACACAGCTTCAGGGTGCCGGGAGAGTCCACTCCCTCCAGTGCAGGCAGCACTTCGTGTAGAGAGATCAGAAATGTTAAGTGCACCACCAACTCCATCCAGACCTTGCTGGGATTTTTAAACACAGACAAGGCTAGTCCAGGGTCTGTTTGGTATCTGGGAGCTGTGCATAGATAGCCATCACCCAGGCAATAATAATCAGCCACACGTCACTCCCCAGGCATGCAGGAACAAATGGACAAAGGAAAGAGCTGTCGTTGTTTGAGGCTGACCCTAAAGTTCAGTGAGGCTTTTTATGAAGTCCAGTGTTGCCACCTCTGATGATGTTATCAGGAACCTGGGAATAGCTGGCACTTTCTTTTGTTCTGTTTTATGGTTTGTTTGGGTTTTTTCTTTCCAGGCCTTGGCTCTTGCAATCACAAGACTGATTTCTCATTTAACCCTATCACTCTGTGTTTGACCCCATGACAGGCTGGGAAATGTGAGCTTCAAGAAGCCTAGAGGCTTATTGCCCGGAAGCAAATAAAGTAGTTCCCATAGAATTGTTTAAAATAATCCTTTCTCCAAAAAAAATGGTGCCATTGATTTCTTTTTTGGTGTGGAGGCAGATGTTCTGAATGCTTGGAGCTGACAATAGCAAAGCCCTTCACGCAGGCACCACCTCCCTCTGTCTCTGACACTACCCTTCAGCTGGTCATACCCCACATCTGGTGTTCCCCACCTCCTCTCGAGCATCTCCCTCTGTATCCAACACCTGCCTTGGATGAGGATTTCCCCTGTGCCAAAACCAAGTATTTCACATAAGGCTTCTCCTTTTCTGCATATTACTTGCAGAAGGGCACAAGAAGTCCAGGGAGGGGATTTACAAGCCAAGAAGGTGGTGTGGGGCTTGGAAGAGAGACAGAGGTGATGCCGAGGGGATGCACAAGACAGCACAGCCGTCTGCATGGGTGTCTACAGGAGCCTGGACATGGTGGCCCACTGCAACTACACAGATTTAAAGTGGCTTCTTTCCATCATGAAAGTACTAATAAGGGAAACTGCCGACTTAAAACACTCTTAATAATGTTTTCCTATTTCTTTAACACCTCTCCCTTGAGCACTCTCTCCTCCCTTCACAGCGTCTTGGCCAATTACACTTGCAAAGCAAACAGAAAACTCAATATCCCCAGGAGCAGGGATTGCCGGGGGTCAGGGGCCCTCACCAGGCGCTGTGACGGGGGCTCTGAGGTGGGCCATGGCACAGGAGCCCGCTCTCCTCCAGCCAGCAAGGCCCTCTACCGTTCCCGGTGAGGGGGCCCCCAGCCAGGCGCTGCAGGGCTGCCGTGCCCCTCCTTACGGCCCACCAGAGCTGCAGGGCCATGAGCTGGGGGGGACACGCCGAGGTGGGAAGGGCTGTCCTCCAGCACAAGCACCACTGGATGGTGGCACAAAGCTGAGGAAGGACTGTGCCCCTCGGCCAAGCCTCACTGCCCCCCCCCAGCTTGGGTCTGTAAAGCAGACCTTTAAAAAGACCTTTTTTTCACTCTTCTGGAAGTGAAACAGGCCCAAGCCCATGTGCTCAGGTAATCGTTGCTCTGGACTTCTGTTGTCTAACCCTTCTTCATTTGTCTCAGATTCAAGCTGCTCCCAAGCTGCCCTCCAAGCTTTGTCAAACCGTTTGAACTACTAGACAAGTTCATCGATCAAAACCCTCCACCTTTCATCCATGAGCAGCGATAGGACCAACAATGCAACAGCATTCAGAGTTACTTTTCCCCACAGGACCAATCCTTCACTCAAGTTTGCGCAGATTTTCCTGGTTGCTCCCATTTTAGATGCAGAGCTGTGCAGAAGCGTTACTGTAACGCTGCTGTCAGAAGCAGGGCAGAGTTCACAGCCCAGACCCCCTGACTGCCTGGAGCTTTTAAAAATTAACAAAGCAGTTTTGCTAGCCTTCTCCCCAGATCTGGCTGCTTTGCAGTTACCCGCTCTGGACCACTCAGTCTTTACGCTCCCTCCCCATCACCCCCAGTTGAGTCAGCAAATTCCCCAGTGCTGTCCCAGGATGACAAACACCCTCAGCGGGGAGCTGTGAGCAATGAGCCTCCAGCCCATGCTGTCCCACAGCCTTTTAGTATGAACTCCACAGCCTGGAGATGCAAACCTGGGACATGCGGTCAACTGATGTTGCCTGTCTATGTTAGTTGTCTAACCTCGGAGTCGCTTGGAGCACCTACCTGGGGAAAGAGTCCTGCATTTTAGATGCCCAAGCTGACCTGAAGCAGCAAAAGTGTCGTTGTTCTCAGGGGACAAAGGAGCAGGGCAGGCAGGATGTGCTGTGACTGTTGCACGGCCACACCTGTAATGCTGTGCACTTTAACGACAGGTTGCGCAAGTCACGCTTTTCTAAGTGACAGCAAGGGCTGCCTTTTCCTCCACAGCCAGCAAGGAAACCCAGCTGCCCACGTCAGCAAAGTCTGCTCAGAGTCACAAGGTAAGAACTGGCCAGATGGAGGGCCAGCGCGAGGTCTGGAGGGAGCAACCCTTCTGGAGTCTGAAACACATCCTGCTCTTTAATCAACAACAGCCACCAATACCTCATCCCAGTCCATTTGGGGCCAATATTGTCATTATTTGCAAGGTCGTACAGTGAACCAAGAACAGAATCGGGATCCTCCTCTGATGCTAGATCCTTTCTCCCAACAGAGCTGGCAATTGACTTTGGCTTGGTTGCAAGTATTTGTTCATAAAAGCAAAATATTAGCGTCACTCTAGGACTCATAACTGCCTGCTTTCAGGCTTTCTGGGCTGGACACCCACAAGGAGCGAGAGGAGATGCGTTTCAGTTAACCTGCTGGCAGTAAGGAGTCCCACCGGCGCCATCTGTGAGCTGTGATGCAGGAAACTGTGCCAACAGCTGGGTACCAGCCCGTGGCGAACCCCATGCGCCGCGAGTGCCAACAGGCAACCTTGAAGCTTTCATCTCTGCTGGGACAGTCAAGTCAAATCCAGCTGCCTCCTGGCTCTGAAAGAGAAACCTGGGGAAGAGCGGGGGTCAGATGGGAACCGCAGGGGCTGCCACCCAGTCTGCAGCTTCCGAGCGCCTCCTGTTCATCTACAGCCGTGCATGGAGCTCAAGGAAACACTTCATCCCACTATCAAAGCAAATCAGTTCCGAGCTCTCTACACAGCTATAGCTGAGCGCAGCCTGACCATGAGGGTTGTGCCAAATGGGATTAAAGGAGCTTGTTTAGCCCAACAGATCCCTTTTTCCTGCTGACGCTCGAGGAGAGTGTGGGAGTGCGCAGGCTGTTTGCTTGGCTCACTGGGCCATTTCAGCCAGGGTTTACATAGCTATGGAGCCACTGGGTTCCTTGGCGTACTTTTCATGGAGCCCAAGCCCAAAATTTCCTCCCAGCAGGAACCAGCCACAGCAGCAGTAATGAGGAGGACGTATGCACTGCCCACCACCACCACCCCCAGACCCTGAGATGTCCTTTGGGGGAAAACCCCTAGAACTGTTAGATTTTGGTCTTAATTGCCTCTGTGCTCTGCATTTATAAAAAGCTCAGTTTGTCCAGCATTTAGTGCTGCTTAGTAAGTGCTTCAACCTGGGGCTGCAGTGACCGCTACTCATTTGCATTACAGAAGTCGGAGAACAGCTTTCCATAGGGAGCGCTTTTCAGTGGTGCCTCCTGCCAGAGCACTGTGGTGGCTTTGGAGGTGTTTCAGGGCAAGGTTCTTGGAGTGCAAAACCCCCAAAGCTCAGTCTGTCGCCCTGAACATTGCACCGCCAGGGTGATGTAGCCCCCGTTCACTGAGCAGTTTGCCTCGTACCTCTCTTCTCCAGCACACAGCCAGCACCCAATTAATTCATCCTCCTGCACTTGCAGTCGTTGGAGGGTTGGAAGTTGCCAGGTGATGCAAGGTGGGCTGCTCAGCCCTCAGCCCACTAGCACAGGCATTCCTCCTCTCTCTGGTGGACCTACTCAGCAGCATGGTGATGGACTGTGTTCTGGGGACAAGCTGTCATCAGGGAGCCCCCCATCCTCCCTGGATAACAACACCAGGCAGGCAGGCTGAACATAGCTAGGGTTAGCACGTGGCATAGGGTGTCCTCCCAGCACATGCTCACAGGGCTTTTTTCTTACACAAATCCATTTCTTGGCATTCCCAAATCCTTGGGTTGCTTTGGCCATGATGCTCAGACCCTGTTGGATTTAAAGAGCTCGAGATGCAACTGCTCCTCAGTTTCCTTCTCCTTTTGTGTTTGGGAGGTGATGTCCCACCACTCCCACCCTTGCACATGCACACACTGAGCCTGGCCCAAACCCTTCTGCCCTTAGAGCTTTGCTTTACCATTGGCAATGTGCAAAACACAGGGCACCTCATACGCTTGGGGTGGAGATAAGGTGGAATGGCAGCGTAACCCTCCTTATTCCGAGAGTTTTATCATCCCTATTTGCATTATGGGCATTGAAGATCTAGGTGAGAACGGGGCTTCACTTACTAGCAGTGGCAGGCCCTGTGGCTTGACAAATATGTATCTTAAATAGACAATACAAAAAAAGTAAAAGCAGTAAAGCAGAGTCAGAGCAGATTTAACATCTGTTCTTACCCACCCCTTGCCCCAGATTCCCCCGGCACAGCTCTGGTGCCAGGGGAGTCACCAGGAGAGCGCAGCACCTCCGGGAAAGGGGTCACTGGTGACACCCAGGTAGATGTGAGCCCTGGTCCTCTGCACCGGTACCGAACACCCGCTCCCAGGAACACATGTAGTGCTTCTTCACCGGCGACACACCAGGCGCTATTCTCTATTCTTACGGATAGAGACCCACCAAGTGGAAATTACCAGTTGCAAGAAACACTCCTGCACCCCAGTCTTCAACACTCTCTTTGTTTTGAAGGGCAGAAAGACGGACAGGAACGCTCCACGGAGCCGTGCCCGAGCAGGGAGCCGTGTCCTGCTACTGCCGCCTGGCGGCCCCTTGCGGCCATAGCCAGGGCACCGGTACCCGCGGGCCGCTCCCTGGCGGAGGCGCTGGAGGTTTCCCGGTGCTGCGGGGGCTTCCCGCAGGGCCCCGCCGGGCCGGGCCCGGGCACACGTGCTGCCCCAGGCCGGGCATCGCCCCGGGCCCGCGGACCGGCACCGCTGCCTGCTGCACCTCTCACCCTGGCAGCGCAGCGGCACAGAGCATCACCGTTCCCTCGGCAGGCAGTAAAACCCTCTCTGATGCATAAAATGGAGAAACTTTGGGGTTTCTCTGTTCTCAGCTTTGTGTTACACCGCAGGAATTTGTCCTCTTCTCACTAACGTCCAGTGAAAGGAGCATGGACCAGAACAAGGATCCTCAGCAGCAGGCTGGCAGCTCCACGGCCCCGTGGATCCCTGGGGATGCAGGACTGACCTCACAAGCTCTGGCTAAGCTCTGACATTGGTTTTGGATAAGTTGCTCAATGATAAAAAAGGAATATCATTGCTCACAAGAGATGGAGCAGCCGTATTTGCAATCCACAGTGCAGAGACGCAACGGTGCCGGTTTACAATTCCCCTGGTGTCAGCCATGCATGCCAGGGCAGGGGAAGGGGTAAGCGTCCCAGCTTCCCAGCTTCCCACTTGCCTGGATTTTTTGTCAGAACAGAATCACAACTGGGCACAGGAGGGGAAACTGCTGTGCAAAAGTGGATGTGAGGGGCAATGTCTAAGTTCAATAAAAGCTGTGCGTGCCCTGCAGTAAGGTATGGGTCATGGGACAGTCCTCACTTCAGGCAAAAGGGGCTGTTGCTAGTGTCCTGCTCCCTGCTCAAGTGCCATCCTTGCAGGATCCAAAGGATTCAAAGGGGTGAAAAGCTTCAAACATACAACTGCTATCTGACCTCACTGCTCCTTGCACCAGGGAAATGTAGGAAACCTTCTTTGGTTGCTGAATAATTCGTCTAAAGGAAATAGCAAAGGAACTAGGCAGGATTTGCATGGCCTGGGAAGACTTAGCACAGCCTGGTAAGATTTAGCTCCTGCTTCCCACAGATTCTTCTCCTGAAATCCTGGGACTTCTCCTGCGTCGTCTGTAGCCCATGACATAACCAAGAAACTCACCCGCACGTGTTAGCACTAGAAAAGCCTTTCAGCAGCTTTCTCCAGCTCTTTGCTGTAGAAGGCAAACACACAGATCTTCTAGGAGCTCTTCTAGGGCTCTCAGGGAATCTCAGTCAGCCGGGAAAAGCACAAAACCAAAGCTGAGATTCAAGCGGGAGTCAGGCTCACCCAGCAACTGGAGGTGAACCAGTGAACAGTTCGGCCCTAGATGTTCTTGCTGCTCCTGTGTACAACGTGGGGTCATTGCCACAGCTACGGGTCTGCTGGCCTCCGCTTGTGGCTAGCCTGGCCCAGCCCCAGCCGAGTCCCTCCCTGGCCCCTCACTCACATGCTGGGAACTTTCTAAAGGAGTGTTTCCCAGATCCTGCTGCCTTTGCTCCTGCCTTGGGAACTCATCGGCTGGGCTCAATCCGAAACCGCTGGTGCTCGGGGAAAAGGAGTTGTCCTGGCTACAGAGTTCATCTCAGAGTCCAGGCAAAGCTGGCCTCTGCTGCTTGGGAAGGGCTGACCCCCAGCGTTACTGAACTACCATCTTTTTCTTCCTCGTTCTTCTCTTGGGGCTCTTTTTAATTCCTAGCCTTGTTCCTGCTTTGCTTTGTGATTCTTGGTGATGTCAGTTCTGTCTTCAAGCTGCTTGCTGTGTTGCCCCAGCCATTTTCCTCCAGTTTTTCTCTCCGCTCCCTTTCCTCCTCTGGCTCAGCTGCCTTCTCACACACTCACACACGAAGGTGGTCGCGGTAACCACAGCTCGCCGTTTGCCTCTTCATGCTAAGTTTGGCTTTGGATCACAGGCTTCAGCATCAACAACCCAGTCTTTGCTGAGGTTTTGAACAGCACCAAGGACAGGCAGCAGACTGCTTGCTGAAAGCGAAGCTTCTGGCTTGAAAGTGGAGGGATTGCCTTCCCAGGGATGTCATTCAGGAGATACATGCCCAGCCTGGGCAGGGGCAAAGGCAGAGCTGTGCTGAGGCGAGTGTCCTGCAGACAGATCTCCTTGCCTGGGGAGGATTTTGCCCAGGGCTGTGCCCTGCTCCTGGTGGCTGGAGAATGCAGTGCCAGGCTGCCCTCACCATTTTAGCTGGTCGCTCGAGGTCTGGATCCAGTTCTCATCAGCACCATGGGAAATGCTCCTGGGAATTTCAGTGGAAATCTAATCATCTGTTTCACTGCTCAACTCTATTAGTTAGACCAGCTTCTTTTGTGGTAGGAAAAGTATGGACTTTTCACCACCTGAAACAACTGCCTGGGAGCTGTTTCTTCCCACCCTGGCTCAAAGGAGAGTAATATTCTATGGCTACAAGGACATGCTTCTTGCACTTCAAAGTTACTGTGGATAGGGTTTATACTTGTTATTCCACTTAATGTTTCTGACTTTGAAATGATTATGGGGTCTCCTCTGAATGCTTTATGGGGTAACAAAACTCCAGAAGAACAGGGCCCTTTCCAGCTGAGTAAATAGAAGATATTTTCATAAATCTTCGGACTATTGGAACATCAACAACATTATCCTACATGGGTTGTTATGACTTTGTATTTGAAGAGTTGTATGTTGAAGCTTAGACCTGTGCTTTCAGCCTCGTTTTCTATTAAGCTAGGAACTTCAAGTAATCCCACAGAGGGTACTTTAGTTAAATAAACTCTCAGAGCCCTACTTCAAGTTCTCTGTAGTCAGCTAGGGTGAAGATTACATTGCTTTGATCATCTCCGCATCCTCAACTGGGAATCCCATTCTTCGACGAAGGATTAATGCCAGAGCTTTACCTCCTCTCTGCTGCTTAAGACCTTAACACACATGGATGACAGGACAGAATAAAACCATGGGGGTTTTCCTGCAGGAGTCCTAGTTTTCTGGGCACTTATTTCCCCTCTCCCCCATTATATCCCAGTACTTTGTGAAGCTTCCCCTCTCATGCGTGATATAGCTTACACTTCAGTAGGCAAGTGAGTTACCTTAGGAGTACCTGCAAGCACTGCTGCTACTACAGGTTGGAGCAAAGACAGGGAACGGAGAAATCTCTGCTGATTAGCCTTAAGCAGCAACGCAGGTGACCCAAACCCAAACACGAGCTGGACAATGGGAATTCAAAGAAATGAACCTAAGGTTGAAGTAAGTTCCTCACTCAAGGTGTGCCCAACCCCTGCAGCACTGAGCAGCTGATTGTTGTGCGCAGGAGCAGCAAGAACATCTAGAGCTGAAACTGTTCACGGTTAACACCCCTCCTCCCCCAAAACATGTTTCAGAGTACAAACCTACCTCTGCCTTGTACCGGAGTGGGAGAGGGATTACCCTGGGCTGTTGGTTCGGTATCCACCTCTCTACCTTTCGGTGCTGGCTGCTCTCAGAAGTGAGCGATGACTGCTCTGACTTTGGCAACTTCTATAAACCAAGTAGCTTCATGCGGAAATATGGAGACGGAGTAAGAGAAAACACTCTCCACTAAAAAGCTGAAGAAAACAGCCTGTAAATGAGTTTTTCACACCTACATCTGTAAGAAAAACCTGTGCGACGAGTTGGCCAAACCCTCTGCTGACTTTTCTTCTTCTTACTCGTGAAGCTCTGTGCAGGAGAAGTCAGCTTCCTCTCTCTGACGCTGGTCACTCATGGTGCCACCTTGCTCTCTGACACACATTGGTTACTCTCAGTCTCTAAGCTGTGGGCATCAGATAGATTTAATAAATTTCATAAGCAAAAATCACATTCTCAGTGGGGATATAGATGTCCTGTGCGACCTGTGACGAGTCAGAGGCGTCAACCTCCTCAAGGTGCCCACCTTGGGCAGCCAAAGCTCAAACTCTATAGGCAAGAAACAAACCCCTGGCTCCATATGGCACAGACAGAGCAGAAGGGAGCCTACAAAGCTGATGGGAAAAAAGGAACAGACATTTTCAGTGAATTTGAACATGACCAATGAAATCAGCTCAGAGGTACGTTCCTGGCTCATCTGCTGCTTGGTACAGAAAGGCTGCCCAGCTCCTGGGCAGCTAACAGCCATCAAACCAGCTCTCTTCGGCGTTTTCACAACCAGGCTACGTTCTTATTCTCAGCACGGACTTTCATTTCTGCCCGCTGGTTATCTGTTGTTCTTCAAACCCACAGCTGGGGGAAGTGCCTGTGGAGATGGTGTTTTTCTTTCTAAATCAGCAAGATTTTATTTTTTTTAAAATCTTCACAGTTTGCAAGTTGTTTGTAGCCAAAACTCACATATCCCTGTTCAATTTGTTTTCCATCTACTTTATTCTTACTCATAAGCTTAAAAAAATGAATTCAGATAATAAAACCAAAGTATTCTTCTACAGTTCATTATTTGGGCTGAAACACCTTCCCTTGTGTTTGTTTGCCTATGGGAATAGATGGCAAGTCAGAACCTCTGTGATCTTCCCAACTAGGGAGGCAGAAATGGAAAGAATAAGAAATATGGAACAGCTTTTCAGCTGACACAAATCAGCACAGCTCCCTTGTTTTTAGTAAAGCTTCCCTGCTTTTGCCAACTTCAGATCCATGCCTGAGTTGCCTCAAGTGATGAGCCATTTAGGTAGCAATCCACGGAAATCTAACAGGGCAATAGCCCCTCAGTCTATGTATAAACATAAGCACTCCTGGGAAAAAAATAATTATATCTGTATTTGCATATTGTTCTATCATTCCCCAAATACACCTAACTTCAGAAGCAGCCCTAATATGCACAACAAAAACCAACCGAGTACAGACAAAAAAATGTGTCAGCATTCTAGAGCGAGTAGCTCCTACTTTCCAGTAGTTCAACTTTCAAGTACCTTAGTCAAAGGATAAGTCTTGAATAACACAATGACGGATGGCGCACCCACTCATTTTGCTTCCTCTCCATTCATGAATTACCCAGGAAAAAACAAGTTCATTTACAGCAATCGCTGTTACTTCTTTAAGAAGGGTGTGGGTCATCCAGCCTTCTCCGGGGAAGGGAAAAACTTGACAGAGTAAGGAATTAGCTCCTGAAAGGGCCCTCACTGGAAAGCTGAGAGGGAATGGGAAGGCAAGAGGAGGTCACTGCAAGGCAGGGAAAACAAGGAAATCCTTACATAGATACCTGTTTTTAAAAAGTATTTTCTTAGTGTGTAGCGTAACTGACCAGACAAATTCAGTGGCATTAAGAACAAGCAAAGATAATTGTACCCAACAGTACAAATTGACAACATGAGTTCTGTGGAGTAAAGGAGATCTGTGAATCAAATCCAGAGTAGACTGGTAAATCTATGTAGTAACCAAGTACAGAGCCAGCACAGTATATGTGGACAGGAATACCTGAACAAAATTCAGAGAAATTTAATGGAACAGAAGAGCTTCTGCTGAATCTAACGGACTAAAACTTAATTTTCCGTCTAATTCTATCATAAATATTTTGGCATGGTCAAAGTGACGTAGCAAAGCCAGATGCGCAGTGTCAAATCATTAAACCAGGACTCGTTTTGTGAAATGGTAAAATTAACGTATTAAAGCCTGTTGTCTGTGCCATATGCATAGTTGTTCTGCACTTGCATTTTGAGACTCTTTTCACAATAAGATTTAAAAAATGTTAAGGGCATTGAATAGACTGAAAAATCTTGAAGCACCATGACATCAAATGCTTTGGCATGAATTGTGTTCCCCATGACCTCAGCTTCTGGTTTCTGGGTTTCTACCAGCAAAAAGTGGCAAATGAAATGTGTGTACCTTCAGGAACGACAAATCTGATGTTAACACAGGACACGTGTCCAGTCCCACTGTAACAGTCTGTTCCCCTTCTTTCTGTGCTGTGGGCATTAATCCCCAGTGCCTAGGGGTTTGCGTTCAGAAATTTTAGGTCTCATCACTTTGGTTGGCCATGACAGTCATCCCCTGGAAGGGCCTTCCGTCATGTAGTTATTCATTGTAGTTATGTAGTTATGCAACGTCATGTAGTTATTCGGTTGTTTACTGTGCTTAGACTTAATCTTCACCTTCAGGATGTTATTTTCATCCATATTCTTCTGTACCTGTCCAAAATTTGCCTCAATATTCTATGTTTGAATGTCTTGATCTACCTTTTACTCTTCCTGTAAGACCCTGGTTTCACATCAATTTAAAACAACAGGTCTTGTAATTAGGTTGGATAACTGCAGTCCAAAATTTTTCCTAGGCAGGACTCCAATAGAGTTAATTGGCTTCAGTGGGAGACTTGTCCAAGTAGGAAGGGCAGGATTTGGCCTCAACGAGACTATAAATTCCAATTTAAAACTCGGTAGTTGTTCAGAGGCTCACTCCTGTGACAACATCATTCTTCGTGTTTCCTTTCCTGAATTCCTTTCCTAGTCATAGCAGGAAAGCTTTCTGGCACCAAAATTAAATGATAATACTCTGGCCATCTCCCAAAACCCCGTTATGTCTTGAAGAAAACATCATTGTCTCCACTGCCCTCAAAGGGAGTGTAAAGCCTCCAAGACGTCGGGTTTCTACATTTTGTTAGGAAGGGCCAGTTCTTTTCATGTAGGTCATAAACAGGCCCCAATAAACAACCGTGACCCTGCCAAACTCACCAGTTGCTTTAGGTGATGTAATAAGTACTTACACTTCCAATAAACCCACAGCGCAGTATTTAAGGTATTCTCCAAAGCTATGTAAGGAAGCACGCTGCTATACAACAACTACGGAGGGAATTCTGCCTGCTCAGCCCAAGCAGCACAAGTTAACTGCAAGCTCTGGTTCAGGGGTTCCACTCCACTTACCGCACACCTCCCGTCCTTTTCAGAAGCTGTAGGCCATGCTCCTTTCTTAATTCTCTTTGTGGTAAACATAAACATTTGGGGCATTACGTGGTCCAAAATGTAAGTAAAAAGTTAAACACAGCCTAGTTCAACAGACCACACATAGGGATTTCCATGCTACCAGCCCCTGTAACAAAGTACTCCTCAAGTTTCTTGTAACTGCACAGAAAACCCTTCTTTCTTCATATCTGAGATCCCAAACATTTCCCGTTCTTTCAAATGCTTCAGTCACTGAATTATATCCCCCTTTGCCAAGGAAATCTTGAGAAAACAAGTCAGCCATGCAGTGCTTCCCATAGGTCACCAAGCTCCTGCCTGAGCAGCCTTAAGGGGAAAAGAGCTTTTCCAAACCCAAAGCTCTGCACCCAGGCTGCTCGAGCAGTGGTCCCCCTGGTCTCTATCAAGCTACTGGGTTTAGTTCACCAGATGATCTCAGCTACCGTAGAACCACATGGAAAGCCGCTCACCTCTAAAACTTATTACACAAATCATTTATGACCTTGTGAGCTAATGCATCTGGAAATGAGACTGGTACCACCCTGTTTAAAAGGCCCAGGCTCTCCTGGAAAGTCCCAGGACTAAAACCACTGCTGCACTCTGCAGTAGCCTTAGAACAAAAGTGCAAACTTTGGATAGAGGCACTTTTGGTAAGAGAAGCTGATCAAATATCCACTGTTTCTCCACTTCTTACAGCATAAACAATGGTACGTGGCCGAAGTCACATACATCCAATTTTGGCTCTAGCCGATGTGATTCCTGGTTTTCAAAAAGAACAGAGATGGAAACACAGATCCTGCTTTCAAATGAATACGCAGCACGGACGACGTGACAGCGCTTGCCAGTTCCATGCTCCCCCAACGCCCAGATACATGCAGTGAACACACAGGAACCCTGAAACAGAATTTATCAGACTCACTCCTGAGAAGACAGTCATCAGTCCCCACAGGAAGGGAATGGATGAGATTTCTTTTTAATCTTCTGGGCTGTAGATGGGTCAGGAGCAGGGAGTGTTCAGCAGTTTTGAAGACAAATAAGAAGTGCAAAAAAACCCGTGCGAAGACCGAATTTTCATTGACTGTCTTCCCTCCCCACTGCACCTTCTGTTCTAACAGTGGGCCAAAATGGCTGAGATGAAAGTAATTTGTGAACCCGGAGCTCAGTGGAGAATCAGGGCTGAGTTTTGCTGTTTAAACAGTGACTTCTTTGACAGGTAAATCTTAGAAGAACACAGTATCTGAGCTGCCTATCACACAGCATATTTCGGAGAAAGACTTTATTTTTGCAGTGAAGCCAGCTCTTCACAGGCAAGTAATGTGAATTCCTCCACGTTAGCTCCCACTGGCCTCCAGGAAATGAAATCTAACTCAAAAAAATAGCCATTCTGATGAGGGTTTAAACTGAAAAATAAAGACTAAAATGCTAGTCACGATACACCACTGTCAAATTTTTCCCGCCTTGGGTAATTTTGGTTCCTAACGGAGTTCATGCTACCTACCTACCTAGGTAAGTAGGTAATTTCACTAATTTAATCCACAAAACATCTATGAATTAAACTGTTTGGTGAAATATATCTCATAGCAGATTGACAGACATTAGGAATCAATGGGATGCTCCTGAGCTTTGACCTTGTTGAGCACTATCAGTCAGTTTGTCCAAATGATTTTCCAAACACTTAGCAACAATTCAGAAAATGGGCCATTAACACATTTTGTCTTGTTATGCAATTTTCCCCTCCCTTCTAAACTGGGCATTTTTCCAGGTCCAGTAGCCAACAATAAATCAATCACAGTCTCTCACAAGCCTTTTGACTTAAATCCTGTCCTGTAGGTTGAGTTAAAAACAGAGCAGAAATCACTGCAGGAGACAAGGCAGTAAGGGGCTACTGGTGACTGCTGTTTAGGAGATGTTTGCTTGACCCACAGCTGTTCTTGTTGCCATTCTTTGTGGACTCCTCTTCATTATCTGTTACAGAATCCTCCTCCTCTTCATCGCTCCGTTCATCTTTCAAGTCCTAGGGAGAAGAAAGCACTGTGAGCATATTCTATACTTGCAGTATTTACTGTCAGATAAGTTACCAGATTGCTGTTATCAGTGCAGACCTTTCAAAAGCCCCTACAGATGCCAGACAAGCAAGTCTTTTACTGTTAGAGAAATAGGTATCTGGATCCTTACAATGACCTTGAAAAAATAACCAATTAATTTATTTAGCCAGGTGCCCCCATTTGTAGTTGCAAAACGAAAAGATGGCGCACTTAAGTTCCAGAACATGAGACGTCCTCCCTTCTTGGAAATTCCCCATCATCCTCTGAAGACAAAACACCCCTGTCTTCCATCTGCCTCAGCAAATAAAAGCGCTAAAGGGAACAAATATAAGGAAAACTAAATATACTAGATAATATCAAAAATGTCCCAGGAAACTCCTCCTCCCCCCAGAATGGAGGCTGACATCCAAGGACAGACCAGTTCACAACACACTAATTTTGCAGAACCTAATGTTCTTTAGACAAAATTTCGTCCAGGACCTTGGCCCAGTCATTTGACCTCTTATTGCTTGTTTCTGCTTTCCCTTGTAAAGTGTTACTAGTAATCCCCAGGTGCTGTGGGATTAATTAAGAGTTGTGAAGTGCAGGGAAGATGAAAAGAATATTGTACAAAAGCTAAATATGATGAATACAGTTGCCCAAACATAGAAGTTGAGAGGCTGCCTGCTTCTGACAGGTGTAAACTAAACAGTGAATAGTCGTGCCAGCATCTCCTGCTATCAACTTTGCTTAAAGAGACTTACTGACCCGAAAATATTCTCCGCTGCCTGATGGTGTATACATAACACCAACATTTGCAAAGAGGAGGCTGTGTCTATACAGCTATCATATACATCTTGGGTATATCATGCTGCTGAGGGAACTATCAGGGAGGACGGGATGGCTGGTCCATTACCAGGGATGAAAGGGCGTCAATGAGACAGATAAAATCCCTTACAAAAATCCCTTCCCAGCTCTATAGGAACATCTTCTAACAATTGGCAACCATGCTTCATCCCCAGACAGTCGAACATAACACTCACTAATGAATATTTCCACCACACAGAGAAAAGACATTGTGTCTACCCAGTATTTCACAGCAAAGGTTAGGGAGAGAGAAGACAATTCTGTGCTATTTGTCATGGCATGTAAATGCACCGTTAGTCTCCTATTTCTCAACTGCTACCATAACCCAAGACCCTACGATGTGTTCAGAAGTTTGGTTCAAACAATCGAGGCTTTCACATTAAAACCAAACACCTCTATGTCCCTTTGAGTGCAACAAGCTTACAAGAGCAGTGCCTGCCTCCCTAGAAGGACTTCCCATACCAACCGATGACCTGCTCTGCAGACTCAGGGTAGGATGCTGTAGTTAAAGACGCTGTAAGTCAAGTAAACACTTCCTTCTACCTAAGCAGTGGCTGAGAACAGAAACGAGATCAAACCAGGCACCTAAGAAACTTTTCCCATTTCCAGCAGTTTCCTATGTGAATGGCAGCTGCCACTGGTTGTCTCTTCCAGTTACTTGGAAGGTGCCTGGTAGACCTGATACCACTGATAGAATCACCTGATGCCCTCTAGTTCTTGTGTCAGAGGAGATGGGCAATAGCTATTCCCTCTCCAGCATCGCATGATTTAATAGACCACCTTTCACTTAAAACCAGGAGTTTCCCCGTAGTTGAGGATCAAAACCTGGGCCCTCACACTGTGGCTGACAATCTACCCCTTAGCACGAGGGTATCTAGTTTGTTAACTGGAACTCCCAAAATTTAACAGCCAGTGTTGTCAATGTTCAAATGAGGACTGCAGGTGTCACGGTGTCTATTCGTAGTGCCTGGGTGTTTGGCCTGCAGGACCATCTGCTGAGGGAGCCCTGAGGCTTCCCTTCCTAACAGAGTATGTTGCCTCCAGAGCCGTGGGCTGGAGCTGGCAGGCACGTTAGCCCTTGCACAATCTGCTGCCTGTACAGTCACACCAGAGACCACTCCATCATGGATAAATCTGTTCTCTCTGTCATCTTTCTGGATCTCAGCTAAAAAGGCAGAGACTGCATGTTCTTCCTGCTCCAAGATTGATGTGCCGAAGTCAGAGATAAGATGCAGAAAGGAGAAACCAGTGCTGTTCCTGCCCATCCTGTATCTGCTCTCAGAATGAGCTAACAACTTCACTTTCTTAGCCTGCTGGTCTGAGGTCTTTCTGAAGCGCCAAATTCATACACAGAAAATAAATGACAGCTTAGTAATAACTCATCCAGTTGCAATCTCATATCCCTTTATATATTACGCTTCGAGTAAAATGTATAGGACTAAAAAGAAAATTAGAGCCTAAACTCCATCTCATCAGAAACTATAAACTTCCTGGAGATTTTCTTTTGCCTTTTCCCTAACAACATACAAAGGGTATCAAAACAAACAAATCTTACTGTAAATACTGTAAGATAAACTTGGCATGCCATCAGTTAGAGAAAAGGAAAGACAGCCTTTCCCACACGAACAATTTATGAGGTTCTGCCTCTTTCAGATCACCTCTCTCACTCCTGGTAGTTTTGCAGTTTGTATTTGCAGTAAAAGACAAACATTGAGGGTGTGCAGAGAGGCGTGTTACTGTTTTGCTGCCAGAAATATTTCAGGGGGGGGAAAGAAAAAAAAAAAAAAAAAAAGCAAACTAAACCTATGTACGGTGTCTGATGCAGAACCTGCTAGACTCACTAGAAATACCCTCGTCTTCCTGAGCAGCCCCTGGCTGAAGCTGCAAACATGGGGAGTGACGTGGGAGGAGCGTGTTTGTGCTTCGTGGAGAGGCCTAAGCCAGTAAAGCCCCTAAGTGCGTATTTCATTTTGGGTACCTCATTGTCATCCACAGAAGTTGCTGGTGCTCAAACACATGCTTAAGAATTGCTGGCATTCTGCTTTGCTTTCAACGATAGCTGATAAGTGACATTGATTCCTGGGCGTTTTTTAATTTCCTATAGGAATGAGCTGGCATTTTCAGCATGGAACTGGAAACTCTTGATAGGATTTGCTTCCCAGTTTTGATGCTGTCAAGCTGGATGCTCCGATTAAAGGAACTGTATGTAGCGATTAAAAACCATGTAAATGTTTTTTTCCGGCACACAGGAAATCCCTGCGTTTGAGATAATGTCTTACAGATTTCAAAGCAGTGGGAATTAAATTTCTTTGTATTATGAAGCAACCGTTGCAAATTTGCTGAATTTTGGGAAACAGGACTACTTTCGAAATTCTAATATTAATCAGGAAAAAATGCTGCTAAATCAAACCTAAATTTTTATTGTCTTTTTAATCATAAACCTGCTTCCTGACCAAGTGCCTCTACAAGTTCTTGATTTAGATGAGTCTGGCCATTTTTGTCTAGCTTAAGTGACAGAAGAGAACTTTAAATAGCCATAGCTTCATCTGTAACTAGAAAAACAAACAAACCTGTCTTTGCAAACTGTTTAAGCGACCATTATAAATATATTAAGATATCATAAGCAAAGTTTGTGCATCTTAACTTTGACCTCATAAGACTAACAAAAAAAAAAAAGTAACATTTCTTGGATTTTCCCTGCTTTAATACCAAGATGTTTTCTCTGAGCCCCTCACATCATATATTATAGTTGCGTTTTCCAACTCAAAGACTCTGCTCTTACTGTCCCTGAGCAACAACAGATGAATTTACTATCAGAAACACAAGAGCTGGCAAACTGTAAATACCACAACTGAGGCAGTCATTAATACTCACTGCTTTGGTTTAATGGCATCAACTGCATTTATTATACTTCAGATGGTTTAGGGTAACAGACAAAAATGGATGTGTATATTTTATGTTCTGGATGACTAACCAATTTAATCTTTCTAAACGGATGAATGGCTTCAAGGTTTATGAGAAGCAACACTAATGCTATAAAGTCTGCAAGACAGCCATTTATAGTGAAGCCAAAGCCGCAAACTTTTATAATCTTTTTTCCTTTTGTTTAACCCTTCCACCTGCTGCTCAGTCTGCCTCTTTTAGTTAAATGAACCGTATTTGTTAAGGTAGTTTTGGCTTCTTGCATTTCACTGCTGTTGGAGCATGTATCATTTAAGTCACTAGCACCACATCTTATTACATGAACAGTAAAGGCTCTTCAAGAGACATCACCAAGGAAAAAGATTTCTTGAAATTAAGAGATGAGCAAGCTTCCTAGGTCACTTCCTAGCCTCTTGTAAGCGAAAAAACATCATCAAATCTCCAGCTAAAGTAAAAGAGAATTTACTTCTAATTGTGCAAGTTTGTCTCTCAATAAAGCACTCCGAAATCACTTCCCTCTAGTCAAGTTCTTGGCGCTGCACTCTTTCTGCTGCAGCTGATGAGAGCATCGGGAGAAGGACACGGCTATGCTGGAAGACAGATGGAAGTGGGTTTCCTGTTTCTACATGCTGGCCATACAATCTGAAGCTCACTGGTGGAGAAGCGGGACCGGGCAGACACCACCCATCTCTCCTGCTTCCCTTTACTGGGTACATGGCATCTTCGTCCATGTGCATGTTGAGGTCGCAATGCAGCCATGGCTTCATATCTGATACACAGTAGTTAGAAGTGGGAAGTGCAAGAGCAGAGGAAAAGACAATGTCAAGCCGTATTAAAAAAAAAAAAAAAAAAAAAAAAAAAAAGCAAAAATAATTGTAGCGGTGTGGCAGTGTGGATTGATCCTATAAACAGCGAGGAAGCCTTAGCAGCGTGCCTTCAGCTTTCTCAGAAAGGGAAAGGCACTTGATAGCAAATGGATCGTTGGGTCAATGCGGCTTACTGCAGGTTGTCAAGTCAAGGTCTCAAAACACAAATTGTTACTATAATGACATGCTCCAAAACAGAAATAGCTACTGGGGCAGCATGGAGAAAAAGAAAATGGCTGAGAGATATCTGAGCTGAAGACATTTCTGCAGTGAAGTTCAGTTGCTACATTTTTTTTTCATGAATCTGCTTCCAATGCAGCTTCTCTCTGGTTCACCCTGATAAAGGCACATAATTTTTAAGAGGCATACCATAACTTCGGTTGGCATTATGAAGGCAATAGTGTAGGGTCTGCTTCATAAATTCATGGTGTAAGGTTGGGAGTACAGTGGTGGGGGGATGCTTGTTTGCTTTTTCAGCTGACCAGCTGAAAGAGAGGACGGCACAGGCTTGCTGTGCCTTAGCACAGGCAAAAGTGGGCAATACCGGTCTGTATCATTCAAGCTCTTTCTCACTGGTGTAACTGTGTCCGTGTGTGGGTGGGAGATACACCAGACCTAACTCATCCAGTGGGATCAACACTGACTCAAGGTTTCTCAGCAGCATAAGGAGATTTCAATTTTGCTCTTGCCTGGACAAGACTAAAACCAACCTATCTTCTGGGTTAAGCATAATTTATGTCCACACAGTTAACTGGATTTCTGCTACCAGGTATGGATACAGAAAAGCAATTCACAGCTGATTCTGGAATTTTAATTATGTGTTTTCTGATTTGCTACAATTTAGACATTTTCTGATTTTCAAATATTTATTCTTATCCTAACTTAAATGTATCTTATATGAAAATCAGAATGTCCTAAATCTTATATCTTAAGGTAGAATTAAGAATATTTTCATCTAAGTATCTACAAACATATTGACTAGATCTTGATTTTTCAGTGTAAAGACAATAAATTTGACAGCACCTGCACATATGGAAACAGCTTGCAGTACAAAGATGAAAGCTGTTAGTCAGGTCAGCAACCACTGACTCAAATAAAAGAGATAACAAACAAGAGAGATAATAAAAAGTCAGTCCAAATAGATAGAAGCGGGTACTCTTCTAACAAATAATACTATAAAGTTGATGAATCTCTGTGTTCAACATGTTTAATTCAACATCAGTAATTCAACTCAGCTGACATATGGCTTAATACATCTTTACTTTCCTGTGGAGACTAAGCAATATACATTTGGATTCGGGCATACTGTTCTGTATTTCCAGCCTGGAAGATTTTATTGGAAAATATATTTCCCTTTTTAGCTTATACACACTAGGCAACATAAATAATGTTGGTCTTCCATGGAAGATGCACTGTTGGACTCTTTTCTGCAGTTTTTAAATGAAGATGCAGACTTTCCAGGTTAATTGTGTTTGACATCTTGTGGCCAAAACTCCTCTTATTTAATCTCTCTATTCTATGTAATACCTGTTCCCCAAGCTTTCCACTGAGTTTTCAGAGAGAACTCAAAGACGACGTGTGAAAAACAGATTAAAAGAAAAGTTACACTAACCCCACAAATAGTGAAAAGAACAGTCTCATAAAACTAGATGTTATTATTAGAACATGTCCATGATTTTGATTGAAGGAATAAATTCAACCTCAAAAAAATATCACCTGTGTTATCACTCAGCATAACACACCTGTAACTGGGGCTATAATACCCTGGCTGTTCAGAAGAAATAAATCTTTGTTTACAGTTAATCAGGTACTCTGTGGTTTCAATAAAGTCTGCTAGCTGTGTTATTGAAAACCACTAACTAAACCTTGCACTCAAGTGTATGTGGCTTTACGATAATGTCAAAAGCCCAGGAGGTACTGAGTGAGTCATAATGTCCCACTGCTTTTTGAATTCTTCCAATTTTAAATCCACAGTTGGCAAGGAAACAAAGAACAATATAATAGGCATTTGATGCTGTTCTCTATAGTGAACTTTTTTTTACCCTAAGACAGAACTTGCATTAAGCCAAGGAGTTCAGTGGTATGAACTTTTATCAGAACATGCACTTTTATACCTTATAAATGATTTTTTGGCAACAAAACAGCTGATCAGACACTTGCACTTTTCTCAGTGAGGTATGATACTGCACTTAGGATGAATGTTTTGAAATAACACAGCTGCTAAAGAATATTCCTACAGAAGCCTTATAGCACTATTAGACTAACCTGAAACCACAAAGTGTACCACCACATAAATGACAGGCACTTCTACCTAACGTGTCCATTAAGGTGCTCATTTCTCTATTTTCATTGTTAGGAGGCATTCCATTCCTTTTGTGATGTATCTAAAGGTTACTTCTATTTAAACATTATCAATCCAATTTTCAAGTCACATACCTAACAAGTAATGTCTTTTCACTTGACATTCACATCACAATACCTAAAATAATTTCAACGTTGTATCTATAAACACCCTGATATATTGAGGCTGGATATAAAATACTTAAAGTAGTACCTAATGAGCACGCTTTCTTAAATAGCATTGGAAGTCTTTGAGACTTGTGTGCTTAAGCACTTGGTGGTGGCTTTTCTTCACTGAAGTTCAGCATGCTGCAAGTCAGGTATCTGTTCAGAGACTGTTATCTGGGGCTGCTTTATCACCAAGAGAATGAGAAATGGCTCTTCCCAGAGCGTGAGCTGCCCCACCGCTGCTGGGGTGAGAACACTGGACACAGAATATTGCTCACTGGAGACACCATTCGTCCTCCACTGATTACATGGGGATCCTTGAACTTGACCTAGACACAGCTTAAGTTACACAGGACAAATCCTACCCTCACACGCTTCACACCCATCACCGCCTGACTCGACTGATAGACTGATGAGGTTGGTTGGTTTGCTCTCTGATGGTGTGAACTCTGCAGAGTGCTGTGCCCAGTCAAAAGTTATTAGAATTGTGTTACAGAGGAGAGACTGCTCCTTTTAAGATTTCCTCCCTTCTTCGAATGTAATAAGGATTATAGAGCACTCCTAGGGAAAACATTTTCTTTAAATATAAGATAGGACAATTTCCGTTCTCAATTGATATTAATCTATCATTAACTAGGTTTATTTCAAGCTTTTTTTTTAATTGATTCAGCAGATTGCAGTACTGCGAACCCCTCTGACAGTATGAGAATTACTCACCTCATAACAAAGTCACAATTCAAACCTCTGCAGCATATATTAAAAGTAGTAAATGAAGGCACCAAAAGTTCTGTAGAAGGCCTAGGATTTGCTCTGTGAATTCATTTTTGGCAATTGAAAAAATAAATACATATGCACACTATATATATGTATAGATTTTATATAGGTGCATACATGTAAAACTAGCAACAAATGGAACATTTCTTTCATAAATGTCCTGCTACAAAATTAAAAGATATGAGCAGTTAACAAGGGAAGCCAGAAAAACTGTCAGCAACTGCCCTTCTGTGAACAGCAAGGCAAATCAATTAATTTTAAAGCAAAAACTTTACCGTTTCTCTTCCATCTGCATTAGGAACTTCCACATAAAAAGAGTCATTTAGATCAGGGATTTACTAGAAGTAGAGTTGGCCTGTGCCAGACACACATGCAGAGAGAGGGGTGGGGGTGCTTGTTTGGCCAGATCCATTGCTGGTGAAAACTAACACAATCGCATTGACTTCAAGTCGAGCCGTGCTCATTTATACCAGCTGAGAACCTGGCCCTGTATCAACACCGCAGACTTTGCTGAACTGGCCAGGGCAGGAGGCTTTGCTTTCAGAATTACATATAGCTTCAGTTTTCTGTTCTTAGAGGCAGCGGTCATCTGCAGCTTCTACCGAAGTCAAAGTCAGCAGCTTTGGGAACAGCAGGCTTTTATTGCGGCACGTAAGGGACCTGCACAGCCTGTTTACGGCACAGCTAACATCGGAGAGGCAAAGGGAGCATCCACACCCCCAATTTATTGGGCTACGGCCAGAGGATTGAGTCTGCTCTTGCATGGTCTTGTGTGTGTATAACAGGTCTGTGGAAGGGTACTTTGTCCTCACTGCCACCCCAGCATACATTCACAAACCCATCTATTCCAATGAAATGCCCAGAAAATATTTTCTTCAGTTTCTTATTAGTTCATTCCTCCACAAAGGTCATAACAGTCCTTAACTTCAGTTTTTTAAACTTTACCTGATTTTTCTATAATAAAGTGAAAGGTGTTGTGGAATTCTCAGCATTCTAAGTGAGTTTATTTAAAAAAAAATGATTTAAAAAAAATATCAAAATTCCAGAAAAGAACATTGTCACTGTTTTGAAATCCGAGATGTATATTTTAGGGTATAGTGTAACATACCTTGCTGGAAGCCATTGCCCAGCTGCTAACCCCTTCAATAATCTGGAGTAAAAAGTGAAGATTTAAATAGCAATCTGCCTTTTAGCTCCCAGTGCCAGGAAAATTAACTAGTTGAGGCCAAGGAGACCAGGCAGTGCTCTTGGACTGGCACGTAACATTTGTGCAGTAGAGAACAACTGGTGGCTTTTCGTCCTTCACAGGCTCTGCTGGGCTACACACTTGGACAATACACATTTCTGAGGTCAGCTTTGACTTCACATCTGCAGTAAGGGTAGGACTCCAGAGCTCCACAGCGTGCCCACAGCGGCTTTTCTCCTTTTTGCCTATCATTGTAAATACCAGCCAGCAAACCTCGGACCCTTTTATGCTTTCTTCTGCCTGCCTCTCACCCCTCCTCCCTCAGCTGAATTTGGCAGCCTGAAGCGAGACATGTAGCCAGGCTTTGGGCTTAACTAGATTGCTGTAGCAGAATGGGAAATATGCAGATGAAAGAAAGTCATAACAGGAAGTAATTTCCCGCAGATGAAAGAAAGTCATAACAGGAAGTAATTTCCCTTTACTAGGGCATGAGCCTTCACGCTGCTGACCTGGCTGGCTAGCTCCCATCTCCAGGCTATTAAAAAGCTCATGTCCCAAAGGCAATAATTTGAATCAACTGGGAAGGTTCCCAGATAGACTGGTTTTCATCTCTAAGAGGGAAAACTTTCATTGGTCCTATTTAGTTTCCCCTACTAAGCTATCCTCATGAGAAAACCTGCTATAAATATTTATCTGTTAAGAACCAACAAATTCAACTTCTCCATAACCCATTTTTCTTTAAAATGGGGAAAAGGCAACCCCTACTAATCTAGTTCAATCCATCCTGTGTTTGTGCTAAACCTTCACTCAGAAACTCGAACTCTGAAGCAGGACATGAGTGTGTACTGGCCCTTCCCAGTTTAGAAAGTAACCACAAAATCTCCAGTGAAAGCTTTTCCACAACTTCCCAGTCCCACAGAGTCATGAAATTGTAACTAACTAGATTATCATTATCCTCTAAAATATATTACTGCTTTTAAAACAAGTACATGGAATTCAGGCAAATACACCTCTCGGTCTGTTTTATCAGCACCCTGATAGCCATTGGTGCAGTACAGGCTTAACAAAACATGTTATGTAAAAGACAACAAAAAACTTACATGCCTCTAGTTTGGGAAACCAAACCCTGTCCTCTGCTTAACTCCTGTTGAACAGCATTTTTCTGAAATGAATGACTTCTCACTGAATGTGTTAATTCTATTAAATTTCATTTTCTGATTGTAAATGTCCTGAACATAACTTTTTTACTGCTTTGGAAAGAAGAAAAAAAAAAAAATCAGCTGAAAATCTGCCTTTTTAGGAGTCCAATGAACTGCTGTGCATGCCAAAACCAACTATACATTTCATGCTTCATTTTCACATCCCAGTAATTGCATGGTCTATGGAAGCACAGCACAAGTTGTGCATGATTAGGGTCATGTGACGGCCTTTTGCAGCTCCAGTTAAGAGTCAGAGTTTGTTACCTGGGAGCAATCAGGCTCAGCTCACCTATGGTGTGTCTAGTGCACACCGAACAGCGCACAGCTCAAGCACAAGCACTGGATCCAAATCTGTTTGCCACAAAAGAGATTTAAAATGTAATCTCTTTAGAGGCCATTATACTTTCATGTTATACAGAGCTTTTTGTTCCTATCTATAGTTTTAAGAATAAGATTTCTGATTAGGATTAGATATCTCAAGTTATTGCACAGTTCAATGAGAAAGTCAGTGCTGCCTCAGCTGCCAGAACAGCGAAGTGTTTGCAGTCACAGCATCCTGGGTGAACACCGGCTGAAGAGTGACTCCGTTTTAATAAAGGAAAACCAGCAGATTTTAAGCACTGTGGATTCATAGTCTAATTCTAAAGGACATAGATTTAATTCTATAGGCAACTAAGGAAAGCAAAGCAAGCAAGTGCTAGGGGCTTCGATTTGTCACACGGAAGTCTGTACTTCTATGGGGAAATGTTTAAGGACCTACAAATCAAAAAATACCCATTACTTTGAAGAACGTGCTATAGGCCTGTGTTTTGTGAGCAAGAAAATTCTCGCTCAAGTTCTGCGCTGAAAGCCCATACTCCCCAGACCCATGTGGTTACAAAATAAATACAAGATTTCTTTATATATATATATATTAATCGTATTTACTTACAATACTTACTTACTAAAAATACGACTTCTGTTTGATGCAAACAGATCAAGCACAAAAACTAAGAGGAAAAATCACAAATGTATCCCAGGGAAGGAAGGTTCTGCAGAAGCTGAGGCAAGTCTGAATAGCCTCAGACTAACGCAGCTAAAGGCATCTGTCAGGAGCAGGTAGCATGGCCTCTGGGAACTATAGCTTAATCTGAAAACTTACACAAAGGGTTATAGCAAGTCTCTGAAGAGATAAAGTCACAGCAAGAAAGATAGAAAGTAACACAGGCCAGCACCTCTGCAGGTGTAAAAAAATCATTATTCTTCAGAGTAAGTAGCGAGGGCATGTTTTATAAAGGCATGCTATGCCTGTGTTCCAGAGGACTTCCAGGCCTTGCCTACACATTAATATGAAAACACATCAAGTATTCTAGTTCCACGGGCACGCTTTTAGGGATACAGTTTTAGTCATGTATCCTCTTTTGATACAGAAAAGGGAGTAACCGATTTAAGGACTCTTTATATGGCTACGCGCTTTTCATGGCAAGGCCTCTACTGGCATCCCAGTGTCAGTGTATAAGAGCGAATGAAGGAAAGAAAGTTAACTTGAACTGGCAGAGATTTCTCAGTACAAGAGCAATCATCAGTCAGAACAAAATGCTGAAGTAGAAGATTGATTGCTAGAAACAGCAAAAATATCATAACAAGTATTTCACAGCTCTCATTTCAACCCCAAAATAGTATTTTCTTATTGTTTTCAGCTACCCTTACTCTGTCATTAATCATTCTTTGAATGCTAACTCTCACTGTTCCCTTGGGAATTTGGACCAAGTAAGGAACGAACAAACCACGGACAAGGATACACCCAACCAAAATCTTTACAAAGCCTGTTTACTGAGTACAAAACACCAAAGGAATATTGAAGAATACATAGGTGGCACCAGCTAATTTTCTTTAGAGTGACAAGTCCAAAAGCCTGCTCTACGGCACTGCAAGGTCTTTTCTGCTTCAGGAAAAGCTAAGAACCACAGTGAATCAAAAAACTGCAGCTGATGACTCCTGAATAATAGTGACTGTTAGTAAGCAGCTCATTACCTTACTTGAAGGCAGCCTGACAGAGACAAAAGAATTAAAAGAGAAAGAAAACACATTTCTGGTCATATTACAGTCTGTTAAAAACCTGCCGTTACCTTCTGCCATTGATGGACTTTGCATCAGCCCTGAAGTATCTGAGTCATGTGGACATCATGCCCATTTCCTACAAACTCACACATATTTTTCAAGATGTAAAGCACTGAAGTCTCAAAACTTTAACTCAGTGTGTAATGATTTTAACATGTATTTTACATCTTAATTTGCCATAATAATGTGGCTATAAGCTGCTGTCATTCGCTCCCTTTTTCTGACCTTGGAAATAAAATGTTTAATCTCCATGGGATTTTCCTGGCGAGATATTTTAAATCGGTGCATATGTACATACTTCTCTATATGTTTTTTCAATTTTCCTAAAATATTCTCATATGTGCAGACATGATGACTAGACATGTTTCAGTGGTGCTTGAAACTTGATACAAGTGGGTAATTTAACCATGTAATTGAACAATATTACAGAAACACACGGAGTTTCCAAGGCAACAAAAGGCCTTGGACATCAAGATGGCAGCCAGCAGCGAACATTGCAATTGCCTGACCTAACTTGAAAAGAAATTACACTGAAGAATGTCCTTCCTCTCACAGCAGAACTGATCTAAGATACATGGCTACAGGTCTGACCCTGAAGGGCTTTTCTTGCATGTGCATCTTACTCATACACAGGGTCACAAAATGCCATATGACAAAGGACGTTCGGGTTCCTTTTGGGGTATTCTTTTTATATTTTCCAGATGTAAGAACAATCTTTGCTTTGAAAAATTTAGTACTCCTGTCCCCTCAAGTTTATCCCCGTTGAAAATAAAAATCTTCTCAATGCAAAGTAGCTGAGTGCAGCTTAGCTTGTCCATGCAGGGTTCCCCCTTATTAAGGCATTTCTGGAGGAATGGGCTGGGGGAAAGGTAGCACAAGTCCCGTGAGCCTGGAGAGCAACGCTGCTCCATGCTACCAGCTTCGGTGCCAGAGACTCCCATGCCTGAGAAAACAGGACAGAGGGACACAGCAAGATCATATCCTCCCCTTCTTTCCTTTTTCCTCATTTTTATTGACCTCTGGCTGCAGTATTTGGGAGGAGAGAAACTGCAAGGTTTTTAGTCCAAGTTCTTTTTTGCTGAAGCAAGTCAGTCAGTGGAGCAGTTATCCCAGAGGACTGAGGGTAACTGTCCCCTTCATTAGTGCAGAGGGGAGGTGACATCCAAGATGAAAAGCTTCTGACCCGACAGTCTCAGACAAAAGCCATGTCTTCCTGCGGGGAAGAGTAAAGCATGGAAGAAGCTCACGAGGCTGCAGTACTTAGTGTCACTTCTGTATGGATTCCTGCTTTTTATAAAGCCTCCTGCCAGAGTCCGGAGATGAGTGTCGAATCCAGACCCACAGTTCTAAGCAAGACGTGACACAGCTCTGCATGGCCCTTTGAATAACACCAAAGGGGGCTTGGTGGGTATGTGACATCCTGGAGCCTTGGGCCCTCCTGTTTACATCACCCCCCCAGAGTTCCACCTTTCATGTCTTACCAAGACAAGTCCTTTAACCTGTCCTTCAATAAGGGACAACAGCACTTCTCACTGAGAATAAATACATCCAAGCCCACTGACACTCTCACAGGGTGATGACATGGTCCAGAAAGATACAGTCAGAGGAGACACCTGGCCCCGGATGGATGCTAGGAGCTGTTAATGGCTGCACTGTACTGGTTTTCACTGGTGACCCCGATAACCCAAGGCAGCTCAAGGCACAGAGGGCAATAAAGAAAATTCTTTACACCCTTTCTATGCTCAGAACTTCCTTCAGTTAAACAACAACATCAATCCCTATTCCCAGTTACATCATGACTTAATTTTTCCATCTGAAGTAGCTAACCGTCACTTCAAGAAAAATGTAAAAAATTGCCTGTTTTGTGAATGAAAACTTCAAAGCCTTGGGCAGAGAAACAAACCCCTTCTAACACAAGGATGATGGCTCACTGGTATTCCACTAAAATAGCAACAGCTATTTGTGTGGAGTATGTCTATAACAAATATGTGGGTATAAAAATGCTGCCTTGCAAACACCATTCTTTTCGACCTTGCCTTTACAGCTTTGGAGGCACTGGCTGCTTTCACAGCCAAGTTTGCCACCGCTATGGAAAACAGGCTGCACATGCAAGCCAGCTGAAGTCATACAGACTGAAAAGGGCTAGGGCTGCTGCTGCTACCACTGTAAAAATGTTATTTGGAAACCATCTTCCTAGAGAGCTGTATAAGGAATCAAAAATCCACGGTAGAGATGAAGGCTTGATGCTTTCCCATTTTTTAGCAATGACTAATACAAAAAATCCTCTTATCTCAAAATAAAACATTTCTGCCCCTTACAAAGGCATATAAGCAGGCAGGGCAGAATGGCCTTATATAGCTGGCCTAGTAATGTCCTCTTCACCACTGTATCTACAGACTTTCTTGCACTGTGCTCTCATAACCTCAAGCAATGTGGATGCAGAACTATGCCAAAGCTTTTCTGTTCCCCTGCTGCAAGGCAGAGGGATGTCCCTCTTGATTTCATCAGAAGAGTTGTGTGAGAACAGCAGAGACAAGGCCAAACTCAAAAAAGAAAACTACAAGTAACCACTTTGACGCTCAATAAGCCAGGCCAGAAATAATTTTGTAATTAATCTAACGGAGGTAACTGACATGCAAGAAATACAAGTTTTTCAATGTTTAAGGGAACATAGAAGCACGTTTTAGATCAGAATGCCACAAACCATTTTTTCTGCAGATTTGTCCCTTATGTACAGCTGTTTGCTGTCTAACAAGGGTTGAGTTTGTAACTGCAGTTTTCTTCTAGGAAAGATATTGGGTCTCTCTAAGATATCCAGCTGTCTATTTGCATAAGCTTTGAAGGAATCCAATAATCCAAAAATTATAGGATGGTTTCTGTTATCAAACCATAATTAAATACAGGTAGAAAGGAATATTTCTATTTCGTTGAGATGCTTCACAGCATTAACAGCCTCAGATAAAAGGACAGAGTCAGCTCAATTAAGTTTTTGCATCTTGACCTCAAAATAAATACCATTTTTCAATAGCACAACTTGTTTCACCTTAACTAGCAAAATATACCTGTCAATGCTCAGGCCAAATCTAGAGAGACATTCTCCAAAGTCCTTTTCTAAATGCTTTTTGCTGAATGTTTTATCTACACCACACTGCACACTTCATGACAAAAGACCTTGTGAAAATATTACCACTTCAGCCAAACACGACCTAAACGGCAGTTTTCTTTATAGCTTTTTCCCACATGAGTTTTCTCTACAAGGTAAAAGCAGATGATGGCAGCACCAGACTTACACTGTCTCGCTGTTTCAGTTGAACATGACAGTATTTCATTGTGTCATAATACAATTCCAGATCAGCTTCATATGGTTTTCTTAATCCAAAAAAACAGCGTTCAAGTATAGCTGAACTCACATCTAGACAACCCTGAAGAACTTTGGCTACAAGCTTTCTAGAGTATTTAAAGATCTCATCACTCACCTCTCCTCTCCTTTTTTGGTATGTGCCTACAAAGTCTAGTGAGAAAAGGCAGCTTTCACTCGAAACACAGGAATTTCTAGAGTTCCACACCATCTTAGGGCTTCAGTTTTTGGGACAGCTCATTTCTCATTTACCATCAAGCAAAACATCAGACACAGGCAAAAAAAAAAATGTTCTAGCTGAAGTTTTGATATTCTGACCTATGACCTTTGGCGTGACAACGACAGGTAGCAAGCACATTTAAACATCTCTATACTTTGTAGATCCCTATTGAAAATGCTGACATGAAAGTTCATGAAAACAATAAGCAAATCTAAGTAAATCTATCAAAGTTATTAGCATCTGTTTGATGCTTCACACATCTTCCTGCAGAAGCAAAATTGCTTACCTTTAAACAAATGAACCTTCTCAAAATCTTGAAAATTAAATAACCCCAATACAAATGTAAGCCTTGAAGGATCAACAGCTGCCCATTGAATAAAAAATATGCTATGACAGGAGTTGTGGAGTAGTATGTAGGCTGATACAGTGTGGCACGAAGAATCCTAAAAAAAATAAAGGTCACTGTAATGATGCAAGATTTCTACTCGATGCTATTTACAACTACTTCTAATTTCACATTCAAAATTTATTATTTTCACAAAACACTAAAAAGCTCTGCAAAGGTGACAGATTAAGACAAGTCTTGTCTTAACTAGAGATGCATCTCTATTGAAATTTAGACTTCAGATGAGAAATTTGAGTCTTGCATGAAAGTAATCTAAATAAGGTTAGAAAAAAATCCCATTTTTTCTCTGTGTGGTCTAGATACCATGCAACTCAGAGCTTGTCTATGTCATTTTTTTTTAATGCAAATTCTTTCTAATCTGAAATCCACACTCCAAAGAAAATCCTACAGGCTTTGCAACAGGGCTTTTTGTTAATTAACATATGTTTTGTTCATCTTCAGACTTCACTACTTTATATTATTTGGGGCTTTTTGAGTCCCTTTAATCTCATCATGTTTTGCTTCCAAGCTCAGGAACAAGAAACTCAATGAAGCAAAATGATTGGAGATCACTTGTATAGTTAATAAAAAAAATAACAATAAAGTAAAAGACATCAGCATTTCTGAAAGAAAATAGCACAGGAAATTAAACCCTTGTGTTGATCAATGTTCAGAACTATTCATTTAACCAGCCTGAGTCTCTAAGGGTTTGTCCACATGCAGGGAAGCGCATGAAGGCAAACTAGAGCAAGTCAACAAAACGGTGAATGTGAAACACATTAAACACTTTTAAAAAGCTAAACATATTAAGCATTAAGCACACTAAGCACCTGTGTGGATACTCCAAAGCAGATTAAATCTCAGCACTCCAAAATTATGCAATTAAACATTTCGGCTGACTGCATTGAATAATAAACATTAAATATATTACAATATATTTAGCAAATTATGATTTATTTGCAATGACTTCATAAATTAGTTGCTTTACCTTAACTTTTCTGAATGCTCTTCGTGTAAGAGAGTGAGGAGAAGCACTGCCCAAGAACTAAGTAGCAAAAAGAAGGCTCTACAAAAAATTAACTACCATCATATAGGAATTACCCTGTACTCTGTAGATAGAGCAGGAGGGATGGAATGAAAGGAAAAAATTTCTCCTAGTTATGTAGCTCAATCCCCTTAAAAATGCAGGACCTCATAGCATTTAACTACAACTGACAAAAGTAAGTTAAATAATACATAAATGCCTCTATGTTAGCATATTTTCAAGAAGCTCATTTAAAATTATTTTTACTTAAATTTTTGAAGAAAATGACAAGTTTTGTCAACTCTTCTCACTGGCCTTTAGTAGCCAACAATAAGTTCTGCTTCTGTTCTTTAAAGTACAATCCATTCCTTTCCTTTTCCCATCACAAGCAATACTAACCTCTCAAAGGAAATTGGAATGAAATAAAAGCCTGTGACTACATTAAATATCACTTACCAGAAGGGGAACAGGATGATTCTTGTGATGAAGAATGCGATAGAAAAGATGATAAAGAGCACATTGCAGGTTTTCTCCCAGTGAGCGTAATTAAACATTTTGGCTGCCTGCATTGAATAAAAAACATTAAATATATTACAAATATTCTCTGAAATAGAGTTCCCTTCTGCATTTGCATAAATAAAGACTCATCTTCCACCTACGCAGGAAGAAAATTTCCTCCCTGTTTGACAGGTAGAGCAATCATTTTACTGATACCTAATAAAGCAGTATCAAAACAGATTCTTTGTTTATATTTCTCCTTTCATCTTAAAGGACAGGACTCTGCATCAAAGGCCTAAAGAACAGCTCTCCAATCAAAATGTGTCATGAAAACACAAAGTGCTCTTGAAAACAGAGGTAATCCCTCATTCTTCTACCAGACTCAAAACGGGCTGAATCAAAGTGAAGCTGCTAGGCACACCTGCGCGCTCAGGAGCGGCGGTGACTCCTTATACACAGGCAGTCTGGTGCATGCATGTTACTGACCCTTCTCTGTGCCTAATTCAGCTTCTTTTTTCTCCTTTTTGAGCGGTGGATATCCTAGCATTGGTCTCTATCCCACTAATAAAGATTATAATTGCTGCTTCTCCCCTAGCTGAACATGCTTCATTTAGGAATCACCCTGGACACTGTTGAATGAAGCAGTTGTTCAACAGCAAACAAAGCTTCAGGTGCTGAGCCTGTTTTAAACAGCAGTTTGATGAACTTTGGGGGATTTTTTTTTTTGAGTGGCAGGGCTGGTTTAAGTTATTCTGGTACGCAATTTCAGCTTCCATCTGAGTGCTGCCCTACCGGTTGCCAGCTCAACTGATTGTAGTTGGACCGCCAATCAGTTCAGGGTTAAAAGTAACCCAGAAAAAAACCAACCCCGGGTGTAAACATTTAATCTGGACCATTCCCAACCGCATGACCCCACAACCAGTTGTTCCAGTACAACGGATAGAGTATCAAGAGCAGAAATAAACAGCGGCAGACAACAGCCTACAAGGGCTGCTCACTCTGGCACTACCACCGAAACAGGTGATGAAACTACACTCTCAATCTTGGTGTTAGAAACTCAGGATAACTACTGAAGGAAACACGGCATGTGTTTGTCTTCCCAGAAACCCAGGAGCAAGTCTCTATGACCACAGTACTGTGTGCAGAATAGGACATGTAATGTTAAACATTTCTAACCATTGATACTTAGTTCAGGGAAGGAATTTCCCCTTCAATCCAGGGGAAGAAACTTTTCTTCTGCCAGTAGATACCTGTGATATCATGTACAGGCACAGCTTGAGTGTCTCCAGCCAGAACTTTATAGCATAGATTTATCCCTTGGGTCAAACACAGGGGTGTGAATGCTGACAAAATTAAGCCAGTTTGGAGAAGTAGCCAAAATTCTGGCGGCTAAATTTGCTTGAGAATTGGTATCATGACAAGCTGTTCACAGGCTAGCCAACTTGGTCTAACTCTAACAGTGAAACAAGTATAATCCAGGGAGGCAGCTGTATTTCCAGTCCCCATTCTGCACTTGAAAACTTCTCTTCTGCCTTTTTCTCATAATGGATTCTGTAACAGAGCATCAGCTTATATTATCTAGAAGCATTTTTTTTTGTCTTAGAATTTATGAATCTGTGAAGTCCTGTTCTGTGGGGATAGGGAGGGATCGTATGAAACTTGTGGCAAAAAGATTAAAACATCACTGAACATAACCTGGGCAACAGTGAAAAAACCCACCCAGAACACCACACCAACCAAAACACCCAAGACAAAAAAAAAAAAAAAAAAAAAAAAAAAAAGTGAAGGGCAGGGTTACCTCAAGCCAGAAATCTGCAGTATCATGCACAAACATCACCAGTGTTCCAAGACGCACGTAATTGCCACACCAAGAGCCACTCATCAACCCAATGGCTGCCAAGTGATGAACGACATGAGCCAGAAAATCCTGTGGAGAGGGGAAAACAAAAACAATTCGGAAAAAAAAAAAAAAAAAAAGGTAGAGCCAAGCAAGTAGTATAGCCCTTGAGAGTCTCTGAATGCATGAAGTGACAAGCAAGAGTTGTCGCACACCGAGCTGCCCCGGCAGGCAGGAGCGTGGCTGCGGGGCGCGGTGCGGGTGTGCCAGGGACGGGCTCCTGCTGCCCTCGTGTGGCTGCACCAAATCGCTTCGGCACATCCCCCTCCGCCTCACCCAAGCCCAGGTTCTAGCACCAACCAGGACCACTTGCCTTCCTTTTGTTGTCAATCCCAAGCGTAAATAAGAGAGACCAGTAAAAACTAATCTCAGACATGTAGTACCAATATTGGGATGGCAGCAGAGTCTGGAATGAAGAAAAACACAGTTAATTCTTAGAATAGCAAAAAGTGAATGCCAACTAAAATTACTTCTTTTTTCCTTTCCTCACTTCTTTTGCTCCTCTGCTGAGTCTTGCTTAAGAAATTAAACTAAACTAAATCCCTGTTCTGGGCTTCATTAAGAAATATCCTCTGGGAGCCAAATACTCTAACCTTTACTCAGACTAAACTCCCAGTTTCTGCAGTTCCTCCCCCACCTCTGAATTTCAGCGTGCTTTTTTCCATGTTTTTGTCAGAGAACTACATGCAGACTACTTCTGCATTTAATTACAAACAACTGCAAATAAACGAAGTCCTCCATTTTGATGAACAATTAACATATCAAACATTCACACATTCCATGACTAAAATGTCAGCTATTTATGCTAACATCCTATGCATCTGCTTAGAGCTAGATGCTGAGCTTGGCTGCTCCCTTGGTTCAAATTGGTTTCCCAGCGGGCAGGCAGTAGGCTTGGTTATCAGGTCCCATGAATAAGAGGAGCAGGGAAAACCCAGCCAGGAGGCAGGATTCTTTTTATTCTTGGCCCCTGACTAGGGCAGGTATAAGAAGGCAGTGTGGTGGCCAAAGATTTATAAAAATAGGAGGGGAGGGGCATGTAAAAACCACTGGCAGGTGGGCAGGAGGCAGCTTGCTTGGCGTCATTTGTTATGGGACTGTTAGTAAACTATTTTAGGAAGAAACAAAAGCCTCGTGACCCTTGGTAACAACCAGAGTACTGAGCAGAGATCCCCAGAGCAGGGACTCGCATTATGCCAAACCAAACCGGTGCAGCTCTCCCTCCACCCGTGCCACCGAGCAATAGGGCCCAGCAGCACACAGCACTCGGGCTGCTCAGCACAACCCTCTGCATAATGCTGTTCTGCAGCGCCTCGTCATCGCATCAAGCATCGTCAGGCCTGCCACAACCTTCAGGGTTCTGCACTGAAACCTGTAACACAGATAGCATCTGCTGTGCGCAGGAGTAACCTGGGATAGGTGAGAATAATAGTGGTCTGGCTGGAGGGCTGAGTTGCAGCAGAGGCAGATCATGGAGAAGTCCTGCAGCTCAGCAGGAGGTACAGAAGAAGGGCAAGAGGCTTTGGTGCCACACCTCTCTAGGTGGTGCCTGTTGCTGGGAGGGAGAAGGGCTCCTACGGATTACCCCTTCCAATGGGGAAATACTCGGAATGCCCCAAGGGCAATGGCCCAGTGCCAAAAGGCTCACCTGAAATGGGTAGCCAACCCACGTCTGCCATATGTCGTAAAACCAAGGTTTCTGGGGAAGACAGATGATTCAGAGATTTAGCAGCTGAGCAACAGTAAGTCATCTTAACTCAAAATCTTCGATACTTAAAATTTCTCTAAGCGGACCAGGCTAAGAAGCTATAGGCTTGATCACTGTTCTCCACCAATTTCTAAAGGGATCTTACATCTCAGATTTATTATATTGGTCCCAGCTTTTTGGCTTCTTTTCAGGACACCTGAAACGTTCCAGTTCATCGTTTCATCATCCAAAGCAGTGGGTGTGTGTTTTATTACCACAATTACTCAAGATATGTTGCCACAGTGATTAGATTTTGCTGTGTTTACCAGCCACACACACCACTGGTTCATGATGATAAACAGTGTTTGGGGAGAAGAGCCAGATGAATGTAGACACGCTGAGAATTGTTCTGCTGCTCAGGAGAAGCATTAATGACACCCCAGGCAGTGTTCATATAGTTACAAACAGCACTCTCTCTGTTATTCCCAACTTCTGACTCAGCAGCAACACCTCAGTAAATAGCCATGAAATACACCATTGTTGTGGCCCCCAAAGTGCCGGCAGAAAAGGTTTATGGCCTCCTTTGAGAAAAAACATGGCTGTGTGATGCATTTGTAGGTGTTAACAAGGCATGCTGTAAAACCATCTGTGTGACTTCTTAAAACTTGCCCTAAAAATACTGATTACTCAAATTACCATAGAAGTTCAAAAGATAATTAAAAAATTAAGTAAAACCTCAGTGCATATCGCAGCCTATCATCTAGATTATGTAACATAAAAGATCTGAACTCAAAGAGCCACTGAAACCAGTGGTTTCAAGAAGATCTAGAAATCAGTCCTTATTTCGTTAAAAATATAAGAATATCAATCCTTCAAAGAATTAACTTACATCATACAGAAATATAAATCCAGCAATGGAGGATGTAAGATAGAATGAAAATCGCCAGCTGCAAAATTAAAATGAAACAATAAGAACAAAGCATGAATTTTTTTATAGCTTTTGTCCTGAGCCAGAATTACTGCAGATCATTGTATATCACAGGCAATCTTCACATAGATGTGCCTTCAAACTCTATGTTATGGGTTGATACATATTAACAATATCTGAATTTATTAATAATTAAATACTTAGGCTTTCAGTAATTGCTAAAGTAGTAGATTATTTTACATTTTCACAATACAGATATCTTGGTTGTGGTTACAGCAGTAATTTTCCAGCCAGGCATGAGCTGATCAAAAGAACAGTCACAGCAACCATAGTAAATACCCTAAAAATTAATGTTTGGTAACATCAACCTTTCCTGCTGTATCAGTTCCTCTACAATATTCACACTAGGCTAAGAACGTCGCTCAGTTCCCTGACTACAGAAGGTCTTTCAGCCACATGGCATATACTTCCCAATGTGATCAAACACTGTAAGCTCCAGCACAGACTTGTTTCAATTGCTGGGTAAATTTCTTTTGATATCTCTTAATACTTATTGTTGAAAACAGAGGAGACCTATGAAACTTTAACAACTACTGGATTAGTTGATGTCTTACTACAGAGATCTGAATTAACTATAAACCTCAATCTTTGACTAGGTTTGCCAGCATTTAGCCCAATCTAAGCTTTTTGCGTCTTAAAGGATAACCGTCAAGGCAGACAATATGGTCAGGTTTTCACCACCAACCTGGTAGGTCAGCAAAGGGAAAAAAGGTCTCGCGTATCTTTGTGAACTATGTTGTTGCTCATATATGTCAGAGCAGGATGCTGTGATTTGGAGCCAGCAGTCAGCGTTGTAATGACTCTGGAGCCTGTGTGGGAGGTATTGTCCCTGGGACTGGGTGCGGCTGGAGACTCAGCCAGAGATTTCCCACTCCCACCTCTACAGGTGGAAAGGAAGAAGTTTTCCATTGCTCTTCCCCTTGGCAGGAACAAGCCTGACCTTTCCCAGAGCAGCTCTTCAAGATCAGTAGCAAAACACTGTGAGACTTCACATGCTAAGAAAGGTCATGATCACAGGGACAGGCACATGGCCCCAAACCCAGTGAGAAAATTCTATAGAACAAGAGGCATCCCTGAGAACAGCAGCAGCCAGCCTCCCAGAAAACCTAAACTTGCTAAAAAGGAAGAGAGAGTGTCTCAAAAACCCGCACTATACTAATGGATTGAGAGATGTACAAAAGTGAGATTGTGGTCTCTGGCAGACATTAATGAAGTGCCATATAAGAGAAGATGATAAGAACCTGTCTGTAAAAGCAGCCCCTCCTCTCCAAGCCCTATGTTACTTGGAGGCTGATCTGCCATGTGAAAGAAGGAGATCTTCAAAGACTGAGCCAGTGTTTTACCAGAGTAACAAACAAACCAAAGATAAGGACATGGAATAGCAGAGGCTAGACAGGACAGTATGTCTCATGCCTGTGAAGGAAATCAAGAAAACAATTTTAAAATTGGCACTTGATACACAGTTAATAAACAATTGTTGTACTTTTCAACTTTAAAGCATCTTTCCTCAGGTGATTTGAAAATAACACTTTGGAACATCCACTGATTCAAAGGTATAAGGTGGAAACGAAGAAAGCAAATGGAAGGGGAGAGTGGAACCCACAAGTAACACCTGGCTCAGAGTTAAGCAAGAGATGGTAGGAAAAACACCAGCGCGGCATGGGACAGACTTTACACAGGGGCTGATTCTGCCCTCACGCCTCTTGTTTCAAGGAAGGGAGGTGTAAATAGTCCAGTGGATATAGTGGGACTGATTCTGTGTTGATTGAGAAGTGTAAGCAGTTTTCTGAATTGGATTCAAAGCACAGAGCACCTAATGACTGCTACTACTCCCCAGTCCTACAAATACACATTGAACACACCTGGCAATAAACACGCAGTGCTTCAGATGAACTCATTATATGTGCAAGACTGCCAGAGTACTACCTCATTCTGCATTTAGCCAAACTTCTTTATGAATTCAGCAAAAAAAACCTGAAGTAAACCTCATCCAAATTCACCAAATTTTACGCAAGTGCCTTTTAAGCTCTGAACCTGGTCACCAGGGAAAGCACTGAACAACAGCTATGCAAAGGGATTTTCTGATTTAACTTCAGGAGCCTTTTCTTTTTAGCTGAGTCTAACGCAGAGAATTTAGTAAGTGAAGTTAAAGGCTGGCAAGTCTTTTAAGGCAGGGAAGGTTTCATGCAAAGGGCTTTCCAAACCTCAGCGTTGCTTAATTGGGAACATTAATAGCTTAAGTATGGTTTAGGTCTGGCTCATCAGATTTCCTTGTGATTCAGAAAAGTGATCCTGGAGATTGCAGCCTTTCAGAAGTTTCATAATGTTCATAACACTGACTACTGGCATGGAATAACTCTCTTCCTCATCTTTTGCCTTGAGAATTATATCCAATTAAATTCACTGACAAAGAGCAGAGCAAGGTTCACAAAATTGCACAAGAGAAACCTGTTTGCTTCATTTTCACTCAAGCTGCCAAGCAAGTTTTAATTTCAGCCTTTAGCTGTGTATCACTAGAGATATGCATCCATGGCAGGCAGGTCTTCTATCAATAGCAGGAAATCTTATTGTCACTTGTAAAACAAAATTAACTGATCAACAGAACAACAGCAGAAATAAACCATCGATGCCGGTTTGCCAGGGAAGTTCACTCAACTCAGCCAGGCTTCAGAGAGACACATCTATGTCTATCAACTGGATTTATGCCCAACAGAAGACATCAAATCATCACATTTACTCACACTGAAAATAAGCTTGACAAAAATAATCCTGACAAAGTACTCAACTTTGAGCTTTGTAGCTGTACTTTTAACCCTCACTCCTTAAGCTAATCCACAAAAAAGAGGTTAAATATTATAATCATGTGAATTTTTGCCAATGTAAGTATGGTAGGCAAAATTCAAATACACAGGACATTAGGAAAATTGTTTACAATGGTACAGTTAATTTCAGTGTCCAGAAGGGATGAGCAAACCCATGCCTGTTTGGGGACTTTACAATTTGTAGGAGACTTTGGATAACACAGGAACAGTTAAATAGTAAAATGTTCAGGTATGGGAAAGTTCACGCACGTTTGTGAAAAATCAGATGCTTCAGAGCTTTTCCAGTTGTCAATCATATGCAAGAGGTTTCGAAACTTTTTACATATTCATTATTATCACTTGAAATCGCTCACTCTCATCAGCCTATTTGAGCTCATGTTTTGCACAGTGCCCCATGTTCAAGCTGTGACACCTATCATTTCGTTAAGAAGCCATGACTCCTGCTCTTGAACAGACTTCTTCACACACAATAGCATCCCAAATTGACAGCATGGATACATACATAAACAAAGTGAGTAAGCATTTTTGTTCCCCTGTGGTTATTGGCAGACTGAAAAATATTTTCCTGTTCTCTGAATGTTTTCATTAAGCACTATGTAACAGGATACTAAAAATAAGTCCATTATTACACAATGAAGAAAATTGTACAATATTTTTAAGGGTTCTTTTTCAAGAGAAACTGTTAACCTAATCTTTTAAAGTCACACCATTTTGAGAAATGCTACTAGGTCCTTTCAATTTGTGTACGCACAAACCAAAACCCTCATCAGACAGACCCAGCTTTCTGGAAATCAGTCCCCCTTCAAAGGCACCTAAGGACTTCAATAATTTTTTTTCAAAACAGTAAAACCCATAATAATCAAAAGTATTCTCTTTTCTTACAAAGCTTCCTGGAATTTCCGAAGCACTGTTGGGATCTCAAGGTTTCGCCGTCTCCTAAACCACTTTTCCACCAAACGTACAGTACAGTTGCACTTTTTGGCAAGGCCTTGAATCTCTGACTGCAAAAAATGGAACAGTGTTAGCAACGAGATGCAATCCAATGTCATTTTCATTTATTTTGCAGTTCACAGATCAGCTTCCCATTGTTGCAAGGTCCAAGGTCCTCATTTAAAAATATTATTAATATTAGCTATCTAGGGGGGTTTACCTTGCAGGCTTCCTCGTTTAATTTCTGACTGACACTCACAGAAACCCTGGGTTTTCAAGTCACTAAATTTATATAAATAACGCTGGCGTGAAACTAGCACGGTTTGAGGATCTGCGTACTTGTCCATCTACTCTGCTGGCTTCAGATAGTTTCAAAGACACAACTCTACTGCTAAGAAAGAGGGTTGGAGGGGCAAGTGCCATGTACCAATACACATAGACACTGTATCTAATACTTCACCTAATTATTCGTCTACATTTAAATGAGTCTCCCAGGCTAGACAAGGGCCTGGAATTAAGGTGACCTGAGCTCTAGTCTCAAATCCAATGTACTTCTGTGGTACAGGGCAAGTCAACTAATCTTACTGAGCAAAATCCAGACTGCCTCCTTTTGACACCTGAAAATAAATCAGGGCTAGAGCACTGCCTGGATATGCATCTAGCCCTTCAAATGCGACAGTCAGGTGTCTCTGCTTTGTGTGTGCTCTGACCTCTGACAGCAAAGCGGTTCTGTCATGCAGCCACTCATGTGCCAAGCACAAGGCAGGGGACTCCTGCATTTCTGGGTGCTCAGCGCTCCAGGTGCAGCAGCCTGTAGGCTTCCTCCCTCTCCTCCATCCCCAAGTGTGGAAGGTGCGGGCTGACCTCCACTGGGGCTGCTGCAGGAACAGAGGTAGTGTTTGACTCATCCCTGGAGAAGTTCTTTCCCTTCGAGGCTAGCATGCAAATAGTGGTTAGCAGCAGCGTGGCCTCCACCAAGGTAAATTCAGTTCAGTTTGTCTCATACCCTCAGAGAAAGCTCGGGTATGTGAGCAAAGGCACCTCAGCTGCTGGGGAGGGCAGGGTGCAAGCAGCCTCTGTGTTCAGCCTATCCTTCTGGCTGGGGAGCTCTCTACTTGCCATGCAGGAATGCTGATTATTTTTTTTTTTGACAGACAATGGAGCCTAGATGCCCTCAGTCCCCAGCCAGGCCTCTGCATGCTTTCTCAGACACACCGGTTCCCAGGCTGGACACCTAAAGGAGGCAGCCTGAATCTTTCCGATGTACTGATGAGTATAAAAATGCTGGGCTTCCTTTCCCAGATTAATTGTCAAACTGTACTCATGCAGAAGGAAGATACGAACAGAGATCGGGATACTTGCCCAGGTAGAGAAGAGCTCGTATGTGAACACGAATACATCTATTCCTGATGATATCAGGCAAAAGACACAGTAAGAGAATAGCAGAGTTAGGGATAGAAAGCAAAGTTCCACGTATCAATAATTATCAAAATCCCTCATTACTAGAAAGCACATATTTCTTCTCAGAAACAGCGTAGGAACATTGCAATTGTTTGGTAACTGTAGTTAGGTAAGTGAGCTTTCTGAAGCTGCATTCACAGCAAAGTACCTGTTTCCCACCAACAAGGCAAGCTGCCTCATTTTTTGAGATGGTAAACACGGGCTATTATTTTTTTCTTGTTCAACTTTAAAACCAAAAAACAAGGTAATAGGAAGATCGCTTTTCTTTCTCACACAAGCCTGGATTAAGAACAGAGCAACATAACAGAACAAAGGGCTTCCATGCCAGCGTTACAATATTATTGCTTGCAATAAATATGATATCACTTTCTAACAACAGATGTCAGCTAGCTGATGTTTTCTCCAGGCACAATGAGTTAAGGATGGAACACTGATCTTCACTGGAAATATTAACAACAGTCTAGCCTAGACCAGCATGCCAGAAAATTAAACATCTTAAACATATTTTCTGTTTTGGAAGCCATATACTCTTGTCAGCAGAACAGCAACAAAACCCCAAATAAATTAACTCATCTGTCAATCAGCTGGCACTTGTCCCATGATGTCATTGCTGATAGCTGATTGAAACAGTAAGACTTGGGATTTTCCAAAACCAAAACTAGTTTAAATGAATGAGAATCCTTACTTGGGATGGATGTTTCGAGCACTCCCGGAAATAACTCTCTAAAACAGGATTAGGCTGTGGCTTCACACGTCTTACATTCTTTATACCTAAGGCTTTTGCTAGAGGTCTAGCAACATATCTGAAAAGACATACCATGAAAAACTTTTAAAATACAACAGTTACATGACCTTAGCTATTCTCAAGCCAGGATTTGAAGAAAATAAATCTGAAGCAATTTAATCTGCCATGGGATATGACAGTGCACTGTGAGACAGAGAAATCTCCCCCTAGCTAATCCTAGAAAGAACCATAGAATATTAGTGGTTTTGCAAAAAAGCAGACCCAAGCACTCAAGTTTATGGTCATGAAATCCTATAAAACTAAAGGAAAGGTGCTGATTTTTGCATCCTTACGTTTTTCAGAGTTAAAGGAGAGTGAAACAAGTACAGATGCTCTCTTCATGTGAGCCGAAAGATTTCTAGTGGGATACTTTCTCCTAGTGACAGATAGTCACTTAGCACAGGGCTACCACCACCATTCAGTTTGCAGCCTCTACCTTGTGGCGCACAACAACTCCCACAGAGAAAGAAGCAGAACATAACGAATATGTTGCAGAACATAACGAATGTTTAGCTCTTCTACTTGGGCAGGCTTTTCTGAAAAAGCCCCTCTCACTCCTGCTGATATCAGTAATTGATTCTCTATTACTCATAGCAGCGGTCAGTTTTCCTCGTTCATGGGCAGATTCATTGCAGGCCAGATGTGCGGGCTAATTATTCACACAAGCAATTTCCAATAGCAGCACAGTGAGACACAGCTGGGCAAGCATTTACTCAGGAGACACTGTGAATGGTTATAAACATATGATCCAAATTACTTTTGATCTTTAACATGAATGATCTTATCTGGTTCTGTTTTAAGTCTGTCCAACTTATGACATTCCAAATTTCCTCATTCTGTCCTGAAATAATTATAAAAAACTACTAATCACATTCTTTAGAGGAAAAAAAAAAAGAAGTCAAGCAAAAAAGGCACAAATAAATAAATCAAAGGACTGCAAATCTTGATATATTTGTGGCTTTCTTCTGCGGAGCCAACCTCTGCCTGTCCCATAAGATTCCAGCTGCAGAAGCAATCCATCTTTCAGTGCCAAAGTGAGAATGAAAAGGAATCAGAGTTACTAGATCTGCATAAAAAGTTCACACGAAACTGAGGTCCCTCCAGTCTGCCTAGTTTTGCTACAGCTACACACCTAGGATTTATCAGCCTCATACACATGTGCCAGTGGAGGACCAAACAAAAGGAGGGGTTTGGTTTGGAGGACAAATGCCTCTACCCTTCCACCAAAGGAGAAAAAGCAAAAAGGAAACACAAATGGTTTTGTATTAATTGTATCTCCAGCAAAGGGAGATAGAATTATCCAAATGCTGTTCTAGAAAAGCTAGATTAAAATATTTTCTTTCTAGATCAGACCACAGCCACGTACTACTAATAATGAAAATATTTCCCAATTTTTTTCACCTGCCATATTATCTGCACTAGATCTTTCTAGCAAACCATTAAGTAATCCTCCTTTATAATACATAAGAACATTGATCTAAAGATAGCTTATTTTTCAAAAACTTTTAGCATTAATGAGGATTAACGTTAGCATAAAATTGCATTTATGTTTCTTACCTTTCACTTAAGAATCGGATAATCAGCAGTACAAAAGCATATGGTATTGTGGCATATAATTGATGTGGTTTTGGAAAGACAAGTCCATCACGGTCTACAAAATGTGCCCAGGTGACATTAACAGGCATCCAGATATTCTCCCACCAGAACCAGCTGTTGAGCGTCTGTAATATGTGCGCCATGCTGAGCAAATAGAGATAAATAAAAATTATTTCTGACACGTTAAAAAGAAAACGCATGGAATAAACCAGTGAACACTTGTGTGGAACAGAGGTTCCCAAGTGGCCGGACATTTCCTAAAGATAAGGTACAAGCAGAGGCTCAGGTCCCACAAGAACAAGCAAGGGCTACAAAGATGATGAGGAGACTAGAGCATCGCCCATATCATGAAAGGCTGGGAGCACTGGGCCTGTTCAGCCTGGGGAAGAGAAGACTGAGAAGGATTTTATCAATGTCTACAAATATCTTCAGAGTGAGCGTCAAGAGGATAGGGCCAGGCTCTTTTCAGTGGTGCCAGGCAACAGGACCAGGGGCAACAGGCACAAACTGAAACACAAGAAGTTCCTTCTGAATATGAGGAAAAACTTTGCTTTGAGGGTGACGGAGCATTGGGACAGGCTGCCCAGAGAGGCTGTGGAGACTCCTTCCCTGGAGACATTCCGAACGCACCTGGACGTGACTCTGTGCAACCTGCTCCAGGGGAACCTGCTGTAGCAGGCGTGGGACTGGATGATCTCCAGAAGGCCCTTCCAGCACTGACCATTCTGTTATTCTGTCCTGGCCTTCATGAGTTGCACTGGTATTGTGGGTTCAACAGAAGCACTCCACAGAGAACCTGCAGGCACTGTAGAGATGCTCAGGTGTCCCCACACTAAAATCAGCAAAGACAGTTTTCTCAGGGAATGAAAAAAAAAAAAAAGGATGTGGGGGAGCAGGTGGTACTTACAGGAAGCTGAAAACCTCTTGGTTTAGAGCACTGCAGGTGGGATTATGATCCAGCAGAAGATAAAATAATGAGCTACATTTTGAGCTGGCATAAACCAATGCAGGACCTTTGAAATCTGCAGCAGGGGGAGGTAATCTGCTGTCTCTTTTCAGTCATTTACACTAGACTGCTCAGTACCCAGTCAAATCTTTTGCAACGATCATTTACAATCTACCATACTGATACAAAAAAGATACTGAAAAGAACTGATCTTCCCTAGGCTGCTTTCATAAATTAAATATAAGTTGGTGGAAGAGCAGAAAAGAAACGAGGAAGTCCAGGGGGTGACTTGGTCCTGTAATAATGAAGACATTTTGCTGGTGAATTACTGCTGTTTAATATGCTAATAGCAATATATACCTTGATCCTGATTTTGCAAACACCTCTGGATAGGACCAAGTATAAAAATCATGCACAATGCACAGAAAGCATTTTTTGGGGTTCACACAAAACACTGTGATTTAACTGTGGCCAAATCCTAGATCAGAACAAAATGTCTAAAATTAGTCCTTGAAGGAAAAAAAAAATAATCTCACTTACACAAAAACATTTCACTCATGTAAAAGTCTCATTTTTAACCTTTCCATTCTACATTATATATATGGAAATTTCTGTTATCCCTCATTTAGTTGTAAGGGACTTTGCAGTACAAACATGTTATATATCCTATACAACTATTTTTATTCTATTTTTTAATATAAGTTACTAAAATGTTTTCCATAAGGCTGAAATAAGTAATTTTTCTAAAATTTCTAGGAATAATAAATTTAAATAACTTTTTCCATACTAAAATTTCCTGTAAACCAGGAAGAAATACAAGGAAATAGCTGATTTCACTGAACTGTAGTTTCAATGAAGAAACCGTTGAGCTGGGAGAATTTCAGCCAAGCCTCCTCATAGCGTTAGATGTCCCACTGGAAGATCTCACAGCGATACATTCGTACAGGATCAAGTGATAAGATCAAATCATGCTGAGGACAAACAGTAGTTCAGACCCTTTCATGTTCCTCCATATTTGAGCAGGGGCCACACGTACTTTCGACCCATGCTGGATCAGGACACGGTGCTTACTGCACTCAAGCCGGCTTTCCAGATTCGGACTTGGCTGGCTCTGAAGCCCACTTTAATCAACAGCTAAACGAACTCTCGCTGTGATCCACACTGGGCTCTTTCCACCAAGCTGAAGCCTTGCAGCAGGCTCATGAAACAGTGACTCGTATCCATCAAACAGTGCTGGGTTAACAGACACTGTGAATCTATTTACTGGCCTAGCACAGTAGTCAGTATTGAAATATTAATAACCTAGCCATTTAATCTTTTTAAATGCCAAAAGGGGACAGTAAAAACCTACTGAATGAATTGTGTGTGTATAGGCAAATGCAAAAATAGAGGGGGAAATCACAATTGTTCCAGCACTGAGGGTTTATATGCCAAGTTTCAGCCTAGAGCAATTTTTTACTGCTGAATTATAAACTCCTGGAAGTAGGGATTTATAATGGGGCTGCTAACAGACCCTTAACTACAGCTAGCAGGCGCCATGATAATGAAGCAGGGCTTTGAAACATGACATTTTAGGTCAGACTGAAAGACTCGCAGACAAACTGCCCTCGAAGACCAGGGGCGAGACTCATTACAGAGTTCTGCTTCCTAGTATATCTGTATTTTTAAACTGGACTGTGCGTTGCAAACTATCACAAACTGTAACTGTAATAAAAACAGGCCAGTCTATTATAACACAGCAGAAAGCACTAACTGGATTACAGGGAGATAGGTCATGACTGAGTGTGCACCGAAAACACTTAAAGCCTAGAAAAACCCAGTAGTCTACATTATCATACTGGATTCTTGGGATCCCACAAGTTCAGGCTTTCCTTCCACACGTGGATGCTTTACTGTATGACTACCTTTTCAGGTCTTAAACTAGTTAATACATCCCTACTAAACTAAGCTCATATGCACATGCTTAATCTTAAATTTTAAGGGAATTCTGGGATTTGGTGCCACAGATTTCAGTAGAAATCCTTCCAAAACCACACCAAAAACTCATAGGAAGATGGGTTCTCTGAAACTTCTGTAATCCCCATATCTGTACCAGGTCTTGCCTGGCACACAGGGGATTAGATCAACCCAGATGAACATTGTCCAAGTAATTCTTGGAAAACTGTTGATGATGCTCCACAGCTGTTTGCAGCCTATTCTTATGTTTCATTACCCTTAAAGTGGACGTTCACCCTACATCCAACTATTTTCACCACAGCAAATCAGGCCATTCCCCAGGCAGCCTTGGAGATTTCGATCTTAATAATAGCAGCTGTTTAAGTAGTTGGGCTGTTTTCCTGCCTCCCTTCATCTTCAATTCTCATCATGAGATTTCCTGGAGTACCTGGAACGTGAGAAAGTCCTTCCAAGCACACCTAAGCATTTTAGTTTCTTTTTCTGCCCTCTTGCTCTTAAATGGCTGACAGTTGTGGCTGTGTGATTAAGTAGTTTTATCCCCCCTTCAATCATGGAGATCCTGAAACATATAGGAACTCCATAAATACCATATTGTCACATACATTATATACAAGCATGGTTCTCTTCTCCTGTACTACAAACAAGCTGTGGCCCTTTCAGCTTGCTGAGAAATATCCCATGAAACTCACACGTATTTTGTTTTCTGTATGATAAGGAAGCTGATACCTGACAGAAATCTCCATCTCAGGAAGCACCACTCAAGGCAAATTAACTGGGAATAGCTCAGTGCTGGATTTATCATCCCCTTCTCCACAAATACATACTTGCTACTTCCTAGAAACCTTAATTAAAATTAGTATTGGAACTCAATTACACTTTTAAAGATACATGCATTATCCCATCCCCTCTGTCAAAAAGGTTATTTCAATGCTCCTACAGCATCACCAATACTAATAATCCAGCTCTATGGTTTACTCACCATATCTACAGCAACCACAGTCCTGAATGCTTACCCTCATTATCAGCCTTCTCCACATGATGACTTGACCACTTCATTCTAAATTATTTACATTGAATCCTTTTGACCCTGAACAATGTTTGTGCAAATTGTGAAAGAAGAGGCGAGAGGATGGAGAAAAGGAGACAGACAGAAAGCACAAAGGTCATTTGTCTCCAGCAAGCTTTGTCTGTTAGAAAAAAACCATACCTGCCATTTGCCAATCTCTCCTCCTTCCGATTACCAACAGCCTGGGACAACTGTGGCAGAGCAACTTCTCAGAACCCTTCATCCCGCATCTGTGTCAATTCACCAGGCAGAGATTGAATGGCCAGAGAGCAAACTCTGCTTTCAGATCACATCAGGTTAAAGGCACGTTGCCAGTGCCATAGGGGAGAAAATGTTCCTATTATTGTTTGCATACCACTTTTTCTGGAGAAAGGGGTTTGTTCCCACTAGGGCTATTGTTCCGGCATATTACGTGTAGACCAACCTTGAGTGCTTGCACATATTTTAACTGATGTTGTCTATACTGTTTAGTTTGGGGTTTAACACAAAGATTTTTGGCAGCTTGTTAAATCCTAACAGGTTAGGAAGGCCAGTAACCCTTCGGCCATACAATCTTACACTGGGAACACCTCTTCCAAGTGCCCATAGTGTGAGTGGAGAAAGGGAAGGCATCCACCACATGTTCTCTTGTAGAGGGGACTAACAAATAGGTAGAAGTCTTTCAGCTGTCCCTTCTGCCACCCAGGGACTATGAGCAGTGATGGTGAGGTAGACAGGCATTTCCTCATACGGTGCCTGAAATCTGGGCGGGAAACAGGAGAGCCAGCTTCTTATCACTTGGGTGAGTGGAGTGTTTTGCAACAGGCTCATTTTATGCTGCAGAGAACTCCACCTCTGAGAAGTGCTATGACTGCAGTCCTTGGGACCCAGGTTCATTTCCCTAGTACATCAGCTGAAAACTAGAGGACACTTAGTTTTGTCAGGAGTTTGTTACCATACAAAGGGACAAGTTCCAGTATAACCACAAGTGGTGGCAACCAGTTCCAGCGCTGGGATCAGGCTGTAGATACTGCATTTCAAAGGCGGCTGATCTTTTTAGTTTGCATGAACTGTCACAAGTTGTTATTCTCCCCTCACACACACTGTTTCCAAAGAATTGGCAGTGGATGCAAAGGCCCAGCTTGTCCTGATTTGGGACCAGCTCTAACAAGAAACTTGAAAGTCTACCCAGCCTGAACCTCCTATTGCTACGAGTGCTGAGCTCAGAACTTTTTCCTTCTTACAGCTTGTAACAGCACTAAGCAAGGAGGAGTGAGAAATGCCAACAGTTGAGTGACCCACATCTGCCCAACCTAGAGGGGAAAAAACCCCTGCTTCTTCCCAGATTCCTATCCATACACTAGCACCACCAATATTATTTTCATTGACAAAACTGGGATCATTGCCCTTGCTCTAGAAGGGCCTAAAAGTCAGTCTAACAATAAAATAAAGATATTTTAGAAAACGGGAAAGTTCCCCTGCTTCTTGAAAATTAAATACTCCAAGTAAAGAAATCTAATCAATTGCTAAGGAAGGATCTCCTCTGTAGCCTAATCTAGTTTTATACGGGCTAGTGCAAAACAGGAAAATCAGGAATGATTACCTCAGGTACTGCATCCTTTATAATTAAAGGTAAGCCTACACAGCTGGGAAGTACCAGCGTGAAGTTTCTTTCAAAGCCCTGCTCCTTGGATCCTTGATTCATTAGATAAATAAAATAAAATAAAATAAAAATCACATTTTTAATACTGTTAAGCCAAAAAGGCCAAATTTTGGTTTGACAAAAGCTACGTGGCTACATTTTGAAAAACAAATTCAGGAGCTGCTTTGAAGTGGAATTTCTGGCTGCTGCAGTCTGGGGAATGAATAAAACAACAGAGCCAAAGCTTTGATTGTGCTCTCTGCACAAAAGCTCTTGCTTGCAAAAATCACATTTCCAAAATGAGAACTAAGAGAAGGTGATATCCAGGTTTGAAGGGTGTGTTAGGAGTATTTCCTATCCTTATGTACTGAATAAGTTAGAAAATCCAGTGGATCACTAACACAAACATGTAAGTGAAAGAAGCCTTAATTTCTCTAAGCATCTTATTAGACTGTCTACTCAGTGTGACTTCAGAGGTGTAACGTGGGAAGAATGAAATCAGCAAAGAGCAAGAATAAGTTAATTCTCCCATTTCTCTCACCATTAATTCTCCCATTTCTCTCACCATTTGGTAGAACTGGTAAAACTGGTACAATGACTATTGAGAAGAATCAAGGTATCAAGAGAGATAGCAAAGCTGTTCCAGGCTGTTCATCAACATTAGACCACAGTGGTTTAAAAGAGTAAAGGAAGAACAGATCCACCACCACCAGGTTTTGTTCTTGTTTTTGCTTAAGACTAAGCAACACATGCAACAGTTAACACAGAAGTTTCAGCAGATTTGTGTTCTGCTAAGAACAGATAGCACATTGTTTAAAGAATCCAAACTGCAATCACCACCACGAAACAGGTAAAAAAATACAGGACCTACACTTTTAGCGACAAAGTTATGCAGTCTTTTTCCTACTGAGGATAGCAGAAGCACTAGGTAAGAGACACCGTTAAAAAAAAATATAATATCCCAATACTACAGAAAAGTGAGTTTAATAAAATCCCCCAAAGCCCACATGTACAAACCCTAACTTGTTAATGGGTTAGTATTCGTGCAAGTGTTGACAGTTGATACTGTGCCATACAGACTTCCAAATGTATAACAGCTGCTTTATACATCTTCTGGACATACTTGCAACTTGCAAGTTTGAGAAATCACAGGATGTTACACCAGATTACCTTCTCCGCTGATAATTTTTAATGCTAAAATTTTTTTTAGTCCTTAAGGCAGTAAGGGCAACCCTGACCACTGTTTTCTTGCACACAAACTCATTCATTCAGGCATCAGTTGTTTGTTGCAGGTATCTGCAGTTGGAGACATTGCTTGTTCCTGCTTCTTGGCACTGCTTTCTCCATTTAATCAAGCAGTGTTTCACGCCCAATTGGTATGAAGGATTTAAACTATGTTTTGCGGGGGAAAGAACTGGATGAAGGACATTGGATTGATGCTGCCATCTCTTTGTATCTTGTCTTTACTCATCTTGTTTGTGAGAATATGATTCCAGCTAAATTCCACATAACCTAAGCCACAGTGTGAATGACATCTTACCAAGCCTACACATATAACCAGTGGCAGCACAGAATAAAAGAGCTGTTGGACTTAAGAGGCTCTTATGATGAAACACTGAAATACTCCACACACATAAAAAAGCTGAATTAAGATTGCTATGAGACCTTTAACTTCAAATTTACTCCCTAGCTTGTACAAATCTCAACTATAAACAGTATAAGTGCGTAGTTATAGGGCAATTAGAGTATTTTACTTCTTTTACTATTCTATCACATTACCTTGTAACTTGGTTACGATATTGTACCAGGCTAAAATAGCACTTTGAATAAATCTCAATTAAGGTAGCAAGTGAGTTTTATAGTTTTCCCCTGTTCTCAGGGAGGGGAGAGGCAGCGAAGAACCAGACCTGTTTGAAATAATTCATTTTCTGGGTGAAAGTTACTATGCTCTCTCTACTTAAAGGTAAATTATTTTTGAGCAGCTAAAATAGTTTTGGCTGATCGCAGGCAGCTGAGGAAAGTGAAATACCATTCTCACACTGTACAGTTACAGTGCAAACTGTCTGCTGTTAAGCTTTAAAACCCCATAATGTTGATAAAGTTGAATAAAGACCTATGAAATAACTCAAATATCTGCAATAATTTTGAGGTAAAAAAAAAAATTGTTCTTTGAAAAAAAAAAAAAAGCAAGCCCTAATCAAACTATGTTAATTCATAAAAAGTGTGAACAGACCTAGAGGGCCAACACCAGTTGCTTCAAGAACCTCCTAGTAACACTTGTCAGAATGTAAGGAAAACTCTTTTAAAGTATGACACTTTTCTTCAAATTATTACTATTGGGAAAACCTGAAGTCCAAAATAAAATGCTAAGCTACATAATGGAGATTTTACTAGAGTTGTGAGTCTTCTTGGTCGCTTATTTACGATAAGGGTTAAGGGCAGAGAAGGACAGAGCAGCATACAAGTATGCAGCAGCCAGGATAAGCACATTATTAGAAGTACAACAGTGCCACAAGACACACGAAGACAGCAAAATAGGAAGGAACTAGAGAGGCCTTGAGGGTGCACAAGCAAAAGGTTGCTGGCTTCTCCACCTGCACAGCAGATGACTCAAGGTTTCAAATTAGCTCTTGGGAGGTAGCGAAAGGGACAGGGCTCTGGAAAACTGTCCTATTTGCAGCTTCTGAAACAGTCTTTAGCTACCATACACACAGTGGCTCAAGCTTGTACACTGACTTTGTAATGAGCTCTACTCCACCCTGAACCAGCAATTAAACCAAGTCTGTTGCGCTCCACTGCTCTCAGTTCTCCTCCTGTTGGTTAGCCCCTCCTTTGCAGTTTGCCCAGACACTCTCCACCCACAAAGCCAACTAGAGGAGGAGCCGGAACCTAACTGGTATTTCATCATTTCAGCCACTGTTTGGCATCCTTTTCATGTCCTGACAAATGTGAGAGAGGTATCTTCAGCTAAATGTGTACCAGCACAGCCTCAGCAGCAGCACCCCAGCTGAAGATCTGACCCAAGCTAGGAAGCTGGCTAAAAATAGGTATACATTACAAAAAGTAAGAGGGGAAAAAATGAATGGAGTTCCTCCACCTGACTGTTACAGCATTACTATGAAAGAACCCTTTCTGGCAGCTTGTTTGAATGCATTATTTATAGCACTAGAGTCTTCAACAGGTAAGTCTTATATAAAAAACCTCTGTGAAACTGAATCTTACAGAAAATTTTTTTCTTAGGATTTTACAAAGCAGATCTAGAACTAGCTTTTTTCAAGCAATTTAAATTCGAAGGGTTTTTTAAATGCAAACATGTTTACATTATTAGCTAACATGATTTTTCCTGTTAATAAATCTTCCTCCCTTCCAGTTCAGAACGAAGTGCTGTTACGAGCACCTAACAGAATAATGATACAAGAAGTAGAGAAGCAAAACTACTACTGTAACCTGTACTACTTTTCTCGAAAATAAAAAGCAGTTGGAAGTTGGAAATAGGTTGGAATACTTAATGGCAACATATAAAATTTCATTAACACCTATTCCACACTTTATCCAAAGATTATCGTAGGAGTTATTCTAGTCTTCCCTTATGAAACACACAATGTTAGAGAGCAGCACATACTAATGATTCAGACCATAATCTGAAGTAGGGGCGGCAGGATGGACAACAAACCCAAACCCCAGAACAGAAATAAAGGAAAGAAAAAGAAATTCCTACCTTTACGATGTTGCAGTCAAAGAGAACATAAGCACATTAGCAGGGAAGAGGCATTACGCTCACTACTTTGACAAAGGTAAACACGCCCTATCTACAGAACTCTTTCAAATTCTTCAGAGACCCACCCAGCAAAGCTGCACTTCAAGATTTCTGACTGAAGGCAATCCTTATGTCATATGTATCTACCTGGTGAAACTCAGCAGTAGTAATGCCGCGTGCCTTTCCTTGTGCTTGTTTCAACATAGTAGATGAAGAAATGTTTGAAGTCACGTGGGAACTTGCTGCACGATGAGAATTTGTCTCAACTTACACACACGGGAAGATGCTGCACCTGCTGATTGTACAGAAAAGGAAACGCCAAATACATCACTTCACACTGACATTTTTAGATGCATTATCAGATGAAGTATGGGTTTTCAAATAAAGTTGAGAAAGGTTCCTGCTCCTAGTGACCAGCCTCAATCAACTACATTCATGTTTTACAGAAAGTGTGCCAGTTCCTCAGAAGATATAAAGCGGAATTTTTGAAATTCCTAAAGTAGACAGAAATACACACTGAGTGACTGTTTGGTTAGAGATACTATACAAACACAAACATTTTACTTAAGCCTATGTGACTTTTTTTTTTTTTTTTTAAATTTAATTCTGTGACTAAGGAATAAGGCTGAAAGTCATTCCTCAGCAGCTCTCACCAGTTTTGAATAATAAGTAACAGCTTTTAGAAGTGTTGCCATTACTTAGCATTCTGGTGGGCAGGACACCTTAATATTGTTTGAAAGGAAGGAGAGAACCTCACTGACAAGTCAGGAGCAGAGAACCTCTTATTAAGTCCTTTCCTCCTGCTTGCAGTCAGCAAACAGCAACCCATGAAATGGGAACAGACATGTCAGCGTTGAACCGAAGTTTCACCTTGCCCAGCACAGTCTCTGAAGGAAGCTAATAGCAGATTGCTACGGAAGAGTACAAGAATAGAATAAACACAAAATAGTAACTGATGATACCCTCCCAGCCTTCAGTAGTTCAGGGCTCAAACTTCCTAAACCACAGATGGTATCTATGTAAATAACACTGGAGAGTTTCCCCCATCCCTGGCCTTAATTTCTTAATTTCTACAACTCCTTCTGATCTTATTGAAATTTTCATTATAATCCACGAGATGATGATAAAAGATGTGACCCAGGCAATATTTGGATCCTGTTCATTTATTTCCACCACAGAGAAAAGTTTGGGTTTGTTCTTATACCTTTTTTTCCCCCCCTTTTTTTCTTTTTGAGGATTGTATTTTGCAACTATTGCAAGTCTTCAGCCCTTCCATAAAACTGGGAACAGTATTCAATAAACTGATGCATCAGAGGAATATTAAACATGAAGGATTATTTCAGAAAGGTAGTGTTATGGCTTTGCTGTTGCTTTAAATTATCTCCATATTTTCCCGCATCTGAACCACTGGTATGAAACAAGCAGAACATTTAGGAACACTTTGCCAATTAGGAAAGCCTAGAGCAAGCTGATTCATATATCACTTGGCTAATACTGTGCCAGTAATGTAATAGGTAATTGGCAGAAACACCTCTTTCTTATGCCTCAATCCATGATTTCTTCACTGTTACACCAAACTGCAAAAAACACCTTTGTGTGACTGGAGCAAACGTAAGGCTGCTACAAATAATAAAATGGGAAAATATGGTTTTACATACTTTTTGAGGAGCAGTTGTTTGGTAGTACTCACCACCTACACAGGACTATTACAAGATTAAAGATATTGCATGGTAAATAACGACCTAACCATACCCTCTTGATCAAAGCTGCCCACTGACCTTTCAATTATTGCTGCACTTTCATAGTATTTATCCTTCAGGTATCTTAAATTTGAATGCTGCAAGAAAACCAAACAAAAAAACCATCTTAGTCTTTATATCTGAGAAAAAAAAATAATAAAAAAAATCTGTTACTACTCCTTACTTGCAACATAACACCTACTCAATCAGAGGACAATTAAATATAACCAGATAATGGAGGCAAGTATTCAAACCAAATAATTATTTCATGTATCACTGGAAATTATGTGTAAGTTTCCAGTAAAAAAAAAAAAAAAAAAAGAACAAAACAAAACAAAACAAAAAAGCCACCCACAAAATTCACTTCCTTCCATTTTCCAGCTAGTTAAATAAATACATTACATTACAGTGAATCCACACATTGGATGTGAGTTTTCACCTGAGCTTCTAAAACTGTTACATAAGAAAGATTATAGTATTAGTTAACTTTCTCAGTAGAGAAAACCCTCTTGGCAAATCTTTGAGACTATTAAAACTTGCAGACTCAGAGGTGTTGTGTATGATGGCAACTGCAGGGGGAAGAAGAAAAAAGAAAAAAAGCGCCTATAGGTTTCTTTTGTTTTCTTTTACACAAAAATATTAAAATTCATCTAGGAAGCCAACAGATAAATGTTCTAAATATATCGCCTATTATTACCTACTCATTTTTGCTAACTGATTATCTCAAAGACAGTTAATCAAATCTCAGTCATATGCATACACAGAAAAAACACAGGAATCAATTGGATCTAATAACACTAATTTGGTCTCTGAATTCTCTTTCACCACCAGTGAAACCCATCTGCCTGCCATCTGGCATTCCTTCAAGATTAAGGTAAAAGCCCTTGGTATTCTTATACTTTCTGCTCCCCAAGAATAAACAAATACCTGAAATTAATCATTCCAAGTCACACGTTCAAGGACATCAATATCATAACTCATAATCTTGCAATCTGTAGTTTAAAAGAGAAGCTCCTCTTCTTCACATGAATTCTTATCGTCCCCTAATATACCAACCTTCCCCTAAATATAAAGGGTGAAGAAGTCCATTTACAACCTGTCAAAAAGCTTTCTCCTCAAGACCTAGGAAGTATAGACCTGACCATACCAGGAAGTATGACCTGATTTGTAATTGATACAGGGAGAGAGGTTCAGTAAGGACAGTTTAATTTCTAATTAATTCTAATTACCTAATAATGCCATCTGTCATAGCTGAAGACTGGGTACTTTAATGCTTGCTCTGTTCAAAATCAGGTAATACTTATTGTACATGAATGCCATTGCAGGACTAAATCAGGAATACACTCATTTTGAACACGTAGGCTGAAATCTTCAGAACACTTGTATCTTTTTAAATCATTGTTTCAGAACCTGGCTCCTGTGAATTTTAATAAGAATTAGAAAACCCAATACTTTGAGAATCTGGACCTTAATAACAAGAAGGAAGATGACAACTGAATAAAAATGGGATGTGAAGTGGTAATGCTGGAAGGATAAACAGTGGAGACAAGTGAAGGAACACTAATACATTCTACTGCTGACCCAAGACGCCATCACTTCACTAAAATGCAGAGAACAGGATTATTAACAGGCTTCAAATACACCTTAGGAAAAAGGCTCCAGGAAAAGACACTGACATCACCTGGGGACTGCTTTCTAACCAATTTCTTTCACACACACTTAACAATTGAGGTATGTAAATGCTACAATTATGCTATCTCAAGTTGTTAAACTCTCGGCTGTATTTCATTTCAATACTGAACAGCGTATCAATAAGCCTCCAGGACAGCAATTAAGGATGCTCTCATATCCAGAGGCAGAGATGTATGTGTGGTTTACTGAAGAATTTATCCGGTTACAGTTTGGTCGGCATTCTTTACATAAAATCCTAGTCTGTTTGGCTTGAAAATATCCTTGATGAGACATTTTTCTTTTCTCTTGATTTAACATCAACTTGTCAATACTTGCAAAATTCACCTTTCTAATAACAGAAACACTAAGGCAATTCAAATATAACTGCATAACTACATAAGGTACTTTCACTAAGTATGTTCTAACATCGTTTGAAAAGGTAAATTAGCAAAAAGAATAACTTCAGTTACGTTTATAGTAAGCAACGTGTTGAAACTTGTGTGCTATTCACAAAAATCTTAGCAAAACCAACTGTATCTAAGGATTGACGTCTACAGTTCACCCTTTCCATTCCAAATACAGCACTTGTTAATTCACTCAAATAATATTCCTGTGTGCTATTACCACCTTAAGATGCAAGAGACCAACACAAAATCTTCTGGCAACACTAGATATTTAACAATTAGTCCATCCAATTCATTTAGAGCTTTTTAATTAATTTCCAACAGTCCAAATGATACAGGATTAAAAAGGAGATGCCTTGTTGATCCTTGAAGCTGGAAGCACTGGTTTAACAACTGTCTGAAAACACACCTCAACAATTTGTAACACACGTACATAAGACAACACTGCAAATGTTGTTTGATTATGTTACTAGAACACTCTTAGAGCATCAATCTTGATCTACCCACAAAGAACACAAGTGCGCTTGGTGAAACTTGAAGGCAATCCTTCTGATGCTTCACAGCCAGCAATCCCCCACTGTGCATCAACTCATAACTGAAAATGACAGAAAACACTGGCATCATACCAGTCAGTATTTTTATATTAGGCAAAGAAACACTCCTTAGAGGGACCAATATTCTGCAGATGATGACCAAGTATCAGATTCTCTCTTGAAGAGATAATTAATTAAAAAAAAAAAAGGTTGATTTTTATATTTGCGGCATAATGGATTTTTGCCTAATTCTCACAGCAGCTGCAGTGGTGTCAGCAGAAAGAGAACACCACTTCATACAAGTTTTTCTTGAAGAATACAAATACTATGAAGGAAGCCAAGTACTGGAGGTAAGTTTCCACAAAGCATTTATGTTTCAGTTAAATCCCTACATGAAATAGCTATAAGTCTGTAGTAACAAAATTACTCTAAGAGCTGACAAACTCCAGAAGGTTACATTTGAAGATAAAGCTAGCAAGCAAAAGATGAACATAATGACTGTAGAAATAAGCACACAGGATTTTGAAATTTAACAACAAATCCTTTTACATAAACAATACATGCTGTTTTGCAAAACAGGCTCCAAAATCTTAGCCCTTGTTTTCTACATAACTATTACCTCCTTCAAAGTAGCTATGGACATTTGGAAACTCTTAGAAGCTCCACAGAAAATCCTTCAGGTTTCAACACTAGCACCAGGATCAGACGGGGCAGATTCTGTGACAACTACAATTAGCAGCTAGAACTCCAAACGTAGTTTCAGGATATGTAATACAAACCTTCCCTACAACCTTTTAAGGAGGCCAACATTCAGCAGTGCAACTTCTTTTGAGGTTGTGTGCTACTTTTTTGAACATTGCACAATTTTTTCAAATCTTCCCCCTGAAAGGGCACTGCTGACTGCAAAATTCATGTTTTGCAGCCCAGGCAAGTAGGAACCAGAAATAACTAAGGATATTGTAATTGTCCACGCAAGCTTTTTACTACAAAATACATGGTATTCCTTCCTTCCTTGCTGTATGTAAACCAGCAGCAAGCCAGCTTGTCTGTCTATTGAAGTGTCTCTGACAGTTACCAGCAATAAACTCATTTGCACAACATTTCAAAAGACAATGACTTGGAAAAGCTTAAACCCCTGAGACTTTTCTCAACCAAGTTCAGGTCCTTGCCTGCCTGAGAAAGTGATAGTAAAAAAGTCTGTCTATCATCGATCATCCACTCGGTCTCGTACAATTGGCTTCTAACAAGATTTCAGAGTGAACCAGGTAGCTTAAGAGTGTTGTACAAAAAACAACAATAATTTACAAACTCATTTAGACAACTCTAAAAGAAAAACACACAGAAGTAAAATTATAATGACCACAGCATTTTCACTCCTTCTGACTGTGAGAGGCTGTGATAAATACTTGATACTGACTTCAGACACCATCTCAGATTGACTGGAAGAAGTACAAACAATGCCTATCCTGCAATGATAAACCAGGGAACAACCAAGGCTCCTTATTCCCAGCTTTATAGGAGCATTTTAAATACAGAAATCCTCAAGGTTGGTTTTTATTCTTGTATTACAGGATTAAAACTCACATTACAAGTCTTAAAACTAGAATGGAAAGCAGTCATAAAAATATTGTAGAAAATCCAGTTTGAAGAACCACAAGCATGGAACCACCTGGATTCAGCTGTAATTGCAATCAAGCTCCACAAATACTCAAGTTTAAAAACATTCTTTATAAAAAGCACATCCTGTAAGCAAATTCTAGTGCTAACTGCTTACTTCATTAAAGCATAATTTATTCTGTTGATGTTGAAGGTAAACTCCTCCAAACAACTGCACAGACATAAATGGAGACTGTGGACATCTCAGACAGAAAACTGTCTCCAAACAGGTCACCTGATTTGTTCTGTGTCTCACTTTGAAACAATACAAGAAAAGTTGTTAGATATCAATATCCAAAGCTAAGGCACATCAACCTCCTAGTAATAACAGATCTACTTCCAAAGTTCTAATTTAACATTGGTGATAGGTTCTGCAGCTGAGTTAATTTGCTCTAGCAAATGAAACAACAGCTCTGCCTAAAAATTTGAGATAGTAAAAACTCAAGCCAATAAAAAACCCCAAACTAAACAACCCCCAACCACCCCACCTTATATACACACAATGGATTAAAATACAAATTCTTTTGCACGGTGTTTTCTTTTTGCTAGACTTTTTGAATACAGCCATAGTACTACTAGCTACTCATTTCATCACTCACACTCATTTTGTGTGGGATAAAAAAAAAAGTTGACTTCTATCAGTTTTACTCTATCTCAGGTCCTACGGTTCATAAATGGTAAAATATCAACACATTAAGGTATCTTGTTGCCAGATACAAACCACATTTACCCATTTTTACCACTAAAACATTCTCAGAAAGCCATTGTTTTAATTCTCAGAAGTGAAACATGTGGGAATGATCACTACTAATAACCAGCCGGGCACACAATCAACTTCATGCCTGTAAGAATTAAATACAGTTGGATTGTAATTGGATTTGCTGTATTCAAAAATCAAAAATTAGGGCTCCTACACTTCTTGCTAAATTCTACACACCAAGATTGCTAAACTTTTACTTCAAAGAAGTTTTCATAGTTGTAGTAATCACTGACAGTCAAGAAGACTAGCACTTCACAAAACCAAAATTATCTCCCCATTCTACCTTTCCCACCCTCCTTATCTTAACAGTGTCTGAGAAATACTGCTGCAATTTAGATACTTCCAGCTGGCAAATTATGGACCAAAAAATGCTGAACAATACCATGTTCAGTGAAAACAGTGAAGTTTCTCAGTTATAATAAACCAGTCAGAAAAGGCTAGACTAGAAAAGAAGTAAGGATTGCTGAAAGGATTTCACTGAAATGCAAGTACCTACCTACATTTAAAATGGCGATCTTGAGAAACTCCTGCTCAACTGCCTTGCCAAAGGCACTTCCCTTGTTTCAACTGAAAAGTTCTCAAGTTGTTTGGAGCTGTATCTTTGAACATGCCCAGAGGCATGAGCAACTCTGCCCCTAGAGCACAACCAAGTTCAAACAGTAAAGAGAAACCAGGCATTCTTCTGCCCTGGACAACTTGGAGGTTAGTTTTTGACTAGAGTAGCTATAAGCATGCGTAGAAGTTCCATTCATTGACATTCTTACCTACTCCTAAGCACAAAAGTTATCTTGGGAAGAAACCAAAGCACAACAGATTATTCAGGTCCCCTACATGCCAGTGAAGGGGATCACTCTTTCCTATGTAACTGCCAAGTGATTACAGCTGTCAGCCTGAAAGAATAAAATTGAGGTTCAAACCTTCCTGCTTCAGCATTCATACTATTTAAGCACCTCTGGAAAGCACTATAATTTCCAGCTAAACTATCCCATATGATTCATCTAGTTTTCTTCCCCTCCCAACAGTGCTGATTCACCAGTTCAGAGCTCAAGACTAATCTAGAAGATGGCCACAGAGATCTGGGGGTCAGAGTCACCTCCTCCAGAGACTGTTGGTCTTAACTCAGCAACTGTATTAATTAACATTAAATAGCTATTTAAAAGGAAGACAGAGCTTACTTGGTTCTCAGAATAGAGCACTTACCATCAAGAGAATCCTAAAAAGAAAACTGCTTCTCACAGATCTGATGAGGTCTGATATTTTTACAGCAATCCCCATCATCAGTACTTCCCCATCACCTAACCCTTGTACAATCATTACAAGCTGCACATTAAGCGTACCAACTTTAGATGGCTTCCTGCTAAGTGTACACACTGGTTTGGATCCTGTTCTAAACTAATTCTCCCCAAGCAGTCTTACACACTTACCTTTTAGGTTAATCAAATAAAACATTTAAGTATAAGAAATTAAATTAAATATCCACCTTGCTGCAGACACTTAATTTCTAGTTATCTGTTTCTGATTTAACACATGTATTAATATAAAATATGTAATGAATGTGAAGAACTGTTGTAATTTCACTTCTGCATTACCTAAGCTTGATTCTAGATATAATGCTTCACTAAAATGTTATATAAATAGGCAATATATGTACTAGTCCCACATCTCCCTTTCCTTTTAATTAAAAGGAATAGACCATAAAATACCACGAAAAACTAAATTAAATTTTCAGTAAAATAACACTGCTGTTTAAGTCAGGCAAACAGTAAAAGCTGAAAAACCTACATCCTAGGCATCAGTTAAGCAGCCAAGAAAAGTGTGGCATGGCTTATTGTGTTTGTGATAGCACATCTGAATGTCCACGTAGAGGAAAGCACTAATGCAGGACACAGTACCAAAACTCCAACTGAAGTATTTTATTTAGTTCAACTGACGTGCGGAATTAGACTCTATAACTCGAAAGTTATAAAGTAGGTATGTTTATTGCGCGCAGATGCACGGGGGATCGCTCCTCCACAAGCGTGCATGCCCGAAGTGGCGAACCATCCCACATTTATACAATGAAACAAACGAATATTCAATTAGCGCCTATACATATTCGTTACCTAAACCCCGCGTTGTATGTTAATTAGCTTATCAGTCCGTTTCCTGGAATGTGGTGGTCCTGCAGGTTTGTAGGTGATTCATGTTCTTGTGACCATCTGATCTTCTTCAGCAAGGAAAGGTGATTCATGTCCTTGTGACCATCCAATCTTCTTAGCACTCCCTCCCTCTAGATAGCATTGGAATGTCTCTCATCTTCTCTCATTCTCTTTTAAATAGCCCCTTTTGTTAGAGAAAGAAGGGCAGGCGTCTCCCCGTCTCCCCTTTGTTAGAGGAAGAAGGGCAGGCGTCTCCTCAAAAACTGTAGTTGTCTCCTCAGAGCTGTGTGCCTATGTGACCAGACACCACACCCATGACTAGTCACCATACCCACATTTCTGAGTAGACATATACAATCACAGTCGGTGTTAAGCGTCCCCATTTCACACTATTTCTCCATATCAATCCCCCCTTTTTATTAAATTAAGTAAATTCTTTTACTTAAGCAGTCTTCCCGAATGATATAAAGCATCATACATAAGTGTTACCCTTTTAAACACTCTCCAGACCCACAAATATAACATAATGGTTAGTATTAAGGAAATTCCTAAACTGATCAATAAGATCACAATGGGGTGTACCATAGTGTTAAGAATTCCTGTTGCAGAAGGTGACCAGCCAAAGAGAGTATCCCACCAATTATGGTTTCCATCCTGTTCTACCTTTTTTAAAACTTTCTTGATCCCCTCTACATCATGATGGATCATAAGAAGAGTTTCATGTCCCTTTTCTTTGGTTTCTTTCAGTATACGTTGTAAATCTGCATGTTTTAATAGTTCTTTTATACCCTGTTATAGTAGTGAAATTACAAATACAATAATTTGAATATTGTGCAGTCTCCTTTACCTCCCCATCTATGGTTATTGTGTTACATCTAGTTCTCAAACATGCACATCCCTTCCCTGCATATATAATTACTGTTTTCAAGTTTGCATTTGGTCTGGCCTCGAAATGACATATTTTCTGATCTGTATCTAAACAAGTATCCTGGGCCATTATAGTATTGCTTTCACAGAGGAAGCCCTGCTGCTCTCGCATAATACAGGATTCTAAATCTACTGTTTGCCACTTGTCGCCTATTTTCCTGGCCCATGTTCTATGTTCAAAAGGGTATAGGAGCACCCCATTATGGTTAATTCCAAGGGCTACAATGGGATGTATGGTAATTATTTAATACAAAAGCTGTGATTGTGTGTGTGTTGGGGTCGTAGGTAAAGTTCACCATATTCCACCATGACTGGAGTTTTCTTTCTACTTCTGTAGCATTGTCCCAAACCATCTTTCGAATTTCCGTGGGAAATATGCCTTCCTCTCCTTCTCTTATTATGGATGCAGCTATTGATTGCATCTACATTTGGGCTTGGATACAACTTAGAGCCAGGGCGACATCGTCCTGTAAACCACCTAATGCCTTAGTGATGAGTTGATGATCTTCCATGTTTATTTGTTCCCACCTGGGGAGTACCTTTGATATCAACCATTGGTGCGCCCCTAATGCCAATAATGAAGATTTTAGTGGTTGTTGTAGTTTTGATAGATCGGCCGTGGTGGCGGCTAGTTTATTCATTATCACCTCTGAGTCTATGGAGTTTAATACTCCGAGTCCTGTTCCCAATATTCCAGTTACATCCCTCACCATTCGGTTTCGATAAATATTTCCCCTTTTTCTTAACCAAGTTGTCCATCCCTCATAAGAGGTTCGTAAGAAGGGGGAACAGGATGGCTTAACATCAGAAACATTGACTTGTATTTGTAACTCTATTCTTTTAAGAGACCATTCTGGGTTAAACAACATTTGTTGCTGACCTGTATTTCTGATTACATATGGTCCAATTGTATAAATTTTTGGATTTGGTTTAGTTAACTTAAGATCAAGCGTTAATGGGGTTGTTGTAACTGTGGTGGTGGTAGGAACAGTGGTTAGCATGATTGTTATTTTGATCTTATAAGTCAGAGCTGTTTTGGGGGATTCCTTTCCTAGACATATTATAAAGATGGGCTCGGTTAAGGTAAAATTGTGCCAACATTCCCGTGAATTAAAGCACATGGTTGTATTTAGAAGGGTAAATTCCTTATCTACCTTTCTGACATTAATCAGGGTGTCTCCTGAAATCTTGGTGTTATCTTTTTCATTATATGTTTGACACCCTACTTTTATCCTATCTCCTAATTTTCCCCATAATCGGTCGACTTTGTGTACATCCTCCCGATCCCATTGAGTCCTTTGGTACACCTCATTTTCAGAAAAAACCACCATAGCTAGTTTCGTCTTTGAGTCCACCTTTCCCATTATTCCAGTGTGTTTTTTCTGGGCATGATTCCAAGGCCAGTTATCAGGCTCTTGGTTGTAGGCAAGAGAGAGGGTACAAAAAACCACAAATGGTTTAAACCCACTATTGATCATTTTAAGAATCTAAACGTTCCTCACATATACATATAAAATCTGTTTTGATCAAAAATATCTTTGTTTGAGTTGGGGCTTACTGATCACAAATTGGGCAAGACTGGCCACTGGCTCAGTCCCAGACTCTATTGTTCTATATTGTTTGTTGTGGTGCCCTTCCCATATGGTGGATCCACAACCGCTCAGGTTCACTTACTTGCCACCCACATTGTTCCCATTTGTCCGAGTAAATTTAAGTTTCAGTTCTTTTTTATCTGGGGTTACTCTCCACGAAGTTGCAGGGGCTTTCTTGATCCGGGTATGGTGAATCCAAGAATTCTGTCCCTCAACCTTGATTGCGGTGTAGGTGGTGAGTAGGACTTGAAAAGGTCCGGTCCACTGTGGTTCCAGGGTTTTATCTGCAAAACACTTAACGTATACATAGTCCCCTGGTCGTATATCGTGAACAGGTCCATCCAGACCCCTACTGCGTGTTCCCATCACATGCTTCTCAATTCTTATTAATTGTTTGTTTAGTGCCACCATATAGGAAGTCATTGTTTCTTCACCAATCTGTGAAGACGTCCCCTTTTGTACCCCATAGGGTCGTCCATACAAAATTTCAAATGGGCTAAGCCCCTCTTTTGCTCTTGGTCTAGTTCGAATTCGTGTAAGAGCTAATGGCAAAGACTGGGGCCAAGTTAGATTTGTTTCTTGACCTAACTTGACACTTTTCCACCTGGCCCCTCGATTGTGGTCGGTATGGGGTATGTAATTGCCAATCTATTCCTAGATGGTGGCTGATCTGTTGCATTATTCTGGACACAAAATGTGGTCCTCTATCCGAGGACATTACCGCTGGGACTCCAAACCTAGGTATTATCTCTTGGAGTAGTATTTTGGTCACTTCCCGGGCTTTAGCAGTTCTGCACGGGAAGGCTTCTGGCCAACCTGAAAAGGTATCTGTTAGGAAGTTCCGAGAAATCAATCTGCCAATGTTGCCCTGGAACATTTCCTTTCCCAATTTTTCCCAACTTTGGCCCCTTGGTAATCTTAGGATTAGTCTGGAGACAAAGATCACATTGTTGGGTTACTTGTCTAATAGTAGTATACGAGTTTCGTGCTATTATGTTTTTAGTGAGAGCTTCTGCCCCCCAGTGCCTTTTTCTATGTTCTTCCCGAACTACTGACCGTACCATGTAGGAAGGAATCACTATTCTCCCATGTGAGATTACAGCCCACCCTTCCTCATTATATGATCCCTCTAGGTCAGAAATCAGTTTGCGATCTTCTTTAGTATAGTCTGGTTTACCTTCTAGAGATATTTGTCCATCGGGTATTAGCGCACCCTCTACCTTGATTGCTTTTCTGGCTGCCTGTTTTGCTTCCCTGTCCGCCAGTTCATTTCCTCTTTCTAATTCTGTGCTCACTTTCTGGTGTGCCTTGATGTGCATAATTGCCACCCTTTCAGGAAGCTGGACTGCATTTAGGAGTTTCAAAATTTCTTCTGCATGTTTGATGATTTTTCCTTGGGAGTTTAATAGTCCGCTTTCTTTCCATATTGCTCCATGAGCATGTACCACTCCAAAGGCATATTTAGAATCAGTCCAAATATTTATAGGTTTTCCCTGAGCTCTTTCCAGAGCTCGAGTAAGGGCTATGATTTCAGCCTTCTGTGCCGAAGTGTCAGCTGGTAGCGGTCCCGATTCTATCACTTCTTCAGAGGTTGTAACAGCATATCCGGAATGTCGCTTTCCATTCAGCATATAGCTGCTCCCATCTGTGAACCAATGTTCAGCTCCATTAATAGGAACATCCTTGAGATCTGTCCGACTAGAATAAGTGGCTTCGATTGTTTCTAGACAGTCATGATCGACTGATTCGCCAACATTCCCATTAAGAAACGAGGCCGGATTGACAATGTTTGTAGTCACGATCTCAACATCATCTTGTTCCACCATTATGGCCTGGTATTTTAGGAATCTCTGTGAGGAGAGCCAATGCCCCCCTTTTGTTTCAAGGACTGCAGACCCTGTGTGGGATACTAAGACAGTCATTTTCTGGCCCAAGGTAAACTTCCGGGCCTCCTGGATGTTTAGGATGACAGCTGCTACTGCTCTCAGGCAACCAGGCCACCCTTTTGCAGTGGCATCCAGCTGTTTAGAGAAGTATGCCACTGCCCGTCTGTATGGTCCCAAATCTTGTGCCAGTATTCCTAATGCCATTCCCTGTTTCTCATGGGAAAATAGGAAAAATGGCTTACTCACATCAGGAAGTCCTAGTGCTGGTGCCGACATTAAGGCTTTCTTCAGTTCATGGAAAGCTCTGTCTGATTCAGCATCCCACTGAAGATCCTTCTGATTAGCTGCTATCAGGGAATATAATGGTTTAACAAGCAAGCCATAATTACATATCCAAAGCCTGCACCATCCTGTCATTCCCAGAAATGTCTGCAGTTCCTTTACAGTTCGTGGTCGGGGGGCTTGGCATATGGCTTCTTTTCGGGCCTTCCCTAGGACCCGTTGTCTGGCACTGATCTCGTACCCTAGGTATGTGACTTGTTGTAACACCACCTGTGCCTTCTTCTTAGAAACCCGATATCCTTGTAGTCCCAGAAAGTTCAGCAGGCTCACAGTCCAAATAATACAAGATTCTTCGGTTCTGGTTGCAATAAGAAGATCGTCTACATATTGTAACACTTTCCCTTCTCCTGACGGTGGTTCCCATAACTCCAAATCCTTTGCTAATTGGTTTCCAAAAATTGTGGGGCTATTTTAAACCCCTGTGGCAACACCGTCCATGTGAGCTGGGTCTTTCGACCGCTTCTGGGATTTTCCCATTCAAAAGCAAAAATTCTTTGGCTGGCTTCATGGAGAGGGAGGCAAAAGAAGGCATCTTTTAAGTCTAAAACTGTGAACCAAGCTAGGTCAGGTGTCAAGGTGGTTAGTAAGGTATAGGGGTTAGCTACTACAGGATACAGATCCTCTGTTATTTTGTTAATGGCCCTTAAATCTTGAACTATCCTATAAGACCCATCAGGTTTTTTAACTGGGAGGATAGGTGTGTTAAATTCTGACTCACATTCTTTTAGTAGTTTCAATTCTATGAATCGCTCTATATTTCGACGAATTCCTTCCCTATCTTCCCTTTTCAGTGGGTATTGTTTAATTCTTATCGCACCCTGTCCTTCCTTTAATTTTACTATAACAGGTAATGCATTCTTGGCACGTCCCGGCATGTCAATTGCCCATACTCCGGGATATACCTGATCAATAATTATGGTATCAATTTCCCTTTTTATAGGAGTACTGGCCAAAGATAGGCTCATAACCTGTATGTATTGGTGATCATTTACTTCCAGAGTAACTTCCCCTTTTTTAAATTTGATTGCTGCCTCCAATTGTTCTAATAAGTCCCTACCAAGAAGGGCCTTTGGGGAATTTGGCATTCTTGTTTGTTTTCTTAGTTTGTACTTTAAAGGTTTCAGGATGTTTTCCTGGTGGCCAGCAGCTCCCACAACTGTAACAAATAATTATTTTTACTGAAGTTCAACAAATAAGTTGGTTTCGTATTCACTAAAATTCCACCTCATACCCATTCCCTGCCCTAAAGGGCAGTTATGGGTCCTGTTGTACTGCAAATGCTGCAGCAATTGGGGTGACATTGTCAGGTCCTTCTGCTCAATTGTCAGCAACAGCAACCCCTCCTCCCCACCATCAGGAGGATTCGGGGCAGGAGATGCTGTTCCTGCTCTGCAGGTTACACAGGCCTGCCTCTGCAGCAGCATTTCTGTTTTAACCCTTTCTTACCCTGAATGCAAATCTGCTACTTGTTGCTTTAAGTCTGTGTTATTACATATCAGCCTTCGCAGGCAAATAGCAAACACCCTGCCATGCATCCAGCGTGACTCAGCTGCACCTTCGAGGGGGTACGGGGGTTTGTACAAACTCACCCCAATACTTTAACACTTTCACAAGGTCTTTGATTCTCCATCACCCCCCACCCCCCTCAGGTTTTACATACATTAGTACAAATTTTTATCTTACAACGTGTTTCATTCTGGTTGCTCCACAGAAGGAACCGCAACCTGAGCTTTTAACACAAAAATTTCAACAAGAACATCTTTCTAGTTTAGGTCTTAGGGTTTTTTCCCATCCTTTTCTAGAGCCATAATCAAAGATCAGGTGATGTTAATCCCGCACTCTTTCTAGTGTTAGTACCATAGGATCCCGAGGGGGTACTAATCCACAGTCCTTTTGCCACTCAGGTTTGTCCTGGAGGACGAAGAGCATGTCTGTATACGATACTTCGCTACTTCGTCCCATTTTCCCTCTCTCCTCAGAAACAACATTAATTGCAGGAGAGTGTTATAATCTAACGTTCCTCCCTCCTGAGGCCATTTCGCATCACTCCAATTTATACAAAAGCCACCACTGATTACAATATTTAACCAATTTCCTTCTATTTTCGGTACCACCATGTCCTACGATATCGCTCCAATGTTTTAATATACAACCCAAAGGCGATTTTTCACAGGGCTTACTCTTTCCATTTCCCATTTTACAATTTTAATTACTTTGTTTTTCTCCGGCCGCCTTAGCCACCCAAGGTCGGAAACGCGGATAGAGCTCCTTACTCATATTGCACTCAAACGCATGTCTCAAGCACTCTTGCACTCACACTCAGTCAAAATAATTAAGCTATACACGGAAAATCAAAATGCGCATCTCAATCACACCATTCACACTCTCCGGGCAGCCCTCAGTCACACAAGCAGTATGTTATACGGTACCATGCACTTATGTACAACTTTTAGGAACACTGAGAGTTCACAAAGTATGCATTTCAATGAACAATTGCCAAAAAACAAACAACAAACAAAAAACCACATTTTTCCTGGTCTTAAGCAGAGTGTTAAGTTTTCCGCTATTTGCCACGAGTTACCAGAATATTATTATTTTTCAACATACATTTCATAACTCCAAGTTTTGAACATGTAACAAGACAACACATAGAACAAACAAGACACAGAGCGCTATTTCAGTTGTTATATTCTAGGAATTCCCCAATTATTAAGACAATCCAATGGAAGTTTTTAGCTTCCCCCTTTTTCTTTTTCCTACGCAAAAGTTTCCCTTTTACTTTTGCTAAGAGGTCCCTCTTGTTCCTGTGAGATTCCGCCTTATTCCGTCCCGCCCCCTGCTTTCTGTCACGAGGCCTCCGGGCTTTTAGGAATGGCAGTAACCTCGGGTTTGCTCGATCTGCCCTCAAGATCGCTAGCGGCCACCCCTTGGTCAGCAAACCCCCTCCCAAGGTACCTTTCCTCCTGGGGACTACGCTGCGCGCCGGACGTCTCCGTGCGTCTCACCAGCCGCCCCGTTACTAAACATACCGTTTTATCCGCGGATCCAGGGGTTTCTCTTCTGCTCCCGGGTGAACAGCTGAGAAGAGGAGGCTCCTCCGAGGAAATCTCCCGGGGCGCGCCTAGGAGCGTCCGCTCCGCAGCTGGTCCCTCAGCCGAGCAGAAATCCTCCTGCCTGGCTCGCCAAAACTGACGTGCGGAATTAGACTCTATAACTCGAAAGTTATAAAGTAGGTATGTTTATTGCGCGCAGATGCACGGGGGATCGCTCCTCCACAAGCGTGCATGCCCGAAGTGGCGAACCATCCCACATTTATACAATGAAACAAACGAATATTCAATTAGCGCCTATACATATTCGTTACCTAAACCCCGCGTTGTATGTTAATTAGCTTATCAGTCCGTTTCCTGGAATGTGGTGGTCCTGCAGGTTTGTAGGTGATTCATGTTCTTGTGACCATCTGATCTTCTTCAGCAAGGAAAGGTGATTCATGTCCTTGTGACCATCCAATCTTCTTAGCACTCCCTCCCTCTAGATAGCATTGGAATGTCTCTCATCTTCTCTCATTCTCTTTTAAATAGCCCCTTTTGTTAGAGAAAGAAGGGCAGGCGTCTCCCCGTCTCCCCTTTGTTAGAGGAAGAAGGGCAGGCGTCTCCTCAAAAACTGTAGTTGTCTCCTCAGAGCTGTGTGCCTATGTGACCAGACACCGCACCCATGACTAGTCACCATACCCACATTTCTGAGTAGACATATACAATCACAGTCGGTGTTAAGCGTCCCCATTTCACACTATTTCTCCATATCACAACCTCTAAGCAGTCAAGTGTTGCATTAACACTGCAATGTCGTCCATAAACCACTACGAATCCAGCAATGACTTCATATATAGAATGACAGTTAAGTAGAATTGATGATACTTTTAAGTATTGTTGATAAGCTTCCACATTAGTAACTTATTATCAAATTTTGAATACCTAACAATTAATCCTTATATACTGTACACTGACATACATACCGTGAATAAGTCTAGGAGCCTAAGGTAATGCATTGTTTCACTGAATACAATTGCAGATTTTTAAGGTGTCAACCAAAACCACGTTTATCCTGTTCAAGGTTAAATACACCGAGAGGTGCAACAGGCATGAGCTTTAGAAGTCATTAATCTCATAGAAATATTCCCTAGTATGCTAGTTAAAAAAAAAAATAATAAAAAAATCAATCACTAGAACACTTCTTTGGATTATTACGGATTCATGTTATTACTGATCTTCTCAATGTGGCTAAGTAGTTTCAACAATGCAGATGGATTATATGGGAAAAGATCTCTTCTCTGCAACTTGGAAATAGCTTTTTGCAGTTCTTCCAAACATTTTGTTAATTTGTAAAGCATTATTCTTTGGGAAATGATGTTATCTGAAGACGCCATACAAGTCAGACAGGATGAGGTATTAGAATCCTTTTGTTTCAGAGGCAACACTTCAGGCTCCAGTGTATTCCATTTATCATCTGTGTAGCTACAACCAGTTTCCCTTATCCTTGTCTCACCCTCATTATTTGAAGGCACCTGCTTTGTGTTTACCAAGCACTCTTTTCCATCTGATTCTAATGCAGAGTCTTCTGAGCTGTCATAATTAACAAGACTTTGAAGAGAACCCAGCAGAGATGTACTATCAGTGCATATCAATGAGTTAGACTGCTTAGACTCTGCAATTTCATTATCACTTTGCTCTGTTGTAAACACCAAGTAATTGTGAGAAGAAGCCAAAGATAGCAGAGTCTGTGGTTCTGGTCCACAACAAGGATTTTGCAAACTCTCATCAGTCACACAGCTTTGTTTTTCTCCATGGGGTGGCCTGACAGAAAAAATTGATTGAACAGTTCTGTGTTTGCTGTCAAAATGGTTACAGACATCTACAAACTGATGCCAGTCTTTTCTAAGAAGCTTTAAGTATCTTACCAAGTACTCCAGAAAGCAAGTTTCTGATGAAATCAAAAAATCTAGTAGTACTGTGGAATCAAATGCAATTTTTTCCAGAAAAGATAAAAAGATACAGTGAGGATTACATCCACTTGCATGTATAAGGAAGTTCCAGGTTTCCTCCTCTTTTTGGCTTAAGTTAGCAGCAGCATCGTGCCGTAATCTGAAAAGTAAGTCATGAAATGGATTAAATTCAACTGAAGTTTACTTTTTTGAAAAAAAGCCAGGTATGTCCAGAAAATGGTATTCTATATCTTTTTTGATTTTGTCAAAAAACAAAAACCGAACGAGAAGGTTTTATATTAGAATGAGGAAGAAGGTAGGCAGGTGGGGCTAGGAGATCAGGCAGTTTAGGAAGCCAAAGCACATAAAGCAGGCCTTCTTAAACAGCACTCTTCCACAGGAAACATGACAGAATAAACAAAGTTACTTACAATATGAGAATTGTTGTTTTAATACTTTCATAAACCTGAACACAGATTAACTTTCAGGATGCTAAGCACATCGGAAAAGAGTGCCCTACTTTTATTTAGGTGTCTAGGAATTGTGTGTATCTAAGATACTACTTGCTGTATCTTCACATTTGAAGCTTGAGGGACCTTTTATAAATTAGGATAATGTCTCATATGGTAATTTAAACAACAGTGAAGCAGTGAATGTCCAGAACAAATTGCTGAAGAACACATTTCAGTCATTAACAATAACAGTTTTTAATCAACTAGCTAGAATTAACACGGGTCCAATCATCAGAGGGCTACTTTGCCAAAAGTGCCTGATTTCTTGAAGTTTAATTATAGTAACATAGGATGGTTTGGGTTGGAAGGGACCTTGAAGACCATCTCATTCCAAACTCCCTGCCACAGGCAGGGACACCCTCCACCAAACCAGGTTGCTCAAAGCCCCATCAAGCCTGGCTTTGAATACATCCAGGGATGAGAATATGTCCCATTCACGTCAGACTCTCAGTGTTGAAAGAAAAGAGTTTTGCCTTTTCTCTGCATCTAACCACTGTTTTAGATTGTGAAGTCAATTATTCTGAGTTACAGGATACGATAAAATATTTAATACGAAACTGTCGCATAACTCCCTCATTTCAATCCAAAAAACATAATCAAATTATCAGCAAAGTGAACTGCTCTTATACCATACACTATTACATTGTCCTGAGGTTGTTTTTTTATTATTATTACAGCTATCTTTCTTTATACAGAAGTAATCACTGGAAGTGTTACATATACCACAATAACCTCACTAAATTACAGTTCTTCATAGGTCTGTCAAATAAATTGTACACTAACCTATCAAGTTTTAAATAAATAAGTAATAAAGCTTTAGCAGCTTCCCACATATCATCATCTTGCTCTATGAAAATCAAGGAGAGCCATTCACAGTGATGTACAAATGGGTGAGACTGTGCAGAAGAATTCACATGACTCCTCCAGAATATCAACAGCTGGGACATGAAACTATGGAAGTCTCCTGGGGGGGGAAAAAAAAAAGTAACCATGAATCTGCTATACATTTTTTGTTACTGAACAACATACACTTTTTATTTTTTAAATTAACAAGACATAACAGCTAATGAATGCATTTATCATTCCTTAGCTCAACTGATTTACACAGCATCAAGTTTTAGAGGTTAGTTCTTGCTTCTTGGTATCAAAGAAATAAAGAAACATTTTGCAGAAAACCAAAAGCAGTTAAGTTATCTAACCCTAAATTCAATGTGAATGGCTACTCTAATAAACTCTAGATATATCAATGTTTAGATGCCAATGTTAACATAAGTAACCTGCGGAAAGTTAATTTACTCATTAGATACTGCCTGCCCCCCCACAAGGAAGATGCAACTTAAGGACATCATTTATTCATCTAACAGCATTATTTATTTTCTTGGAGTTCAAGAAAGAATAATCAGAGGTCACCTAGAAAGTTTAGGGTACAATAGAATCCTCTCACACCTAAATTTGCGGACTACTGAAAAAGATTATACCTCCAAAAATCCAGGTGTATCAGGAAACCTACAAAAATGTAACTACACCTACACAGCTGGGATTTATACTTTCCTTTAGCTCCCCAATTACATAGCTTCATTGGTACCTCACAAACTGAAAAAAGGTAAATCGTAATCAAGTCAATACCACAGATGTAATGATCCTGTATGAGCACTCTGCTGAGATTTCATCTCAGGTAGTTCTTCCCATATGAAACAGTAATACAATTGTCATGTTTCGATAGGACTGAAGCAACCCCCCTGCATTGTGGTTCACTGTAAAAATTAACTGCAGTAAAAGAAATTACTCACGGATTATTTCAGTTTTCAAGTACATACAGGCTTAGGATAACGGTACCTTCATGAGATGGTCTAGAATCCTTGCTGTAAGGATTAATGTAAGCAACTTTTTTCCTGCAGATCTTCATTTTTCCCCTCCCTCTAAACATGGCACTCTTGGATACAAAAAAGCACCTCCAACTTTATGCCAGTTTACTACAGCAGCTTACTCGTAAAATATATTCATATGACAGACTAAGTCAAGAAACCTCTTCAATACTAATGGCATACTAGGTAGCATGGTGCCAAGTAGCAGTTTTTCATGTAACACAGCACACGCTCAATGTTTAAAAAACAGAAAAAAACCATAGCGAGGTATACCTTTACCCCAAAGGTACTCCTTAAGTAAGAACTCTAATGCTGCTGGAAGTATAGTACGGCTTGAAGAGCACAGTTGCATCATTTATACTGACAGCGATTACTGCTTTTGAAAAGTTTCCTGCAACATGGGAATCAGTTTTACTTACCACATCATTATGTGGTTTTCCTTAATATTTAACTTTAAAATTTGCTTTTCCTCTTAGCAAATAACAGGAAAGCAAATTATCTTTGTTATTAATAGTTACTATTCAGGCTGAAATTCTTCCCTATAAATCAAAGCTATCTGGAAATTACTCTCAAAATTGAAATGAATTAAAGTTAAGCCACTGTAATTCATGGTAATAGAAAAAAAAAAAAAAAAGATAAGATCAAGCAGCTTCCCGGAAGGGAAGTTAGCATATTAAAGCATTCTGGTGCTTATTTTAACCACTTAATTTAATGCCACTAAAATAGAAGCACCATTCCTTTCAACTTGAAATTCCTCTTGACAGTTGGGGTATTTGAATCTAATTAAAGAACTCATTTTTGTGTTATGAATCTGGAAAAGAAAGGAGACTATTTTTCTGTGAGAAGGAGTTTTCATAGAGACATCTAAAACAGATTTAATCTACTTTTTTTCTATTCACTTGTTCTTAGACAATCTCAGTCTCTATACATTTTTCAGGAGGTGGATTGGCGAGTAAAATATTCTCTACAATTATTTTAAAAACTCTAAGAATGCAACTGGCATTCACAATTATAACATATTCCAAAATCTGGAAAAAGTGTCAGAAGCTGTCTTACAGAAGTCCATCACTCTTTTACACAGTCAGATGAATTAAAAATTTATTTTATGCTTGCTACATACCATAGGAATATAAAAGGTAAGATAACACATCTAGAACTTGTATTAAAATGCCTCAGTATGTTTGAAATCCTGTAAAATTTTATCCTTGTTTAAAAAGAAATAGGAATTATTTGTTACTTTTTGCCACATCACCAATTGGCTGACCATAAGGAACACCCATTCTCACATGTATCTGACGAGAAACACTGCTTCAGAACTGCTTTTCCATTTTTGCCATAAAGCCTGTAATCCAGGGACAGCAAGCTGCTTTGATCATAGCATTTGCACATTCACATGGCTTAGCATCAGATGTGCATCACGTGCCCCTCAGAGGTAAAAAGGCAATTGGGAAGATGGGATTCCAGGAGTGTCTCCAGCAAAAAACCTCACCCCACCACTTCATTGCAGCGCAAAGACAACTACTAACTAGCTACCAGCGTGACACAGTAACGCATCCTCCCCCGTCAGGAACACAAGTTACACAGCATTCCCCTGCCATCCCACTGCCTGCCCTGTGGCATAGCCCTAGCACAAGGGACAGATCTGCTCTTCCCCCAACTTAATTGATCTGCTCAGTAGAACAAACATACTCAAGTAAGCAGGTATGAAAAGTATGCTTCACACCTACTAACTCAAAGGACTAGACCTAGAAGTCTGGGTGAAGAACACAACCACTATACTCTGCCAAGTCTCATAATTTTAATGTCTCTTACTTTATAGCTTCATTATTTTTACCTTTTGTACCACTGCTAGTTTTGCCCTATTCCATTATTTGTCTGACAGTAATGTCTAGTAGCTTCAATCAAAACAATGGTACTTAAAGTTCTGCCTCTACATTTGGAAACAGGAGCGCATCACCTGCGGTTCCTTTTAGTTCCCCACCCTGAACAGAGTAGATGCTCATACTGTGGGCTCTCCTTTTCCAACTGGAGAAGAGCCTGTGTTCCCAAGCTGCCTCAACTATTTCAAATATTAACACATGCTCTTAACAGGAAAAGTTTTCAATCCCAAATGCAGCTGTTTCAAGTCCCCCACATTGCAGGGCTAAGGATAGGATAAAATGCATAGGGACAACTAATTAGGCAGGACACAGTGATAACAGGTTTCCTGGGTGGGTCTTCTCTTTCCTCCCTCCCACCACCACTAATTCAGCTGAATTCTATTTACTGTCTTAATGAGCTGTGACTACAAAACCTGAAAGCTTTAAAAACTCTTGCTGCTTAATGAAAAAGCTAAAAAAGATGATTACCTTTGATTTCAGCTTCTGTAGCAGAGTTCTGAAACTTGAATTCCAGTGCTTTAAGCACAACCAGACTTAAGGCTCTAAGAACAGTCTGGTCATAACCACCTTGGTTATCATCTCCAGGAACAGCTTCACTGCCTCCAAAGTAGTTGGCCTTTTCACCGAGCGGGACTTGATTAAGCCAAGTCAAATTCACAGTCTGCAGAACAGCAGTACTCAGTGCAAGCATATCCTCATATAAAGATGGGTTTTCTAAAAACAGTGATCTACTTACAGCATCTTCTCTAGACTCAGAAAGGACACATTTTTTAAGGAGCATAATTAACTTCTTCTTGATTAAGTAGTGAACCGATGAGCTGATGAGGTTCAGGACATAAGAAACTTTCAAAAACAACACTCTCTGGCATCTGAGCAGTAGTTCTAATTCAATTCTAGAAGCCAAAAGTGCTTCAAGCAGATCTATAAAACTGATCAAATTGTTTGCAGCTTTAGAATAAGGTGAAGTATAGTGATGACTGTCAAAATGATGGAACAGAATGGAGTCATAAAATCCTTCAAGCACAGCATCAAGAGGAGCCAACAACTTCTTCAAAATACCTACAGCAAGAAGAAGGTGGTTACGGAGCTGGAGGGTAACATAGCTAAATTATCAAATAAACATAAAAAAGGTGATCGACTATTCTCAGTTTTTAAGCATGTTTAAACCACTCCATTTTTAATAGTACTTCCTTTATAGTTACTCTCTTTATAACAAAGAAAACAGGTGTTCTTTAGTCAAGTTACTTTAGATGAGATTACAAGGAACATTCCCCCCCCTAGTGGGCACTCGCGTATCGATAACACCATAAAACAAATCACTACCATACCTGCACCGGATAAAACTTCATCTTTCAGTATGTCCTTGATAATAGCTGTAAGAGTCCACAGACATTCTGCTATCTGGGTATTCACGGGGAATCCTGAAAGTGTCTTCAAACTAAAGGTGAGCCAGGTGACATTTACCATATTCTATGAAAATTTGTTGGGGAAAGAGTATGCTTTACAATTGCTGTGCAAATTAAATCATAATACAATGACTTTAAGTTGTACATTAAAAGGATTCAAATGTAGGCATAGACAAAACAGTGGTAGAAACAATATATCTGTCCCGTGCCTTTTAAGTACATAGGTCTCTATTTACAAACATAAAGTCACATATGCATGCAATAGAAATTACCTGTATTTTCCAGAGAACCTCCTAACATCATATGACCGACCCAAAATCAGATAACACTGTAGACAGCCCACATCTGAATTCATAATTCCCATACAACTTTGCCAGAAACATTACAAACATTTCTGAGAGAATTCTACGTTCAGAGATGGAAGCTACAGTACACATTAACCAAATACGCAGCAAGTAAAAAAAACTCTCAAGTAATGGGAATATTCAAACAAGAAAATACAGAAAGGCTTTTGATTAACTTTCAATATGTTATCACCTATTCTTACCTGCTGCATCACCTGACTGATATCAACTAACTGTAAAAATATTGGTAGTTGGATTACTGGGTTTTTTGAAATAGCTGTATTGCAACCTTAAAGAGAATTATTTCTTGTCATCTACACACATTTTACCCTAAAATAGTTCCAAAAAATCTCCGATTTTTAAATAGAAAGACATTCCTCCTCACATTATAAACTTCTGTTATACACTTGATCTTCCTTTCTACATTCCATGCCCCTCCTAACGCACCTGAAGTACTCACTTAGAATACTCCCTACATCTCCTTCCCATCCATCACTTACAACCCAAAAACCCTGAAGACACACTTGATGGAAGAACTATCCCATAGTATTATCTTGTATGAACTTCACATTGTTCCCGATACTGGAGCTAAACACCCTTCAACCAAAGTGTGTGGCATTTGGAGGGGACCATCAGCAGAGTGCAGACGTGCCTTTCAGAAAGCTGGAGCAGAGCTGACATGCAGGTAACAGACTGAGGAAAGGAGCAGTTCTGATGCTGCTCTGTGGGTCTGCTTATGAAAGGAGCCTCTTTGGAAGTACTTTTAGGTTTTACAGTAGTCATACAGTGACTGCTTTTGTGCTATATAAACACTATAAAAACTTGGCTCTAGAGTTCAATGGAACAACTTCAAGGCACATACTCACTAAGCCACTCTTAAGCTGTAAAAAGTTAAGCCATACTCACCTCTATTCACTAAGCCATTCTTCTAAGCTGTAAAAAGTAAAAAGTTATGCCATACTCACCTCTTCCTTCAGCTGGAAATACACAAGAGAGGCTAAACTTTCTGAAGCCATGTGAGATAACAGCTGATCAGAACTATCGAGCAGACAAATCTGCAGATGTAAAAAGAAGAAGTACCCAATGCATGTTCCTTTTTTTTCTCTCCTTTCCCAAAATGTTTTCAAAAGTTTATAAAAGCTTACCAATTTTGAGTCAATTTTTGACTCATTCAGAAGGACAAAGATTTCACAGTACTTCTGTCTTGTATTGACTTCAATTTCCTGGGACTCTGCTTTAGCAACCATCATCTTGATCAAGGTCAACTGAAGGAGCATCACTTCTCGTGGACAGAATGAGGAGCTCATGTTTGCAAAGCTATTTGATGTATCATCTGTTGTAGGAACAACTGCATCTGACATATCAGTGTCCTGATGGATCCTAATACCACCATTAGTAGATGGCAGATGCATCCGATTACACGATTCATCTCCTTCTAGTGACTGCTCCACACACAGATTAAGTAAAGAGGTATAATGATGGCTTTCCTTTGCTAGTGGAACACCAGCCAGTACGTCCTTATACAACTGCTGCAGAAGACAGATCTTCATTATGAACATTCAATATTCCAGAAAATGCTGTATGTCTTCACTGATTATTCATGGTCAATGCAAATCAGCTTCGAAGTTATTTTTATCCAATAAGAGAAACAGAAGCACCATTAGGCATTTCTCTTCTAAGTTACCTAGAAATAAATACTTTGCTATTACTGAACAGATAACTAGAAAGAAACAAAAGAACACCACGTATTTTTAGAGTTAATATACTACTATTAAACTTATTTTGAAAATACAAATTCATTGTTTAAAAACAGCAAGAGTGATAGCTGCACAAAACTGTCCCAATGAGACATTAAAATGTATGCTGTGAAGAAGTTTACAGATCCAGTATTATACTGCTGACACCAACATTAATTTGCTGGAACTAACAAAACCAAAAATGACTGTTACTAGGGACTACTGCTGAAAAATATAAAGTCTTTCTCTAAACTGCTAAAACTACTAAATCCTCATTTCTTTTGTGACAGATTCCCCCAAAACAGGCACAAAGTTTCAACCGAACTGGCAATGTTTATTGCTCCGCCAAGGCTGGACGTGGCAGCACCTCTCAAAAAAACCCCAAAAATGTAAACCAAAGGACAAGTCTTGTCTTCTGCTTCACACAGCCTACAAGCTGAATAGCATGAATATACAGAAGGGGAGAACTGGGCTCTTAATTTGCTAAGGAGGACCAAAGAATTCCTTTGCATCTACAAATGCAGAACTCTAATTCTGAGCACCTACATCTTGAAACCCAAAAGGGTTTTCAGATAATGCAAAGGATCAACAATGTCACAGGCCTGGTCTCAAAGGGCCCAGTGACTGAAAAGTCTAAAATTAAAAAATACTTAAAAAACAAAGCATAAAACCTATTAAGAGCCAATAAAGATACTTAGCCATATTCAGAAAAGGTATAAAAAAACCCATCTTTATCACCATGTCCATAGAACGTATCTTTTAATCACAACACTGGAACACTCACTATAGCTTCAGAAGAAGAGCTATAGAACTCAAATCTCTCTTTAAAGTGTGAGTACCTAAGCACCCACAGTTTTCTAGCCATTTTGTAAAAGGCTAGACAGGTATTGTATCTCCCCAGAAAACAAAAAGGATATACTTAAGAACAGGGGTTCTTTTTCATCTATATTATTAGCGATTCTAGTCTGTAATACTTATGTTTTTAAGCCAGTTTTAACGTGTCATCTAACCAGAACTCTTTCAATAAAAAAACCCCTCAAACTCATTACCTTGATGTACTGCGAAGTTAGCAGTGGGAATTTTGTTGTTTATAGGAATTTTCTTTTTGCATGCTTTTTGGATCCCTTTCTTTAAGTCTGGCATAATCAACCAGGTAGACTTCCAGGTAGATTCCTGAAGCTATCTGTCCATAGTTGGCTTTTATTTAGATGTTACATTTCTTCCGTTGTTAAGGAAGAGGAAAACTGCTCAGTCTGGTAAGACAACAGCTCAACTGGTAAGAAACTTTAAAGATCTCCCCATTTATGAATCTATTACACTTGCATTTATCACCAGACCAAGTATTTTAAATTATTATTGCTTTTTAGCAGAATATTAGAAAACAATTAAACTACAAAATTCAGTATATAAGACTTTTTTTAGTTTATAATCTTCGCAATTTTTAAAAACACTATCAAACATTGAGAATTACACTTTCTTTTTTACAATTTGATTTTTTAACTGCAACTGAAGTATGCATTGACAAAACGGCTTCCCAAAGGTACAAAGGATTAGGGGTACACCAAGATATGGTACACACACTCCTCACTTCTTCCACCATCAGGAATTATTTCCTTCAGAAGAGAATCTAAAATTAGAGAGTAAGAAGTTGCCTGCGGGGAGTGATCTACAATTCATTCCAGTGTGGTACTTGTAAAGACACATTCAGCAATGGCTGACCTGACAACTACAAAACATGACAGTATGTTCCACACCTGTCACCTGGTAGAACTAGGAACCCTTCCCCCATCCTTCCCATATTCCACATTTTAGATGCCAAGAATATATCTGATACTGTATAGACAATAAATGTCTTCTTCATTTGCAAAATCTATCTGGAATTCTACTTGAGGTAGAAATTTATGACCTGAAGCCTTGTAAAATTTCTTCAGAAATCACTCTGAATATTTTATATAGCTATTGTTCCTATCTTTGAGTTTTATTTCCTCCTCAATGAATACCTAATAAAGTAAAATTATCTCAATACATTTACTTCTGTGTTCAAGATCTACTTGAATTATCATCCTACATGGTAAATGAAAAGCTCTCTCATGCACAAATTCATACAATACAGCAAGGCTGTTAACACAGAAGAGATTTAGAACTCCTTTAGGACACCCACTATGAGATTTTACCTTCACCACACGATACTGGTGGTGCTTTCCCTGATCCTATCATAATACATTTATATTATACCATTAATTTGCAGAACACTTTACAAAAACATCTTATAAGATATGTCTCACTCACACATGTCAACAGTTCATTAACAGAAGTCATTAAAAGGAAATTAAATGTGAGGGGGCTTACTTTGAAGAAATTTACTTCAGAGGGGGGAAACGTCAAGACAATGACCAGAGTTGTTTCAGACACAGTAAGACAGCACAGTGAAAAGCTCAAAGCTGAAGCGTAATGAAAAGCAATCACATTCATACACAAGAAGTGACAAACTCCATCCCTCACTTGTATTATTTATTAATGATAAAATCTAAAAATCCATTAAGGTAATGCCTGACAGTGCCAGAGTCCTGCATAAACAATAGGAAACAGTTCTAAAATCCTTATAGATAAGGCCGAAGACAGAAAGGAACACTATACAGAAAGAAAACCAAATGAATACTTTGTTATACATTATTTTCATGACCACTTAGACTTTAAAATCAAAATCAAAGTCACGTGGAGCTGCAAACAGAATGACAGGAGACCTGACAGAAAAGGAAATGAAGAACTGGAGATGAAAACTCAGATTGCACCTGAAGCCTGTAAGGTTTAGGGACCATCATAAACCAAGCAAGTCACATTTAAGCTGTTGCAAATGCCTCCAGAATATCCTAAATCAGACTTATAAAATATGTATATTTCTACAAGGTGGGATAATTAGCACAAAATTGTAGAACGCATTGATTTGAGTGGACTAACATTGTTGATATTGCTTTTTTTTTTTTACTAACACAAATGGCTAACAATGACACACAATTACTCAGAAACATTAGCAAAGAGGCATGACTAGAGAAAGCTATTACCTAGTCCCCATCTTAGTCTTTCCCTGTTATCTATGTCATTAAATGCTAACCGCATGAGTAGCAACTGAGAGAAAACAACAAAAAAACCCGTATTTTCATTTAAAAAATGAATCAGATAAAGCACAACAAAACTACAGTCCATGACTTTTGGGTGTGAGTCTGAAGGTTCTCGATCTCCTCACAATGCAATGGGTGAATCATTTAAGAAAGTAAGCATACATTAGACTACTTGTACCTGCCGTGACTCTGTAGGCTCATCTCTCAATAACGAATATGCTTCCACTCAGTGCTGAAACACTGTAAACGCCTCTAAAATAATGTCATTTCCTTCCAGAGGTTGCAAACAACCTGTGCTGCGAGCTGTCCATCCCCCGTTAACCGTGACACCTAAGCGTGCCAGATGCCCCTTCCGCGCTCCCGCAGGCACCTGTAGCCACCAGCGAGGGGACGAGGCGGCCCGATCCGGCCTCGCAGGCCCCTACTGTACCTCACACCAGCGCTTCAGAAGCGCCAGCCCCGGGTTACTGGCGGGCAGGCCAGGGCTGCCAGGGAAGGGAGATGCGAGCATGGATGTGTAACAACTGCCCCGAAACGGCCGCCCTCCCGGCCTGCAGGCCCCCTCCCCGCTCCCCTCCTCCTGAGGGCCCCGGCAGCCCCCGCAGCCCGCTCCCGCCGGCCCCAGCGCCGGCCCCGGCCTCCCGCGCCGCCGCTCCCCTCAGCTCCCCTCAACACCCCTCAGCCGGCGCGGCCCCGCATTCCTTCGCCCGGCCTCAAGCCCCCTCAACACGCCTAGCCAACCCGGCCCCTCCAGCCCGCCCGCCATGACCCGGCTCCTTCCCCCCTGAGGCGTGCGACCACCCCCGGCCCGGCCCCGCCCCTCGCCCCCCCCAACCTGGAAGCTCGCGGCCCCGCTTAGTCACCCCGAGCCGCCGCGCACACGGGCCCCGCCCCGCCTCGCCGCTAGGCAACCGCTGCTAGGTAACGGCCGCCACTCACCCGCCCCCGGCAGACTGGGCGCCGTAAGGCCCAGCTCTCCTCCGTCAAAACGCCGGAACGGCCGCGACCGCCCCCTCTCCCCTCCCCGCCGCTGTCGCAAAGCCCTCCCCCTCCCTCTCGCCTTTACGGCAAGGGGGACGAGCCATGGGCGGAGCCGCCGTCAGCCCGGCTCCCAATCAAGCGTGGCGGCGACGCGCGGCTGGGGGCGGGTCCAGCGCGGCGGCAGCTGATTGGCGGCGGCGGAGGTCAGTCCCTGCCCGCTGACCCCGCAGCGAGCCGAGGGGGGCGGCTCGGTGCAAAGTGTCCCCACACGGCTCGGCCCCCTCCCGCGGCCGGCCCCGCCGCTGCCCCCGCCTCACCGCCGCCAGCGCGGGGGCGGCTGCGCACGGCCGGGCCTGCCCCCCCCACGCCCCCCTCCCCCGGCGGCAGACAGGTAACGGCAGCGGGCGGCAGAGCCCCGGTTGCCCCCAGACTCCCACACCGGGTGGGGGCGGGAAGGGAAGGGGTGGGGGGGCGCGACCCCATGGCCCTCCGCGGGGCCTCCCCTTGCCGCCGCCGGGCAGCCCCTCCGGCGGGACTGGCCGCCGGCCTGCTCCGCCCCGCTGCCCCTCAGTGGGCTGTGAGGGGGCTCCCCCCCCAGCCACCTCTCCTCGTCCCCGGGAGGGGCTGCTCAGCCCCCCCGCCGCCCTTGCCCGCTCCGTTCGCGGCGCGGAGGCTGGCGGCTGCGGGCCACCCCGCCTGGCTCCCGGCCCGTGCTGCCGGGGCTGCCTGCGGCGGGGGCTCCCGGGGTGGTGGGCGGCCACGGGCCCCACCGGAGCGCGTCCCCCGCTTCCCCGGCGGCGGCCCGGCTTGCCTTCCCCGCCGCCGGGCCTTGGGGCTCCGCGCCAGGGCTGGGTCAGCTCGTTATTTTTATTTATTTGTGTGCGTGTGTGCGCTTGACGGTTCCTGAAGCGTGAACTCCTGCGAGGGAGTGTTTTTATTCCCCGGCAGCTCGGCTTTCTGGGGTGCTTGCCGTCCCTTTCCCCAGTACTTGCCTTCCACCCCCATTCCTGGGGGCAGCCGGCCTGGCAGGGCAGCGGTCCAGCCGGCACTATCCCTCCAGCCCTTTGGCACCCTGAGGGAGTGCCCTTCTTTCCAAGCTCAGGTCCCAACACAAGTAAATAACCCTGTCCTTCCTAATTTTCGAAGGCTTTTCCTATTTTGGCCCACTATCGCTTTGGTATTAATCGCTTTAACCTCCATTTCTCTCTTTGGTGTCATTGTGTGGCTCAGTTCTACTTTTATTTTCCAGGTTTAAGCTGCCTTAAAGGAGAATTAAAAATTGAGACTCCAAAGAGCAATGTAAGACAGAAGAGAGAAAACAGCACTCAAAACAAAACCCTGGAAAGGTGATAATTCATGTAGACTCTCAGATTCATCTTAGACACATGCTTTGGCTGGGGTTGGGGCCTCTTGTTGTGTTTTGGACGGGTGCAGATAGGTAGTGTTAGATTTCTTTGTTCTCTTAAAACCTGCTTGCTATTGACCTTTAAAAGTTTGAAAGCTCCGAAGCCCATTTGAAGTACAGTTCCTCTTTCTTTTTGTAACGCTTTGTCATATTCTAAATTTAATCTGCAAACATTACTTCGGTTGTCAATTGCTACTTAATGGTTTTTTGTGTCTCCTGATCTCAGGAATGTCACTTAAAATTACCTCACTCTGGTTCCTTAACAGGGTCACAAAACTGAAACCCTTTTTGCAAACTTATAGGTGCAACACTGGATTTGTTTCTGCTCAGATTCTAAAATCTTGAGTGGAATAGGTCATGGTGATTGCATTATGTTGGTTTAGTCGTACTTGACTTTTGCATGGGTCATTTTTTTGTAACGGAGCTGCAAAAAATGAAATTAATTTAATTGGATGGTGTTTGTTTACAAGTACTTTTTTTTGGGGTTGAGATCATAGAAGGAGATAATGCTGTTAGGTGCTTGAGGGGAAAAAGTGAAAGGAGTCATCAAAAACTGAATCCTGCTGGTAGGAGGATGGCTAGGTTTCAGGGGGAGAGCAGTTCGTCGGAAGAATTGCTTTTTTTACGTGGTAAGATGAAGAGATGGGTTCTAGAAAGGAGAGGGAGTGGGGGGGTGAATGATGTCAGTCAGCCTTTTTCTGCATCCTACTGTTAGCGTGCTCCAAATAATGGAGTTTCTGCGTGTTCTTTTAATGCAGCTGTCTTGAATCCATTCTAATCTGTTTCAAATGTAGATGAGCCTGTGATATTTTGGCAAATAATATCCTCTATATAGGTCTCTCTGGTCTTTATTGTGATTTCAGAGATGCCATTGACTGTACCAGAACGTTTTTCATTGTCAGCAATGAATTATTTTTTAGCATTAGTTGCAGGGGAAAGAGCAGTACCTGTTGCCAACTATCTTGGTCAAGGGTGATCCACCTATATTTTTCTAATATAGGTGTCCTTAGCATACAACAAAAAAGAGCTGCTACATGTCAAAGATTAAATAGAAAATCTTCCCATCACACAAGTGCAATGAGTTCTGAGATACATTTTTGAAAGTACAGGGAAGAAATAGTCCATGTTTTTTTGATAGTGTGCTGCAAAACCGTGAGTAATAGTGGAACGTGTGGACGTGCCCGGTGTGATTGCAGGAGGGATTTTTATGCTAATAGGTGAGACAGATGTGCATTAGTGCAAACTTAACAGTGCAGTTATGGCACACCTGTTTCATCTGAAGTTGGTTTATTATAACACCTTCTTTACAACCCATCCGGTGCATCTAATGTCAGGGCTTGCGTTAATGTAGATACTCCAACAGGACACCTCTTGGTGTGGATAAGTCAGAAGATCTTTGGATTTATTCATGCAAGGAAATTAAGTTCTCATTTGATTTGTGAACCTCATTCCTAATGTGAAATGCCAGTGCAGCAAAGTTTGATTCAGACACAGAGACTGGAATTGAGTTCACAGGAATCAGGGAATTAGCTGCTGGCAGAAATTTGCACATGGTCAAAATGAGGAACAGAGATCAATGATATGCTGAAGTCCTGTTCTTGATCTCTGGAAGCAGTGCAGCATATTACAAGTACACCTAGACCCTTAGATAAAGTTGCACATCCATATTTTCTTTTTTGTCTTCAGGCTGTATACTCATTTTTTTTGTTTTGTCTTACTGTGAATTCGCAGCCCTTAAAGGAAATGTGCCGTCTGTGAGGCTGTTTTCTATTGTTCCAGCATTTGCTTACAGAATGATACTATCACAGTGAAAAACTTGCTTTATTCGCTGAAGTCATCCAATGAATTTTGTCCACTCTGATTCTTTTATGCTATATTAAAAAGAAATACAGAGCAAATACAAGTCTTCCAGAGACTGTTGAATGAAGTAAACTCTATAAGCAGCACTCATTTTGTTCATCTGCTGTGCTATGAGTATTAGGGCTGAAACGGCTGTTCTAATGTGGTTGGAACTAGCCATTGTTTTCTGCTTTTGTCATTCTATGACATACTGGTGTTTGGATTCTTTAATGATAGTAAGTCATGTTAAAATATGTAACACTTGCAACAAATTATTACTTCTAAGGTTAAGCTTTCTTCTGACTCTTACTGGTTAAACCTTAGTAACAGCACCACTGTAAGTTAGAAGAGGGTTTGTATTTTATGCTTGGTACAAGAGGACCTCCAAGCGTGCCGCAGAGCACAAGCTCCCTGCGGTTTGTCAGCGCACATCTTGGAGGAGGGTTGCGGCTGTGCGAACCCTATGTAGCATTCTCTACTGGGAAATATCCGTAAGGCCTTGCTTTAGCGCTAGCATTGAGGTCCTTGATCTGGCAGGATTTGCAGTATTTTCTTCACTGGGCTCTGCCTGTGGTTAAGGTTGCCAGTGAGGATGGTAAGCAGCTGATGAGTTACCAGTGTTTTCTGAAGATGAGGTCTCTTATTTTGCTCTTTAGTTTGCAGAACTGAAGTTACTTGAGCTGGGTGATTTCACTAATTCTCCATCAGGCCCAAAACTCAGACCTCGCAGCCTCTCTGTGAAGTGGATAATACTTGGTAAAATGATAGCTCTGTACTTCAGTTTCAGCCACCTGCAGAATGTAACAACACAACAGCTGCTTATTAGTGTATAACACCACCAGTCAGCATCATACAATGTACCTGAAGCTGATGGACTTTAACTCCTTTAGTTACTTTAGTATGTCCAAGCTACGAGATGGCTTTATAGAAAGCTCTGATGAGAAGTGTGTAACTTGTAATGACCGCTTATGAAGAGTGAAGACTTCTTTCCTTTGAAGTAGCGGTTCCTCTGTGATGTTTTGGATTCATGCACTGTTAACTCATTGCTTTTGGACCCAGCAATTAGCATGTGTTGCTTGGTGATTTTCATCTCAGCTACTTGGATACCTTGCTTGATGTCTTTCTGGAATGTAGCATTCCAGAAAATATGTTCAGGTTTATAAGGCTCTGTGAAATTTTAATATTTCACATGTTATTTACAGACTTTACGATTGTCATATGAGAACACAAATGATAACATGATTGCTTGCCTTACTGTCTTGTCTGAAGAGCTCCTGAAATAGGAAACTAAGCGACATATGAAGATCATAGTCACAGTTTCTTTGTCAAACACATATTGACCATTTTTAAAATGCCATTTGAGTGAGAACACATTTAGCTTGTTTGAGTTTTGAAATGGGTGGGAGAAGTGGGTTGTGAGAATAATGAATGCTTATGTGATTATCCTTATTCTACAGGGTTTCTTTTTTCTTGTTTGTTTGATTTAAATGTCTTGGAATACTTCAACCACAGACATCTAGGACCTACACTGATCAGGTCTATACTAGATATTAAATGTCATGTGTAATGGTACGCTTTCCTTTTTGTATAGAGTTAGGCTAACATCAATAAATATGGTTCTTATTGTGCTCTTGGATGTATAGTCTTGGGACTTAGGAATCGGGTCTATCTATTACTTCATCTCAATAAGCAAAATACTGTATTATAAGGTCTTGCTCTTAGTACCAACCTTGAACTTTCTTTAATGTGAGTATATACGTATGTCAGAATTAATTTTCCACGTGATGTTTGCAGTAACTTTAGTGAAGTGACACACTGATGTAGAAAAGTCTGAGATCTCTTTGACAACATAAGACATTATCAATAGATAATGTTTGCTATTTTTTTTAGTGTGCTACTTTAATTATTATTATTTTAAGCAAACTTTAAGTCATTGAGTAAGTGAGCTTTACTTTCACTAAATAAGACTTCTTTTTATTAAAGTTGCAGATCTTACTCTTGCCATATGCAGCTAATTTTCCTTTGGGGGGAAAAAGCTTGTTACTTTTTTAGTGGAGCAATCTGTTACCTTGTCTGTAGTCTGTGAAGTCAGTGCATTTCTAATTTGCATCAGCTAATAAAAAATGTGTGGGTTTTAAAGTGAAAATCATGCAAAAATTAAAGAAAAAAAAAAAAAGGTGAACCAGCGACTGATCGTCTATGCAAAAAAACAAGGCTAGAAATGTGATCAAATTAGGTCATGGCAGTGCAGTTTTGTGCAGGGCTGTGAGCATATCTGCAGACCTTGTATGTTTTATCTTGGGAAGCAAAGCTCTTGGAAAATGTGCATAAGAGGGATGAAGAGAGCTTTTTTCATCCTCCTCTTCTGAGCTATCGTTGGGAAAGCAACATTTTATATTGCATAAAGTGACGGAAATTTTAACTTAAGCTAAAAGCTGCACAGTTCATATAATTGTTCTGGTGCAACTCATTTGCAGAAGAAACAGGTCACAGTTGGTTTTGTGTGATCTGCTACAATGAAGTATTTAATGTTTTTATTACTTATTATATTATTGCAGTGCTCACACGTGATAAGGGGTCCTGTCATGAGAAGCTTGCAGCCAAAGTGAACAAAAGGTCAGATAGAGGTGTACAAAGGATTGATGAAATAACATGGATGCTCTCAACGGCTCTCAACAGTGCTGTGAGAAATGGTCTGTCATTGGGACTGATCCTGTTAACTGCAGATGACAAGGAAGGAGGATAAGGAGGGCAAGTCTGGAGGAGGAAACTGGGTAGGGATTGTAACTGGCATTCAGTAAACTTCGATATTAAAAAAGAGAGGCTTTATATGTGAAGAAAAGGCTGAAGATTTTTGAGGTGGTGGTAGTATTGGTTGTATTGTGAAGGTATCTTTATCTGATTGTGAAACGCAGCATGTGTTAGCCTGAATCTGTCATGTGAAGGAGAGATGACTATCTGGTGGTGCTAGAAGTCCAGTTGAAGGACATAGAAGTCAATGCTCTATGTTGTCAGGTTTTATCCTTTAGATAGGGAAGCGCAGATGGGATGGAGATGTAAAAATAAAAACAACCAAACAAAACCCACCAAAACAAAACACAAAGCCAACAAAAAAAACCCAAAAATGACCAAAGCCAAACCCACCACCACCACCACCAAATCAGAAAAAAAAAACCAAAACCCAGCCAAACAACTAAAACCCACAAAAATGAGCTGGGAGGAACTAAATGGATCCTGAAGGTTTTTCCTGGTGTCTCACTCCCACAGGGTGATGTTGAGCAGTCAGGCAGAAATAGCTACTGTGTAACCTTTGCATCCATTCTTGTTCCATGGCAGGAGTAGGTAAATGTAATCCTTAGAGAAAAGCTTAGACCATTTCTTCAAGGTTTACTCCAGAGAGGAAGCACATCTCTTGTTTCTCTCGTCTTCCATAAAATACCCTCTGTAGCCTTTTCCTGATCTGGCAGAAGCAAACTCTCCCCACCTCAACCTCTGGAGGACCGTTGGATTAATGAAAGAAAACACACTTCAGGGCCTTTTCTGGCATAACCGCATTAAAATGTAGCGTTCTAGCACAGGTACAAAGTAAAAGTAAGCGAACACCTTGCTTTTACTCCTTGCAACTAATAAGGAATATCATTTTTTTTAAGGGGTAGCAGGTTGTTTGACACATATGGGCACACAAGATTATGAATAGTGAAGACAATGAAGAGTGGGACATCCATCAAAGAGTAACAACCTCTCATAAGGTAATTCAGGAACACATTGAACTTATCCTGTTGTACTTGCAAAATCAATTAAGTAGTTGTTGTTATCCTCCATTTTCATGGCACTATACAATCATTATAACCAAGAATGTATAGATGTATTCCCCTGCCCCCTGCTTCGTTTCATCTTTTTACTTGCATGGAGAAAGCCAATATGTAGCAATCCAAATGCATACTGTGTTCTGAATGAGATTGATTAGAGTTGCAAAACATTAAATATTAAATGCAAAATGGCTAACGACTTCCAGTAGTCCTCCTTTCCTTCTCCAAAGATTGATGCTGTAAATGGGGATTTGCAAACAGGAGTTTTAAATGATCTATGGAGCAGAAGTGAAAATATTTTCAGAGCTGGTGTGTACCTAGAACTATCCTGAAACCTTTAATGTTACAGTTAAGTATTGTTGTAATATGAATTTCATTGCTTGCCATAGGGGTGAGATAGAAGAGTAGATATTTACAGAAACTGCGCAAGTGATAAAAGGAGCTGCTTATGCCTGACTTTGTCTTCTGCTTTGTATGTTTTAGTATTTATGTACTTTAGTACTGGCTTATTTGAATAAGCTTTGCTAGTCACATGCAACATATGGGGCCAGTGCCAACTTTTTATAATGCTGCATTACAAATATACCCACCAGCTGAGAAGTGTGATATAAAGAGCTTTGCTTTTTCTTAACCAACTGTCTTCATAGATAGTTGCAGGGGGAATGCTGCTGGTCCCTTAAATCGAGAAATCCCTTTTTGCTTCATCTATTTAGACATCCTATCTCTTTCTGCAGCATTTTGAGCAACTAGTTTGACCTTAATTTTCAGGATCAGATGAGATCTTGCAAGTATTATTCCTTTACAAGAAGGGACTGTAAAAATGGCAGTAGAAAGTTTCTTAACTTTTGATCAGATACGCTCAGTTTGAGGAAAAAGTTTTCATGTCTTGGTTTTTTACACATTCGGAAAGTAGGGCTAAAGAGACAAACTGATTTTTATTTTTTTTTTTTTTTTGGTAAGGTTCTCCCCCTGAACTCATACTTTTTATCAGTTCAATTCTACAGCTTTTACTTGTAAATCCAAAGAAAGTTCTTGTAGTTGGAATTCCATTAATAGTCCTGTTAGTGGTGTGATCCAGAATGAAGTCAAGCTCACTGTCTTATAGGTGAGCATGTTCTGAAGTGCTAATTGGAATTTAGAAAAGAGCTTACCAAAAGCTCATTAGAGTCCACAGAAATACTTCCACTGTCATCAGATTAACAGAGTTTGATTTTTGGAATATGCTGCAAAAGCTGAACTACTGAGTTAGCAGTTGCCAGTTTGTAAATCGCCTTTTCTTCCAGGGTCGTACTATAAACCAAAACAAAGCCTGTACCTAAGTCATGTATAAACTATTGAGCTAAAAAGTCGTTTTTGGTAACCCTATGCTGAAATAGTGATTGTTGCCATACATGGTAAATTGAGGCATTTATAAATGTCAGACAGGCATTTGCTGTGTGTTAATTTCCATATTTGCAATGTCAGTAGGGTCATTGTAGCCACCTGTTAATTATGACTTTATATCTCTCCAAGAAGCAGATAAATAACTTTTTTGCAATGGGCGCAACTAGGTTATAGAAGAGTAAATAGATAGGTATGCCTTTATCTGGAAAGATGGCAGTGATTGATGTTTTCACTTTTCTCTTGTCTGTGTGTATATCTGGATCACAGGAAAACAAGTACCCAGCGGGATATGGGGAGTTGATTGCGGTGTCTTTTGAATGACCTATGAATCATGAGGATCTGGAAATTCTTATGATATTTACGTAAAAGAAGGTTTAGGTGATGATGTGGGGTTGACATCCTAATAAAACAGGGTTGCTGTAAATTAAGTTTTGCTGAAAATTAATTTTTGTCTTTAGAACTTTTCCTTGCATTTTAATCTCGATTAACTTTACAGGAGTTAAAATACATTTTTTTTCTCTTTTTTTTATCTTCTAGTTAATATCCATTGCAACAGTTTTTGACTATTTTCTGAGACTCCTATTGCTCATCATTACCCTTCTCATGTCCTTCTTTTATTCTCTTTCTTTTGATATTCCTTTCCATTGTAGGAATATCTGTTAATGGGATATGATACACAATGTATGTGAAAATGTAAACACTTAACAGACTTTTTATACTGTGGAAGAATCCCTAAATACCTGTGGGTTTGTTTTTTTTTCTTGTCCCCAGCTGGGTAGCAAGTAGTACTACAGATGAATACTTTTCAAACAGAGCATGGCATAGAGCACTTCTTTCTATCCCAGTGTATGCTTTTTCGGTCTAGCTCTCTCATATGCTGTATCAAGGCAATTATAAATCTAATTGTTCTGGTATATGTTTTCATAGCGTTTGACATAGCTATATTAACTGTACTTACGTGTTTTCAGGTCTTTTATATTATCATCTTTGTGTTTAATTTTTGGAATGTAGAGGTTCTTTGCAGCCTTCATGTACTAATGAAGTCCACAAGCCAAAATACAGACAGTTGACTCATTTTAAAAAAAAGAAGGGGGGGAGAGAAAGGAAAAAGAAAATTTAATTTTCAGTTTAACCATTAGTCTTACTAATATTCATGTACTGTAGGGCACAAGAAAAGATTATATTGGTAAGATGACAGTGTTTTCACTGAAGCTTAGAGGTGATACGTTTCTAGGAAAAAACCCAAAAGAATAACAACATAGTTCACTTGCTCTAGCAGTGTTGTTTCATGCAACAGCTTACAACATCTATTTAAACAGTATCTTTGGAGTTAGTGGTATGAACAGTGTTGTGATTCCAGAGATGTTGGGTTCCAGAGATTTTTCGTTTTGCTTATTGGTCAGGTGCTTTGACTGTGGGCTGTTGTTTGCTGTAATTTCTGAGGAAGATGTTTGCTATTTATAATGTGGAAATGCCCTTTCCTCTTGCAGATCAATGATGTGAACCATATCGTATGATTTTGCTAGCAACAGTGAGATTGGGTTTTATCCTATGTATAAGACAACTTTGCTCTGCATATAGCAAATAAATCTTAGCTTTTCGTTAGTGCTGATCTTTTTTCCAGATATCTCTTTCCTGTCCCAATCCTAATTTATTCAAGCTTTATATTGATTCAAGGTGACTAGTGTGACCTCATGACGCTTCTGTAAAAGCCAGATTCAGCTAGGATGTTACACCATCACTGTCGGAGAAACCCTGAACTACAGGAAGAGTTGCAGATTCAGGCTGCAGTTGCTGCTGGCGATGTTCACACCGTACGCAAGATGCTGGAGCAAGGATATTCTCCAAATGGTCGAGATGCCAATGGTTGGACCTTGCTTCATTTCTCTGCAGCAAGAGGGAAAGAGAGATGTGTCCGTGTTTTTCTTGAACATGGAGGTGAGTTGCCTAGAGAGAAAAATCTTGATACCCATCTTGGCTTTCTATCCCAGTTTCCATTGTAGGGCTTTCCAGCACTCATTAGGTATCAGACTACTTCTGGGTTTCTTTTTTCTTTTCTTTTTTATTATTATTTTTTTACTCTTTAGAGTAGCACTTCATCTCTATTTACTTCTGATGTATACTCTGTGAATGAGGTAACAGATTAGCTTTATACCTTAATACTGTACTACTTTTTTCTTTTTTTTTTTTTCCTTTTTTCCCCCCCTCAGAATTGTCTAGGAATTGTCAAAAGAATGAATAAGCATTATGAAAACAGGGCAGAAGGACTCTTTATAAAATTCAATGCAATCACTGTAGGCTTTTCTCCTCTCTTAAGGGGTATTATTAGAGGAAGGCAGGTCCTTGAACTGTAATCTTGGGGAAGTTTGTTTCATAATTCTCAAGCAAGTTAACAAGTTGCGTTAAAGGCTAAGTTTCTGTATAGGCTTTAATAGAGTCCACTGAACTTTGTGATAACATTACTCTTTGTGCAAAGACTTCGGTGTCAGCTAGTTCAGTGCTGAGTTTACACCTCTCCTGCATCGATCCGTAGTGAAGCTTTATTTCAAGAGCTGATTGAGTTTTGTTGGTTTGTGATGTATTTGCTCGAGTGATGAAGATTACCCCTCAAATGGTGCAGTCAGGATTTCTTTTTGCTGTATCTTCTTTCAAGGACACCTAAAGTTTTAGAAATGGGTAGTCTTACAATGGAAAGACAAAATAAAAATTCTAGATGTTCTCCGCATTCTGATTAGTGCCCTTAAAGAACAGCATCCTCTATTCTAGTGCTGTTCTTATCAAATGAATGAACTAATGTTTTCAGCCGAAACCAGGACACCTAAGGAAAGTGAAATTATCTTTTTGATGCTTTAGATATCTGAGGCTGTATGGATCCCTTATGTGTGTCACAGTATTAGTCAGATATATGGATCACCCATATAATTTGATGGCATTAATAGGCTGTGGTATTTGTACAATTAGTGACATAGTTCTTAAGCGCAGTAGTGAAATACACCATGAACTGGACACCGTTGATTTACCTACTACAGATTCTAACCATACAGTTAGAATTTAGCAATTACAAAAAAAAAATATAACCATACAATATTAGCAAGCCCTCATGTCCTTATTGAAGGGGGGGGGGGGGGGGGAGGGGAGGGGAGCTACTAAACTGCACTAACAAATAACTTACATTTGAGAAGTAGAATTTTATGTGGGTAATCTCAAGCCTTCAGTTTGGTAATTCAAAAATTCGAGGTCTCAAAATGCATTTGTTTTATCTCTGTAAACTTGAAGATGATCTGAAAAAACCTCACCAACAAACTCTTCTGTATTCCTGAGTATTTTCGTTGTATAGGTTTTGATATTAGATAGCTGCTGATGCAGTGTTTTGGTTTTATTTTTGTTATTTCCTATATGATGTACCAGCTGAATCTGGTGCCTCATGAAAACTGCCTGTAATGAAACACCCTTGTTCTGGAAGCAGTATAGTGTTTAATCACCAGGACTAGAAAGTTGAGTAACAAATAGTGTGAGGGTTAGTCATCTATGGCAGCTTTCCTGTAGCTGAGCCTCACTTCAGAAAATTGGTGCTGTTTTGTGCCTTGCCTTGTTTTACCTCCAAACAGAGGCATAAAAGATAATGAGTATTTAAGACATAATAATGTCACAAATGAGCTATTAAGGAGTGAATGAGCTGACTCTTAAAAGCAGAGTTAATCATGCCTGCATCATTAGTGAGAGGTTTGTGTCTACCTTTCCTCATATAGTCTCCACCTTTCTCAAGAAGTGGATTATTTTGATGTTGGCGCTTAATCCCTGTGGACCGAAATGATATTGGGGTGAAGTAAAAAGTAATTTTCTGGTGCGAATCTTATGGTAAACAGGGTATTGAACTGGCCATGTACGTTAGTAATAAGGAAGATAGTGAGAGGGAGCGGATGGAGTTCTGGAGGAAAGCGGGAATTGAGAGTGGGAAAGAAGGGGAAAGTGGTGATAGTTGTCTAGAGGGATGATGAAGCTGAGCAGAACTGGAAGTATTTTCTTAGCACAGGAATGAGAAAACAACGCTGGGCTGTTGCTGAGGGTAGTGCTGAGCCTCAGGTCTGCGATACTGAGAGACTGCTGATGTAGTCTTGCATGATAGTGGGATGGAGATGGAGATATTTGGCTAATAAAGGCTGAGAAGGAATCTGGTCACTGACCTGGAAATAAAAGGTAGCTTCTTATGGGAGTCATGACCTGGCCACCTCCTGCTTTTCTGTTTTTTCTTCTCTTCCGTCATTGCTCACCAGCAAAGAAAAGAGCCAGAGGACAGCATTGTGCATGCAGATTGGCTGATTTCAGTGGAGGTGGTGGAAGAGGAGGAAGCTTTTTATTATCTGCTGAGCAAGGAGACACAGATAGATGGGGAAAATGCATAAAACCCAGTCCAGACTAAAGGATGAAACCAGCAGAAATACCAACTAGATACAGAGGTAATAGGTCAGATGATAAATACACTTTAGCAAGTGATGAAATGAGGAAAGTTAAGGAGGATCATGGAGAAACTTAGTTTTCATGAAAAATAGTGAATTTGAGTTTCTTAGTGTATTTGCCTCACTTTAATAAAAGGCAGGTTTTTGAAGCCAGCTCTTTCCGTAGAAACAATCTAGACTCACAAAGCTGGACAGGAAAGCAACACAAAAATAAGGCGTGTTCTCAGTAATCCTGGATTTTTGCACGACAAACCCTTTTTCCCCCTTTAGTGTACTTCTTTTTTTAAAATTTATTTTTAAAATTACGTATTGAGACAGACAATCCAACCATGGACAAGAACTATTTTATTAATCCCCAACTGCCACTGTTAACGTTACAACGAACTAAAGTCTCAAAAGTGTGTAGTTGTTAGCTGCCCCTTGGTGATATCTTCTCAATAATAATTGAGCAGGACAGTTTCTGTTTACTCGTATTGAAGTAAAGAAATGATTCACTAAAGCTCCTAGAAATTGAAGGGTAACAGAAAGAAGTAGCCAAACAGATATATTTGTTACTTTTAGTCTTGACTGCAAGGTATCTATATTTTAGTACGGTCATGCAGAATCTGGGAGAAACTATAGAGAATGCCAAATGTTCATACCCCTCAGCTAGCTCATACAGTGTTTCTGTGTCTGAACAGTAATGCTTTCCTGGAGGTCTTTTGTATCAATGTTGTCCTAGAAAATTTAAAAGAGAAGCTCTATGTAGCCCTGTTTCTAAACTGTGTGGTCAGAATGAAACCCTAGTTGGGGGAATTAAGCTTGAAATAACAGAAGTCCTTTTTGAAGCCAGAAGCATTGCTTTCCTGGCTTCCCAAACTAGGTTGTGATAGTGATCTAATGAAGGTGTCAAGAAAGAAGGGAAACTGTCCCACTGAGCTGTAAATTGAAACTCTAAAATATTTGACTCTTAGGAATCTATATAGCCTTTAGATTACAGTATTAGAAAATAATTTCATTAACAGTAGGGTTTAAATGACTAGCTTAGGTGCCCAACTTTTAACATGAAATAGACTAAAACAAATATCATCCAGTGTTGCAAATTTTCAATCTCAAGTGAGCTTGATTGCAGTAATTTGGTACCCTTGATAAGTAGTTCAAGGTTTATACTGTTGTATTATGCCTTATATTTAAGAACATTAGAAGTGACCAAATGCAGCTGCTCATGTTTCTAAGTTCTGCACTCCCCAAATCAATGGGAAGCCTGAAAAGAAATATTCGTTTGACAATCAGGATGGAGGCAAAATAAAGAAATGCTGGCAAGTGCTGGCTTCATCCCTTCCTAGTTAAATATGCTTGTACCAGGTACTTTTCTGTTTTTGAAGGTAAACTGAGAATCATTCCCAATTCATTTCTAACTTTTGTGTTGCAGGGGAGAGTTACTTTACAGCATGATACCAATACTGAAGCCTTTTAAAAAAAAAACAAACAAAAAACCCTCACGGTAGTCCATGTTCTTAAGACAACATCAGCTTTGTAGTGCTACTTTTCCTAACAGGGAGTGAACGGATGGAAATTGTACGCAGCATAATGCAGGTCCAACTTCTGCTAAAAGCCCTTGTGAAGTTGAGAAGATTTCCAGGAGATGGCAGCAAAACATTGACTGAACAGCAACCGACGTTTTGCTCTTGTTAAAATAGTTTCCTTAATCAAGGGCAATGCTGGTACTATTAGCTCACTAGAAGGCCATCATCTTAACGAGAATTACAATATTTTTGCCATGAGATTTCATTACCGTGTTTACTTTTGGAAGGTTAGTTGTTTGTGTTGCTTGGTTATCCAGTTGAGAGGCTTTTTTCCTATTCTTATTGAGACGCTTCTCTTATATGACTTAGTAATTTTTTTGGTTCATTTTAGCAGTCACAAGCAATGAAATTTTGGGAGTAAGGAGGGCATGGAAAGGTACTTAAAACTGTAGGTAAAGGACACCCTTATGTTGCAAGTAAATTGTTGGGTTTGCATTACAGCAATTCATATAAAAATATGTATATGTGCACACACAGAAGTTGGGGCATGTCTGATTGAATTTGGACTTTGCATAAATAAATTAAACAGGCTAGCAGCAGTATCCTGCACCTCAGATGGGGGTAGAAATGATTGACTTGCATGCCCTATGCAGCACGGAAGAGAGAAGGCATAACTTGGATATTTTTTTTAACCTTTTTTTGGTGGAAAATGACAGTGATTACTGCTTTCTTCTTTCCACTATGCCCATCTTTCTCCCCTAATCATGCCTCCCAGAATGTATCATCCCTCTACATCTTAATTCTCATGCTTATGCTGCTCACTCTATTTATCACCAGCCAGGAGATAATCTAGAATAGACAGAGCAGTGCAAAGAAAGAGACCCTGGGAGCAGCAACCATCACTTTGAAATAGTATCTTTGTCTTTAATGACTTTGTGGGTTGTACTGATTCTTTGCTGTATTTTGGACATGATCACAGTGCAGGTTAGGAACCACCTACTCAGTCACTGACTTCATTTTTCTGCCAACCTGTGGGTGCTTCATCAATTACTTTAACTCAGGTTAGTATAACTTTACTGAGCACTGAAACTTCTGCTTTTCACAGAAGACTAGGAAGGCTGTCTCTACTAAGGGACTAAATTTTCCTTAATCTTTCGCTCATTATTTCTGCGTTCCTATTCTATACACTAGAGGCAGTTCTCACATTTTATTTTGCTGCGTTGTCAGGCTGCATTAGTTTGTATGGTGGATTTGTTTGTTTTGCTTTCTTCCCCTCAGTCTTCACTTTACATTTTAAAAAAATCCTTGAAGTTGCTGGATCACCTTTGCAGCTGTATTCTGTACTTCTGCATTCTTTTTTGCCGGTCCTTTTGTTTTGGTATGACATCTATTAGTGTGTTAGCTAAATATGGTCACAGTAGGTCCATACTGGGAAGTTTATTCCTGTTTTGTGTTAGCACCTTTGTGCATTCAGGCTAAACTAGCTTAAAATTTGTATTGCATTGTGAACTTAACTTGCAGCAGGTCTAAATTTTGAGATGCAAAATGGCATTTTCCACCCTCTCCCTCTGTCATATTTGAGTGTGATGGCAACCATGCAGAAAACTCTGCCCTCTCTATGTGGTGCAGGAGAGCAAGTACTCCTCCTGAGCGATGTGTGTGAGCATTGGGTGTTCATAGCCTTCAGCCAAGCTTGTTTTAAACATGAGTGGTCACAATGTCCTGCTCTTCCACACCCACCCCCTTCTAGACCACTGCTACTTTCCTTGTAAATGTGGTATGGAAGATGAGGAAATTACAAAGAATTCAATGTGCCAGGATACAAGGACAGGGCTGTCAAGGTTATGGAAGGTGGGAAGACACCCGTATGCTTGTCTGCTCTTAGCGATGATGTGCTTTGTGCGCAAATGTTGTATGATTACAGAGCAGACAACACCACGAGCAACTGTGAAGGGCAGACCTCAGCCGTTGTTTCCATAGATAGACGGGAGTATTGAAAACACGTCAGCTTAAGGCTAGTATCTTGCGTGCAGATAGTATCTCTGTTTACCAGTGAAGAGACTTAGGTTAGGAAGGTGCTTTAAGCTTCCAAACTTTAGTTTGTACCTCTTGGCATCCGATGGGCAGCACCTACAGATGGTAGAAGGAGAAACCTCGCAGCCCAGCTTGTTCTCTAGCTGAGAAATGGTAATGAGACAGGCACTTTTCCTTTAGTAATTAAATTGGTACATGGGAGTAGTCACTGGTGTTACAAGTTTGGGTGTCCTGAGGAAATTAAATTAATTGATTTGCTTATTTTAATTTTTAATCAGATTGAATTTTTGTGCTGTGTTGGGGAGGAAAAAAAATAAATCTGTGTAATCGCTTGTATTCTGCACTAACATTTTTCCTGACTCCTTCCATAAGTGGATGCTTACATTCTTGTAAAACCTTAAATTTTTGTAAAACTATAAACTCAGAACAGATTCATCATCTATAAAAACAGACTTTATCAAGATAATCTAAAATAACATATATCCTACATGCTTTGGAAATCCTGCAGACCACAGAGAAACATTTTACCTAATACAGTATTACACCCTAAAAACAATACAATGCTGCCAGACCACAAAACATCCGCAATTTGGGACAGCAGATGTTTCTACACATGCTTCTTTTTAAGACCAAGAAGTGCAACACAAGGGAAAATAAAAAAGTTGAACATTGAGAAAGAAATGTAATATTGTAGAGCTGGAGGAATACTGGGTGGACAGAGAGATTTGAGTAATTAGCCTAAGAGTGCGAGGAAGATGTGGAAAACTATCTGTCAAATGGAAACATATGTATGTGAAAGAAAAGGTCTTTTTTTTGTGTAACACTTTCTTAAATATAATTTAACTTTTTCTTAAAAATAGTGTGTTCATGAAAGCAAGAATTAGTTTGAAGTACAAAAAATCCTGTCAAGCTATGCCTGAAAAGACTAACATTCAACCATTTGATTATTTTTTTTTTACAGCCAGCGCTGGATTACTGTAATGCCCTCTAATTATTTTTTAATTTTATTTTAACTTCAGCTGATCCCACAGTTAAGGACTTAATTGGAGGCTTCACTGCTCTGCATTATGCAGCCATGCATGGCCGAGCGAGGATTGCACGCTTGATGTTGGAATCTGAATATAGAAGTGACATTATTAATGCAAAGAGCAACGATGGTTGGACTCCCCTCCATGTAGCAGCCCACTATGGCAGAGACTCATTTGTCAGACTCCTGTTGGAGTTCAAGGCTGAGGTTGATCCGCTCAGTGATAAAGGTACTACACCACTTCAGCTGGCCATTATCCGAGAGAGGTCAAGCTGTGTGAAAATCCTTCTGGATCACAATGCCAACATCGACATTCAAAATGGTTTCCTGTTACGATACGCTGTGATCAAAAGCAATCACTCTTACTGCCGAATGTTTCTTCAGAGAGGGGCGGATACAAACTTGGGTCGCTTGGAAGATGGACAGACACCCTTACACTTGTCTGCTCTTAGAGATGATGTGCTTTGTGCACAAATGTTGTATAATTACGGAGCAGACACTAACACAAGGAACTATGAAGGACAGACCCCACTGGCTGTTTCAATAAGTATTTCTGGAAGTAGCCGACCGTGTCTGGATTTCTTACAAGAAGTGACAAGTATGTATGTAAGAGAAGTTAATCACAGGACACAATGTCCTCTAAAAGCCTTCTTTGAATTTAGCCCCAGAAAAAAAATGCTTCCTCTCTGCCCCTTGATGCTATTTAAATGCACTAGAAAATTTCTGGGAAGGTGAAGGGATTGTGATACTGGGAATCTCTTGCTCGGCAAAGGTGCTAATGTTAAGTATATTTTGTTTAAATTAGTTTTGTTTAAATATCTGCGGGAGGCATTCCTTTTTAAAAAAAATGAACTGTGCAATCTCATTTTATTAATGGCCTTAGCACATACAATGTTTGGGGTTTTGTTTTGTTGTTTGTTTAGGGTTTGTTAGTGTCTTTTGCTTTCTTTTTTAATTGCCGTGCAAATACTCTGCAGTTGCAGGCTTTTTCATCTGGCACCATGACTAGGGCAGAAAAGAGCTTTTTCTGCTTTGTGTTCTCCCACATTCTCTCTCCTCCTCTCCCCAACACCAGACAACAAAATAGCTTAGATCATTCGTGCAACTTGAAGGGGTTTCATGTGCTGTGTAACTTTGATTTGATTTTGTTGATGTCTTTGAAATATGAAAGAGATTTTAACTTGTCATGACTTCCAGTATTTAAAATGAGTATTAGGCTCCTAATATTCTGGTCACTTTTGATTATCAGTTTTGGTGTACTAGATCTGATGAGAATTTTCTCTTCCTCTCTCATCAATATGGAATGCTATAATAGTGTTTCATGACTGTAGTGTTGCCCAAAGCATTTATTCATTGCTGATAAGCAATAGCAGGGGTTTGCTAATTCAAACACGTTAAGGTGGCCTGATAATTTATCATCCAGCTAGGATGATCTTTGCACTACAGAGGATGGAGTATTTCATATATTGGGGTTTTTTTCCCCCTACAGTTCCTTTTATTATTTTTTTGGGGATGTGGTAGTTTTTTATGAGACTTAAGCAACCATATACTCTGCAAAGAAATTGAAATTTAGTGTGGGGGTGAATCAGCTGAGATCTGTTGTCAGTAGCTGACACAAATAAGCATTTGGGATTTCGTTTTTGTCTTAATGATTTGTGGTATTTTTGCTCATGTCTGAAATCCAAAGAGAATTTTTGGAAAGGTGGAAGTTGATAATAAGAAATACAAGTAACTAAAGGATTTTGCTTTAATTTGGTTGCCCCTTCTCATTCAAATGCATTTCCTTCTGGTTTCCTTTTTGGGAGCCTCTCACTATATAGTAGCACCAGCAGGGTTATTAGTAGATGATAAATATCCAGACTTGCAATTTTTCACAGTCTTGGGACGTACCTGGAAACACAAAGGTTTAGACTGCTTCAGTGTTGCCTCGGTGTCTGAAGACTAATTCAGGAAGTTGGAAACTGGTACTGTAACTTTTAGTTTGCAAATTCCATACCTTAAACCTTTAACATTAAGTAAGAAGTAAATTCTGCTACAAGAAAGTAGCTTAATTTTATGGCCGATGTAACAGTGCTGGACCTAATCCAGTTTTGTGCTGATGGAGGGAGATACTGGGAAAGCAGGGAGGGCTGGTGCTGACAAAACCACTTCAGCTTTGTGTTTCTGAGCAAAATTACTGTGACTGTATGTTTACAAACAGCTATAAACAGACTCTGCCCAAACACTGTCTTCCACGGTTTTCGTGAATAATCACTTTAATAACATAGTGCAGGGCAGATGAAATGGATAAAAAACAAGCTGGGATTTTAGTAGTGGAGTTCCCAATTAGATCGGACTGTGTACAGGGAATTGCTGAGATGTCACGCTGTAGCACTTCGGGGAAGAATCTTGCTTCTGAGTCTGTTGCAATGTGTATTTACTAGAAGAAAAATTTAGTAAATTTTTAGAGACTTCTAGCGGTTGTCCTGAAATTATCTCTTGTAGTTGCTAACAGTGCCTTAGTCCTAAGGCTTAACGGGAATTTCTGGTTTGTTTATTTGAACATTACATGAAGTGCTGAATATAGAAATCTGTAGCTGTAAGTTTTAGATATGCATCTGCAGCTTTGAAGAGTATATTTGATAGTGAAACAGAAACTAGTTTTTACTTTTGAAGTAGATTTTAAATTTTTGCAGTAAATTTTTAAGCTTGAAGATTAATGTATGTGAACTATGAAAGTTACCAAAGAGATCGGTGTCTTCAAGTGAAAGCAATTGCATGCTTCATATAAATGGGATACTATTTAGCAGTCTGCATGTAAAATGTAAGTAGCAATTTTTTTTATACTCGGAAAACATATTTGTACAGTTTCAGTTCCTTAGAAGACAACGTATGTGAATTTCTTTTTGTTTTGGTAGATATTATAATCAGTATTAATTGCAGCCTTTAGCCCAGGTCCCTGGTTGTGAATGATAGGCAAGAAACCAAGCTCTCAGAAATACTTGGTATTGGCCGTGAGAGTCTGCAGGAAGATATTTGAGTTTGGGTTTTGACCTTGGATGTCTGCTATTCTTCCTGGTTACAGGTAGAGAGATTCCTTTGCTCCGAAAATAATTGCAAGAGGAAGGAAGTTATTCTGTGGTTGTGTCTCAGTCTTTAAGCACAAAGCTGGAAGTCAGGAACAACAAAGTCTTTCATCATGAGTCTGCCGTTGGCTTGGTGTTTAGATGGTCACTCATTCCCTCCCCTGCCACCCCCCCACCCCCCTTTTTCAATATAAAAGTGATTAAAGCCTCCCTGTGAAAAAAACAATATTGAAGATGAACATTGCTCAATGGTTTTATTAATTGCCTTCCTTTTCATAGTCCTTGAGATCATTGATAAAGAGTTGTTGCGGAGCACTTCAGTATAATCCTTCAGGTTTTTGAGATCCGAACCTGCCTCTTCAGGAGTGTCAGTGGGTTAATCTTGGAATACACTAATGCAGAATTCAGAGATGCATGTATGTAATGTATCTGAAGATAGACATATAGACATACTGGGATTTTTTGATAGTGTCTATGTCTACAGAATTAACATGTGCAATTACAGTCCTGGATGGAATGATTTATGATCCGTGTTGAAGCTGAAGTTGGATGGGATTTAATATTAAACTTAAAAAGAGAATGCTGCAGGTAGGAAAAAATGCAAGTATTAGAAAAATACTTCAAGGTTTAAATAAACTTTAAGATACTAGAAATTCAAAAAAAGCTTGAACCCTTTCCTCTCCCTGTAGCTGTCATTTAATTTAATCACTGTTCAGGTAACATAGCACAAGTGTCTATGACTGGCTGTGCAAATGGCTTGTCTGTGTCGGGGCAAATAGCTGAGTAAGTGGATGTGGCCATAGTAGTGTAACATGGCAAATATGTTAACAGGTACCAAAGAACTAACTTCAGGTCTGGAACAAGATCTAAAGGTCACCAAATGAATTAAACTACAAATATTCCATCTGCATTCCTTCTTTTAATTTTCAAAAGGGCAGATATTTGGTTTTGACTAGAGAGTATAGGTTTTTGGTTAGATTCGTATAGCACTGTAAATGTGCAGAAAAACTTAAGACAAAAGTCCCATTAAGGAAATCCTTATACATTCTCTGTCTCTATCCCTTTGCTAAATAAAAGTAACTTTTCACTGGGATTTTTAATTATTTTTTACTGGAAGAACTTTTTCAAAAGAGTCTCTGCATAGTTTAAACTTTTTCCTAATACAGAAGTGCCATAGTGAATTAAGTGGACTTCCACATACTTTATTATGTGGATAATTGCAAAGGAAATGGTTATCTTCATGTTTGTTATAACACAGAAGAACTTTCCTGGAGTTGCCTGCTTTGACTGCTTGCTTCCTTGGGTGCTGCTGGAAATCTTGCACTAACGAATGTGTTCTGCTTTCTCATCAAGAGTTACGCAGGGAACTAGGGTAAGAGGGTTATTTTTATGGTTTTCAGTTTAGCTGGATCAGTGATAAACAAATATAATCTGAATTACGATTACTTTCTGCAGACTGCAGGTACCTGTTTGTTAAAGACAGTATAGTTTTTGATATCATTATAAAGACATAGCCAATTATTTTTTTTTGTCTAGAAAGAGGGAAGGTACCTTTCAAATAATTGTTTAACTCTCAACTCAGAATTGCTTAGTGTGATACTGAAAAATGTAGCTACTGACTCAGTGTAGCTGATGGTTTATATTGAGCAGTTGAATAATTTTTGTATAGCTATATGCAGTTGTATACTTTGGAAGAGTTTTTTGAAGAGGCCTATGTAAAAAGCAGTATTTTTAAATACGTATTTTTATATGTGGTATGTAAGGTGCAGCCATCCCCCACTCCCATTTGCACACCTATGTTGTACTCTGTTATAATGTAAAAATAGTGTAAAAATGCATCTTAAGCCTGTCTTTATGTTCAGAACACTTACTGTCTCCTAAAAATAGATAAATATTATGGTATTGAAATTCTTAGTTGAATTTCCATAGCAATTTCAGTAAGACTGAATTCATAGAAATGTTACAAAATATTTTTTTAAAAATATCTTATGCAAGCATATTTGAATTTTAATTTCATTGCAAAATACACCTGTTATATTTAACATTGAGCTTTACTGGCACTCTGCTTTTCTATATATAAATTTTCAGTCCAAAATACACTCCTCCTTGGTACATATTTTCTGTGCCAGATATACTGTAATTTAATAAACATCTAAAACCCATTGTGGAGAATTATTTTTCAAAGAGCAATGAGAACATACTTCAAGCTCAAGTATTCTAACAGAGGTATACTGAACACAAAATTAAACTAGAACTTTTTAATTAACTTGTATGATACCCAGTTAAAAATAATTTTAAACTAGGTTTTGTCCTGTTGAGCTAGATACTGGTTCAAGGAGTTTGTTCACTTTCTCAGTGAACGCTCTGTAATTTTCTTTCTCTCTAAATTCATGTCTTATATTAATATATCAGACCTATAGATTCTTGCAACTAGCTTTTTCTGGCATTTTGAATGCTGGAAAACCAGATATCCTCTCTAGTTATTCTGCTGCTGTTTTTTTACAGAGTGCAAGACCACGCATTTACTAAACTGTTAGACCTACTGCTATTGCAATGAACAGCTGAATTCCCGTTCAGCTCAGCAACAGCCATTTACTAGGTAATGGCATCCTTTCAGCATGATCCTGTTTGTGCATCCTCATCAGTGTGTTTCTCGGCTGGTGGATGTGAGTTTTCAGTTGATAAGTTCAATGTTAATTTTCCGCGCACACACACCCTGAAGCCAACAAAATTGTGATTAAATTTTATTGCTGGTAGTAGCTGAGTTCCTTCACGATTGTGAAATAAGGGATGGATTTAATAGTTAGCTCTGGATATAAATACTTATTCTGATATTCTAGAGGAACTGAGTTGCTGCCAACCATGTATCAGCCTGGTTTCAACTTTTTTTTAATTAATGTTTTACAAAACTCTTAATTTTTAAGTTTCCTTTGTCACTAAAAAGAAACTACCAAATGGTTTCTTGCTACTGTTTTCAGCCTTTCACAATTCCCGGGGGAGGCAGAGGCTCAGTTTGAGAAATAACACTGTAAGCTCTTTTTCTAGAGAAATGCATTAATATTGCAGCGAAAACTGTGGGCAGCTTCTGAAAGGTAACTGATGTTGGTTTTTTTGGTTTTTAACTTCTTCAGAAACTATGTATCCACTTCAAACCAATGACACTGTTTGCTTTTAAAGTTTTTTTTGTTTGGTTATTTTTTTTTTAGTAGGCAGAACAATACATCAGAGAGAAAGTTCTTGTAGCATACAAGCATATTAATTTCAGTTACTCCTAAGTTTTCTCTTGGGTAACAGAACAGGTCAGTTCATGATTTTTGCTTTGCACGGGGGCCGGTGTACCTTCAGAGGAGGAAACTGGTAGGGATTCCCCCTTCTCACCATTACAACACTTTTGCTTGAAACTGGGTGAATGTCTCTAAAAATCAGTGTTGTCAGAGGTACTAGGTCTAATGCTACGCCTAAATGATCCTTACAAATACACCTATTCGGTGAATTAGTGTTTTATTTCTTGGGGAGCATGGGCTGCATAGGAAAAATGAACAGGCGGAGGTCTAAATGTATAAGTTGCGGAGCAGTTGTAATGCTGATCTACAGTCTCTTGTATAGGTAATAAACCCTAAATGCAAGTTTTGTCTGTTTCTAGGATAGAAAACTCCCAGATAGAATAGCAGAAATATCTCGAAACTGCAAAAAGGAAAGGAATGGGCTATTGAGTGGAAATTCATGATTAATTGGAATTCCTTGCTGTGAAAACATGCTCATTTTAACCCCACTTGCTTTACTGAAGAAGGTCAATCTATTAATAATAATTTAAAAGGCGTATTTCATTATTTAAGTAAAATAATGATTAATTATTCAAGGAGGAGGCGGAAGCTCAGGAACTTTCTTTGTTAGCAGTTGAAGAACTGAGTTAGAAAGATGTTTAGATTTTATATGCACTGAAGTCTGCTGCGTCTAGAAAGAAACAAAAATCAAAAAAGCAATTCCTCAATTTTATAACCCTGTGTTTTACATTTCTTCTGTTTGGAAGTAACTTTTCTGTCATGCTTAGGAAACTATACAGAAGTGCATTGGTGGGGATTTCTGCTTTCTGTGACAGCATGTAGCACAAGCTGTTCAAGACAAAAGATGAGCTACACATCTTTTTTTTTTTTTTTTTTTTTTTTCTTTTTTTTTTTTTCCTCTCCTGTAATTAATACTTCTAATTTATTTGATTATCACTATAAGGTGTGCAAAACAAGCCGACTGAAGTATCTAACTTGTTTTGGTGAACACATTAGCAAACCTTCAGCTCTACAACAGCAGCAGGTGTTTGCTGCCTTGATGGTAATTGAGGTTGTGTAGCAGCCTGACAATAACCCGGCTGCTCCAGCATAGCAGCACTGCTATCGGCAAGGTGTCCCTCTGCGGCTGGGTCAGGGATGTGTTGGTTTTTTTTAATGTTGATCAGTAGTTTTATGTCACTGTTTTGCATGAGAATGGTAATTAGGTCAATCTTACCTTTTCTGTTTGTGGGTTTGTTTTTTTTTCTTAATTTTTTAATTCCCTTCCTTTCTTGCTTATTTGCCTAAATAACTTTCCAAACTTGTGATGCAGGATATAACCAAAGCTGCTACTTCCAAATCGTTTTTAAGCAGAACTTTATTCATCACTGAACTTGCCTTACTTTGTTGAATTACTGATAACATTTTTCATTTGCCAAACCAAGGTTCACTGACATTGGTCTGTAATCCTTTATTTTTTTTCTCTTTCATTCAGATGCAACCAAGAATGAGTAAGTGTTCTAGACACCGTTTCTAATAAATCACAAATGCATTAATAACCCTGGAATTTGCGAGGCGTGACCTAAGACACTAACAGCCACTAGATGTAGCAACTGGTGCTTAACACTGGAAATGTCCATTGTTAACACATTCTCAGGAAATATTTTTAGGCTTATCAGGGGAAAATGTCATATATTTGATAATCGGGTCTTTCTGAATTAACTGATGACCAATTTCTTCTGGGTATTTTAAGTTGTCTGTTCCATTTTGTTCTCAAAAAACCCATAGGATGTTAATTAAAAGGCATTCATTTCTGAAACCAGAAATCAGTGTCTCATAGCTGTATTATTGTGTACTCTACTACAGAAAATACACATCTCTATTGCCCTCTAACTCTGTTATTTGCAGGTAACTTTTGAAAAGGTGCATCCTTTCTGAACCTTACTTACATTCACATTTAAAGCATTAGAACTATTTCTTTATCACCGTAAAGATTCCTCTGCTTGGTTTCTTACCAAAAGTAACTTTTTTTCCCCAGAAGCTTGAGCATTCAGCTGTTAGAGTTGTATAAATTCATTCCTTCAGGTTGAAAAAAAATAATAAAATGTGAAGAAGAAACCACCAGTGGACAAAGTAACTAATGATCTGTATTCTAAGCATGGCTGAAGGATATAATTAAAAATAAATTGACGTTTAGGTACTGTGGTGGTAAGTATAAAAAAAGTATTTTAAACTTCTGTGAAGGAAACTCAAAGTTTCATGTTCTTTAATTTCAAATCTAATTTCTTTAAAAACAGACCGAGACTATTTTCATGCATTACTTCTGCTAGCTTACCTCGGATAATTTTGGTGCTTAAGATAAATCCCAGTGTATACCTGTCTGTCAGCCCATTTCTATAGAAAAGCCCACGCAGGGGGAAAAAAGGAGGAACTTGCTGTAAAGGGTAACTGAAACCATGTACAGAATGCCCAAAGTAGAAAACAGGAAATAGTTTCATAATCTCTTTACTCTGTGCTTACCAGGAAAGTCTAATAAACTCATAATGTCAATGTCTATTTAGCTGATAGAAGGTTTGTTGCTGAACTAGGAGGAGGATGGAAGAAGGGACGGGCTCTGGGGCCGGCTTGGGCGAGAAAAACTCTCCTGTCTCCCATGAACAGGTTTGTGCCCGGTGAGCTGACAGCATCCTACTGTCCACTGTAAAGCCCGCCCACGTTGAGCCCCCTATGGAAGGCATTTCCTCATTCAGAAATGTCCTGCTGAATTGGTGGCAGCTCTGGAAATGTCAGGCAGCTAATTGGATATTTAAAGTCGCTTTTGTTGTTTTGAACTGCTTTTTAAAGAAACGATTGAGTCAAGCAGTCAGCTCAATAAAATTGCCATGCCTTTCTTTGCAAAAACAAGCACCGTCTTTTACCATTAAAGATTATACAGATGATAATGACTGCAGTAAGTTGCTCTGTTGGCAACAGATTATCTTGATGCCAGCATAAGCACCTACATTGTTCGTGGTGCCGAGTATTTTGACTTGGACAGCCATTGGGTGCCATAACAGTGGAAGCCTCTTTTCTTTTTCTCTCTCTCTCTTTTTTTTTTTTTTTTTTTTTTTTATTTTTTTTGGCCATGACACAGCTGAGTCAATGATCAAGATACTGATCAGCCCGGCTTCAGTGTGTTATTGGGATAATTTTAAAAAAAGGTATAACTGAATGAGGAAAAAGCACAAAGGCAGGCAGCTGCTTTGGTCCGAGGTTTGGAGTGGTTCCCATGGTGGGAGATTATTAAATAGAATCTTCAGCTTTGGAAAGAGGTACTGAGCGTGAGTGGAGGATGGAGATTAATATAAAGGTATGTAAAATCATGACTGACATGAGAACAATTACTTGGATTGGTTTATTTTTTTGTGACTTAAAGAATGGTAAGCACCCAACAAAGCAATCAGGAAGCAGATCTAAAATAAATAAAAGTACTTTGTAGTTTTCCAGCCAACGCCTAATTATATTGTGAAACTTGTTGCCACAGGATGTTTTGGGTTCTGAAAATATGAATGGGTTCAAAAAACATTAGACAGATTTACAAAGGGCAAGCCATTCGCAGCTATTAAAGACATAGATCTGTGTGCAATCAGGGTATATCGGGACAGGATTTCTCAATGTCTGTTGTTCTGCTCTTTTTCTTTCTTCCTTGGGATCCTCTGCTGGGTACGTTCAGAGGCAAGGCTAGGTTAACCTTTCTTGCGTTGTGTTGCGTGGGGGACCGTTTTTCAAGGTGGTTGAATAGTTTCCTGTTAAAAATGAAATGGAACCGATTACTTCGGAAAAAATCCTTGCTAGAAATTCTGTAGTTTGTGTGATATCAGTAAAACTTTTCCTCTGTGGACAGTGGTTAACTTGTATTTTCATCTCTTTCTGTTTGACAAGGTGGTGGCTGCATCCAAAGCATCTAAAGGCCTCATCTTTTCATTAGAAAAGAAAAAGCAACCTCTAACTCTGCCACGTGATCCTTGTATTACTCTTATAAAGCTTCACTCTCTAAGGAAACGCCTAGTCCTGTTACAGTTGAACATAACAGTTTTTGTCTTAATGTTTGAAAAAAAGCAAGACTGAGGGTTTTTTCCCCCAGCTGTTACAAGGATAGGAAGAAAAAAAAAAAACCAAAACAAAAACCCCACAAAAAGTTAAATGGAGGAGTTATGCTGTTCTACAGTGCTTAAGCATGTGTTGCCGCCTCATGGGAATCCTCACATGAATAATGTCACTTTACACTGGCATCAGTAAAATTATGTGCATGGAAAAATATTTTTAGGATTCATCCCTTGAATTCATTGAATTGTTCATTAGAAAAATACTGACTTCCCTTTTTCTGTTGTACTGTTCCCTTCCCTCTGCCTCTTAGAAAACAGTAAACACCTGTGATTTTACTGAGTAAATGATCTCTTAATGTATGTTTAAAATGTGATCATTTTACTTTTATGTGTTCCTTTTGTCTTTTCAGGACAGCCCAGAAACTTGCAAGATCTATGCCGAATTAAAATCCGTCAATGTATAGGCCTTCAAAACCTAAAACTACTTGATGAACTACCCATTGCCAAGGTCATGAAAGACTACTTAAAACACAAATTTGATGATATCTGATATCCATGAAGAGAAGAACTCTGAGCAAGATTAGTTATATTCCAGATACTGAAGAGGCTTGTTGCCTTGCACAAAGTATATCCTATGCAAATTCTGATTTTTCTGTGAAGTCAGAAGGCAGGTATACACTTCCTTGGGTTTTTTATACCACACGCTAGAAGGTCTTAATTTTTGGTTTCTTGGTCCAAGTTTATAAGGTCCAAGCTTTCTATACAATATTACATTTTAAAAATTGCTGTTGGCTTTTTGTTTGTTTGTTTTCACATTAAGTGTGCAGACTTGCAGTGAAGATGGAAGGTAGCCTCTCGAGGGAAGTGGTTGGTTTGAATTGGCATGCTGAGCAATTATTCAAGAAAATAAAATTTGGAAATCAAGGCACTGGTCCTGCAAAAGGATACTGATAGAAAGACCTCTAGAGCCCTGTTATCTGCTGGGACTCTTGTCTCTGCCAGGGTCTATGTTTTTGCAGGATAAAGGGAAGAGTTGATAATCAATGCGTGGTAGGGTACTGTACGAGTATGATTTGGAAATTAAAGAAAAATGCAGTTACCCTATTCAATTTGAGGGTCTATGCATTGGCTCTTTTCATATTATTCTTCTAAGTGTTATAGTTGGGATGCCCATAAAATTCAGGCCCTCTTCTTTCCTGACATTCCCTGTTATGATGGGTGGCTGTTTGTAAGTCTATTTTTAACAGTGGCAGTACACTACAAAGAGGCATAGCCGCTGAATTTTTTTACATTAACTAAAGGGTAAACAAATCTGGAGGTGTGTTTTTTTTTTTTTTTTTTTTAAGCCAATGTATTCTGTTTCTCATACAGTGCCTCCTGTGCAATAATCTTTCTAATGTATTTTACCTTCATGTGTGATTCCCCTACGCACACTATTCCTCATTTAGTCTCGGTGCATTATTTGTGAGAATAGGAACTGCTGCCCTGCTGTAGTGTTGACATGACATTACAAAGTGATGCAGCAGTTGCTGTTCGTTATTACTCCCTGAATTTCATGAATGTATAACCTGCTTTTTTTCACTTTCAGTTAAAATTTTATGTACGGGTTCTCAGCCAAATCATGTCCACTTAAAAATAAGAAAAGGAATTGGTCAAACCCTTTTGTTTAAAAAGCAGTGATGGATTTTTTTGTTGCTGTTGTTGATTGCTCTGAAATTCAGTTTCAGGTTAGAGAGTGGGAAGTGCACATAAGTTATTAAGATGCATTTTATATGTGCACTAACAAGAAAAGCCTCATTCATATTGGAAGTTTAAATTTTGCAATTAATCTGAAAGCAGCAACTAAAAGGGGTACTGAAATTTGGCTACTGGATGTGTTTTTCATACTAGATATCCAAAAGATTTGTGAAAGAGTTTTGTTTCTGATCATAAAAAGAAAAAGTTCTTGCTATCAAAAAAAAAAAAAAATTGGGCCAAAATGTGCAGTTGTTTCACTCTCTTTATTTTCAAGAGATTACGGAGTCGTCATAAGGTTCTTGCCAGCGTGCTCTACTTTTGTTTTGCCATCCTACTGGCTCCGAAAGAGCCTCTAATATCAGGAGTGCTTTTGTACCAATTATACCAATGGAAGTGGGGAGATGAAAGGAAACGGTGGTAGCTTTTAAGTTTAACACTGTCACTTTCAAAACATTTAATATTAAAAATATGAAAAGCAAGGTGAAGCCGATATATTATTTAATGTGCTAGTTCCTTTTAATATTATATTATTTAATGTGCTAGTTTCTTTTAATATCTTATAACCCTAGACTGCAGTTCCTTGAGCATGAACCTTATCACTGCTAATGGACGTTCCGCAATTATGGCAAGCAAGGAGAATTGTCTTTCTCTATTGTCCCTGGCATTGCATCAGGTTTCCAAACAGTAAGTGATTTTGGAGATTCATGGCTCAGAAGATTGGTAATGGGATGCTGAACCTTTTTATCTCCAACTTGTATGGGTTCAAGTCCAGCCTGCTTGAGCAGCGACCAAAAAGTTCGTGTCTCAGCAGCATGAGCGAGCAAGTACGTCCAGCCTTAACACCACACAGCGCATGCGGTGCTCAGCTCTAGGCAGCAGAGCTTTACAGAGTGCTTCCTCCAGGTTGTATGTGATGGGGGTGGCATTGTAGCAGGGACAAGCTGAGAGCGTGGGTGGGGTGTGCGCGTGAGCTTGTGTGTGTGATGGTGTCTGCCGGCTCCTATCGAAACAAAAAAAACCAGCCATTAAGCTCTCCAGTACTGAGACAGGACAGATGTTAAGCATTGACTCGCAGGTTTTAAGCATGAATCTTCAGTTTTATGATGTGAGATCAGAACCCTAAAATTGCTTTTTTTTTTTTTTTTTTTAAATAGTATTGTTCACTACATTTGTAAGTTGGTCTAAACCAATGTCCTTCTCCACTGAATTTTTACAGTAATATTTTCTAAGGTAATCTAGAGTCTATTTTAGTTGCAATCTATATTAAGGGCAAATTATTTGTTCTGTCTGTTGCTGTGACTGAAGAAAATTATGGAAGACTTTGTTGGTAACAAGAATGCTATTTAATGAAGAAATGTGTAATTCCATTATTTATTGTTTGAGGTTTGTTTTTTGGTTATTTCTTTTAAGTAACTGACATCTAAAGGGAACACACATACATTTCAGGCCAGTAAAAAGCCTTTCTTTTAAATCAATTTTTATCCTAGCTCCTCTCCCTTCCCCAAGGTAGAGGGAAGCCCTCACCTTGTCTTACACTGCTAAGCCATCTCTTGTGGCTGGTTTCCCTGACCTTGATTCTGCAAAGCGCCACAGCACATGTGTGTGTCTGAACCTACTGATACTCCCCTTCACTATCTTAAGCTATACATGTGCTCGAGTGCAAGTGAAGTGTGATTATTCATTAATAATCCTATCCAAATTTCAATACTGGGAATTTGGTCTCTTTTTGTTATCTGAAATACTTTGAAGAACAAAGTGAACTTTGTTTTTTCATTTGGTCTAGAATGTGGAAGGAGAAGTGCATAATATACGCTTGTTGTGTAGCCTGGTTCTGTTACCTTAAAATTCACGGTTGAACACTTTTAATAAACCTTAAATTGGCAAATACACCAAAGAATCAATATGAGCAAAAGACTCTGTTCATTAACAAACTGCAAACCTCATCCTTTAAAACAAAACAAAGTTTTTGTAAATATTTATGTTTATAAATGTACAGCAGAGTAAGAGTGGTTTTTTTAGATTATTTAATTACCATATTTCTAAACTATTTACATTATAGACAATACTTGTTAGTTTGAAAAGCTCTTGAGTGGTTGTTTTTTTTGTTTTGTGTTTGGTTGGTTGGTTTTCTTTTTTAATTCATTATCACTCACGCTTGGAATAACTTTGGCTTCCTCAGGATAGTGTGGAAAATTCAGTTTTCTGGCTCTAGTTGGCAATTGTAGGAGAACGTATCCAGACAAACTCGTCAGATAAATACCCAGAGGCAAAAGCGAATATGTAGTATGTTTACCAGGGTAGACCTGGGCTAGATGAAAAAACTGGATCCTAAGTTTCTCAGTTAAATCTGTCAAGAGACCCCAGTGACATTGTGACAAGAGCAACTTGCAGCCTGCCCACAAGTCTAGCTTCCATGCAATGCTGTGTTACCAATATCATAATGTATTTTGTTCTTCCTTTGCAATGTAAGTTTTTGCTTTGGGTCAATTCGAATTTTAAAAAAAGAAAAAAGTTAAACCTGGTTAAACCATTTTTTGTTTATGTTCTGTTTATTTCTAATTAATGTTTTAACAACGTAATACCACTTTACACATTATCTCTCAACGTTTGGCTGTCTCATCTACTCCTTTTCCCGTCTCCAGTGCATGTGACTCTGGCAATGCATTTGGTACTCACATTTGGCCCCACAGACAGGAGTTCAGATGTCTCATGAATATTAATGTGATTCTTACCAGTAAGTATGAGCATAAAACTCACTTTAGAGCTGGGCTTCAGAAGGGAGAACAAACTGGTCTTTGGCTATGAGTAGTTGGGTTTTCCCTGCTCAGATTCCAGTGCAGCCACTTCAGATTTTCTGGAAGTTTCGCCTTTCCTCCTCAAGTTCATGTACTAAGATACAACAATGGGCCAAATAGAGGTCATGTTGTGCAGCTGAATCTCTTTGGTGTCCATTTACTACTAGTAAAAGTTGAGTGAGGGAGATGTATATGAATTATCCTGGCACACAAATGGGAACTGGAAGCATTTGGCTTCAGTCATGACAGTAATGCAACATCCAAAAGTTGCAGTAAGGTTTTGGACCCTAAAAATCTGGGGGGGGAAGAAGACTAGATTTAAAGGCCTTACTGCTAAAGGCTAGTAGGAAAAGAAAAGAGATTGTTTTCCATTGCTCAGTAGCAAGCTATACAAACATCACGGGGAGTGTGTACACTGTACAAGCAACGGTTGCGTTGAGAACTGTTGATGGTGGTTACTAACAGACTGGCCAGACTTTGACTGGTGTATTTACTGAATGCTGTGTTAAAGACTTTGTTCCCGTTTATGTATCGTATTTCCTGTTTGAGTGTTCACTTGTTAAGTTTAAAACTATTACTGACTAATGTTACTACTTAAAAAAAACATGATTTACAAGCTGTCGGCAAATGAAGTGTTTAGAATATACAATCTTTCCATATATTGGTATAAGTGTACGATAAGGAAGTATAGTTATTTCATATAGCAAAACACTTTTTTTTTTTTTTTTTTTTTACTGTAGTGTATAACAAAACTTTTGTACCTTTGAAAGCAAAAGTAATGGAGCTGATAAAAACAAGCAAAGAACATGCTCTGCCATGTCTTTCTGCAAACAGCCTGGACTGAAGCATTTAAATTCTCTTTGCTCTGGTCTCTCCCTTCTGCTTTGGTTGGGGCTACCACCACCTCAGAGGCTTTATACTGTTCTTTGAAACTGAAATAGTATTGAAAAGCTAAAGTTTGCTTTTTTGCTATATCATGGGTGTGTTGAATCTCTTCTGCATGGTTCTACTTCTTAACTTAGGTTATTAGCCAAAGTAAAGCTCAACATGTGATTTAATCCCATGACAATAAGAAACAAACCAGATATATACATTGCTTTATGAAACCATGCTACCAGGAGTTCCTTTAGCCAGCGCATTCCCCAGGCATCCACAACGTGCAGCTGGAACAGCAAAAAAGTTGGGATTGAAAGCTGCGTTGACTTTTATTGGGAAATCTCCAGCTGTCTAGTGAAGAAGTTGGAACTCCAGCTGTTTCCTCCACATCTGGGATCTCTAGTGCTGCTGACTGCTGTTGTGAGGTCCTAGGTAAGTTTTCAGTGCTGTTAAGGCTCGTCTTCACATTTGCAAGAATGATGTTTGACACATCTACAGAGGGTGCTTGTAAAGGGTCTGAAAGCATTTCTATGCCTTCTCTAAACTTGCCAGTTTTTCTGTAGAGTGGAGTTTGTGTAGTCTTACAGCAAGTGTGTTTGAGAGCGGTGGGTGCTACAGAAAGTGAGTATTTCCCAGACTTTGACTTGATCTGCCACAGTGTTTTGCAGACCCCTCAGCATCCGTGAAATACTCCTAAAAGGTCTGGGAAAGGTGAATGAAAAGCAAGCTTGCAGGCAGTAGGTTATGTAAGGGTAAATGCTTTTAAAAGAATATGTAAGACTGTAAACAACTGATATATAGCAAAGGGCATTTAGTCTTTGTTAAAGACCACAAAATTGGCCATAACTCTTCTGTTCTGACTTGCAAAAATAGTTTATTTGCAGTCTTGGTGCTCTCCAGATGTAATAGAAGATAGTCTATTCTGTCACAAGTCACTAAGAGTTAATGGAAGTATTGTATTAAATTCTGTCCTTATTTCTGACTTACACCATTGTAACTCCACTGAAGGTGGTGGTTACTCAGCGTTAATCTAGTGTGAAAGAACAAATTGATTTGGATGGCCAGCTTGCAGTCCTGCTCCTTGCTTTATGGCCTAATGAGGAGAATATTTTTGGAAAGTATTTGCAAAACACTCTGTGAAGGAGTGCCGATAGAGATTCTGTAGTTGGGGCCAAATTTACAAGCAGTCAGTTGACAATTCCTCCCACCCCTCCAAAAAAATACAGCCTGTTTTGATAATTATTGAAATGCTCTGATATTTAGTGCTGAGTTGGTGAGAGTCATTTCAGTTTGATTGTCCATTTTGTGTCTTGAGAAACTTCACGTATCTACTTGCTCTGTAATACAGCAGATTAAAGTAGATCTGCAATGAAATGTACACTCCTTTTATTTTAAAGCCACTGCAGATTACATTTTATACGCATAAGTGTAACAGCAGGTTCCTTGGTTCTTTGGATGCATGCTTGCTTGGAGCCAGCAGCCTGCATTCACCATGTGTTTAAAATACTGGGTTGCAAACTGGAGAAGCATCTTGTTGGCTGGAACAGCGAGAGCTGCCCTTCTCACTGGCGTGTGTAAGCCTAAAGCCAGGCTGCGCGTACTTACATGTCTATGTCCTGTTCGGCTGCAAGCCGATTCTGTGTGATTTTTAGGTTATTATCTGTTACTACCTGACTTGCAGCATCTGCATGGGATAATAGAAATTTAGATTCAGCTTCATCTAGTGTTTAGTTTTTAAACCTCAAGAGTGCCCAGCTGCAGGACATGGGTTATTGGAATGTGCTTTCCAAGCTATGCCTGTCTCAAGCAGCTTGACTTGGAGATCTGTCCCTTGGCTATCTGGGTATTGCTCGTCTCGTAAAGGGTTTCAATAGTATAGCTGGGAGGAAGCAAAACTAAATAATTTTTAGAGAGCGATCAGCCTGAAAATAAAGTGACTAGGATGTTTGGTTGGAGGATGAAATTGAGATGTGGGATTGTGTGTGTGAGAGAGAGCAGAAAATGTGGCTTTTGATCTTACAGAAATGTTTGGTATGTGGGTTGTTAGGCTCAGAAGTTTGAATGTCCTTAATATAAAATAATCTGCATGAGTATTTGAGTCTGTTCCTTTTCTACTTTGTGTGAGCTGTTTAGTGGTTAGTGAGCCAGAAAAAAAAAAAATCACTGTGTTTTCTGATGGTTCAGGCACCCTCCTGATGAGTCGAAGACTTGAATTAAAGTTCCCACTCTGAACCAGGCAAAACAATTAAGGATGGGGATTTGCATTCGCATTCCCACCTTTTAGTGCTGTGATTACAGGGGTTTTGAGTTGTGCCACAGAGAGAGAACTTAACAAAACTGTTACACAAGCCCTGAGTCTGACCCTGAAAAGTCATTCAAAGCAGGTACCCGGCTGGAGGAGCTCACCTGTATGTTTCTTGCATGCACAAGCAAACAACTGATGCATGTGTTTTGTTTTTGTTTTGGTTTTTTGTCCCTACTTATCTGTAATCTACCTGGAAAAAATAATTCAGACCTCTTCTGGTTTCCTGAGCACCTTATCTTGAGCTCTGGTGGTGTTTGTATTTATGGGCACCTGCCTGCTTCCAGCTCTAGTCTTTGATACCAGTGCTGACCTTCTCTTCCTCTCCGCAGCCTGCCCTCTACGCCAGCTCTCTGGGGAGGGCAGGGAATGAGACCTTCCTGGCTCCGAGGGAGACCACCCCAGCAGGTGGATGGGATGGTGGGATTTCAGGCATCGTGTAGCGGTGACAGCGGCCGGTCCCAAACGTAGTGCTTAGCAGTGCTCAAAAGCACCGAGGAATGGATGGACTGGTCTCTGAAGGTGTCTTAAAGAGGGGAGGGCTCTGGGTGAAGCATGGGGGAGGGTATTTAGGCTGAGTCTGAAGAGAGTGAATCCATACTCGTTGAAGTTTTGAGTGTGTAAGTAGGGTGGGCAGCTGAGCGGGCATCCAGAAGTGTGGACCCAAGACTGTGAGGTTAGAAAAATAGGGTGCTGTGAAAGCAGATACAAAGCAAACGTTAACTGAGATGTATAGAGCGGGATTGAGAAGGGGAGGTAGGCTGTTGTCTGAAATATGTCTACTGTTGTCATTTCAAAATGGGTGGCAGGTTCCCCCTCCTGGTCTTTCATCAGAAGAATGTGCCATCGCCACAGCTTCAGGATATTGTGGATGTAGCGTGTCAGGCTTAATGCTGTCCCCTCTGTCCTTTGCGTGTCTCAGGGGCATTAGTTTCCTACAGTGTCAGCCTCTTCTGCACTGTTGCCTCACTGTACGATGGCAGAGTAGCTTGGAAAGGAGAGACTGTGAGGAAGAGGAGATGGGGATGATAATTAAGGTGGCAGTGATAACTATAATGTGTGCCTCGAGCGGTGGCTGGGGGGAAGGATCACACCTTTGTTGCAGTGTAACTGAGTTCGCTACTGATCTGTTGTTAATTTAAGTGAAAAATCTAATGTGGTGCTAGTTTTTGTGATACTGCTCAGGACTTCTGTATACTTTGTTTTTATTTCAATCTGCTTGCTTGGCTAAAGAATCAATACTTTCCTTTTTTAAAAAACCAAAATATCTTACTTTGCATTTTCATTGACTTCGGTTTCAGTGCTTGATCCCAGATCACTGATTTATCTTGTGGTGGTGTTTTAAGACTCAAAAATGCTTAGCAAAGTTCTTTCTCATCGCAACCAGTTACTATTATAATGGATCAAACTGACTGAGGGCACACCAAAACCTTATATCTGCGTTATTAGTGCTATATCCCCTAACTCTGCTTTTAATTTGCTCATGTTCAAGTGAATTAAATTAAGTGGCTTTCTTTAAGAGTATCATCGGTTATCAACCAATATTAGAAAACACTTTAAACAATTCCAAATAAGACGACTTTGAAAGATGATCCAGATAAGGGCATTTTCAATCTTATCTGCTAAATAGCTTCAGATAACCTCTGTTGCTAATTGAGTCTTGTGGTTTGTGTTTTCTTCTTCCCAAGCTTGGGTAAAACACTGATTGCTTTTCCCTTTGAGACATTTTGCCAAAGTTTTGGAAATCTACCTTGCTGAACTTGAATTGCTTCTGCGATACATTGGCCTGCCTTCTGTTTTGGGAAGAGAACTGCTTTTAATGAGAGCAGACCCCTTGTTTTAAAGGGCATTTTTAATGGCCCCTACATTTTTGCCCAGATGTTCAACATCTTATCTAGTACTTTGTTAATTTGTAGTTATCTTGTCAATAAAGTGGCTTTTTATCAGATACATGTAGTATAACAGTTATTATACTGGTATATACAGCTGAACTTGCTGGCTCAGGGTATTTCCTGTGCTTCATAAATACTTATATAATCTGTTGTGCAGGCTCAGCTGTTCTTAATTCTAATGTGATTCATATTGTGCTTAGAAATCTGACATTCCTGGCTTGTCAGAAGTATTAATATACGTTAGGGCTGTATCTATTGAAAATTGACATGGGTTTTTGCTGTGCTTTAACTTTCACTTCTTTACATTGCAACATTGCATATTAGCAACACGGCATTGTTTGCTTTTGAATTTCCCTCTCACCTTCAGTCCTGAGAAACCAGAAATAATTAATTAGGTCTTTCTCTTGGCTTGCGTAGTTTTCACTTGTACTGAACTATGCCATGCAAAACCGTATCCCTTTGGTTGTCCTTGTTACAAGCAACATCTGGACTGTGTAATACTTTGCGCTACAAAGACGCTTTGCCTGTGGCTCGGAATCGGAGACCATGCCTCGCCAGCAAGGAGGAACAGCTCTTTCCTCTAGCAGAAGTGCCATGCTTAACCTCCCCAGGCCTTTCTGCTGTGCATAGAGCTGTTGTGCAGATAAGAACGCTGCTCTACAGCCCCAAAAGTAGTACAACTGTCACTCTTAATAGACAGCCAAAAGTATTACAGGAATGTTGAGCTCCATGTGGACAGGTCCCATTTCTTCTATGTGTCATGGGAGACCAGAAGGGAAATTCAGACTTCCATCTACTTCAGCCCAGTAATGTATCCTGATAACTGGATGAAAGTTTATCTTTAGGGAAGAGGTTTGAATGCACCTTTAAGGTCCATATGACAGCAAAGAGAAGCCTTTACTGTTCAGCCGCTTCTGTGTTTAATTACCCTACCGCAGAGGAGCTGAAGCTTTTGCTTCCAGGTTGAGTCTTTTCTGATTCCAGCTGGGAAGTAATAAATGTTGCTGTCTCTCTGTACAGTCTTTCATCTTGCTGATGATATCATTTTCTTGTATAATGATGGGGGTAGTAAATGATCACTATTCAGGCTTCCTCTTTAAAATCAGACTTGAAGAGTTTGTGTGTCTCACTCGCTGCATTGGTTTTTTTCTGCTGTCATCTCTTATGCTCTGCTTTTTATTGAACATTTGCATGGTATAGACCCACCAGTTCTTTACTGAGGCTGTTTGGTTCTGATGAGACACTGTAAAACCAAACCTGCTTTGGAGGATTCTCTTGTTTGTGAAGTAACGGGCAGCAATGCCATTTGAGTGCCCAGAGAAGAACACTAAAAATGTATGGACTTTGATTTGGTTTGGTGGTTGGTTTTTCCCCTCTAGCCTATCTACTGGGTCAAGAGAACTTCCAGGTGCTCCAAGCAAAAGTGCCCCTGTAGGCAGAAACCTTGGAGGTTGCTCCGATTGCTAAGCTATAAAATTTTTTCTTCTGTAAAAGCCATACTCAGAGCTGGTGGTGGAAGAAACACTCTCGTGGAAGTATAAAGCTGTACTGAGCTTGATTTGAGATAGCATTTAAGTGCTGTCTGTTCCTGTCCATGCAGAAGAAAACACACAGCTCAGTTTTGAAGCCTCATCTCTCGTTTCCTCTCCTCGTTCACACCCTCTCCCATCCCCTTTTCCCAAATATATTATAGCATTAGCAAAGTCAACTGTTCTGCAACAAAAAGTCTAGTCTGAATTGAAATCCTAAACACCTGTTTTGTATCCTGTTAAGAGACTCACATTTTTCTTGTGGAGTGTAAGTGAAGTCCGGACACAGGTCCACAGCTTGCTATTGATCTCTGTGCAGGGCAAGCTCTTCCAAAGGCGGGGATGAGCTGCCACTCCGTGACGTTCCCTTGACTCACCTGTCTCACTAGCACATGCCGCAGCATAGGTACACCATGGTTTTTAAGTAGCACTTACTCTCAGAGTAGCTAGTCACAGCTGCCTTTTATTCCTGTGGTGCACAGATGGGAGGTTACAGTACAGTTCTTCCCCCAGAATGATTTATTGCTATTGTGACCTTGACTTCTGCTCTTACAGAGGTTCACGGCCATAAAAATCACTTTGTTCAAGAGCAGTGGCTGTAACAAATAAGCTTAGCTAAACCATCACTTTTTCACTTTTACTGATTTCACTCTTTTGCCTTATGACAGAGGTTAATACAGAGAATTAGATTTCAGTGACAGTGTTTAAACCTCTTTATCCTTGTCTAATTAAACTGAATACTTTAAAGATGATTCATATTGCTTGACACCCTTGCATCTAAATAATCTTTCTTTTAGACGGAGAGTAAAGGAAATGTGCAGGCTAGAAATTCGAGTCAGTGTTCCTTTCGGTTACTGAGAAAAGGGTTTGGGGGTTGGGGTTTTTTAGGATTTTTCTAAACTTTCAGTAGAAAGCACTATAGTTTTCCAGTATCTGCTGTGATGATAGTGAGCTCCCAGATAGGTGGAGTCCCACAGAATATTTCTTAAAGGGAAGAGTTCAAGAGCCATCAGGATAACCCCTGTTTGCATGCAGGGCAGCAGCATCCCCTGCTGCAGAGGGGCACCGATCAGTTTTGGAGGTTGCGATTTCACCCGAGCTGCATGCCTCTGGGTGAGCCAGGGCTGGGTACAACCTTCCCTCAGCCCCACCACCCATCTCCCCATGCATCCAGCTTTCTGGTCTTGGGAGCTACGGTATACCCCACTGAAGTAGTTTATGGGAGTGGGGAGCAGGACTCTTTGCCCCCGCTGTAGGACAGCTGTGGTCTTGTGGCAGATTCTTTCAGATTTTGTCAGCTCAGGCAAGAAGGACACACAGAAATGAAAATTTTCGGCCTCCTAATGAATACTTACTTCTTCCTAAGCTACCAGGAATGATGTGGTTTTGCATAACGCTTTGCGGACTGTCCCTTCCAGGAGGCGTGGTGTGCGTAATAAAGGCAGGGTCAAAAGATACTATGGTTTCCCTTCCTCCTAGTTGCAGGACTTAATGATATAAAAAGCACAGTATTTCACTGTTTGTTGCTCTTTCTGCTTGTGGGCTTTTCACAATACTGTGGTCAGGAAGATGACAAGATAAAGGATGACTAGTGTGGATCTGCTCCCTCTTTTAGAATAGGAATAACCCCCTTTTCTGATTATATTTCCTCTCTCCTCCCTTGGAAAAGATGACTCAGAAATCCATCACAAAGGAAATAAGTTCATTTGAATTTCTATTGAACCTTGAAAAGCTGCTTTTATAAAGTCCTATTTGGAGGCTTTCAACAGTGGGCCTTTGACAAGAGCAGAAGGCAAAACTGAAACTCCGGCTCCGAACACTCGGGTGGCAGTGGCTTGCCCTTGGCTCTTGCGCTGTAGCGCAGATGGAAAATGAGACTGTTAATCAATCTTGGAGGGAATGCTGTATGGTCAGAGTCCGTAATAGCCATAGTTGTAAGAATCTCTACCATACAAGGAAAAATTAGTGTTAGCTGATCGAAGGAAAAAAAAAAAAAAAAGGCCAGCAGAAACCTGCTTTATTCTGTTTGGAGGGGAGAAAAGAAGGAACTGGCTGAATGCAATGACTTATTTCCCTGTGCCTTTACAAAATTTCTGATGTTCTTCTAAATAAGAATTTGTGCATTCAGCCAACATTTTTGTTAGCATGTTGAATGGTGGTCATGTGTACTTAGAAGAAAGATTTTTATTTTTTTTTCCTTCGAGACAGCAAAACTTAAAAGAACAAGTCTGACAGATACAGAGCTGAAAATGCGCCTGTTCTTGGTCCTGTGCTGCATGTGTTCCAGGAGCAAAATTGTTGTTCTCTGTTCTTGGCATGATGTGAAGAAGGTGTGTGGTGCTGAAAATGGGCAGCAGCAGTTTTACAGCTGTGTTGGGAAGGCAGAATAGGTGCATCTGCACCTGTTGGTGAATAAAACTTATTGATTGCACCGCTGAGCTTTTTGTGCCAGAAGAAGCTATAGTTGTCAAAAGTTAACATTTAGTTAACTGGCTTAAGTCAGATTTGCAAGCATTGTTCCGAATTCAGTGTAAATAATAGATATGTGGTCTTGCTCCAGAGAGGCTACATGGTCTATGCTCAGTTATGAGAACTTTTTCTTACTGTGCAAGCAAAGAGAAGTTCTAGAGCAAAGATACTGGTTCCTTCAGCTGAAAAAAAATAATAATTTGTTTTCCTTAATGTATCCAACCAGATTATTATTTTTTTGTTTGAAGTTGCTCAGTAAGATACACAAAGAGCACCCGTGGGCATGTGCAGAGGGAAGCTGCTTCGCGGTGCAGGGCATGCATGGGCGCAGCCTTGGAGCCCCCCTTTCTTCTTCACCCTTCACCATCCAAAAGCAAACACTTCCTCTGAAGACTAGTAATGAAAAGCTGTTTCTGCCTTTCTCTTCTTCTGTAGGGTAACTGGAGGCCTCCAAATGGTTAAAAAATAGTGGTGTATCAAACGGAGTCCTGCTTGTTAAGCAGTCATTAAGACAGATTAGATTAGGAGCAGGCTCAGCTGCGCTTGCTCTTGGAGGAGTGATTGGATGCAGAAGAAAACAACTGGCACGTGGTTGTTTGAGTGGGGCAGGATACAATTTTTAAATAAATCACCTTTCCGTGGTTAACTGTGCTACTGAGCCGCTTATTTCGGTGTCGGTGTTTGTGTGCTGCTGTCGCACAGGGCAGGCAGCCCGGCTCTTTATGGATGTCCCAGGCTACTCCAACTTGGTTCTCCCTAACTTACTCTGCTGAGCTGTAGCTGATACCAACTATTTTTCTTTGGGTAATACAACTTGAGATGATGTGGCAAATGTTTTCTCTTTCGATTGATTGTGATGTTGGGAAAGAGAAGTTTTAAAGAGCAACCTAATGTGTCTATAAAAGAGGTCTACCTGGTTTTGGACATGAGTTATAGAGGTCTGAGACCCAACGTTTGACAGCGAGGTAATTCTCTGAAGTTTGGAAAAATCTCTCTGCATTCAGGCTGTCAGGCTACTCTTGTTAATCAAGTTTCTGTACGCCGGACTAACTGTATATATTTTTAAAAACATATTTAGTAGTAGAGAAATAATGTCATATATGATAGGTCTGCTTTATATGACACTTGGCTATGTGTCTCTGGTATTTAAACAGTTCTCAAAATAACAGTTGGCAATAGGAAGGCAAATAATGGGAGGAATACGAGGCCATGACTTGAGAGATACTTTTTTCTTACATCCACATTTGAGTTTATTTCTCAAGGGTTGAAATCAGACATGTCACTTCTGTACTTGTCCCTAATTAAATACCAGTCTGCATCCATGAAACTCGGCACTCGGGCTCTGTAGCTTATCTAGCCCCAACCCTGATATTTCTACTATTGAAAACATTTTTTTCATTAAATACACAAGGAGTGGGGGAGATTTTGCAGATGATCCTTAGACAGGGTCACTTTCGGCATTTTTTGAGCGAATTGGTTTTGCAGCTTTTGTTCTGCTAAGCGAAACAGGGAGCCCAGTCGGAGGCCTGGGAATCGGCGCTGGGCTGCTGCTGGCGGCCGCTGGCACCGTCCTCACCCGGGCAGGGGACGGGGCACGGTGTCATTTGGCCCTGCCACAGCCGTGCCCTTCTCATGGCTCCCCCACAAAGGCTGACCCTCAGTTCCCTAGACGGAACAGAAGAGATGTGTAATGGCCATTAGGGTCAGGGAGGATGAGAAACAAATGGGTTCAGAGTATTTTGCTCTAGCTTGCTAGTTTGGGCATGGGGATGAAAATGTGCATGCTTAGTAAGAGTCTTTAGAGATATATAATCTCTATAATGAAGCCTGCTCTTAATTAGCAGTCCATTTTAATTCAAACAGAATTAATTCTGATTTCTGCCTGCCGGCTCCTGTAACTCAGGGCCATGTATTTACAACAGGTTAAGGGTTTTCCCCTCAGAGCACCATTTCTTATTGAGTGTTTCTAGCACATTTTTTTTTTTTTTCTGAATATAGGCACAGTGGTTACCGGATTGTTCCCTGCTTAAATTCACGCCAGGCAGTTATTTGCATCCCCTCCTTTTGTAATAACAGAATTAAAAGGTGTGTTTAAAAGGCTTGCGAGCAGCAAATGAAGCAATAAGCAAGCAAGTAGCATATGTATGCACATGCTGTCAAGAGTTTCTGTCATGTTCTGGGATGTCGGCTACCTCTGTGCTTCCAAACCTTCATCCCATTTGGTGCCCTGTACTCAGGCTTTATGCCAAAGCCTGGTGGAGCCAGTGGGTCTTCCACTGGTGGGCTTCTGACTTGGGTCAGAGATAGGAGAGGAGCAAGACGTTACCAGCCACCCTGACTTCACCAGGAGCTTCCCTGCATTAGGAAGGCTTTTTCTGTGTGGTGAATGAAACCAGCTCGCGAGAGCCAAAGAATAGCCCAGCTTTGGAAACTCTTGCCTTGCCATCTGCGTCGGCCACTTTCTTGATCTAGTGAGCTCAAGAGCTGCAGATGTTGAGCCTGCAAGAAGGAGCCAGCCGCTTTACCTAGAACTGGAAGAGATTAGCAGCTTTTGTAGCTTCTGGCACAAGGAGAGGACAGGAAGCACGCTGACCAGCGTGTCAAAGCTCAGTTTCCTCCTGGAGAGTATATAAATCTGTTAGGTTCACAGTGAAGTTATCCCTTGAGTGTGCGGAGTAGGTGATTTCCATCCTCCCCCCCCACCCCTCGTGCCTGCAGCATGTGGTGTGAGCTGCGAGAGGCCTAGGTGATCTCTGCTCCTCAGCTGAGACAGGCTGGAGACCTTCCAAACCACGTCCCATCAGTGCCGTTACCTTTTTATTGCTAGGAATCACAAGGTGCTGTGGTGCTGGGGGGGATGAGTGAAATCTGTGTTGGTTTTATTGTGGCTTTTGAGTTGTTTGAATGGCTCTAATAAGCTGCTTTGCATTATAGGATAGGCAGATCAGTATCTCAAGAGACCGCTTTAAGTTTGGCTCTTTTTCCTTGAGCTTGATAAGCAGGAAGGATATTCCCTAATGGGAGGAGAGGGAGAGAAGGAGCAAGGAGACGTGTGGCATGTGCAACCTGGAAAACTTGTCTATGAGCTTGACTTGACTCCATCTAGGGAAGGAAGCTGATGTTAATGGCTCTGCATGAGATAACAAATTACACTCAAGCATGTGTTTTCTGTGTTCGTTACAATATGTCACGAGGGGTGGAGAAACAGGATGTAAAGTGTGCGCTTATTTCTGGAGCCTCGGGAGAGCTACCCAGATGTTGAAAAGGAGCGAGGAAGAGTTGGAGATAAAGGAGAAAGACCTCCAGGGTGGGACTGTAAAAGCTGATCCAGAATAGGAGTCATTCTGTTTTGCTCAGTCACACCAGCTGGCTTCATGTGGCAGGGGAGCTTTCCAGATAAGCTGTGGACAGTAGGAGCATAAATAAGGAATCTGTTCCAAAAGGGTGAAACAAATAACTGAAGGATGCAATACACCCATCATTATTTATTTAAACAAGCTCTCCTTAAAACTGCTGCTGGGTAGATTGTCCTAACATGAGCCGTAGGTGTGGTGTGAAATATGGTGATAGTCTGGTATGTGTTGATAGTTGTTGTGCAGTCGTCTTCAAGAGGACGTGTGAGGCAACGCGGGTGTAATTGCATTGCCATGTGTAGCTGTGCGCTGGAGATGGTTCTGCTCCGTGTGGTTAGCTGTCAGGGGCTGCGTTAGTGACTGATGTAACTCGGTACGCTTGATCGCTGTGTGCTTGCAGCATATGGTTTGCAATGAATTGTCCCATTCCAGTCCTTCCCCGAGGCTTTCCCAAGCCTTTCCTCCTGTCCTGCCTAGCCTCTTGGGAAGTATGGCAGCGGGGTAGGTGCAGCAGCCTTGCTGACCCAATTTGGTTGTCTGGTTACGCTTCCTCTTTTCTCGTTGCTCCAGTAATATTTTGCTGTATTTTAATTTAATCTGTGATCCTGCTAAAACCAGAGTTTAGGATCTCTTCTGTTGCCTGAATATGCAGTGCTTTTTTGTCTGAATCAAAGGGTATGCTTTTCTCTACACGCACGCAGGTTTTTTAGGGGGAAAAAAACCCATAAATTTAAAAAAAAAAAAAAAAAGTGTACAGGCTTGTAGAGGAATGAAGCTGGGTTAATGAATATTGCTAACATACAGCTGTGGGCTGGCTTCAGGGGCAGTGGGTTGGCTGATGCAGATAAGGTGCAGCTGTGGCTGGTTCTGTTAAGTGGTTGAGAGCTAATGAAGAGAGAGCAGTCAAGGAAGAGAGGGGAGGTGGAAGCAGAGAGAAGAGAGAGAACACGTGCCCTGGATGAGGAGAGACTAGGAGAAGGCAGCAGAGGGACTGGTATGAAGAGCATGTTGGTATGAGATGGTAAAAGACCTTGTTGCAGCTTGATAGTTTGGAGAGTGCTGTGACACAGGCTTCCCCATTATTCTCTATCACTTGCAAGAATCCAGGTGATGCTGCTATTACTGGGGAAGGGAAGTCCAGAACATTTGGTTTGCTTGTGGGTGATACCACGCTTTAGTTGTCTTGAGTTTAGTGTGCATAAGCTCTCGTTTAGTTACTTATTCCCAAAAGCCATAACCCTGTGACATAAGACGTTAGAAACCTATTTCCTGCTCTCGATGACCTGTTCCCGTGGCCTTGCCTTTCTCGCAACTGGGTTTTCAGAAGTGAGTTGTGCCTTTGAAAAGCCTTTCTTGGCAGAAACTTCTCGAATGCATTAGTACTGCAAAGAGTATGCAAGGTGGAAAATGCCTGTGATTTTTATCAGCTACTCACTGTCTAGGTCATGGTGGGGTGAAAAAGGGAGTTTGGCAAAATGCACAGTCACTAGGAGATGTCCAAGTGTGTTACGGGCTTTTCATTGCATCTCCCAGCTCTTGGTGTAGAAGTACCAAACCATGTTTGGTGCAGTACAGAGTCACGATCTTCTGAGCATTTAGGCAAGGCAACACGTGTAGGGAAAGAGATTCTGCCTATGAGTTTGACTCAAGTATTTTTGAGGGGAAGAAACAGCCCCCAAATTATTGCTTTTCTCCCCAGCCCTTGCCTGGAGTTAGCACAGCAGAACAATGACTGTGACTAGAGCTGTTCATGCAATAAGCTCATGTTGCAATTAATCTATTGAAATTCTGATGTGGATAATTTGCTCAATCAATCAAGCACATTGGGGGACCGCAACCATTCCAGAGTCCCTGAGGAGATCGATGCCCACCCTCCCTCTGCTCCAAGGAAAGCAAAGATAATCTGTAGGGGTACGTTTTGATGGCTTCAGCCAAATACTTGAAAATGGCAGAATTTTATGCAAACTGTCATAACTTCTTGTATCTGCTAATGTTGGAGTCAGTTGGGTGGATGGGAGAGTAAATCAGCAGAGAGCTGTGAAGCCTGGGATGACGGGCAGTGCAGCGCAGCTGACAGATAATGGGATGATATCATCCGTTTCCTGGAAAACGAGATGTTTCTAGCCAAAGCATTCCAGACCCCGAGTGCTTAAGTGAGCTGGAGAATTCCTGGAATATTTTAAACAGATATTTCAGTAGTCCAGGTGTAATGTGATTAATGATGAGTAATAGCAAGATATGACTCAAGATCGAGATTTCTGGTAACTTTTCTGTAGGCGACAGAATTACAGGCAAGGAAAGAGAGGGGAACTGAGAGCTGTGGTCAGTGTGGGAAAAATTTAATACGGGGTTGTGAAGTGGCTTAACCTTTGTTGCTTTGGAACTGGAGAGCATTGGCCGACTCTGTTACCATCAAGTACAAGAAAGTTTATGTGTAGGGGGCTTTCCCATCTGTAGGAAGACTCATGAATTGGAAGTATTGAAACACCTGAAAACGCTGTAAGGGAGGGGAAAGGTTAGGAAAAGGCAGACAACTGGTTTGGAGGAAGGCACTGCTGCTGAGCTTTTGGGAGTGGTGCCCTCTGCATTTTGCATAGGGGGGAAGATGATTTCTGGTTACTCATTTCAGTAGCCTTCTGTGGAGTTTGATGTCTACATTCAGCCGTTACACGTGGACAGAGCCCTCGTGAGAGAGTGCTGGAAGGTAGTAAGAGATTTTCTGGATGTTGTAGACAACTCAAAAGACCAAGAGACATTTGACCTGCCAGTTGCTTGATTTCAAACTTAAAATGAAGCGAAAACTGGACAGGGAACGTGTACATCTACTTCACTGTTGATAAATGTAAGGAAAACGCCCAGCAAGGTTTGGTGCCTTGGGGTGGGTGGCTGGAGGAACTGCTCTAGCACTGAGATGAGGATTCTCATGAGCAGACACACCTGGATCCCTCTTGCAGGGGCAGATACTCCCGTAAGGGCCAGGCTGTTTTCACCTCCTCTACTGAAAGAAACTAGGCAAAAAGAATACACAATGTCAACACAAATGAAGTGAGCTACAGCTGAACCTTAGTCACACCTCCAACAACTTTGCATCACAATCCTCGGAACCATAAAAAGAAACCAGGGCTGTACATGCTTCATCCAGCTGCTGAAATGGAGATGCTGGTATGTTCAGAACCCGCCTGTCTGGGCTGCTAATAGGTGATTGTGCTTAGGAGGATCTTTAAAAGATAAACGCGCCCCCAGTGAAATGTCTCATCCTAATAGTATTCTGTGTTAGCATATCTGGCAAATGTGAGCTCATCTTTTCTCATGCTTGTAAGATCAGTTGGCCAACAGCAAGTATCTAATTATCTTGATATTGCCTGGCTTGACTTCATGTTTACAGATTGTCTCCTATGAGGAGACATGGTGGGTGGGTGGGTGGGTGGGTGGGGGTCAGGGAGGGCAGAGAGATTGTTGGGCTCTAAGTACAAGTCATAGTCTGTTTACTGGGGAGTTGATGCCTTTGTGAAAGCGAAGCCCCGTGGTCCATATTGTGCATTGGCGTCCCCTAAATGCCAAGGGGAGTTAGTCCCGAAGGATGGGGGGCTGCACATGGTCCCAGCGGTGTATTTAGTAGTGGGATCCCAGCGTGTCTGGGGATGGCAGGGACATGCAGCAGGCTCTGCTCCTGGTTGTGTGGGGGACTGTCTTAAGTGTTGCAGGTGTAAAGAAAACAGGTCCTTCTAAAACTTTCCAAGTTTTGTTCCGAACCAGCAGCTGTTTGTCAGTCTGAGTAGCCGCCTGGCACACAGCACCTCCTGGCCCTCTCCTTCCTCCTGGTCTTGTCTTTGTTAGCACTGGAGTAGCTGTATGGTTGTGTGGCATCTCAGAGTAGGTGGTTTTCCTTGACCAGAACCCAGAAATATTAAATGATGGGATGTTCTCCTTGCACAAGGTGGAAGCAGGAGTGCAGGGGTGAGCAGAGCCACGCTGAGAAGGGGTAAGGGGATGTGGCAAAAGCCAAAGTAAGTAATGCTCATATTGTCCTAAAATGGGTAGCAGGTGGGAAACAATACCTGGAATCATACACTGAATGTGTAAATATATTTCTGGAACCTGTAGACGAACGGGCTGTGTGGTGTGGTGGCTCCATTAGGGAGCAGGTGCTGGCAGGGAGTGTCCCCGGCAGGGCTGGTGTCTGCCGGGGTCCCAGGTGTAGCGTGGATGGGCTGCGATTCTTGTGAGTCTTTTGAAATCAGTCTGTTGCAAAACTCTGGAGCTGTAATCCCTCATGTCAGGCAATGGCTTAATACAGTTTAATGACCTCGTAATGAGAAAAAAATGTCTAAATCACTTTTTTTTTTTTTAAACTACTTTGAAAAGCAGTGGAGGTCTGTACATGGCACTTAAATTCCAGGAGAGCACCTTTGGAACAATCCCTGTTGCTTTCTAAAATACTGCTAAGTAGAAAGCCAAGAACCAGATGACCTGACTATGCAGCTAATCGTTTTTAAAATAAAGTTGTTCTGAGTTCTTACACATTACTGAAAAAAAATAAAACATGTCAGAGGGTTGAGGGAGTTGGTCTGTGCAGATTTCACACTGTGCAAGTAAGTGTAAGAGCAAAATACTGGCAGAAAAGCTCCATCTTGTGAAGATGCTCCTTGATCTAGTAAATTGGTTAGTAAACCAAAGTGGGTTTAGAAGAGGCAGCAGCCCCTTCTGGGCTGATTGGGACAACCTGAAGGCTGAATCTCCCGAGAGCTTTGAAAAAATCAATAGCAGTTTTTATTTTTTCCCATTGGAAGGGGAGGGGGGGTGTGTGTGGTTGTAGGAGTAAGAGGGCCCTGAGCACCATTGAGCTTTCCGGTCCCAAGCAGCGTCTGCACTCAGCTGGGATCAGGTACAGGGCACGTGGACATCTTGCTCTCTTCCCCAAGCTCCTCCCTTAATAGTTTTTCTTCACTCCTGGTAGACACATCTCATTCTGCCAGTAGCTAGTGGTTGTTACTTAAAAATACAAGAGGGAATGCATCAGCGTCTCTGATCCCTTCCCCTCGCTTGCTGATCTGTAGTATCTCCGTCCCCAGGCTTCTACATTGTCTGCCGTTACCTCCTCTGCTCTTTTCAAATCCCTGTATAATCTGGGATCTGAAACATTCCCATGACAGTGAGCTCCACAGTCGAATGACTGTGGTGCAGGAAAACATACTTTCCTTTTCTGACCATTTCATTGGGTTTCCCCTAATTTTTTCATGTTATGAGAAGAAGCGAACTGTCTTTTTCATCTTTCCCATTCAATTCATGTGTTGAGCTGCCTTTGTGCTTCACCTCCAGTTCCAGTTGTCATTCACATACTCCTCTCTTTGCGTACAGCCTGGGTTTTTTTTATCACTTTTCTGCTTTTACCACAACCTCCTGAGATGCAGGGAAGGGCAGTTCCAGAGCTGAACACCACGCGCGGGGCATGGCTGAGCTGTGGGTTGGCAAAGCAGAAGAACATCCCTTATTTTGCTGGATTCTCTGTTACGTCTGCGTTTGTGACAGCTGCTGAACGTTGTGCTGATGTTTTAAAGTATTATTCATGGTAACGGCGAGACTTCTTTTCCTAGCAGCAATAGTTGACGCTGTCTGTGTGGCGTCAGTCATGGTTTTCACCATGTGCGTTACATCGCGTTGCCACTGTGGTACGAAGGCTGATGAAATTCACGGTACCGTTTTGCAACGCTTCACAGTAGGTTCAAGTTGGGAATATCCTGAATGATTTTGCACTATTGCTGAGATGAATTGCCTTTGTGTTTGCTTTTATGAGCCAGTTTAGACCATTCACAATATCTCATCCTCAATGACTGGGCATGGGAAAGGCCCAGGCTCGAGCTTTTCTCACAGTTTGGTTAAGAGCACATTACTACTAAAGGAATGGGCTGCCAAATTAATAGCAACCCAAGTGGAGCAAGGACTTCCAGCCTGTGACCAAGCGATGGGATAGAGGAGGCAGTTTAGGCCAGAAGCAAGTGGCAGAGCTCTCGGGAAAGGGAGAGAAGCAGGGCTCGCTGGAGGGGGCTTCAGCAGCTATTTTGGGAGCTGGCTGCCATTCAGGTATGCAGTGAACAGCATGCTTGGATGGCAGGTACAAATGAAATACAGGCATTTTCCCTGCATCCATGAGCAGCTACTGGGGACAAGCTCTTCTGGTGATGAATAAGCCTGGCTCTTCGTGTTTGTTTTTTCCTCCATCGGATATAGTCAGCCACTAAAGTTGCTAAGTTAAGATACTTTTTGGAATCCAGGGGCTCCATCTGCTCCTTCGAGCACTATTGCCTCTGTTCCGTGGGGTGGTTTTGTTTTGATTCAGTTAAAAGTTTAATGGGAAGGGTTCGGGTAACTTCATCCCTAACCCCTCACAGTTCAGCAGGCTGTATAGGAGGGCAGGACCTCGTCTAAACTTCTGCGAAGGAAATTCATGCAGACTGAAACAGTTCATCATAAACAAACTGAATGTACGTTGGGATGGAAATTCGTCTTTTGGGATGTACACATACTTTTCTTGTTTATATGTGACAAGAAGCGAAGCTTGGAATGTAAGTGCCTGGATGTCCAGTCCACTTTCTGGATGGCCACTTGAGCTGACAGTGTAGGGGCAAGCAAGAGCGTGTGTAGCTTAAAGAAACCTTAAAAACAAAGTGAAGGAACAGCTGATCAATCTTCATCTAGGATAAACGTTTTCGTGGGAATATTTGTGTGATTTAAGAAGTCTGAAAGTCCCAACTAAGAGAAGGAAGAAGTTTCACACACACAAAAAAAGGATATTCATCAGATCCCTATTCCAGCTCCTAGCAGTAAGAATAACACCAGTATCTGGTAGCTTCAGTGTAGAAGAATTTTAGACTTTATATTGGAAAGGAAACAGACAGAGTGTTGGCCACCTTGAATTTTCCTGTAGATCATGTAGGATGTTCCTTTTGCACGTGAGCTCGCAAGGTCTTGCCATGCGCCTGCAGGAGGGATGCTCTTACCCAGGCAGAGCTGAATGAGCTGCTTACATTTTCTGAATTGGTGACCCAAGTTGCTAAGCTTTGGTCTCGTTAGTTGACAGATGCTTTTGTTCTTTGATTAACAATAAGATCCATTTATTATCTTTATACAGTCGTGTAGGATGGGCAGTATAGCCTACACTGACATTAAACCAGGGATAGTTTTTGCCAAACGCAGATACCAGACTGATTTCATTTGTATCTGTTGGGGATGGCACTATTGCTACTGTGGTGCAAAGGAAATGAAATACATTCACAAAACTGCAACCTCTTTAAATGTTTGGTTTGAAAATACAACACAGGATGCAGTTTTTACCCAGGGCAGCTGTGTTTGGCTTCGTTTTCAAGTGCGTGCAGCTATACAGGCAGCTGTTAATGTAGCCATAGCGAGCATTCTTCATAGGAAGCAGGAGTTTGGTATTAATGTTCCTTTTACTGTCAGAGGCATTATTTTCACATTTTACAAGGCATAATCTGTGCCTTATTAAGAGGGATTTAAAAAGCATTATTCCAGGAAGTTAGATTACCAAATTTCTTCCTTTCCCCGCGGGACATTCCGCACCGCTGCGGTTACAAGCCACCTCTTCACGTACTGTTTGTAAACACGGCAGGCTTCCCCGCTTCCCCCGCTAACGCATGTTTTCTCCCCAAAATGGACTGTCTGAAACAAGCTTTTGCAGAGAGTGCCGCTCCGGGTGCCTGTGGTTTTTCCTTACCCTGATCTTGTGCCATCTGAAGCATGATTCTGCTGTTACATTTCTCTACCTAAAAGTGCTGTCAGATTTCTGTCCTCACCTGAAGTTTCAGTTTTCACTTGTGGGATTTCATCCTTGCTGTTACTCTGTGCATCTTCTCCCTGTTTGCTATAAAGTGTTTTATTCCTGTTATTGCACTGCTCAGGACTAATACCAGCCTTAGCGTGGCCATAGGTAACGGAATGAGGGCATTGCTTCTGCCAGCGCAGTGGTTGTGTCTTTTTAATAGCTATATCACAAAAAAATTCTTCCCCTTACCATACCCCTCTAAGAAAAGCAAGTATATAGTGTGTATATATATACTTACCACTTACAGTGAAAAAGATGCAGCAGTAAAGGCCTATTGTCATGATCTTTCTGCTGATCTTCAGCATCTTAAGGCGGTTTTGTGAAATGTGCCGCCTTTGCCATCGCTGCAAACAGTTGCCTCTGAAGTGTAAAGTGATAACAAAGTCTACAGTGTTTGTAAGAGTGGGAAAATACTGAAACTACTGCTTTTGTTGTCTGTCTTACACTCAGATTTCTACCCCAAAATGGCTTTATTTGCCAGTTTAGCTGATGCTGTCCCTGGAAGTGCTTAAAAAACACATAGAGGTGGCACTTGGGGACATGGTTTAGTGGTGGGCTTGGCAGTGCTGGCTGAACGGTTGGACTCCGTGATCTTACAGGTCTCTTCCAACCTAAACAATCGTATGACTCTCTGGCATATTTCTATTTTTCATGCATATTTTCCCTAACTCAAGCTGTCACCTAGCAATTACTTTTTGTCATGGGATAAGTTTTAAACGAGTATTTATTATGGTGGGGTTTTTGCCTATTTATGGAAGGAGCTGAGTGTGCCTTTGCTTACCCCGTTTCTATATGTATTAGAAACTAGGTTTTACCTGGCTTCTCCGTCCTGAAGTCTGGGCAGTTATGACAGTGACACCATGAGAGCCAGGAAAATAAAAATCAGAAAGTTTTGCATCACGCAGTCTGTTACCAGAGTCAGTCTGCACAGGCGCTCACGGACAGGTCTCCTGTACCCGTGCTGCCGTGGGTGAGCCAGCAGGTCCGTACCGAAGGCAGAGCTGTGCTGGCATCTCTGTGCTGGTACCACTGTACGTGATAGCATCCACTTGCTCCTGGAGGTGAAATCTATATGCTGTAATTTGTATGTGGATGGAGGGAGCTCTGCCCCGTTCTGCTCCCTTTCCTCGGGCGTTTGTGTAGTTACGTAGTGTGTCAGCGGCTGGAAACCAAAATTCTGGTCTAAGGCATTTTTAGTCTTGTTAGACTGATGTTCAGCAGTTTTTCCCAGCAATCTCCTTCCTGTCTTACTGCAGGATTTTTGACTCTCTGCAGAGCAAGCATGTTCCTGAATGGATTTTTTTTAAAAAAAACTTTAAAGCCGTGATTTCACTTGACCTTTGAATCCCACGCATCATGTTGCCAGGGTCAGCTCGGCAACACCACTGGCCAGGCTCGCCAAAGTGCTCTTTGCCCTTAATGCAGGTGCGTGAATGGTAGAGGCTCCCTTAACAACAGTCTCTTTTGCTGTTGTGTTCAGTAATGCCATGGCTTCCCCTACCCCTTACCTTTCTGACTTGCTTCACTTAAAAACACTAAAGCTCGTTAATGAGCTCCGACTTGGGATGAGGGGTTCTTCTCTTACTGCCTAGTGCCTTTATAAAGTTAGGTGGAGACTTCCTACACAGCAAGGTGTTCTGGCGTGTCTCAGCTAGACTTCCCTTTGCGTCCTCCAAGGTTGCTGAAGCTCACGGAAGCAGAGTTAAATCATGCAGCTGGTTACTTAAATGATGTCTGTTATGTACTCTGCTGTGTGACAGAGGAAAAAAATCATATCGTTGTTCCCTCTAGATATTACAACTTAATTCAGCCCAAGGATGGTCTGTTTGGAAAGCAGACAGCTCCCTTTCTAATATCATCGGTGGGTGCTCTTTCAATATCCCGTATAATTTAGGACTGAAAGCACCTGTCTTTTCAGCCAGATGTACAAGGTACTGAGGCATGACTAGCTGAAACCCGGGCACTGGAATGCCCTCCTGCAGAGTTATTTCTTTAGCCATAATCCACAATCACTATTTATCTGCCATCAGACTTCATACTGCATTTCCAGGAGACTGCAAAGCGTTAGGAAAGCTCTTGAACCAGTGACGGTAGCAATGTAACAGTGTGCCTGCAAGCAGACAGTCTCGTATCTCTGCAACAGGGCATCCAGCACTTATAAGAGCAGAAAAAGAGCTTGATTCAAAACTGTAAGGGCTCTATTTCACCGTAAAATTCAGAGGATGAGTATGAAATGTGAGCCAATTAGTTGGGTCTCAAATACTTGAAGTATCTAGTGATTGTCTGCACCGTAGTTCTTCATATTAGCCTGGCGAGGCCAACCTTGGTGACAGCCAAGGGGCCATACGTTTCTTGAAATAATTAAGCAAAAATATCTCACACATGGCTTGTCCCTGAGAATGTGGCCTTATCAGGTTTCAATTTTATTTTGGTTTTGTTCTGCATTATGGCTTGCTCTTCTCTGCTTGAGGTTGGTTGTGGGGGTTGTGGCAGGGGAAGCTGAAAGGGGGAGAGCGAGCAAGCAGAGTATGCTTCATTTATTTTGGAAAAATTCATATGATTTGCAGATAAACAACTACTTGGATACATTTTTTCATTACCATTCCTGATTGTAACTCTAAATGAAGCTTATTAATAATAAAACTAATGTTGTTCACTCAAGTGGTGAGATATTTCAATGAGCAGTGCTCTAGAAAGTCCTTTGTTTTTAAGAGCAAACTTATATGATGTTGATGCAGAAACTGAAAAGAATTGTTATCCACTGAAGCAGTGGGAATTGGCTTTCTTGTTGCTAAATAAGCTGATAACTCTTGGTCAGTGCTAGTCAGCAGTGAGAGGGAATAGCTTTGTGTCTTCTTTCTGGTCTACAGCCACTGGGAGTGTTGATGGAAGCCATGCAACCATGAGCCAGGGCAGCAAAGCTGCTCAGGTCACCATAGGAATGCCTAGGTATTTCCAATTTAGTTTAAAGAAAACAAACCCAAAATCAATCAAAAAAAAAAACCCCACCCCACTGTATTATTAAAATGGCTGCGTGCACTGATTGAGGGCAGCATTTCTCGTAGGACATATCGCCTCATATTAGCAAGAAGGATGGGTTAACTGGGTGAAAGAGGATCTTTTTTGAATCTTAGTTTGGAGCACAAAGAAAAATAAACAAATTTTTGTTAATTTTGAGGCTTGGGAAAATGAACTTGCTTCGTACATCTCCATTCAAACTCCTTTCTTGTTTGCATAACTTTGTGGAAGGTTGAGTTTGCAAAAAGCAGCCAGTGACTTGTGACTTCAGTCCCTCGGGTGGTATGTTGTGGGCAGATCAAGTTGATAAAAAGGCCAGGTGCTGCCAAGAGGCAAGGTCTCATCCCCTCTTCTTCCAAGCCATGTATTCCCACCTGTTCTCTCACGCCAGTACCCAGAAGGTCAGTGTGCCAACCTATGGTTGTCAGTAGGCTGGTAGGCACTATGCTTGACTCTTATATTATTTTTTTTTTTCCACTAACAATGCAAGGGCTGGTGCTGGCTGAAAGCCAGGAGGGAGGCCGTGAGGCCAGGAGGCGACAGATCAGCCTGAGTTGTCAGCAGGCAGCACTTGGATGAGCTTAAAATGAATGTGGGGCTCCAGCTGTAGTGCCGATGAAAGTCAGCTTCAGCAACAGCCAGCCTACTGGACCATGTCCTAGTGGAAAATAAAAGTGAAATTCTTCTCTGGCTGTTTGGAGATCTGTTCTGCTCAGTAGCAGAATCAGCAGTGCTGGGGTCTGGTGATGACACCTTTTGAAGGAGGCTCAGAGCTCCAGCTCCTTGGAAGGATGCCTCTTTGGCCACAGCTGAGTGTGTGCGGATAGCCACTGCAATGCTCTGGATAACCACTGGTAGATAACCCTGGCAATGCTCTGAGGTCTCTGTGGGAGCATCAGAGCCTCACTGTGGTGTGAGGGTATGTTCAAAGGCACAGAAGTCTCCAGAAGAAGCTGTAGAAATGCTTTAGCTTGCTATTCCAGCATCAGGAAAGAAGTAATGAGGCTGGAAAATTAATCCTTATTTACTCTTCTAATGTTACTTGAAAGACGGTGGTTCTTTTGATACCTTGAACATATGAAGTAATTGGCTGCATCATTTCATAGTAGCTGTTGAAACCTCTCAGTAGCTTCTTAGTAGCTAGAGAAGGTCATGGGACACTCGCCACTTGGCATGCAGTTCATGGGTTTTATTGTTCTGGGGAAAAAGAGAGGAACTCTTGCAGGGAAATCTGGTAGAACAGATGTAATAACAGATCCAGAAGCACTCGCTGGGTACAAATGCTAAGCTTTGCTTTCTTCTTCAAAACAAAGTAAACACGAACATGTCTTCACTTTCTCTCTCACAACTTAGTCCTTTTTTTGCTTTTTTTCCCATTTTATTTTGTGTTTTGAATTCTAAATCGCTATGTCTAGAGGTATGGAATGATTGCCTTGGAGATTTTGGGACCTTACGCTAACGATCTGTTGACCCATTGTATATGGAATGTAGTAATACATGACCTATGTGTGCGTAGGCTTTGCGCTGTTGAACCCATCATCTCGTTGCTGTTTGGATAACCTTGCATCCTTCCTAAAGGAACAGAGATCCAAGGAAGCTGGGCTGCTTAGTTTGGCGTTGTTCAGTTAATGTGTCTTGGCTCCGAAGGCTGGAGTTGGTATCTTCCAGTGTTAGATCCACTTCTTGTGTTGCGGTGAGTTCATGTATGTTTTTGGCAATTACTTCGAACAGCTTTCAGCACAGCTGTGCTGGAGGTATGGCCAGTATCTCCGTGCTCCACTGGAAGCCCCTGGCATACAGAAGCTTGGTCACTCATTCATCGTTGCCCTTTTGTTGCAGTCACTTGCCCCAGGACACTTGCGGAATGACCCTGTCATTGATCTGATTTCCTTGGGGTGGCAAGGTGGCAACAAGAAGCTGGGCTGAAACAGAAGACAGCATGTTGCTGTTCCAGTGCAGAGCAGAGGAAACTATTGGAATTTTCCTTTAAAATGAAATCAGTTTACAATGGGCTAGTTTCTATCCATCGGTTCTCCCAATATGTTTGGACCCGCTAACCCAGTTCACCAAAGAAAGGAGTGGAGGTCCCAAAGGTACTATATCCTCAGCAGACTTCAGTAGAATTGATGAGTGAGTGAATAACGGGGGCCCAGCTGTAGTGTTCCCATCATGGATGAGGGTGGTGGAGCTTGAGTGGTCATAGGTGGTCACCTCAACCATCAGGAGCTGATCAGGATGCTGGAGGTGGTCGGTTCCCCACAGCTGTAGGCAAGCCACGGTGACCTAGCTGTGTGGTCCAAGAACACCGGAGGCAGCAGGAGTAGGAATATGATGGATGAGGAGTAAAAACTGGGGACACAGGACACAAACCTGCACTTGAATCAGTTTCATCTGCATCATCGCTGCAGTACAGGGAACTTGGATTCTTAGATGCTGATTAGGATGAAATTGGTCCCATCTAAGCCTGTATAAAATGGTTGAGTATTCTCAATTTTCTCCCCTTTTTTTTGCCTTTTGTTTTGTTTAGTGTTTTGTTTTGTGGTTTTTTTTTTTTTTTTTTTTTTTTGAGGGATGGGGAGTGGGATTAGGTTCATGTACTGTTAAAGGCTCAAGTACTGGGGGATGCTGCTCAAAATGAAGTGCTCAGAAGGATAACCATTTTCAGTAAGTGGACTTAGTCAAGCATAGATAATGGAGAGTTAGATCATCTTTGAAAATCATGATGTGTGTCACATAAAAGGGTTGGAGACTTACTGTTAAAAGTTTATTTAAGTGAAGAGAGATTTGGCTTCTTAGTGATTTGAATCCTTCTAGGGACTACTGGTATGGAAAATTAAGAGGGATTTTTCTGGGGAGGTGCCTGGAGGCATCACCTCTGTCTTGGTCATATTTATACTCACAAAAAGAACCAGAAGCAGGATTGTTTAGCTTCTCAAACTTCTCCAAGATATTGAATAGAGGCTTGTGTTTCACTGAAAGAAAACAGGATGTCATCTGCTAAAAAAGCAATTTTATATTCTTTATCATAGGTTGTGATGCCCTGAATCTAATTTAAGGCTTTGAAGTATTCTGAACCTACTTGCATTATCGCCAAATCCCCTCCAGTTAACATGTTGAGGGCAAGGCACGCATCTTAAAAGAAACAGCCATGCAAGGAGCCTTCCCCGTGATAGCTGAGACTTTCGTGCAGACATTGCAAAGCGTAATCTAAAACTTCCTTGGCTGCAATTAAGTAAATCTTGTGTCCTACAGCAGTGAGATAATATCTCCACAGAAATGCTTTTTAAAAGTTTCCTGTTTCTATTGTGTTCTCAATCCCCATGGGATAATATTCTCATTCACTGAGTCCTGGGCCCTTAAAAAAAAAAAAAAATAATTAAAACAGGTGTGAGTCAATGGGATTCCCCAACTTTTGTTTGGTTTTTGCTTAAGGAGCTTTGCAACACACCCAGTTTATTTGAGCAGTCTGGGGAGATGCCGGTGTTGCAATTTTGATGCACGCAGTTGGGTGAGCCTGGAGACGTGAGAGTCTGGCGAGGGAAAATGTGGATTCTCAGGATGCATATCAGACTTTTATTCCATACTTTGTCTACATTGGCAAAGGTTTTCCCTCTCTGTCCCATCACGCTGTTTGTGTTCTGGCTCTTGCTGAGGAAGCGCTGTCTCACGACGAGCGCGCCGGTGCTTCACACGTGTGGATTCAGCCCCAGCCCCGCTCTGATTCAGCGTGTCCTCAGCAAACGGCTTCACGTGCCTCAGTTTCCCCACCTGTAATGAACACCAACCAAAACCTAATGCTGTGTTTCCTAAATCTTTTTAACCTGCTTTTGTCAGCTACCCAGCTTGGGAGCCCTAGCTCACCCTTCAGGAGGCGTTTTGAGCTTCTCCAGTGAAAGCTGCTGGACATGCCACTGTCTGCTCGCCACTGATGTCTGGTTCTCCAGTTGAACCAAATCCACAACTGAGTGGTTTGACTCTGTCTCCTTGATCTGCTGGAGACACAGCTCTGAAGTGCATTTTAGAAGGAGACCACTGTGTTTCTAAGGGCATTCTTGGTCTGCTGCTCCCTCCTAGGGAACAGCAGAAGGAGGAGAAAATGGTCCATAAAATTTCCATTACTCTGCAAAGCAGAAACATCTGTTGGAGACTGCAAGTGAGGTTGGAAGTGGTATTTACCAGCAAGAAGCTGGCATCTAGTCTGTTCAGACCCTCTGCAAAATAACTCTTGCTTCCTCCCATGGAAAATAACGTGGAAGAATCTCTGAGTCAGGATCTGCCCCAGGCAGCAAACTCTGCACTTAGCCAGCCTGTGGTGCGTGCACGTACGTACGCCGTGCGTATGCCTGTGCTCTGGATGAGGTGCATCGCATGGAATCGCAGCAGCAACGAACTGTTTCTAATAAGTCTTAAAGTCAGCTGTTCTGCATCACGCATTTTGGGTTTAGAAACTCAGCTCTTTAAAGCAGAGTTTCAGAAAATAAGCTGGAGAAGGGTGGTTTGGGGTTTTGGTGGGTTTTTTTCAAGGAGGGAAATGGAAGAAGTGGCAGAGTTCCCAAGATATCCAGAGACCTATGGTCCCTTCTTTCCCAGGAAAATCATGTGTTAGGGAAAGGGGAACGGCCTGCTTTCTAAACCAGTGCCTTGGGTCTGTGTGAAGCTTGCTTACTCCACATGTAACCCGTGCCTGCCTCTTTCATGGTAATTTTGGTGCTTGGACAGGCACCTTCTCTGTGATTGCAGAGCTGCCCCATGAGAAGCTGCTAGCAGGGGTTAGAGGCTTTCAGTGCAGCCAGTTCCCTTCTCCTCCTGTTATTCCAGAGGATGGAAACCTCCTGCTGCCCCAGCTTCTATGAGCTCCCTAGCCTTGGACTGGGTCCTGTCACATCAACCCTGAAATACGGAGAAGTGAATTCCACCTGGATTAGTCAAATGTCCGCCTACATTTTAAAGGAATGAGAGGTATGTGTCTGCCTGAGGTGGATACCTGTTTCTGCTCGGTTTGGTCCTTCACCAGACCCTAGGCAGGACCAGGTGTGCTCTGGGTGCCGACCAGAGCAGGCTCTCCCAGGAACGGGGCGCAGAATTCAGAGGCTGGAAGCTGCTGTGGACAACCTCCTCCCCGTAGCATCATCTCCTGCAAGGTGGGGGGTTTGCATCCCTAATTGAGGGCAAATTCATCATATAAACTATGGCAGGAAGGCAGTGAACGTCTTTGGCTTTTGTTGCAGGATGCTTTGCCAGCTGCTTCTTCCAGTCTGTTTTATTGTGGAACATCTCATTAAAAAGCAAGGGGATTTAAATGGTGGTTTGAAAACCAAAGAGGCGAGAAAGGCTCTTCTGTGTCATTGTGGTGCAGTACTTCATAGTCACAAGGCACTTCATTTGTTCAAATCCTTGCCTTGCTCCAAAAGATCCAATGAGTGAATGAGCCGGTGCATGCTGAGCAGAGGCGGGTCCTAGGCTGTGAGATGGGCTGCTTTTTGGAGTTAAATTAACTGTGAGCTCTGTGGTTGTACTGAGCCAGCTACCTGTAATACTGGGTAATTTAACAGGTTGTTTCCTTGGCTTTGTAAATGATTTTGAGACCTGATTCTGTGCTACTGCTTCCCACGCCATGCAGTGCTGTCTGAAGAGTGGTCTGGAGTTGCCCACCCTAGCACAGGAGGGCACAGGGATGCTGAAGGTGCCAGGGAATGAGCCCACATCTATGACAAGATCTTGATCCCCCACATCTGGGGCTGGTGCAATGCTTTTCATCTGATTTTCTCCCTTCCACCTGTGCTGCGCAGCTGGAGAGTGGCTCCAGGGTGTGGTGGTTGAGGGGGTTATGTGCATCTCGCTCAGGCATCCAGACCAAGCGCTGTCAGATGCAACATCCCAGGCTAAACAGTTAGTTTGACTATATATGGCATCTCTTTCTGTCCTTTTGCCAGGTTTTCTTCTGAGAATAGTGTATGTACGTTGCAATGTTAGCTAACGATGCCAAGGACTGCTGGAGGAACTCTTGCAAATGACCTGGGGTTTTTTGTGAGATAATCTGTGGGTTATTAAAAAGACATATATTTAAAAATCCTAAAGTCAACAGATTTGCATGAAAAATTGTCTGCCTTGTCTGGCTTACTTGACACTTTGGCTGTCTCAGAACAGATGGGACAGTCTCCAGCTGTGGGAAAGGAAATACATTTAATGTTCATATTGTGGTCATTGAAATGTGAGGGGCACCAACAGGCTCATAAGGAACCATTGAGAAAATCCCCAAAGCCTATCAAAGCCTAGGTTGCATAATTTTGACATAACAGTGCTGCTCAGAGTAGCTGTGCTAAATCTAATAGCTGTCTAGGCTGTTCTGTCCTGTCATGAAAGATTAGATTTGATTAAGACCAGTATGTTTCAAGAAATCATTTGTCCCTGCAGATCCATGCAGGATGTTCTTGTGAGCTTAAAGAATCTCTGAGGAAGCAGAGAGCTGGCCATTTCTGGAGGGGAAAAAGACCTGAGAGACGTAGGCTGGATTGAAAAAAGACCCTCAACCATCCCTAACTTTCGTTAATGTTCCTGGTAAAGGAGATTTCCTCCCCTGGTAGGATCAATACTTATTGCCCTGGTAGGCAGAGGCTGCGTTGGGTAGCTTTGGCCATGTGCTGCTTCCTTGAAAGAGTAGAACTGACCCCAAAATAATTCCTTCTGTGCAAGCAAGCCTAGAGAGGAATTAAAAACTGGCAACAGGTTCATCTGTGCCACTCCTCTTGGGGCAGTTTTGGCAGTGACAGGGACAGCCAGGACTACAGAGTCCCTTATTGCCATGTGTTGGAGCGCTCCCGGAGCTCTGCGAGCTCCGTGCCGAGGGCTGAGCTGGCCCCGCAGAGCGGAGGGCAGCTGCCCTGCTGCAGCCTTCTTCCAGCCGAGTACGGGCCCCTGCAGTATTTCATCGCTTCCCTCCTCTTAGGATTTTTTTTTTTTCTTCTTTTTGCTTAGAGATGAGCCTGGATTTACCCTTTCCTGACTCTGGATAAAATTGATCTATGGACCATCTTAGCTGCATGTAGCAGGCAGAACAAAAGCTCTGACCTGAAAATCTTGAGCGTTCAGATCCACCTCCAAACTCCACAGCTTGAGCCCATCTCCACTTTTAATTATACCAGACCATTCCCATGTGTCTTCGTAAAGAACGCATCCCCTTGTATCTGTATCTGCTTTAAAATTATATCAATTGCTGTTTTTCTAAATCCCTCTATCAAAGAAATCCTCTCCCCTCCCTACTAAATCTCTTGCACTTGGAACTTCAGGGAACAGAGCAGATGCAGTTTGATGCCCTCATCCAAACTAATGATTTGTTTCTGGCCGAGAACATGTTACCATCAAGGGGTTTTAATATTCTGCAGAATTTAGTGGAGGCCAATAGAGTAGGAAGGGGTTAGATGCTATGCCTTTGCCAAGATGTTTATGCAGCAGGAATGTTATTTATGTAAATCTGGAAGCACTCTTGAAGCGATAGCCTTGCTCTTGCATCTCAGACTTTTTTCATTAAGTCGTTGATCTTCCTTCAAAAAAAAAAACCTTTTTTTTTTTTTTAAATAAAAAATCCCTCTGAAAATCTAAAACTCGAGCATGAAAAGTGCTTGGGAAAAAATATTTACTGCACAACTGCTCCAAACTACCCACATTATACAGACCACGGCAATTTCTTGAAGAATGCTGGGGTGACAACTGCCTGATTCAGGGTTTCACACATCCTCTCCCCCTCTTCTCCAGCTGCCCCCTTTCTCCTTGTAAATGAAGTTATTGCATGCTCCGGCATCTGACTGTCCTCTTTAGGGTAAGCCTGTTTCACCTAAACAGGCCATGCACAGACACTAAATTAAAAAGTAAAGCTTGGAGGAAGTCCTGATGGCCAAAGTGTCTGCCCTAGGGACAAGCACCGCTCCTCACCCTCAGGCTGTTTCTGTCCCAGTGGTGCAAAGCCCTGCGGAGGAGACTGTGTTTCTGGCGTGAAGCAACCAAACTCTGGCAAAATTCAGCTTGTGTTCCTGAGGTTTTTTTGGAAGGATTTGCTCTCCTTGTAAAGTTTTTAACATGTTTTGTAAATTCCCTCCCTGTAAATAGCATAATAAATAAGTGCCGCTCGCTCGCAACTCTCTGTCTGTTAAAACCCAATGCCTAATGAAACAGTCTGGCAGGATGGATTGAAGGGCACAAGGTGGACATCTAAGATGTTTTTTTTTTTGTTGTAGGGGAAATCAGGTGCAAGCCCAAATGTCAGAGGGGGGCCACGCTGGCCATGGTCTGGCCCACTGGGTGCTCACTGCATATATCCTATCTATCCGTGTGACATGCAGCTTGTGGGGTGACAATAGCAGTGCAAAGTCGTGAATGAGGGGCTGGCAAGTGGAGAGATCCCGGGTGAATGTATTGCTCAGAGGCCAGGGTGTGAAGGAAGTTTCACAAATCCAGCATTACCTGCCTTCCCTGGAGGAACACAGGTAACAAACCTGCAGGGGCACTTCTCCAGAACCCGTTTACCTGCCCTGAAGAGCTTTAAAAATATCTCCAAAAGGGTTGACAGCAATTCTGGATCACTGTCTGGGTACACCGTGAAAAATCACCAAAGCTGGTGATGCTGTGACCTGCTCGCTTTGCCTTCAGGTGCCCGAGGAAGCTCCTACTGCAGACGCTCCCTGGGCAGGATTATTCTGCACACCATGGAAATCAAGAGCTGTGGTGAAGTGGCTGCTGTGTTTCAGGTACTTGAATGTGATGATTCCCACATAGAAACACACGTCCAAAATGATTAACTTGTGTTGTGCAGCCCATGTCGTTGCTGGAGCAGCTAGGGCACTGCTGATGCTGCGTATTAATATAATACATGCAGTGAAACAGCAAGCTTGGTAAGCAACACACTCCTGCAAACCAGTAACATGAACCAGTTGTGACTGGAATGAGCAAAGACTGAAACACCCTGGGAAATAACACTGATCAATAACGTTGCCAACTGCTAGGGTGAATGGGGAGTTCAGCCCATACAACTGATTCCTAGTTTAATGCCATACTCTTTCCTTGGCGTGTAACTCCTGTGACTTGGTGCAGATAATTGACCTCACTTATCTTTTGGGGATTTGCATTATCTGTGCTAGCAGCAGGATTTGACCGTATCTGATCCTTTCAGGACCCCAGCCAATCCAGTGGCAAAATATAAACATCTGCCTGGAAACTAATTTTGAAGGGCATATATGGTAATGATGCTGATTCAAAGACAGAAGACATGCACCTACAGATAGCACGGCTGGCATCCCAGGCCAGTGCCTTCTGCCTGTTGCTCGTGGATTCTTCCAAGTATAGCACGTTTATGTAACTCACAGTATCAGCAAAGGTAGTGAAACAGGCGGTGACACCAAGGCAAATATTAATGCTTTGTAACAGGGCGACCCAGGCACGTTCTGAGTGGTGAGAGAAAAGGAATGAAGCTGTCTTACAGTCAGCACCTGGCCACAGGGAGGCCACCATCATCCCAGTTTGTCCAAAGCTGAAAAGGAACAGGGCAACATCCTGAAATCCCTCCTTAATTAACCCTCTATGTTTTTGCATCCTAAGGATGGAAGCTGGCAGATTACACCAGATGTGCATCTGCCTTTAGGCTCCAGCCGGAGAGCTAAAATTAGCTTTTAGAAAAGAATGTGAAAAGCAACCAAGATGCATTTTTTTTATTGCACATTTTTGTTTGTCATGTATTTTGTTGGTGTGTTGTTTTTTCTTCTAATAGTAGGTATGTGACTAATTATCTACATTTTCTCTGAGCAGTTGTTACTGAGGTTTATTAACATCTGGAGTTTGACCTGGACCATCAGTGTGTGGCACTGGTAGCAAACAGGATTATGATGTGGCAAAGGGACATTCTTATGTGCATAAAGAATTCTTGGACTCCTTCCTGCTAGGGATGCTTGGATCCCTCAGAGATGGGTGTGGGGTTTATGAGGAGGGGGAGGAGGGGTTACTTGCTGGTTTTTGAATCTTGATGGGTAACACCCTACCCGTGGGGCAAATAGCAGGCAAATCAGAACCAGGAAGTGATGTGGCACATGCACAGGAAAAATGATGGGTGGGGAATGTTAACCAAACTCGAAAGGAACTTGGGATAGGTGCCAGGCCATGTTCTGGTTCAAGCCTTTTGCTTGGCTCCTGGTTTGACTCAAGTCGGTGGCCCACTCAGTAAACCCCATACCTCTGAGAAGACTGATGCAGCAAGAGGCAGGAAGTCTCTTGTTTTTGTTTTTAGACATAATTTGGACCAGGACGTGATGGGGATTGTCCCTTAGATGATTGCTTACTCATGGCTGTTGTATTGCTCAGCACCCTTCCTACTCTCTATCGTGCAGTTCATCTTGAAAGGAGCTAACGCTGTCAGCATGGTGCTGATGTGATGGGAAAGGTTTCTAACGGATGCTTGGTTTGGTCAGTACAGTCTAACAGCAAGGGGTGACTCCAGGAGCCAGTGCTCAGCCGGCAGCTCTAACACTTCATGAGTTTTAAGGCAAATCTAGGAGTGGCTAGGCTTGGAAAATCACTGAGGTCACCAGCTGTCCTCCATGGTCATTAAACTTCATGGATAGTGGGTTCCTCTTAGAGCTCGATGTGCAATTTTCACTCCAGTATGGCTCCTTGTCTTCATAGCAGGGTGTTCTTTAGATACCTGATAGTGTCAGTCTTCTGTGCTAGTCTGGCTGTTAGCTGATGACGATCCAAGTTTAGGGGGACAGTAGATCTTGAATGTATTTATACCTGCTTGGATGTATTTATGCCTCTGCCTATGAGCCCCGAAACCAATCGGTGCTGGATCAGAGCTTTTCCAGCTTCTTCATATGAGAAGTCCAGTTAGCCCTGCCATCACCCTGGAATGATCAGGCCATAGCAGTGGTCAAGCCCTGCATCCTCTCCCAAGATGCTGGGCTTCAGGAGGTAGGAGGGCCTGTAAGAGGTGGAGGACAAGGATTCCCGCATTTCACGTGAGATCCTGTCCCACCGCAACAGCTGTACTGACCTACGACATCATGCGAGAGGTGCAAAGTGACCATAGTATGAGACAGGATTTATCTTTTGAAGGTAATTATTCAGAGGAACCAAAGACTGTGGATTAAAGAATGTCCTTCAAGGAACGCTGAGTATCTGAGCCCAGGGAGCTGTTAGGTACATATGATCTGATGAAATAATTAGGAAAATATGCCTGGTTTCCTTCAATGAAACGTGCAAGCTATCTCTAAATGTTCATTCGTTGTGTAGAGATTTTACTGCATGGATCCTAATTTTTCACAGCTGTAAACAGAAGACAAAGGGTGGTGGAAAAAAAAAACCCAGTCTTAAGTAGGAAGGAAGAGGTGTGTGATCAGAAAACCTTTGGCAAGTTAAGAGGATTAAGAAAGGCCCCAATGTTCTGATTTTAAGTTTTCTGAGTTGGACTAACATCATGGATTAGATTTGGGTGGTTAAGAGGAAGAAAATACCTCATTAAAAAGAAGCAATTGGGTTTAAAGTTGTTGCAAGACAATGGCTGAAACAGCTCAACTGGAATGGTCTCGCTTGCTTGATTCTGGGGTTTTGTGTGTGTTTTAAATCCCTCCCCCACCTCCTCACTGCCAATCTCAAAGCCTACAGGATTTGCTTTAAAATATATTGCCTTTTTTCCCCCCTCTCCCCTCTTGGCATTGCTGTATTTGGGCTGTGTCGTGCTCGACGGTGAAGCTGGGCTGATGGCAGGAGCAAGGAAACCTTTCCTCTGGGGGCTGTGAATGCTGAAAAGTGGTGCTGAAAAAAATAAGAGACCGGTCTTATTTTTATCCAATTATTTCAAGTCCACCTCTTCCTTTATAAAAGCAGTGTTGGATTTTTGCACCCTTAGTCTTTGCGAGGTGGTAAACTGGTAGTAATTAAGCAGATGACCGTTGCGGTGAGATTAAATTCTGCAGCTGAGAAGGGGGCTCGGGGCTGAACTCTGGTGGCCAGCAGAATTGTGGGAAGATCGGAGGGGATCCATGTTTTAGAGAAAGAATAGAATAAATACTGACCTGAAAGAGCAGAGGCAAGCAAAGTCAGCATGGCAAGAAGGCAGCCAGGAGGTTGTAGGGTGGTAAACAGCAAAGCACACAAAAAAAAAAAACAAACCCCCAAAACAAAAACAAACAAACAAAAAAACACCAAAAAAACCCAAACCACACAACTTAAGCTGTGTCTGTGACCCCCTTTCCTGAGAGACCACCTGAGAACTGTTTAGTGCTGGCTGAAGGCTCACGTGGCAGGGCTACCCACGATTTAAAACTCTCTGGTGGCTCGTTGGCAAGTTTCGATTTGTTCTTGGAAGCCACCAGGAGAAGAGCCGAGAGTGCCGCGGCTTGGGCAGGTGCAAGTCCCGTCAGCGTCGTCCCACGTGGAGCTCAGGCCAAGAGGGTGTCAGGAGGTACCGTGTGACCCTCCTCGAGAAGCCGGTTTGGGTTTGAGAGGGGCTCGGGCTCTTCCCAACGGCAGCATGTGCTGGCAGCAGCCAACCTCCGCCGACAGGCCGGGACCCTGCTCACTTGGACCACCGCGCCGTTACCTCGACCTTCTCTTGGCCCGCCCTCCAACCAGGCAGGCCTTCTTCATTTTCATGCTGAAAGCAGAGCGGTTCCTCTGAGAACAGCTCTTGCAGTCGTAACATCTTGCCAATGGAAAAAGTGACACTAAAAATAAACTTGTTTCGGAAAGAAGCAAAGGCAGCTTCCAAAAATCCCAAACTAAAAAGAAAAAGGAAAAAAAAAAAAACAACACCAAAAAACCCCAAAAAAACCCCCGCCACCACCCCAGTCTAGACAGCTGCACTAGGTGGAGGCAATAACAACCAAAAGGAATAAATTAAACTGCGGTTAAGGGGAGAATTTGTCTCCCCTGATTGCAAGACAAAAGAAACCCAATTCCTTGTTTGTAGAAAGAGATGTTTGGGAATTTCTCAGGCCAGCTGAGGGCCTATTAGAGTGATGTGAACTGGAAATGGAGTTAGAGGGCTTTGGCTGGTTGCATGACCCAACTCCGGACCACACACAATACGCGAGGCTTTGACAAGGCGGCGAGTAGTGGTAGGTGGCAAAACCATCTGTTATTCCACTGAAGAAGAAAATGGATTTCTGCTGCGTGGCCTCGGCACCATCCGTGGTGGCGATGGGAGGAGAACGAGTCCCTCTCCTGCCACATGTCTGCCTCTGGTTCTCAGAACTGCCCGGCAGCTACAGCTGTGTTGGTCATTAACGGAGATGAGTTGTGACCGTGGTTTTAAAATCCACAAAGTGGTGGATTTCCCCGTTTTGTCCTTCCAGTTGCAAACAAACTGAAGTGGGTCCTGCCCATGCTCTGGGTGGGTTTTGCTGCTTTTAGCTTCGTGTTATTCCTGGGTGTTGTGGCTGTGCAGTTCACAAAGGGGTTTGTGCTTTTTCGGTGTCCCAAGGCTTACACGTATGTGTGTGTGCCACACAAACGTCGACTTGTGTGCCAGCTATTTGATTCAGTGTGGGCAGGATTTCATCCTGTGTCAGTGCTCACAGAGACTTCAAGGGGGAAACTTTACCATGTTTGTTTATTTTTTAACTTCTAAGGGAACAACTGAAAACTCATCTGAAGAAATAGCCGTGGTCATGTTCTCAGTCGCCTTTGTCCTCTTAATGAAATCTGTCATTGGTCTGCGTATTATCTGTCTTGTGAAAATGAAATATCTTTTCAAGAACGGACGTTTAAAACATAGGAAGGAAATTAAATGTTTCTGGTTTGGGAGCCGTACCTGGAGCCTGCCTGCACCTTGGTTCCCATCCCGTGGCACAGGGAGCAGAGGGAGGACCTGTGGGGTATCACACGTCGTGTCTTCTGTCCTGGAAATCGGCGGCTGATGGACACAAATGAGGCCAGCTTGCCCATGTGCCGTCATTAAGGGTCACTTGATATTTGATAAAAGCCTCAGTGTCCAGACCGAATTCCAGTTTGCTTATTGAGATTTTTCCTACGTGAAACTCATCCCGTGATTTCAGCTGAAACCCAGATTTTTCTTTGCCTTCCCTGCAGCCGTGCGCTGCAGAGGGGCTGCGTTTCGGGGGCAAACACAACATGGGTGGGTTTGCTACAACCGGTTGGTAAAGTAGCTCAAGTACACCGACATCCAGCTTGGAAAAAAGGGTTTGCAGCTGGCTTATTTATTCGCCGCTCGCAAGTTTCCTTTTTTTAGTTTAATTATTGTTTTAAAATTGGATTGTTACTATTTTTTTAAGGTAGTAGCTAGCTGTTTGCAGCCAGACACATAGAGCTGATGAAATCCCAATACCTTAGCTCAGCGGGGTTTTGATTCAATATCAAACCTGGCTCAGAATATGTGGAGTGTTGTGGTATTTTTGAAGCCCCGGTGAGGGCACTGCTGGCACAACAGGCGATGGCAGAGGCTAAACTTGGAGTTTTGTGCTCAGAGAGGTCCAGTGAAGTGTTCCCGTCCGCGGGCTCGCCTCCTGCTCGTGGTCTGCGGCGGGCTGGGTTTGTTTGCTTGGGATGTGGTAACGCCACGTAAACAGTTTGGGTTGGGTTTGGCTTGTCGTCTTCCTGTGTCAGGCAGGTTGCACTGAGCCGTGCTGGGGGCTTAGCCAGCCTTTCAAAGGGAAGGAGCCCGGCACGAGCACACCGGCTGTGTCAGTCCGTGTTCTTTATCTCCAGTGATGGTCTGCAAAACATGGGCTAGGGAGAGGCGAGAGGCGGGTGCTAGCTTCCAACCGAGGGACCAGCTGAGCTGTTGATGCACCCTGTTGTGCAATGCCAGGGAGCGGGCGGGGAGGGAGGTGGCGTGGGTGCTCCAGGAAAAGAAGCTTTACTTAGAATTTGCTCCTACATTGGCACAAAGCGACCCGAGATGCACAGCCACGCAAAATCCCTGCCTTGACAAGTGCTGCTGCCGATAGGAAAACTTTAAGTATTTATGTTTGCCTAGAAGAAGGCACGCTGCTGAGCAGCAGATACGCTAAATAGTCAGCTCATTATTTCCAGGTGAGCTTAAGGGGGAAGCCACGAAGATCACTGCAATAATAAATCCACCCTACGCAAACAGAAGATGAACAGGATGCTGGGAGCCGTGCAGTTTTCCCCAGCTGCTCTGCAAACATTAAACACCCCTGTGAGGTGTGGGAGCTGGACTCTGCCACAGCCGGGCTTACTGTACACGCCGCAGAGCCCGGCACGGCCCAAGCAAGGCAGTGGGCAGATAATCATCAAGGTGTTGCTGTATGAACGGTTGATAAAAGGCATCGTGCTATTTCTCTCCCACCTGACCTGCTTCCTCCTCCCCAGCCCCTTTTGATGTTTGCTTTCATGGTGATTTCTTACAATGTGAAATTCATCCTGGTTTTAATGGTTTGGGGATGATGTGTTTTTTTCAGATGAACAGAACAAGGATGTAGAGCTCTGAAAGATGCCTCTGCTCTTTATCAGCGATTTCTTTCAAGTACTAAATGCTTTTTCTTTCCCTTTTTGTTCTGTAAAGGTGGATTCTTTCCCTGAGCTGTTTACTAATTAAAATTTAGTTGGTAAAGAATAAGCATATTGTCCCTGCCACAGTTTGATCTATTGTTATTAGGGCTCTGTGTTGTTACAGATGAGATCAAAGAATTTAATTTATGATGGGTGGATAGGTCAAGTTCAGTCGTCTGAAGCGAGTGCTGGGTAGAAAGCACAGTCAGACAATAACATCTTAAGCAGTAGCCCGGATAATAAGCTTTTTCTTATAATGCAGCCCCACTTTCTCCATATTTTTTTTTTTTACTCAAAATCAAGCTGTCCTTTGGATATAAATATTTGAGGACAGTCGGATGCAGTCTGTTAAACCCTCTCTGCCTTTATTTGGTACAATATCCACAGGAGATAATACAACACCAGAGGACTCAGAGGCTTAAGATAGAGGAAAAATCACGGGACCATGGTGGCGTGTTTCAGCCAGCCCAGTTCACAGGTTTGTGTCATGTCTGCATGTAGGCTGCAACTTCCTATGATATTTTTAACATTATTTTAAAATACTCCTTGAGCTTGCAGCAAGAATCTCTAATTAAGATCTAAAGCTGATGCTGCAAAGTCTTAGTCACACCCTAATAACAAAAGGGGAAGGGGGCGGGGGGAACCAATTTATTGGGTCTGCTTATAGTCTCTGGCTGCAATATTTTTCTTGAACTCTGCTCAAAGAGGAATGGGTTGGATTATTTCCATTTCATCTTTATTTATTACACATCAGCATGCAGCACTGTTATGAAACCAAGCAAGACACCCACCTCTCCCCTATGCCTATGGAAACCATGAGGACTGGCTTGACATGCAAGATGAGTAACCTGGGAGCAGTTTCTGGACTCTATTATTAGTATGTGTCTATGAATGCATGGTTAATATAGCTGGATACGTGGTTTGTGCTTCCCTTGTATTCTGCCCAGCTGGAGCCTGGAAGTTGTCTTGGGTGGGAACCACATCTCCTGGCGCCTGTTTGGAGGGCGCTGGGCACACCAAGGGCTGGTGGAAGAGGCAGGGTAGCTCAGGGCTGGCGCTCTGCTCGTAATCAGGCAAAAGGAACTTTTCTGTCAGCTCCGTCACTGAGCTTTGCCTCTCCGTGTGTTTTTCTGTCCTAGCAAGGGCTGTGGTTGCTTTGGGCCAGGTAAACTCATCATAGGACAGCTAAGCTGTAGCCTGGGTGAAAGGGGCAAAATATCACTGCATTAAAAAAAACAAACAAAAAAATCCCTTTCCATGGACTGCTTCACGGAGAAGGTAACCGCGTTAGCTCCGTGGATGGGTCTCTGTGGGCGAGTAGTCCCCAAGCCCCTATGTGACAGCTCAGTTTGCTTGCCCAGAGGGTCCATGTCTTCCTGGCTCGTGAAGCTTTGGTTTTGATCGACACTCTCATCTAAAGACCTGGGAGCCCTCTCCTGCTCTGGGCTTCTGCTCCATGTCCCTCTCTGTCTTGGCTGGCTATTTTTTGTCCAGTTGGGTGGTAGTTTCAGCTTGTCGTGCTGATGGCTCCACCTCCTCTCTGTCTGCTCCTGCTCCCAAGCTGCAGCCTCCACTCCGCAGCTGCGCATGGCACTATGGCCATGACCGGGGAACTGATTTGGGATTTAAAAACTAAAACCATGGAAGTTACTCATAAATTGGGATGTTTTTGTGGAGTTATTTTGAAGCCAGAGCAGTTCCTCAGGCTGGTTCCGAGTGTGGCCATGCACAGGGCTGTGCTGGGGGGGCAGAGGGATGCTGTGCACTGGGAGAGGAGGGGATGCTCGGGGAGGGGATGCCCCGTGCCCGCATCTCAGGGGGGTTCCCACCCATGACGTGACCTCAGGAGACTGGCTGCAAACCACGTGTGGTACAGAAACAGCTTTCTCCAATGGCTGTGTCGGAGGACTCACAGGATTGGCAGCAGTATTTCAGCTGTGTCAACACAATCACAGTATTTTCAGTTCCTGATAACATCCTCAGTTCCTGATTCACCCTTTCTAGGGACTTTTTTTTTTTTTTTTTAAAACATTGAGAGATTAAACTCTGTAAGGTGTAACTGCAGCTGGTACAACCCCGTGCTGCTGCTTTCGTTTAGGAAAGGCTTGGTCAGGGCTGTTCTCCAGTTGCTTTCTATTTTCTCGTTCATCCGTACCTGCAGACTGATAATCCACAGCCGTAACAGCGCAACATGGGAACAGATGATGCTCTTAGGGCACTTTTTTAACCCAACGCGAAGCTGTGAGTATGCGATACCTCGGCATGTCCTTGTAAATCTTGCAACCCGGGAGTTAGATCCAAGAAGTTCATACACTCCGGATAAGCCTCAGGGATGCTCACACACGTTGTGTTGCTCATCCAAGCCCAAGCCCCAAAACTTTTAAAATTTTCTCATTACAGCTCTGTCTGCCAGTCAGCTTGGAAGCTTTAAAAGGGGAACTGGTGGGTGGTACAGTGTCTGTCTTAGTGTCTTCATTGCATTTACTGTCTCTTCATTTTCTGGAATAAAAGCTTAAGATTTTATTTCTCATGACTTTACAATGTATCATCTTGGAAATCAATCTTCCCCTTTAGTTTACTTAATAATACTGTCAAAAGTCATCAGCTAGAAAGCATTCGGTGGCGATTACAAGAAATCTTTTCAAACCCCACTCCCCTCTATGATGAGAGAGACAGACACAAAGAAAATCTTTTACAACTTATTTTTTCTGTCTTAGTAAAATAAAAGCAGCCCCCTGAGAGGCATTAGTAACTGTTGAGAACCAATATTTAGAAGTAGTAATTTATCTTTGTGTTTATAGAAACCACAATTAAATATTTTTAAAATCTCCAGAAAATTATAATTAGGGATCTGTAGCCAAATTTTTGGACGGGGAGGAAAAAAAATATGTAAAAAGGCTTTTAACGTCTAGGGATTTGTGTTGTTTGTTTCTGTTGACTAATATATACAGTAAACTGCCTGAGTCCTGAAGTGACTCATGGGCTGTGCAGATGGTGAGCTTTCCTCCGGGCTCGCTGAGTTAATTGAGTAGGAAGAGATGCTGCGTAACCGCCTCCTCCGGTCCCATGTCCTTGTCCCCTGCTGCAAAACAAGAGGGTGTGTGAAAACCCCTCCTGGAGACCCAGCTGCAGGAATATTGGGTTTTCCAGGCAATTACATTGTTGGGAAGCTTGTGCTCTGACCCGATGTGAATGAAACGAGATTACTTGGGGTCTTCTGGAGGCTGCCAAGGTGAAAGCCAAGTGGAGGATGCAGGCGCGTGGGAGCAGAGCAGCTCCTGGAGGGCAGCGTGGCTTCCTTAGCGTCAAGTTTCTGAGGGCTGGTTCCTACCTGGGAGGGGTCTTGATGCGAGCAGTGCTCTGTCTTCCTTTCTCACTGCCGTAGCTAAGCGTTTGCCGCTTTCATGAAGATTTTGAGGGGAAAAAAGTAAAAATAATTAAAAAAAAGAAACCCAGACACCACACACACACACACACACACACACACACACACAAAAACCTAACCAAGAAAACTACCCATGCACAAAAAAAACCCAAACCCAACCTACAACCAAAACCCCCTTACCCTGGGTGACCCCCTTTGTTGCCTGCCCCTGCTGCTCTCGCTGTGTGCGTGGACCATGTCCAGGGAAGGGCAATGGAGCTGGGAAGGGGCTGGAGCACGAGGCTGATGGGAAGCAGCTGGGGGCACCTGGGGGGTTTAGGAGGCTCCAGGGAGACCTTCTCGCTCCCTACAACTACCAAAAAGGAGGGTGTAGGCAGGTGGGGGTCGATCTCTTCTCCCAGGTAACAGGCAACAGGAGAGGATACTGCCACAAGGGGAGGTTTAGACTGGATATTAGGAAAAACTTTTTCACCAGAAGGGTGGTCGAGCACTGGAACAGGCTGCCCAGGGACGTGGTGGAGTCGTCATCCCTGGGGGCATTTAAGAGACATGTAGAAGTGGCATTTGGGGACATGGTTTAGTGGTGGGCTTGGCAGTGCTGGGTTAAACAGTTGGACTTGATGATCTTAAAGGTCGTTTCCAACCTAAATGACTCTGTGATTCTTGTGCGCAAGAGAAGGGGAGCTGTGCTTTGTCTCAGTAATGAACTCTGACTGTCCAGGAAAGCATTTATTTTTGCAAAATTAAAAAAAGGGTGGGGGAGAGGGGGAGTCAATGGGTCTGTTTATAGCTATATAAAAAAGGCAGAAAAGTTAATGCTAGCATATGTTGCTTCATGTTCCCAGAGCAAAAACATTTGCAGGATAGTAGTCCAGAGCGCAGGTGGTAAGCGATCAGTACCTTTATTTATTTATTTTTAAGGGATGGCAGGACAGCTCACGCAAGGGAGGAGGTGAATGTATACAGCCCCTATCGACACGTTATATTAATGCGTGGATACTGTAGGCATTGCATTGCATAGACTTTATGGGTCTGTACCCAAGTACGAGGAGCTCTAAAGCTACATCATCCATTTAGCAAGTCTAAGTTCTCCTCTGCTTGTCCTTCTACCTGCTACGGGCATCAACAGGCTGGGCTGGGGAGTGTGCCCAGCCAGCCCCCCGTGCAGAGGTCCTCCCAGGAGCCTGGGACAGGGTTTCTCCATCTGCCCTCCCCCTACCACAAGGTTTTGTTCAGCAAAAGGTGTGTCCCCCCAGCGTGGTGGCTTGGTGCTAAAGGAATGTGAGAACAGGGGGTGCAGTGGGGCAGTCGGTGGAGGACTGTGGGGGGGGCCCTCTCTGAGTCACGGTCACGGCCGTGTCTGCGTGGCCGTGGAGGGTGGGTGCTGTGATGGGCAGGGCAACAAAGGGGCAGTAGCCCTTGGGACTGCTGGGTTTGGTTTAGGAGATCCTGGCTAAATGGCACAAATACACCACTTCTGCGTCACAGCTCCTGGTCTATAAAATGCTGAAGACGCTTTCTTTTTTCCCCTTGTTGATGCAGGTTTTCGGGGCGAGGGACTGACACCCGGCACGAGCTTTTAAACCATGTAGCCCAAAAGGTACAGGCTCTAGTAGGTCACTAACCACGTGCTACCATGATGATGGCACCCAGACATGACACCTCTCTTTACAGATCTGCACAGACTGTATATTTTTCTTCAGGGATACACATTCCTAGAGATAAATCTCTTTCCTTAATCTCAAATATTTGGTTGGCGATTACTTGTGTATCTTGCAGATTTCACTGGAAGCGTCCTTTGGTGGTTTTGTGACAGAAGATGAACTTTTTCTCTTTTCTGTTGCTGTAAGTGATCAAATAGAGACAAAACCCCATTTCCTGCCTTGCTGTGTCTTCTGAGGGGGAGGTGGGGGGATGCTGGTGAGAGATCATCCCCCTTCAGAGGATGGTGACCTGGACTGTGAGGCCACCATCCAAACACAGGTAACTGGCCAGATAACTGGCAAGGCTCCAGGACCTCATATATCCTCCCTGCCTTCAGGATCCAGGTGTTGCAAGTTACGGATCTGATTCTCCTGACATCAAGTAGGGTTTCCTCAATTTGTAAGACCAACAGAAGGGTTGACCACAAAGATCCAGGGCTTAGAGGTGTTGTGATTATTTGATTTGCAGGGCATGTAGCACTGATGTTATCTTCCATGGTGAGGGAAGGTCCTAAGTGCTTGTTGTATCAGGCCCATAGTTTGCTTTCCCATTCAGACCAGGGCCAGGTACTCCAGTATAAGTTGGGAACTTTGGAACTGGGACTCATAGGCTCTCTGCTTCCCATCCCCCCCATAAGACTGTCCAGGAGATGGTCTGGTGCGACAGCAGGCAGGACTCAGATTGGTGTGACAGGCTGGGCTCTGCTGGGACCCTGCCTGTTTTCCCTGGGACTGTTGTCCATATTGACATTTTCATGGAGCACTTTGATCACTGACAAATTGTTTTCTGCCAGAAATGTTCCACCAGAGAGTTTGCAAACCGACCTTAAGAGTAGGTTAACTAATAATTAATGATGCTTTTTCTACATGCATTCCCACAGGACCCATTGCTGGTGGCTTGATTGAAAACATGAATGAGTTAAGCTTTACTCCATCTCTGCAAGTCAGAGAAATATGTCATTATTTTTTCTCGATAACACAAGCAGTCGTTCAGCGTGCTAGACTGGATGCAGCACAGCGCGAGTCAGGAGTTTTGCCGATTTTCCCGTTAACAGAGCTGAACCTTATCCCGGTGTAAATAGCAGGACCCTCCTGTGCCAGGTACGAGGTCAGCCCCCATCCACCCCACGTCATGTCGCACCCGTGAAGAGGCCACCTGAAGACCAGCTGAGCCAGTCTGTCTTGGACTGGGTGTAGTAAAGAGGGTTGGGGAAAACCACGCCAAAATTTGAAGGCTTTCCTGATGTCTTTATTAGCAAGGTCTGTTTTAAAATCGAGTGAGCTCTGGCTGGGGTCTCTATCTGTTCCAGCTGTAGCGTTATGGCACGAGGACAGAGGCACTCTCCTGAGTGTGAAATACTGCGAGGAGTGAGTTCATTTTGAACACGAGGGTGGCCTGGCAGCGGGCAATACCATGGAGAGAAGCAGTTAGACCAGGAAGGAGTCTGAGCATTTCAAGTTCTCTGGTTTTGAGAGCATTTCCTAGGTTTTTTAATTCATTGGTTTGCTTGTTTTTGTAACGGGAACGATGGTGGTTACCTCACCGCTCCGGGCTTGCGCTGGCGGAGGGCGCTGGGGGAAGATCAGTCATTGCTGTTGTTGAGGCTTCACCGATAACCTCTGCCTGGGGCTGGATGAAGCTGCAAACGCTGAACGCTGCCTGGTCTTCTGCGATGGGAAAGCGCTTTTTTTTCCCCTCTCTGGTTTATGTATTTTCTTAATGCGTGTTGATGCTGTGTGTTATTAAAATCGATTACCTCCTTCACTTATTTCCTTTCTTCTGGACTCAATTACTTTCCATCTCTCTTTTTTCTTTTTTGCAAAGTGGGTTGAAGCTGATACGGAAGAAATAATATCCAATCTCTATTTCTTAAGGTACAGGACCAGTCTGTCAGGCTGTTGGCACAAAACAACAATTGTTTTATTGTCGGGGTAAGTAAATAAGAACAAGAAGTCTTAAGTATTGGCATATGTTGATACTTGGCCAAAAAGGTCTCTAAACAATACATTTTCTATTCATTCCAGAAACCTCATACTCCGTTATTTTTCATTTAATGCTGTTGGCAAATACCCATGTCACCATCTAATTTTGACTGTAGTTCAACTTTTTTAGTGCAAAGCTAATCCTCATTATAGTTGTAAACATGTGTTTCATTTGGCCTCGTGCTCATGTGCTAAAGTGACAAAAGCAATCTAGGGTTTCTATCAGAAATGGAGATGTATAGGTAAGCATTTTGTTCGGTCTACTTCATCTTTTATACAGTGAAAATCAGCCCAGTTGCTTAATAGGGAAGAATGTTTTTATAAGCCTCTCTGTGCTCTCGTGCTTGGCCTGTTTCCTGCTCTGCATCTTTTTTTGGAAAGATGGGACACACCAAGGAGGAAAAGAACAAGTGAAACTGCGAACGATCATGAGAGCCATTAGGGTCTTGTGTGGCGGCTCTGTGTGTGTCTTCTACATCTTCATGTGCTCTTCAGGCACCAACTATTTTTTTTTACTTTTTATTTCAATATGCCTCAGTTTTCATGGAGATGTAAAAGTTCAGTCCTTAATGAGGCTTTACTCAAAGTGAATCTTCTTTAAAATGAGACTTCATGTAAGGGATCACAAAGCAGCATCCCTGAAGTTACAATTCACTTTCAGGCAATTTTATTTTGCACGTTTTATAGTTTTTAAAGGCAAAATTCAGCCTGACTTCCCTGCCTCTAGTGGAGCAAGTGACAAACTGTTTATCAAAATAATCAGATTCCCAGAAGCCTGGCGGTGACTACACCTGAGGTTTAAGTGTTGTCAACAGTCACCAAACTCCTTAAACGCAGCACCGCAAAAAAAAACCCAAAGCCCTGAGCCTTCCGAGGACAACAAGACACCGCTTCTCTGAGTCAAGTGGGACCAGACCTGGTGACTATGGTTTCTTTCATAAGGACGGGATGGGATAGAATACAATAGCACAGAATAAGATCTTTCCAGTTGGAAGGGACCCCCAACAATCATCTAATCCAACTGCATCAATGTCCAACAACAAAAATTATCCCATTGCAGTGAAGCTCCTGACTGAAGTATAGATTCCTGTTGGCTCTTTTGCGAATTACTGCTAAGTTACGATGTCACCTAGGAATAGGTCAGAGGGAGAAGGCCGGAGGCACATGGTGAAGGAGGAGCTTTGTTCCTGGCTGTGGTCTGCAGTGTGATGGGGGTCAGCACTGGTGGTTGCAAACTATTGCCATCCTGCAGTGGGGATGGTGAAATAGGAAGTCTCCTGAGAAATTCCCCAGCAGACACAGTCCATCTGCTTGGACTGGGGTGGGTACCACAACTTCAGCAGCTGGCAACTTGGTCAAGTTTGCCTGCGCCAAAAGAAAAACAGTTTGCCGCAAAACATTCCTCTATGTTCAAATACACGCTTTGGCCACAAACATTTCTCTGTGTTTGCATATACCACTGAGTCGCAAATTGTCTTCTTGTATTTAAATAGGTCCCAAATTCAATCCATACATTTCCAGTCATTATCACCCCATTATCCTTTCTCTTTCTTGCTATTTTTCTCACCAAGCAGTGGTAAACCCCAGGCCCTTTCTCAAACATGTGGTTGATATAAGAGGAAAGTCCTTTTCAAATATTAGAATGGTTTTAAATACTGTTTTATAGCAATCGTGGTCATCTGCAAGAAATCAGTTTTCAAAGAAGTGTTTGATGGACTGACAACCACTTGAGCCTGGGATGAAATTCAATGGTCCAGTACAAACTGGGTTAGGACTCACTGTTCCGGAGAGCACCGGAGTTTAGATGAGACTAATGGAGCTGAATTTTGAAACTACCCATTTGCCTTTTGAAATTTGTTGGGATCCAGGCTGGCAACAGCAAAATAACATTTTACACCATGAAGTGGTCACCCTGATTTGACAACGATGGAAAACTGCGGCTGTCCAATAGCTGTTGGAGCGCCTGAAGCATCCATCCTACGGCACTTGTCACCACATTTAGCACAACCGTGTTGGTAACCAGGGCAAAGAACTGGACGAGTCTTGTGGTGACCGAGGCTGGAGGAGACCTGGTTTGTGTCAGGTAGGCTTGAAGGTGCAGCACACGGAGATTTCACCCTGATGGTGCCATGGGAGAAGTTCAGGGCTCTGACATCTCTGATGTCTGCAGCAGACACGTGACCGTGAAACCGGATCCTAGAGGAAAAAAATCTCTTTTCTGCCTTTTAGCAGTTCCCTAGAACCCTCATCATTTAGGTGAGGGGTTTTGGGGGACATCGCTCTTGAGCCTAGGTGCCTGCTCTGTGAGGATCAGAGCTAGCTGAGACCTTAAGAGTACGGAGGAAGGTGGCATGCTGTGCACAGAGGGCAGTGGTAAGGAGAAATGAGAAATGTGTCGGACAAGTCACCCCATCTTTCACTGGCCCAAGGGACAAATGCAGTCATGACCTCCCATCCTCTCGATTAAAGCTCTAAAGTTTTTACTGCTTCCACCCAGTATATCTATTTTTGTTATATAGCTTCCCCTAACAACATTTATCACCCTCCAATGCACGCAGGTTTGTTTCCTACATGCTTCAATTTATGCTTTTTGCCATTAACTGCATGTTGTTTTGTCTGTCGATTTAGAGGACTTTCAATGTGAAGTTTCAGTGTGTTAATATGGAAGAAACTCAAAAAAAACTCTTTCTTGGCTAGAATTCATCGGGTTCTCAGCAGAATGGTTGTGTTTCGAGTTGCTATATTCACTGTGCTGCATGGCTGATGTACCCACGGGATGAGCTACCTGCTGAATTTTCCGTCGTTTATATGGGTTTTACTGGACATCCAGGTTCAGAAGCAGCAATGACTTGGGGTTGCTTTGGTTTTTCTAGTTTTCTTTTTTATTTGTTTGGGTGCTGGAAAGGAGCAGTCAAGGCTTTAGTGATCAGGAGCCGACACCGGTGCTGCTTTAAAAATCATTCATGCTTTTCAGGTGCCCAGCTTCCAAACTACTTAGGGCACAAGGGGAAATGTAAACATTGTTCTGTTATTCAACCTACTACACAAGAGCATTGAGCCTGACAAGGCTGCAGGTACCCCCGTGTCCCGTCCTTACCTAGATCAGACGCTGATATCCCTCCCCAGTGACACACAATCTGGCAGGCTGCTTTTCACTGTAACAATTGGCCACTGTAAATGTTGGTTATGCTTCTTCATGCCTGCCCTGCCAGAGCTACTTCCAGGAGCTTTTCGCTGCATTTCTCAGGATTCAAGCTTGTAGCAGATCTTTCTTAAATGCCGTTTGAGGGCATGTTGCATTTAATTGATCTGTATAAGGAGGGAGGTGATTTTAGATATTCTCGTGAACCTCATATCAAAAGGCTATCCAGACTTTTTTTTTTTCTCTCTCTCTAAGATATACGTGGTATTAAAAATTGTGAGACTTCTTGGTAGAGCAAAGGTCATGATGGATGAAGCTGTTTGTAGAGCCCAAAGCTGGCTGCAGAGCGTGAGATGGATTTCAGGTTGTGCTGTTAATAGGCTTTACGCTGGACACGGGGCAGGTAACGAGGCTAACGAAGCTGAAAGTGCTTGTCGCAGAAACGAACACAGGGAGGGCCTCAGCAGGAGAGAGGGGTGATGAGCTCAAAGGTCGTTATCGAGAGCAAAACTTGGTGTCTTTGCTGGTGCACTGGTCTTGGAGGGAAAGCAGAGGAGGAGCCATCCCCTCTGGCCCACCACTGGTACACCCTGCTCTGCCTTTGATGAACATGATCCATATTTATACCCAGGCCAGCAGAGATCGCAGGGCCAGGTCTGGCAAATACTAACGGTCTGACTTTGCAACAGCGTAAGAGCTTTCAAAATGCTAATTTAAAGTATAAGACATATATAAGAATTATAAGCAGTAATAAATGTGTTCCAACCCAGGCAGGAGAGAATTACTTCTTCTGATCAGCTGGCAGAGCTGGATTTAGAACAGGACTCTGGGCTTTGGTGTAGTTTGAATTAAGCTGGATTTCTGCATTTTATTATTTTTATAGTCTCTTCCCGTCCGACAGAGATCTCTATTTCTTTGCTAACGTAAAGCGTATGACTCTGTGTTGCGTACACTGTGCATAGCTCAGGCAAGAAGGTGGCAGCAGCCCACTCCTCTGCCAGGGAATCATTGTGCGTGATGGTTCAAGGCTCCCCAGGCTGGTGGATGCTCCCAGGATGGTCCTCCCCAGCATGCCGGCATCCGAGGGGAGACAGCCTCTTCCCAAAAACCTACCCTCTCTTGCTGTGCTGAGAGACCTTCTCTGCTGGCCCTGAAAGCAGTAGGGAAGTGCTCCCATCTAGAGCAGTTTGCTTCTCTTTGCTTACCTTTGGCCTCTGGGTCAGGAAACCTTAATAATTTCCTTTTTATTAATTTAATCCATAGTTCCTAGTAATTACCATAAATTAAGCCTGCTGGGGGGGAAAACACAGCCAATAAAGTACAGAAACTGCTAGCTTTATTTGGTAACGTCAGTACCTGGAGGATTGTTTCCTGTAGGTCAGTCCCTTGGTTGCTGTGATTAACTTCGGATCAGACCAGACCAAAAGGCAGAGAGTTTCCCATCCACCTTTTAAACGAGGCTCAGCCGTGCCAGGAATTCTGCTAATGCACAGGGTCCTATTAAACGCTTAACCTTGGTGTGAAGTGAACTTATTCCTGCCCCCGTGCAGGTACCGAATGTTTCCTGAGGACTGTTTCTGTCTGGTTGGAGTGGACTCGTCTGGAGGCACCGGTTTGTTCTTCTCAATGGCGTTCACCCCGGTAAGCTGACAGCAGCGGGCATGGTTCTCCTTTTAACCCCCTGGAGCTCAGCATATGGATGCAAATCGTGCGTTATCTCCCGAGAACAACAAAAAATAATAACCTGGATATGCAGCGGGAAAATACATAGTGGTGTTTTGCAAAGACCCTTCTTTGGTCCTCCTTAGCAGCACCTTTGGAAATGGGGCACTTGGAGCGTGATGAAGAAAGTGGGAATTATAACAAGCCCTTGGGATGAGAGGCTGACTCCGGGAGCCCGCGGAGGCCCCACTAGTAAAGGGTTGCTGGTTTCCTTTTCTAACTGGGCTGAAGCCAGGCATTCCTGAGTGGCACCGGTCCTCCCAGCGCTGGAAAGGAAACGTTCCCGTTTGTTAGCTGTGGAAGTGCACGCCTAAGCCAAAGGTTACCAGGCTGAGGTGATATTTTTGCATTCCTACAATGTCTTAGCTTTTTTAAATTAAATTCTTGCAACATGAGGATTTAATCCCTTCTGGTATATACGGCGTGTGTGTGTGTGTATGTGTATGCATGCATATATATATATATATAATTTTTTTTTCCTACAAGAATTTCATCAGGCAAGTTATTTGTGTTTTTGAAAATTGGCTCAGATACAGGGTCAGTAACTTTCCACCCAGAGCCCATGGAAAGGTTTGGGGTTTGAGGCTGAATAGAGGGTCAAGTTTTAGGGCTGTGCTTGAGTCGAAACTGGATCTGGGGTTGAGAGCCACGAGGGATGAAATCTGTTGAATTGTTCTTGATTTTTATTTTTTTTTTATTAAAAATAATGGAAATAAGCAGTTTTCCTGTGCCCAATTCTTTTAAAAGCAGAGTTCTACCACATCGAAAATGGTACTAAGAAAATTAGTGGTTTCCAATATGGAATTGAGTTTGAAACCCAATCCCAGAAGGGTAAGTTTGGAGTCATAGACTGAAAATTAAGCTCCAGCAAAACAAAAAGCATTTTGATTATAGTACTGTGATGGGAGGCGGGGGGAAGAACACAAACTGTACCCTCTTCCTGCTGGTGCGGAGTTAGAAATTGCTTCGGACCAGCTGGATGCCCCCGCCGGGGCTGTGAGGTGGTGGCTGCAGGCGAAGCCTCTGTGTCCTGGGCTCCAGCCGCAGGCATTCCAGCCCGGGGGGCTTACATGAACTCCAAGCTTTGGCTTCAGAGCACAGGCTTTTTCTGTGGTTGCCTTGAGCTTGCACGCTCTCTGTCCTGCTTCTGTCGCCGGGAGATGAAGGTAGCGTTTCTGTCTTGGTAGGGGAGAAAAGAAAAAGAAGTTAATAACTCCAGCTGGGATCGAGTGTATTTTCCCTTCTGCTGAGCTGCCTTGGCAGTCTTCAGATGATCAGGCTGTTCTAAACCCATCTGCACCAATGCCCTAGGGAAAATACCTGCAGCCTGTTCCTGTTAAGCCAAGGATCCCGCAGCTCTGGCCGTGCAAAGGGGACAGCACTGCAGCTGGATCCGCACCGTAGCATAAACATGAACCAGACCCACAGCACCGGGAAATAAGTGCCCGATTGCTCTAAGCCAGGGTCAAGTTTTTAAGCATTGACTTTCTACTGAGGTGCCCTCAAAAATCTGTCTCTGTTGCGCTGGGGAACCACAGTATTTCGTTTCTGTGAAGGCTTTTCTCCACCAAAGCATGTAGCTTGAGCTCAAATCTGTGTTAATGCCAGAGGAAGTGCCCACGCGTGTATCGCTAAAAAGACCTGGACAATGCAGGTTTGGCTGTATCCTGGCTGAAGGTGTCTTGGAGTGAAGATGCTTGGCTGAAATGAGGGTCATGGTGCTCCAGGAGCTGGTTCTCTTCTGGTGGCTGTGCAGCTGGGGACGTCCCACTGTGTGGGCTGGCCAGCTTGGGTTTGCTCAGTGATGGGAAGGGGTGTCTGGAGCTCTTCCCTCTCCTTGGCTCAACTGAGCCTTTGTGATGGGAGAAAATGCAGGGTTTTGCTCAATGAAGGTACCTCTTTTTTGTCACCACTTCTTTTTTTGGAAGAAAAATGGTTCCTTCTGGTCTTGACGTCTGCTGCTATTTAAAAGAACATCTTCATCACCATCACCAATCCATTCCTCCTGGAGTCTCAAGGTATGTAAAGCGTTTTTATTCCCAAATTTCTGATTGAAAATGGGTATTCCATGACTGTGTCCCTTGAAATGCCGTGTCGGTGGTGGGAAGCTTATTAATTAACAGTTCTGCAAGCCAGAAGCTGGCAATGCCCTGGGGGAGGGCGGCGGAAGGTTCTAGGCAGCATTGAGCCCCCCAGGGCAGGTGGGTGGTGGCCACCTGTGGGCATCCTGCAAGAGGAATCTGCCCTGCTTGCAGCTCTCCCATTGTGCTGGTATTTGCATTCTCTGGAGAATCTCTTGTGACCTCCAGCGGTTTTTCTTTGGGCTCTGTTAAACAACCAAGTCAGAAGAGGAATTTCCCAGGTTAGCCCCCTCTGTGACTTGTCATTCCCTCGTCATTGTGTGCCCACGTGCACTTCCCTACGGTCCTGCAACCAAGAGAGCAATGGGAAGGTGCTCCTGGAAGCTTCTCCGAGGGTCCAAGCCATGGAAAAAGCTCATAAAACATCTCCTTGAAGCCTGACTCTTGTGAGAGGCTGTGCGTAACCTCCATCCTCACCCTCCACCAAACAGCTTGTATGGGGGGAAGGCTACAGCTACAGAAACACCATGAGCACCCCCGAGCTTGTAGGGAGCAGGCAGCTCCTCTAAAATCTTGCTCTGTATTTAGATTTTGCAGGTTTAATGGTGACGGTAATTATTTCTTCTAATTGCAAGCCACTGCAAACAAAGCAGCACTCTGAAGCCAATAAAAGGAGACTGCTGCCTGCGCAATTAGCCTGTTGTTCTGACGTCCTCCTCGAAAGATACCTTGCATTAATTAAAAGTTGAGCTGCTCAGCTTAGTGCCAGGAGAGCTGCCCCTGCCTTCCTCCACCCTCCCGCCCTGCCCTGGGCGTGCAGCCACATGCACGCGCAGAGCAAATGCAACGACTTTGCTGATCGCCCAGTGCTTGCGCCCGGAGCTGGCCAGTTCTGTCCCAGTGTTCTGGCACAGGGACCTGCACCTTCAGGGATATTCGGTTCCTTGCGCTTTCCGCATCTAAAACGTTTGTCTCGTGCTTTGCCATCCTGAGGAAGCAAATTGCTTCGATAGGCATCAGGAAGGGTTCAAAGCCGAGGGCTAGGGATGGCAGCACTCTGGTGCTGTGCGTTTGTTTTCCTCTGCAGGCTCCCAGCAAATAACCTTTCAGTTGCCAGGGCAATAAAAAATGTCAGGGGTGATTAAAGATGTGGCAGGTGGTGCATGTATCTCCATGCAGTGAACTCCCTCAGATTTTCCTCGGTCCCACTGGGACAGACTCTCCGAATACTCATTATTGGTCTCCAGTGCTCCCCACAGTTGCTGCCTGAGCAAGCTGAGGTTGTTCAGCACCCAGCAGGATTTGGTCCAAATTCAGCACATCTCCCCGAGCTTCTCATATTCATTTCAATCTGAACTGTGTCTGTCCCTGCAGTGCTGGGTGTCCTGCCTGCGGGCTGAGCCGGGGAGCCTGTGGTCCTTACGCAGTGCCTCATATATTTGTTACATCTGGTATGTTTTCTATGCAAAACGTTTTTTTAAGAAATAAGGTGTTGTTTTTTTTTAAACAGACTAAACTTTTACTGGGGCATCTGGGTTTGCAAATATTTGAAAAAGTTGATTTTTTTTTTTTTTTTTTTTTAATTCTGGGCAGTAAAAATAACCCAGCTTCTTGCCCACTGAAGTCCAAGAACTATTGAAAAAATGATAAAGCAGATCATTGGGAGGTGGGGGCAGGGTGTATATAACTATTTTAATGGTACTGGATGAACAGAAGACACTTTTCTCATTAGAACTGGTTCAGCATCCTAAATTCTAGTTACTGATTTCTTGGCTGATGTAGACCTATGCGATTTATTAAGAATTTCTCACGAAGTTTCAAGAAACCTTTGGAAGTGTGAAGCAGAAGAAGAGGAGCTTTTGTTTTCATTCTGAGATATTAATATTCTTGCTGAAGATAAGAATTTGCTATTTTTAACCAGGAGACTTTAACCAGCCTCCCTCAGGACGCAGGTAGCTGAAGTCAGGCGCTGCAGAGAGCAGCTTGAAGGTTCCCCGGGAGAACTGGAGGGATCTGAGGGGATTTAACGTGGCCACTGCAGCTGCTTCAAGCTTTTGCCAGGTATTGCCGCCTGGGAACGGCTGTAAGGTCACAGGAGCTGGCCTATTTGTGTGTGACTTTCTGACCTATTGAACTGTGATCTGATTTTTTAATATTTTTTTTTCTCGTGCCTGTTACACTCAGATATAGTTTTGGCAGAAGCTGAAAGAAACCCCCTGGGGTAGAGGGCGGAATCGGACCTGCATCTCTTGCATCCCAGCTGAGTGCCCCAACAACTGCATGTGGTACAGAAGGATAACGTAAATGCTTTTAAAAAAAAAAAAATAAAAGGAGTGGTGGGGGTGTGGGAGTGGTTTGTGATTAAGAATGGGTGGGAAAAAAAAGCAGCCTTTTATTCAGCACTGATCTTGTGCCTGCGTGCTAGAAAACCCTCTGAATGTGAAAGCTCTGGGTGCCAAGGTGGCAAACCCTCTTGGGAAACTTCAGATGTAGCCAAGAGAGAATCTGGCATGCCAAAACCAGGTGGGTTTTCAGCTTATTGTGTGGCTGGACAAGCCTTGGTGCTGGCAGGAGCAAGGTGGCAGAAATAAGGATGAAGGTCTGGGGCTGGCAGAGCCCCGCAGCGGCAGCTCGTCCCTAGCCTGGCTCGTGGCCGTCATTGCAGTCACCATAGTTGGGGTTTGCTGATCCGTAAGACCCAGTGGAGCTGCAGCTTGGCCAAAGGGTCCGTCACTCATCTGACCCAGGGTGAGATGGCTCAGGGACCTAAACAACCAGAAACTCAGCCCTGTGCGAGGAAGGGAAGGAGTTTCACCTGGTTTAGCCGGATGAAGCGGCTCTGGGTGAGGCTGGGCTGACGGCGGTGCCGCGGGATGGTGCCGGTGGAGGATCCAGCCTGGCCCTTGGGGTCAGAGCAACCATCACCTTGGCACAGCCACAGCACCAAACCACAGCCCTGGACACCCCTGCTTTGCAATCTGGCCTCGCGCCTGGATTGTGAAAGTGCGGTAAAGGGCAGATATGTTGGTTTGGCCTTAATGTTTGTCCCAAGCATTGGGAAAAAAATTATCTGGAAAAGCACACAAGGACAAAGTCCTGAGATATTTGGTTTATTTAGTTTTAGTGAAGTGGTGCTGGGCTTGTCTCTGCCTGCTGCTGGTGCCAGGGTTTCTGAAACCCTCCCCTGGCTTTGCACATGTATCCACACACGTGTGTGGAATTAGTCACATATATGGCCTGTTCAGTGAGATTTTAAGCATCCAGTAGTAGTACAGAACAAGATGGACACTTACAGGTTTTGACCGTTTGCTCTGACCGCCGGCAGCCCTGTGGGCTCAGAGTAGCTGAACAAGCTGCTTCCCCCACTGGCCTTGGTAACCCGTAGCTGCGCTGGATCACATCTCTGCAGAAGAGAAATTCACTCTGTGCTTTGAAGACAGCAAGGGCTGAGGCATCCGCCGCATTCCTTCCTGACGTGTTCCAGCGGTTGGCTGCCCTCATTCAAAACCAGATGTCTCCTCTCCGATTTGAATGCTGCTGACTTTGAATTCCTGCCATTAGACCTTCTTCCGCCTGTTCCTGAGGGAGGTGAAGAGCCCCAGGTTATCAGATATCCAGACGGCCACCGCCACCCAACGAAGCACGCACCTCAGGTGTCCTAATCCAGCTTGCTTTCCCTCAGTGTTACTAAAGCAGAGCTATCGGGGTCAGAAAGATCAACGACATCGTAAAACACTTCAAGCGTATTCCTTTGCATTGTGTCTTGGCTGTGATGGCCATTTACTGGAAGCAAGGCTTTAATGTGTGCAGCCCTGGTCTGGTTTTCCCATCGCTGACTCTTCTTTGACATACCTGCTCGGTAAAATGATGTGCTTTTGTCCTTAGTTCAATTTTCCTCCTCTTAGAAAGTGATAAATCTGTTAGAACGTGAATTTGCTTTTTTTTCCCCTCCTTTTTTTTTTTTATATTTATTGCTTTACAGCTTGCTATAAATATTCCATAGGATCATCTTACGATGATGCTGGTTGAGGCTAAGAGGTTGATCCAGTTTCTGGCTGAGCAATGGATGTTACTTCCACAAGAAGTTCCCGGCAAGGCCTGGGGAAGGCAGTGGACAGCCTGACCACCGGTGCTGCTGAAGCTGGCATGTGAGTCCTGACAAACAAGAAACTAGGGATTTTCTTCTTATTGATAGTTTAAAAAGTCAGGCTTGGGTTTTTTCTCTGCCCAATGTACCCAACAATTCAGTTTTTCTCTGTGGTGCTGTCATTCCACCTCCTTCCTCTATAGATTTTGCTCTTAATGTTAATTTGTTTGCAGCCCTACCTTTGGTAGCCAAGGGAAAAACACTGGCAGAGACAGTGTGTGAGACCAGAAAATTTCCCAGAAGGGGTCTGATTCTGCAAAACCTGGGGCTTTTGCTTTCAAGATTGAATGTTGGGCTCCTCTAAATGAAGGGAGCACCTGCTCTCTCGTTTTAGGCAAGATGGGCACTTTCTGAAGCAATTTAGGAAGATTAAAAGGAAATGAGGCTGTGTTCACAGAGCCAATGGAAGTATTTGCACTCTCTTCCACCCTCTAAGTACATCACGATAATTCAGAGAAGTAGCACGTGCTCATTTACAGAATATGTGCTACGGAAGAATTATCACTCGTCAGAGGAGATATGTGCCTAATGCAAAAAAGAGCCCAAGATTGCAAAGGTGCTCGGTGCAGCCTGTAGCTGAAGCGTGTTGTGATACCCCTGGGTAAAGATCAAACTGAAAAGGACTTGCCGACATCTGATTCTCCTCAATTTTAGTTGGATCCAAGTCTAGCAAAAGGGCATTTTTATGTCTGGTCACAGTCCAAAAAGATATAGCAAAATCACCTGGAGTTACAAATGTGTTGCAGAACCTGTCCCTAATCACATTAAGAGCTCTAAACTGTAAGGCTCAATTGTTTGCCAAATGAAATATTCTCCTCCGGTATTTGCAGAAAGAAATTACAGTCTGTGAGTAATGTTTTTCATTTGGTATTGAAGTACAGTTTCTGTTTTATGGACCCAATCCTGAGCTTGGGGAAAGGGCTGTTAAAAAGGCTTTGTTTTGTTGGGGAATAAGGGCAAGGTTACTCCGTATTCACACCCACCTTGGGACTGGCACCCTGAGACCTAGGGGCTGCCCCCCCCCTTGTCCCCATGGGGCTGGCGCTGCCTGCCTGGTGTGAAGCTGTGGTGTTGGTGACACCCAACAGCGGCAGGTCTCAGAAGATGTATTTTGGGCTCTCGGTTTCCAGGTGGGCTTTTGAGCCCTTGAGGTTCACGATGCCGAGCTTTCTTCTGCAGCTGTGACAGAGGTGGTGGTGCTTGCTGGATTTGAGATAGTGCTTAAAAAGAGGGGAAGGCCGTGTAGCCACAGGACTCTGGTCTCCAGAGGTTAAATGACAGCCCCTAAGGCTGTGAGGCTCACTGCAGAGATGCCTGGCAGCTGCCCCAGGCGTGCTGGCATCCCTCCGGCTGCTTCCATGAGTCACGGTGACCACTGGACTCTTGGCTTCAAGCTCCAAGGGCAGCTAGCCCTTTCCTTTGGCCCACTCTGACACGAGCAGCTGTTGGCCACCAGCCATGGACTCTGGTCTGCAGGTCACCCATGGTTTGCACGTGAACTGGGCTCAGTATCTCCCAATAAACCGATGAAGTGGGTGACACGGAGCTCTTGCAGCGGGTGGGGAGGAGGGGAGAGTGAAACCCAAGGAAAACGTTCAAAGCACCGACTCACCTGCCGAGAGGGGAAACAAAGCGAGATGGTTTGGAGCACTCCAGTCTCGCCGCCATCGCGGATGTACCTTGTGCAGACTTGTGTACGTACGAGCCTAGAGCTGGGAGTGCTGAGCCAGCGCCGGGGCAGCGGGGAGATCCGCTGGCTTAAACCAGCCCTGCTGCTGCTGAATGAGCCGCCCGTCACGCCGCACTTCATTCCCTTCGCGCTGAAACGCTTGCCGAGAGTTGCCCCGTGTCCCAGGGGAAGGAGAACCCAAACTGGCTTTATACCACCCCATATTTTAAGCTAGGGGCAGGAGGGGTGGGGAAAGCACGGTAATCCCTTGGGAAAAGCCGAGCAGTCCCTCCCGGGCTGCCCGGCGCGCCGCAGCCTGCCCCCGGTGTGCCCCCTCCTCGTCCCGGCGGAGGAAGCCGGGTCAGCAGCCGTGCCCTGGGGATTTTGGCCTGACTTCTCGCAGTGTCTTAATATGCCCCAGCTGGCAGCAATAATTGGAGAGTTATTAAATAACTGTCTGCAGTGACATACAATCTGCAGAGCACTGTACCAATTATTTTTCATTTGCTTCCCTCTATCTCAACGTGTCTCTATCTACCCATCCTGCCCTGCCCGCGGTTCCCATGAACAATTTACTGTAGTGATTGCAGGGTAGCGAGATCTTCTGCAACAAAGAAACTACTTTATTTTCCGCCATGGTTAATGCCCCAGTTTAATGAGTCCTTCATATCATTCTCACCACCCTAAATTAAAGGGTAGGCTATGCAATTAAACTGTTTAGGTTTCAGAATGCCCCTCTCAGAGTTATCTGCAAAATGGCTTGAAATGCAGCTGCTACTAATATTGCTCGTATTAAAACTGGCAAAGGAAAAACCGCTTTCATCTCCTTACTTTTAGTGGTGTGCCTTTACTTTCAATTAAATTAATTATTTGCACCATCTTGTTCCTGATCATTGTCCCACAAGATTTTCCTAGCCAGGAAATATTTTATGCAATACATAACTGTAGATGCTTAGACTTTAATGTTTGTCTTTCAGGAGTGGGGAAAGAGGTGGGATTTGCAGCTCTTAGTCTAATTGACACCAGTATTAATCCAGAGTAAAGTCATAGTTTGCAGTGGATTTACTCCAGATTTAAGCTTTGTTAGATCAGAATTTGCTCCCTTTTTATCTTTTTATTTTTTTTAATAGAAGCTTAATGAAGAAAAGAAGTTCCCCAAAACCCTTCTCCCCAAAGCTCTTCTCTCCGTCTGGAGCCTGTTGCTGTATTACTAAGGGTCAGACAATGACCTGCATTAATAGAGCATCCTTGAGGACCCCCAGATTCTTTCCATCAGGAGCTGCTTCACCCATCCCTGATATCCAGCCCACTCAAGATGAAAAGTGGCTGTTTTTTAAGGAGAGGAAAGAGGTTTGTCACTGCTTGGGTTGGGAGCAGAGCAGGGATGCCACCAGCACCCAGCAGTGCTGAGCAAACCGGGGGGGGGGACACCCACAAAGCTCTCCCAAAGCCCACCTCACGCTCTGTGGGATTTACCAGGGTAGGGAAGGTTTGGGTCCATGGAGAGACACAAGAAAAACGCTGAAAAACTAGCTGAGGGACCGGAGGGGGTGACTGCGTGTTTATTTTTAGGCAAAATGTAATTACTCTCTGGATTTAGCTGAGTCAGTGGAGGTGCAGATCCCAACCTTGCAGCCCTTGCAGGAGCCGCGGTTTTCTGCACCCAGAGTGCAGCACTGAAAGCAGGAGGTCAGATGCATCGGCTGGGAGATTCCCAGCATCGGTGTAAGCAGACGAGTCCAGCCCGGCAGCCTCATCTTCTGAAGCACTCACACAGGTAAGTGCTGTCCTGTGAGCAGGATTGCCTCTTGCAGAAAGTACCGTAGACTCCAGGAGTCCCAATTTCTTTTTTCCTTTTGTCCCCAAAATGTCAAAACAGAGGCATAAGTGGCAGAAGAAATAGCTCTTTTCTGCCATTTAGCTGCGAAAGGCTCTGCAGCAATCCAAGGTATTATATTTGGGAGGCATCTGCAGTGAAGTTTCTTCCTGCCCCAAACCTGTCAAGTTCCAATATTCATTTTAATGATCTCATTTTATAAAAAATGGAAAGAAAAACAATACATTCAATAGAAATGAGATTAGAAAATGGGAGGGGAGTGAATTACAAATGCAAGAGTCTGTAGTTATTCCAAGGGAGATAAATCTCACTTTAAGTGGTCTCCAGTGAAACAGTGTCTTGCTAAGAATAAGGAAAAAAAATATGTTTTTGTTGATAAATAAAAGTGTGAGGCAGTGGCAGGCAGCATTTTCTAACACCAGCTGGTTATCATGGTATCTTGGGACTAACGATACCTGGGGTTTATTCTTGGCCTTGCCGTTGTCCCTCTGCAGTAAATCATTTAACACACTGTGCTGAAGTTGCAGCACAATCTGGAAAATCAAACTCCAGTGAACAAACGTACAAATGACATCAGCGTGTAACTCTCGGTAAAGTTGTCACTGCCAGGCTTCTACTGCCCTGATAGGATCAGGAGGTCTGGAGTACGTAATGAATTGGAAGGTGCAAATTAATGTCATTTCACTGGGAGAAATACTTGAATTTGGCGCTGGATCTCGTGGCGATGAACCTCTTGTATGTCTCCCAACGCAGATGTGATGCCAATGATGGCTTGAAAAGGCTTTTTTTTTTTTTTTTTTTTCCCCTCTTATGTTGTGCATTTGGTCAGATTTTCTCTCTGCACGAATAGCAGGCAGCAGAAAAGGTGTTTGCTTTGCAGAACTCTCCCTGAGTCCCTTTTCCACCTGGTCCTCAAGCTGCAGTGAGGAAGGGCTTGGGTCAGGGATGGATAATAGGGACCGAACAGCAAATAGCCAGCAGCGTGGTAATGCCACCACGTTTGTTCTCACCTAATCGAAAACAGATTGGCCTTTTCCACCCCGCACCTGATGACTGGGAGGGAAGCAGTGGCATGAGCCGTAATGGGATGGGGTGAGGTATCTCTAGAAAGGATGTAAACCCGCAAGCTGGCACGCGCCGCGCTAGGGTATGGAGAGCTGCGCGAAACGCCGCCGTGATCAACGGCCACATGGGCTGGAGCTGGAGAATGGCCGACCCTCCTAGCCGGGGAGCTAATGATTCCCTTCAGGATTGCATCATTAGATTCAAACTGAGTCATTATGAGGCAATTTGGGAAAACAAGTTAGAATTCATTACTGAGGAAACACGTTGGAGCTGTTGCAAGAGCCTCCCGTCGGGTAGGAGCCTCCCGTCGGGTAGGTGCTCCGAGGCACAGCCAGCACCTCGCTCCCGGGGCCGTGAGCAGCTCTGCCTCCGGGGCAGGAGCCGAGATCCATGTCCAACGTGGGCTGGCAGGATTCTCCTCTTATACCACCCACAGCTGCTTTCTGCTTGCCTTCTGCCATCTGCCTTCCCCAAGACACCCATTACCAGGATAAACAAAGCCCAGAGCAGGCAGAGACACTGAAATCATGAAATCTGCACCTGTGCAATCCTGGGCCAGAGCCTCAGCATCCGTCAGCAGGTTTGGCTTCCTCCCCTCTGGTGGTCTAGCTGCCCATGGCCCCTTTGCTCTGGCTGACCGATCAGATGTTTGCCCTCCCTGCTCACTACCTGGTGCCTCTGCCAGTGGGCACAGCTTTGCGCAGTTCTGCGCAGGGTGAGTCTCTTCTGCTGTCAGGAAGCATCTTCAGTGGCCATAACGGAGGGGCTGGAAACAGGGCTACCTGCAAACTGCCAGACAGTTTGTAGCCGGTTTAGCATTTCTCTTGGAAACCCAACAAAACCCCATGGCTGTTATCATCGGCATTTGGGCTACAGCTCATCCTGCAAAGCCGCCGCTGAGCCACAGGAGGATTTCTACCGCAAGGTCACCAAGTGTTGGCTTCAAAATGCTGGGTGAGGACAGCGACGTCCTTGATGAGGGCAGAGAATGTGGAGCGAAGGACGAGGAAAGGTTTGACAGAACAGCTAGAGAAAAGGAGCTTGGGGATCAATCCAAGGCTCGGTTGTGCTTTGGCATGAAGACCGACACTGACACGCCTGCCTGATCGTCAGTAAGCAGACATCAACTCCTCAGGAAGTTTAAACACAGACCAGGAGCGCATCTTAACATCAGCTTCATGACTAAGAAAACAAAGGCATGGATGCAGACTAGGGATGGAAGGATACAGCCCCATTACTTGCCTCTACTGAAAAGTTTTATCCTGAAATCGCTGCTGTGAGAGACTGAGCTGTGGCCACTGAAGGTGAGCTGGGGTCTGTCAATAGGTTTGTAAAGTTGTCAGGCCTGGCTGTTACTGGAAAAGCAGATACTCGTGTCTTTGCACGTACAATAAGCAAATTATTTGCCTAGTGAGGGGGGAAAGTAATGGAGAAATACAGTGAATAATGGAAACTCCTCAAGAATCAAGTATGGTGAAACAGAGACCCCAGTGAGGTGAGCCAGCCGATGGGTAGCAAAGACAACAGAGGACAGACCCACTGAGCATCTCCCATCAGTCATTTTCTAGGGAGCTCCACGCCACAGCTGTGTGAAGAGATGATGGACAGCTGATCCCAGGTAAAATCTCCACCACCTCAGCATGACTCACCAGGAATGAGGAGATTTAAAGGAACAGAGCAAGGTACAGGGTGAAGAAGAGGATTTCAAACACAGGGCTCAGGGCATCGCAGCCCTCGCTGCTACTACCCCACACGGTACTTACCATAGGACTGGTAACAGAAAAGGCTTTGCACGTCCTCACAGCTGCATCTGCCCACGATGCCAAAGCCACGCAGCACAGGTGACAAGCTCACCAGAGAGTCTGGGGCACTGGAGTGGCAGTCCACCCTCCGCCCAGTGGCTGCAGGCTTGGGACTGGCTGTACGGGGTTGCCCCTTCGAAACTAGTGCCACAAAATCAGGTCACCTTTGTGAATTACAGGTTGCACCTCAAAGGGTGGGGTTTTTTTTTCCTCAAACTTCTAGCAAAAAGCAGCAGCTCCCGATAGGGTCAGTTGTTTGTATGAAGGAGAAACAGCAAAAACTTGGTGGATTGGGGTATAAAAGGTTTCCTTTGCTTCCTCAGCAAACAATGTCTTACCGCAAATAACTGCATACCCCCAGCCCTGTTCTGTCCTGGGCAATGCTTAAACTGTCAATAATCATAAGGCTGCTGTCACAGTGCTGCTCAATGGGGTTGACAGATTATATCTCTAAAGTCCCTTTATTGGACCTTGTTCCCAGAAAAGCTTGCAAATTGCTCTGATCTTACCAGACAAAGGCGTTGCTCACTCTCGGAGTCCTTGGATATCCTACAGAATAAGGTAGGAATTGGTGAGAATTACCTGAGATAAAATATCCCTTACAACATCAAAGTTCCTGATCTTTTAGCTGTCAGCCATAGGTATGTGAAAGTCCTGACAGGCTGAAGATAGAAGGAAGAGATAAAGCAAAAAAGAAAAGGGGAGAGGGGGGAGAAATGAAGAAATTCTCCAAATGAAATGTTATATCATTGGATTTGGCACAAAGATTTCAGTGCAGCAGGTCTATACGGCTAACCGGGGCTTTTGCCTTTTGAAACGAGCAAGCAACAGCTAATGCCAGGTGGCCAAGGACGGATCCTGATCTTCATCACACTGATGGGTAAGGGAAGCAGGAGTAACAGAGATCACGATACAGCAAAATCACGGTCGTACAACCTCCCCCATCTTCCCCATCTCCATACTGTCAGCTGTTGGTTGCTTTTTTCCAGTTAGACAGCTGAAGTGGGTCAGCTACCAAGGGGGGAATGCTGGTGTAACACAAGACACAGTCTTTTTACCATCTTTGCTCTGTACATTTAATAATAAGGCTCCCTGTGGAGGGTTGACTGCCCTGGGTTGTTCACAGTAGCTGTGGCAGGAGAGCTGGGGTCGGATTTTTACCCAGTGCAGCCCAACCTGGATTAGTAATCCGATTGCAAAAGCCCGTGTCTTTGGCAGTGAAGTCACAGGTTAAGTCTGAAACAGATTTTTACTGAAACAGAGTCAAAGAGGTTGAGCTGAAATGAGATCTGGCTTGTTCCTTTAAAATCCTGCCCTTTCACGCTGTAAAGACTGGACAGACCTTCCCTCTGCCCACTACTCCTGCACACCTAATCCTCCTCCCAGGACTATATTTTAGAGCAGATCAAATACCTTTAGGTTCTTAGAAAAGACTGGTTTTGGCAAATGCACAAAATACTTTTCTCAAATGACATAAATATTGTATGTTATTTGCTGCCTTGCCAAAATGCAAACACACACGTGCGCTCCTAACTAAGCAACATTCTTTAAAAGTTAAGATCATTGCTTAGAAAGAAATATATAGGATTTTATAAATCCAAATTGATCACACACTGCGTGTGTTGAAAATATGTACAAAAATGGGACCCCAAAACTCCATTAAACCACCTCTGAGACAATACATCACTGCACCTTTATATTGCACAGAGGGGTTTAACAACCCTTCTCCAGGAAAATATTTTACTAGGTAACAAAAAAAAAAAAGTTATTGAAAACACATATATTTGATACTTTTGGCAATTCATTTTACTACTTGCATTTCCAATTCATTGGTATAGTTCATGAAAAAAAAATATTTTTGCAGTTGGGTCATGTTATTATTTCTCTAATTTTTTTTCTACTTGAAAGTCATGATATGATTTCTTTCTGTGAAACAACAAAGACAGACAAAAGCTTCTTGCCCACTTTGGTGATCCTGTAGATGCTTCAGGGAAATGGGGTCTGCTGGAAATGTAGAATACACACAGACGTGCCTATAGTAAATTATGGCATCTTTCTGCATTTCTGTATAACCAACATTATATCTGAACCAGCTAGAAAAAGAGCCAGGAGAAGAACTTGTATATTGAATCTCCTAAGGAACAAAAAGAAGGTATCATTTACTAGGCAATACTAAAATCTTTTTAAAAAATTAGACAATTTTGCATCAGATCACTCAAACTGTCCCTGGCACTCACCTGTTGTGTGACTTGGATGGATCACTTCATCTCACCCTCCAGTACTCCTCTTGGCTGTACGGACGCACCTCTTCAGGTGAAAGCCTGGAAATCCCAGAAGAGGGCAAAGGAAGGGAGAGGAGGAGATAAGCTCTTCTAAATCAGACTAACAGCACATCTGCACTGCAAACTGAACTTGGCCTCAGATTCAGGTCTGCCACGTCCTTTTCCTACATAGAGAATGACTTTTCACCTAAAGCTGCTTGTGCTCATGTTAGCTGGCCGTCATGGAAATGTGGACATGTGCTGGGCTTTTGCTTTTCCTTGGGCAGATAACATCACCATTTTGAAACAAACCTAAACAATAGGCGTGACCCTTCAGTGCCTGTCTGCAATCCATCCTCCTATCTCCCCCCTCACCTGCCTTTTTTATAGAATCACAGAATCATTTAGGTTAGAAAAGACCTTTAAGATCATCAAGTTCAACTGCTAACCCAGCATTGCCAAGTCCACCACTAAACCGTGCCTATAGAATCATTTTCCTTCCATATCTCCAAGAAGACTTTGGAGCCTTTTGAGTCTCCGTTTACTAATGTGCAAAGAGCCAAGTGACATAGGCCCTTGGAAGCACTGGTGACAGCAGAAGCACAGAGCCACTTCACAGGCTGTGGTTTCCCAGGGTGGCCTCTGATTCCTGAATCCAAACGCTGCTCATCTGTGAAGACCAACACTGAACATCCATACAAGGATTTCTGCTTATTTAACCAAATTCGTCCTGGACCATGTGTGTGCTTACTTCTGAAGAGCTTCCTTCTTACCACACTACAGGTAAGTCTAACCTTTGCCTTGGCAGAGATACTGCAAGTACCCACGAGCATGATGTGTCCACGTTTGTCCGGAGAACAGTGATTTTCCATTTTAATTGCTTCCTGTATGACACGTTTTGTCAGGTCCCAGCTTCCTGCCAGTTGATCTCCTCACAGCATTTGTTTCCTGCTGTGCATATAATTACAGCCACTAAAGTCCATCAGCAAAAGTGCGATCAATTTGAAAGATTAATGAATCTCATGCTTTCTCTCTCTCCTCCCCCCAGAGTTAGAAAGCCCACTCCGGAGTTTCCAGCACACATCTATCATTACACACTCCTGGGTCTCAGGTAAATTAGCAACCTGATTCTTTTCCCTGCTGTCACTTAGAAGAAAAGGGCTTCTTATTTGCCATCCAAGGAAAAGTACAGTAAACCTAGAACTAGATAAAAGGGAAGTAATCAAATATATTTAACTGTACTCAGCCAAATCCCATTATTTGTATAGATGTTAGCTGGTGCATTTGAAGAATTAGGATAGCCTTGTCTCTAATAGGAAATCGTACTGCTTGATTGAAAAACACAATTTCTGAGCTAGTGTTCTACTTAAAATGAGAAGTTCAGCTTTATGTATACATATATATATATATATATGGCGAGCTTGGCAGATACTAAAAAAAAAAGTTACGTGTCATTGCTCTTCCACTAAGCATGTGCATTTGGGTGAACACCACATCCCTCTGCTTTTCTTTCATAGAGGGGAAATGTCTCACCAGTGGGAAGTTTCCTTGGATTGTCCTTCTCACATCTACCTAAAGGAAGTAGGGAAAATAATTTTAAATAAGTCACCTCCTACATACCAGAGGGCACCATCTCTTCGTTGTTGTGGGGAAGAACAGCTTATGGGGTATAGGGAAAACGTAGGGGCAGACTGAGCAGCTACAGTAAAGGAACATGCTGGGAGTATCTCATGGAGATAATAACCGTGGTGAGGGTTGCAGGAGACCACAGAAAGCCTTCAGCTGGTGCTAGGACCACAGGTTTTGAAAATATATGGATGACATCAGGGCAGTGCCTATGCAAGGGGTTCTCCTTCCCTTGGCAGCTGGTTGTGTGGGAAGGGAAGAATGTGCCACCTCTAGACAGCTGTGATCGATGGTCACCTGCGCAAGTACCTTCCTCTTCAGAAACCTCTCCGGTGCCAAAACACACAGAGTACACGGATCAAGACTAATCTAATTGGGAAGTAAGCAAAACCACCTCCTTACTCTCTTCCACAGGACCAAATTATCTTTCAGGTTTCCCTGTGCAAGCAGCACAGGTTTTGCTGTAAAACCATTTGATTAAGGTGTTCCAACACAAGTATTGAAATTTGGGTCCAAGGATTGAGGAAAAGTCTTCTCTCAGCTGTGCTCATGACAGCACACAGCTTTTCTCAGCTCGGTTTTGTGCTCAGAAGACACTGGTTAGTGTGCTAACCAGCCGTGTAAGTAAGTGTGGCCCTGCAGGAAGCCCTGGATCTTGAGGATGATGAACTAACTCACCCTGATGTAAATGGGCACAACGAGATGGGGCACATTGCGGTCCCAGGCTCCAGTTTTACTTTGCTCCGATTAAACGTTACAACTCAACATCGCTTTAGTACTTTAGGGAGAAGAAGGGGGGAGACAAGAGTCCCCGCAATGTTTTTTTACATGCCTGAGTCAAATTACCCTCCCTTCTGCGGGGCTTCTTCTGAAATAACAGATCTTACTGTAACCAAATATTGCCATCCAGGAAAGCCATTTTGCAACCAGCAAGGAGGCTTCTTCCTTCTCAGCAGCCACTGAAAGGCCCTTTGTTCTCGGGCTGAACACCTGGAGAGTGTTATCAGCAGTGGCCTCTCCGGGCTGGCCCGTGAAGCAGCTGCGGCAAGACCCAGTGGCATTGGCATTGGCAGCAGCACCTGGGAGCTGCTGGCACCCAAAAGCCATCCCATCTGGGCCATCACCCAGGTAGCTTTGGGTGGTCCCCCTCTTCCATGGGGACCAGGGAAACCAGCCTGGTCTGTGTTTTCTTTCTTTTCCCATGCTAAAATGAAGAGCCTCGCTACAAAGGGTCTTTAGACAACCTGGAGGTGGTGACACCTCTGTAGAGAAAGGAGAAGCCTTGGGCATTACCATGCCTTTCCGGACAAACTGGTAATGTGAGTGGCCAAGGGCTGACACAGAGCACCGGCATCCTGGACACATGGTTTGAAACTACACCTCAAAGAGTACAAGGTGGAACCGTTGACTGGCATGTGGGGTAGGGCATCCATCAGAGAGGGAGTCGCCTGATGTGACCCAGGACAAGACTGCACACCAAGCTGGCCCCGGGCAGAGCTTTCTGCTCTGTCTGTACAGTCAGCACCACAACAAGACAGTCAGATCCACATCTGCTCAGAAACTCGAGGAAACCCAACTCATTCAACCCAGCACATAATTCCCTGAGGGCAGACAGTCCTTTTCCATATGCCTGACAGTAGAACTGTACTGCATAAACCATCACTGCCAGGCACATCAGCCTCCAAAACCAGAAGGTTTTCTTTCTTTCACAGCATTTGACATGATTAAAAGAAAAAATCTGACATGATAAAAAGAACAAAAGAAAAAAGGGGGAGGAAAGCTAGAAAGTCAGAATGCAGGGGCTGTCTCCTGGAGATAGGGTCACCTGGAGAGTTGCCTGCACCACTGAGTCTGTGCTGGGTCTGTGAGAATTTTATGCAGCCTCAGTGGAAATTATATCTGCAACTTACGAGTTATCTAGCAGGTCCAGGCCTTCAGGCCTTTCTCTGAGTATTCATTTTCCACTGAAGTGGAAAGGCCGGACAGCCTATGTCACAGAAAAAAAAAAAAACCAACCCAAAACAAACAAAAAACAAAACACCATCATTCTTCCTTTCCTGATAATCCAGATAAAATACTGACTCCTACAAGGGAGTCATATGTTGGGGGATTTCAGCAATGCCTCATCGCAGGATGTGCAGCTCCGCAAAATATTCTTTCTGGAGTAGTTCTGCCAAATATTGAAAGCAAATTGCATAATGTGAGAAGGGGCAGACAGCAGTGAAGCTTCATCATCTGCGGTGGCAGTTCAGCGTTATCACAAGTTCTTCCATACACAGCGGCATCGTTTCGGTTTTCTTTGGACTGCAGCAGTGAAAGAACAAACATTTCAAAAGGTTCAAATGAGACCTTTGAGTGCCAGCACTGAGTCCCTATGAGGTTCAGATAAACTGACAAAATAACATCCTGCAAAAGCTTTACCTGGGACAAACCACCGTTTCTGTGTTCACATTCAGGCAGTTTGTAGCATACGGGCCACTTTAAACCTTGGTCTCTGTCCAGACAGCAGTACCAACTCTCCCATGACTTTATGTTTGCATCTCTTTCTAATATTCCTCCCTTTCTTCCTCGCGAAGGGAAAATTTCCAGGTTTGTTCCTTTTAACTTTGTTTGTGGTAGCACTCTTGACAGAAGGACTTAGTGTCTATTTAGTGTCTTTGCAAGGAAAAGGGAGAAACTTCTCGGTTACATAAAAGTTTGTATCAAAATTCAAGAATCCGGATTAATTATAGGAGACTTGCCTTGTATCATTCAATTTGTTTGAATAGCTTTAAAGATTAAGCAGATCCAAGGCCTAACAGAACCAGAGCCAGTAAGACAATAGCTGAGATTTCCCTTTGAAACAAAATATACAGGTGGTTTCTGTGAGTTTCTGTGTCTATCTGCCTGCCTTTTTTATTTTTATGCCGTATCCAATATCACAGAACCTGGCAGTAGAAATCATATAGCAATTTGTGAAAGCTTGTTGCTGTTCTAGATATCATATAGTCTGTTCCACACCAGCAAAGACAAAACCAATGCCTTTACTCCTCGAGTTTTCATTCAAAGGATAATGATCTCTGGTAACAAAATATTTGGCAGTAGCATTATTTAAAATGCACAGAGGAAATGTTTGTCCCTAATTCAAGGGACTGTGGTCACACAGTCTCTATTCACTTGCTATTTGCCAACGAATGCCAAAGGCTAATCTGTAAAAAGCCCAGGGACAGAGTTAAGTTTATCACACTCCATCCTTAACTCATCCCATTGTAAAGGAGAGGAAAAAAAAAAATAATTACTGAATTTCTTCGTGGCCAGAGAACTTACAAACTGAGTTATGCCCAGCAGGCTGTAATGGTTCCTCCGGTAAATATCTAATTAGGCGGTTGGGGTGTTTTATGTGTTTTGTTTTGGGTTGTGGGGGTTTTTTTCTTTCACCGCATACTTTTGTGTTTAAATTCCCTTTGCAGTGAACGACTTCTCGAGTTTTCCAAATTTCTCACACGCACAGAAGAGGGAAGTAAGAAAAAAAGCGGAGGGGAGATTTCGGTCGTGGGAACAGGAGTCAGAGACGGAGATTTGCAAAAGCTAAAGGCAAATCCTCCCCGAAATCTCCATCTGAAACATCGCAAACCGCAGCCACGACCTGCCCGGGACCGCTGGCTGTCTCGGGAGGGAGAGACAGAACCAGCCCGAGGGGGTGTCCACTTTTGGGGGCGGAGGGGTCTCTCCTCAAAACCCCAAAGCGGTTAAAACGCGGCAAAGGACACGGCCCCTTGACACGGCCCCTTGCAAAGCGACGGGTCCGTCGGTAGTTGCGCAAATCCCGAACCTGGGAAGCGTTACCGGCCCCGGCCCGGCATCCCCGCCCGCCCGGCACCGCGAACCCCGCTTCATCCCCTGGAGCACCGAAACGCGCTGAGCGGGGTCAACCGACGGCACGATCGCGGCTGGCCCTGCTCGGCGATGTCGCGACGGTGCCCAGCACCCCCGGGATGGGGAGAAACGGCCCCGGGGATGGGGGAGAGGAGCCGAGCATCCTCCCCGCTCCACTCCTCTCCTGTATGAGGGATGCTCGGCTTCGGCGGGGACGGCGGGGAGGTGAGAAACCTGCGGGTCTCCGGCCCAGAAAGCTCGGAGCTGGTGCCCGGGGGATGCTACCTGCTCCGGGGACGGTCCCAGCCGCTGCCCAGCTCGGTCCCCGCAGCCTCGCTGGTCCTGCGGGCACCCCGGGGACGCCCCCACCCTCCCGGCCGAGCTGAAAACCGGCGAGATTAATTTTATTTATTTATTTATTTATTAAATGGAGCCACGGCGAGGTGCTGGGGCTGGGCTGAGTCCCCCCCCGCCCCGGGAAGGCCGGGGTCAGCCCCGCACCCCGGCTCAGCCCCGGCGCACCTGCCCCGGCCCCGGGGATGCGGGTCTCTGCCCGCGGGGACGGAGCCGGGCCGGGGCGGCTCCTCCCCCGCACCCCCGAGCTCTCCTGCCCCTTCTCCCTCGTTAGGAAAGTGTTAGGAAGTTGCTGAAGTGCGAAATGAGCCTGCGAAATCTCGTTGTCCTCATTAAACTCTGACAAGGAGGGTGACAAGAAGCAGCGGAGGGGAAACAATGCGGGCAGTGTTGGGGAGAGCCCCGCGCCGGGGGCAGCTTTTGTGCCCGCCAACAAAAGCTCTTGTTTGCATGTGTTAAAGTCCATTAAACCGCGGCAGCCCCAGGTGCAAACGCCAGCCCGGAGAGGCCGCGTCACCTTCCGCGCCCGCTGAGCGCGGCGGCAGCACCGCGGCTCTGCCCCGAGCGCCGGCATTGTCGGGGCGGGGGCTGCGAGCGGGCAGCGGCCGGGGGCACGGCCCGGGCGGCGTGTGCGCGCCGAGGCCCTCCTAATGAGCGCCCGCGGCTGCATCTTCATTAACAGGCGTGTAATGCGAGCGTGCAAACCTGGGTGGGTTGCACTCGCTTTTTTTTTTTGTGTGCCCCCAGATTTGTCTGTCCCCCGCCTCGCCGTTAGTGGAAGCGAGGGGCTCTGCTGCGGGAGGGTGGGACACAATGTCGGTTATTGTGCTGCTCAGCCCCCCACCGGAGAGGACACGGATGGGACCCCACAGGCCAGGGCTGTGGATGAGCGGACCCGATGTGAAAGAACCCGGCGGACATGTGTCATGATTCGGTTTGTTCCATCGTGGCTCGTCAAGGTATGTTGGAACGTTGTAAAAAACAGCAAATCCCTGAGAAAGGACCCCCAAGGTTAGGAGGGCAGCAGTTTTCCAGCTCCTGGTTCAAACGGCAGAATTCAACCCAAAAGGTGGAAAAGAGAGGGACTGTGCAAAGATTAGCCATAAAAAAAAAAAAAAAAAAAAAGCCTTGCACAGGTCAAAGCCTATAAAAACAACCTCGCTGCAGTATGACTGGCACGGCACTTTGCCCAAGAAAAAGTATTTCCAGGTTCTGTTGCAACAAGTCCGCATCACTTTATCCCCAGTGGGTCTGCCTGGGATCTGCCCCACAGCTATTTTAAAATGTGCTGTTAATAACAATTCATTACAGTTGATAGAACTGGGAGACTTGCCTTTTATTTTGCAATTAGACATAAAGGCTCTGATCTGGCAAATGCTGTGCACTGTAAGCATGTGAGTAGCTCTGCTGAAGTCATCTGGGACTGCTCATGTGCTTAATGTTAAGCCTGTGCGAGTTTGCAGGATCAAGGCCTGAGACAGTATCTTCTCTAAAGATATTTGTTTACCTGCTCTGTTCTGTATTTCCTAGATTCGTTCCTGTGCCCTGCAAAAAAAGTTTGTCTGGGAGGACCTGAAGAGATTAGAATCAGCTGGGCACAGCTCACCAGTGGCATTATGAAGCCAAATGATTCTTCCCGTAAACAAAAATTGTTTGCAGGAGCTTGATTCGGGAAGACATTATGGTGTTGGGTACGTTGCATTGCGAACTGTTCAGCTGTGCAAGCCTGTGTGTACTGAGGCGTTAATGCAGAATTGTTGGGCATTGGGCCCAGAACAGATGTGACGATGAGGGAGAGTGAAGAGACAGGGAGGAAGGAGCAGAAGAAGAAAGCACGTTTTAGGCTCCTCAATTCCTGACTAGGCAACCACGGCTTCCAAAACCTGGGCACTGGCCCCAAATCCCTCTTATCAAGAGAAAGTAGGAAGCAACACGATCTGTGGAGAAAACAAACATATTTGTTTTTTCATTTGCCAATCCTGCAAACAATAGCTGTTTGCGGGCAAATAATCCTCAGGTCTGCATCGGTAGATCAATGCAGGGAGTGGTTCCCATCGGCTCCGCCGTGCCAGACACACTGAATGGTTTGTAATGAAACAGGTCCTTGAACTTCTTCACAGCGCAGACACTATCTTAGTAGGTTATCATGCACTTGCTTCTGTTCCTGCTCCCACTCTCCTCATCTTCCAACGCTAGGTAGGCCTGGCAGGGAGAAGTGAAGGCAAGAGGAAATAGGAGTTGTTTTAACATAAAAGGCTTCAAAATGTTCAGCTGTTTGTTATTTCCTTGCCACTAACTTTTCCAATTTACCCTTGGAGCCAGGCAAACTAAAGGGGAGGCCAGTCCTTGTGCACAGTCACAGTTTAATACCTATGATATGCATGAAGAAAATTAATTTGATTGAGGATTTCGCTTCATGAAGTAATTACAGTGCAAAGTATAAATAGGCTGTGTTTTGTCTTGAGCCGCCGAAGTCCTGGTTTGCATCATGAGGTCATATTTAGGATTACAAATGCTCACACAATTACCATCTCACAGTATCTTGCATCGCTCCTCTTCCCCTTCACTGAGAGATTTTGTGGAGGTGGAGGGGAATGGGAAAAGAAACTCTCCTTCAGCCCCAGATGTGTTAAAATGGAAGCTTTAACCTACAGGGCACAAGAAGGGCCATGCAAATACGGGGGGAGTGCTGCCTTCATGGGGTAAGGCTGTTTCAGGCTCCCAGATACAGCCAGTGCCAACAACCTTTCCCCACTAATACCATTCAGCACAGCCCAGGCAAGGCTGGAATAACTTAACACCCCCCCCACCCCCACCCCCCATGTAACATACACGATTTCCAAAGGATCTTCAGTACAGACTGATTTTTTAATTATTTTTTTTTAAAGGCATCTCTCCGGATTGCAATCTTTTTGAAATTGCATGTGAATACTTTGATAACCTGAATAGAACTTGTCTTGGTATAAAACGGCAGACTTCTTCATTAATTTTGTGTCATTTGCAATGTCTTTCACAGCTGAAGACAGCAGTTCAGTCATCACCATTTCTCCTACTTGTTTAATACAGCTGCTGATCAGGTTTGGCTTCAACGAACTCAGCAAAAACCTGTGTAAAAGCCAAACTCTTAAGCAGCAGTAATTGTCGTTAGATAGCTACATAATTGTTTAGACAGCTAAAGAAGCAAGAGCCGCCTTTGTTACTAAACAGCTTCTTCCAATGGGTATCTAAGGGACTGTTTCTCCATCTTTGTATTCTCTGCATCTGGAATAAAGAAGCAAGCCTGGTAAGAGGGGACCAGGTTGAGGGAGCTCACTAGAACCTATTTGTTTCTGGGGTCTGGAATGGATCTTGGGATTTTGCAGACAGAAAGTATTTGGAAAAACAAAGCAAACCAAAAAACAAAGCATATGTCTCGCTCCCTTCAAATGGCCAGCCTATATCAATTAAACAGTCCACTACTGCTACCAGGGAGCCTGTAAAATGTCAGTCATATAGTAGTTCAAAACAATCCATCCTGCTGCTAACCCATATTGTGGTGAATTTGATCAAGAGTGATGAAATTTATGATTTTAAAGTTTGCTTAGAAAAATTAACTCAAACCCTAGAAAACTACCCACAGAAAACAAAGTTACAGGAATAGCAAGTTTACAAAATCTGGCACAGAAAAATAAGAAAATTCCTTTGATTAAAGTCACTGGGGAGCAAGGCCCAGTCAGCCGTGTGTTCTGCTTCATCTGGACATTTAGGTGGGAGATTTTCAGGTCTGGCTTGTTGCGCAGTTACTGCCGTAGCTGAGCTCAGTGGGAGCTGACATCTGAATGCCTATCATCTAAACTACTCAGTCTGTAGGTGACTCACATCGGGAATCCAAAACGATGAACACTTTTTTTTTTTTAATTTATCACTGCCTGCTTTCTTTCCTCACTGATAATACAGGGTCAGCATCACCTCAAAATTACTGGAAATGGAAATGCTGCATGTGAAACACTCAGACACTGCTGTCATGAGTACCATGGAAAAACCATACGGAAATGAATAATTTTGTGCCCAAAGCACAGTTTGAATAACAGGCAGTAAAAAGCCCCATCGCTGCACATTAAACAAGAGGAGAATAAATCATGAGGGGAGCTGCTCTCTGAGGAGCAGCAATCATTGCCAGTGTGGAGTGAGTGGGATGCCTGTGGGAAAAGGGCACGGATAACTCAATTGCAGTTCATCAGGATGCACAAAAACAGGCAAATTCTGATCACTCCTAGCTGTGGAATGCTGGAGCGTACAGCCTCAGTAGCCTATTAGAGTATATTGTTTCACACACATATTTATGTTTGTGCGTGTATATGCTTCAGGGTATATGTAAAATAAGCAGAGTAAGCTTTGGCTCTGTGCCATGTTAACTGCTCTACACAGCTATGAGACTTCTGGCCAGCTTGAAGCATAGGCTGAGGTCTAGATGCAAAATATCACTGAAATATCAGCTGATTAACTTGCATAGTAACTCTCAATGGCTACACCGCTGCTGACCGGGCAAACCACTGTCCTGGAGGTGAGTATGTGCCCCACTGCCAAATCTGTCTTCGTCCATGGGGCAGGATACCGAAGTTGTCCAGAAGCATCATGCTTTCAGGTGATCTGCAAGCACCTTCACTGATCCTCTGGATACAACCCCCCTGCACTCCCTGTGTGCAACATAGGACTCATGTATACAGGAGTAGAGTGTATTTGGAGGAGGAGCTACCACCAGCAGTATTCCCTTCGTTATGTTTAAATGAGGTGAGGAAGTCAGAGAAATTAATTCCTACAGAGACCCTTGGCATCCATAGCAGATAGGGAGACAGCTACATCATAGCATGAGCACGTCCTGTGACTGCGCTTGGCACGGACGGACAGACTGGCACGGAGAAGTGCAGTCAGGTCTAATTCATGGTGGCAGATTTAAGAGAGTATATGTCTGACCCAACAGAGGCAAGGCAATCTTTGCGCTGGCTGGCAGAGAAGAGCTGGTGTACTCACAGTCTAGAGACTTTCTGTGAGATACAGCTCTGCAGAGCGGCACAGCACCAGGGAATTCACAGCTATTGCGTTCAGTGCAGCAGGTTAAGGATACATATTGCAGACATCTCTGCAAACACTGCTGCAACAGTAGAACATAACAGGGTGACTCAATAGTAATGTGACCTTTCATTAACAGTCACTTTTCCTCTTGTGTCTGTTTCTGACACATTTATCAACTGTTACAAACTTAGGTAAAACCCGTTTTTTCAGTGCTTCACTCTGAATGGTGGTATGGCCCTCCTGGAGCATGGGGATGAATATAAAACATCTCTCACTTGTTCTGATTGGGGCTCTGCTGTTGCTTTTAGGGCATCTCCTGCTGAGCTCACCATTCAGCAGTCTGGAGGAGCGAGTGTTTCCACCTCTGTGGATCTGACACAAGCACCAGCAACAAAAGACACATCTCCTGGAGCTGGTGGAGTTGTTCCTGTTTATGGTAGGACTGAGTTTGCCCAACAAGGGACCAGTCATTGTCTGCAAAACTCTGTGACGGTGGAACGTTTTGTTACTCTTCTTGTGACGTTACTAGGGGAAATATTGCATACAGCTATGTATATTGGTTAAAGTTTATTATTTCAGCTCATTGATATGTCACTGACTCACAATTCATTCACTTTGTACAGCCTTTTAAAAGTCTTACACACACCCTCAAACCCTGCATGTGGAACTTTTGCCCTAGGTATATCTCACACTGCACCAACATTAACTTGAAGAAGCAATAGCACCTAAAATAATTTCCCCCGGGAATATCTTGTAAAAAAATCTTCCTCATGAGACATGAGACAAGGTCATTCCACATGAGACAACCCATTGGAATATCTCTTTAGACACTGCTTGTCCTGGAACTTCTTATTCATCATTGTCTTAATCCAGATATTTTGTGCTTAACTACCAGAGTACTTTCCACTTCAGTTGAGCATTTCTGTGGGCAAAATCAGACAGAAATGGATAAATTCTGTTGATATTGTGTCATCTTTGTATTGATTTCCTCCTCACTCCCTGATATTTGAACTATCAAGTTATCACCTAGAGTGTTGTGATACGTTCTGCGAAAAACAGAAATGGCAAATTACTAGAGGCCCAAGAAAGTTCTGTTGCCAGCCCATGCCACTGGCCCTAAAATGGATCAGTGGCCATGTCTTTTCCAGAGCTAATAGACAGAAATATCTTCTGCCTCAGACTTCAACTTGCACATCCTATCAGTCACCTGATTGCTTCGTTGATGACATCTAAGGATAACTTGGATCCAAAGTTGTCTTTATTGGGACCAGGAGTGTGTTGGGGCTTGGTTAAAAGATTCTTCTAGTTTTGATGCTTTTGTAGCTTTTTCGGGAAATAGGAACTGGATAGCTTAGAAATAAACATTTCTGCTTTTGAAATGAATCCCTCTAATTTCTGAGAATGCTCATTTGATTCCGCCATTGCATTCAAGGATATTCACCCAAGTTATTTATAACTGAAGCACCTTCCTATCTAAAGAGAAAACTTTATCTCGTAACCGCTAGGCAGGATGAGTCCTTTAGTACTGGCAGTTCAATAGAAATTGATTCAGTGTGTGTGTGTGGAAATCTTCCTTTGTGCTATTGGCAGCTCTCAGGAACCAAGCACCATCAGGCAGGTTTTCACCTGGGCAGAGGACCTCCAGGAATATCCTGCAAGCTGCGGGAAGCAGGGTTTGATTCATCAGTGGTACTTTCCCTTCTGAATCAGTGCTCTTACGCTGCTATATCACAGGCTATCTGCCTTTGGAAGCACTGAGTACTTTTATGCATTCTAACGGCAAAGTGCTGACTATTGCTGGGGATTACAGATTCTGTGAAACATTTTGTAAGATAACTTCTGGCATCTTGCCACTTGTTATATGGAAAATATGTTGTATTATCTTCCATGTGTGTGTGGGTGTAAGGGTGCTCCTAGCATCCTGGCCCCCAGCCTGCAAAGGCTTACACATATTTTATTCAGAATGAAGTTAAGCAATACATAATGAACTTGTTCAGGCGCAGAGCCTAGATCTGTCACTTTAGACATGTTCCATATCCTTTAGGACTTCTTGAAAGACAGCATCTTTCTCGATGTTCCGAGTATGCTACTACGAGCACCGTGCTGGAGGTTGCCCGTGTGGGATGCAAGTATGTTGGTTAACATTGTAGGAAGTTACAGCCGAAGTCCTGTGACAGGGATAGTCAAACTGAGGTGCTCAAATCGGTCCTAGACTCATGTATGCACCCTGGATGTGGAAGAGTTGCTGTTAGCTATACATCAGACATTTGATGTAATGCTTCTTCCTTGTCTCCTTGATCAGCCCTGGAAGGCTCTGCAGGGGCACTGAGGGAAGGACAGGGTGTAGCAGGTTGGGGCAAGGAAATCAGGGCACCAGGAACAGCAGAAAAAGGCCCTTGTCGCTGGAGGTAGATGGTGTACCATGACAAGTGAAGGGAGAGCCTTCCAGATAGTCTGCTTCTGGCACCACGCCTGGGAAGAGTAGAGGCATTCCCGTGGAGACCCATGCAAGCATCCTCTGGTGACTGACTTCTGGGTGGGTTTTGGTGGGACGGAGAGGCAGAAGGCAGCAGAGGGCACATCCTCCCACACCCACCCTGATGCCACCCCTTGGAAGAAGCTGGGGGGGCTGCTGTGTGCCCCTCAGCCCACCTGGCTGTGGCGCGGCCCCTTTCTTCACCATCCTCACCCGGGGAGAGGGCCCGACTGATGGCTGCCTCCGAGCAGAGGGGTCTGCGGGCCTGCCCCTGCCTCGGGCCTGCAGGGAGCCCTGAGACAGCCCCGAGGTGGCCAGGAGCCCTGAGGTAGCCCTGAGGTGGCCAGGAGCCCTCAGGTAGCTCTGAGGTGGCCCTGAGGTGGCCAGGAGCCCTGAGGCAGCCCCGAGATGGCTAGCACAGCCCTGCTAAAAGGCCCGAGCTGGCCAGGAGCCCTGAAGCATCCCTGCGGTGGCCCCGAGGTGGCCGGCATAGCCCTGTGGGGAGCTCCCCGAGGCAGTGGGGAGCCGTGAGGCAGCCCTGAAGTGGCCAGCGTGGCCCTGCTGGGAGTCCTGAGCTGGCCAGGAGCCCTGAGGTAGCCCTGAGGTGGCCAGGAGCCCTGAGGCAGCCCCGAGGTGGCCGGGGTGGCCCTGCTGGGAGCCCTGAGGTGGCCAGGAGCCCTGAGGCAGCCCCGAGGTGGCCAGTGTGGCCCTGCTGGGAGCCCTGAGCTGGCCAGGAGCCCTGAGGCAGCCCCGAGGTGGCCGGGAGCCCTGAGGCGGCCCTGAGGTGGCCGGTGTGGCCCTGTGGGGAGCCCTCTGAGGCAGTGGGGGGCTGTGAGGCAGCCCTGAGGCAGCTGGCACAGTGCTGCCGGGAGCCCCCCGAGGCAGCTCCGAGGTGGCCAGGAGCTCCGCGGCGGCCGGCGCAGCCCTGCCGGGAGCCCCTCGAGGCGGCCGGGAGCCCCGCGGAGACCCGAGGAGGCCGGCGCGGCCCGCGGGCGCCCCCCGCCCCGGCGGCAGGCACGGAGCCTCGGCGGGGCGGCGCCGCCCGTTACCTGAGGGCCGCGGCCGCGCGAGGGGGCGGGGCGAGGGCGGGGGCGGGGCGAGGCGGGGGCCAATGGGGGCGGGCGGCGGCGGCCGGCGCGCGCCGCTCTTAAGGCGGTGCGGCGGGCTGTCAGCGGTAGAGGGCGGCGCAGGCTCGACGGCGCGGCCATGGCCGCCCTCAACGGCGCCGTGGAGAACGGGCAGCCTGACAGGAAGGTGCCGCCGCTGCCGCGGCCCCTGCGGAGCCTGGAGGTGAAGTACACCAAGGTGAGCTGGCGGGGGAAGGTGGGCAGCAGGCTTTGCCGTGGCATCGCCCATGCTTGGTAGAGTCAGGCTGGTGGTGAGGTATTTTTTTTTCTTTGTAATATAGAATTTTCTCCCTTGCTTTATTTATTATTTTTTGTTCTTCCTGCTGCCCTAGACAGTAAGCTTATGGGGGTGTAAGTGCAGTTGAGTGATAGGAGCAAGCAGGTGACTATGGCATTTCTGTGGGAGCTGCTGTTGCTCCAATCCCTAAGGCCTAAGAAACCAACTTTTTTTTTTTTTAAGGAGAGAAAAACCCCAACAACCCACCACACTCGTGGTGCTGCCCAGTGGCACTTCTCCCTGGCTGTGTGGCAGGCCTGGGGCCCACCGGTGGCAGGCCAGCCGTGTGAGGGCCATGGCGTCACGCTGGGCTGTCCCCTCCGTGACGGCCATCTTCCCGAGAGCCCTGTGCTGCTCTTGCACGCCCACCCGGTAAACGCTTCTAGCATCACATTAGCTCTCAGCAAAATCGGATTTGGATGGGGTGAGCCTGGGCAGAGGCAAGAAGGGGTTTATCTGTGAGGAAGCTGCCTGCCTGGGTTGCGTTCAGCTGTCCTTGACCTGGTGTGAAGCTCCTGTCTCTGTGGTGGATGGGGCCCTGCTTGGCGAGGGGCAGCACTAGGGTGGGCTTGGGTCGGGTGGGTGATGGCAGCATGGAGGGGGGCCAGTGTCCTGCGGGACTGGGCCTTGTGAAAGGGCTCTGTGGTGGGCCTGGGGCCACCCTGCAGCTCCTGAAGAGGAATGCTGTTAGCACACATCTTGGTGGCGGCTTGCTGTCCCAACAGAACTCTTCTGTGGCCTCCCCACGGGATGAGGACTCAGGCAGCAAGCTCACACAAACCCGCACCTCTCCATCGAGCTTCCCTTTCAGCAGTCCCTTCTGATCTTTTGGATTTAACTTAAGGCTCCTGAGCTCAATAGCTCGGTCGCTCAGAGGTGAGGCTGGCGCTGGTGCAGAGCTGAGCACTGCTGCAGAAATCCCTGCTCCCTAACGCAGCTGTGGCTCTGTGATAGCAGAGTCGCTTTTTGTTCCACAACAGCCTGACCCCACTGTCCTGCGCAGTGGGGAAAATATTCCGGCTGGTTATGCTGCTCCGCAGCCTTGACTGCCGTAACTTGAATTATGTGGCTGGACTAAAAGAGCTGGAGGGGCTCAATGAGCATATTAATTGCTGTTACGTTTCTGTATGAAATAAAAGATAGCAGAACTTAAAGTTTTATTTCTTGTGGTGAGAAGGAATAAACAGCAATATCTTATCCAGTGAGGTGTTGACTTGAATTATGCATCTGAAGACTGAAACAGATTAGCAATTAGTGGTAATCACTGGAGGAGATTAATTTTTAACATCCCAAATTTATCTACTCTTTCTTTGTAAGATAAATTTGTCATTTAGCAGCAAATTGGATCTGCAGCTGCTGACTACAGAATGGTGTAATGCTGCACAAACAGCTCTCTCCCGCATCCAAAATGGACACGGCCGTTAGAGTTATTCTTAAACATCCAAATGTTCTGGTTTTTGTTATTTTTATTGTTGTGAACACTTTTAAATACTCCTTAGGGAACTGATCCTGCAGCCATGTATGTTTTAAAACACACAGTTTTTAGTCTCCAGAGTTTTGCTGGAGATTCTGTGCACTAAACGTATCAAGGTACTCTCTTAAAAGGGGAAACCAATGTTAATTAAAAGTGTGAGTTGGACATTTGATCTGATGCGTCCAGTGCATCTGAGAAAATAATGAGCAGCAGTCAGTTTTCATAAAACTGTGAGGGGTTTTCTAAAAGCTCTGAGTTTCACCAGATGTTTACAGCTGATGGCACACTTTGCTTAGTGGAGATTTTTATTTTCGGTTCTGCGACTCATGGGGCTGGGGGAGAGGAAAAATTCTCAACAAAGATCTTACTCATAAGAGCAGCTTAATGCTTGTCATGGATTGTGTGATGGAAGTTATCTGTCCACAACTTTGTCTCAAATCCTGGGTATGAAGTATGAACGGCTAATATGCTATTCTGTTCAATTTCAACTCCTGGCACCAAAGACTCAGGCTATGTGGTGTGATTCCCAGAATGATGCCAGCGTGTATGTTGCATTTAAAACAGCCTGATCCTGTCACTCTTGTGTTTTACTGCTTCTTACAGAAACGTCGCTTTCCTGTCCCAACCCTTTCACATAGAATTAAGGTTGAATGTGGAGGAAAAGCTGCATCCTTCCCCAATCCTTAGTTTGTGAGCATATATCCAATTCTATAATGTTGCAGTACCTGCCCTATCTCCCACATTTATAATGTGACTTTTTGTCAGTGAAACAAAGGAAAACTGAAGTTAAAATGTGTAAATGTTAAAATGCAACATTTGGATCATGGTGGTAGTTTAGGAGCATTAGTGTCAAATTAGTTAATATTTCTAACATTGTATCTTTCCTTGTGGCTTCACTTGGAATTGTTTTTGGCAAAATTTTATTTTTCTCTGCTTGTCTGCAACAGGTGGGTCCAAAAGTTCAGCTTCTACACCAGTCACAACTTGAATGATTTTTGCAGAAATAGTAAGGAGAAACTCATTTGGTGGTGGTGGGGGGGGTGAAAAAAAAAAAGCTGCCCAAGGAAAGAAAACTATGACCCAAAGCAGTGGGAATTCCAAATGTAAGGGATGCAACATTAATCTCCTGGTGGTGTGTAGAGACTCATAAACAAGATTGCAAATGTGGATGACTTCCAAGTAAAAGTACTAGCTTACAGCCACTAACAGGCTACTAATAAAGATTACTTCATCTAATCTTACTTAAAGTATATTTATAAAATATAACACTGCCAAGTTAGATCACAGTGTGGATAAGATGCATGTTGAATCAATTAATTGTATATAGGTATTCATGTTCTGTTTACAGTGAGTAACAACACTCTAGTATTTAATGCATTTTCAGTTACGCAACACTGGGACTGTTTGTTCTTGCTCTGGAAATGCAATATTTTGAAACACTTAAATCTTGTCACAGATGACTCCAAGTGACGTGGGAGGCTTGATCTAGCCTGTGACAAGGCATGATGGGGTAGAACTGAGCCAGTATTTACCCTCCTCTGATGGGGGGTGGGGGTGCGGGCGTGCGGGGGGCAAGTTGTGGAAGTAGCCCAGGACCAGATACAAACAACCAAGTAACATTGTACACTGACATCTCATTTGTAGCATGTAACAAGGGGCTCCTTTTGCCTGAACCATACAAGTTTCTCTCGGTATCTGCTTGCTGTTCCCATGGAGATGTATTTCAAAAACTGTCTTGTTTCTCATTGCCAAGTTATGGTGTTATACTGTGTGGGCCCCATCCTCTGTCTTCTCTTGCTCAAAACTAACTGGGTGCACGAAGGTTTTTTTCATCTGTTCTCTGGCTGAGGTTCTAGTTTGGATAAATGCTGTCTGTATCGCAAAACAGTCTCCCTGGGAGAGAAACGGAACATGCCTGACTCTGCCATCAATGGAAATTGAAGAGCCTTGGACCTTTGAGGAGTACTTGTGGGTTTTTTGCATTGTCTACATTGTTTTTTATTCTTTCTCCTCCCTATCCCACTCTCCTTCCTCTCTCTTCAGATATTTATTAACAATGAATGGCATGAGTCTACAAGTGGAAAGAAGTTCCCTACCTACAACCCTTCAACGCTGGAGAAAATTTGTGATGTTGAAGAAGGAGACAAGGTAAATATTGTTGGAAAGGCAGTGCAAAAGACAGTTTCCGAGGGACTCCCTTTTGTAGGGAAGCACACAGAGGAAAAGCTGTCTTAATGACAATGTACACCTGGCCAGACTGAGCTGGAGGTCTGGGACACTGGATGTGCTGCTCAAGTATTACCCAGGGTGGGTGGGATCAATCCTGTCCAGCTCTGCAGAGTTCCTTTTCCCTGGTAGCAACTGCCTGCTGAACACTATCAGAGAAATGAGATTTAGCCTTGTTCTTGTGTTGTAGACTGGAAGAAAGCAGCTGGTCTGAGAAATAGCCATGATGGTGTATGCACATCCATGACAGAACCTGGGCCTTTTGTTGGGAGTGGTTTATACACTGTGACCTGGAAGCCTGTTGGAGGCAGAAACTCACTCTTATTTTTAAACACAATCAACAAATGACCAGAGTGCTTGGGGGAATTCAAGCTCAGTCATACAAACACGGCCCACTTTCTGCTAGAGGTGTGGTGTTGCTTTTCCAACTGGTATCGTGGGTTCTGGCCTCCTGCACAAATGTGGTAACTCACAGTTAAAACCAAACCAGTATCTCTCAAGAGCTTTAGTAGTCCCTGGCCCTGGTGTGCTGTAAATTAGCCTGGGATGTAACTGCTTGGATTTGGTAACAGTCTGAGGTGAAAAACAATCAGATGTGACACTTCATCCAAAACAGCCCATCGCATATGGGCCAACTTGGCCTGATCTATGGGAGAGGGCTGGCCCAAGAGCCAGCTTTTTGTGGTATGTCATGGGAAGGTGATTCACAGCTTCCCTGCTGTACCAGGGCTTTGGCTGTTCATTGATGTGGGCAGTAAGTGATGAGTGGTGTGGGCATTTCTGCTTGTACTGTGGTGTCTTTTTCTGGGTATCTAAACCTGTCTAACAGTTCTGAGGCAGAGTGCTTGGTTTCCAACCAGGTAGCTGCCTTGAGCATACTTTCCTGGCAGGATTGATACTAGGGGCAATGTGTTTTCTGGTATTATACTGTGTAAAGTGTAGAGCCTGACTCTTCTGGAGATGGGAGCAAGCTTGCTTTGCAATGCAAGTCTCCAGCCTGCATGAAAATAATAAGGTAGCCATTCTTTTTGTATGGCACCAAAGCAGCCTCTGAGACATACGGCCATGGGGGATCTGCATGGGACAATTGCAGATTGAGGCAGAACCAAACAACGTAATATGTAACTTCTTTATACTAACTGGGCAGGACACAACTGTGTTTAATTGCAGTGGCATGTAAACAGCAGAGTTGAAGCTAACTCTGATGCAACAGTATATTACTAGGCAGAAATGATGATGTTATTGTTCCCAAGCTAAGTGTCTCCTCAAGCATTACAGAGTATTATGTGAGTATCTCAAGCCAGCTTCTTAATGGCTTGGTTAAAGAAAATTGTTATGCAGAACTAAAAGGCTGGTTCTGCAGCTTGCCTTCTTGAGACTTGTCCCTGCCTGAATTCAAGGATAACTTGCAGCTGTGGGAGATTCACTGTACACCTCTCCTTGGGGCTAGTAAGTGGAGCCCTCTGCCCGTGGATACTCAGCATAGGTGGCTGACTCCTTGGTGCATAGGATAATTGCAGTCAAGAACATAAGTTATCTCCACCTTGGGGTGCTGAAAGCTTCTTCCACCCCTCTACATCACACTTTAAATATAATAATTTTTTTTTCTCTAAGTAGGTTTTTGGAAGAGACTTGAGTGGTGTTAGACCTGGATCTGGATTAGTTAGAAAGCAGAGTCATGGGTGAGAAGCATCCCAAACTGGCTACTGGTGACACTTGACCATGTCCCACTGTCCTGTGGCAAACCGAGTCCCCTGAGACTTCTTTTTGCCATGATTGAACATTCCCTCCTAGGTCTGTAACTCCAGTCTGTTAGAGTTACTACTGAAAGCAGTGAGTTGTGTTTGGTGGTGCTTTCCAGCATCGTGCCACCGTACTTGGTTGTGCTGGTCAGTACCATGCAGGGGTGGCAGTTCCTGGTACTGGCTCTGGCTTCAGCTGTGCTGTGCCAAGGTTGGCTCTCCATTCTGTGCAGGCTGGGAGCAGGACTCCACTTCTCTAGCCCTGAACAGAAACCTGCCCCTCCCTGGCTGTGCAGAGTGTGTTTTGCTTAGGCTGCACGTGAGGGGTGGGAATTTGGCAGCTGATATCTCAGAGATTGCAATTTAGTTTAGTGCTGAAACTTGGCCAATGCTTTATGAGGTTTTGTTGTTTGTTCTTTAGTTATAGAATTGACCTTAATGGGGTAGTTGGGGGATAAAGGAAAGTCTTGTGTGGAAAAAGAAGCACCAAAAAGAAAATGGCAAATGCTTCCACAGGAGGCTTGGAGTCTTTCTGCCTCCCAAATAATGGCTTAGTGGCAAAGTGTTTGCTAGGTTTGTAACAGAGAAGGAATAACGTCATTAGACTTCTGCCCCCAGTGAATCACGCAGCCCCAGAACTTCCACCCTGTCTTCATGTTACCATGTGAAGGCAAAAATACTTGTGCCACTGTCATTTCTCTGGGGCTGTCAATAGCACTTGAAGACAAGCTCTTTTCTTTTAGCAGCATGTTAACAAGGGGGGAAAGGACTTGAGCGCCCAGCTCAGCTGGCTGCCACAGAGCATGGGGAGCAGGTCTACAGCTGTGACTGTTAAGCAGACTTGATGCCACGGAGCATCTGTCATGATCATTAAGCAGTTCTCTCCTGTGTGGATCTTCGAAGGGTTGTAAGAGGGTTTTGTCCACAGTCATCCTGCCCTCCTCAGATTGCAGTGGCAGGCTGAGGTAAGAGGCTGCAGGAATATTGTTCCTTACAGCAAACTTGCAATGCCCTCAATAAAGGCACTTCGGGCTTCTAAGTTGCTGTTTGTACCGTTTTCAACTTGGGCTTAGAAGTTAGAGCAACACAATGTGTAGATTGTTTGCAGGGGAGGGAGCAGGTCAGGGAACCTCTTCTAATTAAGAAACTTGGCATGCTTATGCCCTATGCCAGAAATGTGCCTTTCCAAAGACATGCATAGTGGAGTCTTTTGGAAAAAGTTAGTACCTCAACAGAAGAAAGACAATTTCCAGTGAGTATGCTCTATCCCTGGCATGTCTCCTTACTGGCCAAACTGAATTAGTGTTGTGCACACTGAGCCTGAAACAGAGCAAGGCTTTTTTGCAGGCATTTTCTCTACTCACAGACCCAGTGAGGTGATGGTCTCCACCATGCTCAGCAGCCTGCTGTGGAGGCAGGAGAGAGGGAAAAAGGGGCAGGAAAGAAATGGAGCAGCAATGAGCAGGACTTCAGGTGGAGGAGGTAGCTTAGAACAAAGAACGGTGTGAGTTTGTTGAGGGGAAGATGATATGCAGTTGTGTAACTGGGGGTTGTATCATAATGCAAACATCCAAGGTGGGTATGACAGTTTGCAGGCATTTCCCAACGCTGTGATGCTTGACTTTGCAGTCTTAATATTCTCTTAGTGGAGTTTTTTGTATAATGCTCAGTAACTCTGTATAGATCAGAACTGAGCACCCGAATGCACAGAACTCCTCCTTGTTGTTTGTGTACCACAGTGTGTCCCTGGCACCTTGACAGTTACAAGTCTTTGTCACGCCTTGTGCCTACCTATTGCAACATGCCTGCAATGAACATGCCATTCAGACTCCCCTAATGCCTAGTCATAACAGGATGGATTAAGAATGGCATTTCAACCTTTCTGAAGAATTTCCTTGTTTTTGCTGGTCTCTCAGGCCTATTGAGGCTGTGCAGACTCACAAGATCTCACTTGGTGGTGTTACCCCTGAGGCTGTTCTGGGAAAGCCTTTTTGGTTGTGTGATAGTGACTGCAGTCTCCAGGCTGCTTTGTGTAGCCAGCACATGCGAGAATGAAGACAACTAGTATCTGCAGGGCTCAGGCGCTCCCATATTTAGATGGTGGGAAAAATCTGGGCATGCACTGAAGTCCTCTGCCCACAGAGCCAATCTCATCCTTGTTCTGTGAGTGCCAGGGCAGTGGAAAGTCCCTCAGTACCAAGGGCATGCTGTGCTGTGGCCTGTGCCACTGCAGACCCAATGCTCTGCACCTTAGTTCTTCCAGCCTAGTCACAGAAGCTAATTAACTGCTGCTAAGGGAAGACTTGTTTAAACCCGACACACTTCCTGTGTTTCTTTGTCTGCTTTTTCACATAAAATATTGCCTTTTTTCAGCTTTAGCCTTCATTCCAGCAGGCAGGATGGGGAGTACCTAAGTGTGCGGTGGCTGGTAGCGCCTTCTGGCTTTTGTGGTGTGCCAGTTTGAATCTGGATGAACTCAACTGAAGTGAACCGTTCTGAAGGCCTGTTCTGCCTGTGGGTGATGGGCCCCAGGCAGGACATGCCTGCCTTTCTGCCATGGCTGCTTGCCACCTCTGTCTTGCCAGCACCCTTGCTTGACTGGAGCACAGATCTCCTCCATGGTTTCCCCCATCAGTGCCCTTCTAAGAGGGTGGATTTCTTTTCCCAGCAGTATAGGTCAGACTATTTTAAAGCTGTGTACTCTTCTTGTAAAGAAAAGGTGCTGAATTTAGTGTAAGGTGCCACTTCCATGGGTGATGACTTGCTGTGTTGTCCATGAACTTCTGCTGTGGGAAAGTGACATGCCTCACAATAACATTTTTCTTGTTTGACAACCACACACTTCCCCATGAGGAGAGAGTGGCCAGACCTTGTTGGATCAGTGCAGAGGTGTACTTTTTCACTGTATTAAGACAAGACTTGAGATAAGACATAAATGAGAGCAACTGGTGAAGTACTATGAGGAATGATAAAGGCCTGAAACCCTCCCTCTTCTCCAACCCCCCTGAGCCACATATTGTGGCGAGGTACAAGCTCTCCATCAGCTGAAGTGAGGCGTGGGCTGTGCCAGACATTACATACAGCAGGATTCTGTTGAAAGCTAGGGCGAAGTATGCTTTATGTATGCTTGGGGTACAGTCTTGGCCTCATGGATGTTGATGGCAGTGTTCCCATTGATTTCATTCTGTCGGGAGGTTGCCCTTGGCTTCACTTTTTTTAAAATCAATGTTTGTGGGGGGAAGGGAGGAGTCAAGGGCATACTGTAGCCAGAGCAATGCATGAAGCTTCTCTGGTGGTGTCAGTGTGGGAAGAAGGAATTTGCTGCCCACCTGAGCATTAGTAACTTGGGTGAGCAGAGTTAGATTTGGTCCAGAGCATAGTAAAACAGCTGGGAGACAAAGGGAGAGGGGCACAGTCTGTGTAGGTGAAATACCTTTGTTACAGCACTGAACGACAACCCCCTTCCAATCTGGTAGAAATGTTCTGGCAGTGTGATCTAGGATCTAAGGGGGCTTCTTCAGCATGTTAACTGTTACTGGCATGGGTTCCAGTGGGACTGAATGGTGAGATCTGATCTGTGATTGTTCCCTTGGCTAAGACCGTGATCTCTTTCATGGGGGGCTTTCCTTCCCACACTTGTTTAGAGGAGGATGATTTGTGCAGGCCAATAGCCTGCCATGCTTAGAGAAGCTGTAATGGGAGCAGAATTGGGATCTTGTTTCTCCATCTTCCCCCTGTGTCACTTACATTCTGTATTGACAGGAATGTGATTCTAGATTATTTTATAAGCAAACCAGTTGCATAAAATTACCTTTGAAGGACCCTATTGCTACTCTGACCTCAAGATTTTTGAGCCTGGGCCAAATCAGAAATGTATTGCAGGCTTGGGTCCAAATCCAGGAGCAAAATGGAAGTGGTTTTGTCAGACAACGTGGTTTTAGCCACCACAGCATCATCTAGGAAGCACCCTGGTGGGGTTTCTGTGCCATTGTCCACCTCCTTCCCTGTAACCTAAAGTTTTCTTGTGTATGTGGCTGCTCCAGCCTGATGTGGATAATGCAGTGGAAGCAGCGAAGGCAGCATTCCAGAGGGGGTCTCCGTGGAGACAGATGGATGCCCTAAGCAGAGGAAGACTCCTTCACAAGCTGGCTGATCTTCTCGAGCGAGACAGAGTCATCTTGGCAGTAAGTACTGTGAGCAGTGATTAACTGGCGACAGCTGGCTGGTAACTTGGCTCCATCCCTCTGATTTTGCTGTATCCATACCTACCTAATGCTTTTCTTTTCTCTCCCTTTTTGAAGGGCAGAAGAGTCTATGCAGGAGTCATGGCTTGCCTTCCTCTTTCTGCAGGATGATTTTAGGGAGTCTTAGAAGGCTGTTAGTTCTTCTATGTAGTTGACTTCTCCAAAACTTCAGCTAGTTATTGAAGTGATTACTTAAACATTTTCTTAGTTTATTGCTTTGAAAATTTATCAGCCATCAATGTTCATAACTGTCCTACCTCTATCTTAAACAAAAAAACCCCACAACCAACAAACAAAACCAAACCAAGCAATGAAACAAAAACCCCCACGAACCACCACAACTGACTTGATCCTTTATTACAAAAATGCAAGGCCTGTTCAACTTCTGTGCAAATTGCTTCCCCTAAAATGGGGGTCTGGAAAGAGAATTTTTCTCTTGCTGGATGTCATCCAAAGTTTAAAATGTATGTAAGTGGGAACTGTTTCTTTCCCTACTGAATGTACTGGCTCGGGAAAATCTCTTCATAACCAAGAAGCTGTGTTAACTTGGACTTCTACACTGATGAGCTTTTGCTGATGATTCCCCATCCTGTCCTGAAGGAGTCCTTCTGGTGCAGAAAAGGGGAGTAGGACCTGAGCTAAAATATGCTGCAGTTGGTAGAAGCCTTTAGGCTCTATGGGCCTTGTACATCTTTCCAAATTGTGCCCACAGATCCTAGCATCTCAACTTTAAAGCTGCTGTCTGTTCATACCTAAGGTCTTGGATCCGAGCACTCACCAGTTCAACACTGTACTTAGGCTCTGCTTATCTTCAGGGGAATGACATTTGGTGCTGTTTCATGTGTAAGTTCCTGAGTTAATGTCCCACTGAGGTCAGTGGGACTTAAGCATATCCCCTGTATGTTAGGAGCCTGTACTTGCATGACTGTTTTGAGCTGGATCACTTTCTCTAACACAGTGTCTCTTAACCATGTGACAGCTTCCAGTTTCAGCAAGACAAACTGAAAAAATCCAGGTCGGAAGGCAGTTCTGTCCAGCAAATAAAAGGGAAGAAATACATATTTGTGTGTGTGAATACACCCTGTTCATTTTCTGCTCGCTTTTTGGTATGACTTCAGAGGACCCTCCTTTTTCCACAACCAGGGCACTCATTTCAAGCTTTCTGCTGTCCTTCTGATCTGGGAGGGCTTGTTTGGCATTGTTGTTTTTACTGCAGAAAACAAGCCATAGCTGCCTTGGCTGCATGTTAAGTAATGACTTATAAAAAAATCAGTTGTTCGAGCAGACATTCAGAGTGGATAACAATCCTAGTCATTCCAAGGGGAATGTCTGTTTGAGTGCTGTTTGGACCCTAATGTCTGTGGAAGATGACAGGGTATGACTTCATATGTAAACAAAGATGTTTCAATCTACCAAGGGATAGTACTTCCTTTATGGATGTGCTGGCTATTTGCACCAATATCACATTTAATGACCTGAGTAGAGAACAAAGCATTCACTGAACTAATGTCCAGAACAGTGAGAGGGACACGGGCTGAGACTGGACTTCATTTAGAGCCGCTCAGCATCAGTGCGGCTTTAGTGAAGCAACTTCTGCTTTGCCTTTGTCTCGGCACAGATCTGAGCCCAAAGGTTACTTTACCAGAACTCTGTGAGAAATGTGTTCTCTATCATCCTGTGCATAAAAGAAGCTTTTCAGCAGTTGGTTTCAGGGCTGTGAAGTAGAAAAAATAGATTTTCAAATAAAAGGAAAGTGGGTCTGACTGATTTTAGTGACACCATCTGGAATCCAGAACATCTCTGTCAGAGGGTCAGTTACAGTGAAGTCACAACACTCACATCATTTCTGACCAGTGCCCAAGACTGCAGCCCTGTATCCCACCCACAGCCACCTTCTGGGGGCTTCCAAAAGATGTGCTTTCATTGCAGTCACTGAATAAAGCAACTTGTGCATGCCTCGGGGTTACTGGATCTAGTCTCCCTTCTACCTTATTTGTGTTAACAAGCTCGTTCTTTAAATAAAAGGGAAGAAAACCCCATGTCTGCAGCATAAAGCAAAATAAAGTTGAGAAAGTTTCTCAAAAAGCTTTTTTTTTTAAGGAAGAAAACATTCACTTGTCTGACAGCACATGCAATTTGTTATTTCAGACTCTGGAAACAATGGATACAGGAAAACCTTTTCTGCAGGCTTATTTCATTGACCTGGAAGGTTGTATAAAAACACTCCGATATTATGCTGGATGGGCTGATAAAATTCAGGGCAGAACTATCCCAGTGGGTAAGTTCCTTCAGACCCGGTTTCGCACCTGGGATGGGATCAGGCTTGAGGGAGTGGGAGGGAGGCCTGCTGGGAAGATGTATGGAAAGGTTGGCTTCTGAAAACCTACAAAAACAGCCTGCGCTGGGTTTCAAGATTTACACTAATGAGAGAACGATGTCAATGCCTGGATAGATCTCTGGAAAATAATGGATGAGCTCTTTTGTCGCTTTTTTAACAGAGAAACCTTTTTGGTTTAAAATTCAGGGTAATTCTTAAAGAAAAAGCCTGATGTTACAGGGGAGTATATTCATTAAGTATCACTGACATTAATTAAGATGGCAGAGAGTGTAAGTACGGTTTCTAGGGAGAATTGTATGAAGGCAACAGAGCATGTGCTGTCTTGGATGCCACAGGGATGTGGAAGAGGGTTGATGTGGAATTCACCATTATCTCTCACCTCGCTGACATTCCTGCATCCCTAACATTGCCAGCTTACAGATGTTTAGAGAGATTGTGTAGTGCTTTTTCTTAACTTTTGTTACAGAGAAGGTCTGAGATGTTGACTCCTCTCAGGAGCCAAAGCACTGAGCTTAGAGGGACCCTGTCAAGTTTTCTGACACTTGAAAGAGGTTTTTCAACATGTTTCCTAGACTGCAGGGCCAGAGCAGTTGCACGGCACTGTTGTGGCAGGGACAGACAGAACACTAGCTCAGCTATATAAGTTCAAACATGGGTTTAGAGAGAACAAGTTAAGACAATGGATGGTCCATATGGCACAATGAACAATATGATGTATTTTCAAAATCAGCCTGTTTTGTTCCTGCGGGTGGTCATTGAGGCGATAGGAAGGACAGGCACTGCAGACAAAAATTAGTCACCAGAGGAAGGACTCTGAAGGGCTGAACTAACAAGACTAACAAGGGCTAACACAAGACCTAGTCCCAAAGAGATCTTCATCTGCCTGGGATGCCCCAGAGGCATGAGTTAAGATGAACAGACATAGGGTTCTTTGTCTAATATGGTTTTAGTCCTGTCCCCAAACTGTTATTTTGCAGATGTCTTAACGTGTTTTCTGTAGAAGCAAGGGGTTTGACTGTTTTGTCATCTTTTCTTCTTTTGTCTCGCAGATGAAAATTTTGTCTGTTTCACCAGGCATGAACCGATGGGTGTCTGTGGAGCTATAACTCCAGTAAGTAGCAGTGATGGTGCCCTGCATCTCCCTTAGAACTGGAAGAAGTACACAACCCCATCTTTTACTGCAGCCATTTGCTTCCTAGTTAAGTACAGCTGTTCTGCAGGGAACTCCCATTTCAGTTGCCTGATGTAGTTTATTGGTTTACCCCCATGCCAATTGCTCTTGGCAACACAAAGTCCTCTGCAATGGAAGGGTGGGTCTCCTAATCAGATGCTCTGTTCCTCTAAGGCTGACACCAGTCACCAGAGACCAGTCAGAGCTCTCTGACTCTTGTACTGCTGGGGCAACCATCTTGTCATTATGTGTGCTAGCTTTTTGCTGCCTAGTGCTGATGCATAGTTTTGGGTTTTAAATCATATCCGTTATTAATAACGCCTGACTGGTCTCTGAGCTTTCTGTGATTAAATCTCACTGAATAGAGTTTTCTTTTCCTTGAGGTCTCATTCTCTGCTGAGGGGACAGTGTGGCTAGTTTGTGGAATACCTCCAGTTTCAGTGCGTGTTGCTTGCTCTGTTTAAACAGACAGCTAGGAGGACTTTACAGCTACATGAGAGACGTAGTTGGTTCCTGTCTGGTTGTAAAATGCTTTGAATGTGGTATCCTACAGGTCATGAGGCAAGTGGTGTTGTGCCAAAGTTTTCTGTTGGGATACTCGGATCAATAAGAATCCACGGGATATTTTGGCTTTTGGGATAAGGTAATAGGAGAGACTGAAAGAGGTGTTTGTGGGGTGTTGGATTTGCTGGATCCTGGGAATACCAGGTCTGGACCACTTCTGAAAGGTATCTGGGGAAATTTTGCATTTTCCTTCAGCAAGACTGAGTTTATATCCCCAGTGATAAGATGGTACAGTCTATCCAGTGATGTCAGGTTGAGGCAAAGTGGGAGATGGTCAGTACTAGTTATCGAATGTTTGGCTTGATGACTTCTCCACAGCTTTTCTGGCTGACCAAACAATGTGACTGCTTCTGAGCAACTAGAATTTATGCTTTGAGATCAAAACATCAGGTTCCTCACACTGATCGCCAATTAAAAGTTATCTCCCTGTCACACTTAGCCACCTTTGGCACTCAGCAGTGCTTTAGAAGCTATCCCTTTAAAAGCCTACACGTAGGATGCTTTGGAAGGCCACTATAAGGGGACATAGTGGGACTTTTGACATATCAGGTAGACTCTGTATCAGTGATAAATACAATAGAACAGAACCAGATTTGATTCAAGTTCAACACTGTGTAAAAAGGATGATTTGGGTCAACAAAACCACATCTGGTTTCAGTTTACTTAGAACAAACCCCCTTCAATTTTTTCCCCCTCTTAACACCAACAGTCTGTGGATTTGTATATTCCTACTTGATTTAAAGAGATTCTGTCACTATCCTGCATATGTCTCCCTAGACCAATTAACAGTCTCCCTCTTTCCTGTGGCTTCACTATATTTAAACCAATGTTCTGAGCAAGGGAAGTGCTTAGAAAGTGCAGCATATGACTGAACTTTATCCCAAGGTGATGTCATGAGGCAGCCCTGGAGTCATTTACCATTACTTTCACCAGCCATTCTGCCATGGAAAGCTCCTAATGGAGTTATGTCATACTCTGAAAGTGTAGAAGAGTAGCGTAGGTGTGGATGACTCAAGCTGCAAAGTCAAGCCTTCAAGAAGGCTTAGGAGAAGAAGACAAATGAGCAAATCATGGGATGCGGCCATTGGAGAAGATCACTCAAACGAAACAGGTCTGGGAAGGAGGGAGAGGCAAGTTGAAGAATAGCACGTTAGACTATATTCTGCTTTGTCTCAGGGCTGCTGGGTTTGAACAGAATTCATCTCTTAAAAGTTACACTGCAAATCTATTTGTAAGTGTGAATTTGTAGATTCCTAACATATTTGGCTTCTTTGTCGATAGCTGAAGGCCCTTGGCTTGAGTCTTGACGAGAAGTCCCCTCACTGTTGGCCTGCTTCCATCATCCCTAAAGCAGCATTAATTATTTTTAATGAAGAAATCCTTTCTGCTGCTAAATGACCTTTCTGAGATTCAGTGTGAGCTAGATTTTCCACTTCTTGCTTAGTCTCCAAGATCTACAAATACACATGACCATGAAAGAGATTAGCACAGAGGAAACTGATGTGGACTGGTTCCTAATTCCAAATAAGAAAACTAATTGGAAAAGAGGAATATACAGTTTGAAGGGAGTCTAAGACCTCTCCTGGATTTCTATGACTGAACAACACACTGAAGTTTCCTAGTTATAAACCTGGAATTTAATTATATTATGTAAAATTATATTATGTAACTCCGAACTACTCAGCCAATACTTAACACAGAAAAATGATTATTTTTTTTTTCCAATGAGCAGTTGCACCTCATAATTCCTCCACATAAGGACACTGTACAAAAGTGAGCACTGGGACACTGCCTCCAATGCTATTTCTGTGAACAGCCAAAATCCGATACAAAGTGTGATCAGACTCCTGTAAAGAATGAGGTCACATCATGCAGAGGTTTGTCCAACTTACAGGATTAGCTTGAGGATTGCCAGCAGTATTTGGGATCTCAGGGGGAAATCAAGGATTTTATACTCCATAGGCCAAGCAAACACAGTATTGTAAGCAGATGCTTCTCTTTGTGGCTGTTCTCCCAGTTGCTTCTTTCTCCCTGGGCTGTGTGAAGGTGGGGGAAATGCTGCATGGAAATGAATTGGTGACTGTGCTGGGCTGATCTGACACCAGCCTTGTTTTCTTGCAGTGGAACTTCCCGTTACTAATGCTGGTTTGGAAGATGGCACCAGCACTGTGTTGTGGAAACACTTTGGTTATTAAGCCAGCTGAACAGACTCCTCTCACATCGCTGTACATTGGCTCGCTGATCAAGGAGGTAAGGCAATCTGAACATGCTGTCTAGATACTATTCTTCTAAGGTCATAAGCAAGACTGTATTTTGACTTGGCTGTGTAGGTTTTTAGGTTTAAAAGACATTAAAGCCTCAGAGAGGAAAGAGAGAACAACCTCTGTCTTCAGTCTTTTCTTAAAAAGGCCTTCATGACTGTCAGAAGTTGGATGGTAGGTAGCAAAGATCACAAAACCTGTACGTTTTTTTTCCTTTCTTAGGAAGCTGCACAGAGGAAAAATGGTGCTTTTTATTCCTCTGCCTTGTCTTCCCCTCTCCCAAATGAGGGAAAGACTACCGCTCAGTTTTATTAGACAGTGGGACAAAACCAGGGTGTGATTAGACATGAGCGTTGTGTTTATACCGTTTTAAAGTGGCATGATAATTCAACCAAGACAGAGTGCAATGGAGAACATTCTTCCTAATTTCTGTAGTTCACAGAATAATTTAGCTATGCCTGGCCTGTAAAGCCAACTTGATAATGAAATAAAGGGAAGATCATAGGCTGTGATTTCAAAATGTTGGTTTAGGTCTTGTCAGGTACGATCTCAGGTGCCCTCAGATCTATTAATCATACAGAGCTGGCAGGAGGTGTACAGTACCTTCCAGCACTGGTCAGCACATCAGCTTCCTGTAGCTACGTGTGTAACAGATTGTGAGGAAAACTAAAAGGATTGTAGATACACTTTTGCCTCTCAGATGGAAGTCTGTTTGTAGGCTCAGTCAAATGATAATGATGATTTTGTATTTTCTTGGTTTAGCCTGGGAGAAAATAGAAGGATATGTTAATAATTGACACTTAGGGCTCCTCCATCAGGAAAGGCAGTGCGAAAATACTACCAGTTAAGTATCTCCTACAGTTAATTGACTTAATAAGATTACAGAAGAAGAGTGAGCATAGGGTGCAGTAGTCATGACTTCTAGTTAGACCTGCCACACCACCGCTTTTTTCACTCTGATGTACAGCTCCCCAAACACGAACATAGCATTCCCCCCAAAAGAACTATTCAGTTGTGGTGAAATTAATTTTTTTTGACCTGAAAGTCTAAGCTACCTGTTTCTCACAATTGAACTTCAAGGCAGAAGTGTAATTAGAGCACAATAATTTTATTTGAAGATTCTCCTTTGTCCACCCAAAATTATCTAAATTCTTTGCAGTTTTTCAGAAGAAAAAGTTAAACTTTTTTTCCCCATCTTTAAAAGGATGCAGGAGATGTTACCACACAACAAAGCTATGTGTCAGGTTCAATGAAATAATATTGGGCCAACCAAAATATTTGGGCTTTCTTTTTTGCTGAAAAACAAAAAACTTTTTGGCTCAGGATGACCTGAACCAATTTTTTGTTTCCTTGTGGCTTTGCTGCTGGCTCCAAACACCATTACTTGCACAGTTTGACACGCGATATTTTCTTGAAAACTTTTTAGCCAAGATGCAAAGTCTATTAAACTCACATTTATCATTGTCACATCCATAGAAGAAATCAGACTGCCTTTTTAATTTATGAAAAGAAAAAATAGGAAAAAAAAATCTTAGGAAGATAATTTTTTGCAAGATACTATATGAGCAATTGCTTCCATTTTTTTCTGTATTAGGAAGGAGCAACTGCATTTATTGAGATTTTATATTAAAAAGCCACAAGAAATGAAGTGACGGTTTAATATTCTGCAATTCTATTGTTAGAAATTGTGGGGAAAATAACCTTGTGCAATCAGTAGTAGGAGAAGGCTAACCTGAAAGAGCATAATCCTTGAAACTCTTGTTTCAGGAAGTAAAAACAGACCAGTAAGTCCCACAGTTCTCCTCACAGTAGAATTTCACCTAAAGTTTTGCCATTTGTCTCTCTTGGCAAAATTACTAGTTGGCTAATCTAGGTTGTAAATGTGGTGGAAACTGGCATAAGTCTGTTACCATCTGCTCTTGTATTCCTGTTTTATTAGCCTCATCATCTAGTGAGGTTTTACTGACTTCTTAATCCCTCTGGCCCCTGAAGAACCACAAATGTCAACCTTTGTTCAAAACAAACTTTCATTCAGTTACCCCTTGGCTCCAGCTGCACAGCAGTAGCTGGGGGCCAAGTTTGGCCAAAAGACTCACTCTCTTTTGACTTGAAACTGGGACTTCTCCAAGAATTCTTACTGAAACTTGGCATTTCTTAAGCATGGCTGTTAGTTTCACCCACATCTGCTCCAGCTGGTAGCACACAGCCATGTTACTGGAAAGTCTGGAAAACAGTGATGTATCTGGTATGGGCTTCTTGTCTGCAATGTGCAATTCTTAATTGCAAGGAATATAGTGCAACTACTTCAAGCTTCCTGAGAACTGAATTGCACTCTCCAGAGTGCAGATCCGCGCCAGAGTGTTCAAACTCTCTCTCTACAGAGCTGTATTTAACCTCTGTTTTAGGTGGGTTTCCCTCCAGGTGTGGTGAACATTGTGCCAGGCTACGGCCCCACAGCTGGAGCTGCTATTTCTACCCATCACAGCATTGATAAAATTGCTTTTACTGGATCAACGAAGGTAGGTGATGGATTTCTCATAAAACACCTGCCGTTCCTTTTTTGCATTCTTTTCTAAAACTGTCATCCACATAAGACTGGACCAATGAAATGTTGTTGATTTCTGTATACTGAACACCATTTTCCAACATATTCCATGCAAAAAGATTTCTCAGAAGCATTTGGGACTTGTCTAATTCAGGTTCTTATGTTTGTGACAATCCCACATCTCTTTAAACTGGGTTTTGCCAAACCACCACATTTCTGTAAGAACTGTAAGTAGTAGATATAAGGTAAGACAGTCTACATGGGAGGCTGGCAGTGACTTAACATCATGTCATTGACCTGTTGGAGCTTCTGGGCAAGTTTGCCTGCCAGTCCTGCCCTGCAAGCGTGTGCGGCTGGAAAACATGTCAGTCAGAGCCCTGAACAATTTTTTCCTCGGCTTTAGTTACCTCTGAGGAACTAGGACTTAAATAATAACATGGCCCTGTGCCTGAGACTTCCTCTGCTGACGTGGATGGGATTAACATTTGAGCTTCATTTGAGACCTGCACAGTAAAGCACCTTCTGTTCAGTTTTTACCTGTAAATAGCTACAGCTGCCTTCCTTACGAGAGCGGTGGAAGTGAGTGCACTCTCAGACACCTACAGCCATCTTCTGTACCTACATGGGGGAAGGGAGCACATGGCTTGGCCTAGTCCATGGAATGGAGCACAGTTGTGACATGCAAACAAATTTGTCTCCAGTAATCACTGCAGAAAATTATGAGACAAAAGCTTGCTTAGAAATAGGAACATTTTTTCCACTCGCTGCTCTATACACACACATATATATTCTTGCCATATACACACACCCCCTGAAGACAGGCAATGTCCAAAGAATGGAAATGCTGACACCAATGGGTGCAGTTGAGGCAAATATAGTCTCTTCTCTTTTATTTCTTTGATTAACATTGTTCTTGTTGAGCATTTGCCAAATTAATGAATTCTTATGTCTATCCTCATAATTGCAGAGTGTAATCTAAATGTATAATGATGACAAATTACCTTGAATAGTATTCTTGGTCGGTAAAGGCAACTCTTAACCAACCAGTCAAAAGCTGCTGCATTTAACAACAGTACCATCTAGTGGCTTCGTATACATGCTCACTGCTTTGCTTATCCCATAGGAGGAGGTGTGTTAAGCCTCTGTTTCTATATAGGGATCATGGGAACAAACACCAATGCAATACAGTAAAAGTTCACAATGAGCTTTTACTCTCTTGATAGTTAGAGTTTACCCAGTTACATGCTTCTCTCCAAATCCTAGATCATAAACTTTTAGTCCAGATGAGACGCTGGCTGTGTGAAAAACAATAGAGCTTATAGACTCATCCAGCCCACATGGATCTGTTTGGGTTTTTAATGAAAAAGGAGTATCCAGTGGATTAGGGGCAGAAGGAAAATCTCAGCTGCTGGAGCCTGTAGGCAAAAAACTCCTATAGAGCTGTGCTTGTCTTCCTAATCCATGGGTGTGCAGGAAACACCAAGGGAGACAGATTCTTTGCTAATGCATGTGTAATTTAGAAGTGTTTTCTTCCCCCTCCACCCATCTGTGAGTTCAGCTGCATCTCTGCAGTATTTGCAGCATAATGCTACTGTTTCTGAGCCAGGAAGTGAAGCTAATTCAAAATATATTTTGACTGACTTTTTAAGCCCCAGCTTGGGCTTAGTGCCAGCCTGGAAATACTGATCTTAAACTCCACGAGTATTTTCCCATCTAGATTTCTTCCTTTCCCTTAGTTTATTAACTTACTCCTCTTCGGCCAGCTAGCTTGTAGTAATGCCTCCTGCGAAGCTATGTGTATCTGCAGCATGATGCATCGCTTATTTCTGCTGTCTCTAGGACTAGGCTGCTGAGTGACTAGAGATGATCTGTACTTCTAGGTTCGGGAGTCTTGCTTAAGTTACAAAGGCAAACCGTGAGAAGTGCAGACCTGTAACTGCCAGCCAGCTGCCCCATGCTTTCCTTGCTCATAGCTCAACTCCAGGGCAACAGTACTTTTAGGCAGAAATAAAGTTAAAATTGCCATGCACAAAGGTAAAATAAAAGAAAACCAGTTACAAAATAAGGAAATTCAAATATAAGACCACAGTTAAAAAGTATTTTTAACTCATACTGTTTCTAACAAAATTAGATTACTAAATTATTTGGATGTTTGGTTTATGCTCTTCTTGTGAGGAATTTCATTTTTTAAAATGGAAAGAGAAATTGCTGTTTTGGTGTTACCAGTATAAAAAAGAAATAGCACATTCAGTCAGAATCTGGAGAAAACGTTTGATATGAAACAATTTTCGGGGGGGGGGGGGGGGGGGGGGCGGGATTTGACATTATTTTGATTAAATTCTGGAAGCAAAGTAAATCCTTCCCTTCAGGAGAGGGAGGCCAGATAAATTCCACCAAATGGTCAGAGCAGGTTCCTGGGCAGAAAGTGTCACAGCAGAGCTAGCCAGAGTTTGTCTGTTGATATCCTCAGGTAATGCCTTGGAAGAAACATGTCTCAACTGTTCTTGTGTGTGGAGCAGCTCAGCCTAAACTGTCAGAAAGAAGTAGTTTTCTCTTAAATGTCAAAATCTCTATATCGCTTTCTGGTATGGGAGTAGTAACAGAACTCAACTCTAAGAAGTTGAATTCCCAATTTTTAAAAGCAAAACTCACAAACCTCAGAGCCCCATAGTGAGCAATGCTGGCAATCTAGCTTACACTGCGTGGGAAATGCCTTGTTCTGCAGCTCTGTGTAGCAGATAACTTCAGGGTATGGTTCCTTTAGCTCTCCCATATAGGCTGCCCTTTCAGATCTGCCTAAACCAAACATTAATTCTGGGGCTGGTTTTGACCCAACAGATCACAGCAGTAGGAAACTCAAATCATTTCAGTGTTACTGCTTGCTTCAGCCACCCACCAGGCTCTTCTGCCCTTGTTAGCATCACACTTGACACACCGAGTTAAGACTTTCAGGGGAAACAGCTCATGTCCTCTTTGTGTCTCAATGCTACAGGTTGGAAAACTGATCAAGGAAGCTGCTTCTAAAAGCAACCTCAAAAGGGTGACGTTAGAGCTTGGAGGGAAAAACCCCTGCATTGTGTGTGCAGATGCGGACTGTAAGTATTGGCTGCTGTGTTTATTTGCTGTAAGAGACTTTGAGCATGGTGCTTTCTGTGTGTCTCTGCTGTCCTTTGGCAGCTAGCAGGGCTGGTGTTTGCCACTGTATCCACCCCAAAGGCTGAAGGAAACCTCTGTCCCAGAGCAGGATACAGTTCTGCTTTGCTGGAGCCTCTTGCCCAGCACAGGGACCATTCCCATGGCAAATGAACAGATCATTATACTGTTGCCTTCCCTGGGGATGGCTGCAGTTGCAGATCAATCTTGCATTCATGCATTTCTGTTTTTGTGGTTCTTTCTTTTTGGTTGGCAGTACTGCAGAGCCTAAGCCAGCCGCTGGAGAAAAGCAGTTTTCTAAAACGCAGCCCCTCTGCAGGCATTCCTGTGACAGCAGAGTTTTGTAGGACCTGATCTAATCCAGCCTTCACCTCCCTCCTGGGGGTCTGCAGGACTCATTTTGCATGTTCTGTCGTGACTTTGTTGCATCAGTGAGTAGTGCTAGGAGATACGTGTGACTTGTGACCACTAAAGTGGTTGGAAAAAACTTACTTGGCTTGGGGAAAATACTTTCCACTCTCCTGCAGAGCAGAGGTTGAAAGCCAAAGGTATTTGTGCCATCTGCTAATAGTAAGCATTGCAAGGACCTGGTCTGAGCTGGCTGTACAACAGAAGGGCACCCTGCTTTCCAAACAACGGCTACTGAAACTCATCTTCAGGAGCCAATACACAGTATCTAGGACTCCACATCTGAATTCCCACAGCAAGAAAAACTGGTTACTGCCCTCAGTGAGTCCTTGTGGAAGAAAGTATCAGGAGCTATGGCAAACTAGACCTTGAGACAAAAGGCAGGAAGGGGGGATGGAAAGAATAAGAGATCTGGTTTGGGGGCAGTATGAGGCCTTGTGAGTGCCTTCAATGGGTGTGGACCATTGTCAGCATTTTTTATGGGGGCTTTTAAAAGAGAAGGAAAAAAACAAGTCTGGAAACAGTGGAAGGCTGAAACTGTGCATGTGGTAACACTTTCCCCTCCTGGGCTGTGTTGCAGTGGACTTGGCAGTGGAATGTGCCCATCAAGGCGTGTTCTTCAATCAAGGGCAGTGCTGCACGGCTGCCTCCCGAGTGTTTGTGGAGGAGCAGATATATCCGGAGTTTGTCAAGCGCAGTGTGGAGTATGCCAAGAAGCGACTTGTTGGAGACCCCTTTGATGCCAGAACCGAACAAGGGCCCCAGGTAACTGTATGTCTGAGAACAGTTGTTTGGTTTTTGGTTGTGTTTTTGTTTAATTTTCCTTGTGTAAATATTATCCTTACAAATATGGTCCCAGAAGAACTGCTGAGGGGTGAGTAATGTACCATGGCTCTATTTTTCTATTTTAAATATCAATTAATCACAACCGTTGAAATGTTATGTTGTAATTTTTTTAAACACAAATGTATTTAATTGACTTCTTATCCAGCTTTATGGAAGGGGCTGTCTCTCTGGTACAGTAATACGAAGCATGTTGCATTGAGCTATAGCAATGCACAGAAGAGTAGCACAGCTGTGGAAATGGCCGTTCAGCTACTTGGCTGTGTTGGTGATGACAGTTAGAGCACAGGGACTCACGAGTCCCCACTTTCCCTCTCTTCCTCTGCTCCCTTTCTGATTCTTTGGAGAAGTTTCAGCTGAATTAGGAGGAAGAACTATGCCAAGCTGCTGTCATGACCAGCCTCATCAATGCTTCCAGAGCCTTCCTCTTATTTTTAACTTCCAAAGTAATCTGAGCTGTGGTGGAGAGCTCTAGAGAGGGATGGTCCTGGGGTCAGATCTTCTAACAGGACCACTGTTGGCCACCAAAAATAAAGGGGGAATCCCAGAAATCTACACCCTAGGCCTCCTATTCTCAGTACTGCACTGTGAGTTTTTCTTCCTTGATACCATATAGGATCCCTCAGAGAAGGGATGGCTATGAGGATGTCTGCCTCCCCTTATCTGGATCTAGGCCCACTTGCACATGATTCATGCATGGCAAAGCCTCATTGCATGTCCTCATGCACAGGGAATAAGGTGATGTACATCCCCTGTTCATGCTAGGGCAACATCTGTCGCTGTAACTTGCCTAGAAAGAGATTTCAAACTGCTTAGCAATTTTAGGAAAATAATCCCATGCTGGAACTTGCTTCAGCAGAGATGAGCTGACCCTCAAACTCTTTTAAGTTCTGCTCTTACCTTCTGTTAAGGGCTGTCAGCATTTCAGGTTTGTTTGTTCATTGTTTTGTTTCTTTTTTTTTTTTTTAATATTACATCATCCTAAACCTTATCCAGCAGTAGCAGTAAGTGAGCTGCATTTATAGTTTGTCCCATCAAGACAACGTTCACCTGACTGCTGTGACAGACACTGTTGATTCTATGAGAACAGCCCCGGAAATCACAGGGAGTAGCTGTGAGGTTTCAAAGGGTGAAACACTGCAGTGAGCAGAACATATAGAACTGGGCTGCTTATTTCAGTTCATCCCAGTTCTTGCCAGGCTGTCAGAGCACTTCCCAGTGAGCACTATGGCAGAGCACCATCCCCTGGTATCACTGCTGGGGCTTAAGGGAGACTGTGCATACAGAGCTATAATTAAGGGTAACTAAGTTGAAATAGCAGCATCTAGTCAGATTTTAAGTGTGGCCCATCTGTCCTCTTTCCCTGTTCTGGCTTACCTGTTACACTTGTAGCTAGGAGAGATAGCACACCCCCCACACCCGCCTGAACTTCTGTGCATGCAGCTGTCAAGCCCAAGATGGGAAGGTGTTGCTGGAGTGGGAGGGAACCGTTAATCTCAAAACTTCATGTGGCTGCCAGTGCAAAGGAACAACCACTTCCTATGCAGCTATGGTTGCTCGCTGTCTGGACCCTGTGCTGTACAATGGAACACACAAATTCAAGCAGAAGAGAGAAAGGATGCAGTGCCACAGGGGCTTAAAATACCTCCAAAAGTAGCAAAGATTCACACCTGCCCACAAGTTACTGTTCAAATGTGACATTTCCAGATAAGATTTTTCCTCTGTTCCTGAAAGTAACCTGTTCTGCTGTGAGAATTTTTCAATCTCAAACTGATGGATAAGGGAGAATCACCAGGAAAAATAATGTCTTCCTCTTCTCCTTCATCTCTCTGTCAGGCCTCAGTGGCTTCAGATCCAGGCCGTTACTTTCCTCCTTCTGTGTGGGTCAGGGTGAACATACACAGCAGCATTACAAAAATGGCCACATACCTCTAGGTAGATCCCACTCTGGAACGATCACTGGCTTAGAAGCCAACAGTGGGAAGGAGTTTGAGCCAGCCTTTAGGCTGACAGTAGTTGTATCTCATGATCTTCCTGGTCCTACATCAGCTCCAAGTGCTTGTAGCCAGACAATAGGACCTGCAACCTATAAAGAGTTCAGAAAATGTAAAACAGGAGAGCTTCTGCAGTCCAGACTTAGAGCTAGTGCTTGGTGAAACCAAGCCGCACCATGGCTGACCATAGTGCTCTAAGTAGCTGCTGAGACAACCTGGTGCAGAACAGCATGGGGTGACAGATAATGCTGTTCCCCAAGAACTTAAAGTTGCCATAAGCTAGTCCTGCAAAAGTGGTCCTGTGTGCAGCTGTTTCTTCCTAAATCAATGTGCTTATGAATTAGATTGGGGAACTGGATAATTCAGGTCTAATCCAGCCTTTTTGGAAGCGAGGAAGAAAGGTTCTACTCAGGTCAGTTCCCTGATGTGGATTACTGTGCACTGGCATGGATGCTCGTGGCATGGGTGTGAGGAAAAGACTGTGTCAGTTGCAGTATTGGGTTATGCTGATATAAGCTGCACTGTTCTGATCAAAATTAGGTCACATTTGAATAGTATTAAACTTAAACAGAAATGAGGCATGCTTCTGATGAGACTTCTCCAAAACTCACATGTGTCTGACTATGTTGGCTGGCTGGAATTCAAAGGACACCACAAGAAACCTGAGGGGCGATCAGGACTGTTTGAGTAGGGTGCCAGCCTCAAATGCAGACCAAGGGCATTTTTAAACGTTGGATTCCTGTGAGCTGTATCACAGGAAGCAATAAAGTAAATCTGCACAGATGGTAAACTGGTTAACCAGTGCATTATACAATTGTGAACAGCAGGCTCTGTTAGATGAGACTAACATCCTCGTGGACTAGAACAGGGATTAGATTAGAACAACACTAGACTAGTTTTGCTATCGTAGAACCCCAAATACTGGGATTTGTGGACTATAAGTTCTGGTCTACAGGCACAAAATAAGCACTAAGGATGCCTCATGGCACTTGCTAGCCAGTAGTCATTCAGCCCCAAACCTATTGTTTGATCTTTTAAAATGGTGAATATTTTCCTTAGACTGTAGACACTTGTGTTCTTTAGGATTAAAGCATGAAAGTAAAATATGTAAGTAGAAAGAGTCTGTGTCCAACAGTCTGTTGGACACAGTTGTGGGGTGATTCTGTAGGATTACAAAGGCTAGGTTTGGAAAAGGAAAATCTGCTCCTTGCAGTCTTGACTTAAATGAAGCAAGATATGGAGATTTGGAGGGGTCTCAGATTTTCAGTATTGCGGTGATCCTTAGAAGCCACCTTCTTTTTTGAATTAGATGGACAAATAGTAGAATTTGCTCTACCAGGTCATGTGTTTTTAATAGAAGTCAATGCTTGATCCATAAATAATAGTGGAGTAGGGGACAGAATTTAAACAAGCCTTGCAAGCTCTAGTTACAATGACAAACAGTTCCACCCTTGCATGTCATTTTTACAAATGTTTTCTTTCCCCAGTGTCTTTTCATCTAACTATAGTTTGCCTTGCAACAAGTTACAGCTGTATAAATATCCTTGTTTTGTTTTCTGTGATGTGAAGTGGATGAACTGGATTGGTCTGGATCACAGACATGCCAGGATGGAAAGCACTTGCAGATATTTTCAAATTATTTACATTTGGCAACTAAGCAACCAGACAAACAGACGATATGTGTGACACCTGCCAAACTTACTATCTGACATGCTGTATCCTACACAAGGGCACACATTTCCTCCTGCAGTAGCATGTATTAAGTGTTTTCTTGGGTAGCATCTTAACACATGAGAGCACATGAGCGCTTAGTACAAGCTGTCCACAGTGCATATGATACGCACATCTGTGTGACAGGAGATGTGCTGTTCTCTGTTTTTGCTGTGTACCAGAAGTACCCCAAGGACACCTTCCTGAAGCTTTGATACTTGTCTAAAAGCATGAAAACTTGGATTGCGTGTGGCCAGGATTAACTAGGGACAGGATATAGTCTGTAATCTGGAGGAGTCGAGCGTGGAACACTCCATGTAAACAGTCCCAACTGGCAACTGGCCCTGCTGAAATAAAAACAGATGCTTAGAGAAGGGTATTGAGCCAGTACAAGCATCTGGAGATACCTGGCATCCGGAATAACCTCCCAAGCTGCCAGGGCACCTTGAACCAATGGGTGAAGTCTTTCGTTTAATCACCTCAATGAATTTGTCAAAATTTCTGTTAGTTTTACTTTTTTTAAACATCTCCATAAGTCTTTTACCATCCACAGTGTGCAGTGGTGAGGTGTTTCATCGCTTAATTATGCATCATGCGAATAGCCACATCTGTTTGCTTGAAACCTGACAGTACCTGCAGTACACTGCTGCATGTGGAACGCAAAAGAAGGATCAGTGCTGATCAAAAGTGCTGTGGGCTTCTGCACCTCTTCCCAGCCCATGACCCACTGTGCTTGTGGAGTATGTGATGTCTCCTCCAAGTCCTCACGCAGGGCTGCACAGCTGTGCAACTTCAGTGTCCTGTAACTGGGCTGGCCTTTCCCTACCCCTACTGAAACCTGTCTTTTAAAGGGTCGTAACACAACAGTACTGGCTATATGAAATTACCGTATATTTAGGTGTGGGTGAGGAGGAGCTAGACAAGGTTGGTAATTAAAAGTGAGGATATGGCTCCCAGTCCAGAGAACCAAAAAATGCTGGCATGGTACTAGTCTCTAAGATCTGTGAAAGGTGGTTCTGATTGTAAAAGTATCGCTTCAGTCAGTAGTTCTTCTGAAGTAACCCCACTAATGGGGCCTACCTTTGAGGCTGTTCATATAGCATGCACGTGTGGAAAGAGATGGAGGCAGAGCTCGCTGGGTTCTTCCAGCTGGGGATGAATAGCTGTGGGTGAAACTGCAGATTACAGCAATGTCAACTTAATAGTTCCTAGACCCATATTCTCCCTCCTTTGTGCTGATTCTTTTGCAGTCAGATCCCTTGCTGAGCTCGCCGAGGTTGCTAGCGCAGCAAACCCTGTCCCAGGCTGTTCTCATGGTGCTACTGAGCTAAATCAGTGCATGGAGAAGGCCACTAAGTCCCAGGGCTGGCGTGAGGTGAGCCATGGGAGGGCATATCCAGGATGTGGAGGAAGGGAAAGCAGGGATACCCCCTCCATGTGGCAGCAAACATTTAGATCAGATTAAACTATCATGTGTAACTTCACCTTCTGTTTTCTGTGGCTCAGGGCTGTGCCCACGTCCTGTCTTTCAGCGGGCTTATTGCCTGACTGCTGTGTAATAGAATGAGATGTAAACTTACCTGCTTTGACAGTGCCCTGCAAATGTGCCCCTGGGCCACATACCATGGCTCCGGTCTCTGGAACAGGGATAATAAAGGCGCTGTCTGTTTCTTTTCATTTTGTGCCTGACAGATTGACCAAAAACAGTTTGATAAAATCCTGGAGCTGATAGAAAGTGGGAAGAAAGAAGGAGCTAAGCTGGAGTGTGGGGGTCTTGCCATTGAAGACAGAGGCCTGTTTATAAAACCCACTGTGTTTTCGGAGGTCACTGACAACATGCGTATCGCCAAAGAAGAGGTACAGTACAAGTCACCTGAACCTGCATATGTGTTTGCTGCTGTAAATGGGAAAGAAAAGAGGTATGGTTGTGGTTTGAAGTGAAAACCTGAGAGAAGAATAGAAGTTTCACTTATTTCAGTGTCCTAACAACTGCCTAATGCTGAAATTGATTCCACTAATGAAGTATCTGCAAGGTGGGCTTCAATTTGGAGTGTATGAGTGTGTGTGTGGGAATTGTGGGAGGAGAAGAGGGAGAGCAGAACAGGCATAAAAACTGTCAAAATGTTTTAGCAGCAATTTTTGTGCAATTAATAGATGTCTGTTTGCCAGCCCTTTCTCACGTCTTGCTGCTTTCCCTCATTTGTTTGTTTTTCCAAAAGGGAAGTAGCTCTGTGAGTGCATTCACTGGACAATAAGAAACCCAGATAAGAACATAGTAGATAATACTACCCTAAAGTTTTTGGGTCTCATTTCAGGAGAACTTGATAAATGCAGAATATATAAGTACATGCCTTACTTGTGTGAATGCTGCTTCTGAATAAGAAATAGTGTTGGTGGAGGGGTTTCTGTCTGAATCCTTGATTTGAAATACAAAGGACGGAATAAAAATAACTGAAACTGTGGCAGGCTAGAGCAATTCTATGTATTCTTTGCCCTGAAGTTTGAAGTTTTTCTGGAGACAAAGTTAAGCTCTCCCACTCTATGCAGATGGATGGTTGTGCATCCTGTGTGTTCTTAGGCACCTCCTGCTGAGCGGACTTGAAATTGCTCAGCTGCAGAACATGCTGATTCGAAATGACAGAGGTGTTCTTGCTCTGCTTCTTTGTAAAAAAGGAATTGCTTTATTGCAGAAAGGTAGGACAAGAACTCTGGGATCTGAAGCTGGTGAGAAGGGAAGGAATGGCCCTGCTACACTGCCACTGAAGAACTTTTCTCGAGTAGCCATAGTGTCTGAAATAATCCCAGATTCTGTTCTCATGGTGAAATCCCCTGAGGCTGACCGTTTTTTTCCTATATGAAAACATGGTCGAAGCCAGCAAAGTGCAGATCTAATACTCTGGTTTTCATTATTCGTATGCAGAAAAATTGAACAAGCTGCATGTGATTAGATCCTGAGATATTCCTTTGAAATAGAAGTTAATCTACTTTTCATCATGTTTCCCAAAGGAAAATAAGTAGTTGCCAAAGTCTAACTGGCACTTGTATTTTATAGTTTAGCCTAGTGCTTTTTATGGGGCTGCTTACTGTTCACTCCTGGCAAAATGTTTAGATGTCTCAGATCTGCCACAGAATCTCTAAGGAACCTGGGAAAGATATCAGTCAGCCTGGGCATGAGTTACATTCTAAAAATAGAGGGAATAAGAGCTGGAAATCCCATGACAGGCCTTTTTTTTAATGAACTGATTCCAAATCCCAAGTCATGATTCATGATGCTTATCCAGTTTCATTCATTTGCGGCTGTGTTGCAAATGCACATTTGTCTTTTGCCTAGGATCGAGGCTCCAGTTGAGTACCTGGGTCTCCCAAAACGAAGAAATTTAGGAACACCTGTATGACCCTCTTTTAGTTTAAAACCATTCCCCCTTATCCTATTGCTACAGAACCTACTAAAAAGTCTGTCCCCATCTTTCTTATAAGCCCCTTTTAGGTACTGGAAGGCCACTATAAGGTCTCTCCAGAGCCTTCTTCAGGCTGGACAACCCCACGTCTCTCAGCCTGTCTGTCTATGAGAGGTGCTCCAACCCTCTGATCATCTCCACGGTCTCCTCTGGACTTGCTCCAAAGCTCCATGTCCTTTTGTTGGGGGCCCCAGAGCCGGACACAGTGCTGCAGGTGGGGTCGCACCAGACTGGAGTAGAGGGGGAGAATCCCCTCCCTCAACCTGCCGGCCACACTGGTTTTGATGCAGCCAGGTTACGGGGTGGCCGCCTGGGCTGCAAGCGCATATTGTCAGGCCATGTTGAGCTTTTCGTTTGCCAGCACCTCCAAGTCCTTCTCCTGTTTCTTGTGCTATCCTTCCCAGTTTATTGTACTGCAAGACCATGCCGCCAGAAAAGGGCCGCACCTTTGATACTGTACTTGATAAGAAACCCCATCCCAGAAGTTGGGAAGTATTGTGTATGCCTGCTGCCTTCATACTGGCAACCTGGGAAGCCAAATTTGTGGTCAAACAAATAAGTGGTAAATGCAATGCGTGCAAATAAACTGCATGCATTGTCAGAACCAGAGTTAAAACCAAGGAAGAAGACTTGCAATCCTTAAAATATATCATTTACTATTTGGGTATACTCAACTTCTGAGTTCAAAAGGAAAGTCGTAAATAGAGTAAGGATGAATCATTTGAAACGTGTCCAGATCTAACTCTGCTTATTTTGATTGTTATAGATGATCCATTAGTTGTTGGACCTTAGTATATATTAACTACAATAACACATCACTGTACTTCCTTTGAAGTCAATTTAATTAGTAGTTTTTAAGAGAGTCTGTCAGTGACTTCTAGAAGGCTAAGATGTAACATTTTAAATATAGTATCCAAACAAAGGATCTGATTCTGATTACTTCAAAATTACCATGATTTGCAAAGGTTTTCCTGTAGTAACGTTTAATTGATATGTGCAGATTTTTGGGCCAGTTCAGCCAATTATGAAGTTCAAGAGTATAGAAGAGGTCATAAAAAGAGCCAACAGTACCGAGTACGGACTTACAGCTGCAGTGTTCACCAAGAATCTGGACAGAGCATTAACGCTAGCTTCTGCACTGCAGTCAGGAACAGTCTGGTAAGCAGTGTGGGACGAGCGTGTGGGTTGTGGTTTTGTTTCCTGGGAGGGGAGAGAGATCTGTGATTTGGAATCACGTGCAAGTGTTGGAGGTAAGATGTGTTAGTAGTTTGCTTAATTCTTGATATTCTGCTTAGAAGCAACATTTATTCATCCAAATGAGGTGGCAAGGACCAGACAGTCTGGCAAGAAATGAACTGTTTGTTAATTCAGTCAGTGTTGTTCTTCATCTGGAAAACTCTGAAAATGTAGTAAGTTCCATCAGACATGATGCCTTTCAAAAGCCTGTATGCAGAAAAGTGCAATTCTTACGATCTTGAGGTAGCATCAGATGAGGTCTTAGCTGCACAAATCAGTATGGACAGTAGATGGCATCACATCACTGTCAGAAATATAAGTTGCTATTTTTGCTTTCAAAATTTCTGTTTTACATTAAAAGCATTTTAAAGACGGAATCCTGACTTTTTTCCCCCACTCAAGATAGAAATTTGATCTGATGTCTGATTTTGATGCATACAGAGGATTGATCTCAAGAGTTGGCACCAGAACAATCTGCCTCTGAGTAATAGTTACGTGAAAATGGGATGTTGGGCTTTGAATGATACATGTGCTGTACATACATGAAGGTGCACGGCACGAAGCCATACCTGTCTCTCTTCAGTCATTTGATCTTACTGAGATGCTGAGGAAGTATCTGCATTAGCTTTTTCTACTTGCTATCTATAGAAATGGGGCTTGTGCTTTCCTTTTACTGCGACACAGTTGTCTAATGCAGTCCAACTTTTTTCTATACCTGGAAGTGGATGGTGGGGTCTGCTTGTGGGTGTTTAGAGAGCTTTCTGAGCAAACATGTTCATTTCAGAATGTGTTTCATGAAACTAGGGAATAGGTTGGACTATTTATTTTAAGCACAGCTCTGAACGCAGCATAAATTCCAGCTCAAGCATGAATGTCTTAGCCATTACAGACTATGAAGTGAGATGCAGGTCAGACTGAGTACCACTCAAATGCTTTCTTTTTCTGTAGGAAAATAAGATTTTATTGCTAAAGCCCAATTTCTCAAGTGAATGAACTGTATAAAGAGAAAACTGACAAATTTCAGCCTTTTTTGTATTGTTGTTGTTGTCATCCTCATGCTTCTCCATGGTATGAATTGTCTTTTTACAATTGATGTTTTTATTGTAGGATCAACTGTTACAATGCGCTCTATGCACAGGCTCCTTTTGGTGGCTTTAAAATGTCAGGCAATGGCAGAGAACTGTAAGTTTTGCTCAGTATTTTGTTTATATGTGGATGGTGACTGCAATAATTGTGGCTGTGAAAATGCTGTTGAATGTGCTTTTAAACTACCAGGCTTGCAGTAAGCTGCGCAGGGAGGTGCTAAGGCAGTACAGCGTGGATGTAAAGCACAGATGTGAGAATGTGAGCAATGCCTTTAGGAGTACCTTCACCTGCTTTATAAGCTCTTAATAACTAGAGTGCAACTAATTCCACTTGCAAGCATTTTTCCTTACTAGTTAGCTTTTTAGATCAAGGGATAAGTATGGCATTTTGGCTGGGGGCCACTGGTATCCACCCCAAGCCCCCTCCATCTTTATCTGGGCCTCCCTTGACCGCTGTATTGTTGCTCCTAGTTGGAACTCTTCCCACCTCTGACTTTCTAATCTTGGAGCTAGAACAACAAGGAATGATCTCCAAAATCATGCTACCTCCCACCTTCTAAGCTTCCTACTAAATTATAGAACGACCCTCTGTCCCTCTTCCCCAGCCTGACCTGCTGCAGCATGGTTACCAGACATTCCAGTCCTAATCACTTACTAATGCAGAAATTTTTAAACCAAGTTCACCCTATAAGTTAGAGGTAGAGCTGAGAAATTGACTTAAATCTTAATTTTCTTCTTCTAAAGAAGAGAGGCAGGTTTTATTGCACCATTCAGAAGACTTTTCAGAGGAATCTAATGTACCTTTTCTTTCATAAGCCAGATTTATTTCCAGGAACCATTTCCAGTAGCAGTTCTGGTGCATCTGCTGCTCTGAGACATTCGATGTCTCACTTGCTAAGCACAGCAAATGAATGAATCCTTATGGGGACATATATATTGAGACCTTATGGTTTACTTTGCCTGACTGCCTGGCTAATTGAAGGTTGTCAGGGGTTTATCCTTTGGGCAAAGCATGGGAATAGAGCTAGTTTCCATCAACCAAGACATAATGCAGTGGTGGGGTCTGTCATTGTTTCTGGAGCAGCCATGCCCTCTTGATTCTATGGCATCTTGTAGATAGAAGCTTACTTTCAGTGAAAAAGTAACTTCACTTACTGCCTAAGCACTGGTAACTATATTTACATGGATGTTTCTTCTGTGGGTTCTAGAACAGTGCTTGGTTTTCACTAGGCGTAGAGGCACAAGGTGTCATCTTGTGCGTTACTGTGACCAGAAGCATGCCATGTTTCTTTTACAATGGGGTGTAATTGTGTGTGCTTATATGCATGTCCTTAGTGATCATTAGAAGTGGTGGGCCAAGCTGGTAGCTGGTGTAAGTTAGTTCAGATCTGATTTTAGTGGCCTGATGTCATCTACAGGAACTGCCAGTCAGAAGCTAACATGCACTTGTGTAGAAATCCCTAATTACTAGGGAAGTATACATTAACGTGCTACAATTGTTTGTCCCTTTCCCTCCTCTCTCTTCTTTTCCAGCGGTGAATATGCTTTGGCAGAATATACCGAAGTGAAAACAGTCACCATTAAACTCTCCCAGAAGAGTCCATGAAAACAGAAGGCCTAAAATGCTGACACTCTGAATGTGACACATGGGGGATGTGTTCAGAGCAAGGGGGAGGGGAGGGGTAGGAAGGAAAATGGAAACACCTAATTTTATTCCTCTAGAAACACTGAATCTACTGGACTCCATTTTGTCAACTGGCTCTTTGAAAACTGATTTAACTGACCCTACTGGCAGCATAGCACACACTTGTACTGTACAAGTCCCTGGCTGTACATCTGTCTGCTACCTGTGACTAAAATGCTGGTCAGTCACAGTGTCTGCAGGACATCTGCTTTCAAACTGTACCCCTGAAGGACATGGACATCAATGGCATGTTAGAGAGACTTTTGGGACTGTTAAACACCTTCAGAGGCATATGGGTTTCACTTGGTGTAAAGGGACTTGAGTGGTAGGGTTAATACAACTTGACTGAGGTTGGTGGAGTTTGTGTGAAGACTGCGGCTGGAATTTGGAATGGGAGTGCAAGCTTTCATGGAAGGATCTGTAAGAAATTATCTTTGAAAGAGCTATCTTGGTCTCTCTAAAGATACATGCATTCTCCACGTTAGTGATACTCTAGCCCTGAATGAGATTTGTGGGAGTTTCCTAGAGGACTCCTTTGGGGCCAGGATTTCACCCAACAGAGCTAGACTTTCAAGTGTCCTTGGAACCTGATGTTGGCATGCACACATTACACATGCTGCAAATGCAAGTTACTGACTTGCTAAGCCTTCTGGCTCCAAATGAGTTACAATTGTATCTCAGACCTTCACTGTAGCACTTTTTGCAAGAGGATTTTGCACTGTACTTACCGTGATGACACCAAGTTGAATGCTAAGCATGTAGCATGGTAGATATCCCATAGAAAACATCCCACGCCAGTCCTTCTGATCTGGGGGAGGGAGCAGAAAAGCTGCAAGAAGCTGTCCTGCTCTCTCTTTCTCTGTAACTTTCAGGCTTTGTGAAAATTCTTAATTATTTGAGCCAGAGCTATTATTATGCGAGTAAAACTTATAAGCTCTTCTCACTGTTTCTTTATCCCGTATGAATGTAGCTTAAAATACATTTCTGGAAGTACAGTATGCAAAGGCAGGTGCTCCCAAGCACACGCTGAGTGCTAAAGATGTGGGTGTACAAACCAGTTACCATGGAATAAGCTATGGCTGGACTTAAATGTGTCAGCAGCTTTGCAGTAATTGTCCTCGTGAGTGCTGTCATCTTGTGGCAAGAAGAGCAGTTGATCCTTCACTGAGAAATAAACTGCCTTGAGTTGTCTCTTGCTTACAGTTGCATAAGCATGCATGTACATGAATAGCACCCATGGAGTGGCTGTCACACCAAATTCATGCCTTAGTATCTCCTGCAGTAACTTTTTTGTGTGCCCAGAATTTAGAATGAGGTTAATGACAAGCCACATGCTGTCTTCAGTTCCTGGGTTCACTACTTTTCCTCTTCTTCCTCCTAATTCTGTACTGGAGAACCACTATCAAACATACAGGATGTTCCATGACTGCAGGAGCTCTAAGTATGCAGGAGTCAGCGGTGTCAGCTTGTTAGGAAATTTAGCTGATCTTGTTGGGATTGTCCTCTGAGAGCAAACCGGTAGAGGTTCCTTATGGCATATCAACAGATCTCCATGGAGCACTGGTAAAGGTTGCTGCCTGGAGTTTTCCAGATGTCAGCACTCAAACCAGGCATGCAGGTCTAACCCCTATTCTCTGATACAAGCAAGGATTTAACTGGTACCTTCCTTTGCTCACAGATATACCCAGTCAGCAACGAGTTTTGTTGCATGAGTGGACCTTTTTTTAGAGGAGGAAAGAATGTGGGTGGCGATAAGTAAGGAAAAAGTTTGCATGAGCCTAAACTTCCTTATTAGTCAGTGAATGCTGAAATTGCACTTCAACACTGCTTCACTTCTTAAATGACATACCTCCAACAGTCGCGTATATCTAGGTGCCTGTCCTCCCATGGGTATGTGAGACAGGTAAATCTCCCCATCCAGTGAAGAAAACGTCCTCCCTTCCCCACGAAAGGCCAAATGGGAACATTGTAAATAAGTTTCTATTTTTGTAAAACACTTAGAGTGCAAACATCTTCTCAGACAAACATTTTACTTTTGCCTACTTGACGGTTTTCTAGGGCTGCAGTCAGACAGTAGGGAGGTAAGGCAAACAGTAAAAGGCTGGTTATCTTGATGTATCTCTGTATTTTGGGTATATAGTAGTTGAGACTGAAATCATCTGAGACTCTTAAAATCCTACTATTCTGGCTTTATATGTATGATATATATTTCACCTCTTTTTTTTTTGTTTTCCCTTATCAAGTTTTTAAAAAGTCAATGTATCTCTTATTGTATAAATCAGGGTTTGACTTTACACACTGAATTTTCTAAGTTATATAACACTAGACACTAACTTTAAAATAACCCCTTAGAGGGTATATATTCTTTCATTGCACAGTAAGGCTTTCATATGAAATACTAGTTGTTTTTTTTTAAAAAAAAAAGAACTATATTTATAAATTAGGATACAGTTAATCTAATGTATTTTTATAGCTAAAGGTACATGAAAATGCTATGTTTAAACCTCATGTATATATTTAGACTATGGGTATCTTTTTGTAATAGTTCTTGTTCCTAATAAATGTTTAACTTTGTGAAACGGTTTCTAAATGCTACTTACTGATACTGCTCAGAAAGGAAGGTGGGGGAGCAGGAAACTTCTATTGACTTTACTCATTTTAACAGAGGAGTAACTTGAATGCCTTTTTATTTATGCTGATTAGTGCTTTAAAATAATTCCATCCCCTCTAATGCAGGTGTTAAGACCCCTTCCACCAGCAAGCAACTTCCACTCAAGTCAAGTCTCCTGTCACTGTATTTTTATTTCACTCTGAATTTGGCCCATTGTGTCAGTAAAAGTAAACACTGGAAAGGGTTAGAGTTTCATGCTGCTAAAACAAAATGGCCCTGTATTGCTGTAGTTACAGGGGGCTCTTCCTTGAACAGTGTTGTGTCTGTTCCCCTTGATACAGTGACCCAGCAGTAGTCCCCAAGCGGAAACATGCACTGGACTCACAATAGACAACATAATTTCAAGGTACTTTTTCCACGTGGCAGAACTGCATGTGTGTATCTGGGGGTTCAGTGTCTTACTGGGGGACTGTAAAGGAATCTGAACTTGTATTTATTTCTGCAATTTGTGAAGAATTAGCCTATTTTAAAGAAGTGCCAAAGTGTGGTCAGTGCTCTAACACGTAAAAGCTGGAGCATGCGTCTGATAGCTTGCCCTTTAAGCAGTCACTTTTATAAGTTTTGCCATTTACAGTAAGTGGAGGGAGGAGGAGAGCAGAGCTGCTGCTGGCAGGGTTAAGCACAGCTTCTTCCTGTTCACAGTCAGATGGATCCTTTTTGCCTTCTGAGGTGAGCCTCAAAATGGAGAATTTTAAGGGATCATGGACCACACTGTCAGACGAGGCTTCCTGCCTTGGTCAGGCAGCTTCCTAAACCCCTTTAAGACACATCCATCAGGAGTATGATTCTGCTAAATGTGTTCCCATCCCTGTCTTATTTCCCTCATCTGCAATGTAGATAGAGAGCAGGAACATACCGTTGTGATTTAACTGATACGTGTTCGAGAAATACCTGTCACCTCCCTACACAGGCCAAGCCAACCTCCTTGCATTTTCCACTTGCTAACAACAGCACTCAGAAGCTTTTAGACTTTAGAAGGGGGAAGGCTGGAGATGCAAAGGAATTACTGTGAGCTGACATGATCAATGGAGACATAAGCCAGGAAGAGTGGGATGAGATCTGGGGGGAAAAAGGCAAAAAAAAAAATTAATTAGCTTGAATCTGTGGAGAAATTCTTGCAGGGGAAGTTAAAGTCTCTATCAGAATAAAAGGAAAAAAGTTATTTTAATGGGTTTTCAAACAATTGTGGTAAAAAAGGCTGTAAGAAAGGCCTTGGTAAAAGCCAGGCTACGAAGCATAAAAGCCAGCTGGGTAAGAGGTGGAAAGGGTGCTAAAAGCAGGTAACAGTACCATGAGTGCAGCTAAAAGCAGATTAATGGGGACCCGAACACAGGTGAAAGCACCAGTGAGGATCCATCCTCTCTGTCTCCACAATCACATCAAAGAAATGCTGTAGGCAAATCTCAGCCCACAGCAGCTGTTAAGTGAATGGATATGCCTTTTTCCATCCTCAGCAATCATCAGAGAAACCCATCTCTTGGTATGGACCAGGGAAGGAAAAAACCCTCTGTTTGTAATTTAAGAATCATTCTGAATACCAAAACAAAAGGCATGCAGAAAGGGTCTTTTCTTAGTAGGTCCAACGGGTGGGGAAAATAAAGCAGTACCAGGCTCGTTAGAGGTTCCTGGCCCCTGGAGACAGTGGGTTTGTGATGGGGAAAAGCCGTGCATGCGTAACGCCAACACACCCGCCGCAGCCCAGCACGGCTCACGCTGTGGGCAGAAAGGGGGCAATCTCGCTTTGCTGTTCTGAAGAGGAACAGGCACACCGAGGTCTGGGGAAGGAGCAACTTTCAAAGACAGAAGTCTTGGATCAACCCTGTTACGGGTAAGGCCAGGCCTCTGTGGCGAAGTGATGCCCAGAGAAGATGGGTACCGGTACCAGCGCTGTGCACACCACTGGCACCCTGCCTGGGGGCTGCATGGCAGCTGGCTGTGGGGGCCAGCTGAGAGGGCCCTGCTTCACCCCCCGCACCTCCCACGGGCTGGCTTTTCCTAAAAAAAACCAACCCTAAAAAACCCAAAAAAGCAACCCCGCGCAGGGCCTGTGTGGGGAGCAGGCGGGCACCCGTGGCTGGAGGTGAGTGGGTGCCGGCTGGGGAAGGTGCCCAGGAGAGGGGCCGCTCCGTGCCCAGGGGCCGGCAGCTCTGCCCTCGGCAAAAAGACAGGCACCGCGCGAGGCCTGCGGCCCACGGCCGGTCACCCTCAGCCGCCCCCGGCCCCCCTGGGCGGCCAGGCCCCGCCAGGCGCCGGGCGGGCCCTCAGCGGGCCGGCGGGCCCGGTGGCGGAGGAGGCGCCGCGCCGCTGCCCCGCTCCTTTTCCTTCCTCCCTCCCTCCGCCTCCCGCGCCGCAGAGCGAGGCGGGCGGGCGGCCGGAGGAGGCGGCGGCGCGGCCGCAGGGACCCCGCCAGCCCCGGGACGCAGGAGGTACCGTGGCTTTGCTGCCGCTTCGGCCGGGCCGCCCCGCGGGCACCTGCCCCGCCGTGAGGGGAGGCGGCGAGGTGGGGGCTGCTGGGGCACGCCGGGGCTTTTCATGTGGAGAAAGCGGGGGGAAAAAAAAAGCTTTTTAAAAAGTTCGGAGGGAACTTTGTGGAGCAGCCAGCGCTGGCGGCGGCGGCGCAGCCCTCCCCGGTTAGGGCAGGCGGGAGACTGGCGGCCCCGCCCGGCTGCCCCGGCCCGGCGGGAGAGGGAACACCCGGGGCTCGCCCTGAGGAAAAACTCGCTTCCCTGCGAGCGGGGCCGGGCTGGGAGCGGCTCCCTCTGGCCTCCCCCTCCCCGAGGCTGGCTGGGGCTGGTTCCCCCGGCCCCGGGGGTGCCCGAGCGCGGCCCTCAGCCCCCGGGCTGAACTGGCAGAGAAGCGGCAACCGAAAAGTGACTGGAAAGGCTTCGGGGACACCCGGCGTCGAGGTGCAACGTTTCTCCTCAGCCGGCCGCTGTGGTGTGGGGAGAAGCGGGCTGCTTTGCCGCCTTCTGCGCAGGGCTGGCCAAAGGATGAGGGGAGCATGGCCCGGCGGGCATGGGGGTCCCCGGCGGGCATGGGGCAGGCCGCTGCGGTGCCAGGCCCGGCTCTCCCTGCCTCCCGCAAGGGCAAGCCAGCGGGCCCGCAGCGCCTTTCCATCCCCACGGTGTGGTGGGCCTCTCCAGGTCCATGGTGATTCCCGTCACCAGTGCCCAGCCCCAGGCTGGGCTTCTCAGAAGCAGCAGGTGTTTTGAGCAAAGAGCTGAGGTGTTGGCGGGGCTCTCGTGCGCTGGGAAGCAGTGTCGGGCAAGCCGTGGGGTTCCTGGGTGCCTGCTGCATGGGGTGAGGCTGGATGGGCTGGCAAAGCGGAGAGGAGGTGCTCGGGATGGTACAGGCACAGCTGGATGTGCTGGGACACAGCTGGCCATCGCTGCTCTCCCTCAGGAGAGAACCCAGGAATGTGTGAAACGGGGCATAAATCAGCATTCAGGTGCATTCTGTGTGGTCCTCCTCCTTCCGAATGAGATGCTGCAGAGCCCGTAGGATCCCTCTCCCAAAATCAAATTAAAACATGGTGTTTGCACGTTTTACGGCACTGTAGGGTTTTTCCTCTTATATACACAAAGGTCCTGAAATAGGGAAATACTGCTTACATGGGTGCTGTGTGGCAGTAAATCACTTGCCTACAGCATTTAGTGCCCTACTTGGAATTAAAGGGAACTGATGATCAAAACCACACTCTGATTTTTCCTGAAAGGTTTTTTTCCTTTCAGTGTATATGAGGAAAGTTTCATCCTGGGAATAAGCAGGGTAGAAAGCTAAAAATCAGGAGTGGGATGGTTTTCAAGCCTCTGTGTTCCACAGTGCCCCCCGCCCCCCCCCCCCCCCTTCAGTGTTTCTTGTGCAGTTGCTGTGAGCACACATGGTGTGCCTCTGTCATACAGCAAGGAAATGCCTCAGAAACCAGCATCTGCTAAAAAGAGCTAGTCTGTTGGTCTTTGCATGGGGAAGTATTTATTCTTACTGTAGCTGCTCAGTGCATTTACAGCCAGGGTGCAGGGAAGGCAGCTGCTGGAAGCATCACATCCCCTCCATTTTCAGAGTTAACAACCTGGGCAGCTTTTGGGAGGCATGAGAACCTCCCTGATACCTCTGCCTGGGGTATCACACCCATGGCATGGCAGAGATGTGGGGTCCCAGCACAGCAGCTGTGCCTGCCAGTGCGGCTGAGAGAAGCTCGGCCCAAGAGCTGAGCTGAGTCCGGTGGGAACTGGGCATGTTCTGGAGCAGAATCCGATCCTCCACCAGCATGGCCCAGTTCACCAGTTCGTGGGCTGGTTCTGAGCTTAGGGACCACCTCCATCTCAGCCTCCTGCAGCTATCCACAGCCTTCCCTCCTTGTGTGGGTGAAAGCTGCCAAATTCAGCCTCGTACATGTGCCCAGCTGCTGCTGCATTGGGGTGCGAGGTCTGCCGGGGCCTGACCTGGGAGACAAGCTGCTGCTGCAGTCTCTGATGGGGAGGGAGAGATGGATGCCTGGCAGCTCAGACATCGGTATCCATCTGGAGTTGTGGTCATCCCTCTGCAAAGAAGGTGTTTAGCTGTGGCATGTGTGTGAAAGTAAGTGCTTCACGTATCTTGGCCCAGGTCTCTCTGTCCATACCTTTGTTTGCCATATGGCACCCAAATTATTTTTCGTACCTCTGAAAAAAACCCAAAGAATCAAACTGGCTGTGGTAGCATCCGATGCCCAGAGTGCAGGGTGCAGGGGTGTGTGCAGTGCTTGGGGTGTGAGTTTTGGTTCCTGCTGCCAGGCACCACAAAGTAAAGGTCACTAGAAGTTGGATTTTGCTGTAAATGCACCTAAACTTCAAATATTTGCCTAGAAACAACTGATGAAGCATGCAGTGATTTTTAACGTTGGCTAGTGGTTAAAACTCTATGTAGCAAGGGAGGAGCAGAAAGCCTCCGGCAGAGTGGTGATGGATCAGTATATTTTTATATTCTGCTTGACCTTTGATCCCAAATCAGGAAGCTAGCTCTGCTCAGGGAAAGTTAGGGATATTCTTGGGCCTTGCTGACTGATGTGGGCGGTGGGTTACATGCTTTGCCAAATTAGAGCTTCTAATCAAAACTTCAGCATCACACTGATGAGGAAAACTTATTAATAAGTCAAAGATGAGGGGCATCATGTTACATCTGAGAGGCGTTTACTGACTGAAACCAAAAGCAGAAAATGAAGGAGCCCTGATGCTTGTTGGGTGCACACTAAAAATGCATCCTAGTTTTAACCTGTGTGGGAGATGCATTAAAAGAGAAAATTACTGGTGTGCAGCTTTGAAGAGGTAAGGAGTAGGAAATGCTTTGGGAGACTGAGCTGTGCAGTTTTCTGCTGGCTGTTACGCAAAGCAGTTCAGAAGAAGCCAACCATTAAAGAGGTCCTAAGGGCCTGATTTGCCTCCCTGAACATGTTTGAAGAAGCCTGATGCTTCTAGGATAGTAGAGTTCTCTAAAAGGACTGGACAAAGGCAAAAGGAGCTGGTGTGTTTCTCTTAGCTCTCTTTGCTTTTCTACAGAGGATTGTCTCAGTAACCACATCAGTATTTTTCAGTTTCTCACAGTGGAGTCTTACAAGAGCCGCAGTCTTCTCTGTGGATGGGAAGGGTTTTGAGGTTGCATTTAGGACATTTCCAGCTGCACTGCATGGTTTCAGTGCTCTGCCTTTACACTAGCCTGTGGAGAATCTGAAACTGCAGCTGTGACCCATGCCCACCCCCAATACCCTCTACCCAAAGACTGAGCGGCTTTGGCGGAGAAAAATTGGGAACATTATCTTTCTATAGTAGAGACATTGTTAGTCTCCTCTGTTAATTCATGTTATAGTCTTAACAAAACTATCATGAAAATAATTGTATTTATAGGATGATAAGTGCATTTCTGCAAAGTAACATTTAGACAACTGTGTCAGAGTGCAAAGGAGTAAGCATCTTGCAATTTCTATGCTAGAACGATTAATTTGTTTTGCTGTTGTTTTTTGAACAGAGTAAATGATATTTCTTCGGGATGGTGCTTACTAGCAGCCTCTCTGCTCCTGCGTTTACTTGACGGGGATCATTCAGCTTTGCCAACGCTATTCAGTTTTAAGTGCTGCAGAAAGTTTGTCTGTTGGATCTTCACAACTGCGACCCAGAATGTACTGGTGTGTGGGAACTGAGGAATCCGCAATTTGCAGAGAGAGCAACATGGATCCACAAAATGGTAAATAGGAGGATTTCTTTTCTTTCCTGTTCAAATTGGGAGTGAAAGTTTTTTAAAGTACTCAGTAGCTAGCTGCCACTGAGTTTCGCTGAAACTTAAACATATGAAAGATCTTTGAGCAATTTGAGCCCTAATCTTTGAAAGTTTACAGGGCAGAACAAGGAATTTTACTTCCGAGGAGAATGATGTTGAACTGCTCAGGTGATAAGAATAGCATTCCTCTGAAGACCGATTTTCTCCAAAGGCCTACGGAATTAGTCAATATATGTGTCACGTCTCACCAGTTCCTAAATATGTTTTACAAGATCTGTGCTTTTTCAGCGTGTGAATGCAAATATGTTCCCAGCCACTGCTGCAGTGTGTATTCAGGGTATGAAAGCTGCTAAAATCAGAGCGTCGTTTCTCAGGCTGAATAGATATTAACCTGCTCCAGTTTTACTGTCAGCTTTGATTCAGTGGCTTGCAGTGATTTATTGTTGGGCTAGATTAGGAGGTCTGTGTTTATGTAATGTAATAAAGCCATAGGTGGAAATGTCTCTTTCAGAAGGAACGTATGCTTCAGGTTGCTTCCTGTCGTTTTTTTTTGTGAACAGCCGAATTATTTCTGGATGATTTTTGTCACTGAAACCCTCAGCTCCTAGGCACTGCTGCATTTCTCTGAGTCAAAACCTAGTTATGTTTCTGCATCAAGAAATAGGCTTCTGGTTATTGTATAACGGTATTCCCCCCTTGCAACAAGCAGTTCATTAGGAGGCAGCATCTGCGTTTTGAGTGTGGGATGAAGGTGTGTTTGACGCTTTGTAGTGAGTAAGCAGGCTTCAGTAAAAGCTAATGTTTCTGCAGCCTTATTTTGGATTTTATCAGCAACTATGAAGCAAAACCTGATAGTTTATTCAGAGGCTGCCTTATCTTGTTTGAAGACGTTTCTCACCAGCGTCACAGGGAGCTCTGGGAACTCTTTCCTTTCTCTGTATGTATTCTGCTTATTCTGTGATACTGATTTTTCTGTTTGGTTTGGCTTTTGTTAATTAGCATTGTATCTTTCTATAATAATCAAGAGTATTTGGTTATTGAATATTCTTAAAGTTCTTTAATTCTCTCTTCTGAGTTTCTCTCTGGAAGAAATTATCTCCACTTGAATACTAAGCTATAAACCCTGAGAAGAATTTTAATCTGCACTAATGATTTGCAAGTGTTAAGAATTGCTAAATTTTGGTACTGCAATAGCAATTCACACTGCTTAAAAATACAGTAAATAAATTAGTTTATGAGTGAATGTGAAAGTGAAGTGAAAAGTAGAAGAGGTATATTTTCTACATTGTGAGTTCAGTTTTTCGTCTGAGAACTTTATTACATGTTTCTGTTATGTAAATATAATCAGTTAAACTGGTTAACTGGAAGCGTTACAAATCTTCCTGGTGTAACTCTTCTATACTTACATGTCTGGGTTAATTTATTTGATAAACAGTGTTGGAAGACTGGCAAAGAGATGCTAGGAAAGCTTAATATCCATACTTCCCTCGTGGATTTGCTTTTTATAAGCATACTGTACATGTTCAAACTCATTTTTATTTTGGGATTGTGTGAGTCCTGCCAAGAATAATTGTCATTAGCTAGCTGGTCCACTCCCTAAGTTAGCTGGTCCTTGTTCTGCATTTGGATCCTATTACACAGCTTGAACACAGGAACGCAGTGACTCATTCAGCCTCCACATTTGAACCTATTGTTTACGTGCATTTATTAACAATCTAGATGCAGCCTTCTGCTTCCATTCACGGGGAACCACTGGGAAGTGGAGTGAGATCACAGATAATTTCCTTAATGCTGATGACCTCATTAGTGCTCGCAAAGCTTAGGGTCTGTTTTTTTCGGGCAGGAAGGACAGGTGTGTGGATGTGAGAGGTTTAACAAACAGCACGGTGGTGCTTGTGGCACCGTGACAGGTCAGTTGGATCGGTGCAGCATTACAGCTGGAACAGTGCAGGAGGCACCTTCCAGCAGGTACCGTGTGTACCCGGTGCCTGGATCGTTTGAAAGCCTTGACATTTTTAGGGTTTTTTTTTCCTGACAGCTATACATTTAGCTAGGTCTTCATGTGGATAACAGGTTGACAGCATCATTGACTTTAGTTAGCAAATATAACATTTGATGCAAGGGCTCACCTGACCACTCGTGTCTCCTGCTGTTTCTCTTGGCTGCAGCAGTGATCGTGCCTGTGTCCCAGCAGGATGCCCATTTATCCTGAGAGCGGGCAAGCTGTGTTTCAAAACTGGACCCTCTCTACCTTCTGGGGAAGGTGCTGGGCTTGACTTGATGCTGGCCGAGCACGCTGATGCACAGAGAGGGTTTGTCGCTGGAGTGCAGAATAATGCTCCGTTTTGGGTGCAGTCAGCATCTCTTGCTTCCTCAGACCCTGCTTCCCCTCTCCTAGATTTGTTCATCCTGTCCTAATTGAAAGAAAGAAAGTGAGCAGAGATATGGGAGTGGCTGCAGTCTCTCATGAGGCATGGGGTTTCGTTTTTTTTAAACTTGGTTGAAGAGCTCTATGTAATGTAGTGGAGGTGACATAATATGAATCTTGTAGGGAATACAATGGAAGCCCAAAGATAACACTGTATGAATGCCTAGAACAGAATAGAAATTCATCTCCTTTCTGCAGGCTGGTTGGTTTTTTTGATTCTTACGAGATTTTACAGCTAGGATTTAATTCTCATATGAGTTTCTAGGAGACAGTTCAGCAAAGATGTAGAAAAGCAATCATTGTCTTCTGAAATGTAAGGGTAATTTTATTAAAGAGCTTATCGCTTTCGTACTGAGAGTTTTATTCAAAGTTGCAGAACGTTTGTACGCCACTTGTGTGTGTCTCGGAGGTAGAATTGGATTATCCTTCAAACACACCAGATGTCTCTTCTCTCCTGCTAAATCTAGAAATGAGCATTGAAAAGGGGTGTTATGTTGTAATATATATAATGTTATGTAATTAGGGACAACGATGCCAATGATACCTGTTTGAAATATTATAGTAGCTTTACAGATATTAACTGAATGAACCTTCATAACTACTTTTGAGGCAGATCTGTTGTAAGCTGGTGTCTTTCAACTGTCCAGGGAGGCACAGATAGACATTGCAGTATGCCTGGAAAAGTGACCTAAATATTAAAATGAAGGAGCAAACAAGTAATGAGTATATAGTGACTTCAGCTGGCATTTGGAGTGGACCAGAGGTTCTTCAAGCTTCAGAAGTGCTGTGGTGACCCTGCAGTTCACAGGGCTTTATATTTTATCAGAAAGACACTACCCAAGATGGTGGTGACCTTTGCAATCCTGTCTGGGCCATGGCTCAGCTCAGTGCTGACTTGGAGCGAAAGCTGCTGCCTGCAGCACCGCTTCCTGAATCATAGAAAAGTCCCCAGTGCAAGTAAGAAGAGCTTAACTGGAAGAGTTAAGAGTCATTTTAACAAGAGGGATTGCTCAGGAGCTAGTGCAATTTTATATGGAAAGTTTCACAATGGATTGAATGGTGACAGCTTAAGGTTAGCTAATAGCAAATGAAACAGCTTATTCTCTCGGGACATCACTTTGTGCATCCAGCGTCGCTGCCCTGTTTGCATTAGGGCAGGACGTTTGCAAATGTGGCTGGGGCAGCCATCCTAGGGTGGCAGTTTGAGGTGACGGGACTGCAGGTGGAGGGATGGAAACTTTCACAGAGCCTCTGCCCTTGCTCTCCATTTTGTGGATAAGCTGAGCCTTCCAGGCTGACAGTCTGGCAGTGTGAAATCCACTTAAAAAGATAAAAGTCTACAGGAAGAACCTGACTTCTTTATAACAATCAAAGCAGGCAGAGCTCACCCGCTCCTGGATGTGCATGTACATGGCCTCCAGATGAGACCTTTGCTGTCATTTCCTCATAGTTGTGCACAGTTGATTTGTTGCCTTAAATGTGAAGGGCAGAAACTTGCATTTGGTAGTGTTAATATCTTGCTTATAAATCTCTTCTGCTGAATAAAGGAGGAAGGGAAAATCAGGGTTGGCAGCACCACTGATATCACTTTGTTCTTCATGAAGTCACCATGTAAACCTTAAAAATCTTTACATCAGCTGTTCCCATGGGGCTAGGGCCAGCAGCTAGATCTCAGGGCATGTTGACTTAGCCCCATCTGTGGCACATTGTGCCGTATAACAGGGAAAAAGTACCTGCCCCCTCTGTCCTGCTTTTTCTACACATTGCCCTGTAGTAACATTACCCTGAATCTACTGTGACAGCGTGGCAGTGAGGACAAGGAGAGCATCTGGAAGGTGATCTGAGCGCACAGAGCACGAGAGACCTGTAAAGTGTGTTGGTTGCTTGAAGTTCTGTATAATCAAACTAAATGAGCCTTGAAGGTTTTCTGGTTTTCTTCCTGTTCATTAAGCTGTGAGCTAATTTGAGTCCAAACAGCAAATTGAAAGTTATTCCTACAAGAAAAAAAAAAAAAAGGGGGCAAAAAATGAAACGGGTATCTTATGTGAGTTAGTCTTACTGCATCATGCCCTGCAGAAGGAGAAGTAGGAAATGCTAGGCAGGAATAGGAAGTACACTAGTAAAGCAGTAATAGGCTTATATTTTTAAACATATTTAAATACACACTTCATACAGAAGTGGTACAGTTTCTGTACATGGGGCCAAAAGCTAATGCGGAAGGCTGGTCTGCAGCAGAAAATGTGTGTGGTTTAGCCTGCTCTCCCAGGCAGACTGTAGTAGAGCTGTGTATTGTACCTTCTCACCAAACTGAGCCTGCATTTCCAAAAAGGGCAATGAATGCTGGGACATTTACAATTAGGTGCCTAATTCAAGACACTCCGAACTAATTTTCAGAGTCTGGCTGCTAAGCAGTGTTCTTTAGACACACCCCTAGAAGATGTCCCTTGTGTTTTGAAACAGAGGCATCCAGAAGAACAATTTGCCTTTGAAAATGTCGTCTTCTGCGTGTCGAAAGTGGGAGTTTGGCTTGTGGGTGCTGCATCCTTCTGGAGTCAAGGAGGTATAAAGGAGCACTTAGGTCTTAGTAGTGGCAGGACCAGCTTTTTCCCAATAAATACTGTCAAAACCAGCCTGCTCTTGAACTTGAGGGCCATAGCAAGGAGGGCAGAGCTGCTGGGAGTGCCAGCAGTGCAGTGCAGACGTTGGGAAGCTAATTGAGTCCAACCTGAGAGCCAGTTTGATTTACAGACAGTAGTAAAGTGTTGATATTTATCTGAGCTGTATCTGGCATTGTCTGCTGCTATACAGCTTCATTTTTCTACCTTTCAGTTAAAATGTATTTGTGGTGTATTACATTAAAATGTAACTTGTGACAACTCTATCAAGAAGCCTGGGAAAAAAAAAAAGATAAGGTGATGAGGTAGTAAAGAAAATCCTGTACACAGGGACTCCTCGATGTGTAATTATAAGGTAGCTCTCAGGTGAGAGTTGATGTTGTGCTCATAGAACCATTGTCCTGTTTCAGTGAGAAAAAGCAATTGATTGTATTCACACCAGCTCAGTCTTTACCAGGCCTGTAATTGATTTATTTTTTTGTCAGTGATGTTGCAGGCGGTTTTATACTTGCATTAAAGAAAGTGCTATGAATTATTTTTTTTAATCCTCTCCAAAGCCTATGGGGGCCTTATCCAAACCCCATTAAAGTCTTTGCACTGACATAACAGGCTTGGATCAGATCTTCAGGGATCCTTACAGCATTAAGTCTGCGGTTTGTTTGTTTTTCATTTCTCTGATCGATAAAGGGGCTGCCAGGGCTCTGCTTGGCAGAAGGCAGCTAGCTGGGAGGAAATGTTTGCATTGCCGATGAGGGTGCGGGGGATGGATTTTATAACATTCAGCTCCCAGCTGCTGTATAGAATCATAGAATCACAGAATCATGTGGGTTGGAAAAGACCTTTAAGATCATCTCGTCCAACCGTTAACCCAGCAGTGCCAAGTCCACCACTAAACCATGTCCCGAAGCACCACATCTACACGTCTTTTAAATACCTCCAGACATGCTGACTTAACTGTGAACTCTGTCTCTTAATAGGAACTGTTTCAGATTTTACATCAAGTTAGGGTAATATATAATTCCTTTCCTTAATCCAAATCTGTGTGCTCATTAGTGGGTCAGAAGCTGGTTATTTGCATGATTATGTATCACCACAGCAGTACTAAGCTGCTGATAGTTTCACAACAGAAGTGTGTGCATGGTTTGAGTTTGAGCCTTGCTCTTACTCAGAGGGAGAACTTATAAAATAAGCCTTTAAGTGTTGAGGAAGGCCCTCAACCTTCAAAAAGCCCTCCTGCAGTCAGAGGGGCTCTGCGTGATGGCAGTTTCTGGTTCAAAAAAAAAAAAAAAAAAAGTGTGCTTTCAGAAATTACCAATTGCCTTCAAAACATGTACAACTACATGCAGGCAAACTCAGTGAGTCTGATCATGAATCTGAAATGGAGTCAGCAAGGACATACTCAGACCATGTTAAAGTATGGCAGTCAAAAAAGATTTCCATTGGACAACAGCAGAGCTGACATAGTAAAATCTCGGGGGTTATGCTGCATTTTTTGCAAATAGTTGATCCCTCCCAGTATGACAATTAGCCACCCTGTGCATGTTGGAAGAGAAGGCGAAACCCAGTGATGTCTTTGTAGATTATGTGTTTTTTACAGGTACCTGCAAGTGAAGGTGCCTAGACAGCCTTCCCTAGCCTGAGCTCTTCTGGTACAGGTACTTGTGGTGGTGGGACGTGTTGCTCCAGAGAGACAGACTTGTGGTCTGCCACGGAGCTGCACAGAGCAGTGTGAAATCTAGTGCAGGTCCTTTCTTTTTTTGGTTCACACTCTCTGGGTGGGGCGGGCAGCAGATCTGTGGTGAGCTTCAGGAACTTCTCGGCCGCAGACAAGCCCCATGTTGTGTCACCCAAGGGTGAAGGCAAGGGTCAGTCTGCTACAGGAAGGGCGGGAGGAAGGCAAAGGGTGAAAGGAGCAGGGAGCTGGGGTTGGTAGCTGGAGGAGCAGCTTAATTTTGTTTCTAATTGTCAACATAACGGCTCCCAAGCATAAAGGTTGGCATTTTGGATACTGCTGGGGAAAGCTTAGTCTCAGGCTGTCCACAGCTCCTTTTCAGTGCGTAGTTGAAAATCATGGAAAAATAACGAACCGAAGCAGTGATTCAATCAAGAAGTCTGGATAAATTTAGCTCAAATATTCTTGGTATGTTTGTGGTCGCTGTGGAAATTACATCACTGCTTGTTTTAATGATCAGAGTATCGCTTGGAAAACTGGCATGGCTACCCGAGAAGAGCTCAAAATGAAATCTTTTAAAAGCATGTATGTCTTTGGAATTGCTTCACCTGCAGTTAGTTGGTTTTGGAGTTATTTGTTTTATTCCCGAGACTAGAGGTTATTGCTGCTTAACTGAAAAGCCACAAGGTTTAGAGCTGATACACTCTGCAGTGTGATTATTGACTTCACATAAAAATTCTGTCTGGGGAGTAAAATTCAGAAAGAGTGCTGGTAATTGCTGAAGACAAGACCTCCTCCAGAATCTGCCTGCATGTCTTTCTGTCTTGCACATCAAAGAGCCTTTGAAAATGCTTTTATTTTTGCATCAAACAGGAACTTCTGTTTTTTATTCCCCCCTCCTAACACTAACGGACAGGATCCCTTTTCAGATCTCATGTAGCTTGAAAAACAAGAATGTCTAGCTCCTCAAGTGGGCTTGTAATCATGGTCACAATTCTCCAATGTTTTGCACCTTGGACCTTTCATGCAATGGCAGCGTGGCAATAAAAACTATCAAATCAAAGTCATTTGCATGGATTGGACCAGGTTCTCAGGTGCAGTGGATCAGAGTTCATCAGAGGTTGGTGGGAAGGGGATGAAACAGACCTTGCCTGATTTTGCTGTCTCTGCCTTGGAGCAGCCACCTAAAAATGCCGTGGAATGCAGTGGGTTCACAACATGTACCTTCATTTGAATGCATCCTCCCAGGCAGAGTCCTTGTCCTCTGTCCACTGAAATGAATGCTGATATTCCCAGATGTCAGGAAGACAAAAAGGAAATACTTCTGCAAATGCAGGCACTTCTGCTGCTTGTAGGTTTTGTCACAAGTGAGGGAAGGTTTTGCTTTTTTTGGTAGCCCCTGTTAAAGCTTTGGCAGTGCATTGCTATGCAGCCTGGTTGAGGACCAGCACTGTCTGGGCCAACAGCAGAAGTCTTTTCATCAGGCTTTCTCTTCTGCCTCAGACACAGCTGTTAAGGTGATCTTCCCTCTTAAATTCTCTGTCCCAGAAACCGGCATCTCAGAGGATCTGCTCCTACTCACATGGAAGCTGGTGGAAGTGTGTGCTCACATTGAGTTCAGTAGAAGCTGGAGTGGAGCCTCGCATTATCCACTAGTTTGGGTGTTGGTTTTTTTTTTCTTTTCTTTTCCTTTCCAGACTATTATATTAATCTCTTTCCTCTGATGTTCTTCCCAGCTCTGTGCTTCCCTTGGCTCTGCTGTTGCCAAATTGCCTGTTCAACACTCTTGATGCCTAACAGTATCCAATATCTTGATTGCATTTTCTTTTCCTCTGCATGCAACACTTTTACCTAAACTAGAGTCGTTATCTTGGTGATAAATGAGAAGTGAGGGCAGTAAAGAATAAGGTGTTTTATTGGGCTAGCAGGTACAGTTAAAGAAGCACATTGAACTGTGTCTAACATGCTAAGCTTGGATTTTGCTGCAAGGGGTGTTTACCTCCTGAAATCTCTTGAAAGGCTCTTTCCCTTAGATGTGTCTGCTTTTCCTTAGATCTATCAGTTTGTTTAATAAAAGGTATTCTCTTTTTCTACAAACTTCCCTCAAAGTAGCCTGTGGAGCTTTAATTGTCTCATTATGACTGTTAGTGCTTGGTAGCTGGGTTAGCTTCTGCACATCAGTAATGTGGGAACACAGGCTGTAGGGCTGGAAGGAGTGTGGGGAGGTCAGTGTTCTGGTGTCCCCACTCCTAAACCTTATGCAAGGCCTGTTTTAACCAGGTTGGCTTGTCTGTTGCTTCTGCTTTTTCTGGAAGACTGTTCCAGAGCCTCTTTTCTCCCACATTTTAAACTTTCTTCTAATTGGCAGCCAAAATGGATTCATACCCTGTACATAATAGCTCCTCTTCTTCCCAGATATCTCCCTCTGGATGTATTTATAGACAGTACTCCCATCCCTGTCCAGCCTTCGTTTTTCCAGACTCAAAAAGCCAAACTCTTTTCATCTGTAGTCTTATAATTAGACGATCCATTTCTTTGATTATTCTTCTCTGCCTCTTTTAGATTCTCTTAATTTTCCTTGAACATGATAAACTGGAGTCATGCAAGGTATTTTACAGATCTTTTTAATGTTGTCTTCCCTTTTTTTTCCTCCTCTCTGACTAGCCTTTCCAAAATCTTCCTACATCGCAGATCTGTAAGAGACCTGCTGTGCTCCTTGGGGAAGGGAGGAGGGACACTGGTAGCCACATAGGTGACAGCAGCTACCCAGGACCCCTGCCATGTGATGGAGGGGTGGAAAATTAGGTTTGCTGCTGTGGCCCAAGGGGTCCTGATGGAGCAACTATGAGCTTCATCCTACCACTTTCACCAGCTTTCTCTGAAGGCCCCACTAAGGTTTGTCTTTCCCGGTAGCATCTGTGGAGTTTCATGGGGCTGGAGGGACGCTGCTTCTGTGCTATTATTTTTGACCAGCAGTTGGGTTGCAGTGTTGTAAATGGGTTTTCCATTTAGGAGGGTGTTTACGTGTGTTATGAAAGTGAAACATAAGCTTAGGAGCTGCTTTTCTCAAGCTGTGGAGTTGCTGGATGTGTCTTTGATAGAGCCAGTAGAGGACTTGGACTCAGAAGAGACAAAGAGACCTGGGTAGAGACCTTGGGCTCATCCTCCTCCCCTCGCATGCACACAGGGAGTCCGTCCCTGAACTCTTCCAGATGTAACCTCTCACAGCTGGGACTCGCAGCATTTGCTTCTTTCTAAAGCTAGCTTTAAATAGATGTCTAAGGAGGATGTAGCAGAAGGGAGCTGGCCTTGAACTGGTGCTTCCCCAGTTTGAAAAATTAATGACTTCTTTTAGAAGAATGTAGAGCAAATTATTTCTTTGAAAGAGAGAAAACACTGCTGCGTGGAATTTTTCTCCTTCTGATGAAAGCTTGAACATTAGGGAAGAGGAAAAGTTTCAAAGGAAACTGAAGTTATCCATGAAATTTTATTTTATGAAGTTTCAAATGAAATCCAGTCTTAGTTTGGTTTCATGGCTACAATATTTGATTCAGTTGGACAGGAATGGTCTCACTAGAGACACCTTTCATCATTTAATAATCCTCTCTTTCCAGCCATGCCTGGAAATGAACACGAAGAAAATCCAAAAGCATAGTCATGCTTTTGCATGCTTAATGTATATCTTCCAATGTAAAATTTGGAAAGCAAGAGTGGCATAGCTGGCCTTGCATGCAAAAACATATTTCTGAATGATTCAAGCTGTAGGACTGGAACCAAATTACTGAGGCCAAAAAAGACAAAAATAGAAACTTTCACTTAGAGCTGAGTCATTTGTATTTTCGATACAGCAGTTGGCACTCTGGCCGTTTGGAGCTCTCTTGGTTCCCTCAATCTCTATCCCTGGGGGGTGGAAATTAACACCATCAGTGTTCTTTGTGGTCTTTGCTGATCCTTTGTGCCCCAAAGAGGGAATTTCGGGAGGGACGTGGGGTAACCCTTTCTCTGTGCGAGCTAGCCTTTGCCTTGTGCTTGCCGGAGGTTGTCACCGTTCTGTTCCTTCCCTACCCAAAACTTAGTAGTGTGTCCAGCAGTGATGGTGGTGCTTTCATGAGACAACCTGACCACTGAGAAATATGTTGTGGCCACGGATGCTCTGAGTGCTCCTACAGTTCAAAAAGGATGAACATGTGCACGTAAAGCTGCTTAATCCTCAGGGGAGAGAGTAAAAGCATCACTGTCATCAACAGTGGCCCAGTTCATTGTGCTGGTAAGCTGGCGATGGCATAGTTAGCAAAGGGCTGCCTGCTTGTGTTCGGTTCTCAGCCGCTTGGTGAAAAACCAAAAGGAGAAGAGAGGGGAGGAGGCAACAGCCCTATGTTTGCCGTTGGCTGCTGCCATTTTTTTCGGGATGTGGAGGTTGTCTTGTTATTATCTATTGCAGCTAAGGAAGCTTTCTTTATAAATGGAGAGGGTGAAACTAAAGGTGGGGGGTGGAGCAATAGGAGTCTTGTGTGCTGGTATGCACAGCCTGACAGGGATTTGTGTAGGCTTTATCAGTACACAAGGCGCTGGCTGCAGCCCCCAGAGACCAAGCGTGAGGAGGGGGTCCCAGTCATGGTGCTGATGAGCTGTCTCTGCTCTGACTCTGTGATCACAGTCCTGCTGCCCCTCTTGCATCATGTATAGCCCAGGCAGTAGAAATGGTGCGTGCACTTAAAAAAAAAAAAAAACAGTGGGGAGCATCATGTCTAAAGTAGAGCTGTTGTCTTGCAGGGTGCAAGAAAAGAGGCATATCCCAAGCTACTACATGTAGTATTCTTACACATATCACTTGTAGTAGCCCTTGTTCCTTTTTCCTGGATAGCTGTATCGATCGTGACCCCGAAGCTATCTTGCACTTTCCAATGTGATTTGCACACTGACATGATGAGTTTGCTCTGACAGTCATATTCCAGTGTGTAATTCTTTGTGGTCTCTCTAACCTCCCTCCTTGCCTTGTAATGACTTTGTGTAGCCTCTTTTGTACTTCAGCAAAGTAAGAACAACCAGCTTGGTTTCATTTTAACTTCTTGGACAATACAAATAATTTCCAGAGTCCCAGGCCTCTGCAAGGCACACAAAAATGCAGGAGCCTGCTCAGATCTGGTAGAGCTTTTCAGCCTCAGCTCAGTCCTGGCTCTGGCATACAAACAGACAGCTTCACACAGCCATTCAGGCATCTGTGATATTGCCCACTAAAGTCTGCCGAGTCTCAGTGATACTAGTATCTGGGGCTTTTCTGTCCCCTTTTCCCCCATTGTCTTGGATGATGAAGAAATGATTGTGTAAGTGTGGAGCTAAAGCCTTTGGAGGTGTCTGGTTTTTGTCAGTCAGTTCTGGAGCCCCTTAGAAAGGCAGGAGTCCAGAGCATTTTTCCATCCGGGACTTATTATTTTCCTTTCAGGTTTGCATTAGCAAACACGTTTTTCCTTGCAGGTTAATAGTGTTTCTAAATAGAAAATTTCCAATGGCTGTGGTGATAATTGGTCACTTTGCATGGCTGTACCTAAAATTGTCAGCATGCCCTTTACAAGATCCTCTGTGCTTGCTGGAAAATGTGTAATGCAGATCGGCACTTCGCGTGAGTGGTACTGGCATGTAAACAATTTAAAAATAATTCCAGATTATGCAATAATAGTGAAAAAGATCCCTTCAGTGCTGGATTTTTGTCTTTGAAGCATTCTTCTGTGGTTTAGATCTGGTCTTTTGTAGGGTTGTAAGTTTCCTTTTGGGGCAGTGAGCATTGGTTATAAGCTGTGTTGTAGATGCGGGTGTCTTTTGTACTCAATACATCATCTTTTCCACTGCCTTGGCAGAAGGATCTTAGTGCAGAGCCACTCCTTTAATTAGCTGAAATAATGGATGTTTGTGTGAAATGGAACCACAAAAAATAGACAGAAAAAGTGTGTGGAGGGTTTCCACTGTCCTGAGAAGCTGGCACATCTCACTTGTTGTGAAGAGATACTAATCAGGGTCAGAGGGACATGGCCCAGTTCTGGTGGTGTCTCTCCAGTGAGGATGCTGAATTTCCCAGATAAACCATCTTGTTATCGCTGGGTTGGATTTACCCTAACTTCCTTTCCTTCCTTGACTTCTCACAGCGGGGTTTATAAGTGGTTCTGACCATTTTTGAATCCTTCTGGGGACATTTTCTAGCAGAATTGGTTGAGCCATATGTATTTTGCCTAAATCTTGCTGCAGGACCCTCCTTTGAATGGTTCTGGGCCAAGTCCTGGCTGTGGACTGAGGGAATCTGGGCAGGTGGGGGGAACAGCTTCCCTCCTGGGTCTGTGACTTTATCTTTTAAGAAATGAATGAATTGAATGAATGAAATCTTGTGACTTTTTTTTAAACAACAAATGAAACCCTGTTTTAAAGTGGTGTCATCTAATCAGAGAAGGAACACAAAAGGTAGCTGTTTCATAAAGCAGTTTTACTGACTTGAGCTGACTTTAAAATCTTAATCTTTTTTTTTTTTTTTTTAAATTAAAAACCCTAGGATTTGGGGGTTTCTGCCTGGTTTAGGATGGGAAATATTTTTCAGTATCTCAAAGATTTCTAGAGGACTGAAAAATTTTTCTTACCCATCTAAGTGGAAAGAGCAATGTAGGAAAGATCCATCCTTTGAAATCCCTGGATGCTTCCCGTTGGCTGTTGTTCAGTTTAGGCTGAAGTTTGTCAAAGCAACAGAAGATACACGAGCCTGTTACAAAGACTCAGAAATAACGTGGCTTTCCATTAATTTCGCAAACCAGCTGGCCAAAGCTTCTGTAGAATAGTATTGAAAAATATTCAGTGAACTTGTGAGTTTTTAAGCATTTGGGGGGGTTGGCTTTAAATATTCGGTACATCTTAAACCTCATCTCTGTCCCATTTTTTTATTTGCTTTGTGGCAGCACTCAGAAGTCAAAATGGCAAAAGATTAAGCTGGTAAAGGTTAGCTGTAGCCATCTGGTGCTGTTGAGGAATTAATGTCTGAGCTCAGCCCAGAGAGGCAGCCTCCCTGCCCACCCCCATCCTCAGATCCTCTCTGAACCAGAGGCTTAGATTTCACTGTAATGGGACATAGAGATGAAAATAACTGTCAAGGCTAAAATGTAGTGGTTCATTCAGACAAAGAAGCAGCCAGCCAGCCAAAAGACATTTACATCCAGTGGCCACTATAAGAGCTGCTTGTGCTGAGCAGAGGTGGGTGGCTAAGTCCAAGGAATTAATAGCTTAATTGAGCATCACTGAATGGGATGCTATGTCAAAGTCATCGTTTTGATTTGCTCCTGTCTCTGGAAATACCTGCACACATTATGACAAGGTCAGTAGCAGTTTTAAAGTTTTATTATTATTGTAATTCTGGTTTGGAGTAAGTTAGCTTCCTGCCCTGTTTTATCTGGTGTTAAGCATCTCATTTATATCTTTCTCTGCTAAATAAAAATATCCTAGTTAGTTGCCAAAGAACTCCTACTTTATCAAAGGGACTAATGTAGCACTTACAAATTCTGTGAGTTTGTATGTCAGAGACAGGAATGCAGTGATTTGGGATGTAAAGATGATAATCATCTACACAGTGTGCTGTTTTGTTACGCAGCCGTTTGCTGATTCACAGCATTGACCTGCAAACCCCCCCTCACCTTTTTGCTGATAATGGCATACTGTCAATTTAGAAATTTTAGATTTATTTTTTTTCACCTGCTGTAATAACAAGGCCTGAGGCAGGGTATAACTACATATATCTCTGAAATTCTCGTGGTACCCTTTATTATTGATAAGACTTATTTTTGTTTTGTTTCTCTGGGCTGGAACAGCAGTCTGTTGCACTTTAAGATTGACTCTTTTGTAACCTTTGAATGGCAATAAGGTGTCACTGCTTTTTTTATTGACAACCTCTGCCTCCATTGGAATATTTTTTTAAAAGAAAATTAGTCTCGCCCTAGCTGTTGTAAAAGGCTGTTACTGCAAAGCCAAACTTAAAAGGTACTTCCAAAGTATAAAACATAGAAATCAGGAGTGGGTAATATTTCCAAAGTTAGTTGCTTTGATACGAGCTGTTAGGTGGCATGAGGAATAGATGAAGAATGTGGTTTTAGTGTTGGCAAATACCTCCCATTTTCCCCTTACAAACAGCGCTTGGCTTGCTTACATTCATTAGTAGAAAGCGAGCAAAGAAAAGAAGCCATGGATCCATGGAGAACTTAAACAAATAGGATGTGGAGATAAGGGACTGAATGATAGGGAGTAAATCCCATGGCCTTATTTTCACTGACATTCAAACACATTAGAGAAATGAAACCACACCATACCACCTCAGTTCAAATAGGCTTCATTCATCTGCTTTCCTGCAGCGAGCTCAGAAGAAGGGTGCTGATTTGGGGCAGTGCTTTTAGATGAACCTGTGCCGACACAGGAATATTGTCCCAGATCTGTGTGCAATAAAGCAAAAACTAAAGGAAATCACAACAGATGTGTAAGAGTTTCTGGAGTTTCTAGTAGCCTTTTATTACAGGAATTTATTACAAGAAGTACTGCTAGAATGTCATAACTTGCTATGCCATTTTGCATATAACAATGTAATGTAACATAGCCTGTGTTGTGCGAAGTGCAGAAGTCAGTTCCTAAATCCATGCAATCTAAGAATTAAAAGTGCTTTGTTACATCCAGGCTTAAGTGCTCAGCATGTTGCACAATCAAGTCCAAAAATAGAGGTTCAATATTATTCAGCTTCAATATTGCTCTCATAGCATGTTGTTCAAGGCTATATGTAAGTGAGGTGACCCTATTATGAAAACTGTGAAGAGGTCAGGTAAAGAGCATGAGATTTGTAGGGTTAAAACCATAGGCAGAATTTCTTTGGATTTCAGCGCAGATTTTTGCTAAAAATGGCTGATGCATGTATTGGCAAAACTTTATTCCCAACCTACATGAATGCCAGTACTGATGTTAATTCAGTCATGCATCTTGTAGAAATAGAACAGTCGTTAGTCAGTAGAATGTAATTTTCCTAATTTTTTTTTCCTACTGGTAAGTATAAATTAAGCTTATAAAACATACTGCTGCTTATTTTCCATTTGTATTTTATAAGTCAATATATCATTTACTAAGTTACCAGGAAGTCTTCTGTGAATTGGGTAATTTGGTTGGTGAGATGCTTAGCTTTGCAATGGATGGCTGCTGTGGTTTTGGGGAATTTAGGAATGGATGGCCCACCTCCTTTCTTTTAACCTTTGAAAGCTCAAGTTAAGTTTGACAGAATCATGTGAGTACAGCTGTTGGTTGTCGGCAAGCTTTTTCATCACTCTATCAGTTTTACTCTTTTCAGGCTTGTGATTAGTTCAATTGCAAGACCTGTTTTTTCCTGAAGACCTTTTGCAGCTCTTTCTTCAAGTCTTAGGCAGGAGGTCAATTTATTCTGCAGAATGCAATCATAGAAGTTGTGATGACAGTTACATAAGAAACTTGTATGATGAGCAGTATTATCTTTCTGCCAAGAATATTTAAATATATTGGTTTCAAACAGTAGAATGCTCAGGTTTCTTACATTCAGTGAAGCTTTTATTGACTTGTATTTGATGGATGTTAAGATATTCAAACTGGGCAGTTAGATCAATAAAAAAATGCCTAAGACAAGACTGAAATCAAGCTTAAGGACTGAAATTAATATCCCAAGACTCTGATTACACTGCCAGCTAACTCTGGGAGCATGTGAACTCCATGAAGCCAGCCATTTGTGACATTCCTGCTCCTGGACAACCTAGAAGTCTGTACCTAAAGCACATGAGTAGACTGCAATGGTTGATGACCAGCCTCTGTTCTCCAAACAGTGGTGATGGTAGCAGTGGTTATAACTAAGCCATTGTACTACAGAGGACTTAGGAAATTTTGAGGGGAGCCAAAAATGTAAGAGGAAGCATGACACATTAGCCAAGTAGTTTTGTGAAGTAGTTGTTTGATAAAACACAAACACAGTCTTGGGTTTAGGGTCTAGCTTGCAGAGTTCCTCCTTCCCTCAGTTACGACACTGTGGTCCTTCTTGTGCTCCCTGGCCAACTGATTTGGTAGTCCTCCCTGCAGTGGGGCAGTTCCAGCAGGAGAGGTGGAAGATGCTCCTGTAAGAAGAGCTCTGGTGTGCAGGATGCGTGAGAGGTTGGCTGGAGACCTCTGTAATAAATAGATGAGGACATAACACCAGCATGTCCAAGACCCTGAATGAATCTCTGACCATGAGATACTTGAACCTCCATCTTCCTTGGCCATGATTTAAAAAGAAATAAAGATGGCCCTGCTCAATTTTTGGACAAAAAGGATGTGCCTGTATATGTGGAATAGCTGCAGATGCGGGTCTTGAGTGATAGTCCCCAAAATCAGGATTGAGGCTGGAAGGAAGTAAAACTTGTCCGTCCTTTCAGCATTTTTTTAGGAACCAGATTAAAATTGCTGTGTTCTGTCAGCCCTGATTTGCAGGGCTTCCTGCTCAGCTTTCCAGCTCTTTTGTATCTCTGATGTGAGGCATTTTTTCCTCCAAGGGGGAATTCCAGTGCTTCTCTTTAGGTTCAGGATTTCATCACAGGGCGCTGAATGTGGGGAGGCTGCATGTTCCAGTAACTGCAGTGTTTGCTTGATTTGTACTTTTTGATTTTACTTAGTCCAGTTCTGAATTGTGTAGACTGCAGAACTATTTTGCTTTAACGTCCTGTCTTCTATCATGTTTTGAACAGTTACTTGCCCAAGAATCATTTGCATTTCCTACCTCTGGTGTCCACTGAAAAGAGAATTAAATCATATGCAGTATACTTAGAGATCCCTTACAGGCATTTGGTCTGCTCTAAAAGACGGGAAAAAATGCTGGATGAATTTCTTTTCCCATATACCCCCTAAACCTACAGAATTATGAAGGCACTGCACCTATTAACGTGAACTCTGATATGCTGTTTATTATGCTGTAATGTAACACCACATTCATCTGCCGTGATTTCTGCTGCTTGTCCTTCACACGTTCTGCATCATCTAAGAAAGGTTATTGATGTGGGCACATTTTTAATGGCACGAATCTCTGGAGCCGTCTCTGATGTCTGAGTGATTTGAGCTTCATTTAAATAATTGATGAGAAGCGTTAGTCAGAATATATTGGTGAATCAGACTGCATTATTCAAAGATATTTACTGACAGTTAAAGATTAGTCCAGATTTACTTCTTTTTTCAGGCTGCATTAAAATAGGTCCTGCCTGACATACATATCTATTTAGAAAACAAAATAAATCGTTGTTAACATGTGAAAATCTGTGGGCTGAAGGGTTTTATTTAACCATTTGCAAATAAGCAGTAATAATTAATAATGTTTTAGCAGGGAAAATTGAGTATGAAATGGTCTCTTTTCAAGTGAAAAGTGCTTCTTTTCTCTGTCTTGCATGTTGTTCAGGAGCAGACCTGAATATCTTATTCATAATTAAGGGTCTTTCCTGCAGCTTTCCCTGTCCTGGTAGTTGGGTCGGTAGGTGGGCGTGAGACTTCATGGCTGCCTTTTTGTTATCCACCCACCACAAGCATCATCTTTAATGGCTTGCAGCTTTTAAACTTTGACATGTAAAAGCTCTTCTGGCTCCTAATGGCATTTAAAAAACGCAGAAATTTAGCCTAGAAGATTCTCCAGGATTGATCAGGGTGACCACTAGACGTCTTGTGTAATCTCCTTTTACTCTGTTTTCCCAGAGTCAAAATATTCCCAATTTCTTTCCTTTCTAGAGGTGTATAAAGCTCTGATTGAAAGTGCTGGAGAAGTACAGTGGGGTTTTGTTAGGCTGTTGTCTGGAGGTGGAGTGTGACTGAAGCAAGGCTAATACCAGGATTGCTTTGCAGGTCGTGCAGACTCCTTGCTGCATCAGAAGTACTGCAGATGCCAGTCTCATGGAAGCCCTTCTCTTCCCTGGTTCCTGCAGCAGGAGGTTGAGTATGGCAGTCCGCTGCAGGGCGTAGGTGTCTCTGCCTGTGTGAGCTTTCACACCATCCTTTGGAAACCACCTTTGGGAGCAATTGAGGAACTCGCTGTCCCTTTTAGTTTCATGTCCCTGTTGGAAAGTACTTTAATATATTATCATGTTCTTTTATCAGGCAACTGAGTGTTCAGGTTTCTGCCTCTTTTTTTTTAAATTGCGTGCAGTAAATACTACACTGAATATAATTCGCTCCCTTTTTTTGTTGCCAGGATGCATTGATGTTGCAACTGTGCATGAGTAATGAATAGGTTACTTCTTCCTGACACCTCTTTTCTATTTTTACAGCAGGAACTGTGGACATGGGTGGCAAACAGTCCACAGTTGGCGAAGTCTCCGTAATTCAGACACCTGTGACAGAAAGCATTCAGGATGCTTACAAAGCTGGAGACACCAGTAAGGCCCAAGAGTTGATTAAGTTGTCATGTGAGGAGACTGCACTGCAGGTGGAAAAGGTAGGGTTAGGTTACTACTCTTCTGCAAATTTTTTGGGGAAAGAAACCAAAATAGAAGAAAGAAAACAATCCATTGTTTGTCATGCAGAAAATCCATTCGGTTATATATGTTATCCTGATGCTGCAGGATCCCAGACATGGCTCTGTGGGGCACTTCAGGAACATGCTCAGGGATGGTATTTGCCCTTGAAAACACTGATCAGAAAGATGAGACAGACCACAGGGAACAGCATATGTAGGAACAGGGGGCTGTGCGAGGAGGGGTGCTGGTACTGTGGTCACTAAAACAGGGAAATGCATTTTTCCTCATAAAAAGGAAGCTGTTTATAGACTTAGCAAAAAATTTACTCCCCTATCAGTACAAAGATGGGTAATGGCCCCCTGGGAAGATTTTGCTGCTTGTGTTTGGAGCTATATCCTCTGTGCCAGCTTCTGCACTGCTTTGCCTTCAGAGCCCTCATTTTGAGCCTGCTCTTTGCATAGAGCTTATCTTAGTGTTTTGGGAGAGTACCTATGTGTCAAGTCCAAGCATACTGGCCATCTCCAAAACAGGAAATACTACATCTTGTAGCAGAGCTGTGCAAATGCTTTTTCTGTTCGTCCATGAAAAATGGATTTACACTCACCATTCTGTGCCTTGAGCACTTTTGTGGTAAAGCCATACCAAAAACTAGGAAGCAAAAAAACAACAAATTAATATATTATATCGACACTAATTATTATAATGGCTACTAGAGTTTATGACATTCTCAGTTAACCACAGTGACACTGGGTATGCATTTGCATGGGCACAAACAAATACATAGCTCTAGAAATGCTGTCTTTCTCTGCCCACTCCCTTTACAGAGGGTTTTTTTGCTATATTTTCTTTATCAGTGTCAGCTTTTAGGTATTGCAGCAGCATATGGAGATCTGCAGGCGGTGAGGTATTTACTGCAGGAAGCATCAGTGGTGTTACCAACAGAACCTAATGATGACAATGCAGCTGTGGTGGCTGCATATTTTGGACATAAGGATGTTGTGAAAGAGCTGCTGGATTCCTTGCATGGTAAGACCGTTGGGTTGCCTCTACCTTTCCTCAGGCTTTTTCATAGCTGTGTGCTATAGCTTCAAGCAGGCATTTATTTATTTTTTGTCATTCCTTGAGAAGGGAGGGACCTAGGCATGGGAAAGTGCGTGGAGGGATCTAATCTCTGCTGTGTTTGAAGAAAACTTCCCCCGTAGGGGGGAAAAGCACATACATAAAAATATTCCATGTTTGCAGATTGGAAGTGGAGGAAGATGCCATTTAGACAGTTCATTCCCATCAGCCCTCACAGCTGGGTAACATCCCAGATCCTACAGAGAAATCAGGGGATTTTCAGGAAACTGCATCATACCACTCTGCTGATCCAGCAGACATGGTGGTGCTGGGAGTGAGAGTGCAGCATGACTGTATGGCAAGTAATAGTTTGGGTGCACAGCTGGCAACATGCTTTATGCTTTCTTGTTGGCTTTTTCTTTTTACTTTCAGGGTAATTCCTTCTTTGGAATCATCATTGCATTTTGGTTACATTTTATTTTAAAAATTATTATATAGCAGAACAGAGACATTTTTAGACCCAGACGCAATCTGTGCAGCTGTGAGGGCAGGGGTAAGAACAGTACTCGATGAGTCAGTATCAGGAATGGTGTTTGGGTCCCTTGTTGCTCTCTTGGTGTCCTGCAGGCCTGGCAGGTGCTTCTCACTGGGACCCTCTGTGGATTCAGGGTCTGGCAGACCTGCACGGCAGCCAGGGTGAGTTTCTGTCATCTTGACCTCAGACACTGCAGTAACCACAACAGCTAAGCTAGGCCTCTGCAATCGCTGACCTGAATATAGCTCTAGGTCCCCACTGGAGCTATGTGCTTGCCAGTGACCTCAGTGAGAACGGGAATAACCTGCTGGGAAACCTGCTTATCTGATGTTCTTAAACTCTTATAATGTATAAACATAATATATATATATGTTGTAATAAGCAAAAGAAACATTCCTGTTTGGAGAAGGCAATTAAACATATTATTTCCTTCAGCTAGAAAGGAGGCTGACAATGCTGGTTTTGTAACCTAGTAGCAAAAATTAAATTATATTAGTATAATACTCTCAGTAATGAAAAGTGACTTGAGTAGTTTCTGGAAACTATAGCTCAGTTTTAGAACTGACCAAATTCCCTTAAACCCTTGCTTTAGGGGAGTCAAGGGAGGTGCTCTATACAAACAGCAGCTTTGGGAAGTTTTTATGCAGGACTTCCCATTTGTTTCCCTTGGAAGTTACATAGAAATCAATCACAGAGCTTAGAAATAAATTGCATGAATTTGCAATTTTGTTAATGCACTGCAGTGATTCTGTCTGGCTCAGTGTGAACTTCTTGTGTCTTACAGCTGAAGTGGAGCCTGTTTTTTGCAGCATAAGGGTGAATGATTTAGTCAAGTTGTTAAGAATGCAAAGAGCAATGTAATTTCCGCATGGAGAAACTGCAAAAAGAAGTTGACTTGTAAACTTGGGCTTGTGGACGTTTCTGTAAGCATTTCAAAGGGGATGTGAGTTTGTAAAGTAAAGGGAGGTGATTCTGTGGATCAGGGAAGATTTGAGGACTGTTTTCTGTTAGCAGAAATAATCCTGTCATGGGCATTTAGTTATATATGCAGATTTATGCACACCTAGAGGAAGGCAGTGTTCTATGGGCAAACATTAATTCAATAAAAAAAGCAGTTTGGGGGTGACTAAAACATTAGCAAATTCCTGTGAAATCAAAACAAGGTATTTTCGGTTTTAGTCCTAAATGACGTTTGTCTAACTGCTGTGAAGGGATAGTAAAGAATTCACCCAGAATGAATTATTTCAAGGGTAAATTAATTTTTTTGTGAGAGACCTTAGGTAGCAGTGAAAAGAAATTAAAACAATTATTTTGTGTTGTCTGAAACATTTATTTTTGTTTTATTCATCCAGTAACATGAAAGGTCAGCTGGTTTTCCCATTCTTTGCATCCCCTCTCAGGAACTTGGAAGAAGTGGACTATCTCGGATGTTTGGATCTAATGTCTGTTGGATCAGGCCTGTTGTCTCTGGATGCAGAGATAATCCTGGTCATCCCTTGCCACCTCTGTTTGGGATTCAGTGTTTGATTTTTCTGCTAGTAGCCTAGCAGGCATCCTCAGAACCTTTCACTGTTGCTAGCTTAAGCATGCTTAGATCAGGGACAGTCAAAAAAGTTTGCCCATTAGCTGGGTAAGTAATTAAGAACAGATAAGCAAAGCTGAAAACTTTGTGCCTGACCATCTTAGGGCTCTTTGGTAACACACTTTTGCAGTGCAGTCTGCTCCTTTGTCCTCAGGGGCTTCATCCTACACCGTTTTCTTAGCCATTATTTGTGGATGACTCTTGCATCACAGTGGGGTGGCATCAATTAAGTCAAATGCCTTATCTTTTCAGTAGGTCCTAGTACTTGCCAGCAGCTCCTGAACTGGATGCTGGCTATAGCCTGCCAGCAGGGACATTTGGACATAGTAAAACTTCTGATTCGTGCATACAGTGCTGACCCAGAGAGCTGTGCAGTCAGGAGGAATGAGTTTCCAGTTCTTATACGGTTGCCCCTGTATGCTGCTATAAAGGCAGGTATGTACTCGCATGCTTCAAAACTTTGCCCCTTTTGTGCAATGTCTTTTAAAGAATGGGCTGAGTTGTTCACATCTAGGAAGGTATCGGTGTAGATTGGCTTGCCTGGAAGTGTCCTGGATTTCCAATGGGATATATTAAAATAAAATTGGCTCTGCCTTTTGACTTAGCCAAATTTAAGTCAGGGCCCTCTTAAGTTAGATTACTGTAAATACTGAAAGGCTGAACTTTCCTCTATGAACTCCTAGGGAAAAGATCCTTCAAAAACAGAAACCTTGCAAGTAAAAGCATTATTGTTATGGACACTCTGGCACACATGCTTGATTCAGGCTGAATAATTTACACTTCAAAGCACAGCTGTGTGTATAATAAGATAGGAAAAAAAGAGGGAGCCTGGGCCAGTGCTTTTACATAGTGTCTTTGCTGTCTCAGTTTGACCAAACTAAATCCTCTCACTGGAGGAAACAGCCTTTATATAGTTCAGTTTCCTTTTTGCACACACCCATGGTTTTTTTCAGAATTGGTTATTTCCCAGGATTTCTGTTCAGCTCCTTGTTGGTTCATTTACATGAGAAGAAGAGAACAGACAATCTGCTTTTCTCTAAAGGGAATGAAGATGTAGCTGTATTTTTATTGCGGAATGGAGCTTTCTTTTGTTCCTACATCCTGATGGACAGTCCTGAATCCAGCAAACACCTTCTGAGGAAGTATTTCATTGAGACAAGCTCACTACCGGGTAGTGCTCCAGCAAAACCAGTAAGTAGCCATTTTTCTGTCTAAAGAGATGTTCTTTTAAAGGAGCATCATGTTGATTTGTATTTGTCTTCACATACCATGTGGCTGGTGATTCTTCTTCTCAACTAAGAGCCTTGTGGTTTGCTGCCCATTTAGAGAACAAGCTGTGAAAGTGGCTTTCGTGCCAGTGCTGAACTGCAAGGTGTAAAACATTAGGCCTTTAAATGGCATCATTGTGCAAGACGCTGTGTGCGGCAGCTTCTGCTTGGCAATTTTAACATCGGCGGGTGAACTAGGCATATGCTGTGGAAAGGAAACACTGACTTTGTGCTGAAAGTCTTCTAGAGAAATAAGCACTTCCACAGGCTTCCTCTGTCACCCCAGGATAATCACTTCATTTAGGTTTCTGTTATGCATTCTCCTTGCAAGGTAATACCACAAGGTCTGTGCTGTCCAGGAGTGTTGGCGTGATGCAGAGCTGAGTGTGTAAACCCATCTCTTCCCCTGTGTCTGATAGCTCAGATACAGCACGTACAAACTCAGAAACAGCCACGTACAATGTGGCTTTTTGGTAACATGGAGCATGAGTAGAGCAGGCTCATATCTGCTAAAAATTGCTTCCCTACTTCAGATCCTCATTAGTAAAAGATCGCTGGTAGCCTTTACTGTCACTTGCTCAGGACAGATCTGGCTTTCTGGAGCAGCATGGAGAGTATCGTGTCATCAGATCATATTAGTTGAGCTGTGCTCCTTTCACAGAAATATTTTTTGATGGAACACAGAGGCCAACAAAAAGCAATTGAAGCCTTTTAGGTTGGCAAGACCTCTGTTCACTAGTTAGCCACTTACCACCTTTTGACAGTTGTGGTAATTCATTTGTATCTCTATTTCTTCCACTGTAAAATGGGGACATTTAAACTCACAGCTGTTGGAAGGCTTAATACAGGATGATGATGTTTTGAGATCTACAGATGAGTGGCATTGTTTTCATGCAGGGTATTATTACATTTCATGATTATCACATATCTTTGTATAACTAGGCTATATTCTTTGTTCTCTCAATCTCTATTATCCAAGTGTCTTTTATTCAGAACTGAAAAATGTCTCATGACGCACACTGTTACTGATTTATAGGGAAGCACATAGTGTTTTGTTTTGTTTCTACTGTTATCCAGCAATTTAGTTATCAGGCATTTTTTGTTTTTCCGCTCAGTATGTAGATTAACAGACACTGAGTGGGAACATCAGAGCCTTGAGCTTCCAATAATTTTCACCGGGTCATAAAATTTTGCAGTGAAAAATTGTGAGTGAAAATTTTTGATCGAGGCCCGGTCTGCATGAATCCTGTTGCCAGTGGAGTATCTGTTGGCTCAGCTCATAACATTGCAGAGTGTTTGATTTTTCTGCCGGTAATTCTGCGGGGTGATTCTGCTTTGGTGTTAAGTAAAAATAAGCAGAGAGGTTTTCATAGTTTTATAAACTTCTCCATTCTCTGTTTTCCTGCCAAAATCCTGTCTCACTGGTTTCGATGCTGTGAATGTTAGAGACTACAGTCCACAATTGTGAGCTTGACTTTATTAGGTTCAATCAGCAGATGTAGAGAGCCCTCCCCATGGGATTCTTGGTTTCGTTGACAGGTAAACAAAAGGAAGCTAAATCCTAGATGTTTCTGGATAAGAGTTGATAAAACTACATGCCTTTTAGAAGGAAAAAAAATAATCCAACTAACTGGATAATTCAGCTTGAATAAACTTGAAATAATTGTTTGAATCACAGGGAAGAGGTCTGTTTTCCATGTGGACTTGCTGGCAATATTTAACTTAGCTGCTGTATAAATGACTCAGCTTTACTGTTGTCACACCCTGACTGAAAAAGAGCGCAGCCTTAAAACATCAGCTAATTGCCAGAAGGTCTTGGTTTGAAAAAAAATAAATATAAAACCCAAAAAAGCCAGACCCAGAAACTTGACTTTGATTCTTCTAGTAGCTGTTTATTTTTAATATGTTTGCTTATTTAATGCTTTTTCTTTGAATTCATTTTGGCAGACTGGGCCAAATCCAGGAAGATTTGTCCTAGTTTGTCTGCAGAGCTCAGGTCTCTGGGAAGTGATAGTCACACACCCTGGTAATTGTTTAAAACATGACTTCTTGGCTTGCAAACAAGCTGCCTCAGTGCTTTCTTCATATCTCATAAGGTTCATGAGTGTAAGTCTTCTTGTGTAAGTGCTGTGATGTATTTTGAACTGGGAGGAAGTGAAAAAGGATTGTATGGAGACTGCAATGTGTATGGCAGCCAGCTGGATGTCAAATAGACTCTCATCTTGGACAGGACAGGCTGAGCACAATTGTTTCAGAATGAGTCCAGAACTTCAAAAAGGTTTGTCCCATCTGTTCTATCTCTGAGTGAAAACACAGCACAGTTGTATCTCCAGTTGATTTCACCGTGGTAAATGCTACTAGCTATGCATAAAATGTGGTTGGAGAGCTCAATTTAGGTGCCACACCTTCCAGGCAGCCATTGCACCGTGCAGTGCTGCCCTTTATGAGACAAGAGGAGTTACATCTCGTTTTTCTGATATCTATTTCTCCTTTTTTTTTGGACAAAACTTTATCCCCACAGCAAACCACCGTCTTGCTAAAGAGAGGAAGTGTTCCATTAACAAATGCCAAAAGGACCCCCTGCAGTAAATTGGCTGGGCACAGATTCCAGACTTCAGTAGGTTACTCTGTATGGAGATACACATGTAACTTTCCAGTGTGTACAGTGTGAGAGATGTTTATTTTTTCCTTTACAGATCAGAAAAGAGCTTAAAATGCTGCATTTTCCCTAGGAAATGTTTTGCCAGTAATTTTATGTGCAAGCATACAAATGTATGTGTAAGTGTGTGATCCTCCTCCGATTTATTTATCTGCTGCTTGGCTAATCTTAGTTACATCACCATCAGTAAAGAAATCTGTAGCAGTTCTACTCAAGATTCACAGCAGCATTATTGATGGAGGAATTAGATCACTGTCCTCAGAATATCCTGTCTACAGCAAGAGCGAGGTTCTGTTAGGGCACGTCACATCATTTAGGAGAAATGCACAACAGCCTTTTTTAATCACTTTGCCAAACAGTCTCAAATCTAAGTAAATATTTTTCATATTCATAGTTCGTTGTTTTCCCAAGAGCAGCAGGGTTTCTTGCTTCTGCACAATTTCCAGCTTCTTGCCTTCTTCAGTGCATCCCCTGACATCACTGTGGTAGAAGATTTCAATTTCAGGACTCGTATTGAGACATTCTTTCCTTGGCAAGAAAGGGAAATCTACAGAGGTTTTTCTTGCCCTTCTGAAGAGCAGTAAGCCACCCAGAGTCAGGCTGTACCCAGGAGCTAATAGCCTCTGAACACCGTCTCCTGTTTGAGTGCAGAGCTCACCAGCCGGTGCCAAATGGAGGAGGGTTGAGCTGATTACTGGGCTCTGCAAGTTAAGCATCATACAGTTTTGGCATCAAAGAAACGGGCTTTTCTGGGAAAGTAGTGGAGATGATTAAGTATGAGTTGGGGAGGAAATCCCCTCTCTGTGGCGTTGCTGTCAGGCTTTCTTTCTTTCAGTTAATTATGTTTTCACCGCAGAGTGCTGAGCCAAGTAAATCCCTAAGGTAATTCCACTGACATCGGGTTACTAGCACCAAGATGAATTTGGTTCACTGTCCCTAAATCAGATGAAGGGGCTTGGCTGATCCTTCAATTTGCAGTACTCAGGTGGAAGAGACACTGTCAGTCCTTGGCTCTGGGTGTGGAAGAGCACTTACTGCTGAGATTCAAAAAGCTGCCTAGGAGATGGGGTCACCTACCCGGCAGTGTTGACAGCAGGTATTGGATTTCACAATCTTGTCTGTGGTTTTAGAAGTCACTATCTGAATTCCGCAGGTATCTTTCTATCACATTAAATACCCTGAAGCCATGTCTCTGCATTTTTGAGGTAAATGATACAGAGCAATCTAAATGCAAAATAGAGATGAGTATCAGTCTGAAATGAGCAGTAGAGACACATGTCCTGCTTGCACCCGTGTAAAGCAGGCTATGGATCTTAGTATTACTGTGTTGGTTGGTGTACTCAAGGGCAAGTACTTTTTTGTACTGTAAAGAGCATCATCTTGAAACAGAGCAGGAACTGAAGGAGGGGATAAGCAAGTTCTTTTTTCCTTTTTTTTTTTTTTAATTGCAGCTTTGTTGTACACAGTTTAGTTTAGCAGGAAGAGAAAAGAGAGAGTTGGAGTCTGTTGCACGTTTTTTAATCCTGGCTCCCCAGGGAGAAGGGGAGATGTTACTGTCCCATTGTATGGACCAGCAAACAGAGACTGGGTAGCTGGAGACAGTGACTGGTGTCGCTCATGAAATATGGGGCTCTGGAGTCTGAATTCAGGATCTCAACCATAAGAACTTGCTTTCTCCTGTGAGGGGGAAACCAACTAAACAAGCCAGCTCTCCAGGCCTTTGTTCCCATTCCTGCCAGAATTTCAAAGCCCTGTATGGTTATACATCCTCTGTGTGACTGAAGGACCTGTGAATAGCCTTTTGCGTGGAACATTTACTCAGATTCTTAGCTGTAATTCTCAATTTTCTTGCTTCTTTTTGTTTAGGAGAAATATATGAATAGTTCAAGGGGTTGGATACTCTGGTCATGGGTGCATATCTAGGAAAGGTGCTACAGGGCATCGCAGTTCAAATGAAATACTGAAAGATGTTTAAAAAAAAGCCAGGAAAATTTTCCTTCCCTGTTTTCTTTCTGGGCCATGGTGTAGATCCTATGCATCCACAGCCATTGTGGTGATACCATCGCCAGAGGAGGAAGTGCCAGGATGCCACCACTTCCATCTCAGTGTACTATTTAAAGTTGTCCTGAGCTTCTGGGGTAAATCTCCTCTGGACAACATCTTTGTTATGTGTCTTGCCCAATGTGGTGCTAGTCTTTGGTGATCATAATATACATGGGGTAATAATTAACAGCTTGTGATATCAGTGCTGAGGCCGCCTTTGAATGTAATGTCACTGTTTTCCTCATTGCAGAGTGAAAAGTAACTTTAGTCTCACAGCCAGATCTTCATTCCAGATCGATCTACTACCTTGGTAGCATGGGGCCAGTAAAAAGCTGCTTCAGCCACTGCCTGAGGTGTCAGTGAAGGGCGTTGCTGTTCCCCTCTGTTGGCAGATGGCAAGTTGCAAAGGGAAATAGAGGAAAGAGCATGGCTGATCTCCATAGCTTAATTTTTGAGGTTTAGACTCCCTTTGCGCGAGTTCTTTGTGATGATTACAGGAGATAATTGATAAGTCTGGTAGACAGCCTGAGACTAATCCACCTTTCTGTAACTCTCTGTTCTGTTAGCAGTTCCAAACCCCATGTCTTGACAATGATATGGGTAAGTGGGAAGTCTCTTCCTTACTGGCAGTTAATTTTTAAGACCGTAGAAATGTTGTCTGGACCTGCTGCTTAAAAGCTTGGATTTTCCCGTATTCATTCTGATTTAACCCCTCTTCCCCCACATTGGCTGAGTCTCAGCATAGCTTTTGGGAAAAATTGGCATTCCTGGAAAGAAAGGATCAGGACAAACTATGCGTTGCCAGCCAAGGTTAGTTCTTAAAATGTCTGATTCCCTTAAAATGTTTCTTGCATATCTAGGCAGACTGTGCTTGTATTATACCTTCAGTAGCTCGATCTTTATTACACCTTTCTCTTCTAGCCGAAAGAGGCCATTCCAGTTAAAAAGCTACATGAAGCATGAGTTGTTGGGGATTGGGCCCTTTCTTAACTCCTTCTAGGCCAGGAGATTTGTGGTATGTGGTTTTGCTACTGCAGAGCATGTGATTTTATCTAGGGCTGTTAAATAGGAGAGTGATGTTTTTGTCTCTGTGTGAGCAGAAGTCATGGTGTATATTTAATTGTCCTGACATAAAAAGGCTTTTGCTGGCATCACTGTAAACCACAATATGGTATAAATGTTATCAGTAAGAGAATGTCATTGCTGATTAAGCTATATTTCTGTCAGGGACAATTTTAGCTGATCTAGGATGGAGCTACAGCGATGCTGCCTTCCTCCGCTCCCAAGCCATGTGCTCCTCCCTCCTCTTGCATCCATACCATTGTAAGTAATTTTTTGGTGGCCTTGGCTGGGAGCTAAACCAGCTGAAAATCCTTTCTCTAAAATAACCAGTAATAATGTTATAAGGTAGGGTAGTGCCCTGAAAGTACATGTAAGTAGCCAGACAGAGATCAATACTACTTGAGGATTTTATTTGTGGTGTAGAGGTGGTTTTTTGCATTATCTGAATTTAGGGATCTGGCTCCTGTTATGAGCCCTTGGGAACCAGAAAAAAATAATCAGGTGTCTTAGCACAAATGTGCTCTCTCCGGTGAGGTTTCCTCATACTGGGAAGATCTTCCAGTCTCTTAGCATTAGTACCACATCCCTACACCTCTCCTGAAGTGTGGGGTAGCTGGGAATCAAAAAGGGAATCTGACCTGTGTGTTTATACTATTACCATAACTCACAACTGATTGCTCTCCAGTGATGTAAATAGTTCTTGGGCTGTTACAGGTGAGAGAAAATTACAGAAAACTACATAAAGAATTTAAAGTGAGTTTGTAAGCAGGAAGCTGTTAGATACTCTGCTTTACTGTTAGATTTTCCAAGTTTGTGTATGTTTAGTGCCAGTGTGAAAGCTTTGCAGCGTAACTCCCATTAGGTACTGTACATTTTGCAGTAGCAGTGAATACTCTGCTTAATTTGATTTGTTGTTGCTGCTGGCTTGCTGTGTGTTACATGGATATCTTGTGGCGTGACGGTGAATGTAGCTTCAAACAAAGAGCTTGTGCTCTTGTCCTTGGTTTCCCCAGTGATACAATGGGCATAATATTTTTATTCATATTTTCAGGGCTTTCCTGAGGCTTCACTACTGAATGTGTGGAAAGCGCTATGTCTACACCAAGTGCAACTGCTGTTTCTAAAAAGTGCAATTGTTTGTGCTTATCCTTTATTCCATTCTCCTAGACATTTGAACTGTGTGATCTACATTAGTTGGAGTTCTGAGTCTCAAACAAGCATTTGGGATAGACCTTTGTTTCCCTTTTCTTTTTCTCCCTTCCCAAAATATATTAATTTTAATTTTAGATTTGGGGTTAAAAGTCTTAAAAGCTAAATACTGGGCACTGGAAAGCAAATGAAATTTGCTGTCGGGTCCTTGCTGCCTCCTGGTGGAGAATTAATGATCACTTTATTGAAGCTGTCTTTGGCATGAGCTAAGACAAAAACACTGAGCTTATGAAAATTTTTTGGGACTAACATTTTTAAAATGTGTAGTTTGGAACATAGATCTCATTGGTATGCAAGGATATGGTACTGTAAATGAAGCCTTGGCTTGTTTACTTGCATTGATAACCATTTTGTGTTCACGTTTTCTTCTGTCCAACCTGGAGCCTGAAATAAGTAGTTATGCCTTTCATAAGAGACTGTTTTTTTTCCAAAAGAGGATATAATGACTTCCTCATCTTACCATCAAAAGCAGCAGAATGTTGTCTAGAAAAGAGGCAACTGCCAAAATAATGTCTCTCAGAAGTTAAAATATCTTCCTAAATGATACTGAGCAAATTTCTAGTGATTAAAAATACTTTACGTGGGGGGCGTTTGCCTTTTGTTGCTTTTCCCAGATGTTACTTTGCAAAACCTAAACTTTCACCAGAACAGTTTGGCTGCTTGTTGTTGGAATGTTTAAGATGGAAGAGCAGTGCCTGGGCATGTATTAATTATTCCAGCAACAGGCCTCTTCCTAAGAAATCTTTACCACACTCAGCAGATCTGTCCCTGCCCTTTCTACAGATGCACGAGCAATGATCCATAAGCATTTCAGAGGCTGACTGCTCCACAGTGCTTCCTCTGGACCTGCCTGACCTCTGTTGGTGTTCAGAGTCCCCTGGAGATCTGAGCAGCAATGCAGACCATGTCCAAGAGACATGGTGGGGGTTGGGCTGTGGAGTCTGTATTTAAGGTGGTTTCCGTGATCTGTCCATATCGTGCTGCTAGTGTAGGATGTGAATGCATCTGGCAGGGAGCCGAGTCCCGTGGAAATCACTGCACATTGTTGGATGAACAAACTGTTAAGAGTCTGTCCAGCTCTCAGATGAGAGTGCTGGTTTCAGGCAAGGGCAGCTCACCCTTTGTGGGGCACACTGGAGCTGGTGTAGAGCTGGTGGACTAGTGAAGAAGTCCAGCTCCTCTGCTTGTGTTTGCTCATGGTCTTCGGACTGAGATCGTGGAGCAGCTATATGGTGAGGGCTGCTGATACCCAGGCACGGTTTCATCTCTGAGTCAATTTAATCCCTAGAAGCAGATTGGAAAGTGAGCAAAATGTTTATGGTCTATGCTCTGATCCCGTAGATTCCCAGCAGTGTAACACAGGCCAAGAGCAACTGGTGTTTTACTAACATGGTTTTCTCTTCCTTCTTTGACATATGCAGGCTTTGTGTGTGAACTGGTCAAACCTCAAACTGCCCTGGGTGGATCTGGACTGGCTGATTGATATCTCCTGTCAGATAACTGAGCTTGATCTGTCTGCCAACTGCCTGGTCTCCCTTCCCTCCGTCATCCCATGGGGCCTGATAAACCTTAGGAAGCTCAGCCTGGCTGACAATCAGCTGACAGAGTTACCCAGCGTACAGTCATCTGATGAAATTATATGTACAAGGTGTGTGTGCTGGATGCCTACAGCAAATGAACCTGTACAGAGAGCAGGTGCAAATGAGTCAGTTGTGCTTGTGCGAAACTATGCAAGTGAAGAGCATGTGCAGGAGCTTCTTGGTTTATTTTCTGTCAGCTACAGGGTTTAACTTAAGATTTGCCCTTTTGCATTTTCAGTGTTTCCAAGTTAGTTGTCAGGACAATTGTAGGGACTTTATTCTTGTATTATCTCATGTCGTTTCTCCTTTTCTTCACTTCTGGTGAGCTCCACTCCTCTAAGTCTAAGCCTTGAGCTGACTCAGATTGATACTTGCTGGCTGGTATCAATTATCTGATCTGCTGTCTATCCAGACCACTTCTGTCTGCCCCTTGGAAGGGTTCATTTTCTAAGTAGGGTTTTTTGCTTTGCATTGTGAGGAAACATTCCAACTGCTTTCATTTAGATCTAAAGCTGTCCTGGTAAAACAGCTGTCTAGGCAACAGGAGTCTTTGCTAGCATTTTATGGATGCCTGACTGAGTATCTTCTGTACTTACAGGTTACTGGAGATTGATGTGTCCAGCAACAGGCTTTCTACTCTCCCTTCTGGATTCCTACACCTTAAAAACCTTAAAAAACTCATCGCTTCCAAAAACTATATGGAGAAGTTATTTGATGAGGAAAACAGTACGTACAGTCCAGTGTTAATGCTTAACATTTCAAGGCCTGGTCTGTAAAGGCAAACCCCAAACTGTTGTAATAATGGCTTAAAGAAAGTATTACCTGGAGATGCTGAGCATCTCGCAGTCCGGTGTCTGAAGTACACAAAAAGGCCTGGTTGTTTGGCTCTTATCTAACAAGTATGCAGCATCTTGCTGGATCAGACCGCTATCGTACTTACACCGAGTCCGTAATGTTTGGTGTTTTCTAGCAACTAATTGGATTGGTTTAAGGAAGCTGCAGGAGTTTGACGTCTCTGACAACAGGTTGGTGGAACTTCCAACGGTTTTTCTGTACTGCTTCAAGTCCCTCAACATACTGAACGTTTCCAGAAATCAGCTGAAAGTGTTTCCAGACCCCTGGGCCTGCCCCTTGGTAAGTTGAACTGCTCTGACAGAGTCATAGGCTGAAAAAAATTCTGAAACAATGCAAAAAAATAATCTGTCATGCTTAAAAAGCTATCAGGCATCTTAGACTAAAAGGTTGTTCTGTTTCTGGGGAAGTGCCCCTGCCTGATTCGGTTTATGGGTCTCTGATCAAGTCTTTCTGAGGCTTTACCTTGATCTCACCATGTTGATGACATTGGTGGAAAACTTCTAGAAACATGTCTTATATGGCTGTGTTCATTTTCTCTATAGTTCATATGAGCAGAAGTATTGCTAGGATCATTTTACAGAATGCTCAGCCTACATTCAAGGTTAACTTTGCCCAAACCCATGGCTAATGAGGGCATCTCTATCCACCTGTCACTGCCACTTTATTCCTCATTATTACAGGGGTAGCAGGAGAACAGTTTACTTTGATGAAGTGTTGGTTTATGGTTGAAAAGCAAATAGGAATAATTTTCAAAATAACTATTGAAATACCTTTTGCCCACCAAAGAATTTGCCCATCAATTAAGTGAGTACATGTCCTCAGCAAATCCTACATGCCTGCATGCATAGTGATTTATCTAGATCAAAATATCTTAAGAGATCACCTAGAATAAATTTATTAGTGCCTTAAACATGTGACAGCTGCTTTACCTTGTTATTTAAAGAGACGATTACTATGCTATAGGTGTTTTTTCTTTTATGTTTTCCAGAAATGTTGTAAAGCATCTAGAAACTTACTGGAGTTTCTGCCTGACGCATTGACTATTTTCTGGAAAAATCACCTCAGAGAAGTGGATTTTTCTGAGAACGCGCTAAAAGAAGTTCCACCAGGACTCTTCCAGCTTGAAGTAAGTGTCATTTCTTCCAACTCCACAGTACTTCTCTTGACACGTACTCAGACCTCAAAGCTGTAGCGGTGGCTACATAGTTAGGTAGGAGACAACCTGCTGTTTTGAGTTGATGAGCACAACAATTGCACAGAGTCCCTGAGCAGCCGTAACCCCCTGAATGGCTACATTCAGGCCCTTGGCCGGTGTGATACGGTATCTAGCTTTTGACACAGATCTTCTGAGAACTCTGGATATCAGTGGTTTTCTGATTTTGGGAGTGCTGTTTGGAAGAAGGCAAACCACTGCATTGCAGCTGCAAGCTCCAACCACTGCAATAGAGATGTACTCAAGCGTGCTCACAAATAGTTGTTTTTTCTTAATCCGGCACACCGGTGTTGTGTAAGTAAGGATTAGTCTGTGTTGAAAAAAGCATGTTTGAATGCCCTAAACAATGCTAGTTGGCATCTGTCTTATCTTTAAGATTGTAGATTAAATACTTGCCAGTGGGCATCAGAGATCCGTAGTTTTACTTCAAAATCCTTCAGAATTTGTGGCTTCACATGGTTTCAACATGAAACCAAGCAGAACCTGCAGGTTTCCTCCAAGCTTCCCTTCCAAATTGTGAAACTCAGGGTCATGGAGATGGAAACAGAGGTAAATCTTTGTGCGGAAGTTTCTTGATTTTCACTGCTGGCCTCTGCAGGAGGGATGGAGAAGTGATGGCACATATCCATGTCCAATTTGGATCTCAGGAGTCTGCTGCAAAGGTGCCTCTTGCTCCTGCATGGAAGAAAACAGCTAAGGGTCATTTGCTCCCTCAGTTCTTTTTAATGATTCCTGCAGATTTGGCTTTGCTTTCTGGTAACCATTTGTTTTCAATTGGCATTTTCCCTGAAATAGAACAGATCGTATGGACTATTGTCTCTGAAACTTGTTTTTTTCTGAATGCATTAAAAATAAGCTCCGTGGGTGGGAGCTACCATGGTAGATACTAAACACTAGATGGTGCTTCAAGGGCACGTTTCTTTGGATGCCGCTGCTCAGAGGCTGCAGAGATGTGAAGGCACCAGTACAGGGTGTCAGAGAAGACCTCAGTACAATCTCTGCTGATGCTCTGTCTTGTCTTTGAAGTTAGTGACAACTTAAATAGTGCCAGTTCTTATGCATATCTCTTCAGCCTTATCTTCATAAAAGAAATGGCAGATATTTTCAGTCCCCCAAGGGCTACAGTGTGGTGAGCAACTGGAAGGTGAAAGCCTATGCCTAGATCAGCCCTGACTTGGACTACTCCTTGATTGTAGAGTTTGTGTCGGTGAATAGGGCTGCAGTCACGCTCCAGCCCTCTCCAGAAGTAGATGTGGGAAGGTGAGAAATGGGCAGTAACATGTTCCTACATACGACGTAAGAAACTTTATATGTTCCTACGTTAGTACGTAGGAACAACAGTGAGCTGTCTTTTCCCTGGGAAAAGCTGAAAGCAGAGGAGGCCTGTGACTTGAAAGCATGTTTCTGACCTAGGCTGGTAGGATATGTAGTTTACCACTGGCCTTTGCTTGGTTTGTGGAGGGGTCTTAAGAGTGGGACTAGGATCAGCTCACAGTTGCTAATATGATGTATATACTAGAAATGTGGTGTTAAGAGAAGCAGAGGCTTTCTTGGCTTTCTTGTCACCTTCTAAACGAACCATCTGTACATGTTCCAAGCCACGTCTTGGTTCTCTAGACTAGTTTGCCTCTTTTGAAGAGAACTGACCCTCTCTGGATGGAAGTATTCAGGTAAGGCTCTGTTCAGCATTTCCACGTCATGAGGTGACCGAGGCAGCTTAAACTGGATGCTGCAGTGCTGTCCCTCTGATATAATCTAACACACCAGAGCCCTTTTTGCGTGCTGCAGCAGTGAGTTTGAATGAAGTTTGCTGCTGCCATTGTCTCACTTCTGGAGGCACACGTTCTTTTCCTGAAAGGCAGCAAAAATGAAGAAGTTGGAGATGAGAGAGAAGAGCCAATTGCAAAACAAGGACTAGTGATCTTCAGAAGTACAGAAGAGCCACAGCCAGTTCAAAGTCACTAATTTTCACCCTATGGAGCAGGCACATAAGCAATGCATAGTCTTACCAGGCTCTCAGCTCTCCTGGAGAGTGTCCTTTGTTAGTGTTGGTGGGGATCATGTAACATGGAGACAGTTGGCTGAAAGTGAAGCACCCCGGCTAGACCACACAGAACCAAGTTTGTGCTAATTCTAGAACGTGTAGCCTCCCTTTCCTCCAGCCCCCTGCTCAGGGGTGTTTTGGGGGAGAAGTTTGAAGCATTGTCATTGAACAGCCCCATGGAGAGAGCTTGACGCCAGGCGCCGGAGGAGGACTGCGTCTTCCTTCCAGTGGGAAGTTCAAGCCAGTGGAAGACTAGTGATGGTAAAAGCATTGGCTGTCAAGACTCAGGTGGCAGGGAGAGTTTATAATTATAGTTTGCACGATTGTGCAGCCCTTTCCTGTAGTGGTTCGCTCTGCCTATCTGCAGTTCCGTGTTGTGCTGTACCTTCCCCAGCCCCACCAAGGCGCGGTGCTGCCCCTCTCCGACCGCTAGAGGGAGCGTTCTGCATGGCAATTGCCATTCCAGCAGCTGCTCCTTGTCCGTGCCTTATGTCACATGGATACCTCGTATTTTTCCAAACCGAGAAAAGGGGAGGAAGGCCAGCAGGCTGGCTTCGTGAGACACCGTTAATTGTGCTAGGTGAAAACGGGCATAAAACTTTTATATGATGTGGAGGGCATAAAACATTCAATACACTTAGAGCTGAAGTCTCTGCTGGTAAAGCATGATTTCCACGGGGTATAATTCATTAATACCACTGGACTTGTAGCACGAGATAATTCAGCTGGCATTCTGCTTATCTCAGTTTTCATGGGGGGGAGGGAGTTGCAGAATAAACCTGGCTGGAAACTTTGCATAGAAGACTTTTTCAGTGAAAAATTGGATTTCCAACCAAATTAAAATGATCATGTGAGCCTTGATAGTATTTTTAAGGACAGATGGAAGAGAATAAACTTTATAAATCTGAATGGGAACTGCATTTTTTTCTGTTAAATTTAGTTAAATTTAAAGTGGAGCTTGTGTTTAACCTTATTCATGGTGTTTGCAGCTGAGTCCTATCCGTATAATGTTAACTATATGGTGTTAATCAGCTTAATTTCTTGTTTTTAAAATTTCTGTTCCTGGTGTGAGGGGAAAAAAAAAAGTAGATAAGTGACTTGTATAAATCTTTAAAAATATTTTCCATTTTAATATACATGTATTAACAAAACAATTAAAAATTTTCCTTGAGTGAAATAGCTCACATTTTTAAAATTGATTTTATGCTTGCACAACAGGTGTTAGCTCACTCTGACACGAGCTTGCATACACATATAAGACCTCTCATCCATTATGTGTCATACCGCATAGGTAAATCATACTGTTCTTTTCCATTTGGAAAGGTTTCCTCACTGAAAGTAAAATATCCTTTTATATGGGTTGTTTCCAATTGCATCTGTCAGCAAGTAGACTAATAATCTCCCAGAACTAATAGTGGTGTTGCTTCGTGCAGAAAATATACTTGCTGGAGACAAGAAGGAAATGTTTGCATGCTAGGCAGCATGAACAGGGTGTTCTGATGAATAAGATGTACTTTCTTCATGTTTCTGTTATTTAATAGCCATGCTAAAAAATCTCTTTCTGTATGTTTGATGGACTCTGTCTTCTAACTGTAGGCTATTCCTCTTTTAGGCTTTGGTGTCCCTGAAGCTTCTAGGAAATCATTTAGTTACATTGCCTTCACAAGATAAGTGGAATTGCAAACAACTTAAATCGCTGGATCTTTCAAAAAACCAACTTGGGAAGTAAGTGTTTCTTTCAAATTTTGTCTGAGAAAACAAAAGCTGAAGAAATAATAGCAAACTCAATCCCTTGTGTAATACAAAGGGTGTCAGCAGTGAATTAATTACCTGGATAGAAGGCATTGATATCCACATACCATGTCTCTAAGTCTATTGTGTGTCTGTGACAGTGATAAATTATCCTTTTCTGATTTTTTTTTTTTGGCATTTAGCACACTATAGCATTTATTAAGTAGATAGATTACTGATAAGAGCAGTTTAATTTCAGAGCATGTAGAAATTTCTTTAGCCCAGTGTGTGGTTCATCACTACAAATGCTAGGTTGGGGGAAGGATATCTTAACCATAAACCATCTGGCTGGACTGCAATTTGTAGTTAGCGTGGGAGTATTGTTTTGGAAAAAATGAAAAATCTTTGTTTTTTAATTGGAAGTATAACCAGCTGCAAGTTTGTAGAGAAGACTGACATTAATAAGGTCGTCCAATAAAAGAGTGGTGTTCTTCTGTTTAGAAATTACAATAGGGATGTTTAACATAGAGTGTTAAAGGTCCCTTATCTTCTCCAGAACTGCACTGAATTGTGTCATACCTTCTCATTTGGGTGCCTGTCCAGCAATTTTTCTGGATTCCTTACGAGTTGCTGTGTCAGTTGCAAAAGATAAATTACTGGTATTTGAGTGTCTCAGTGCATTTCTAGAGCCATGCTATTGGATCATCTTGTCAGAGACTCTGGTGAAAGAGGGGAACGGCAGCAGGCCGGTTCTCCAGCGTTTCTCTTGAAGCTTGTTCAATTTGCTGTTTGACAGCCTACTTAACCTTGACACCCATAAAGTCGGGGGTCAAGTGCTCTCACCCTGGGAGCTGAAAGTGCTGCCTTGCAGAGCTCTGTTAATTTGCCAGAGGAAAACCATTGGGCTTGGACAGGTGTCGGTGCTGTCTAGCTCTGTCATTGCGCAGCAGGTTTCAATCCCATCTCTCAAAAGCAGACAGGAACCTGTAAGAGCTGTGCCATGAATGCCACGGCCTTGTCTGGGGCTGGACTCTGCACTGCATAGTGTCCTGGGCATGCAGCTCCAGCACAGTTCTCAGCTGCTGCGTCCAAGCTCTTTTCTGCACATGTTACCATTTTGTTTGGCCTGCAGGAGTGACGAAGGATTTAAAACAAAGCGGATTCCCTTTTTCACCACGAAGAGCAGGGTGCGCTGTGGCCCAGAGGCAGGTAAGGTACATGACAGTGCAAACACGGGAAAGCAAGTGCTGAGAATGCCAGGTGACCTGTGAAGCAGCAGGAATCTGTGGAATTTGGTTGGAGGGAAATCAGTGTAAATTCACCTGCAATTTTAAGCGTAGCACCATTTAAATTAAGAGGAAGTATGTTTAGGTTAAATGTTTCTAAAGAAATGATGCAGCTGGTTTTACTATTAATATAGAAAGATGAATGAGTGAAATGTGTTTCTTTCACTGAGCTTTTATTGTTTTCATGAAGGTTATTCTTTTTAGCCAGAGGACTAACTGCTGTGTTGAAGGGAAATTAACTCATAATTAGTCTTAATATTCTTAGGACTCCTTCTGTTGCTGAATGCATGTTTTCCCCGTCTCTGGGATTCGCACCCACAGTTTGGGGCAGAGCAGAAGAGATGTTCTGGATTAGTTCACGTGAAATCCCAGAGAGAACAAAGGAATATCTGAAGATATCTGTACTGCTTCCTGCTCTCTGTGGGATTCATCTGCATTTCTTTTTGTTTGTTTGTTTTATTTTAAAGCACTTGGAAAGCTTTCTCATTTTCTGCTGCCTGAAGAATGGCTTGCTCTGAAGCATTCTTTGCAAATCGCAGAGTGGAATAGAGCTGGCGTCTTCATGACGCACATCCAAGCAGCCTTCAGCTGTTTGCGGCAGGGAGAGGCTCTCCTGCAGCAAATGCCTTCCTCGGTTCCCCTGAAAATTGTGCACGAGCTCAGGTCAACATGGACAAGTAAAATTGGTAAATGCACCCAAGTACAGCCATAGCTATGGGTTAGGACTGGAGGTTAGGTCCTGCTCACCTGGGTGGCAGAGGCTGTACCTGGACCACCAGGCAAGGCTAATCCTACCTCATTTTTCTGTCCATGGAAGTAGAGGCTGCTGTGGCAGCAGGTCCTGTGTGTGCATTCTAAGGAGGTGAAAGGATTGGTCTGCACTGTTTTGCAAGTAGGAGATGGAAATAGAAATGGTGTCATATTGCTGAAGTCCTGAACACGGAAGAATTGGAAAAGGAGTCTGAATCTTGTGAATCTGTGGAGTCTGACATATTCTCAAATCTTCTCTGTGAAGTGCTACAGCAGCGTTTCCCAGTGGGGAGAGAAGGGCAGGAGCAACAGACGAAGGCAGCTAAAACCAGCTATAAAAGGGAATTGCTGTCCTAATAGAAATTTCTATGGGCTGCAAACCCAGCATAACCCCTCTACATAAAGGAGGAGAGCGTGGACTGAGCATTAGTACCATTTGAAAAGCCTTGGCACATCCTATCCTGGTGCAACGCTGAGCTGCTGGAGGTTGCCTCAGGTTGCAGGAGGGTGCAGAGTAGCCTACCTGGCTTGTGCTGTGCTTGAATAGCCACAGCGACAGAGCAAAGCCAGCTCATCTTTTTCTGTCTGTTTCTCTGCCAAGTTTAGCTTGGTGAGACTAGAGGATGTGGCCAAGAATTTAAAGAACATCGAGAGAAAACAGAAGCTGGAGTTCATCAGCTGTTCACAGAAGTCTCCTAGCGAGGTGGGGGGCAGGTTTTCATATGATTTTACCAACAAAGCTATTTACTTAAGTCTAGATTATTTAAAGAGAATAATTTATGGATGCTGACTATATTTGATCGATAAATCTCAGAATAACTCCTTGCACACGCATGTGGTGTTGGTGGCGTTTACTCATCCAAAAATATATTTTCAAGATGGGATTTGTTTTATTTTTTCTACAGTTCTTTAAAAGAAAATTTGAGCTGAAGCCAGAGAAATCATAAATAACTGATGAATAAATAATTACAATTCATAAACACCTCAGGCTTGCTTCCAATATAGTACACTCCTTTCCACCTGGGACTCTTCGGTGAATTGAGAGTATTGCTACTATTTTAGGTGCTTGCTCCTACGTGTCCAAGAGGACTAAGTCTGTCTGTGCCAAGGTGCATACTGAAGAGAAACAATGAAAAGTTTAAGTCCAGTGATGAGGCAGAAAGGAAGTGAATTAAATCCATGAATAAGCCTGCTGTTCTCCTAAAATAATCCCAAAGATGATTTTTTGTTTGAAAACTCAAAGGCGGACTGTGACAGCCTGCCCACACCAGACAGTCCTGTCACGTATATAAAACACCCCTGCAGACAGTGGGACTCTATCTTACTTCTTTTCTGATCATAGTTCAGGCTTGAAATGCTGTTAATGTTAGAGCTGGGGAATTTTCTCCTGAGAAAACTTCTTCCATTTTCTTTTTTCTTTTTTTTTCTTTTTTCTTTTTCTTTTTTTCTTTTTTTCTTTTTCAGCTAAGTCTAGTTACAGTTCCTCAAGTCTTCTGTGTGAGGGGAAGGTGATCTTGGTGGAAGTGCCACTATTCTATCCTTGAAGAAGGGTGTGTCTTGCGTATCAGGGTGTTGCTTTTATTGACAGTGGAAGCAGCAGATGGTGCTGGTTGTACTTTCCTAATCAGAGACTCAGAATTTGCTTGTCCCTGTGTGGCCTAATTTTCCTTGACTTCAGGATGCTTCTTGGTAGATACATGTGACATTCTTAAGACAGCAACACAATTCATGGCAGCTTTTCATGCCCCTATCCCAGGAGTAATTTGTGGAGCGAAATGATGCTCTTTGAAATCAGCTGAATTTCCCTTTGTTTGAACTTCTCCAGCAGCAGCAATTCAGCCATGCAGTTGTTGCGATTATTGCTTGGGTTACTCCCAAAACATGCTGGTTGCTGCTTAGACATGTAGGAAGTCTGAAGTGCCCTGAGACCTTGCAGTCTAAAACAAAACAGGGGGGCAGATGCAAACAGTTTTTGGAGGCAACATAGGTTAGCAGTCTGTCAGCTGCAGTTTGGGTTTTCTTCTCTGTTGTTATTGACTTTGATCCACCATAAATTGCTCCAGGATGCAATGTGGGGGCCTGAGCATAAATTTTGACCGGCTTCTGGCTTTTCTCAGGCAACATGGAAAAAACATGTTGAAAACCAGTTGTGCCTGCAGTTAGGCTGCCAGCAGTTAGGCTGCAATACAGACAGTTCACAAGGTATTACCAGCTATTCAGCAGCAAGAAACACAACGCCACTTGTCCTCTGATGTATAGTCATCTTGGCAGGCCTAGAGTTCCTCCCTCAGCACCGCAGAATTCAGTCACCTGGAGCCCATCACCTTCAAAGATGCGCATCACCATGATTTTAAAAAATTGAGATGTGAGCGTTGATGTGTAATTGCCAGCGAAGGCCATTTGCTTTTCTGCTGTTGCTTCATGGTGATTCCTGCCAAGGAACATGACCTCATGTCCTGCCTACAAAGTTAAGGTGAAGGCTTTTGGTTCAGAGCCTTGGTGCCTGTTATGTCTTAAAAGTGCAATTTGTTTCCTGTCTTGTTCCAGGTCCTTTTTTGGAGTTTCCAGCATTTCTGAGTGATTCTCTGGAAGTCCTTTATCTGAATGACAATCAGCTGGACTCTGTCCCGCAGTCCGTTTGCCATCTGAAAGGTTTAACAGAACTTTACTTAGGAAAGTAAGTCTGTGTCCTGAAAAAGCTATGCAGTATTATTTCCATGTTGTTTTAGTGACCAGTCTTCTGTGGAGCCCCACCCCAGATGTCCAGTGCTTTTGAAGTCAAAAAGCTGGAAATAGTCAGCCCCTTGTTAGAACCTATGCCCATCATTTGCTTTAGATAAGGAGGAGGCTAGCCTTTTGAATTAGGGAAGATGATCTAATGCTTTGAACACAGGCCTGGGAATCTAATGTGCCTCTAGTTCATTCTGGCTTTTTGCTGTCAGCTTCTGTAGCATTAAAGTCAATAACTCATCATTTTTGCCTTTATTTCCTCAACTATCCAGTAAAGATGATTAGGCTTGTCTGCCTCAGAGGATAAATTGAGGTTATACATCACTTTTAGGATGGAAATTACTATTAAAGTGCTGAGTAGTTTTATTAAAATGTTAATGGAAGATTTCTGCAAGGAGAGAATAGTGTAATCTGAGAGTCCGTGAGAGCAGCTACTTACAGACAAAGCCTGGTTGTTGGTAGATTTATTTGTTTTTGTACAGTAACCCTGGTATCCGAGAGCTTCCTCCAGAACTTGGACAGCTGGCTAATCTCTGGCAGCTGGATATCGAGGAACTAAATATCAGTAACGTTCCTGCAGAGATCAGAAAAGAGGGTAAGGCTGATCCTGTGTGTTCTTTATTAAATTGACTGAACATATAATGAAATCGCTTCCTTTTAACGGTCCTGAACAGGAACAGACAGTGTGTGCCCAAGCCCTTGTTGCGGTTAACTGGAGTTGCATAGGGAAACCTACACATATTTGCAAATTTGATAACCAGTGCTAAGCTCTGGCTATATGATCAGTTTCAGATAGATCACATGTTAAAACGATGACTTATAAATGCAATATTTGATTTGCAATATGCATGCTGAATAAATTCCATAGCTTGCTTCCTGAATGTGTGTACTTTAGGGTATTTAGAGAGTCTTTCTAAAGACTGAAGTGTTTAGGATCAACAGTCACAGTCACATTGAAGTGACTATTGTAAGCTGCTAGATTTTTGGATCTATTACAGTACTGTCTTCTTTTTTGTGTGTTTTAATAAGAAAATCCTGTGGGAACAAAGTTATTAGGAATTAGTCCTTCTCCAACACACTGTTGAAGCCTAAATCTAATTTTAACTGGAAACATAAAAGTAGAAGGAAAAACTGAGTATTTTCCAATACTAAATTAGTATTTTATGTTTCCTTTCAGCTTCTGAAGCATACGAGCCACAGCATTTGTTTCTTCTTACAGTGCTCCATTGTAGAGTCTCAGAGCAGTGACCTTTTTCTGGGGTCTCTGTCTCAGGTTTGTCACTAGAGGTTTCTTTGTTTATTCTCTGGGCTGCCTCAGCCCGCAGCGAAACTGTAGGGAAAATATTAATTCAGCTGATGTGTTTGCAACAGTAGGTTTTGTGCAGTCCTGCTGTACATATGTATGTTTGTAACTGCTAACCACAGATAAAGCCTGTTCACTTCCCCCCCCATAGGCCCTAAAACAGTGCTGGCATACTTAAGAGCACAGCTGCGCAAAGCAGAAAAGTGTAAGCTAATGAAGATGATCATCGTCGGTCCTCCACGACAGGGGAAATCAACGCTGATTGAGATCCTACAGACAGGAAAAGTCCCTCAGATGATGCACAGCGATGCCACCATACGTACAACAAAGTGGGAGCTCCCCAAGCCAGTGGGACACAAGGCAAAGGTGAAAAACAGTCAAAGATCCTTAGCCTCACTGGAGTATTTGAGCCCTACAGTGTCCCTTATGGGCTGAAATTGCGTGCCCTTTTACAAAGAACCATTTCCATCACCTGTGAGCCAGACGTTGCAGGTGATGTGGTTTAGACCCATCACAATTCCTCTGTTTCATTTCCAATTGGTAGTAGAGGACAATTCTCTTTTCCTGAGCACTCAGCTTTGTGTCCTAAAGAGAAAAATCCATGTGTAGGCTGCCCAAATTACTGACTCTATACCAGCTCGAGTGGGTTTTGGACACCAATTCTGAGAGAATGTTTTAAATCAGCTTCTCTAAAGCAGATTGTCCTTGCATTTGAGGCCAGAAAATGAGACGTCAGTACCTAAAGTTGGACTTTCTTGATATCAGAACTGTCCTAGGTGGGGAAGGTGGGTAGAAGGTAGGATGCCTGACTTCTGGTGTGATCCAAGGATGTCTACTGTGTACCTTAAACTCCCAAATCTCAGATGGCTCATTCAAGGAGTGTGTCAACCCATACTGAACTCGTTTGGACAGCACTGAATTCATTCAAGCATTTGTAGGTGGCCCTGTCCACCGCCTGCATAGTAACACAGGGTTTAGAGCGTGCAGAATTGGTCCTGAGGGTCCTGAGGTCTTGTAGAGCTGAGGGTGTGCAAACACGTGGCTCTCCCTTCCCGGATGACAGCCATGACCACCAGACTGTTTTGGAAGGGACGAAGGAGCCTGCTGAGTTCAGCTCTTCTACAGCAAAGAGTGCCAGGCCAGAGACAGAAAGAAAAAAAGCAAGCACAGCCTGACTCCTTAAAGAAAAGACTTTGGTGGGAGAAGAGATTTGTGTATTTTCTGTTGAAAAGCAATTTAATAAAATAAAACCTAGACAGCCTCAGAGACCTGGAGTGGAATCAAGGTGCCGAACGGGCTTTTGTCCCTACCTCTGAGTCTCTGTCACACCATACAGTCACCGACACCATACAGACACACAGCTGAAGGTCTTTGGGATGAAAAAAGCAGTCCTTGTGCTAGTTAGGACTTGGTTTAAACAATATGGAAGTTATTCCAGCTGTTTCTGGGAGGCTTCAAACTGGGACTATGCGAGGAGCCCTACTGAGATACTTAACTCCTTGCTGAAATCTCATAGGGTAACTTGTCATGTGGGATCAGTCAGTACTTGGACCTGGACCAGTAAATGGAGCCCACTTGGTGTTTCGTGATGCTCTGAGGGTGATGGCTGGAGCAGAGTTTATTTTTCTGCTCAGTCACAAGCTTCTTGCCTCCCCAGGGCCAAGTGATTTAGGAGCAGAGCCTTCAAGTATGTAGGTGCTTCCTACTGCAACTGGGAGCCTGAATATCATGTCAGAGGAGGGCCGTGCTCCATCCTAGCGCTATTGTGGGGCTGCATGGAAGGATGGCTGCTGAGATACTTGGAAGGGAGACACGGCTAGAGGCCTCCGTTTAGATGATTCCCCAAAAATTAGCGAGTCAGATTTACAGTAGCTGTAATTGTGGCCCATCTCTGATGTGACGCGCCTATCGGAAGCCTCAGAGCAACATGCAGGAGGTGTTTATGAAAAGCTTGAGAAGTTTCTCATCTTCTGAGCATCTTATATTCTGTTTGGCTCAGTTAGGGCTGAGCTCAGTGGAAGTGATTTCAGCAGGGGGTTTCCTGTTCTCCATAGCAGTGGCAGATAAGTAGCTGCAACAGTCCTGTCGAGCGTGGCACAGACAAGGATGAAACAGTTTCTATTCCAGATGCAGTGAAATACTGGGCTCAGAATGAGACCCTTGTTTGTACTGGAGAATCCGCAGCATTAACTGGAGATTTACCAGCATCAAGGGCACCTCTATCATTTTAGCAGCAAGTAATTAGTCTTGATTTCCTGTGGGGAAGTGGTAGCCATGCTTAACAATTGCTTGTTGATTTATCTTTCCTGGAGGCACAATTAGGACATTGAAACCCTTCTTGTGTCATACATTATGCAGGCGTAGGTTTGTACTTTGGCTATTATCTCCCTGTGATTTACTGCAACCGTTTGATTTGAACACTTCTCTTTGTCTAAGTAGGTTGATTCAGTGGAGTTCAATGTCTGGGATATCGGAGGCCCAGCAAGCATGTCTACAGTCAATCAGTGTTTCTTCACAGACAAAGCATTGTACATAGTGGTATGGAACTTGGCACTGGGGGAAGAAGCTGTGGCAAACTTACAGTTCTGGTTGCTGAACATTGAGGTAAGAAGTCACTGGTGGACTCTGGGGTATCTATTTATCAAGTAGTAGCTCAGCACAAAGATACGTGATTATTACAGATTCTTTTTGGTCTGCTTTCAAAAATTCCGCAAGCTATGATTTTTTCATAGCTTTTGGAATTAATTTTCCATTATGCTGTAGGCATATCGTTATATTTAATGGTTTAAATTTATCATTTGCTTTGTTCTCCCTCACACACATCAGAGAATGAAACAAAAGCTGATTTATAAACCCCTGCTAAGTAAGGCTGAACATACTTAGTTTGGAATTAGTGTTTGACCACACTGTGCTCCGAGGAGGGTTTGAAGCATTTTCTTTCTTGTGTGGGTTAGACACACATTAGTCTTGAGGTTATATTTTTAACACTTTAGATTCAGGTAAGCTAGAGAGTATCTCCTAGACAGCTCTCAGCTGGGACTCAGAACTGCAGTGAATTCATTAGTGTTGGTTGATTTTTATAATACCATGTTCATAACTTTTTGTAAATGTTTATTATTTGATATCTGTCTTAACATTGCATACACAAAAATGGGCTCTGAGCCAGTCCCTCTCAAAAAAGAAACATCTTGATGTTACAAAAATACTAGCTTAACGGTCAGCAGCAGTCAAAAACCCAAACTAGGTTACAAAGCCGAAAGCATAACTATGATATTTCAAAAATGTATGATGTGCCTGTGTCCTTAATGTATCCAGCAGGTACATAGTAGCATCAGAAAAGTTACAGATAAAGATGAACATCATGGTTAAAAGTATGAAAAAAGTTTCTGAGTACACAGCAAGTAAATAGACCTCTTCAGCTTGGGAAAGGCAAATGAGGAGGGCTGCATATAGACTTCTCAGGGTAAGGGGAAAAACCACAAGGTAGTCTTTGTTCATGATCTTTTATTATAGAAGAATTAGGAGAGATCAGATGAAATAATGAGATGGTAGCTTTGAAACAAACAATAGGAAGTATCCTGAACACAGCAGATAGCTAACCTGTGCAATATATTGGAACTATGATGTGCTGTGGATATCAGAAGTTGAAAAAACAGACTGGTGGAAGAAAAATCCATCAAGTGCTATTAACTGAGAGATACCATCTCGTGGTCAGGAAATTGATGAGCAGCCTGCTGCTGCATGCTGGGAGAACACACCAGGGAAAATAATCTCTACATGCTTACCCTGTGCCTGTACTCTCCATTAGCCTCTAGGCAGAATATTGGGCCAAGTGGGCCCCTTGGTCTGGCATGGTACAGCCGTCACTTCTGCATCTGCACAGGGTTTGAGTTTAGTGTCGTTCAGGTTAGGATATTTCAGTGGGCGTCATAAGAGACAAATGGATTGACTGCAAATAAGCATGTATTTCTGCATCTGAATAGTCTTCTGTGGTCAGAGTAATTTGGATCGGCAGCCTGATCCCTGCTTAAGCCTGTGCAATCCCATTGTATTTGGCAGCATGGTCCCTGAAATCTGGATACATTCCAGTGCTGTAATGGAATCGTGGAAGGGTTGGAAGAAACCGCAAGATCATCTAATCCATTCCTTTGCATTGATTTAGGATTAAGTAGATTTAGACTTTTCTAGCAGTTATCTCACCTCTCCATATACCTCCAGGCAAAAGTATGTGTAACTTCCCCAGGTATCCATTCCAGAGTGTAACTAGCCTTTTTCAGGACATCAGAGTTAGATCTTCTGGCTACAGGTTAAGCTAACTTATTTTCCTTTGTCTGGGCGGACATAGTCCCCACCATTTAACTGACTTGTAGCAACTTAATGCCACATAGCAACTCCCTTTATGTTAAACCCTGATGTAATGAGGCCAGACCGACAGTCTCCCTCTTTGCAGTAGCAGCAGATGGTTAAGGCATGTTCTGTAGAACTTCTGTAATACCCAGATCACTTGTTGCTGTTGTCAAGCTGCCTCCGTTTTACATACATTCCATTTTATTAATGTGTATGACTACCCCCTCTTAAATATTATACTTTTCACATGTCCTCGCTGTATTTACCACGATGTAATCTGGATGATATCATCATCAGTGTTTCCCCTTACAGGCCAAAGCTCCAAATTCAGTGGTGTTAGTGGTAGGAACACACCTTGATTTAATTGAAACAAAATTTCGCGTCGAGAGGATAGCAACTCTGAGGGCATACGTCTTGGCTCTCTGTCGGTCTCCGTCTGGATCCAGAGCAACTGGCTTCCCAGATATCACATTCAAGCACCTGCAGTAAGTCCTTGTGCCTTTATGAAGCTCAGTCACTCTATTTTATGTCACTTCAAACAATTTTATAATACTTGATCTCCTTGGCAATGGAACTGATTTAAAGGCTCGTCAGCATTGCGTTTCATCTATTTTTGACTGAGATAATGTAGAATAATCAGAGAAAAGTACAGTGTTGCTCAGGGGTCTGAGCGTGGGCCTGAGAGCTGGAAGCTCCAAAGTCATGACCTTGGCCAGTCTGTTTTAGGGCTCCTGCTCCGCTCAGGTTTCTCACCATTAAATGGTGATACAGTTTTATTAGTCACAAGGAGAGAAGTAATTGATTAAAGATTGAGTAATTAATGCTGCAAAGCTTGAGAGCATGACTGTTCTAGTGTGGGTGCCACAGGGTTTTGTTAAGAGGGGGCTGTGTGGTAACCTTGTTCTACCTGATGTAAGAAAGCTCACATGGCAGTGTTGGCAGGATGAGGAGTGGGTCAGCCCCCTGAGCCCCCAGCAGTTCAAACCTGTGCCATCTGAGTTCACCGGGTGGGATAACGGAGGGGTGGTGCTGTCTGGAAGATCAGTGTCAGTCAGGCCATGCAGCCTCTGCAGCTCCCTCCCTTTGGCTAACAGAGAATGCCCTTGGAGAGAGGAGGCTTCTCTGGCTGGGAAAGAGGTGAGTCTGCCAGCCAAGGGAGCGCACAGCACAGGTGGAGCATGGATTCAGCAGGCTGACACCCAACAGTGTGAAATTGCCAATGCCTGGGGCAAAAGCAGGTGGTGGCTGGCAAGTAAAGAAGGGCGTTTGCAATGTCCCCGGCGCTTTGCATCTGCTGCCTGGCAAAGTCATCAGGAGACCTCCCATGCATGTTCTGTTCCGCAAATGCAAGCGCTCAGTCGAGCATCCCAGTTGGCTTTTTCCCATTAGGAGAAATACCAGGGACCCAGCATGAGGCCCAGAGACTCACGATGAGAAGGAGAAAGTTTTGTGCTTCAGTCTCTTCAAGCCTCTTTTCCTATCACCACAGAGCATCATAACATGATCTCAGTCATTTTTTCTCAAGGGGATTTTCTTCCACCTGCCACACATCCTGCACATTCCCTTTCACCTTCCTTTTCCCCTGCATTTCTTCCCACTGGAGTCATGCCTGATTTCATACCTCCTCCCTCCCGTGCCTCTCCTTCATACCCCATTGTCCACCTGGATGGGGCTCCTCTAAGCAGTGCTCTGGGCATCCGGAGGAGTGTAAGGAGTGTTTGTTGTGAAAGCCATGTGTGGGTGAGCCTGGAGTGCTTTTATCAGTGCTGGTCCTCCAGTGTCACTCCAGTGAGTGCACACTTCCCAGTGCCACTGACGGCTAAGGTTTAAGATAAAGCATATTGCTTTAGAAAACTATTTTCTGTCTGCCATGGGAACATGTGTAGGATCAGTTAGAAAGACTCTTTGTTGGGGAAAGTGGAAGAGAACTGTTCTTATCCTGCCCACAGCAAGACCAAAAATAGTAGGAGTTGGAGAGAGCAGGCTTTTAGCTGTTAAAGAGATGATGAAGGCCAGCTTTTAGGATCTAAGCATCAATTCCCAGATCACAGGTTCCAGCTGAGCAAGGGCCGGAATGAGGGTGGGAAAAGGTGTCTGGTAGTCATCATCGTGTCTCTTTGATCTAAGGCAGGGAGAACTGGACTTGTCTCCAGCGACTGCCGGAGCACCATGTTTTCCTCCCTCCTGCAGTCCCTTCCAGGATGTGTGCAGCACTGAAGGGAAAGTGGGTGATGGCTTTGGTTAGTCTGACAGGGAAGTCCCCAGAGATCACAGTGCACAGGGGACAGAAAAGCGGCGCACAGTGAATGAAGCAGGCAGAGCGGAGGTTGGCCTAATATGTCTTTTCCAGGCGTCTTTGTATTTTTCTCCAAAGCTAAAAATGCTCACTGACAGCCTTCCTCCCATTCATCTGGCACAGGAAATTTAAAGTCGCTGATAAGAGAAAGTGGGCCTGGAAAGGAAGCCAGTGTGCTGATAAGGTTTGATAATCTTCACCCTTGCATGACTTTTGCAGTGAGCTCTCATGTAAGACTCTGGAAGGCCTCGATGGACTCCGACAGCTGATTTTTCATGTCACTTGCAACATGAAGGATGTTGGCAGCTCAATATGCTCACAGAAACTTGCAGGGAGATTGGTGAGAACTGTTCTTTCTAGCGGTGATCCTTACCAAAGTGGGGCGTTTTTGAGGATTGGTTTTGGATTGGGAGGTGAACTTCAGGAGTTACTGTTGATGCAGGAGGCATGTGAAGTATGTAAGATAGCTATCTGGCTTTGGGAAAAGACAGCACTATAAGATCCCTAAGATGACTGAGCCAGCTCAACTCCAGCAGAGTGATTGCTGTCTGATACCGATCCTGCTGTTTTTCTTATGTTGCTTGTAGATACCAAGAAGTTACCTTAGTCTTCAAGAAGCTGTCCTTGCAGAACAGCATAGAAGAAGTCAGAATGATGATGTCCAGTATTTAACAGACAGACAAATAGAACTGATCATTGAGCAAACACCTGAAAATGATATCAAAGACTATGAAGACTTGCAAACTGGTAGGTCAGAGCAGACCAGTAATTTCTTGGAAATCAGGAGGTGTGATTGAAATATTCCATGAATAATAGAAAGGGGAGGGGAAGGAAGCCCACCAGGTAATTGCTGTGCAAAAAAACAGTTACGGTGTGCTCTATACCAGTGTTGAAGTCACTTTGGAAATTGCTAAGATACAAAATTAGTAATGGGTCTTTGTGGGGAGAGGGCTGGGATGTTCCAAGGGTGGTCTGAGGCTACTAATTTTTATATTTTTTTGAACAAGCTTTGTCTGATTTTATTTCTGCTCTGTGCAGAATTAGCATTGCCATGTTTTCAAGGCTATGTTCTCTGTAGGGCCCCAGTCCTGTGATCTTTATGGAGGCTTTGCACTGCGGGAGCCTGGGGGAGCCCTTCCCTGTGAGGATGGCAGGAGGAGGGTAGAGGGGAGGTGTGATGGGGACAGAAATACTGGCTGTAAAGGGGTGAGATGCGGGTTTTACAAGTGGAGTGCCAGATAGCAGCACTCCTCAGATAAATGTTACTCTCTTGGCTTGACTGCATGCTGGCTATATCTGGTATGCATAAAACTGCACAGACTGCCTCATAGCCTTACTCATCTGCACTGTGGTTTCCTAATGCTGGTCTATTGCTGATCTAGAGTTCTTTATTTTTTGCAGCGATTAATTTTCTCATAGAAACAGGTACACTGCTGCACTTCCCAGACACAAGCCACGGCCTAAGAAACCTCTACTTCCTTGACCCTGTCTGGCTCTCAGAGTGTCTACAGAGGATTTTCAACATCAAGAGCTCCAAGTCTGTAGCTAAGAATGGAGTCATCAGAGCAGAGGATCTCAGGATGCTGCTGGTTGGGACGGGCTTCACTGAGCAAACCGAAGAGCAGTACTTCCAGTTCTTGGCTAAGTTTGAAATTGCACTGCCTGTGGCCAATAACAGGTATGTTGTTAATTAGAGGCTCAGCCAGGCGGGAGGCTGTCACCGTAAGTGGTTGTCTTGACAAGGATCTTCCTGTGAGAAAATATTTGAGTTCGTTACATAGTATAATGGAAGGCACCCATCCATTTGGGCTGCATTTCCTGACATGAGCATCCTTTGCTTCAAACAAGCTAGTCTGAAAACTTTCCAAGGCAGGTCTTTGTCCACTCGGTGCATTGAGGCTGCTGACAGACTCAGCCACCAGCACGGAGGGGCAGTGACACTGCCAGGGATGTGGCAATGAGCAGGTGGAAGCTGTAAGCACTCAGCTGGCACAGCTGCAGCTGAGAGAGGATGTGAGGCTCATGGCTACTGGGCCTAAAATATAGATGGGATGGAGTCATCTGTTTCCAGTGGAAGATCCTCACTCCAGACTATAGCAGAAAACTTTGGGTAATCAGTAATTATGTCAGCCCTGAAAGTAGTAGTATTTTACTTCTAGTGAAACCAAAGAATTATAGCTTTAGTGGCAATGTGATTTCCTTAATTTTTAGCCTCAGTAGGTGTTGATCAATAGTTTTCCTAGAAATGGTCTAGGAAACCTCATTCTCTTTAAATGTTAATGAGGCCTCCTCCCCTCCGCCCCCCGATCTCTTTTGCTGTGGGCAGAGTTCCCTGCTATTTTTCTCTCTCCCATCTGCTTGGCGACAGCCTGTTGTTGCGTTAATGGTGAAACCATAGCTGTATTGCACTTTTGATGTGGCATTTGCATTTCACTTCCTTGCCCTTCCAGGACAGCATGGCTGCATTGCCCTGAGCCTCTCGGGAGCTCTGAATGCCAGCACAAGTGCAGCATTCTCTGTGCTGTCATTATGCCTGTCACTTATCCAGTCCCGGATGCCAACAAATTTTCTCAGGCTTAACACAGATAAAGCAGCAATGTTTCTGCTTAGTCCAAAATGCCTTTTGGACTCCTTGTCACTATCTGCCATTTTTCTCCAAGGCAATTACATTGTCTGTGCCTCAGGAACAAGGAAACTGCTTTTTCACGGCCTGCCCAGTCTTTCTTAGAACGATCCAAGCCACATTAGCAGAATATTCTTTCCCACTGATGGACTGTAGCTATAGCAGGTTGGATTAATTTAATGTTCTAGCCAGACACAGAGCAGTTATTTGTTACTGTGCTTCTGCAGTTATTGTCTAGATTGCCAGATAGGGTTTCTGTGCAGTCACTAGAGAAAGCAGCTGCCAGTTTCCCTTCTGAAAGGGTGTATGGGGGCATGTTTCACATATTTTCAGAATTTGCATTGGCTGTTGTTCAAGAGCATTGAATCACCATCTGTATTATAATCCACTATATAGTTGTGGTCCAGAAGGGCCTCACTGGCCTTCTTACACTTGTAGACCCTTTCTTGGATGCGCTGAGGAAAATTTACTGGCTGTCACAGCATGCATCCACTACCTTTATAAAGCAAGAACTTTTAGTTTGATGCACTCCACTTTTCTGCCTAAGGTGCATGTGCTTTAGCTTTGTTCTGCTTGTTAAAACAGAGTTGAAAGTATGACCATTCTTATTTTAATTTATAAGTCAAAGAGAAATTTTTATCAGTTTTGCATTCCAAAGATGTTTCATAGAACAGATAATTTGATCACGTAAAATGTCATCGGATGTTATGGACTGTGACATATGGAGAGAGCTGTTTTCTAGTGATGGCTGTTTTTTCTGAGCTGATATTTCAGGTTTTACAGAATACTGCAGCTGCTGGAGAGAAAACATGATAGGCTTAAAGCATTGGATTTGGACCCAGCATTAGTTCTAGTTGTGTGTCTAGTCCCTGCCACTGTTATTTTGGTCAAGTCCCTTGGCTGTTTGCCTCATTTCTGTCATTATGCCCATCAATGATGATCTCCAGATGCCAACACATTTTCTCAGGCTGAACACTGATAAAACAGCAGTGTTTCTGCTTATAATCAAATAAGATTTTTGATTGTTTAGGCATCTTGGAATGTATTTGGTACAGAAGAGTATCACTGTCAACAGATTTATTGGCAGGTATTGAAAGCCATAAGCTAATAATTTTCAGAACAGTTCTAGTCTTCCAAAAGGTTTACCTTCCCAAAAACTAAAGATCAGGACAAATTAATATTCTGTGCTTACTAGGAGATCTGAAAATAATTTGAAAACTTTGTGGTCTTCTACACCAGTGTAGCTCTGTTATTTCTGATCAGTCAGGCTCAGATAGCACTGTGTCTCTTCCACATTTGGGCAAAGAACCGAATAACCTGATTGCAGGAGGAGAGAGAGCAAGGCAAGCGATGTCTCTGCTGGCATTAGCCTGGCAAAATGAGCTCTTGCCCTGGAGTTTGTCAGGGATGTGATAGGGAGTCCATCAGCTGCAATATGGTGCGGTGGGAAACCCTGTCATGTTGACCCATGAGATGCTCTCGTTCTGGGACTGGGATGAGAGCCCAAGCAGTCCAGTTCCTGCAGCCTGCAACTGCCTCCTTGCCACCTCCCACAACACCTCCTCTCCCCACCTTCAAGCTGAGCTGCTGTGGGTTGTTTTTGCGTTTGTCTTCTGTTGCACATAGGAGCACAGGTGTAATTCTCTGCTTACTACCAGGACCGAGCAAAAAAGATACCAAAAAAAAGTCCCAGCATCACAACTGTTCTAATGACTCTTATATTTTAATGCATTTAATTTGTGATTGCACTGATGTCCTGCTCATTACATCAGTTTTAGCCCTGTCCAATAGCCCTGGCTGAATTATGTAATGTCTGTTTTGCCTCTGCTTGATTCCATAGTGTAAATTAATTTCTCCATGTGTTGCTGCAGTGCCTTTAATCTAAAAGCTTTTTTATATGCAGTAGGCTGTGACATTAAAAATCTCTTTGGAAACTGAATTGCCTTACTATCCAGTAACAATGTACTCACTGTTACAAGCTGTAGCTAAAATTTGAGCTGTTGAATTTGATGTGTTTCAGCTACCTCCTCCCTCATCTGCTTCCTACCAAGCCAGCATTAGATATCCACGGGCTCTGCCACCAGACCTCAAACACAGTCCAAAGGGTCTTCAAGATGAGTTTTGTCCCAGTTGGCTTTTGGCAAAGATTCATAGCCCGAATGTTAATTAGCCTGGCAGAGATGGACCTCCAGGTAGGTTACTGTATCTCTCTGCAAGCAAAAGACAACAACTGAAGTTGTTGTTCAATATAACTGTAAGGGGGTGTCTTCACATCCAGCTTGCTTCAGTCACAGGCTCACTTTATTTGAGTAAATAGGGAGAGATGAGACTCTGATTCTGTTTTCACAGTAGGTGTCATTTAGAACAACAAATTGGCGCTGGGGAAGAAAGCCAGTGTTCTCCACAGCCTCTTTATAACATGATCCCCTGGAAGGTCTCAGTACCTCCAGCATCTCCCAATTACAAGTAATTGGAGTCCTGCCTGCAACTCTTGTCCATGACTGTTCCACTGGCCCAGACTCTTCTCATATCGTTTGCCAGAGGACATCTGGACTAGCTCCACCAAAGTCAGCTATCTGAATCTGCATGGCTTTAAATCAGAAGAAAATTATAGGACTGTTGCCTTAACGGGATAATGAGTGCAAGCAGGCACCCTATTAGTGCAAGTGGTATGCATATCGTTAAAGTAATGTGTGTAAGGTTCTGAAAGCTAAGTGAAATGTGATGTTGTTAACAGATGTATTTTTGCAGCAGCTTATATCTGAAACATAGCCCTGCTGGAAACCATAATAAATACCTACAAAATATTTTTAGTACTACTGTGATAGCTTCTTAACAGCTATCCATTTAAGCTGTGATCTGTCATTGATGTACAGAACATGGAAAACACGATACCTGTTTATGGAAGATCCTCTGTGTTCCAAGCTTCTCAATCCATGGAATAACTTCACCTGTTTTAACGCTCTGTCTTGGCAACTCCTTGCTTACATCCACAGGGGCACTACATAACCCTAGAGCACCTTTGTTAGGGACCTCAGCCAGTCCTCACTGAAGTGAATGGAAATGATCCCAGGCACCAGTCCCGTCTGCAGACAAACGTGTTAGAGCAATGAGTACAGTGGAGTTCTGCAGATTAAGTCTTTGATTTTAAAACAAAAATACATTTTGCTTTAAGTGCTGGTTTGAAGTGTCTTGGAGAAAAGCCATATTCCTCCTACTGAAACAGGTGGAAAAGTTAACTCTCCACGTTGAGGGCAAACTTAGTCATTCCCTAGAACATTTAGCTCTTCTTTACGGTTGTAAGACTTTTGCAAATGCAGAATTCATATAACAAATGCCACGGTTATACAATTAACTTTGTTCACAAATACAAAATTGTTCCTTTTTTTGAGTTGAATTGAAAAATACTTCCATTGCTGCAAAACCAACTTTTACTGCATGTATTTTTGTTCCATTGCAAATTTTTTTCATGAGCACAAGTTGCTCCATAGTGGAAAAGGTATGACAGCACATGTGAAGGCCAAAAAAAGAAGTCACCTTGTTGCTTAATTAAAACAACACCCTTATAAGAAATTTCAATAGTTTAGTGATTTTCATCTCAACATCCTTATGAGAAATTTCAATAATGTAGTGATTTTCATCTTTTCTGCTTGTTTCAGCTCTTTGAAAACAAGAAGAACACCAAGACAAGAAACAAAAAGGTGACCATCTACAGCTTCACAGGCACCCAAAGGAACCGCTGCAGCACGTTCCGAGTCAAAAGGACTCACACTGTTTACTGGCAGGAAGGTCTGTTCGTTACCTTTGATGGAGGCTATCTTAGGTAATTTGTGTTTGTAATGCAGCATGCATGACAGGGGACTAATAGAGTGTATGAAACACGTCATTTGAATGGAGATGAATGGGCCTGACTCGTGCTATATGCTCACTCATCAGTAGAAGAGGAGGCTCTTCTAATAGACATAATTCGTCTGGTAACAACTGGTGACAAAAATGATGAATAACTGGTTGTTTGGCAGTTCCGAATATACGAAACGTATGTGTTATTCAGCCACAAATTTAAAGAAGCCTGAAAATAGAAAGTGATATTCAGAGCAGAATTCTTTGCCAGCATAAAATCATGCATTTTCACATGCAAAGATTTCCTTACGTCAGTGAGTTTTCCACTGAATCCTCAAACTTCACAACTGAGTGGCAGTAATCGGGATCAGTGGAGGTGTTCTACGCTATCAGGCCATGTGCAGCAGGGACTATGGACTGCTGGTTTAAGCTGGCTAAGGCAGAGTGTCTACTAGCTGCAAGCGTGAAGAAAAGCTGCTGTCACTGTTCTTTCACAAATTCAGAGTAGACAGCCACTTAAGGCTTTCATCTTTGTAGTATCTGCAGATGCATTTGCTCTTTCAGTCCCTGGCAAGATAGGGAGGAACCATAGGAACCATTGGTGCTGTTGCATGGTTGGAGACCAGAAGGGCATAGTGATTTTCCCGAGTTCATCTAGGCTGTCTGCGGCTGAGTAGAGACTTGCAAATCTCAGGCTTGAATCCTTAATTCTGGACTATGGTGGTGTTCATACTCTTATCTCCCCACATACTTCAGGGAGTTACAGAACTCAGCTCTTTGTATTAAAGCGCTTTTTTTTTTTTTTTTTTTTTTTAAATGGGAATGGCACAAAAATTATTACGTCCATAAACTTTGCCAAACAGGTTTTAGAAGTTTTAGTGTTGTTATTATTATGCACTGGACTTTTATTACGAATTTTTAAAACTCCTAACCTTCCATCATTCTGTATGGGCCATTTCTGTCAAAACTGTCCATCATATTCAGTTCACTTAGGCCAGAGTTTTCTCCTGGTCTGACCTTCTGTAGCATTTACATATTTTCAGAATTCTCTGCTGAGAGTCATTTGCAGAACAGACTGAAGTGAAAATCATTTTCATACGTGTTATTGTGTAACTCAGGTTTCCTGCGAGAAAGAAAGTTTGTTGACACTGATACTTAACAAAAGCTTTATGTGGCTGTCTTTTGGCTTTCTTACAGTGTCGAGTCTTCTGATGTGAACTGGAAAAAGAAAAAAAGTGGTGGAATTAAAATCATTTCCCAGTCAGAAGTGAGAGACTTCTCAGCAATGGCGTTCATCACAGATCATGTCAACTCTTTGATAGACCAGTGGTTTCCTGGTAAGAGAGCTACTGCAATTTTCTGTGCAGTGTTATGTCTTTTTAACAGAACGTTCTTTGACAGAGCTGTCCAGGTGCGCAGTATTTTGTGTTAATTGAAGACACCTCAGGCTCTGACAGTCTCATGCCAATAACATTTGATAAAAGCTCATAAACCTGCAGACAGATCAAGATTATTTGCCAGCACACCTTGGTCGAGACATTGTGTCTTTCAGTCTGTCAGTCACAGCAAGCACAGGTGAAACATGACAGTTGAAACAGGACCTGCTTCTGTGGGAGTTCGAGACTCTTCCTGTTGCTCATAGCAGGGGCAGGATTTGGCCTGAGCTACTTGGCACTGTCCCTTGATGGCAGAATTCATTTTGGCATCAGCTTGGATCAGCATTTGTCCACCATTTCTAACACCCTATAATTTATATAAATTGTGATGCAAGAGGCATGAGTGAATATGATACCAGGGACTCTGTGCCAAGGTAACTTCCTTAACTCCTGCAGTTGTTTTTCCTGTGATCAGGACAGATCCTGCTGTTACCCAGCAGGCTGTTTGCAACCCCAGTACACTTCGTTTAAAATCAAAACAAAATCTGAAATGTTCTTTGTCATCCCACACTGGTCTAGAAAACAGTGCCAAAATCTCTTAATTGGAGGCTCTCTGGAGGAAACGGTTGTGCACTCTCACATATTCGTGTTCTGGATGTTATGCAGATAAAACAAGATTTTATTTGCCTTCAAATTAATGATAACATTAATCACTGAAACTTGAGAGGAGTCATGACTTCAAAGGCTACGTCCTATATTCACCCTGCCTAATTGTAGGCACTTAATGGAACCTGTCCCTGTCACCACAAAATCCTTCTGTAGTTAGTGGGAGAGGTGTGAGCCTCCCAAAGGTTTAGTCTTGTAGAACCCACATTTCCCCCAGCAGGACTGAAAACATTGCCTGGGAGGGAGCCCACAGGAACTGGGTTCCTACCTCGGGTGCTGCAGGTGAGTGCTCACTCCTGGCCTGCATCTGAAGCACTCAGCCTGAGCACTGTGTGCCTCCCAGTCCACTCCCACTCCCATTCCCATGCCTGCTCTCCGCCTGAAGCCACCCGGCAGCTTGCAGTCTGTGAAGCAGACATGGCTGGGGCTCCTGGGCAGCCTCATAGCTGCCATCCTTCTACTGCAGGGTCATGCTCTTTAGCATACGCTGTGATCCCTATATACAGCTCACAGACACCCAGCAAGAAGGAGGTTCTCTCCGATGCTTTATTCATATACTTCTAATTTCTACTGGTCCTGCATTTTCTTCGCAAGCCTGTGCGTTACCTGTGACCAAAGCAGAGCAGCTGTTATGTCAGCAGTCCTGTCTCCTCAGTGCTGGCTGGCTGTGTATATTTTGCAAAATGCTGTTTTGTTATTCCAGTCAATACACTGCAGTAAATTGCTGCTTTCCTGAGTGTGACCATTTTCAGCCAGTGGATCCAGGTAGTGACCACAGGCAGTTGAATGCACTAGGAGCTGTTGTTCTTTCTCAGTTTGTGTGGGTTATGTTGTTCTCTGTTTGCTTGCTTGCTTTGAAGCGCTCACAGCCACTGAGAGTGACGGTACGTTGCTGATGGAGCAGTATGTGCCCTGCCACATCTGCGCAGCTTCCAAGCCGGAGGAGAATGAGTGTGGTGAGAAGGCGGAGGACGTGCAGTACTTTAACATGGAGGACTGTGTCCTGACTGCCATTGAACTGGACTACATCACATGTCCTAACCACCCTGACATCCCCGTTTCTCTCCAAGAGCTGGTCCCAGAGCTTTTCATGACTGATTTTCCTGCCAGGTAATGTTATTTGATAGCCTTTGGTTAAGTTTCAGTGTACCTATGTAATTCAGTTGGGTTTTTTTCCTAAGTCATCTCTGCTAGAGGAACATACTGACCACAGGAAACAAATTCATCTGCTCTCAATCCCTACTCTGGCAATTCATCCTAAACTGCACTCCTGGTGGTCAGCATACTTGCTTAGACAATTGCTGTGTGCTGACCGGAGTCATCGCTTCAGGGGATCCTTTGAGATCATTGTGGTGCAATACGAAGGTCTCTTTCTTGAGTCATAGCTGTCCTGCATTGCCCAGTACTCTGGCCAGAGCTTTTCTGTAGGCAAAGTCTTTCTGGGAACCCAGAAAGGAGATTTTAATATGGCAAAACCAAAAGGAAGTGCTGCTTCGTCACAAGATTGGCACTGAAATCGCCTTTAGTTTTGAAGAGTCTGTAGGTGAGTGAATTTATATAGAGACCACTAGAGAATTCACATTGAATCGAGGTTCCTGCTCAGCTGAGGGCTGTCAGATGTATTGTAGTAGTGTGGCAGTCATGAACAGCTGAAACAGCTCTTCCCTACCCGTAGCGGTGCTGCCAGATCCTTAAGCTGCTTAACTGCATTCCCAGATGGGTTCAGTCTTACACCCCTTATTACGTAGCGTGTAGAGCAAGAGACCTCCTGATAGCGGGCAGGGGAGGAGACCAATGTCTCTTTTGGTTCACACTCTCTCAGACCTTTCTGTGCCCAATACAGAGCCATGAGACCTCTAGACCAACTGTGTCTTGTTGGCTGCTATCAGAGCTTTCTGTGCTACCACTGGCCCCTGTTCCTTTCTTGGGGTCATTTTATGATGGGGCAAACACCCCATCAGCTCGCCATGACAGCCCTCCTCACATGTGATCTCCTAGACATCTATTTGATGGGCATGAGGCGAGTGGAGAAGTTTGAAGTGTGAACAGCTGTAAAAGTAGTCTCTGGAAGAGCAGGGAAATGATGAATTACAGCCTGGAAACAGTAAGCTGATTTGAATAATCAGGTTTCAGAGTGTGGGGCTGTTCGTGAACATCCTGTCCTGCCCCAGTGGAGAAAAAGAGGAACAGGAGGTAAATAAAGCAAAAAAAAATAATTAATACAGATAAATGGTACAAATATCTGTACCTGTGTCATCTGCTTGGAAAAGGAGCTTATGTGCTTTCCAGATCTGTTTGATTCTTGTGGGATAAACTAGTAAAAATCTTTTTTTGCTTATTTGCCCGAATTACTTTTTTCTCTGAGAAACCTGTTATACAACATGATCCAGCAGAGAGTATACTGAGATGACCCAGGTAGTTTAGCTGATCCAGTCCTCTCAGTAGATTAGACAAGAACCTATTAGGGATTTGTGAAAATGTGAACACATTAAAACATTCATTTACAATGTCTTTGAAACTTTTAATTAAAAAGCTCCAATCTCTTTTTGGCAGACTGTTCCTGGAAAATAGCAAACTGGAATGCAGTGAAAATGAAAACAATGTTCTTGGCCAGGGTGGAAGTGGAACCGTTATATATCGGGCACGATACCAAGGAAAACCAGTGGCTGTGAAGAGATTTCAGATTAAAAAATGCAAGGGTTCTCCTACTTCAGCTGCAGGTACAGTACACAGAATCAGTGTTGGGAATCGGCTCTTGCGGTCTGCGATCCCAACTTAAGACCAAAGAGCCTTTGCTCTCCAAAGTGCTGGTGGCACCTGTTTAAATACAGCTTTGAAGTATATAGCAAAACTGATGTGTTTCCATGGAGGAGGAGGCTGCATCTTAGAGTCCTTCACGAAAGCACTTGTGGCAGTGAAGGTCATTGGCACTGCAGGAAGCTTCTCTCCCGCAGGTCAGTGGGTGGACTCACAGGGTGCCAAGGCAGAGCCCTCAGGTGGGATGGGAGGCAAGATTTCATCTCCTGTTCCCAAGCTATTTGGCAATGCGAAGTCTGGATTTGCATGGGTTTGCATGAAGGACTTGTGGGTCTCCACTTCTGAGTAAGTCTTTTACTCCATCTGTGCCAGCAACTACAGAAAGCATATTGGAAATCCTTCTCATCCTGCCAGCTCCTCCAGGCAGGGACAGGCTCTTGCACTGCACATGCTGTCTGTCCAGGTTTCCAGCAGAGCTTCAGTCCGTGGACAAAGGAAAGGGGAAAGTGCCTCACTTTCCTCATTTTTGTTAGGAAAGGATGTAGTGAACCCCTGAGCTGTGGAGGAGGCCAGCTGCTGCCCCAGTGACAAATGACCTTTGGAAAGAGCAGACCTGCCTGAGCAGCCTGTGGTGTCCGATAGCAGAAGGACAATTACTGTGAAGGGTCCCTCTTCTGGCAGAGCATCTGGGAAAGGGTAGGGAAGACTCCTTCCACCAAAGGGTCTGCGATGTGGCATCCACACCCAGAGAGTCCCTACTTTAAAAAGCACAGCACGAGTTTTCCAAAATCATCCAGGTGACCTGTGAGAACAGTGTGTGCCAGTCGCACTTGAGGTTGGTGTTACAGGACCAGGGAAGCACTTTCTTCCTGAGACAGCCATATAAGCTCATAAGCCATATAGCCAATAAGTTCATGCATCAACATGACAATGCGACTTAAAGCCTTGCTGTTGGCATGACCCCACAAGCTGCCTTCTTCCTGCAGCATTAGCCTAGTGATTAGCACCTTCCAAATTATTTCTGACCTTGTTTCTCAGCTGGGGAGTGAGAAGGGGTTCATGTGTCTTGCCAGATACCATGCTGAAACACCTGAGAGCCATGGATGCCATGAAGAACTTCTCCGAGTTTCGCCAGGAGGCCAGCATGCTCCACTCTCTGCAACACCCCTGCATCGTCTCCCTCATTGGCATCAGCATCCATCCTCTCTGCTTTGCCCTAGAGCTGGCCCCTCTGGGCAGCCTCACCACTGTATTGTCTGAAAACGCCAAAGGTAAAAACAGGGTGTCCCTCCTGGGAGAGCTCACTCTCCAGGTCATGGTAGTGGCAAATGGTCAACAGCGTTTAAATTACTGCTTGATTTACTGAAGGGGATTTTTTTTTTCCAGACTAGGGGAAGTGGGAGGGATGGACTTGCTCCTAAACTGTGCCTTTGGGAGCCGGGTAAAAATTGATGCAGGATTTTCAAAACTACTTTGGAGACCTGGATTTTCAATTTCTCTGCAGATTAGTAAGAAATGCATCTCACTTCAGTCCTGCGTGGGTAATGCTCTGTTCTTCCCCCTGCAGATGGGTGTCTGGCGCTCTAAATTCTCTCGTAATTATCTGTATTTCTGTTGCTGTCAAATGAATGACACTAATTCCAAGATAGGTTGAGGCCATCTCGCCCTCTTGGCACCTTGGCTTTGTGTCAACTTTCAGTCAAACACTAATTTTCACCAGAAGATTTAGGGGTCTAGAAGTGAAAGGGTTTAAAAAAAGCATCTAATAGAACTGTCAGACATGTATAGTAACACGAACAGTGTCATTTCAAATGATGGCATTGAGTGATGTTTTAAAAGGTTGTTAGTTATTGTTCTGGAGTTTAAAAAAGAAAGAAAAAAAGATTAAAAAAAAGCAGTTATTGCTATTGCAGGAACTGAAGACAGGCTGTTTCTTTGTGCCAGGGTCTTCCTTTGTGCCACTGGGGCACATGCTGACACACAAAATAGCGTATCAGATTGTAACAGGCCTTGCCTACCTGCATAAGAAGAACATCATCTTCTGCGACCTGAAGTCAGACAACATTTTGGTGTGGTCCCTGGACGTTAAAGAACACATCAATATCAAACTCTCTGACTATGGAATCTCCCGGCAGTCATTCCACGAAGGCGCACTTGGTGTGGAAGGCACGCCGGGCTACCAAGCTCCTGAGATCAGACCTCGCATAGTCTACGATGAGAAGGTGACTGTGGTACATCTTTGGGGGCAGCCCCTGTGTGACAGCAGTGGGTGGCTGGCTTCGTGCATGGGGCTGAATTCCCTCAGGCATGGTGCTGCAGCACTAGCTTTCCCGCTGTGGTCTTCCTTGCTCTCTGCTCCACCTACCAAGGGAGCTCTGCCCTGGTTTTCAGTCTCTGTTTCTGGCTCTAGGTTGACATGTTCTCATATGGGATGGTCCTGTATGAGCTTCTGTCTGGTCAGCGGCCTGTGCTAGGACAACACCAGCTCCAGATTGCAAAGAAGCTGTCTAAAGGGATCCGTCCTGTTCTTGGGCAACCAGAAGAGGTGCAGCTATATAGGATGCAGGCACTCATGATGGAGTGTTGGGACACTAAGCCAGAAAAGGTACAAGACAACCCTCGTGACCAGTGCTTTCTGATTTGTAGCTACAAGGATCCAGCAGCCCTCTTCACACAGGACAGCTGAGCTTGCTCTTGCTACAGCAGAACAGCTCAATTGCGCATTTACCCCTCCTGCTGATTTGGCCCAGCACTTCTGTTGACTTAAATGAGAGTTTTATGAACAAAATGATGGCAGATTGGTGGCCTTAGACATCTGCAGTGACATGAAGGTCCCTTGGCGTCAATCGCAGTTAGGCTATTGATTTCACCAGGGCAAGACATTACCCATAATTTCCAGAAACAGCTACAGCATCCTGCTGTCAGTGTAACTACAAAGATTTCAAAATCCCCAAGATTATAAAAAGTGGTATGAGGAAGAAAAGAGTTCAAAGTATGAGAAAAGGATTATGCTATGTTACGTTTTTGATTAATTACAAGTTGGTGTTTCAGAGCTGTTGTCCTTCAAAGGCCAGCTTGACTCACAAACAGCTAGACACTGTCATGACAGTGGGTCAGCTTCCAAAACTCGTCAGCCTGAAGAAATTAATCAATAAAATATGTAGGAGTCACAGACCAAACCATGGAAGTACAGAAGAGATTTGGCTTCAGTGTCTGAGATACAGAGGATGCTAAGAACCAGTGAGGTGGGATTTATAAGGAGAATTTGATGCAGATTTGAGAAAGCAGCAGAAGCATTTATTGAAGTAGGCCTACTTCTTGGCTCTCTAGCTTTAATCAATAATGATTGTTATGAGTCTTTTATTTCATCTAGACCTCCAACTGTCTCGTGTGACGTATGTCTTTCTATTCTCCTTCCCCCACAGCGTCCACTGGCCATTTCTGTGGTAGGACAGATGAAAGATCCTACCTTTGCAACATTTATGTACCTGCTATCCTGTGGGAAGCAGTCTTCCTTCTTCTGCTCCCAAGGACAGGAGTACACTGTGGTGTTCTGGGATGGGAAGGAAGACACCAGGTGAGATGACTCACATTAGTAATTTCTTTCTTTTTTTTCTTTTTAAGTAAAAATCCTTCAGCATCTTCACTTATGCTTCTGGGAGGGAGGTAAAGAAGGTGAAAGTGAATTTGGGTGAATGCCAAGGAGACGGTGAACACAGTTTTCCAAACTCCTTTAATTGGGAACAGTGGTTGCTTTATAAAGGATATTTAATGAGCTTAACTCTGCTTCAGTTAATATGAGGAGAAGATTAGGGCAGTGTAATGATTCACACACACAGGATGAAGCGTTTGTACATGAGAACAGATGTGTTCTGCCTTTGCTAATGAGACCATTTAACACTAAACCTTTCCTAATTGAGGCTGCAGTTCCATCTCTGTTCTGCAAAGCAATTAAGCACATGCTTAAATCCTGTTGAAATCATCGGGAGTTAGCCACATGCCTGAAGCTGTGTGTGCATCCAAGTGTATACTACCAGTAAAATGTGTGCTATAGTGAAAAGGCATGTGCTTTAAATGTTATTAAATTGTGACTGAGATGATGGTATTTTGCTCAGCCACATGTGACCCGTGGCTAGTTAGGTTTATTTTTATGGTTGTTACTGATTTTTATAGCCCCGATCTTATTTGGAAACATGCACAATCTGATCTAAATTTTATATTAATGTGTTCATTATTTGTAACCATTAACCTAACGGGAAAGGTACATGGTTTGTTCATGAACAATTTGCTTTGCTGTTTGTGGTGCCTGGTCAGTCGTTCAGTGCAGACAGTATAACTATTCCTGCTAAAACTGGTGAGACACATGGGACTCACAGATGTATTTTGAATGCATGGATGTTGTCCAAATATTCGCAGCAATATATCTCGGTGAATCTGCTTCCTGACTGGACAGTCCCACTTGCTGGAGACTGCTGAATAACAAATTACTTATATGTGACAGATTTCAGGATGTGTAATTGCTTGTGCCACAGTTGGTAAAACATCTGGGGCTCACAGATGTGGCTGTGAATATCCAGTTATTGTTCAAACACCCAAACCCAATAAACTTCCCCAAACCCCAAATGAACAAAAACCTTTTACTTACGAAAATATTAATTAGTCATATTTATAAATTATTTTATCAGGTTACAGATCTTTGCTCTTATTTGGAAGAATCATGCTCTTCTGTTTATTTACTAGAATAAATAATGAAGCCAGATAATACTGAGGCAGTGCATTTGGAGAACGAGCACATACTCTCCTGAGAAACTAACGGGCAAGATGGGCTAAGACCTCCCAGCTATTAATTACTGCTATTCAGCTGGAGCTATTTGTCTCACAGCTGAATTATAGTAACAGACCATGTAAGTTCTCCTAATCTATTTCCGTGCAAAGTCAGATAGCTGAGTTTAAATTTTCACAGAAGCAATTGCGTATCTGCCCCCTGAGGACCAGCCGTGGCACATCTGTATTTCTCTTCCTTTACGATGACCGTTTGGAGGGGTGTAGATCCTTGCATCCTCATCCACATCTGGACGGTCGCGTTAAAGGCTTGGCCAAAAGTGCCGAGTCCCATCCTGTAGCAGTGTGGAGCCTGAATGTTGGCAGTAGGAAATTATTGTTTGCTCCTTTCAGAAACTACACAGTGGTGAGTCCGGAGAAGGGAGTCATAGAAGTGGAGAGGATGAGCTGCCCAGGAATGAAGCTGTGCTGCCAACTAAAATTCCAGAATGCCCTCTGGGCTGCCACAGAGGTGAGCCTTGCCTGCACTTCGGTGCCCCTCTCAAGAGGGGCCTCACTGGAAGAGATACCAATTAAGAGAAAGAAATTAGTAAAGCTAAGAGTGAGACGATGGGCATCTCAGATAAGCAGGGAGGCTTTGCATCTGCTTTCTCTTTGTGTATTGTTTCTACCTGTTACATAGCTGGTACCTAGATCAAAATCGTGCCTCCTGGTGTTCAAAGTGATCGTGGGAACCTCGGCTTTCCGAGGCAAAACTCTCCGGACTGTAGCATTTCTACCCAGGGTTTCATCTGGGAAATGTCCTTATCTGTAAGCGATAAAGCAGTGAAAGAAACCATGTGTTTAAGGGTGGGGTTTTGAAAGAGCCCCGAGGGATCTGCAAGTCGGTGGGAAATGGGTACCCAAGTTTTGTGTTCACCGGGGAAAACTGCAGCTAAAAAGATAAGAGTGAGAGAGCACGGCTGGTTTATCCCTCGGAGCCCTGTCCACCCGTAAGGGCTGCGTTAAGCGTCAGCCGGTTCTGACACAATTGTTTGACACAAACCAAACAAAAAACGGCTGAAACAAATTGAAATGTTCCTGAAGTTTGGTGTGTCAGAGTTGGGGGAAAAAAGGCCACACTTGCTAAATAAATAATTTGTGTTGGTTCATTCACTCCGCCCTAGCATGGATGCTGTAACTGAGTGACAAGATAGAACTCTTTTTTTTTTTTTTTTTTTTTCCCCCATAGGAAAATAAGATATTTTGACTTTTTTGGTCCCCAAGTAGAAGTAAAGTGCGAATATTCCTATTTTTTTTCATAATAGTTAAATTTCAATAATCTTAAAACATTGTATTCCCACTTTTTGATCAAAATGAAATGTGTTGCTATTCCCCAAACCAGGTGCTTTATATCAGTTTAGTGGATTTATGAGGTGTAGAGCAGGTGTAATTCCACATACACTGTAATTAGCTTTCCTTGCATTGACAAATTAATACAAAGTAACATAAAACAATGTTTCAATTATCCTGGAATGTTTGGGATTTATGCAGTCAGGGTTGTCAAATGCTACTTTTAGGTGTGGTGATAAAACACCTATAGTGGTGGTTTTGGTGGCTTTTGGATCGTGCGTATGTTGCCCACAACTTATTCTGGGGAAGGCAGCACCTGCTTTCTACCCACAGGCGGGGCAAATGCTTTCCAGGGAGCACAAAGAGAAACCCAGGGTTTGGATATCAAGAAATACAAGTAAAAACTGCTTTTGGAACCAATTTGATCTTGTTCAGGTCACAAAATATGAAAAGCATGGAAGATGATTGAGACTTACAGAATTTTTTGTGCTCTTTCACAGGACCAGAAGATTTCTGTGTATGGATTGCAGGGCATGTGTCCTTTAAAGTCTCCACAGAAGGGTTTAGACACTCCTGCTACTGTGAGCTGCTTTCTAGTAATGCCTGTTGTGAAAAAGGTAAGGAGGAACCTAAAGGAAAAGGGGCATTAGTAAGACTAAGCTGTCTGCAGCTGGGCCCAGCTGCCAGAGTTTGCGCGGCTTGTCACTAGCTGGTGTTGAAGGACTTTGCAATGCCCAGGAACATTTTGGCAGTGCGAGGAGGTTTGCAGGTCTTTGTGCCTCTGCCAGAAGACAGAGGTGTGGGCAAGAACCTGAGTCAGGGGACCAAAGCTGGCACTTCCAAGCCTGCTGGGAAAATAGTCAAAATAGATCACATTCCTCTGCAAGGAAGTTTTCCAGCTGTGTTTCCACATCACTGGAAGGCAAGGTTTAGGCTGATCAAGCAAAATAGAGAGGACAAGAAACAATAATTAGAATGGAGATTTATTAACTGGTAATGCAGGACTTGGTTATATCCTAGCTCTTGTACCCAGTCCTTTCCTGGTGTGTGCGCACGCTGTCGTTGGTGTGCACAGTCATCTTGAAATATTATCTAGGTTCAGCCATGCTCCTTTTTTGGGTTTGAATGAGAACACTTAGGTAATACAGCTCTTATGGGTAATATGGATAATTACTCTCATGGGTAATAACAGAAGTTATATACTATCTGTCTAGTTCTGGATTTGCTAACATCCAGTTACGGGCAAGAGAAATCTGACATGACTGCCTATTGCGGGCAAGTCTTGGGAGATGTATAAAAACTGTTCTCAGGCTAAATTACCTCCGGGTTGCTTACAGCCACCTTAAGCGAAAACATGTAATTATGTTCCGACATTATTGGTAGCTGTGTAGTTTTTGCAAATGCCAGCAGACTGGTATGTGTCTAAAAGCGCAATATGGAGCAGGTCTCGGAGTGACAGTGGAGCTGTTTTATACCGCACGCCTGTTCTGAGTTATTGTCCATTTCTGGCTCATTTGCTCGGACTGCCGCATCGCTGACTGGATCCAAGGCAGATGGTTAGTGTAAGGTGTACTGCTTCACTTCCAAACATGGTGTAAGTAGGACTAAAGTAGGGCATAGATGTAAAGTTGGCACGGGGATGAATTTCACCCGCTGGGAGACTGCATCTGTTGGCTTGCTTTGGCTCCCAGACCTGAAGCGTTTCAGTGCCGTGGAGTTTCATTTCTGATGTGTAGGGCAAATTTCTTTTTCATGCTGCCTGAGGTTTTGTCCGGGACAGTCGAACGAGTCTTTCACTTTCAGCTTTTCCACTGTCATACAGCTTGCAAAGCCATTCCTCAGAGATTACAAGTGGCTTTATGTCTCCTGGTTTCTATTTTCAGTTTGTGGCTTGCCTAGAAAATGTCATAAATAATGCCAGGCCCTACAATAGTAATATTGAGTCTAGACACCTCCCTTCCTCCCCCGACCCTACCCAACCTTCCAGAAATCCACATCCCTTCGGCGCACTCCTTCTTAGTTTATTGGACTTACTTTTTCCTCTCTCCTTTCTATGAATGAGTTTGGCAGTGAAATAGCCAGAGCAGCAGCCATAGGGATGTGCAGACCAGGCTGGCAAGAAACTAAACCGTTTTTTGAAACAGCCAGTTCATCCAGCAAAGCTAAGTGGAAAACTTACACTTGTCAAACTTTCTGTATGGCACAGTAAGCTGTATCTGAGCTATCACACAGTCGTTATTGCCCAGCAGAGAGGAGAATTGCTTGCATTTCCCTGGGAAGAAAGCCTTTAGCTGATGAGACGTGAGGTAACTTGCAGTCAGAGAATTGCTGAGGGATGTTGCTGGGAAGGGGAATTCTTTACGACTGCCTTGGGAAGACTGATCCAAAAGAAATAGTTTCCAAAACTTGGGTTTTCATCCAAAGGAAGCATCATGGAAATTTAAAAGCAGCAGAAAGGGGCCCAGAATCCAAAACTCGCCAGCCAAGGAAAAGCCTTGTACAATTTAAGCTTTTTTTGTTGTATGCTTTCTGTCACCAGTATCATTGGTTTTGGCAAACAATAAAATTTTCAGCAAATTTCCTTCCAGAAAAAAACCAAATGAGCAAACAAACAGGTTAAGAGCAGCAAAACAAGATGCTGTCTGAATTGGTTTGCAATCTTCTTACAAAGAGATGTTGAGGGAGAGAGAAATTTGAATGGGTGCAAGCCTCTGGCCTCTTGCAAAAACCTGGAACATATGAAAACAAGAGCTACATTTAAAGGCTGCAGCCTGCCACGGCGTTTGCTGCCAGCAGTGCTAGACCCTGCGGGGAAGAGAGGAGGAGGTGACCAAGGCTGTGGTGTCGGGGGCTGTATTTTTTTTTTTTTTTAACCTGCTTGCAGTGGCCGTCCCAATGGCTCCAAGCCTTGTGCTGTCCTTAGCTGCGAGGACAGGACGTCTAGTGCCAGCTCATCTCCTGCACATCACATACCATCACAGCCCCGCTCAGAGGCCTTCCTCCCTGGCACAGTGGGACTTCTGGCAGGACGGAGACTTCAAATGCAGTTTTGTTGCTGTGTGTTTTTGTTGGCTCTTTGTGGAGCCCAAATGTTGAAAATGAATTCTGAGAAAGTTACTTAAGGTTTCTGGAGGCTGCTGCCCTGCCTGCCTTTGGTCACTGTTGTAATACCCTGATTTGGAGAGTTTTGTCTCACTGCCTGGCTGCACCAGCACCTAATAAAGTCTGGCGAGTCAGTGGCACCCATGGCTGGGTGGCCTTTGCCGTGGTCTTCTGTGAATGGGGTCACCTCCTTGTCTCAGTCAGGCAAGGGATGGCAGGTTAAGGGCATTTCTCAGCATTTGACTTCCTACTCCTTGTTCCTTAAACAGAGAGATAACAACAGATAGGCTGGATAGAAACCGGTCCTGATAGCCAAGGCAGTGAGCAATAAGTGACCCAAAGCATAAAACATCTTCCAGATTTGCTTCCACCATTGTGCCGTGCCAGACAGGCTAGAATTTGGCAGAGTTGGTATTACCAGTAAAGCTGGGTGGGGATCGCTGACGCAGCTCTGCTCAGTTATGGTGCCGATTGCTCAGCGCTGTGGAAATTTGGCCTATGGAACCCAAAAGGGAATCTGGATTCTGTTCTGCGGTAGCTGACACTAATCAAAGAAATCAAAATATTTTTTATTAAGACTATGTTTGGATAATTCAGCATTTTCAAATCGAATGAGACAAAAGTAGAGACATCTCTGAAGACTTTAATAGTGTCCTGTGTCACACTAGGAGCAGTTCAGGTGACGTACCCACATTTCGGTTAATTTCAGATGTTTCCATTTCAATTTATATTTTCCATTTTTAGTAGGAAATACCTATTGTTCAGGGTCCTTTGGACTGGAAAATTGGACCATTTTCACCAGCGAAATGTGGGTTGTTCTGCTTTGTTTTGTTCTGGTTTAAATAATCAAACTCCTTTCCAAAGAAAAAGTAACCCAAAACCCAGCTTGTGTAAAGCGTTGTGCCGTGTGCCAACCTATTGATGCAACTCCCTGGCAAAGCCATATCCAGGAGCTTTTGCACCAGATCCACATGGCAGCGGGGACACGGCACTGAACGCTGCAGGTCATTTGGGTTTCTTTTAATTAGTGGTTAGAGAATTGGGACTAGACTGAGTTAAAGTCCAAGTCCCATTTCACAACTTTCCACTTGCTTCCCTAGTTTTTCCCATTACAGTAAAATTCTGCTGTGATTTGGATTAGTCATACGGGCTCAGCACGCTCATGGCTTTACTCATACTTTTTATGCAGATAGTGTCTTTTTGTCCAAGACTCTTAATGAGCCTTGCAAACAGTGCTATCAATTAACCTAATACTTACCCCTGTGCTATCTGCCCCTTGCTATCTGAGAGCAATTCACATTGGATTGATTTTGGCCTTTATGGGTTTAAACAGCCTGGGAGCGACCTTTGAGGGCTGGCACAGCTGAGATCCCTGGAAGGGCACCGGCTTTCCCTTAATTTATGAGCAACAAGGGGTGATGCTGAGTCCCCGGCCCATGCTGCAGCGGTGGGCAGAGTCGCTGGCGCCCCAGGCACCCCAGGAGGCAGGGCTCTCTGCCACATCGGGGCTGCTGCGGAGGGCTGAGGTTGTGTCGGTTCAGCTGGCAGCGCTCAGTCTGGTTCTGTTGGTTTTGCTTTGCTTAGTCCAGCCAGATTGTAACAACAGCAAAAAGCCCTGGGCAAAGGGTCTTTTTTTAGAATTTATTGCTCCACGGGGAGGAAATAGAAAGGCCTTTGAGGTAGGTATTGTTTTATCTGCTTCACAGATGGGGGAGTTTCTGGTACAGACCCAAGGTCATGGGGAGTTTTGTTCCCGAGGGATCCATTTCCCAGTCTGTTTAACAGCATTTTGCACTGATGTGATGAGCTGGAGGGGTCGGAGACCCAGTGAGCCATGGCCTTCTCACCGGCTCCTGTCCATGCGACGTGACGGCATCCATTGCAGCAGTGCCGCGGAGCACTGCACCAGAGCTTGACGCCGGCCACAGCTTCCGCAGCCAACACATCTGTGCATTTAGGGGCAGGTTTTTAACTACCTGTAGAATTAATTGTTCATGGCGCTTGGCAGCTGCTTTGCTGAACTGCTGCTGCTTCTGCACCCTTCGCTGGGATGTCTCTGAGCTGCCAGGGGTCCCAGACCCAGAGCATGTCCCTGGGAAGAGTGGTGCTGTCAAAGCAGCAGGCATAGGATGCAGAGCGATCACTGCATGCACTTGATTATGAGAGGATTGCCTCCCTCTCTTTCCGTTTTTACTGCATCTCTTCCATTTCTCTCCTACCTACACTGATAGCAATAGCTTTACTCCTTTTTGGAAATGAGCCAGGTTTCTACAGCTGGATTCTTAGGGTTGTGATGGCTGTCTCTGAACATACTCCAGCTTGAGTTTGTTAACCTTCGGGGCAGGCTGCCAGGTCCATCTGTCCTCCCTTGCCAATAAAGAGAGAGGTAATACTGGGTGAGAGGAGTATGGCTCTGCAGCAGCTCCTATGTAATCACTTCTTTTTATGTTGATGTTATCACTGAGTGATTTGAGATAAGTTACTAGTGTACTTGTAGAACTGTGAGAGGCAGCCAGAGTCTCTGGGATCGAAAGCTCCTGTATTGCAGAGAAGTAAAGAATCCATATGGAGATTTTGCTCTCTCTTTCTTGCAGAACTTTTATGTGGTGCTGGCTGGCTTGTCGGATGGACTTGTAGCGGTGTTTTCAGTGTCCCAGGGCATCCCAGGGGACAGCTGCTCCTACCTGTGCTCCCACACAGCAAACAGGTCCAAATTCAACATTTCTGATGACGATCCCCGGCAGAACCCGTACCCCGTGAAGGCCATGGAGATCACCAACAGCGGAGCGGAGGTCTGGTACAGCAACGGTCCTGGCATCCTCATCATAGACTGTGCCATGATGGAGATCAGCAGGAGGCTGGAGCCGTTCAGCCCGCCATCAATGATCACATCCATCGCCTGCAACTCCGAGTGTCACGGGGAGGAGGTGGTGTGGTGTCTGGATGATAAAAGCAACTTCCTGGTGATGTATCACGTTACCACTTACCAGCTCTGTGCGCGCTACTTCTGCGGAGACTGCAGCCCCCTCAGAGACATGTTTACAATCCAGCAGCCTTCGGCAGCCATCCCCGCTACGGCACCTGTGAACCACAAAGCAGTGGAGAATAACCCGCTGGTGGATGTGAGCATTATCTACAGCCCAGAGGTTGGCACCCAGATACTAAACCACCAGGACTCGCTCACAGATTATTGCTCTGTGTCTTCCTACTCCTCCTCACCTCCTAACAGGGTAACCCCATGCCCCTCTAGCCTACCCAGCTCGCCCATGAGCTCTTCCAGTGCACTACTCTCCACAGATTTTGAGGAGTCTGACAAATTTCATGAGCTGAAGCCTTCCCTGGATCATGATGCTGTGCCTGGAGGTGACAGCATGCAGCATCTCCAAGCTGTCAAGATTCTTCCAGTAAAAGACCTCATATGGATCCCCAGGTAAGCGGGTCACTTCCTCAAAATCCCTCTTGGGCTGAACCTGAGATCAGCTCAGGCTGGTTCGGGAACTTTTGCATTGCCAGTATGATTCACCTGGCCAGAAAGTCAAGTTGCCATGAAGAACTTTTGCTCCCAGTACAATGGTACATCGATTTTCTACCCCCTTTTAAAGGTATCTAGCATTAAGCAGAATGGCCACACCTAAGGTCCTGCTGGATTGATTCCAGCAGAATGAGAAGGCAGGCGGTAAGAGTCAAAGCCCTGTTTCCCCAGCTACTGAAGCAACAAAGAACAGCAGGCAGCTTCCTTGCTCAGATGCAACCCTGGCAAGTCCTGTTGCCTCCTGCTGAGCTGGAAACCACTGGGACTCTGATTTTGCCTGTCGTGGGGGCTCTCACTGTAGTGGATTCAGGATGCCCCTGCGTGGCATCACAGTGCCCCTCTCCCTGCAAAATGTCGTGTAACTGCAGGAGGGAGTGCAGCAGAGATCCTCCCTATCCAGCGTGGATCTTCCTCAGCTGTCAGCAGTCCCCATTGCCGAGTACATGTGACATGTCCCTCGTTTCTTTTCTAGGAGAGGAGGGGATATCATTGTTATTGGACTGGAGAAGGAATCCGGCACCCAGCGGGGCAGAGTGATTGCCGTGCTGAAGGCGGGGGAACTGGCTCCGTACGGGTGAGGCTGACCGGGCAGTGCCTGTCACACCAGTCTCCGGGGGCACAAGGGGACTAGGAGGCAGAGGGTGGCTCTGTGGGCTCCGGGGGCTCCTGGGAGCTTCCTCTTGGCTTCCAGAAGCATCTGAAAAGGTCCCAGCCACAGGAGACACACTAGCTGGTTGCACACTGAGGCATGTACACGCTCTTTATAGCCTGACAGATGGTGAGGGGAAGGCACTGCAACCACGGTCTGGTCTCCAAAAGCCACAGAGGCCAAGTACCCCCATAACGAGACAGGCAGGAGTGTCTTGCACAATGCAGTAACCACCGGTCTGATCCTACCTGGTGCTGACTGCTGGTGTTCTGAGGGCACCTGGCAGAAGATCGGTGGAGCTTGGCAGACTCGGCCCCTGCGTTTAGAACAAGAGGTGTATTTATGCAGAGCGCAGTGCTTGTCTGTGGCTGCATTCACGTGGATCACGTTGATGTTCTTGCTCTAAATGAGTACCTTTGTGCTGTCGGCAGTGACGGGCTGGGGGAAGGCTCCTGGAGCCCAGGGGAGAGCAGTTATATACATTAATCTAAAATGTTTCATACAGTGAACAAGAGTCCAAGTAAATAAATACCTGCTAGAGAGATGGGGGTGTTTCTGCTGATCACTTAAACACCAGGCTGGGATTGTACTATTTGTGTCCAAAGAAATGGAGGTTAAGCAGTGCTGAAGATTATAAATTATCATTTATTGCCACGAGGCAAACACAAACAAAGAGATCAAAGTGCTCCTGCCATTCCCTCTGCTTGTGAACTGAGTGTCTTTATCAGCTAGTTGGGAGCGGAGTATTCTCTTTACTGTTTGCAGGTACTGTTAGGTTGGTATTGCTTTCCCCAAATGAAGTGAGGACATGGCCATCTCAGCCTTGCCCGGCTTCACAGCCTGGCTGGTTCAGGCACCATGGCCATTGACTCGCCCTGTTTTCCCAGTAGGATAAAGCCCAACCAGTAGTGCTTGCCTCCTCCAAGCCCTTCCAAGTGCAGAGCAGGGTAGGGAGGTGAGGTGGCTTCTTAGGGGCAGTTTGTGATAAAAGCTAGCTGCCAAGGACATCCCTTGTTGCTGGTGCTCCCCATCTAGGGGCCTTTCTGGAGAAACAGTTTGGGGCCGGTCTTCCCCCATCCTCTGTCAGAGAGGGCTGGTTTCCTGTCCCTTTAACCCTGCGAGGACAAAAGTGTCATCTTCTGCCTGGCCACCTCCCTCTGGGGTATCTGCAGGGCCTGCTCTTACCCCGTTGTTTGGTCAGGTAACGTGCTGGGAGACCATGAAGGGAAGCCCATGCAACATGGTGCTGTCGTGCGGGACTGCTTCTGCACGAACCTTGCGCATCCCTGGGCTGTTGCCATAGCTATGCCTGCTGATCTGGCCCCTAAGCTGGCACAGCTGGGCTCCATCCCACTTCCACACTGTATTTCAGGTTGCAGAAGCTCTGGGCAGCGCGTTAGCTGGGGCGCGACAGAGCTGTTCTGAAAGTGCCCAGCTGGCAGCAGGCAAAAGAGTCTGGATTTAGCAAATAGGGATATGAGCAGCAACTTCAAAATGTCACAGCAGACTTAAGCACCCACCTGCGTGTTTAGGCACCTGAATCCCTTTGAAAATCTTTTCACATGTCACTGAGCCACTTGGTTTTGCCTTGACATAGTTTCTGATCCCTCTTTTCGTTACGTTCTCCTTTCTCAAGGATTTGCAGCTTATAAAAAAGAGATTCGATAGCTGGAAATGAAAGCTTGTGAGTCAGTGTCTTGCAGATGAGCAGCAGTGTGCCGTGTTAGCAGAGCTGCTCTCCGCTGTAATGCCCTTCCCTGCTCTCTTCTTCCTTTCCCAGGACGCTGGTGGATGCTGCTCTTGTAGCAAAGGACACAGTTGTGTGCTGCTTCGAGAACGAAAACATGGAGTGGTGCCTGGCTGTCTGGAGGGGCTGGAGTGCCAGAGACTTTGACATTTTCTACCAGGCCTATGAAGAGCTGGGAAGGCTTGAAACCTGCATGCGAAAAAGAAGGTAGTGCTTGTGGCACTGGGAACCGAGGCTCGGTGAAAGCATCCTGCTCTGAGCACGCCTGGACTCCGAGACACAGCCCCGGAGAGGCATGGGACGAGGGGTGCGTGGGGGGAGCGTGCGTCTGCTGTGCTGCTAGTGAGCACTGTGGGGTCTCCATGGCTGCAGCCCCATCAGGGCTTTCGGGGACTGAAGAAACTGGTGTGAGCAGGGCAGGGCTGAGCCCAGGAGCTGGACCATCTCTCCACTCGCTTGCTCCATCACACCCTCCCCTGCAGTAGTCGAGAGCAGAAGGTGGAGGTGGCTGCAGTTCTGCTCATGCCTCTATTTCCAGTTTCCTCTTCCCATTTTACATTCCTTCCTCACCTTCAGCATGCCCTGGCTGCTGCTGCTGCTGCTGCTTTTATAGTGTATCTTGTCAGCTGGGAGAGCTCCATTAACCACAGCGGGCTCTTTCCTGGGAGCCTGAGCACGTTCCAGTCCCCGCTGCCTGCTGGCCGGCAGCGCGGCTCGCTGTGGGCTAATTCACGCTGCTCCCGGGAGAAATGCACCTGCTGGATGCCCTGTGCCGCGGGGCCACTGACCACCTCCTGCAAGTTTGTTAGAGGCTACTTCAGGTGTAGCCCCTGTTGTGACTGCTGTGTAGAGACATCCAGGTGTTAAGAACCAGCAATAAGCTTTGGCTGGCCACTGTGTTTCTGGTTCCTAAAAGCTATTGCGTTACAGTGTTACTGTGAGAGAGCCTAAAATAATCTGCCGATAATACTGCACAATCTCGGTGCGTGAGTGAGCTACTTAATTGCACTGTTGCAAAGTCAGTTGTAAATAGAGCTGATACAAAGCAAAGCCACTCGGTTTGACAGATACTTCCTGGGGTAAGAGAAGGGAGCCCTGTGGCCAGGAAGGTTTATAAACTGTCTTTGCTCCACTCTTTCTCTTGGTAAATGCACATGGGGTGTGGGGAACATGATGAGCTTGATTTGCTTGTGTATCTGTGCAGCTTCCGCTCACCACAGCTTTTATTTTACCTTCATTAGTGGCCCGAGGTGATGTATTGGTTCTGAATACAATTGCACTTAGTTATCCCAAGCATGTACAGCAGTGTAAAAAGAGCCTGGCTAAGCACCCTGTAAAAAGGTGTACAGTTTGAATTTTGGACCTTTTTGTTTTCTATCCAAGGAAACTTGTGTGAGCATCGGCAAGGCTGGCCAAGGCCGAATGGGCAGGTTAACCCTCTGGTTCACATTTCTGTTGCAGGCTGCTAAAATATCCTTCTTCAGAAACAGAGTGTATCTTAAAATAAACAGATTCCTCCCCAGGATGATACTGCTTTGGTGGCACTTTTTATTGGCAACTTGTGCCTGCTTTAGCTGCCAGAACTTTGGGGTTTGCAGTGTCTGATTAAAGCACAGGTCCTGCTGACGAGCACAGCCTGAATTGGGTTTGCAGGTAGTGTCTCCTTACCCGGCCTTGCCTGTCTCCATCCCCCTGAGGCTCTTCCAGCAGCTTGTGAAGCAGCTATGGCAGCACCACTGCATCCCAGTTTGCTCTCCCGCACTGGGACAAGCTCTCCTGCCTGTTGTCTCAGGGACGGGGAGGAGGTGGCTCAGCCCTTCCCGGCAGCTGCGGTTTGACAGGCGTTTTCACAGCTGCCCCGAGAGCTTATCCTGACTCGGGCTTAGCTGTGAAGTAGCTCTGTGTCTGTGTCTGTCAGGGCTAATTAACTGCGTTTCCCTGAAATTGTGTCACCTACCTCCTGCCCTGCTGCACAGCCCGAAGCCTGCACGTGGCTGCCACGCACAGCCCTGTCACCTGAGCTGGGGTCTAACCGGCTCACAGTCGCCTTCTCCAGGTGCCAGACCCCTTTTACACACACGTACTGTTCCATGACCCATGAAGCCCCAACAGGGGCTATAGAACAGCTCGTACTTCCATTCAGCCTTGCGGTTTCTCTTGAGAAAATCCCATCTGGAATAGCCGCAGCGGTTCCTTATCGTCCCTCTCGAGCGGAACCCCCTGGGCGCCGCGCTGCTTCCAAAGCCAGCGTGGGGCCGTGCCCCCCTGGGCTCCCAGCGCTCGCGGGGCTCAGCCAGAGCCTCTCCCAAACCTTCGGTGGGCACCAGCCAGGGCCCCGCCACAAAAGGGGCTTTGTTCTGTTGGCTGCCGCGCTGCGGGGCCGCTGCACGCAGCTGTTGCACACCCCCTCCCCCAGACACACCGAAATCCATGTCCCTGCAGCGGAGACCTCGCTGCCACCCTCACCGGCCCCGTCCTGACGGTCGGCTGCGAGGGGACGAGAGGCTGCGGGCACCGCAGGGAGAATGGCAGCTGGGCTTGGGGGGCCCTGTGGAGAAGGGTGAGAGGTCCCTGCTGCAGGGATGGGTGTGAGAGTGTCCCAAAACCTGGGGGGAACAGGGGGGTGGGTTCCCAAAAGCAACGTGAGAGCCTGAATGCTGCTACCTTGGAATCAGGATGAAATTCCTCCCCCTTCAGCAAACCTGAAACCTCGTTAGCACAAGGCTCCATTAAGTAAGCAACGCACGTGCTGCAGGAATAAATCCCCAGGGGCAAAACCATACAGAAATTAAAAACAAAATAAAAAACCCCACCAGTTCAAACAGCTCGAGTGAGATTTCAATGCTCATTCCCAGCCTCCCCAGGCCAGCAAAGCCTGTTCTGCTCCCAGCCGGACCGATGGCAGATGAGGGGCATCATCCGTCCCTAGGGAAAGGGACGGGGTCGAGGCCAAAGGCAGGAAAAGCCCCAAAAGCCTGGGGGCAAGGGGCTGCCTGAGCCCCCCGACGCTGGCGATAAAACCCGTTACCAGCACTTGGCCCGGCGGAGCTGCGTGTACCACAGTCCCCGCTATTTTATTTCAGCTTCTAAAAATAAGCCTGAGCAGGGGCCTGGAGGGGGGGTTAGTCCTTCAGCCGGGCGAGGACGGAGCAGAAAGCAGCTTAGTTGTGTTTTGTCAGCGTCAGGTTTGCCCCAGCCTGTCTGGGAGCAGCGGGAGCTCATAGAAAGGGCCCCGCGCCGGGAGGGAAGCGGATGCTCTCAAATGAGATTAACCCCACGCAGCGGCAGCGGGAGGGACGTGGGTGCCGGGGCCATTAATTACTCACCGAGGAAGCGGTGGGACGCGCCGGACCTGCTGCCACCGGGATTAATGGAGCCGTCGGTGCTGGAGCCCCTGCTCAGCCGTGGCTGCCCAGCACCCCCGGCTCCAACCGCTCAGCCCACCGCCCCCTGCGCAGCAGGAGCCGCACGCTGCACCCCTGTGTCCCCCGAAGGGCTCGGCTGCTTTTTAACTCCTTTAGAAGGAAGAAGTGCAATGACCATCTGGACACGGACCGCTCACGCTGGCACCCGTGCAGTGGGCAGGGTGCAGGGGCAGGCGCTGGGCTGAGGAACGGCTGCCGTGCCCAATACCCCGGTCCCGGCAGGGCTCGGGGCACGGCCTGAATGTTTTTTTGGGGGTGCAGGCATGATGCGGATGCAAACTGCTGGTCCCCCCCATCTCCGGGGCCCCACATCCTCCTGCTCGCTCAGGGCTCTTTGGGGCCCTCCGCACTGTGGGTGCACCGACCCCACCAGCTTGGGGCTGCCCCAAACCAGCCAGCTCCTCTGTGTGCAGGAAAACAGGGCAACATCAAAGCTGATTCTGCCAGAAAATGGGAGAAGGGCTGGTTCGTTGCCCCACTGCTCACACTGCCCTGGGCAGCAGTGCAGGATCGGGCCCAAATACCCACGACAGCTCCCAGAGCAGCCCGGCACCCTGGTCCCATCCCACTGTGCGGGGACCCAGCTGATGGGACTACACCCTGCAGGTCCCATCACTGGGCACATCCTGACAGCTAATCCAAGCACTGCCTGCAAAGGAAAACTGCGGGAAGGGCAATTTAAAGGTATTAAAAGTTTCTCCAGTCCCGGCTGGATAAAATAACCTTGGCAGAAGGCAGGTGCCCTGAGCGGTGCTGTCCCGGTCGCACCGGTCGGTCCCAGCCCCAGAGATCCCTGGGGCTGCGGCTCTCAGGGTATCCAAAACCGGCAGTTCCGCGGGAGCTGGGGTGCTGTGGGCACTGGGGGCGGTGGCTGGGCATCAGCAGGATAGGAAGGACAGCAAAGCCAATCATATTTTCTAACCTTGCAGCATGATTAGAAATTAGAAGCAGGACTTTATTTCCCCTTCCCTTGAGCAGATCGGCTCTTCTGCAGCTCCGCCAGCATCCAGCAGCGTGGGCAGGGCTGGGGCCGGCCGGCGTGGGGCTGGCGTGGGGGCTGCTGCCCCGCTGCCTCCACTCACCTTCCTTCTGGCCGTAACGCCACGCTGCCACCGAAACCCGCACGGGTGTGAAAACGCCCTGCGCTCGCCCTGCCCGGGTGCTGAGCTGGGACGCTCCCTTTTCAGCTACACATTTCTGAGCTGGGTGACTCAAATGTTTTTTCCCTTCTCTGTTACCTTCAACATGCAGAAAACTCCCATAATTTAATGTATTAGAGCCGAGCCCACCTCCATGCCCCAGTGACAGGGGCAGGCGGCATTTACACAGCAGCTGGATGCTCCCCACATCCCGCATGGCACCGAGGGCTCCAGTGGAAGGAAAAAATAAGGGGATTTTCTTAAGGGACGTGGGGAAAGGGGCAGCGCTGGCGGCTTTGTATTCTGCTACTGAAATGACAGAGGAAATTAGTTTTCTTTAAGAAATCTTTAAAAAAAAGACAGGAAATATCGTGGCTATTTCGGGCTGCCGGCCTGTCCTCAGCTCACCCCGGGCCGGCAGCGGGGTCGGCAGCACCGTCAGGCTTCGGTGGCTTAACCAGCACCGTGGCGCTGCCTTGGCTTTGCCGTAGGCTGGAGAAGGTGCTGCTCTGCCAGGGCAGGTGGCTGCTCGTCATCACCAACACCTGGCAAAATGATTTTTAAAACCCCGCCACCACCACAAAACCCCTGGGAAAGACCCATTCCCAGAGCCCTCAGCCAGGTTTACACCACCCGGTCCCACTCCCCCCCAGCCCAGCACTGGTGTCCCTGGGAAGATGCTTCACTCTGCCCGTGCTGGAGCGCTTCCCTGATATTTTTTATTCCCCATCCCTGTTTGTGCTTCTGTGTTTACAGCAGCGCCTCATCAGCCTCCTCCGAGCTCTGGGGCCTGCTAATGTCCCCTTCATGCCAAGCTGTGACCCTCCGGCTCCTTCCCCAGCAGAGCCTGGCATGGAGGCAGCTCACGCAGTGCCACCACCCCGGTGTCACGGAGCCTTGGCTGGCCCCGGCAGCTTGTGGGGCCCCTGCAGGTCCCCTCCTGGTCGCCCCCTGGCCAGAGCTAACGGGCTGGGGCTGGGGCTGGCCCTTCACGGGGCACTTGGGGTGTCCCCAGCCCCTGAACCAGGCAAGTCGTCTGCCCTGCACGCACCTGCGGAGGGATGAGGGCAGTGGGTTAATGAACATTGATAATATGCAGCTGTGGGCTTGCTTGGGAGGGGTGGTTTGGCTGACGGGGTGATGTGCAGCTGTAGCTCGTTCCGCTACGTGGGTAAATAGCCCTGAGGAGTTGGGGGGGGGGGGGGGTGTCTGTGTGTGTGTGTGCAAGAGGAGCAGTGGGGTCTGACCTCTGGAGAAACAGCACAGACAGTAGAACCTGATCAACACGGTAAATGCGTGGAGGGATGCAGGGAGGGAGGAAAAGCAGCTTGGGTGGATGGAGGGATAGGGGTTTGGAGGGATGGAAGTGGCTTTGGTGACACACAGACACGGGGAAGTGGCCACCATATGCCCAGAGGGCTGGTGGGCTGGCAGGGGGAGCTCAGGGCCTGGACCCCATCAGGGTCTGCCCCTGTCCCCCACCTCACTCCTGTGCCGTCACAGGAGCCTGTCCCTCTGACTGCTGCACTTTGGCTGCCACCAGAACATCCTTCACCGTCCATTGCTGTTCTTACCCAAATCGGGCTGGCTGCCCCCGTCTGCCACGTGCTTTGCAGGGAGCAGGTGGAGCTCAGCACCCCCGTGTACCTGTGGGAGCCACAGACCAGCCCACGTCTCGCATCTGCCCCTTCCTTCTCCATTTTCCTTCCCAAAAGTTATAAAGCACCGCCCTGCTCAGAGGATTAGAGAAGAACCACCCCCAAAATAACGTCCCTTGGCCACAGTGGCCTGGCTGTGTTCAGCAGAGGACAAGAGGCTCCTGCTGCCGGCAGGGGACATGTGGCCCTGGCTAAAGCCCCTGTCCCCAGCCCGTCCCATCCCATTCCGAGGGTCCCGTCCCAAGGGTCCTGTCCTGTCCCAAGGGTCCCATCCCGAGAGCCCCGTCCGGTCCCGAGGGCCCCACAGGGCCGCGCTGACTGAAAGCAGCACCGAGGCGGCCGCATCCTGCGGCAGGGCCCCCTCCCCGTCAGAGACACCGGGCGCTGCAGGCCCCTCTGCGCGGCTCCGTCCTGCCCCACCTGCCCCCGGTTTGACAGGGTCTGTTACACGCAGGTCAGAGGACGGCGCTTCGCAGGGTGGAACCCCCCGGCGGCTGGGCTGGGGGTCTGGGGGGGGTCCCAGTGCTGGGGCCGAGCCCCCACCGCAGGCGAGGCCAGGGTTCCCTCAGCCCCCCACGCCATCACCCCAGGCTCTGGTTGTGCCCCAGATGCAGGCCCGTCTCCGCCACTCATCGCTCCAGCGCATCTCCCGGCCCCTGTACACCTCCCCGGGGACACGCCGGCCTGACCCCTGGGAAAGGGGGTTCCCCCCCGCTCCCACCGCGCCAACGTTCTGCTGCTCACACTGCGGCCGGTGGGGCCCCGGCCAAGACCGGGACTTTTTAAATTGGGCTGAATTTTTTCCAAAAAATAAACCCACCTGGTCTTCTCAGGCAAACGCCGCCCAGCCCCTCGCTCCTGCCTGGCTTCCGATGCTCAGGGGGGCGGCAGCTCCGCACACCCACGGCCCGCGGGGCGGCGGGAGACCAGGGCGGTGTGAAATCCAGCTCCGCTTTGCCCAGCGATCGCCCCGAGAGCTGCAACCCGGCCCAGGAGTGGAGAAATCCCCCAGGAGAGCCGTGGTGGGGAGCGGGGCCAGCCCCCAGAGATGCCCTGTGTGTCCCGCCCCACCCCCCTCCTGCCCCCCAGAGCGATCCCAGAAGGGAGCGAACCCCAAAGGCCCCGCTGTGCCATGGGCTGGGGCAGCTCCAGCACAGGCTCAGAGAAAAAGCAATTACAGAAACGCAATTATTTTTTTTTCATTTTTTTTTTTTCAAAAAAGCCCTTTCCACCAAGGCTCACACTTCCAACCACCGTTTGCATTTGGACATTAATTATCTTTGCTGTGTGGGCAGGTGGACGAGAGCTGGGGGATGAGGATGGGGCCATGGGTGGGGGTGGGGACCGAGCTCACCTGGGGCAGGTGCCGCTCCTGAACCCCCAAACCGCCGCCCGCAGAGCCAGCGCCAGGGAAGCAAACAGCCCTTATCTGCCCTGTGTCACAGCCCGTTTGCTTTCAAAGTTTGTTTTACTGCGTAATTACTTTAAACTGTGCCCTTTGTGCGAGACCTCTTATTGAAAAGTCAATGAAGCACCAAGGTGGTGATTTTTTTTTTCTATTTTTTTTTCCTTCCTTTTCTAAAACAGCCGGCGAGAGGCGCAGCAGGGCCTGGGCAAATTCCTCCTGGCACCCCCAGGCGCGTGGTGGGGACCCCTGATTTCCCAGACACTCGAGCCCAGCACGCTGGAAATGTTGGAGCCGATTCAGGTCAATTAAAGTTGAAGGGTTTATTGAATTAGAGTGTGAAAGTAAATACAGCCAGCCCTGTATTCAGTCTGTTATTTTTCTGATGTTAATTCATTTTTTTTCACCCCGCTCATAAATGTGATTTAAAGGGTGGTAGAGATTCATGGGCTGGAGGAGAGCTGGGAGATGGGTGTTGGAGCTCGGAAAAGATGTGGATGGGTTCTTGCACCTGGGCAAGTGTCAGGCACAGTTTGGACGTGAGGAATAAAAGCGCTTCTGGCAGCAGCGGCCAGGTGAAATCCAGTAAAAGAGTCGGGAGAGGATACCTCATGGGATGCGGCTGCACTGCAGCTTAACACGCCTTGGCTGGGGACTCTGGGATGTCTCCAAGGCTGCCCATGCCCCACAGAGGAGACCAAAAACCCCTTGAATTTGCTGCAGTCAGCGCAATAACTCACATTGGGCGAGTGCAGACCTGGGCACAAAAACATTTGTTTAAAACTGGGCCTAAGGTGGGCAGTGTCCCCCCAGCCCAGAGAGCGCCCGAGCGGAGGAGGAGGAACCCGGTGGGACCTGGGAGCATCTGCCCCAGGCAGGGCACTACCCTGCTCTCCATTTTTAATGCTTCTGAGAGATTTTCTTCCCAAAAAGCTCTCGAGTGAGGCTGGCTGTGCAAGCGGAGTATTTTTAGCAAGTATTCATGCAAAATGACTTAGGCTAATAATTTGCAATGTAAAGTTAGAGCTTCAACAAAAGCTCAGAGTAAGCAGATTTGGGGTCAGCGGGGCTGACTTGCTGATTTTGCTGAAAGGAGCCGCGCAGCCGGGTTCGGGGAAGCTGCACGGAGGCTGGAGCTGGTCACTGGATTTTCAGGGCAATAAAACCCCACTGTGCCTAAATTCCCCAAACCTGAAATCCTTCCATGGACTGTGACTCTGCAAAGTTACATCTAGTTAACCTGTAAACAGCCGCATCGAGCACGACGGTCACCAGCAGTTATCACGCCGCCTTTCCCGGCTCCGCGCTTTCCCTGGCTTGTTGCCTCCTTTTGCCATCGTCGAGCCGTGAGCAAGGAAAGGAGCTGTCAGAGGGAAGCGCTTTTAGAAAACAGTGGTAATAAATCTGGCTCCCCTGCTGTTGCCTCTCCCTGAAGTTTCACATGCGATTTAACTCCAGTGACTGATGAACGTTCATGAACAAAGAGCTAAGTGCAGCCTCCAGACGCCCCAGCTCAAGGCTTACAGTGAATTTTGGCCGTTCCCCCTGGCAGCCCACCCTGGGACAACGAGGCTCTCCAACCCGCCCCACGAACGTCCCTACCAGAAGGCAGGACCAAGGCTGGCTTTAGGCTCCTTTGCAGGTGCCCCCGAAGTTCACCTCTGCCCCTCCTGTTCATTAGCTCCATCTTCTGCTGGTGACAACCTACCCCAGAGCTGAGCAGCCGTCAGGCTGCTGGAGAACAACCCCTGGGGACGGTCACTGCCAGCGATCAGACCTGGGGAGCATCAGGGTGGGGACGTCAAGTCCCTGACAAATAATGTGGGGCCAGGGAGCAAAGATACCCAAAAGGCGAGGATGGTGACGGGCCATTGCATCTGTCCTTCAGAACATGGGCCCTCGCCAGCCACTGGTGGGAGGTGGCTGCGGCTCAGCAGACACGAGGGACCCCCAGAGCCCTCCAGAGCCACCAACCTGCCAAGCACGAGCCACCAGCCACAGCCAGCGGTGCCAGCATGGGTGAGACACTGCGGCGTGACGCTGTCTCTCGCGGTAAGCCCTGGGAAGACAGGAACGGCAAAGTGTTTCTGAGCTCTGACGACAGAGCTCGCGCCCATGGGTGTCAGAAGAAGCGGCAGGGTGTAAACCCAAGTGCCGAAGGGCTGCAAAGCTCTGCTTGCGCGCGTTTTGTTGCTGTGAGCGTGCCCACGATCAGCGCGGCATCTGGCACGAGTTACGTACACTGGAAGAACGAGGGAAAGAAGTGTTTTGTATTTTTAATTGTTTTAATGAAGAAGCATCTCAATATATAGCAAACCTCAGCAAATGACTCTGGGTCACCACGTTCTTCAGTTTTAGGATGACAGCATCTCTCCTTTTCTCACACCGTGTTTTTTTCTTAATGGACTAGAGGCAAACCCTCCCGGGTTTTCCAACACCAGCTGGCTCCTCGGCACGAAGCAAACTTCTCTCTGAACCAAACAACCAGAGTAAACTGTGAATGAAACGTTCCAGCCCCAGGAGGGATTTTTGTCAGAGGCTGGGTTAGCACTTGCCAGCCGATGACTTCCACCTGGTCAAGCTCCTTACAACTCGGGCAGCAAATACCGCTTACTTTAGTATAAAATGGGTTTTATAAGGTTAGACCTTATCACAGATGGTTATAATTCAAAATTTAACTTTAAAATGGATTACTCTTAAGTTGTGACTCCATAAAATATGTGGTCAATTAAGATGTGGGCCCTCAAGAGTCGCCTGCAAGCTTGGTGTAAAACACGCTTTTAATGCTGGACAGATTTGGTAACTGAATCCGAACTGTGGCAACCGAGCGGACAAACACCCAGTACCAGGTGGGTGCTTTTCATTAAACAGCTTTTTCCATTTACGTGCATCCTGCTTTATCGGCTCTTATGGGCTAAAAAAAGTCCTACATAATCATAAATGTTAATAAATACAGTATAAGTACAGGCCTTCCCCCTCCCTCTCCTTTTAGTATGGTTCTTTAGGGTTCATATTCTTCAAGCTCTTTTCTGCAGCCACAAATACCAGTCGCTTCCCCCCCCGCTTTTCCCTTGTGTGAAGAAACACTTCTGTAATCCCTACGATTTTTGCTTTGGGACTTAATTTTTACATAAAAAAGCCTCACACCAATATTGAACAACTGTGATAAAACAGGCAGAGCTATTAAAAAATAAGTGCTTGACACAATAATTATTTTTACTGTGCTTCAAATACACAAAACATGATGAAATTATTCAGCCTTGTCATCATATGCATTTTAAATGTACAGTTATGGATGTTTTCAGACAACAAAAGCACTTTTAATCTTTTCGTGAGGAGAAAGTCCAAGCCCTGTGTTAGAGCCGACCAGCTGCCCCACGGAATCACGCAGCTTGTCAGCGCAGGCAGCGATGGCAGCGGACACCAGAGTCTGATGAACGGATCTGTTCTCCCTCTCCCCAGAGCCAAGGTATGCGGCATTAAGTTTATTCCAGGCCAAAACACCACGCAGAGGTCAAAACCCTTTGTAAGATCCTTTTACCTGGACCTATTTCCCCCAACTGCTTTGCCTTTGCGGCTGTGCCCATGCTGTATGGAAAGATACGGACTGAGGCAGACGACATGAGGAGCTCCGATTGCAAATCAAAAAACTTTATTGCATCTTAGAAGCAAGTCTTAAAAAAAAAAAAAAAAAAAAAAAAAAAAGAAGCTTTTCCATGCACTGAATCCATCCAAGTACCTACATCCTTGGGACTGTCACCAAAAAACGATGAACATTATAAGACATCGACTCTACACTAGTTGCAGTTCATATTCCATACACGTGTAAACAATGTTTTTTTCTTCTACTGGAATAGCAATTACTCCGTAACATCCCTTCAAACATGGCAACAACCTAAGCATCGGTTTCTCTCCGTTCCTTCACAAGTCTCCACTTCCCAAAGAGTAGGCAAAGTGGAACTGAGAGCAATGAGACAAAATGGTGCTGGAGGATACGATAGAAAAATATATTGTTCGCTGGTTTTTATTTTTTGTTTCTGCTGAGCAAGATATTTACAGGTAGGTACGTCCCAATAAATCATCTGCTTCAATGACAATGTCCATTCACTGTCTAAATCTCAGTGTAAAGGGTTCCCTTTCTGGCTTTAAGGCACTTTATTTTGTATATTTTCTCTTACCTTGCTAGGTGTTAATTCATAGGGATCACACCTTCCTTGTATTCGGCCTCCCCATCCCCAGTTCCGCTTAGAACACCAAAAAAATTCCTACGCTTGCTGAAGTCATTCCAAAAACGTTAAAGAAATTTGGGAAAAAAGATCCATGAAAAAATATTTTAGAAAGTAATCTTTGGAGATCATTTACTGCAAGTATGATGTACACTACCTTATCAGAGAGAAGATGCAATACATTCCTAATATATATATATATATTTACACACACATATATATATATATAAAATATTAAAAAGACTAACAGATATTCAAGGAAAGGTCAAGAACCTAAAACAATGGATATTAAATAAATTAACAGTCTATCAGATACAGAAAAAAATAATCCCAAAACAAAACTAGTAATCAAATGTAATAATTGTTCCCATTAACATCACATAACCGACTGAACAAAATCAATGCAATCAGGTGCAGTACACTCGGTATAGGAGATTTTTCAAAGTTCTCGTTAGGGATCTCTAATTGTTCGTTGCGTACTGTCGCTTTGCTGCAAGAGATTCGCATTTCCCGTCCTCTTCCCCTCCCTCACGATGCTTCAGCATTTCTTGATCACATCAGCACAGCGGTTGAGGACAACACACAGAACCCACCACGGATTCTTAAAACATGACATCCATATATATGGACCAAATATAAAAGACAAAAATTTCTACAAGGACTAATTGGCTAGCAGGTTGTGCTTACTTTCTTCCCTCCCTTGAAGTCGCCTGGCCATAATAAGTGGAAGTGTATTTTTAAACTGAAATAATCAGCCATTTGGAAAAAAACCACCCTCCTGTGATCAATACCTTTACCAGCGCCACACCCATTCGTTTTGTTCTAACGCAACTTAAAAAATAATGGCTATCCTTAATAAAAGAAGCAGAATCTTTGCACGGTAGCAGTCACAACAAAACATTTTAGACACACCATTTTGTCACTTGGCTTGCACGCTCAGGTCCCAATTTACAGAATCCCAGCAACGAAGACAGCAACGGAAAAGGTACGAAACAATCTTTTGTTTCATAAGGAAATTCTAATTCAAGTCAGATTTCCGCTCATCGGTCAGATAACGCTTAAACAATTTTTTTGTTTGAAGGCAAATATTGATCACAGTTTTGTTCAAAACCAAAAACACAACAAAAAAACCAACGGCCTTGTTCTTCTCAAAACGAGCGCTTTGTAAGAAAACAATGATGATTTCTAAAATATATCCTGTGTGGTCTTTTAAAAGTGAATTATCAAAAAACATTTTCCCAAAAATAAATTAGATAATTAAAAAAAAGTCTTTTCCAGCATAGCTGGACATTAGGCTGTCCTCACTGAGCCATTAGTATTGCTGCTTTTCCCAAAATTTGGGTCATTTTTTTCAAACCATATTTCAGCCAGCTGTTGTGTGGACCCATAAGTTGAAGCTTTGGACCCCAAGCACATTTTATATTGTTTTGGATCAAGATTAGGGTCACAAAAAACAGGGTGATGCACATGGACTACTCCAATTTCTTGGCTTCGGAAAGTTTTTAAGCCAGCTTGAATGACTTTGTTAAACAGGTCTACGTCTTCAAGGCCCCAACCCTGGATGGAGACATCAAAGCCACCTGCTCGAAGAAGATCACCTTTGTAAATACAGGTAATACCAAAGCCATAGTTCCTCCAGAAACCTGTTTTCTGGGTGAAGGCAAAATGATTGTCACTAGGAACTTTTCCACTATAAACAATCTTTGGATCATACTGGCTAAAAATGATGGGAAAGTATACTTGTTGACCCAAAACTGTATTGGCCCTACACCGTTGGAGGAATTCTGTGGTAAAGACTAAGTCAACATCACAGAAGAAAAGTAAAGACTCGTTCTGGAACTGAGAAGATCCGACTTCCAGAGCCAGTGCCCTCGAGAACTCCCCCGACACTGGTAAAACCTGCATGTCAGCCTTGGGGTATTTGGAGCGGTAATCTCTCATCAGCTCGATCTGTTTCGCTTTGTCAGGGTTGGAGTTGGAATTGAAAAGCAGGACAACCAGCTTGACGTTCTGGTTTGGAATGAGGCACGTCTTTTCAAAATTCCCCATGAACCTTGCAAACATGTCGAAACGTCCAGAGAGAGGAATCAGGATGTTGATCTTCTTGTCTTTGAGTTCCTTCCTCTCTACTTTTGATCTGCTGAGCTGGAAGGGAACAAACATCTTCAGCGAGTTGGAGAGGAAAGACAAGGATCCAGAATCCTGGTTGATCTTGCTGGCCAGCTCTTTGGCATCCATCTCTTCGTGCTCCAAAAACTGGATCTTGCTGAACGTCTGCTGCAAGTACGCGTGCCTCCTGACGGGGACGGTCATCTTCTTCCCCTTATGCTTTTTGTACAGAAGCAACAAGTCAAGAACATACTCTGCTCCGTACATCGGATTTACTCTGCGATAGCCATACTGTATTTCCTTGAAATCTATGATCCTCCCCCGGGTCTTAGCGTTAGCGTTGATCATTTCCATGACCTGCATAACGATGTCGTCCAACGCTTCACGCTGAGAAGAGTCCATGCCTCTCCGAGGGGGCTGCCCGTCGGCACCCGAATACAGATACTTTCCAGTAAGAAACTCCCACTCCAAGATTTCTTCCCGGTGGCGGGGCTGGAATCGCATGAAGGAGGGTGGCATCCCCAGCTGCAGGTCGTCCTTGTGGATTTCTGTATTGCTGTATTTGCTCATCAGGACAATCTCCCGGTGCAGCTGTACAGTCCGGTGGCGCAGCTCGGCTATCTTGCGGCTCAGCATGTAGCTGTGAAGTCTGTACTGGTACGGGGGATTCTTATTGGGGTGCAGCGTTATAGCCCTGTGTATTTTGCTGTTCCTCAGGTCTCGGATATAGCCTTTTTTGTTCTTCTCATAATTTTCATAAAACAGCTGCTGCATCTAGAAGAGAGAAAGGAGAAATTAGCACCTCGGCAGCGCTGTCCTTGTGAAAGTCAGCCCACACAGCCCCCACGGGGAGAAAACTCCTCCTGGCTTGCAGGGCCAGAAGGCTTTCCAAATAAGCTGTTCTTGGTTTTAGGCACAGGTTGTAGCAATACCAGCTTCTATTCAAGGAAATTAAGAGGATTATTTGTTGTAAACTGGTGAAAGAAACATCTACCGTGGATTCAGGATTACTACAGCCCATTCTAGAGATAGCACCGTTGGTCCAACAACAGAGCAGTAAGTGGATTGTAAGCTCATTTTTTCACGACAACACAGCATCACCAGGAAAAAATAAACCATTCAGTGTTCACTACAAAACTCCTATTATTCATCTGCTTCCCATGGGCTTTAATAATAATGATAATAACAATAAAGAACAACAACAAAGGATGCCATGTACATAGTAAGCAAGTATGACGACACCTTTTCCGTTACACCCAAATGCTGTTTAGGCATTAAAAATCCAGCCTGCGGAATGTTTTAGTCAAGATGCCAAATATGTTATCTCAAGTGCTGCAATGCAAAGCTACAGTTCCTCTCTTAATTTTAAAATGTCAATAGAAAGTAAAATGCACCTGAGATTCCTAGCAGTAGTTCCAGAAGGCAGGTGATACACGATGCATATGTACACTAGAATAAAAACATCCTTAAAGTGGAAATTGCTATTTCAAAACACGGAAGATAGTGAGCCAAGATTAGATTCACAAGCCTTGAGGAAAGCTACGACTTGAGAAAAGCAAGCAAACCAGTTTTACAGCTCTCGGTAGCTCAGGCAATAGCTGATATAATAAAAGGCATGTGCAAACCAGGATGATAACGTGGAAAATAAGCTGAAAAAAGCCCCAAAACCTAGAGAAAAAAAACCAACCTCAAGGCTGAAGTTCTATACCAGCCCAGATAATGGACATTTTAAAAGCTCACGGACTCATTCCATGTCACAACAAAAATTCCATTAACCTGCCAGAGGAGCTGACACGACAATTTCATTTGATACAGGATCCAATCTATGTTATTGGCAGCAGAATCTGCTGTAGGTAATGCAGTCAATAAAGCACAAGTAAAAAGGCTATGAAGATTAGCAAAGAGCTAAAACCCAAAAGATGAACAGAAGAGAGAATGATTCAAATACGATGGCAATTAAACAGAGCACTGAAAGGAAAGTCACAAGCCCAGAAAGCCTCCCTTTAACAGACAGCACGAGTGATGCTTCTACCAGCTGTTCAGACCCAGCAGAAATCCTGTTTTATTAGGCCTTCAGTTGCATTTTTCCCATTATTGTGGACAGACATCGAATCTAAGGGATAAACTTACACCTGGATTTAATTGCCGCTATCTTAACAAACCAGATGTGCGCATACTGAAACCTGAAATTCAGCGTATCGCTGCGGACGGCACAGGAGCAAGCTGCATCTACTTGAAATGGGCAGCACGAGGTTTAATCTGAAAATGTAATTCATTGCAAAGAAGGGAGGGAGGGATTTCAGCTGGACTGAGGAAGAAAGGCCATTTTCTTCATGGGTCGTCACCAGTCCCTGACCCCTTCTCCCTTCCTGCCCATGCTCACCTTCTTGCCCACTGTCCCCCGAGTGATTCCTGCTGCTTTCGTGCTGTCTGTGAGCAATTCGGGCCAGAGGCTGTCTCTTATTAGATAGATCCCACAGAGCAGCGCAGCCAAAGGAGAACGTCTTGGTGATGGCCTCTTGGCATCACCATGTATATCCCTCAGAAGTCTTGCAAGGTTTAAAGGAGTGCTACGGGCAGAGGTTAGTTGATCCAATCCCATATTCACCAGCGTTACCTAGATTGAACGCACCTCGCCTTTCCCAAGAAGCCTGTTTTTCTACTCACCCAAAGACTGTCCTTAATTTGTATCCCTGTATTGTTTCCTCTAGTAACACTTTACTTTTTATCCACACTTTGAACCTCTGCTGCTTCTGTTAAGGGCTCTAGGAGACCTCAAATCACGCTCGTTACAGCCAGACCTGTAAGCACAATTTATTAGAATGGAGGGCTCACACTGCAAGAGCAAGACCAGTCCGACACTGTAGGACCCCACATACGTTTTTACCGACTCCACTGATCTATCCTTTCTAACACTATATGTATAGAACTAGAAGTATTAAATGTGTACAGTAACACATTTCACTGGTATTTTAACTACGAGACAACTATAGGCACACTTTTCCAGGAGCATTGTCACATTAGATAAAAATTCTTAAATCACATCATTAGGCAATTATTGTATAAAGGAAAACTGACAATAGGACTTAATTTCAAATCTTGTTTTGAATTTATAAGCAAACAAAATCAAGACCACGCAGCCTGAATGCATTTATTCCAGAACTGCCATCTAGGGCATTCTGAATTCGCTACAAGAGGAAACCATGAAAAGCAGAAAGGCTTTTTGATTACACAACAACGTTTTAATAGAATACCGATGGGTAGGAAAATGTTATGAAACTTCCCAATGGAAGTAAAGATATGAACCCTGAGCAAATAGCCCTAAATAAAACTAACAAGCGTATTTTAAAGCTCTGGCTTGCCATGCAGAAGTAACCTCTTAGCGAGGCTGGTTAACTTCCGAACTTTTAATACTACTTCTTGCTTCTTCCAAACACCAGCTAACTTTGAAAACTGAACTGAAAATAAAACAGATCTCAGCAAGACTTTACTGGTGCTTCAACACAAAGCAATTTACAACTGAAACATCTATTAACGTCCACCTTGCTCCAGCCAAAGAGGTGACAACTGTAACAAATGCTGTGCTCTGGCCAGCCCTGCAGTACAACTAATGAGAAGCACCGCAGCAGCCAGGCTTTTATATAATCCTATTTTTCAGAAGAATGCCTTGCAAGGCTAGCACTTTCATTGTTTTTCCAAGGAAGTTTCCCCCTCTCCTACTCCAGCATCCCTCTTGTCTCCTCACATTCAGCAAGCTGCAGCAGGCAGGGGACATGCCAGCGTCCTGCAGCCCCGGTCCCCCACCAGGAACCAAGGTACACCCCACGCCACCGCCAGAAGGAAACACATGGAAGGGTATCAGAAGGAGTTAACCGACTCCCTACAGAGAGTACAACGACTTACAAACTGTTCTTGCAGTGGCATGAAGTGCTGTAAATGAAGTCCAAGCGGCAAGTGGCCAACAGAGCAATTTAACCCTTCCTGGGCTGAGGTGCCTGCAGATACCAGCCCAATGCCACCGAAGCACTGCGATGCCCGCGGGTTTTCCCTCACAATAAGGAGCCCCACACGGATTTGTGTTTTCTCACCCACATCTACAAAACTTGGAAGAAATGAGCAGCTCCCTCCATACAGTTTGACAGGTCTACCAACATTAATTTGCTTAAATCTTTAGGGCAGTGCTAGTCCTCGGCACTGGGTTCAGTCACTAACAAGGACAACGCCTGACCATCGCCCATCACTGCTAAAGTAGTTTCTACCTCATCTGGGTCCAAAACACTATTGCTAAACATTACCTATTAGCACCTGTGGGCTTTTGATTCCATGCAACACTGGCAAGCCATAAGGAAGACAAAAATTCCTAATTATCTCTTGTGTACATCATTAATAGGTGGGTGGGAGAAGATGACAGAGAAAGTAATACCTGTAATTTATTCCCCCCACGTAGCAGCCGTTAAGCACACACTTGGGGAAAGACACAAGCCCAAGAACATGCACGTCTCTAACAGACATTACGTGCAAACTTCCCCATGCCTGTTACCAGACTCTTGTGAGTTGAACTCTTGCAAACTCTTCTTTTAGTGAAACAGGTTTCTCTATGAATCTTTTCAAAAAAAAGAACCTTTCATGGGTATTAATTTTGCAATGATTATATTCTAAGCATGCTTTATTCTAGTGCAGAGCACTGAGAGCGTAGGGATACAAAGAAGAGCTACTCTTTATTGACCACTATTTACTCTAGACCTGTTGAAGCCTTAAAAACCCTAATGTTCCCCAAACCATTAGAGACTGAATGTTTAAACTGTGGTACAGCTGTTGTGGGCACTACTGGCTCGTGTCCAAAAGACCAACTGAAAGGAGAGAGTGTTACGTTCTTCGTTTTAAATGAAGAAGTCTTTTGCAGGCCAAAAAAAGTGTACTGGAGAAAATGGACTTTAAAAATAAGACCAGTTTATGCAGAAACTGGCCCGCAGCCACGGATTAGCCCCTGAGGGCTTTCTCTCACAGCTCCAGATTGTACTACCACAGCCCAGAAAACGCAGCCCCGCAAGCCTCGTGAAAAGCAATCATGGACAAGACATGTCGTATGGCAGGCTTCAAAATGCCCTAGATGTGCTTTAAATACAAAGCCAAGCTAATTAAAAGCTCGAAAGATGGCTAATGTCACCTAACTCCCGAGCACCTCGGGGGGAGGACGAGCATGCATGCAGGTCCCCCTCTGCAGCTGGAGCAGCGCTGCTCTCCTGTGGGAGTAACAGCCCCTACCCTGCCCCACAGCTCTGCTGCCAAAACTGCAGGATGCTCGCCCGCATCTCCGCCTCGCTCCTCCTCCCAGAGATGCAGCTGTAGCAGTGCAAGGGGGCAACTCCTGTTGGTTGGTTGGAAGTGAAATGAAAGATGTTTTTACCCACATCCCAAGTAACTGTATGAAATAATTGTAGCTGCACTAACACAGCTTTGCCACTTTGGAGTGATTAACCAAAACAGAGCAGTTTTCTGGTTTTTAAATTACTGATATAGGTAAATTGATAAAATATTTTGCACCTAGATCCCATGGGAAGGAGCAGTGGGTCTTACTGCTGACTTGCCTATGGTGGAGGGGGAGATCGAAGTGACCTCCCTGGATACAACTCTGTGTATTCAGGGTTCTTATTAACGATGATCTTTTCATTTTAAATCCCAATGCTTTACGACTGATCCCACAGCTAACCACTGACATGACTGAAGTCACTCTTAGGCAGAATTATTATGGTGGAGACAAACACGGGGAAGTAATGGATAAACACTCATTTCCAGTGAACTTGGCCACTCGATCATTCCTGTAACCTCCCCAGTTGCCACTACAGGAAAGGATGCAGGAAACACCACTCGGCACCGGGAGGTCAGACTTCCCTCTCAGCTGACAAGCAAAGCCCCGAGCTCTGCAGAGTGATTAAACGATGTGATTCCTCAGATGAGTTACTTCTCGCACAAATTTCATCACGTACCACTGGTTCCCATTTACTTTGTTTCATAAGCTAGAAAGGGGTAAGAAAATCAGCTGGGCATCCCAAACAGCCTACTCAAAATTTCCATAGCAGACTGCTGGAGAAGCAGAGGCAGATCCAGCTGTGATATACTGCGACCTCTGAGTGCAATAACTCCAGGCATGTTCTGAAGCAAGAGCTTTATTTTGTACAACACAATTGGCTCTTATACGATACTAAGCGAAACAGCGCCTGTCTCACTCAAGAGCCTCGCGGTGCCTTCTGCACCGCTCTCCTCTCCAAAGCAGTCAAGAACAGAAGCCAAGTATCTAAGGCAAGTTTCAAGCACAGCAAACTCAAGGTCATTGAATTCCCAAGGAATCTGTAAATTAGGAGAGTTACTGCTCGGGTTCAATCTTTTGTTAACAGTACCAAGTAGCTGTTTAATTAAACAACTGCCCTTCTCCCAACCCTTTCTTGTTCAAGCAAGTAGAAGAGCTTAAAAATTACTTATTCATTTACAGTTTCTCAAACCAAGTAGCCTTTAAAGTATTTGCAGCTTGGCAACAGAAAGAAGAAAACCTGCAAAAATGAATGTGTCTTCAAAACTGGCATCATGTACTTCACCTCTGAACCTGAGCTTGACGATCTCATTACCAAAACCTACACGTGGGAGCAATCCACCGCACTCGCGAACCGAGATCCTCCAGCTATGAAGCAGAGGAAAACTTCCCTCCCCCTGACCCTGCATGAAACTGAGCTTCATCCTCCTGCTCTAAACAAGGATACAGGATCCTGGTCTCCTCTTAGTAACGCAGCAAGGATTACTTCCTCAGGTCTCCCCTATTTTGGATAAGGGGGACAAGCTGTATTAGACCTGGTGTGTACAGAAAAGAAAGACTAATGCAATCACGCAACGCTCTCAAAAGAAGGCGGCTGCCCATTCAGTGAAACATCCTTCCCCTTGGGTGCAGCTGACACAAAAACTACACAGGTGCCATTGTGCACTCCATGGAGCCTGGAACTGCTTCTCTAGAGACACAGATTTATGTTTTTAAAGCAAAAAGCAGAAAATAACCTGAAAGCATTTTGTACCTTAGGAGTAACCAGATAAAACAGAGCGTGCCGTTTTAGGATATTTGGATTTAACTGTGCAGACCTTAGGAGAGCTGGATGGAATTGCAGCATTTTCATCCAAAAGGTTCTGATTTAACAGAAACAAAACCAAATAAAACGCCACTAAATATTAACATATGTTCTATGCTACAGCTATTAAAGAAGCAGAACATCATAGGTGCTAATGACTAATTATCATTGCTATTGCTCGAGAAAGTGTGCTCAAAATTTGTTTCTAGCATGATGTCAAAATTACGAGCCCTGGTGCACACTGCTGTTCTGCACATGGCTCTCCCTTGCTGAAGTTAAAGCTTCGACCCACGGGGCAAATGATTCAGCTCTCCCACTCCAGCTGAGAGGGACAGCCTCTGCCCCAGATCCAAACAAAACCAGGGATACAGTGACTCGCTGCTGATCTGTTCATTTCAAGGCCAGACTCAGGGGTGATGCCAAATTACTGGCCCACCGAATAGACAGCATCCCGGGATTTCTTTTCCTTGTTGTCAACTCCACACTTTAACACTCCGCAGTACAGGCACAGCACAAGAAAAACTTGGTTTTCATTAGGAATTTCAACAGGCCCATGAAAGAAAGAGCCGCAGCTTTGGAAGTGTGTATCTGCTCTTTCTCATGCAAAGCGCTAAGATTTCAGGGGAGCAGCACATGACCCTTGGAGGGTAGTTTCTTGGAGATGATGAGCAGAAAGCTTCTGATACCCTGGCAAGTATTTTTTTGGATGCTGGAAACAGAGGGATGCAGTCTCCTCAGAGCAGACTATAGAAAAGACGACCTCTTCTTGGATTGCTCTTTGATTTTCCACCATGTGTTTTCAAGAGGCAGTAATGTAATCATTCAGAAATACTTTTATCCATGGAATTCAAAGATCCCTATTTGGGAGCTACTTTCCACATCCAGTGGTTTTGTAGGAGTTGTGAGCCATGAACACGATGAACCTTTTTGGTCTCAAAACACTTGGCAAGGCTACCATAAGCTGCTGCTTACAGGAGGGTGGAAAAGAAACCCTCTGCTTGGAGAAACTTCAGCTGCAGTCTCAGCATCCACTCATCATCTCAACAACAGCCCAACACCAGAAATAAAGCCGGAGCAGCGTAGCCTCTCTGCCAGACTGGATGGGGAGTGCAGTGATTTTGTAGCACACACCAGCCCATGTCTCCAGGTCTCTGCCAACACCAGATTCTGCAAGAACCCTGGGGAAAAAATCGGCCGCAGTGAATCCAGCTGCAGGATCCAGCCCCTTCAGCCTTGCCCACATCACCAGCACAGCTTTCTTTTGATGCAAGGTGTTTCAGGAACCCCCACCCCTGAGTAGGGACACAGTACCATATATAGAGACAATGTCACGGTAACAGGTCTGGGCTGAAGGACAGTACCAAGGCAGTCACACCACTGCAAAGCTCTAAATCTCTCTGAGCCTTCACAGAAGATTACTGTGAATTTAATTAGGCAAAGACTTGGCCTCACAATAGCTACTGTTGCAGTTCCTTCCCTGGGTGTAAAAAGGTGGGGTGTATTTAAAAAAAAAACATTAATTTTCAAGACTTTTGGCACTTCCAGCCTCAGGAGCACCATTTTTGATGAGGAAGGATTTGATGAGGGAGCTTTTTTATGGCAACAGGCCCACTTGCTGTTTCTGATCCCTCACAAAGACTCATGGCAGGAATACATCTTTTGGGAAGGGGCGAGAGGGGAGCTGGGAATGCTAAATAAAATCCCCAAGACGAGGCCAACTGCTGAACTGCCTGTGTCAAAGCTGTGGCCCTTCCAACCTGCAGAGCCAGGAACAGCCTCAAAGGGACAGAGCATCTTTCCTAACTGCATTTAGAAATGTCTGCTTTACGCTTTCCTAACAACCGATGGTAAAACCACTTCTCTGCCAGCAGCATCAGTATCGGCTAATGAAAACAGACAGAAAACAGGGAATATATTAGATTTCTGATTTCTCTGCTAGCAAGCCCTCCTCCCAGCCACCACAAGAGCTGCTCCCATGGATGCTGCTGCGCTGTGCCTCTGCCAGGCAAGCTGCTAGAAGGAGGGACGTTGTTCAGGACACACTCTTGAAACCTCACCTTGGCTCCTTTCAAATCGGTGGTGACCTGTCCCTAGGAGGTGGCAGCTGCACACCACCTCATGCTGGCAGCGATGTCTGAAACACCGAGCAAGCCAGCATTTTAAAACTTTGAGAGTGGGCTCATTCCATCCACTTGGTCTTGCTGGGTCTACACGGACAAGCTGGATCAATGCTCGGCTCTGCTCACGTTTCACCGGAGTCACCCAGTTTGCAAGAGCATAAAGGACAAGGTGAAGGCTAAACTGGTGCTGTGTTAACAGGATGGCACAGCCGTCTCTCCTCCAGGCTTGGATTTTAACAAGTGCTCCACCACGATGCTCACTGCTTTTTCCAGGGTCGTGCTGAAACAGCCAATACTTAAGGCACTGAACATCCATAGCCCCTCAGCAGAAAGGGCACGCAGCAGCTCCGAGCTTGCAAGAGGCGGGGAGCTCCATGGGAATTCAGCTGACTTCTTTCAGATGAACAGTCACCCCCGTCTGGCCGCCAGCCCTGTTAGTAATTCAGCACGGTATGAAGGCCACTGGCCACCCCAGGTGTCCCCACTACCCCTCCAGCTCAGCAAACTTAGGAAGAGCCACTGTGGCTGAGCACAAGGCACCGGGCCCTGCGATTAACTATATATCTGCCCCCCAAAAGCAAAAAGCTTCTCAGCAAAGACCACGGTCTCCGTCTGCTTGCCACAGCGAGGCTGCCTGCCTTTGTTGGCCACCGCTGAAAGCTGGCCTGCTCTGAATGGGAGGGGAGCCGGCAGCACGAGGCAGCGCTGGGTTTCCTGCTTGGGACTGCTGTCAGCAGGACACCCCTCCCAGACATCCAGCAAAGAAGTGGGAACTCACTCCGCAGTTCTCTGGCTGCTTCTCCTAAGTTAAGCTGGATTTAAGAGAACATCTCCTTTTATTCCTGTGGGTGGAAAATAAGAACAAGCTATGGTATTCCTTACAAACTCCGTGCAGAACTGGTGCCCAGTATGTAACATTTGTGACACAGGCAATGGTTCCACTGCTCCTCTTTCACCAGCCTGCAAGCTCAGATCGGTTCTTCATCTTCAGTCTGGTTTTTCAGCTGAAGCCACCATTTCTGGAGCTGGTTTGAAGACTGTCTACAAGGGCCTGGACTCAATCACCAGCTTGTTTCACATGGGGAGCAGTGCAGGATGACAACTTCCAGCATTCACTAAAGCTGCGCAGCATTGTTCTGAAGTGTGCATTTTAAGCGCGTGCTTTTTTTTTTTTTTTTTTTTTTTTTTTTGCCAAAAGAATTGTTGAATAATTGCTCAGAGGAGGGGAGGGAAATAAAGCCACAAACCCTTGTTTTATGTGGAGAAGCCACATGTTTCAGTCAGCCCATGAGGATCCTATAGCTGAGCCCTGGCCCTGGGATAACACAGCTTTAGGAGGTTGCAATGGTAAAGAGCGTCATGCGGTAACGCCGCTGCTGCAGACAGAATTTCCACAGTGAGATGTCACGATTGCGAAAGTGTTTTTCTTGCGCTCATTGCACTACCACGCAAGCCTGCCCACTACTCTGTGCTGAATTTAAAAGCAAAATCTATCCTTTGTCTCATTGCTGGAAAACATATGTACACCGTCCAGTGTAGACGTGGCACTGCCAAAACCGTACAGTGACAAGGTCTCTGCCTCAGTCCTGCCATCTAAAATACCTGCAATACACAGGGGGGGTCAGCAGGGGTACTATGCCCATTCAGAGGGCAGATGATCTCTCAAAAACTTGACTTTCATGCCCTGTATTGCAAAAGCCCCATAAATTGTGCATTAATAGCTCTAACCACAAAGCTCACCTTTTTTATTACTTGCTTCGCTGAAGCACAAGGGATAATACCTTTAAAATAAGGCACATTTTAGGGAGAAGTAGCAACGTGCTAACGTAAACTGGAGCCTCATTTGGATCAGGTTCGCAGAGCGAGCGCAGATTCAACACCCCAGAAAGAAAAGCAGTGAAAGAATGGAAAAGCACAGCTGCACATATGCAGATTTGGGACCAGCATGCTCAGAACTAGAAGAAAGGCAACATCTTTCTACGCAGCCACAGCTTTTATTGTCCTCTTGTCAGTGGAACAACTTTCTCATTATTAAAACGAGCTGTCAGGCAGACTGGCATTTCCCTCCTCACAGTGTCCAAGTTAGCCCGTTCGTTCAAATATGGTTAAAGATTTTGTATAGTGTTGCTGGCTAACTGTATATGGTCCGAGGTTTTCTGGAAGTTTGCTGTCTGGCACAGTTTGGAAAAGCAACAAGCAGCGCTACTCTGCAGCGCTCTGTAACCAAGTGCCTCTTGTATTACACACGGTCTGTCAAACTACGGGGCTCACCTCCGAGCGGGTGGGTTTAAGCTTTGCTGATGTACGGCATCCGTCACGTAGTTTTGACAAAAAGAATATTCAACTGTTGCTTTTGTAATGCCCTAAATTAAAGCAGATGTCCATATCAATAAATGCAGTTACGCTGAGTGTAAATGTATTAGCAGCCATTAGAAATGGAAAGGAAAAAAATAAACGCTGCCTCAAATATTCCCAAGCTTGGTGAAGGATTTGCTATTCACACAATGCACTGAAATCTCTTTTGAACATCAGCCACACACACATGAAGAGTTTTCTGGTCCCTTTGTAGGGTTTTCTTTGCTCCTTTGCTTCTGACCTGGAGGACACTTCATTCTGCTGGTTGTGACCAAGCTGCCACAGGTGCAGTTTTGGGAGAGTGGATCCAGCTCCAAAACTTGTGCCTGTTACCTGCAGCCACTGCTGCTTGGTCCCTCCATCCCTGCACCCAGCTAGTGTTTTCTTTCCCTCTCCCTTGAACGCTGCAGCCCTTCCAGTTTTGGAAACCAGGCAGCTTGGAGGAATTTTAACATTTTCATTAGTGATTTCCCCTTACCCCGTCAACACTTCTCATCATCTGGGAGATGGAGGCAATGGGAAGAGCAGGGAAACATGGAGATCTTCTGGGTGGTCAAAGTCCCATTGCTTCAGGAAAACTTGTGGGTGCTGAGCACAACGGAGAAAGGCAGGGAAGGAGGAAAAGCCATTGCTGAGAAAGCAGAAGCAGCTTTAGCCAACAGATGGAGAAGGCTGGTGGAGTTAGCAGCTTCATTCACCAGACAGCGATGCCTTGTCTTCTTATGACCCATTTTTAGTTGTTGATCGAGGACATTTCAGGGATTTGACTCATGAATAGCAAATGACTTATGCTGGGTTTGCCAAAAAGCCTTCTCCTTGCTGCAGGAAGGCAGGGCTGCTTTGAAGTAGCTCCCGAACCAAGACAATTTACAGCCTGACAGCTTAAAGCTGCATTGAAATGGGTACTCCCTTCCTCGGGGTGTTATAAATCGCCGCGGTTCAGACGCAGGCGGGCCACTGGCCCGGGAGGGCAGGGTGCATGGATGGGGACTGTGTTCTTCTGCTGTCCCACGAAGGCACGTCCACGAGGGAGCCAGAGCCCTTCAATGGGGCTTTCAGAGGGACACACAGGACTACTTTCTGCTGCACTTTCCTTAGTACTCTTCTGAGATATACTTGTATCATCTGAACTGCAGGTTGTTCCCGAGTTCAGTGTGGTTTTGAGCCGGAGCTAATAAGGGCTCTGACGTGAACCCAATGAGCAAATAGGTGCGCTCCCAACTCACAACCGACAGCAGGCTTTAAAACCGCTACTGAAAGCAAGTTTTTGCAAACAGGCTCAGCTGGCGGCAGAGAGACATGTTCCCCACTGCTGACTCAGCCCTGGGGGTAGCACCTTGTGTCAGAAAGCAAAGTAGACACTGACACACTATTTGCATCTTAAAATAGCAGTACCGTTCAACACAGCTCATCTGGCAGGGCCTGGAGGCACCCAGAGAGCTCAGGGTGGGAGGAAAGCTCTCCCGCCGCTCAAGGACATCTGTCAAGGACATACTCTATAGCAACAACCTGATTTAGGAGGCCAAATCCAGCACTGTTAGTATTTTTCTCTAAAGCCTACAGAGCTACGCATGTACCCCAGGATTCTCACCCCTCATTTCATGCCTGTTTTGCCCATCGCTGTTTGGGTGTTTTTTTAAAACCAAAGCGCCAGCGGGTCAGCATGCAGGGAGCTGGGCCATGCTTTTCACCAAGCCGTGCCGCTGCCGCCTTTGCCTTGTCTTGATGCGAATGCCAAAGTCAAATACAATCCACCCACCCGAAACAGATGTTAGAAACCTGCCTCTCCCTCTTCAGATGTCCTCTGAGGTCTGGCCTCCTGTCAAACACCCGAGGGGATACTTTTCTTTGTTGTTTTTAAGGCAATGATAATATGTTCAAAGGCTTTTTTCTGTTTGGAGAAGGCAAATCTACACCTGGTCCAGAAGTGCTTCAATACACACCAGTGAACAACAACCCTCTGTCTCTCAGGGAAGTTTGACCTCTTGACTTGCAAAATGGTTGTTTTCCACCTTCACAGAAATTTTAACAGCTAATTCAGTAGTTCCACAGGAACACAGGTGACAAACTGAGCCTAATCTATTCAGTGTGCCATCCTTTGATGCATCAAACTGTCAAAAGAGAACTTTTATTTTCCCTTCCCGAATGACATTTGTTTCTACAGGTCTTTAAGTCAGAAGAATACAGAGATGATCTCCTGGGCATTTTGTTCTTCATGGAAACAGTGCATCATTATGATAATTCCCACAGATAAAAAAAGAGAAGCAAAGGATGGGAAAAGACGGAGGGAGAATGCATAATGGCAGACCAGAAGAGGCAAGCTTACAGCACCACTGTGTCATCTAACCAGTACTTTTTAAGCAAGATCCTCCTTTTGGGTACGTTATGTCCTAAAAAACCCCCAAAACATAACAGCCGTCTGTGTTGCGCAAAGATGAAAGATGGAAAGCATTATGCTAACTTTAAAATGCAGCTTGGGGGCCTGGTGCATCACAGACTGTTTAGTATTAGCGTTATCCAGAAAAGCACTGAAAAACGCATTGCAGGATATTGAAGAAATCTATATCCGGATATTAAAACTAGTATTCAGTAAACTGCTAGGAGTGACTACCACAATATGGTCAGACCACAAGCTTAATGAAACCTAGGAAATAAAGCACCATGACTAATTTGAAGCACATTAAAAGAAATCACATACAAACTCCACTAAATCCATCAACCCAGAAAGAACACTACTTTGCCTTACTTAGGATGGGTGAGCAGACAGACAGATGTGATTTACACAACATGCTGGATTGCTCATTATGTTGATTTTCAACAAAAGTACTGCCTGTTCTTGAGGTCTGGGATTTCACACTCAGAAGATTTCTAAGGAAAAAGGTTTTATGGCTGGAATTGAAGTGATATGGTCCAAACCTAAGGACCCAGCACACTCGGCACCTGCCTGCTGCTAACTTCCCATCACACAAAGCACTGTCCTCTTTGACAGCAAGGACGAGTGTCCAGTTTTTTTGACCCACTGGCAGAGTAACAGCATCATCTTAGCAGATGTAGCGTGTTATTTGCAATGAGTCAAGAAGCAGGTCAAAGCAAGCCTTCCACACACACCCTAAAAACCCAGCTTCCTGGGCTCCTTGCAGGTTGTTTTTTCTGTAACGTAACCCTCCTGCCCATTTTGAATGAGAAAGAAACCACCCAACTCATTAAATGTCAGCTTCTCAATTTTGTCAAAGGGCTAAAATACACTGGAAAAGTAAACCAACCCCACAACATCAAAAGCACGCATCAAAACATAACCCTATCCAAAACACCCTTCTTATCTTCATCCTCCAGACAACGCCCACTTGGTACTGAGACTGGAAACTGTCCTGAAAGGACATTTCCCTGAGCTGGTCTGCTCTGCCCTGGTTTTGCTTTATGTGCCGTAAGAGAGCAACTAGACAGGCATCAGATGGTTCACGGGCATGAGAAAGTGTGCAGTAACAACAGCCGACGACTTGCTCAAGGTGGCAGTTGGAGCTTTATGAGCTGCAGGGGATCATACAGCAGTTCTGCACAGAGACCATGTTAGATAGGAAGCGGTGTGATAAATGCCAGCCTGGAAATTTCCTTACAGGAAAAGAGATATACTGAAGACTTGAAAAGAGCAGAACACAGTAAGGGGTTAGAGTTTATGAGAGTAGTTGGGACTACTGCTAATAATTTGCGCTCTGAAATGCCAGAAACAGTGAACCGCGTGAACTGACCAAGAAGCAGGTTTGTAAGAAATGAACCAATTCATGTCATTGCTGAATGATGTCAAATCTGAATGTCAAATCCACTCGCACTGTGAGTTAGCCAGCTCTATATTAGGTTTTTTTCCTCACTTGCAAGTTACAGAAACCATTACCCTGACATAATGGTTAAGGTTTTAATAGCATGAAACTTTTGGTCATAACCATGAAGAAAAAGAAATAATAATAACAAGCTGTAAGCCTCAGTGGCAAACAGAAGAATGTAATCTTTAGTCTCTTGCCCACTAAATAATTATGCTTACATCATGCTAAAATGAAAGTCTACGTTGTGCTTTCTGTTATTAAAAATACAGAGATCAAACTGTCCATATACATGGAATTATAAATCCAAGTCGTATATAACCCAGACCAAAGTATGTAATCAGGACATAACAAATGGAGTTTAATACTCAGAGGAAACCACAGCTCTGGAAGACATTTAAAGGAATATTTCCATTTTCCTAGGTACTATATCAGGTTCTTGGCCAGACATTTTTGATTGCACTGTACTAAAAATATAGTCCTAGTTTCAGAAGACAAAAATTTTAGAGGCATGATGAAATGTGAAAGGTAATTGCAACGTACCACTGAGCTATTTTATTACATTATCTAACATCTTTAAAGAGTAGATTAGCTCACAGCGCAAACATTCTGGTTTCCCTGATGTTTAAGTCCTGGCGTTGACACAAGCAGCAGAAACAACCGTGCCCGAAGATGGGGGAGTGGTGCTAGTGAGCTTCTGGAGCAGGTTTCCTCAGCAGAACGGGCAATGCTTTCCATCCAAGAACTACGTGGAAGAGCTACAGCCCCTTTGTAAATGCAGTCCGGGAAGATGGCTGGGAGAGGTCTGGGATCACTTGCCAAGCCCTCCTCAGCAAAACTGAAATAGCCAAACAGTTACCGGCATCACGTGGGTCTTGCTGCAGACATAAACCCAGGGGGAGCCGGCAGAAAAGCTGTGGGAGGGCCCGCAGGAGCCCACAGCCCCACAAAGCACACACGCTGGCGGCCGAGAACTGCCTCCCCCCCTTATCTGCCTTCACTTAATCCTAACTCTTTATCTTCCCAGAAAGAGAGGGCACAGTACTAACGTGACAGTATCTTAAGAACTAAGACTGCCCAAAATCAGATATTCAACTCTTAAGAAAAGGTAAAAAGCACAATTCGAAACAGCAGCCGTGGCTGTAACAGAGGGGACTCCCTACACCTGCAACAAGTAACACATTTCAGAGGATGACATTTGCCCTACACAAATCCCTGTTTACCTAGGAAATCCGTAGTTACAATGGCTGCAGTTACACTTCTGCTCTCTTCGCCGTCCCCCCCGTTACGACACGAAGCAGCAGGAGCCCCCCTGCAGCCGCTCTGTGCTCACAGTTCCCTTCCCTTCCTCTGCCCTCTCCGGCTAAAGGTTAGCGCAAGAAATGGCTCCAGTCATCAGACAAAAAGCAGGGAGATCAGCATTAGTCTCTGTGGAGGGAAACAATAATCGCCAAATGAACTTTCGTTTCCTTTGTGCAGCCAGGCTCAAAAATTAAATAACTGCTCCCCTCCTTAAGCAGAGGGTAAACCTCTCGGGAACCTACGTGCAGGTGAATCCAGCACGGCATGGGATGCAGGGAATAAGCAAACATCGCTCAAGAAGGGAAAATGGAGGAGAAACATCAAGGTCTTTAGTTAAAAGTACACAGTAGCTATATGTTACTACCATCTGGTATATGACATAGTTTATTGCTCTATAAAAGCCAATTTTTATCCTGAAGGCTGTTTTCAAGCAGCAATTGAAATGTAGCATTTCAAACGTGATGTTACAAAACTGAAGACTCATTTTAGATGAGATTGAATGAATTGTGTTTTGAATGTTGTTTTTCTAAAAATGTGCCGTCTTCCATAAAAATTAGTCAAAGAAACTACCTCCAGAATACGAGGCATCAATGGTCATGGTCAAGCGTAACCTCATTAGAGGGTGGCCAAGTTATATTTATTTAAAGTGTTATGCACTATGAATTAAACATTTATTTTGTATCACCCAGTAAAATATCTGAACCTCATTTTGGCAGCTGTGCAAATTCTACCCTGACTGCATTGACGACTGACTGTACTTCCTTTGACTTTCATACAGTCTCTCTTCTCGTTTTAAGAGGAAAAACTTAAAAATCAAGAATGCCAAAAATGCAAACATTCATGTATCAGCCCACAGTATGCAAAAGGAGGACGAAAGCAGATCAACCCTCAAGACATCATCTTTATTAAGGTCGCAGATGGAATTACAGCATGATAATTAAAGTCTTTGAAGACTTGGCAACCTCATCCTGTAAGAGTGACTCTTCTAAAAGATCTGGGAACACAGACTTTCCACTCTTGGACTGATGGCTTACATGGGGACCATACTAAACATCATCTTGGAGATCTGACCATCGGTTCCTTTTCCCTGCAGAGAAGGAGCCTCACAGGTTTTGGCCAGATAACCCCTGCAGATCCTCCTGCCCAAAGGGGCTAAAGTTAGAGTTGACAGCCTGCAAGAAACTCATGTCAGCCTGCTATTAATATTTACCCAGTCTGGAAAGTGATTTGGCATGGTTTTAACAGGATTGCAAGACTTATTCCATTTCAAATGCTCTTTGGACCACAAAGCAGAGCAGTGCTGCTATGTGTCACTGTTTTGCTGAATTGGCAGTAGAAACATGCCACTTTTTCTACCTCAGAATGGGACTGGAGGGCAGAATTAGCCTCTGCTACCCGAGGGACCGTGACAGCAGATGACAAACTAGTCAATATAAAAACTCTTAAGAACAAGAAACTGAAATAGGAGCTGTTGACACCTACTTCTCTTGGGCAAAGCAAATTCAACATTACTTCAGCGCCTGGCACACAAAAGAATTGTCACCACAAGTACTGCCCATTGCAGTGTGGTTTTATGATGAAGCAGGAGTAACAGGGTAGGATGTTCTTAAAAAGCACAGGAATGGGAAAGAAGCGGTTGCAAGCGAGACTGCTGGGATTTGCTTCGTTTTCTTTAGTTGAATGGGTATTAGCTTAAGAAGAAAAAAACATTTACAAAGGCCAAGCCAAAAATTAAACACTAGGTGTGGGCAGTTACTCTCTGACAACATGGAAATGAGGTTTCATTATTGATTTAAAGGTGTAATGAGATCCAAGAGCCAAAAACAGGGGCACCACACTGTCAAAGTGGCTAAACTTTTGAACTGCTTCACCAGAATTGTGATAGTGGGCAAGATAATACAGTACTGCCCAGCTACTCAGACTTCAAAATTAGATTAAAAACCTTTTTTAAAAACAAATATATACTTTAAGTAAAGTTTCTGGGAGCTGTTGCATGGCCTCTGTGCACAGAGCATCCCGGCTGCTTAGATGTGACCATCCCACCTGGACTGGAACCCACAAATTCTCTGTATAGCTCATTACTTCACTCAATTGCTTTTATCTTGCTCTGATTTTTCCTACCACTCACAGCCCTGTGTTACTAAACCTTCATTACTAGATCTAGTATTCTGGAGCTTCAGCAGCTGTCCACCAGGATCAGGGAAGATCTGGTGCCATTAAATGTATTTGTGGTAGCAAAAGGTATTGGTGGAGGAGATCAGAGGGGCACAGGTGCTTTGCTCTGAAAAGTTGCTGAGCATCTCACGCCAGACCAAGTCCGACTGTAAGATACAGTCCTTTTTTCTAAGAGGTCTGGCTAGTTAGCCATGCTGATGGTCACTGTTGGTCACCAGAGCTGGTGTTAGGAATAATTCCTATCCCAGGACAGATGGGAGAATAAATCCTTTCCCTACAGTGCTCTCCTACTGCAAAGTGGGATATGCCTCTCTCTGAGGACCACTTAAGCACCTCTCACCTAATCAATCATCTGTCTGTGGAAAAGATCAAGAATTAACCTCTCTCTTGTCTCTCCCTAGCAAAACTGGATCAGACTGAAATTCTTGAGTTAATACAGAGATACCTGAGTGGAACTTAACAGCCTGTGATGCACGCAAGATCAAATGAGCAAAGTCCATGAGGGGACACGACTAAGTGCTCTACAAGCTACAACTCTAAGTGCAAGCACTGCCTGCTTTTCCAATTGCTTATGCTCCATGCAGAAAGAACAGACTCAGAGCTGTGGCTGAAGGCTGCAGCATGGTGGATCTGCATCAGCTGCAGTATAGCTCTGCCTCCCTCCCTGCTACGGGGAGCACGGCACGGTGGTGCCAACCACAAGCATTCGATTTCATAACGAGTAATGGCATGACAGCAGCCAGCTCTAGGCACTGCCGTATGCTGCACCTCGTGGAAAAACCATTGTCAAACACTGCACAAAGCCAGTTAGTTAAACGCTGCCAAGAATCGGCTGAAAGCAGTCACAGTCTCCCCATCAACGTGGACGGGCGACTCCCATGAACCTGCAAGGACACAATATTCCTCCCGGCACCGGCAACTCCACTTGCACATTTTATGCTGCTTCAGTAATGACACTGGTTTGAAGTGATCCAAGCCTCGACCCCAAAGGATAAGTATCTGAGAGCAGGAGCTCCAAGTTAAGCTGTGGGAACAAAAAGTGACTTGGGCTTAAGCAGCATTTTGCTTTGCTTAGGCGATTACCCTGGGTGGAGCACAGCAGCTCGTCCAGATATCCCCGAAAGGCACTTTGCTGTGCAGTACAACTGTATCCTCTGTCAGCGCTGGAGACCAAATAAACCCTAGTTTGATTTTAAAAGAGCAGTGCATAGGGAATGCTGACTCAGGATTTTAGCTTCGCCCCACCGCATCTCAGTACTGCTAGAAAGGTGCTGTGTTCCCACACCCAAAGCAAGAGGATAAGAAAGAAAGAATGCTTTGGGCTATTCCAACAGACAGCAGAAGACACTCAGTGAGAATCTGTATCAGTGCAACACACCAAAACTCAGCAAACTGTCATTAAAATACAGCCTGATTTGTGTCCAGCCAAAACCAGTATTCTCTACAATTTTTTTCCCCCTCTCGCAAGACCTGCCAGCAGCGCATGATGCCTCAGCTGCACTGTGATGTGGGGAAGCTCTGCAGACAGCGGGATGAGCCTCAATAAATGAGAAGCAGCAGGTTCAAACAGGGGGGAAGGGAAGGGATGAGAGAAGGAAGCAGATTACTGGCCGCAGCCAAGGATATACTCATTATATAGAAAGGAGATGAAAAGCTTTACTTAAAGTACCTATGTCAGTTCAATGTATTTATAAGGATTCAAACAAGTCCCACCGGTGCAGAACAGCCCAAAGGAGCTTTGCGTTTGTGTAATTTAATGGCTCTTTGTTCAGTGCAGTCAAAAAGCAGTGGCGGGTTTCATTTAAGTCCCTGGCCCAGCCCTGTGCGGCTTCCACAAGTAAAACAGACATCACTGGAGAGTGCACGGAACTGTGGTGGGGCAGCTTGAATTAAAAGGCTGTTGTAAAATACATTCTCCGATAAGAGCAATTAATGCTATCCTAATGACGTCTTTTCCCAAACTTGCCACTATTATTGCTGGCTGCTGACATGTATAGCCACGAAGGCACTCCTCCCAGGCAAAAATAAGAAACTACAGGCGAGCTGGGGACTTTAAAAATATACTATCGCCAATTTCTTTTCAATTCAGTGTACTGAATACAAGCTATAAAAAAAACACTCTGCAGTCTTTTGTTTTGTGATGTATTTTTATTGCTGGCAAAACCACTAAGTTTGAGGTTTTCTTATTTTATCTTTGCATTCAGTTTTTTGGGGTGGGGTATGCTGGGGTGGTTTTTTTTGGTAATCAAAACGGCAATAGTTTATTATACGCTTTGAGGTTTCCTGCACACAAAAAGAAAAAAAGGCTGTGCTACTATTCCTGTCTCTAATTCAGCGCTTTTGCTTGCTCTGCTGTGGGCAAAACTTCAAATCATAACCAGCAATTTCATCTGCCTCCTAGTTACCAAAAATTACTGCTGCACCCATTGGTGATTCACAGACCGAGAGCGACACACATGCACACACGTTTGCTACCAGGACATCCAACTGAACTAGCAGATGCCTCACAGCTATTATCTTTTGTTCATTAAAACATTAAAGCAAGCCAGCCTAAAAAGTCTCCCCAATAAACTAGCGGAAAACACACATGCACTTTCAAAGGGGTTTCAGGCTGATTAGTTGGAATAATATTTTGATGATACTGGAGCATTATACACCCTTGAGATATGTTATCTGAAATGTACCATTCTTGTCAAAATGGATGTCTCCAAAGGCAAAAATCAAGGCACTTCTATGAAAAATATATCTGCCAGGATATCTGGTTGTTTCTACGGCAGACATGGAAAGGGAGAGAAATCCTTCCAGCATCAGTGTATTTAAACAAAACGCCAGCTCCGGTCAGGCAGGATATCCCTCAGCCTGTCTGGAAGATCATCCTCCGGTGAGGCATGGCTCAGCATTCCCCTCACACACTCGGGGAAGTACTGCCTACCACTGAACTGTATCGCCATCTTACAGCCTTTGCAGAAGAACACGCTCATTTGCATCCCCAGAACAATAGAGAAATTAACGGAGATGACTGCAATTCATACAGCCTTGTGTCTCTAGCAGTGGAAAGCTCAAACAAATTAAGGCTCTGAATTCTGGGCAGCGATTTCAAGCTGGCTCTCTAACATTTGCAACACAAGGGAATAATTAGAAAACATCCATCAGCTCCATTTCCGTTAGAAAGCCCATTTCTGTTAACATGGTGATGAGCTGTCCTCTGCATAGCTAGATCTGCTGTCAGATTATGGTCAATTATTGCTCCTCAAGTATTTCAACTTGAGAACACAGACTTTACTTCCTTCAGCTCTTAGATCTCAGACACACCGACCACACACAATACCCCTCACAGAAAGAGCACCAAAGCCCTGCAGAGCCAGCGGACAGACCGAGCCCCTGCAGAAAACCATTGCAGCTCCCAGGGACATCAAGGAGGGGGAAATGGTCCTTCCGCTAAAAAAATCTCTAGGTACTATAAAAAAAAAAAAACAACAAAACAACACAGAATTTCCACACTGAGCACAAAAACCCTGCAACGCCTCCCTCCTCATAACTGTGAATTCAAACGTTCAGTCCTCTTTTACAAGGAAGCATCCTGCTGAGCCCATATAATGTTTTGAGATCGGTGGACAGCAGAAATACAGGACGCTGCAGCTTAAAACGCACATTTTATACGAGCTGTTCCATGTGATAGCTTGTACACCCCGACGGTTCGCTCCCCACAGAGCTGGCACGACCTCATTTTTAACACACCAAACCAACCTGTCCCCGGTGGGACACAGAAGGCTGCTCAGAAGAGCTCTGCTGTTTTGGCAATGCCTTGAGACTTCAGGCTTTGCATCTCACAGCTGAGAAGATGACTGCCAGTTTCTGGAAATCTGGGTAGGGATCCGTAACCTGACCAATGTCCCCAGCTACACTGCAAGGAAGGTGCCAGGAAAGATTCAATTCAGGAGCCTCAGCAGCATGACCAAAAGGAGACAAAACCTGTTGCCGCCCTGGCAAGGAAAATACTATGATCTGAAGACATGACCAAAGCCTCTTCTGCCTCTGGAGAGCTCTTAGTGAGAAATCATGGGTGGGGAAAAGAGAGGAGAAGCCCATGTGAACGATTTCCCCACTGCACTGCTGCCGTGCAGGCAGTGACAGGGCACACATACCTGCTCATCACACGGCTGGTCTGTCTGCTTTCTGCAGGCTCTGTCTCCATAGTGAGCTCACACCAAACCAGCATCTCCTGTGATGCCTCTTTTTCCCCCCATGTACTAAACTTGCTTTCCAGCTCTTGACAGACACGGAGATCAGCAGCAGTCCCACCTGGAGCATCGAGCAGCAAACAGGTCCAGATCTCCTTGGATCTGGGATTCCCAAGAATGGGCACTTCCATTCAGCACCGTACCTGCGCTGAAAGAGTCACTCTTAAGCCCACTTACTCATTAACTTATTCTCTGGCACAGGAGAGCTCACAACCAATGCACATTTTTTTGTTGTAGTATGGCTGCCAAGGCTAATATTGATATCTGGCCATAATCCTTCCGAACCCCATGGAGGGCTTTGGCAGATCAGCATGTTGCAGCAACAAGGTTTAGGGGTTAATGGGTGCTACATAAAACGCATGCCTTTGGAAGTTTTAAAATGTGTTTCTCCTCAAACGTTATGACGCCACCTCCCACCGTGCCCTTTCCATGCCGTCTGGCTGAGCAGCCAGCTGCAGTGCTGCCCTTGTCCCAGTTTCCCAGTTTGCATTTGAGTCCTTTCCCTCAGTTTTATTTTTTTTTAATTTCATTTTAAATGTTTGTAAGTGCTGGGTTAACTGAAGCTCCCTTACCTAGAAATGGCACCAAAAGACAAAAAAACCCAGACTTTTCTGCCTTTGGAAATAAAAATGGTCTGGCTGCCAAAAAAAAGAAAGAGTTACACCCATGTAAAGCTTTCACTTAAGAAGAATTAATATAGCCAGCTGTTTTTGGATGGACTGCCAGCTAACTACAGTATGAAAAAATTTAAGGGGAAAAAAAAAAAAAAAGAAGACCAGCCCCAAGTCCTGTCCTCTCCCATTAGACTCACTCCATTTTCTAGCTTCTACTGGGTTCCTGTTCAGAGGGAAATCCTCCATCACCTCCGTCTAGACTACTTACCTGATTTTTTTATTGGAAGAAAAAACGCTTAAAATTTATACTCTCAATAAGCTGAGATACAGCTTCCAGGACCATAAGCCTTTCAAAGTACACACTGTAGAACACACATACAAGCTGCATTTTATACAGTTGCAATATTTCATATACATGTCTCTGTAGCATCAACCCTAGCGAAATTCCCTGCTGTGCTATTTTCCTTGCTGACCATCAATTCAAACGTTCCCATCCACAAAATGCTTCAGAAAATGACCCTTTAAAATAGATGGAAGTTGCACGTGCAATTCCTAGCATGACGTACTCTACATACTACAGGATTCTAGCTTGATCTCTGAAACCTCCTACCGAGCAAGCTAAGCTAAAGATCTGTCCAGAAGGATATGTAACCTTGAATATAACGGTTGCTGAATACATAGCCATACTATCACAGCTGAACTCCCAGCCTGGATAATTAGAGATTTTATTCCTTTATTGTACAATTGCAGATTTTATTACAGACTCTATGAATGCCTCTCCTTTAACTTCCCTGGTAATCACTGGCAATAATTAAGCAATGATGATGCAGAAGACAGATATAAGAAGTTTATCGGGAGGGAGTAATTTTGTTTTCCTTTTAAACAAGTCCAGTGCCAGTGTTCATACTCATGAGGTGATATTTTCACAACTGCCCAGCAAAAATACGTGGCACAGGGGAAAAGAAATCCTGGAGAAATCAGACTTTTTTGTCCCCCTTGGCTTTAACACCGAGAAGCAATGCCGAGTGCACAGCTCATTAGCTTGCTTTAGCCTGTGCTACATATGAGGATCTGCTTCAATGTCTTTCCTTGTGTCAACTCACAGTGCAACCGGGACACTCTGTTTTGCCACCTTGACATAAGCGACTTGTATTACAACACAGCGCTGGACAGGCCGTCAGAGGGGCTGACAGCAGCTGGACTTCATTACTCATTTCGTGTCCTCACTTTCCTGCAGCACTGAGCATCCCTCACCTCGGCACTGCAAAGGATCTCGCTGCTGGTCTCTCATCATTCCGTGCTTTCTGCTGTCTGCCTGCTCCCCAGAAAGAGCACTAAGGGATTTTAACATGAACGTGAACAGCTACTCAACCTTTCTTCTGGACAAAGTAGTGAGATAAAGAAGATTCTCTGTATCGGAAATAATTATCTTTAGCAACACGAGCTGAAGGAAAAACATCAAAATGCATCACTTGCAATTAAAAGCTTGCTGACTACAATTTTTCCACGTAAAATAATAAAAAAATTCAGCTCCTAAGTTTCCTTTCCTTCCTCCCTGATTTGGAAGTTTCAAGTTCTGAATAATCATTATTCTGAATAATTCGCCCACAAGCACAGCCCTGAAACTCCTCATAAACTAAGACATCTCAACTATATTCAAAATTCCCAAGTGCTGCTCTAACTTGCTTATCAAATGTCCGATGAAGGCAGCAGCGGAGACAATCAGTCTATGCACTGGTGGCTCAAGCATTACACACTGTTGCTCAATTTTGTCCTGTTTTTCTTTCTAGTTTCCTTCAAAAAAAAGGGCAAGCAGCTGTTCCAGCAGACAGCTCCTGGATTTCCCTCGATGTGCGTCAGTGGTATGATGCATGCTACTTCTCAATCTGGCGGCCATCCTTCAGACAGAAGGAAGTTAAGACCGTGGTCATATCTAAGCTACTGAAGATTTTGGACATAATCTGTAAAATAAGCCAGACAGACAACTTTCCGTGCTTGCACTGTCTAAAAATGAATCACGAAAAGTCACCACACAAGATAGAACAGTTTAAGCCAACCAGTCAAAAATAAAGCCAAAGCAGAACAGCGCTGCCAACGTTACACCACTGTGCCATTTCACATTCAGGAAGGTCTTATAAGCATTTGCAGAGTCTTAAATTAAGCCATCAGTACCAAACTGGACAGCCTGTAGACACGCAGGAACACTGCTCAGCAAAGCAGTGCGGTCAGCCTCCAAGCTTTGCCTTCCTAAAGCCATCTTCTCCTTAGTGCCTTTTACCAGTGTATTTTCAAGCACAGCTTCACCTTTAATTAATACAAGATGTACCAACTGCACAATAATTTCTGCATCCTCTTGCCTCTTCAAAAATATTCAGCCTGAAGGTCAGCTTATCAGTTTCATATTGAAAACCCAAGATAGAGCCAAGAGTGCAAGACACAGCTGAGCTCTGACTTCCTACGTAAAGGAATCAGGCTTTTCAGCCACGCCATGGCACGGCCGGGCCCATAGCAAACAATGGAAATGATTCAAAATAGATTCACACAACTTTGAGGAAAAATCTCAAGAGAAGCAGTGTCTGTCCTGGACCCACTTCTTCCCACACAGAACGACAAACTCATGCTGAAGTCAACAAAAATTTGTCAGATCCTGCAAGGGAAGAATTTATCCCATGAGCCAAAAGAGGAGAAATAGCTGCTGGCCTGCCCTGACAAGGTGCAGCTGACCCAGGATAGAAGCCAGACCCCATATATCCTGACACCAGCTGATAAGCCCTAAATGAAACTATTTTGTCCCAAGCAATATTCTGACAGGGCAAAACCATGTGCTTAGCAGACACTTTCTTTACCACATGCACTGCTGGCATGCTGAGAAACACGCATGAATGTTAACCTAAAAACCTGTTGGGTGTTAACCTGACACACGCAAGAGGTTCTACCTGGTAGTAGTAAGCAGGAAGGACCGCAGTGGAGTATCTATGTCATATGACATGAAAACAAGATCTGTTTCACTTCCTCACCACGTCCTGCCTAAAAATTCAACCCTGACAACAACATCCTAAAGCTGTCTCCAGCGCAGGCAAGCCCACAGAACGTGTCTCACTTCAATCCCTCATGCACCAACCGGTTCCTGCCTGACATTCAGATCAGGATTAAAAAAATGCTCCTACCCATCACCAGAAGGCTCATCACAATTTGGATCTTAATAAAATGCAACATTAAACCCAACACAACCAGAGTCACAGTCACATTAAATAGGTGCAAGTGGCCAAACAGAAAGCCAAAGTTGTAGGCGATTTGGCCTACAGCAGTGACAACCCAGATGTTCCCCGTCCGTGCCTACCTCCCACCTCCTCACGGCATTAGTCACTCAGAAGACATCAGAACAAAGCCACATTCAGGCTTGTCAGATCAGGTTTTGTTTGCTTCAAGACCACAGCAGTAGACAGCTGTTGCACATTTTACCCTCAAGTTTGAGTAAGCTCTTCACAAGATTACAGAACCTTTGATTGATGAAGGATCTCTGAAGGGCTCTAGCCCAAGCTTCTGCTTGAAGCAGGGCTACTGGCACAGCTTTGAACCCTATGAGTTTCATTATGTGGCCGTTGCTCTTTGTACCATCAGGCACTACCAAAGAGTTTGGTTCCGTCATCCTCACATCTGCCCTTCAAATAGCTGTAGGTGGCCGTTAGATGACCTGCTTCAACAGAGGAAACAAGACCAGCTCCCTCACCTCCTCCTTGGAGGTAATCCGTGACTCATGGGTCTCTGGCTATCTTGGTGGCCTTCTGCTAAACTCTCTGCAGTTTCTCCATGACGTTTTGAACTGAGAGGATATTATTTTAGATGTATATCAACAGTGTCAAGCAGAAGTGGTAAGAACTTCCCTCATCCTGCTGGCCAGGCTTCTAACATAGATAATAAACATCTTGCTTTATTTGTTAGAATTGCATTCTGGGCTTATACCCAACCTAATGCCCTTTCCAGCCAGTACTGTCACAGGCATCATTCCACTCCATGTGCAGAATTCTACATTTTTTCCTTCTAAACCCCACAACATTTGTGTCAGCCCAACTCCAAGCTAACTGAAGTCTCTACAAACCTCTAAGTAAAATGAGAACAGTTTGCTTCAAAATACATTTTTTGCATGATCCCCCCCTCTATCCGTCTGAATGGATCCCCACCACCACGTTAAATCCCCTATTGATAACCTATGATACCAGATTGAAGAGTTTCTCCTCTGTCACCCATTTTCCCCATTTAAAAAGCGATAAATACACACACAGATACATGCATAAAAATCTGAGTAACACAGCACTTCCTCGCCTTGAAAGTTTAGGTAATGTTAAGTTTATTGGTAGTCAGACATTAAAGATGCAAAAGTAACATGACAATATTAACACATGTGCCTTCCCCTGAACCAGTGTTGTTTCATGCTTAAAACAAACTGTAGGGGTATTAAATGTATTTAAGGCACAAGGGTTATAAACAATTCAATTTGTAACATTTTTACTGTTAGACTACATACAAACCAACCTTTATGTAATCAGAGAAAAAATAGGGCAGTTTAATCCATAATGTTTTTCTCTGTAAATAGGCACTTAATCAACAGTAGCATCCTGAAAAACCACTTAAATGATCAGATTTGGCAAGGAGAGCCCTGGTCTTCCTTACATTCTCCATTACTTCAGGGAAAAAGAGGAAAGAAAGAAGCACTGGACTTCTTTTGAGAACAGCTGTTCACCTTAAAGGAGATATAAAGAGCTGCTGTTCCGCATCACACCCTCTTTTGTACGCTGGCTGGAGAGCTTCACACTCAGCAGCACAGCTAGGACATGGGTAACAGCTCAGCCTCTTTGCTCTCACAGGCTACTGCATCTGCTGAGAAAGGAGGGGTAACCCCCCAAAACTAAAACAGGGTCGGGTTGGGGGTTTTCTTTTCAAATAACTAATTCACATGCCATGTCAAGCTGCAGGGGAAGAAAGCACAGTCAAAGTTACTGTACACGCTTCCAGGATTGTTCAGCTTCAGACATCTTTGAGTTCCGCCAGTTAGCGCTGAGACTTTTATCTTTTTAACCTCCTACTGCAGCCTTAAGCACTGAGGGTTCAATGAGCATCACCACTGCCACAGATCCCCAGGGACCCCTCAACAGTTGGCAGTCCACCACGGGCTGCCTCTGCATCCCGCTGCGCAACTGCAACCATACACCACATCCCAGCTGAACTGATGCCTTCCAAAGGGCTATCAAGGAGAGAAGCAAAGCCCAGATGTATACATGGATCAGCCCCCCCAAAACCAGGGGATCCCACAGCTGGAGAGGAAAGATTAAAGAAGGGATGGAGGTGGAGAAAACACATCTTTCTCCCTCCTCCACGTAGCATATATGCCCGTCTGGTTTTCCCTGAAGTTTCTCCTACGCTTTTCAAAGCAAGCTCATTTCTGAGTCATACAGGCTGTGCTGGGAGCTGCAGGCTGGAGGTCTGTAGCCCTGTTGCCCCCACACATCCTGCCTGCTAGGGAGGGGACACCATGCTGGGGGGGGGGCTCCAGCCACACAGAAGGGAAAAACCCAGTGTCAGCCCTGCACCGCTGAGCCCTGCGCAGGTGCACCTCCCTGAGCAGTAAGCGTGCTGCTCGGTAAGCGAGGTGCTGGATGCGGTAAGCGAGGTGCTGGATGTGTGCCCCAAAGGGATGTGTTTTGACCTAAAGCTCACCCCAATGTCCTCAGGACATCACCTCTGAGGGCTCCCATGCACTGGGTCCAGGCGCTAACCACCACATCTCTCTGCAAGTCCTTTGTTCTCATTTATGGCCTCTTGGACTGACAGTTGTTTAAAAGCTCTTTTTTCACCTTTTTTTTAAAAAAAAAATAAAGGAAGATGCTGACACTGCAACTGACCACCCAGGCTTTCAAAGCACTGCAGGAGGTCAAAAAGGAAAGTCACCCATCAAACTGCTTGTTATCCTGATCTGTCTTTACAGGAAAGGCAGTTCCCACAATCAGTCCTATTTACTGCAGGCTGTAATTTTGCCTGAATGGCAGGACAAACTCCTTGGGTACCACGCCAGTTGTGTATGAATGCTTTTGAGGCAGTATTTTAAATTAATGAAGATAGGTTTTGGGTTGCCCCCCTGCAAATGTTCAACGTCCATGTGCTAACTAGCAGATTAAACAGACTTGCATGACACTTGCTGGTGCAGACCACCCAAATGCCCAGCCTGATGGGGAAAAAGTCACGCGTGTAATGGTGCTAAAAGAGTAACAGACCTGTAACTTCTAACGTCTCAGCCTCTATCTCAAGACCACAAGCCCCAAGAACAAGTGCAGTTTTACTTGGCACAAATAGGGATGACTGAGCAAGACGCCACATACAAGGAAGCCGAAGATTTCAATCTTTTCGGAAAATCTCTGCCTTAGTAAGCCAATGACAGAGAACATATGGCTCGCAGCCATATTATTTGTTTTAGTTTATTATGCATAGCACAATACACACAGTAACAAGTGTGTGTCAAGATGTGGCCCATCAAATGTGTTGAAAACATTTACTGGGCCATTAGCAATGAAAAGGTTCCCTGCCCTTGTATTACACAGATAGAGGTTTACCGCATGCAACCCAAATTTAAATGTATTGCCCAATTTGCAGCCAACAGCCTCGAGTCTCAGATGTTTTATGAGCAAGTAACTTGGCCTCCTTGTCTTAGATACATGTAAGCAGTTTCAACTGGAGTTGCATTTGCAATTGCAAAAGGATTGCATTTTCCATTGGTTTAGCAAAAGGTAAACTCCAGTCTGAAGGCCATTTAAGACACTTCAGTAACTGTAACAGAATGAATGAGGCAGGGAGGGACCTTTAGAAATCATCTAGTCCACCATTCTGCTCAAAGGAGGGCAGCTTAAGCAGGTCACTCAGGACCCTACCGAGCTGGGTTTTGACTGTGTTCGAGGATGGAGACTCCACAGCCTCTCTGGGCACCCGGTTCCTGTATGTAACCACCTTCATAGCAATGAAGTTTTATCTTATGTTTAAATGTAATTTCCTGTATGCCAGTTTGGACCCACTGGCTCCCATCCAGTCAGTGAGCACCACTGAGAAGAGACTGGTTCCATCTTCCTTACCACCCTACCAGGTATTTACACATGTTGATGAGATCCGCCCAAGCCTCCTTTCTCCAGGCTGAACAGCCCCAGCTCTCTCCGCCTCTCCCTGTACACCAGGTCCTCCAGTCCTCCCAACTTTCTTGAGGCCCGTGTATAACTGTGTCTCGCTTGTACTTGGGAGCCCAGCGCTCCAGATGTGCCTCACCAGGGCTGAGCGGAGGGGAAGGACCACCCCCTCCACCGCCCCCGACCTGCTGGCAATGCTCTGCCCAGTGTGTCCCTCTCCTGCTGCACTGAGCTGTTAGAAAAGTCCACCAGTGCGGACACCTGAAAGGTCCTGGTCTTGGTGTGAGGGAGGTACAAAGCTCCCATCAGATACGGATCAGAAAATCGGCCTAACATTGTAAACAGTGTAATTAAACGGGCTTTGAACCATTGAAGGAGGAAATAACACTGTAAAAAGCATAATGACAGTGTTAGCACAGCAATTACTGTTTTCAGACTTAGAAGGAAAAAGCAAAGTAACTAAGAGTGGACTGGTCAAATCAAAGCTTGAGACAGCATATTTAAAAAACCCTCAAACAACCTTACAATTGTGTCACTTTGAATTTACATTCTCTCAGAAGATGATTACAACCTTTCGATTTCTGCAAGCAAGATAAATTACACTCTTGTGATTAAAAATTCAGGCCCTTCTGTTGCACCATTACATTGGACACACATGGCATGGCAGTGTGCTGGCCCCTGCTACAAAGGTGCCAGAGATCAACAGAACAGCACAGCATCATTTCTTCACTGAGATAATCTCAGCTTGTGGACACAAAAGAGTTAAAGTCATAAGCTGCTACGACTTAAGGATGTTCAGCTCCTTCACCCAGAGTGCAGAGTACCACGATGACCAATATAGGAAATCTCGAAGCTCTCCCAGAGGTGAAATTGAATTGCATGCACTCATCATTTGATTTCCAGCTGCACATGTAACAAAATTAAAAGGGAAAGGGGGAAATCAAGTTAATTTTACTGAAACCTAATTGGGAAGGGAAGCCAAACAAACTACCACATCTCCCCTTTTCCTTTCAATAAAAGCTCCCTCTGTCAAAGCCTTAACATCTTATAAGTGCATGCCAGCAAATCCATTTAAAGCTCAAACACAGAATTTTATTCTTCTGTGCCTGCACAGCAAAAGAGATCATTCTTCCTTTGTCGTGCTGGAAGGATTTGGGCTGAAAACTGGCAAGAACCAAATTTTAAAGCTGGGTCATTACTTCACCACTACCACCACCCTGCCGCTGCCCTCCCCCCCACCCCCACCCCCCCTTTCATCCTGTTAGGGTCTCAGCAGCAACCTTCAATTTCAGTCAAAGGAGATTAAGGAGTGGATCAGGAGCAGCACTGCAAGAAAACTAGAAGTGTTACCTTTAATAATTACCAAAAAAGACTTTCATGGTGTTACCATAGGAATTAATCCCTATATTAATATTTACAGCATGAACAAAGCAAGAACACTGGAAGAAATGATGGGGGGAAAAGTACTAGCAGTTTGCCATTGCAATGCACTAATTGTAACTTCAGGGGAAAAAAAGAAAGATTGAGACCCCTAAGGAAATTGTGCTGTCCGGATGACAGGGTGAGCTCAAAACCAGAACCACTTTCTTCTCCTAGATGTCTTCTCAAGTGTGCAGCAAAGCCTACCTAGCTTTTCACAGGTCTCCATAACTGCACTCCTTTCTCTACAGCTTTTTGGAAACACACACCACCACCACAGAGCACTCTTAAGCAAACTGTGTAAATTACAAGGCAAGATATGCAATGAAAAAAGAGGAGTTCTCAAATTCTGCAGGGTTGTTCTGCAGGGTTGTGGAAAGACAAAGCCTGGCACCACACCAAGTCCTAAAAACGCAGCAAGGTGTCAGACCAAATTTTAAACTGTATCTTTAAAAGATTAGAAATATCAGAAATCCCCCCTTTGGATTATTGCTTCATAGCAAGTCTGAACAGCACCTTCTAAAATGAAGTTGGGCAAACCTCAAACAGCCACAGAAGCCAAACCTTAAGGATGCAGCAAGGATGATGAAACACAGCCGAGTGTGCGTGCAGAAAGAGCTGTACCACTACTGCAGAGGGCTGCGTGAACATGCTTTTAGTCAGCTCTCTTTTTCACTTAACTCTCTTTTAAACCAAGAGGGAGGCAAAAGCAGGGAAGCGATTTTGTTTCTAGTGGTGATATGTAAACCTAACTGCTTTCAATAGAACAATATCCCACGTTAAGTGCTGTGACATGGCAAGCGTACTAAAAACACGGGTCATGCGAGATGCAGAGCCATCAGAAAGGCAGGGGTCTAGAGTAAGTCTCCCTTTAAAACCCGTTATTTCAAGAGGGCTTGCAGATTTCAACACCACTCCATGCACGAACTGTGATCTCCAGTCTCCTTTTCCCTGCCAATTTTCCTCAGTCTTTTGTGCTGTTTTTTTTAAAAAAACTGTACACCAAATGCTGCGTTTCCAAATACTGCACATTTATTCTCTGCTTTACCAGTCTGTTATAAGGCTTCTTCTAGATTCATTCTCAAACCATTTTAAACATTTGGAATACCTCCCATGTGGGGGAAGAGCACAGAGCTCCTGGTCTCTTCACAGACATCTCAGAAGTGGAAAAAACCTTTAAGCAGCCATTTGGACATTAAAGAACAGGCCAGGAAGCAAAACACCTTATTCCCTTCAACTCACAACAGAAGGTGAATGTTTCATTTTCCCTGGCATCTTTGAAACAATCTGTATTCTGGAGTTTGTTGGTGGCTTTAAGATGCGAAAGCAGCTGCTCAAGGAAAGAAATAAGATTTTTATCTCTTATGGCATATAAATCAGTTACTGTGGTTAAAGTGAATAATCAAATGCTTCAAAACCTCACGTTACAGAATACTGCAAAGAGTTTGGGGGAGCATGCAGGGAAAGGAGAGGAAGACTAATAGCTAGTAAGAGAGCTCTCCAGTTCTAATTTCCTAAAGCTGATGTCCTGAGTACTGCTATGACAGCAAAAATAACAAGTCTCTCTTTTTTTTCTTTTTTTTGCCCTTTCCCTGTTAGCAACAGCTATAAATGTCATCAACAGTACCAGCAGGAAACCTCCACAGAGGGTAGGATGTGAAGAAATAAGATGCTTGCTTGTTTTAGAAACCATTAAGTTTGCACTGAACTCCTACAGTCACTTCTTCCTGAGAACTTCAGGGACTCAAAAAAATAAAAAAGCCTTCCCAGCAGAAAAAGAAACTGCCTCTGCAGCAGAGGAGTAAGCAGTCACAGTCCCACCCATCTCCTGTGGAGTCTTCCAACTCTGATGGGATCATGACTAGACCCTGTGGGCAATGGAAGAGGCCAAATTCCTCTGGGTCAAAAGGTTCAGAAACTGAAGACTAAGCCCTCTGTCCTCACCAAAAAATGTAAGATGATTTCAGAGGAAAGACCTCACAGCCCAAAGGACCTTGCTCTCAAATTCCCATGCAAAACCTCCCTACTCTGTCTAGATGACCTAAGAGGAAGCACCAGCTTTTTGGAAATCAGTTATTTTCAACCTTCAGATATTCAGCACCACTGAGTTCAGTCTACTAACTTTGTTCTTCTCAGAGATACTTAATGAAGTTTACAAACCTCTTTATATTTAAATTGAAGTTTGTGTGGAATTGGAAGTCAGTAGGACACAGAAGCTAAGAAACGGAAGTGCCTGTGATAGTTTTAAGTGTGCTTCTTTAGGGTCGGGGAACTGAACAAATTAACTAAGTACAGGAAAAGTACAATTAAACCCAATTTTAGCAAATGCATTTTCAAGGCCAAACCTACTTTTGGAAAACTGCAGCATTCAAAAGAGGCCTGTACAAGCAGCATGAGAAAAATCAGATGCCGCTAGCTTCTTCAAATACAACTTCTTTCACATTGCAACTTGCTGCATTCGTGTGGTCCTTTCCCTGATGGTGGGATACAAGTCTAAGCCACACAGAACAAGTAGGGGTATTTACAGCCCAGCATAACAACACCCAGACTGACTTGAAATGCCTTAGCTCAGGTATCAGGCAGTTTTACTGTGGGAAGAAAGCTTGCTGCATATGTACACAACTGCCACAGCCCATGTGTTTCTCAGACCTTACTGCTCAGGCCCCTCCTTGTACACCGCCCTGCAGCCTGCACTACAGATCCATCCACAGGAGCCGTTATCCTGTAACTACCCACTTTAAGGAAAAAAAAACTAGATCTGTCAATACATTCAAAATAATTTTAAAACACTAATGTCAGTAATGCCACTGAAAAGCAGACCACTGCATGCTTGAAAGACAGATCTTCACAAAAGCCAGATAGCGAGATCCAGCTAATACATACTCACCAGATTAAAAACAGCATTAATTTTAAAAAAGATCAGTCGAGCTGTCTCATAGACTACAGATTCTGGTACACTGTCACTTTGACAAAGATTGCTTGTTAATACAAAAAAGCAGTGCAGCAAAAAAGCAGTGCAGCAAGAGCAAGAACCAGCTCCTCGCAGGGTGTTTAATTTTCCTGCATTTATGGAAGGGAACAAACCCAGGGCTGTGCTAACTTTTCCATGTTCTTCCTTCCCTGCATGTTGCAAATATGACCAAATGCATTTTGTTTTAAAGGTCAGAATTTGTCACAAGAATGTTAATGGTTTCACAATCCTTAAAGTAGCACCTCTAGGCTCACCTGCAGAAGGTATTTGAGAAACAGTGGTCAAGAATATGGTTTCTCAGCTAATACAAAAAATCCTATAGCCAAGAACATGACATTTCACAGCATCCATGTGTTTGGAAGGAGGGGACACCCTCCTCAGCACACCACCTTGGCACAGCCCTTCTCCCCACTGACAACAAACCCAGAGCAGCCCCAGATCTGGTGCAGGCTGGACTCTCATCCCTTGCGACATGTCCACGGTATTTTGGGAGCTATTTTATTGAGGTGTCCGTTCTGGAGGGATTATCAAGTCTGCTGGCAGCAAATGCTAATCAGGGCACATCACCTCGTAAAGCAGGCGACTATATTACATAGGAGCTGCTGGCTAAGACCATGTTTCAGTGCTTCCAAAAGGCAGGAACGTGCGGATATCTAGTGGAAAATGAAGAGTTTTGTGAGTTCAGTGAACAGTAGCACTAAAGAAACCAAAGATTTCTGCAGAAACACATAACAAGAGCTGCAGGTAACACTAGACAATGATGCAGCGCAGGCTCCAGTAACTGCAAAGCCCAGCTGCATTAAAAGGAAGAAAAGCAAAGCAAGCATCTGCTGCTGAGTAGTGATTAAATATACACTACCTAGACTTCAAAATGAGAGTAGTTTTCAGTAACGGAAACATTAAAGGCCTCTGTATTGTCCATACAATTTTACCACTCACTTAAAAAAAGCTGGATAGCATTTTCAAATTCATCTTCATGATTTAAAGGCTGTTCAGGAGTGTTATGGAAACCTGCCTAATTAGCCTAGACAGTTTTGACAAATCCAAACCAGTGTGTTCAAATGTTTAGTGAGGAAACATTTTTCAGGCGATGTAATACCTTTTATTAGACCAACAGATACAAACAAGGTGTCTGGGGGGCTGGGAAGGCAAAGAGACTGACAAGCTTTCAGCATCTAAGTCTTCTTTTCCAACCCGAAGAAGGGCTGTTGGCCTGAAATCCTCTCTGCTCAGACTAAATAATATTAAAAAAAAAAAAAGAAAACTTGGCTCCTCCTCTAAACTTCACTTCATTTGTACCTTTAAACTGTCAAGGCTTCAACATTACTCCATTAAATGATAAATACACCTTTGGACAGTGTATTTGAATACACCAAAAGGTTTGCAAATCCCTTCTTTACACAATGAGAAAACTTAAATCCATGTATGGGAAGTGTACCACGTCATCTCTCACCAACCTTTGCTTCCCTGTCCCACAACACCTCAGCCCTAATGTCCTTCACCAGCACACATTAGACTAGAAGTATCCCCAGCCTCAAGCTGTTAACGTGCAGGACTGCCAACCACTGCTCACTTCAGTAGCCAGAGAACACTGAGAAGATGCATATTCCTCCAGACTGAAAGCTTCACAGAAAGAACCTTTTTTTTTTGGTGCTGTGTAGCTAGGCTGGGTTGCAGGGAAGCAGAGCTTACAAAAGCTTGCCACTGCACACATGACGTACTGGAACACACTGGTATCCTCAAAGAAGATGAAAGAGGGAATATACAAAAAGTCATTTTGGAGTTGTGTTGGGGGAAACATGACCTCAGCGTACCTCTGGAATTTCCTTGCTGTACCTGGGGACTGCAGGGTACAGGAGCAGACGCCAGCCGTGTGCCCTTCCTGTAGCAAACGCTGCAGGACCACGAGGTGTGCTCAAAGCGGCAAACATCTCGGCTGGCCACCTGGCTTTCTGAATGAGCCGTTCTGTGTCCACTGCGCAGCCTTCTAAAGGAGGCAGTTGTCTGATCACTGGAGACATTGGAATTCCTGTAATCTAATCAACCACCAAGGACAGCTAGTGGCTGTTTTATGAGCTGTGCTAAGGATATTGCTAGATATGAGAAGCTCACAAGTATCTTCTTCACCAAAGGTCACTTTTAATGGTTTGATATGTTCTAGGAGGGTTTCACATTACAGCCACCACCACCAAAGGCATGCTCTACTGGCAGGAATAATAGATACACCCTCCCAGCCAATTACTCTCAGAATCTGGTCACCTTACCCAAAGAAAGCAAATTATGGTACTGTCAGGAGATCTTCTCCAATAATTAGGCATGGTTGGATAGCTCAAGCAGCAAGAAAACAAGATCAGCACGGTGACAACTGGCTTGTGTGATTTCTCAGATGCAGCAGAGACCACAGCAAGCTACAGCTGAGGGACAGAGAAGGAAACCCAGAACTGCGCCCATCCTTGTGTCTAGTCTCACACCCATGCAGTTCTCAGAAGAGAGTTTGATCTCCCTGCCAAGCAGCCGCTTCTGCTTCCAAGCCCGGACACAGAGAGGCTGCCCAGCGTTAAGCAGGAGGTTAGGCACTCAGCCTGACATGCCACACAAAGCCAGCAAGGAGGACTGCAGCACTCCAGTCCTTGCAGAAAGGCAAGGGCACAGCAGACTGATCTCTAAGGGTTCTTACCAGTATATTCACATGCACCCTTCAGCAGGGCCTGAAGAGTGAGAGCTAGTGATGCTGGAAATCTGTGCCAGGTATAGACAATCTGCAGTAAGACTCACCACTGCTAAATGCTTGGAAGGCAACCATGAATAGAAGACACACAGATATTTTAAACACCAGCTTCCCTCACTCCTCCTTTAAAAAATAAGAACCAAAACAAAGTCCAAATATGAGGAACTGCAGGCTCATCTAGTATCTTAAATAAGAGAGGTCAATTTTGCATTTGATTGGTATTCTAATATTGCATTAAATTATATATATTTTTTTTTTGCTGTCCTCCTTAGTAAAAAAAGTCTTAAATAGATGCCTGAGGTCTTTTGGGCTGTTACTAACAGAGAAGTGTCTTTGAAACACACACCCTGCAGGGATCTCTGTGCACGTATCCAATTACATACAATTCTATTTCCAAAGTTTTTTCCTGATAAGTGTCTGGAAAAAACTGAAATTTCTGCAGCATGCAAAACTTCTGGGATGAATTTAAATGAGTGTCTCCAGCATTTTAAGAACAATCCCTTACAAAGAGAAAAACTAAAAGACAAGCCCTGTTGTTCAAAACAGGTTCTAGGCAAGGTTTTGCTATAAAATTCCTTATGACTTCTGGGAAATGTCTGTTCCATAGAAATTGGAAATGGAAATATGACAGGTATAAGAAACTGCTCTCCCATGCATCCAATAAGCCAGATGAAAGACTGTTTACGTGGTATTATAGATTGGGCAGAGCCATCTGTAACTAGGCACGCTCGCTCTGCCTGTGGGAGAGCAGGAGATTTGGGAAGCAGTCAGAAATGCCCACTGTCAGAAAGAAAAGGCCTATTTTTTTGTCATGAAGACAGGACCTGAGATCATGCGCTGGAGTCAGAGATGGCTGAAATAAAATAAAAATTAAAAAAAAAAAAACACAAAGAAAGAAAGAAAAAAGAAGAACTTGTCAAAAGATACGTTATAACCACAGATTCCAAGCCAACTGTACAAGGATTTGCATGAAGCAGACAGCTCTGCCAGACAGCTGTGAGAACTTCACACCCATCAGACAACCAACCTCAGCTCTAAACACCACCTCCAGTGCTACTCCAAGAAAGATTTGCTCAAAATCTGCAAGTTAAAGACAATTCTTTTTATAATTTATAGTCTTGGGATAGCCAAAGGCTCTCTCTTGCCCCAGACGAGAATCCACCAGGCTTGGTAACAATATGAAAAGGGAAAAAAAAAAAACACCAACCAAGCACACACAGCCCAAAAAAGCCCCTCCAAACCAACAACAAAAACCCCAGCCTCTCTCTGACCTCCAAACTTAACAAATCAAAAGTATGGTGACACACAACGGACAAGTACAGACAGAGCGGAAAGCACAAGGCAAAAGGTGAGGTAATACCTCAGCATCACAGGGCAGTGGTGTCAATAAACCAAACACGTACATCTGGAAAAGACATACAAAGGAAATGGGGCTACACACTGATAGTACACAGACGAAATACCGATCCTTCCATCATACTTTATCCCTTAATGTGGTGGTCTTGCAGACTGAATACGTTAAGCACACACCCTATCCACAACACTGCTGTTCACAGATAACAGAGTGAACACAAAGAACAAGTAATTTTCCTAAGCTTGACTCCACAGAGACAGAGTATCATTCTTTACTGCTCCCAGCTTTGCATTTCAGCTGTGGCAAAAATTAAGGACAGGAGAAAGACACCACCTCACGTGGGTGCACGTTCTTAGAGAGTTTTGTACGCAATCCTACCATTTTTAATCATAACCGTGGCAAAAGGTAATGTATTTGCTCATTATGGCTTACAACCGGGAAATATTTATGGAATTAGCAGCATGTTAGCATGTCTTTATTTCCAGCAGTTAAATGAGGCTTCTGAGAGTCCTCCCTAACATTGTGGACATTTGTTTCATTGCATAAGACTTTGTACTCCAGTTTAGGATTAAACTGTCATAGGGGGATTTACTGATTTAACTGAATACTTGCTTTCTGAGAGAGAAATTCCAGTTGTCTGCTTCTCAGCTCTATCTAGCCATCAATACAAGCCAATTTCAATTTCAGGTTTCCTGAATGCCTGGATTAAAAGAAAAAGAGGTGAAAATAAAAATCCATTTTTTCATGAAAAAAATCAGCCAAGACAACAACAACAAAACCAACACAAGCAGCATTTAAAAAAAAAAAAAAAAAGCATACAGTTCTTCCTAAAGATATTGAGAAGTCTCTTCTGCTCAGCCTTTATTACTTCCAGCTTCCTCAAACACACAAGCTTGTCAAAGCCTGACATGCAGAAGGGACTGTTGCAGGCCTGCCTTTTGTCTGCTGTCCAAACTTGTTCGATTCTCTGAGTTGCTGCAGAATGGAAATGAGGCAGAAGCTTTAGTAACACAGCCCTCACTGCCCCGGGCAGATGAACACCCATAAAGCACAGGAAGGCAAGCTCCGTCTCAATAGAGCTAATCAGATCAACAATTACTTTCCACGGTGTCGTCATGTTCAAGCATAAACATGCTTATCTTCGTGCTTAAGATACAGAAAAGGCAAAGCACTGCTGCAAAAATCCCTTTTTCATGTCTGATTCTGTTGTGGGAGCTATAATCCTGAATAGAAAAAAGGATTACGAACAAGGACTAATTTCATTCTGTCCTTAAAACTCCAGCATTTTGAAAAGTCTGTGGGACAGCAGGTATTGTAAAATTTGGGGTGGGGAGGTGGGTTTGCTATTTGCCTTTTCATAAGGCAAAGCAATACTATTTATTTTAAAGGTTGCAGGCAAAGCAAAAAGGACAACATTATTAAGTCAATACTATTAAAATATCATGTTCCATCTACAACAAATCACCATTAACAACAGATTTTTATAAAGGAAACAACGCTTAAGCTGTTCACTTTTCAAAACTTTTTTTCACAAAAAAAGCCTTCAATTTAAACATTCAGTTTCATGTCATCAGTTTAACAAATATGATCTACCAAACCCTCCCCTTACTCCACATGCAAAACATTAAAAAAAAAACCACAACACAAAGAGAATGATCAGTGCACAACTGGAACGAACACCAGCCTAACTTTATCAGAAATATCTATAGCTTTACAGCCACAATATGACTATCTGAATAATATCAGAGGTAGAAAGGAGTCCACAAAGATACACTCCTTAGCTTCTGACGTAAGTGACATCCAACTGTCTACAAAATTCTTGGAAAATTACTTTACTACAGGAGTGCTCAAATCACAAAAGCCTTTGCCTCCATCAAAAACCTAACTAAATTAAAACTAAACACTGATACACACTCATACCAAAGAAATCACTTTCTGAACAAACAAAAAGTTCAGGCAGCCAGGGTGACAGTGCCCTACTTTCACGGCCATGCCAGCACTTAAGGGCTAGTTTTTAATGAGCCACCATTTCAAGTTAGATAGGTTCAGCAGGTCAGGCCCATAGCTGCTTTGCGAGAAGTGCAGCAGCAGGGAAAGGGCACTGGACTCTGGAGCAGCCTGAGCCTATTTAAGACCCAGCTGATGCTGCTGGAAAGAGCCCACCTTCCTTCCCCTAGCGCTGGCACATAGAGGCTGTGGGAGCAGCCAGCTCAGATTGCTGATCTGGCTGAAAACTTACCCCTTGGTGTGATAACTACCAAGCATCTTCTCTGAGACACCAGACATCTGTTGCACTCCTTGCACGTGCCTGCTATTTCAGAAATGCCTTCATCTGCTAACATCACCCTTACACAAATGGGACACCAGTTCATACACAATCGGGTTTCCAAGGGGTGACAGGAATGAGAAGGTGGCTCTTCCCCTGGCAGGGCCAAGCCAGTGAGAAGTGCCATCCTCCCACACCCACCCTGACCGTGCTCACACCAGCTGGGGTTTTCCAACTAACCGCAAGGGTAAAAAACATGTACTGTAGGTTAGGCATAGGTCAACCAGCCGTACAACTATTCAAAACACGGAACAGTTTCCTACAGAAGGGAGAAGAAACACAAATCTGACCAAAAAACATCTAAGAGCCAGAAAACCCAATTCATCACTAGTCTTGATCACCAGAAAAATGAACAATCTAGGCACTGTTCTTAAACCATTAGACATCAGTAAAAAGAGCAGATGTGCCTTTCTGTCTTTCCCACCTGCACACACCCAGCCCCAGGCCAAATTTTTTGAAGAAAGGTTTTTAACTCAAATTTAAAAGGCTCTCAGCTTCACGTTGCATTGTTCAGGTGTTCCCTTTCTGCTGCAGTGCCCTTTGGAGTGCTGTAAAGGACAGGGCAGATTTAAAGAGAGGGAAGAGGAGAGAAACAAGAAAAGGCATTCTAATTAAAAGCAACCCAGCCCCATCTATAAATTGAAAGTTCAACTAACAAGATTTAGCATTGCAGACTGGTCAAGGAAGTTTTCTGTTGAATGCTTCATGTTCCCAGGACACAGAGGAGGAGGAGGAAAGCACAAGATCTGTAGGTGAAAACCAGGAGGCAGCACACACTCAAACAACTTGGTACTGGGTTTGGGCAATCATGCAGAATACTGCTTGCAAATCTACCGAAGTCCAGTGAGCAGGTAAGAACTGAAGCCACCAACCTGGCATTTCTTAGTATTTCCTAATATAGGAGGGTCCCTTTGGTCTATTGTCTCCAAGTAATCTCCTTCTCTGAAAGCACATGAAAGACACAATCTCCAACATCTCAGAAGTGCTTGCATAACCTTAAGATTGATATCACTGGAATATACACATTCAGATGCCCATTCATTTTCCTAATACCAAAAAGAATTCTATACCATGAAGCTTCATTAATCACTACCTTCAAATACAAAGCACTAACCTTTATTAAAGTGTTTTCACATATCAGCAGGAAGGGCAATACTTGAAACTGCATTAAGCAAGAGGAAAGGAAACACTACAGATATAACCCTCGCCCACCAGCAATTAAAGAGGCTCTTCATGGAAAAGCTGCCCTTTACAATGTTTGCCCTACTTAGCATTAGCTCTCAATTAGTAAGAGGCAATGCTCCAGAGGATGGTAGGAATCCAAAGAAAAATATTAACAGGTAGAGAGTAGAGGTTGAAGACTGTTAATCGAGCTCACAAGATCCTCCAGGTGGCAAGAAGAGGAGGAAAAGAGGTTGATGTAAGCTGAATGTCACTTCTCGGTACAAAGCATGGAGCTGAAGCAGTGCAAATCCACTACAACCAAATAGAAAATGGCACACAAGTCAGTTGGTTGCAGGGAAAGACTGAAAAGCACCAGAAATTAAAACCTGCGGAGAAATGGGTGCACGGGAGAAGATGAACCCAGGATGCAAAGTAGCAGTACAATTTTTTTTTAAGAGCAATGCTCTTGAAGACGCAAACATCGCCAACAGTTTAAACATCAGCAGTGACACAAACCCATCCAGGAGAGGGAACGTTCTGGAGAGGGGGCTCATCACTCAAATATGGAGGAAGAAAGCAAAAGGTGACACTGAGCCAGTAAAAGTCTTCACTCACATTTCTCATGAAACAGAGAAGCTTGCAGTGCTGGAAAAACAGGGTCAGAGGAACAGTTAATGCATTTCATCTCGTTTCATCCCATTGATGCAGTGAAACCAGATGACACGCATCCAGAATTTACAATCCAGCTGGCAAACAATTTGGACAACTCAGTAAGACAGAGGCGGTACCAGAGAGGAAGAACTTAAGAATATAAACATATAGCAGACCAGCTGTGCCAGATTAAAGGTCCACCTGGCTAACGCCTTGTCTGCCAGTGGGCAGTTGTGAATACCTCCAGGGAGTCTCTAAGTGGCAGGGCAGAAACAGGATGGTCCTTGCCCTTGCAGTGCTTTCCAGCTTGCCGCAGACAGCAGTCAAAGAGTTTCCCGAGCTGGGGATTGCATTTGGACCATTACGTTTAATAGCCCCTGACAGACCTTCCCACAAAAGGACAGCCACAGTGCTTTTACATCTTAACAGCGTGAGCTAGAAAGCAATTTAATCAACAATGCAGCAGAAAGTCTATCGCTTTGGGACATATTAATGGTATCCCCATATTCAGGGCCAGGGAGCTGAAACCACACATTTACGCCAATATTGCAACTTCTGAAGACATTCCTGGCAGAAAGCTGGCTGCAAAGCTAGAAGAGTTAGGGAAAAACCCAACAGAGCAGCAAACTACCTAAGCACATAGCAGACCGTGGACAGATGAACAAAGGAACGAGTAGTGCCATTGGTCTGAAAGAGTCCAAGGTATAATCTACTAAAATGTCTACAGATATTTGTAAAGCAGTAATCTGAAAGTGAAGGGACCAGTTAACAGTGTAAATAGGGTATTCTTCCCTGATTCTAAGACAAGACACTATTTGGTTATAACTTAAAGGGAAAAACCAGATCTCCAAGTGATTAATGAAAAAGTCACTGAAAAAGTGCTTGAGATGCACAGAAACATCCAGAACATAGCACTTACAGGACAAGCAAGGAAGAAGTCTTGGGGTTCTCCCTTGAGATTTCAAGGAAGAGGAAAAGTAAAGTTTATAGACATCATCTTGAGTCCCATTACTCTCTCCTATTACAAAAACACTCTGTCCCATTCCATTTAGGAAATTTCAGTTTTACTGCATAATTATTTTTTCCTGTTACTTTTCCAATCTGTAGGTCAGAGCCCATGCCAGACACCCAATGCTTTACCAACACTTCAGTGGAATGGTATTTCAGAAATTTGTGCATACAATCAATGCAGACTCACAACCAGGCATTTTAGATCTCAATTTATGTGACAAAGTGCAACAGATAACTGTTCATTTCTTCAGTTGTGTAAGTACTGAACCAGTCAGTTGTACAGAATGACTGCACGAATCACAGCTATGTTGTCATGTACACCTGCTCTATATCATGATACACTGAAAAATTAACGACAATGCTCAAAACAATTAGATTTATATTGGTTCTGCCCAATCGCTATATAAATAATGGGAAAATGGTAAACAGACTGCAGTTCTCAGACTATTAACATTTACTTAAAAACAAACACAAAAACAATTAAAGTTGAGTAGAACTAAAAAGATTTGCAGTTGCAGCCAGTTTAACCAGCCAAAAAAAAAAAAAAAAAAAAAAGGATTTTCAAAGGATAGGCCCATGTTCAATACAATGCTGGTACCAATCAAGTTACTTGCTCTTCAGAAAAGACATCTTGCACTATGGAACTAAGGTTTTGCAGTCATTATTTGCATGTCTGAATTAGCACATGGCAAACGATGCAGAAAAACTCAATGTCTTTAGGGGTTGCAGGAAAGTATTTCTTCAAGTTACAGTCATCTTGGAGGCTTTAATGTTATATGTGCATTTTATAAGAAATGTCATTTATTAACGTATGGAATAGCTTCAGTGATTTTACCCATGTAAGAACATTTTTCACATCTGTAATTTCTCATTTCTTTCCTCCACTTAATTTAACCTCCAAACAGCAAATCTAATATCCTAATACTGCTAATCTCTCCCTCTGCCAATGGAGACAGCAGGCAAAACAGGTAACAACCCGTAACAAAATTGCTTCTCCTACCTCTCCAAACACAAAATTTGCTCCCCAAGTTCCCATTTCTTCCCAAATTGAAGTACATGCAAGACCTTACTGACATCTCCTATAGCAGATCTTACACGGTTAATAAAATATTTTACAGCTTGACACACATGCCCCACACACCCCTTATTTATAAAGGGGTTTATGCATCTCAAAGGGAGATTCCCAGCTAGATAATGGAAGAGTCATTACTGGAGCCTAGTCCTGCAAAAGCCCAAGACACTGAGCTTTAAAGTCATGCCAATCTTATGTAGAGAACAGTTATTTTGGGTAATTGCAAAAGTTATAATAATGTCTTTGGAGTCCCATGAAATTGAGCTCACTCTAAGACATGCAGTCTTGCAGGCAGAAGCTTTTTCAAAAGAGATTCAATTTGTTTTAATAAAATACCGAACAAAAACATCCTTTAGACCATACTGTTTTCTTGTAGTACTTGTATGTAGTCACATACAAGATTTCTAAGCCTGATCTTTAGCTGATGTAAATCAGCATAACCTTGCTACCTGATCAAATTACGCCCATTTACATCAGAGGAAAATTCAACCTTATGCCAGGTTGTATTTACAAGTAGCTCTTGTAATTCATTTGTATTTCACTTTCAGTATGAATAAATTTAAAAAAAATCTTAAATGTTATCTGATGCAGCACTTGCCATTTTGAACTAAGCCCTTTATTATCGCAGAATTAATTTCCTATTGTGTATATATTAAAGACAATTCAATCCAAATTGATTAAGACGTGTCTGTAGAAAGTTCAAGAGCTACATTTCTAAGATTGAGACTGTCTTTGCACAAAGAACCAGAGTGCAAAACCAGCCCTTATGTTGCACGACAGATGAAGGACAAGAGCCTCAGTACAGCCCATGAACACGGAGGCTACAAGAAGCAGCTCAGAGCTTTTCCTGCTGGTCATTCATGTACCAGGTCATGGAGTAAGTCTTAACCCTCCAAACCTATGGAGAGGTTGTGTACCACATTTTTAGTTTCTGAAAAGCAGCACAAGGACCCACACACCTCCATCCGTGGGTGTTCCTGTGTGTGTATTTTGTGCCGGTATGTGAATTTTCAGGTGTTCACTCAAAAGCCCAGAAGCTTCACCCCTTAGTGCTCTCCGGAGATGAGAAGACTGCTCTCTTCCTTGGAGGGAACAGTCTGTTCTTCAAGCAGAGCAAGAAATTAAAAAAAGCATGACAAAATACTGAAAGCTTGTTAGCTACTGTGCACCTCAGTTTTCACTGACGTCTGTAGTGCAGCCTCCACATTTTCAAGTCCCTTCTGTTAAGCGGGCATGATTAATTCCCCTTTCAGTTTTCCAAGCCTGCTTCTGCTTAGAAGCCAATTTAGCAATTAAATTAATCGTCAAATATTTCATGCCAGAGAATAAAAATGGAGTTTCACCTCGTCTGGGCAAAATGTAATTCCCAAAGGATTTGAGAAGTTAATGAGCAGAACAGTTACAAAAAAATGTAAAAACTGGGAAATCAGACAGCCAAGAAAGAGACAGGAAGTGACAGATTTAAGAAAATACCTCTAAAGTAGAGGAAATGAGTCGTCTTTAAGAAGAAATCATACATATAAAGCACATAAAACAAAGTATTCTTTGTAGGCTCGACTGAAGAAGGGGGAAAAAAAAAAGATTTAAAAAAAAAAAAGACACATCCTGAATAGCATTAAAAGCAAGACGGCTTCAGTGGTTAGCCTCATCTAGTCAAGATGGAAATATGAACAATTTTAAAAGCAGTCGCCAAAACCTATCTGTAAAATAAAATACAGGGGGGGAGAGGAAAAAAGCAACCAAATGCATGGAGAGGAGTGACTCAAGCCAGTAAGTGGACACACAGCTGCTCACATTAAGCAAAGGGAGCGCCACTGTGCGGTGTCTGCTCTGTGCATTGCAGGTAAAGTCCTATGGGTGATAATCCTGAATGGATAAAAGAAATTTTTTTAAAAAAACAACATGCGTAGACTCCTCCTGGGAAAGATGTGCTGAGAAAAGCCTCGCGTTGAGCTTCCACTCAGATGAAGCTCTCCTCGACTGAAAGGCTTCTTCGGTGAGTTACAAACTGGAAGCCTTTGTTGTAGCAAAGGGGTTCAAGGCACAGCTCGGGCGGTACATAAAGATACACCTTTATGACAGGCTGCTCCAAACTCACAACAGCCAGAACTGCCTGGCTGCATGCACTGAGCTCATGGATACCCCAATGCACCAGGTCTGGGAAGGGACTGGCAGCAATGCTGAGGAAGGCATCAAGGGCTTTGTTAAGTGAGACTGACATTTTTAAAAGGAACCACAAGCTAAGTACAGCCTTGCTTATGTGAAGTCTGCCTTAAACACTTTCTTTTAAAGCTAATTGCTATAATGCAGGAAATGTGTGTAAAAGAGCATTCTCTGAGTGCAAATGCCTTACAGAGCAAATGTAACCTCCCAGATTGTGTACATCCCTACAAAAGAACATTTGTTGTCCAGACATGTTTAGCAAGGTTGTGGGTTTTTTGGGTTTTTTTTTGGGGGGGAGGGGGAAGTATCTTTACCATTTTATGACTGCAAAAGGCCAAGACATTTCTGTATAGCTACCATGTTCCCTTTTGTTATAATGTTATCCCATTAAATATAAATTTACCTGGACTTGATTCTTTACTTTTGGGATGACTTAAGACGTCTTTCCTAGGTAGAGAAAGTGGACCGATTAATAAATGTGAAAGCCTTCTACCACAAGGATTCCCCTAAAAGGGCTTTAACAGCAAATTTAGCACTGAACAGCTTCAAGCAAGCTCACTGCCTGGTTTTCTCTAGCTATGAAGGCAGCAGCAGTTATACTGAGTAACAAGCCTGCTACTGTAATACATCACTCATCACAGCCTAACTGGCATGGTAAAGTGTTTGCTCGTGAGAGGATTGTGTGGCCAGTCCAAACAAAGACCACTTCATCTTGCATTTCCTAGGAATCTTTTTTTTTTAAAAAAAAAAAAAAAAAAAAGCTCAAATCCCAAGCTGTGCCTATGGAGAGCACTGGGAAGCCTGAGCCACTCCCCAGCCTTCACTTTTCCCACAAAGCAGAGTGCTGCCCTCCTGCCCATTCATATAACCGCCCTGTTGCAGCCATCCCCTATGTATTTCATTCAGTTATAAATTAAATAATATTATAATCACTTGGAGTTTTATTACTGTTACCTGGAGACATAGCCAGCAGTTTCCTCTAGCAGCTTGCTGAGTGGATGAGATTTGCAGCAAACCTCAACCGATCAAGCCAGCAAGGTCATCTTTATTGCAGAGCAAGGAATAAATCTGGATGAGCCTCCCACGTTATTTTGCCCCTCACCCTCCTCATCGCCTCCTGACAGCTCCAGTTCCCAAGAGCTCCCAGGGAGAAGATTTAGCAGAACTACTGGGAAAGCATCTCCCCACCACTGACTGCAGGGTACCTTCTCCCTTCAGGGAGCAGGGATACACACACACACCCCCCATGCACATGTGCAAATTCCCAATTGTTCCAGCATTTCCCCACAAACAAAAGTCAGAGAAATAAACAACGTGATCTATCGCCTCTCCAAACCATTATGCTCTTAAATTTGCTGTGGTTTGGGCAAGTGGGCATTTGCCCACCAGACAAAGCCCTGTGCAGTGGTAGCTCTGTTTTAAAATGTACAATTCACAGATGAGTGTGACCCAGCACTCTCTGTATGGCCATTATGTTTTAATTCCCCTTCAGATCTTATGGCTTTCCTGCTTCCACTGACATTAAACGGCAATGAGTTTCCCAGACTACCCTGGCATGAAAAGCAGACCTCTCAGCACTGACCTCCAACCAAAGTGCTGGGGGGCAGGAGGGAAGGTGTATTTGGTGACCTGACATGGATCCTTCCTCTTGCTCTTTCAGGAGGCCGCTGTGACATTTGCTATACCTTACACCCAGGAGGTGTGCCATCCCAGCCTGGTTAACCGGTACATTTGAGTCCCCACTCTCAAAGTCTAAAGAACAACTGCCCAAAGCTGGTAACTTACAGCAAAGGCGTGGGATGGAAGATGCCAGCCTTCCCAATGCTATGTGCCTCATTCAAATACCTTATGTTCAAGAGCCACAGGACAGCTTATGCCCAAGCTCTGGCAGTCTGCTAGCCCACTGGCCTGCCTCCTTTTGAGTCTGGGGTTTCCAATGAGCCCAGGCTCACACCCAGCAGATCTCCTGCAGGGAACCAGCCCTCAAGCCCACGGGAGAACCAGTGGCCACTCCATGGCAGCACCCATGGGAAGTGACAAGGCAAACAGGCCAGATGAGAGCTAAGGGGGACGCAAAGCAGCCAGTGCAGCCCACAGTACTGTGTGGTGTCCTGCCATTTACTGTGCCTCTCTTACGTCTCTCGGCATGTGAGCTTTCCAAAGCAAAAGCTGCAGCACACAGCGCTCTGCACTTTCTTCACCACATCGAGACTCCCAGCAGGGACACAGCAACCCTTACAGGATTACAGACTCCATGTTGCAGCAGAACAAACACAGAAGGAACTCTCTCCGTGCTGTCAGTCTGTCACCTTCAGCCCAGGACTGCTCTCAGGGAACAAAAAACAACCCAAATTGGATCATACATATAACCACAGCACCACGGGCCAACAGGGATACTGCCCTAACAGGATACAGCACCAGCAACTTCTCTGGCAGGATGGGCTGAAATCCACCGGGCAACTGGATCTAAGAAGAATGGACAATCCCATGGTTTGTTTGAAATGTTATAGAAGACACAGGTTGAATGTTAATCAGAAAGAAAAAAGTACTGATCATCAACATATCAATGGGCTCAGTTTAGCTTTCAGTGCTCATTATTGTGTGGTGTGAGATGCAGGATTGAGCCTGTACGGATATTTCCCAGTTTCAAAGTTATAGCTATGGTTTTATTCCTGAAGGCTGATGCAGAAAGGAATGCAGCAACTCTACAAAGCACTTGAGGATTTAAAAATGTAAAAAAATCCTGCCATAGCATCATCCAAGTGACAATGCTCAGGAACAGCGTCTGGAATATTTTATAGTGATTCTGTTATATTCCAGAACACACAAGGATGTGAACATTTACTTAAGCTAACCACAGAGTGCATGAGCACACACAGTTACATGAAAAGGGCTGCTTTTCAATGTGTGGCAATCGGGGAAGTTTAACCAGAATACCAAGAGACAGCCATATTTTACTATTATTTACCATCAAGACACCACAAGAACCATCGCAGCTCCTTTCTTCTGCATATAATCACCATATTGACAAAACTGGCACCAACCCCAAACTGGACATGCCTTTTTTGTCCCACCACACAAAGAGAGGCAGACACAAAGACAACCAGTGATGTTACGCTGGCTACCAAAGAAAACAAAATCCAAGCCAGTGTTCTTCATTGCACACTTTCTGCTTGGACAGGAAGGAAACATACTCATAAGTCATCACTTTCAAACCTCGTTTTTGGATAAGGAGTTGACTGTTACGCATGGTAACTAGGCATGACATTATACCAGCTACAATGCATGCAGCTCAGTGTTTTCTCTGTTGGCCATCAGGAGGTGCATGAGTGCTCCCACTTAGATATAACTCAGATACCATGCCAGAACATGTCCCATCGGCACCATGCTTGTCACTTTAGTGCAGGATGGTTTTGCTGGCATGCCAAAGCAGCTGAGTCTCAGAGCACACTGCTTTCTTGGCAGGTATTCCTCCTTGCCTAGAGGAAACAGACATAGAAGAGTTCTACATCTAGAAAAAATAAGATTACTGTAGCCCACCCAGATATGATTTCTGGCTTTAAGGATTAGAGCTGTGTCACAGCAAGAGCCAGGGAAAACAGCAGGTTGTTCCTTAGCTTGCACCTCATAACATTTTACTGTTTACTTGGCACTTGTTTTAGACCAATTTCCTTTCTGAAAGCTTATCTCAGTCCTTCTCCATCTCCCCCCACCACATGCCCAGCTCCCATACACTCATTAGAGAAATTGTCTGCCACTAAGGTTAAGCACGTTCAAGATTCATATTGTCCTGATACTCCTTAAGGAGACAGTTTCTTCACTAACTGCAAATGACTGCTTGTTCTCCACTCTCAGCACTTCCGACCTCAGCTTTTATCACTGTGTTGGCCCTCTGCAGAGGTGAGCACCTGTAAAACAGCTCCCTGATCTACACAGGCAGCCAGACTCCCTCATGGCAAGAAACTGGTTCACTTTGAGCAGTAGTTACAAAAGGAGCAACATCTGCTCCATAACCCCTCAGCAGAGCGTTGCACAACAGCAGTAACTTTAGCCAGCCTGATATTGCAAATGCCAAAGGAATTTGGTTCCCTCGTATCTCTACTCACGGGACCTCTGTTTAGAATATTTGAAATTACTTGGACTCCACCACACTAACAAGACCCCCCTGGGTTTCACTCTGGCTCTCTTGCTTTCGCCACCTTTCACCTTCAGGAGATTCTTCCCCATTCCTCCACTTTTCTCCCCAGTGTCACCAGAGTCTCATCTGCACCCTGCTAGCTCAGCTCCCCCCAGCTTTATTAAGAAATCATCTTTAACAAGCGCTCTGGGCCATGGTTCAGAAAGGTTGATGGAGGACCGCAGCTTTTGTCTCTGTAGGGCGCTCTGCTTCCAGCTCAGTTCATTCACTCTGATGCCCTCTGGGAACTGAAGCAGACAACGCTGATTATTTTTGCAGTTTCTACCTGTGACTTTTCTGTACCTCTGGGGAGGGGACATCTCTTGAGCCCACTCTGGGAAAAGGCCCATTCCGGCTGAAAATTCGGTTTTCCCTCTCCCTCCTGAAAACAAGTCTGCTCCTGCTTCACCTCACTTGAGCCCTGACAGTGGAATTTTAATTGAAGTGACTGGTGAAAGAGGGGAGGGAAGGTGTGGTTTGGCTGCAGGACACAGAGTCAGGACCTCTTACACTCTACACCTTGCCCTGACGGTACCTCCTCCTGTGCCCTGGAGATAACCCCGTGCCATGCAGGGAAAGCTGTCGTTCCACAGGATAGAAAGAGCATGGGAAAGGTTTGCAAAGCACTTTGATGCTGAAGCATAAAATTCTAGACCTGAGGTAACAGTTCCCTCAATGTACTGGGAAATCAGGTTCCTCCATGTTTCCCTGTGAGCAAGGTCAAAACCACACTTCAAGCTTGCTTAAGAATGACAGCCAGTCTAAAATTAAGTTGAAAAATAACTTCTCACCCTCTTGTGAAAGCCGCCACAAAAAGCCTAAATGCATCTTCAAAGCCTAAACAGATCTTCAATGAGAAATACTCCCCAGAGAGGAGAGCAAGTACAGGCACATGTCCATAAGCCAGAGCTGGGTGCTGATGCCAGGGCCTGGGCAGGGCAGAGCTGCTGCTCTGGAGGGACACAGACTCAGTGGTGGAACATACCACGGACCTGCCCCAAGTCACCTTTTGCCACAGTCAGCTACCAGATTTCAATATTCATCACAACTAATGGGGCAGAAGAGAACATCAATGTCAAAGCATAAGAACTTAACATGAAACAGAGCATATCCCTCTTGTGCTCTTCCTTTATCCCATGAGACCTATCTCATGGCAATCTGATGAAAAATTGTTTTTCCACCCAAGCTCTACTTTGAGTCAAGAAGCCAGCAGTGACAGCATCAGAATGCTATTTGGGAATGGAACTGAAGAGCTGTCAGATAGCTTTGTGGGGTTAAAGAAACCAACATAGAAAACCAAACACAGGAGCCAGGAGATGGCAAACCTTAAGATGTCTGAAAGCCAAAGGAGAGAACATCAGAGACTTAGAACTCACCAGGACTTTGTCAGCTTACAGAGCCTCCTCTCACTCACTCCCCTACATTTCAAAAGATGACTGTGCATTTCTGGGCAGAACTGGTTTCAGCAAAGTCTCTTTGTGAAATAAGTATGAGGACACGTGCAGGAGAAAAAATATCGGAGAGAGGGGGAAAAGATGAGGAAATCAATCCAGAGGCTGCAATACAGTTCAAAAACTTTAGGAAGTCAGGCTTTTTTCTTCCAGTTGTTAAGTACCCTGTGAAGGACGGGGGTCCCTCTTCACTGGTGCACACACTGTCTTTCAAGTCAGGCCTGTCTCTGGAGCAGAAATTCAACACACTTTTTTTTTCCCCAGAGAAAGTTCTATTGTCCTGCAAATTGCCAAATTCAGACATTTAATTCAAAGTGTGAAACAGAAGGATTCCAGTCCTGCTTTTAAAGAGAAAATCTCCAGGCTACCACTCCATCGCATAACTAACACCAGCTTTGTTCAGGGCGGGACACAGCACAGCTCCCTGTCCTCAAAAGGAAAGGGAGGCAACATATAAACAACATATCACTGTGCATCACAGCCTCAGAGCCTGCATACCTCAAACAGTAACCAGTGCTAACAGTCTGAGGCACCTTGACAGATGTATAGCCAAGCAGCTATAAAAGAGCCTTTGTGCTGGCTGAACAGAAACAAGGCATTTTCTGTAAGGGAGACGGCCTTGACCACCTAGCAGAATAAATGGGGTTACACATTTCACACTTCCTCTGCACCAGGAACTATGAGGGCAGATGGCACAAAGCAGACGCCGTGGGCTGGAGAAATGACCCGTTTGCTTCTGTGGAGCTGCATCAGGGATCTGGAGGATCCACATTATAACCAGAAGGAAGATGACATTGCCCTCACCTTCCATCTTCCTTGCTTGCAGTTCCCATATCAAACTGCACCACTTGATTTAAATTTGAGCAGACCTGCAATTCAGCAGAGACTTGCCCCTGCAGGGGAATCCATGCAAAAAGATCATCACAAATCCTTCTGATTCACCATCCAAAGGTCCAGACAAAGGCTTTTTTCATCCTAATGCTTAGGCACCCAGCTCCTATGTTACATATTATGAAATATCCTTTTCATCTTCACCCTAGTTTCCAATTCTGAAATTGGGCTAATTCTTTAAGGCCGCAGGAACTACAGTGTTATTTTTAGTCTAGAGAAGGTAAGAAACTATGTGGACAGTTTCTTCTCGGTACAAGCACATGCAGCAGCAATGCTACCATCCACAAACTTCAGGATTCGGCCAAACACGTTATTCCATACAATCAGAGGTGGCTTCCAGTTGAACCCAGTAAAAAGCTGCAAAACAAAGTGCAACTGCAAGAGGCTCTTGCAGGGACTACAGCTCACATTTCAACTCTAAGGAGTCAGAGAGGGGAAAAAAAATGATTATTTGAAAAAGTCAAAGAAAAATTCTTTTATCCAAAACCTGCAAACACTGCAGCTCACAGACATTTCCAGAGAAGCAAAAGCTCTGCTGCCTTTACAAAGATTAAATCTGCAACTGCCTCTCTGTTGTTTGTTGGTTTTTGTTTTTTTTTTAAAAATAAAGTTTCCATTGGCCAAAGATGTTAGGAAGCATCTTCAACAGGAAAAGGACGTAAGCCCAAGTATGTCAGTTAAGTAATCTGTGATAAGGTTAAACAAACAAGGTAAAGTAAGGGTAAGGTTTCTTGACAAATCATCTGTGATAAGGTTAAGTAAATGTCTCTCATGTCAGGACAGCAAAGATAGGCAATGCAAGGGAATATTATTTCTGCTGACCTGGACAATGAACGTGAGAGGTGTACATTCTGGAGTCACTCCTGTTGGACAACACTGATTTTAGTGAAGCATCTGGTCTGAAGGCTGTATGAAACCATCAAAAATAATTGAGTCAGGCATTTAACCCACTCTGCACCCATACATTCAGGGGGACCATAGGAAAAAACTCAGACCTAAAATACAGACAGTTCCCCAGCAATTATTTATGCAGAATTACACATAATACTAATTCTTAACACCTTATTGAGGACAAAGAAAATTCTCAACACCTACTACTTATTGAGGACAAAGAACATTGCCCTTATGCAGAGATGCTGAGGAGTGAACTCTGCTGTCCCTTGAGCAAATGTTTTCTCTCTCTGTAAGACAGAAACACACATTAAAAAGTATGGTTACAAAGGATTAAGGCAGCTCAGTTAATGCAAACTAGCACTCTCTCCTGCATTCCTCACTAATACAGTGGTGACATAACCAGCCAAAACATGTAGCTTTAATTCAAATAAGGTTTAAAGAAATTACTGCCAAGTAATTACACCCATTGAAGGCCTATGGAGTAGAGGAACCTTCATTAACACTCTGCTGCTATTCTCTGAGCACTTTTCTAACCAGTTGCACCAATCTGAAGTGGCAACCACAAACAAGAGCAGGCAACAAGTTTTCATGAAGAAACTTGTGCTTGCCTTTCAGAAAGCACACCAGCACAAGGTCTGAGCACAGCGGGCAAGGATGGAGCATCCAAATGCTGGCTGCCTGCCTGCCTACCCAGAAAGGCTGGGACAACCCAAAAGTAGATGAGTTTTCTGATTAACATGCTTCGTTATTTTTCTGATAATGTGCTTTTCTTTGCTGGAGGAAGGTGACAGTAGTACTTTTGGAACTGCAAGCAGCTTCCTACTACCCTTTTCTGCTTTCTAATGAACTGCTGGCTGAACCCAAACTATGGGTTCCCATTTATTTTATTGCTAATCCTAGCCTCTGTCTAAGAACCTGTGTTTAATCCACAAAGAGTACCGGATGCTTCTGAAGACTGCTTCCAAGAACAAAAATATAGCACTCAGCTGGAGCTCCCTAAAGCCATTCAGTAGGAAGGATCAAACCCAGAGACTTGGATGGAGCTTAGATCCAGTGGACATGACCCTACCTGTGCTCTCTTCATTACACAAGGGTTATGTTGTGCCTCTTCCTAAGCCTCTTTCTAAACTACTGACTCTAAAGGACTGGCTCTAGGAGCCTCATCTCACAGCTCTGCATAAACATTCAGGGCTCCCATCCTGTACTGACATGTGCTCTCAGCTATAAACCAGAACAGACATTAAACTAAACAGTTTGCTCTACCCTAGCAATGCTCCCAGGACATCAGCCCACCAAGCACAGAAGCTGATTGCTGGAGCTTCATCTGCACTGCAATCCTGGGAGCAAGTCACTGCCAGCAGCACCGGCAAAATGGTATTACGCAGAATGCAAAGCTTCCCATGAAGCAGAAAAACTGTTGGGTGCTCAACTGGAAACGAGAGCTCGCTGTAGTGCCTTTCCTCTTATCAGCAATACTTCACATCAAGGTACAACACTGCAGTGTGGACAAAGCATAATTCAAAAAGTCTTAAAAAACACTTTGGGTCCCTAACAGCAATTTAAATTACATGCAGGCTTTGACTCTTTTACTGAAGTCACCATTAGCACACAAGCTGCAAGTAACTGGCATGAACTTCAGCTGGTCCTCAAGAATCCCCTGATGTAGAAGTTGTGACTGATTTTATTTTTGCTTCATTATTGTGACAGCACTTTTAACTTGCTCAAAACACATCTGAAAGAACCACTGACAACTAACTTGCTTTCACTGAGGTCACCAGCAGAAATTTACTTCTACGTAATAAACTAACCAGAACACAACTTTCAGTTCTGCAAGGACTCCCAAATAACACTTTCCGCTGAAACTTCAGGATTTAAGAAAACAAAACAAAACCAGTTATTCCCCAAACACTTCCAATTACATTCCCAACTTATTTGTGACACATAAAGGTCATTTTCGTCTAGGCATGCAAGAAGATAATCCCCACCCTTCAGGCAATCAGGACTTCTGGCAAGATTTTAAGAGGTCTCCAGCTGATAATCATGAAAGTTCACACCGCCAGGAGTCCAGGCAAGCTTTTAACACAGGAAATTAGTGCTAAAATGTTTTAAGCATTTTAAGGATCAATTAAAGATGGTGCAACAGTCCAGCAAAGTAGAACTGAGCTCCCTGCTCCAAATCAGATGGTTTTAGAACACAAAACAGCAGCAGCAGCTCTTCAGCCAGGAGACATCTACAGGAAATGAGGTTAGACAAATCCCGGACAATTAATCCTCTGTGTAGCCAAATTACATACTCACACTATCCGCAGAGCCATCAGACAACAGCACATAGCACCAAGTCAGACTGCTACCTGTCTGCTGCAAGGACTGGGTGTTGCAGGTTGCCATCCTGCATCCTCCCTGTTCATCCATGAAACCAATGGTTCTCTTACCACAGCTAAAAAGCCAGGCTCCTTACTGACGTGTAAGTGCACTTGGGTACAACTCACGGGAAGACTCCCAATATGCAGTTCTCGTTAGCAAATGCAGCTGCAAGCTATCAAAAAAGAAACACACGGAATGCCATCTTTTGCCTTGTCAGCACCGGGGGACCACGAAGTCCATCAAGGATAATGACTCCAGAAGTAGGCCACTGGGAAACAAAAGGGGGCTCGGCAGTTCCTGGGCTGAGGTGAAGTCACCTGGTGTCAACAGTTCTTTTCAATATATGTCCCAGCACCAGCAGCAGACCGGTGACTGCGAACAGAGTGAACTGGCAAAATAGAATGGTACAGATCACAAATGCGTCCACAGAGACTGCCCGCATATGCTGTCAGTGCAGAGAGTGGGGAATGCTCACGGAGCAGCTGCTCAGTGCTGTGGCAAGGCTGAGTTAGCCTGCTATGTACTAGTTACACCAAAAGCATCAAGAAAAGTCTTCACAGCAGGTTAGTGCTACACACCAACATGGCTGGCTATAACCACTGTCTAAAGCGACTCTGGATAGTTATCTGTGTTCGTTCAACAGAAGTTCAAAAGAAAAGGATGTTTTACACTAAATTCAGGGTCTTTTAAAAAAGTAATAGATATCTCAAACCCCATCATATCCATCCATCCGTTTAAAAGATTCACCTTTTGCTTCTTCTCTGTAATAATTCAATTTTTTTTATTAAAAATGTATTTTTCAAAACACCATACTCCGAGTATAATACAGCTAGCACTTAAACTATTTCAGCTGAATAGGTTTCTATCATCCCTTTGGTGATCTCAGCTAGTTTATATTAAGCCCCTTCCCCACATCAGCATTTAATTTCTATTTCCCATCAACAAACAAGTCTGACTTTTCTCCTCTGTGCTTACAGGCTCTGATACTGCCATGCTGTTGGTGCTTTAAGCTCCTCACAGAACTTGGTTTTAACAGACTGAGGGGAGAAAAGCAAATATTCTCACCAAATTTACACAACTAACCCATCTCTGCCCCAAATATCCAGATCACACTTACCCTGAACATATCGATCAGCTAAAATCTTCCATACTGAGAGCCCCAGCTGAAGACAGTTCATGTCCACTTCAGCTGAGAAAGACAATTTTTTTAAATTTCTTTTTACTGTCTAGTCACGTGAGACGTTTCATAGACATTCTGTTTATACAGAGGTAGTCATGAAGTGGTTTATTCTCCCACCCTCATCTTTTACACACAGAGATAAGCACCAAATAAAATGGAAAAGGAAACTTGCCAACTCAAAGTTTGGTCAGACATAATTGACCCATGGGAGTTAACTGACTACACAGGTATTACTGGGTTTTCTGTTGATTAGATTTGGAATGTAACAGTGTCCTTCCAAGGTCTCCAGCCCAGCGGAATTCACCTACAAGAGGCAGTGCAGCATGCAGCTCTGATCACAGCACGTCATTTCCTCCAAGTACTGGGTTTCACAGGTATCTACTCAGCAAAAGAGGGATGGCTTTCCCATCAGTTCAGAAGACTCCCATACATAAGAAGGCTTCTAGTCTCAGACTTGCCTCCCTCTGCCTATTCTCATTGCTGCTCAACAGAACAAACTCAAATCCTCAATTATCTTCTAAGTGCCTTAAGAAACAGGGATGATGAGATATTTTATTAGTTCTTTGTTCTGCCATGCAATAAAGGATTAGCCCTTCCTGACTTGTCCTCAAGATAAAAACTGATCCTGATGGCTCCCTAAACTCAACAGGCTGCGGAAATCTTGATTTCTAACTGACCCACTGCACTTCAAGATGACAACAGGGAAAAAAGCAGTACTTCTGTTTGCTGGATTCACAGATGAAGCTTCCTTAGAGTCTGCACAACACCATCAAAGTCACCATTTCAGCAACTCTCAGCTTAGGCATTAGATCAAGTCATTCAGCTAACCTGGGACAGATTAACCATGCGCTCACAAAAACTAGGTCAGTCTCAAACAGTCCCTATAGCCTGGAAAGGCACATATGTGTAAGCACAGATCACATAGCCTTCCTCTTTTAAAATGATGGCCAGCAGAAAGTCACGAAGTCCAGACTCAAGTAACTGTTACAACACTTAGCGCTACATACAAAGTGGTTCTTGATTTCTACAAGAAACAGGAAACCTTTACCAACCTGAGTTCAGAAGTCACTAAGAAAAAACTTAGTGATGTCAAGTTTTCCTCTTTGAAATATTTGGTTCTCAAATATTTAACTATTTTCTGAAGTGAAAGAGCTACCTCAGGACTTGGGTGCAGATCTAAGATCTGTCACCTGTTCCAGACCCTCCTAACCCACACCTTGGTTTCACAAACCCAGACGGCAGCCTTTACTCTCCTTTGACATCACCTTCCACCCTCCTCCTCAGCAAACACTGCTACTAAAATTAGACTGCAGTGGTCATACCACACTGCCTCCTCCACTGTCATCGCAGACTCCCTGTTACTCAGCCATGTATTTCAGCCTCACACTGAGCCCCATGCATCACACTCCCTGCCCAGATAACGGCTCTTCTCTAGTCTTACCTGTCTGTCCTCCAACAAAATGCCATTCCTCATTACCGCCGTGAAGCTCAATCTCCATCTATCCCCAGAAGGGATGGCCATCCACTTTCAATTTACTCTGAAGCCAAAAAGACATCTCTGAAGTATTTCAAAGATTAAATTTTGTGCTTAAGAAAAGATGATTTCTAAACATCCACCCTGAAACACCGGGCATGCTTGTACCCTCCCTCTTGCACACACCTACAATTTGTATTGTATGTTTCGTGAATGAAGAGGTGCAAAGGGATACACACACACGCCAAGACAAGGTATCTGCTGCTGTCAGGGTCTGCCAGGTTTCTGTGTTCTGACTTCAAAACATACAAGCTTTGAAGCTGGGACAGTACCTATGTCTTAAAGCATCTGATTTCAGAAGTGCTGCTGGATGCTCCCACCTCAAAGACATGTTGAGTCTTACATTTGCTGCCTAGAGTCCAAGGCAAGGGTTCACAGAGCAAAAGCGATACCGTATCACAGTCCAACGCCACTACCCGGCACAGACTGCAGAGAACAGAGGTGCTTCAGAGCATCCTGCCCAAAGCACCTCCTCACAGACCCCATCCTGCCCTGCTTCGAGACGTACAGCTCTTGCTGCTGAAGTCACTGCATGCCACTTACCAGCCAGCTACAAACAGGATGAATCTCCTTTTCCACTAATGAAGGAAGGTTCTTTCCCAGAGGATAAAGGCAATTGAAGGTTAGCCATTAACAGTTGCATTTGTCCCCAGCCTTTCAGTTCTGATCAATTGCTGCAGGACTTTTTTTTTTTTTTTTTACTTCATGCTATCTCACAGAAAACCATAAACTTCAGGTTTGCCCATGGGAGAGTCCATTCCAGAAATGGTATGTTCTGGCACTGCCAACGTACTTGGCAGATATAAGGTGCGCTTTAAGGGCTTTCCTAACTTCAGTGAATTTTGGAGTAGCAATTATCTTAAATTACTCCAGATGAAAGACCACACAAAACGTTAATTCAAACCCCTCTTCTGCCAGAAGCCCCCCACTATCCCTAGTCACCACTGCCCTACTTTTTCCCCTCGCCAACGTCCAAACAGTTGGACTTGCTCTTCCTTGATGCCCATGTTTCCTGAAGTGATCACTCCCTTTGTTGTAGCTTCTGTTCCATGTATATTATAAAAGAATCCTGTCTCACTTCAGGACATTTAAGAGTACTTGCTGCTAGTTTGGAGGAAAGCACTGCCTCCTCCACACAGACACACTTGCTGCTTCTTACCTAATTTCTCCCTCTACCTCAACCACAGCAGAAGGAAAACCGGACAAAACATCTGGGCATTTGCACCAGTAGTTAGAGGTAGTGTAAGCTGCTTCGTTGGGTCCAGTTATTTCTATTGTGCTGTAGGATACAAAGCTGTTAGCACCACCTGAAAGCAACATGTGCCAGAAGGGTTTTATTACTGAAGAAATTAATGGGATATATATCAGCACTGCCCTGATTTCTAGGAGCTATGAAGAGCTTGTATCACAGTTACCAGCACTGTTAAGGTGAGGATATTAAAACAAATTGGAACAATGTGCAGCAGCAGCTGCGAAACAACACTAAGCTATAGAGCAATGGCTTTGTAATTTAGGTGTATTTACAGAAAATGTAAGACTCAAAATGAAAACTGAGATCAACAATACACTGGGAATGTTTAAATCGCAAATGAGATAGCTGTCATCAAAGCTGAAACCTGTTCCAGGCTGAATAGCCAAGACTGTGCATGGCATGACATGGCAGTGTATGAGAAAACAAAACCAGCATGTCTCTGCGATCCATGCAAGATGAACTAGAGCTACTAGTGGGAGGAAATGAGAAAGGAAGGAGACAATTTTTTTCTGAGGCAAACACCCAGCAGTGGGCCAGAAGTCCAAAACAGCAATATTCATTAGAAACGTAGAATCACGTCCTAGGAAGTGTAGTACAAGCCTTTTGTCCTCTTGAAGAGGAAGGACTGTGCTCTGTACTGCTTCATAAACTGCCAAGCTCCCATCTGTAAGCTTCAAAGACTTCACAGCTCCATTCTTCTTACAATTTTTTTTCTTTCGGTTTGCCATGTACAATCCATAGCTTTGGCTGCTCCACCCTATAGACGGCTGAGTTTCACAGCTATCTGTCAAATAGCAGTAACAGTCTTGGGTTTGTTTTTACAACGATGATAATCTTTACCGTTAAAACCTGGGACTTTAAGAGGTATGTCTCATCTCTGACTCACTTGAGCCAGTAAGACAACAGCTACAAGACTGGTCAGAGGACCTAAAATCCATCACGGGCTGCAAACTGCTCCCAAAGCAGCAGCCTGGGTGCATCCAACAAAGCTCCCCAGAGCCCATGAAGCTTCCATCCTCCTCAGGCTTGCACGTCCTGTGGCTGCCTCTTTTCTGGGCTGAGATGAGACAGGAAGTCCAAAGAACCAGGGTGTCAATTCCTTTACTGTATTTGCTGAAAAGCTCCTGATGGCAGAAAGAGTGTGAAAAAATCTTTACAAGTCTTGAAACGGGCAATAACTGGTGCCACTAATGAAGTGGTCTAAGAGGCACGGCAGAGCGGCAAAGTAACAGAAACACAGGAAGGGGGGAAAAAGGGGTTTTTGAGACAGACTGCCGCGAGCAGAAAAAAATAACACAGAGCCAGGCCTGGAGACATGTTTGGGCACACCACCAAAGCCAGACCCAGGGAAGATGAGCAGCACAGTAAAGACATTGTGGGATCCTAAAATCAGAGAAAGAGGGCAGTGACAGACATGGAGATGAGTAAAACAACTCTGGGCACAGAGCCCACCGCAAGAACAGCACGGGGAATAAAATCACCCACGCTAAGGTCCAGCAGGGCATTCCATGTCTGAGATGCTACGAACAAAAACCAAAGAGTTGGGGGGGTGACTGCAAAGACCTGAGCTCCTTGTTTGTGCTGCCACTTGAGATTCTCCAGAATAGGAAGTGCAGGAAGCGAAGGAGAAGCCTGGAGGTTTCGGCTGTCTGAGGCCAACGCTGTTTTGTTTGCCGAGCCTCATGCTGTCGCTGCTTCCCTTTCAACAGGAATTATACAAATGTGGTTGCTGTGCCCCGGCAGAGCAGGCACAGATAAACTTTTTGCTCCATCAGAAGCTCACTGAAATACAACACTTTCCAATTCACTTACAGTGGCCTGTTACTTGATGTTCGTGAAGGTACAAGACATGGAAAACGTCATTTTGACACCAAGCTTTCCTAACACAGCTGTCAAAACAGCTGTATTATTTCACACAGCTATTGCTTTATCTTAAATAAAATACCGGGCACATTTAATCTAGTTGTCTGGGCAATGAAAGGACCAGATCAAAAAAAGGAAAAGATGACAGGTTTTTAAATCGAAAAGCCTTAATTAAACAAGAGTGGACCTATTCCTTGCAGAAGCAGCATGCCTTCAACACCAAAACTCTTCCCTCTCTCCAAAACAGCTGAGCCTTAACACCTCGCACTCATGGGTTACTTCTGAACATCTTACAGTTTATACACTTCACACAAAACAATTTTAAGTAATTCCTGGCACTTGGGAGAATACAGCACTATGGATAATTTAACAGAAGCTGATCAAACAGAACTGATTTTGAGAAAAGCCCAATCTAATTCTGCCTGATAGCATTCCTAGTACAGTTGTGTGCTATCATTAGCCATTTCAAGCCAAAATTTGATCACATCAAATTTAGTAGGTCTTTGCCAGTTTTAGTAGGACTAAAATGCTGACTTTCAGTTATCAAATGCCACATGGTACAGGCAATCACACCAGAAGTTATTTCAACTCAGAATGTCTACAGTAAAAATTCTATGCTGCTAAAAACTGCGGAAAAAGTTACTGACTCCTTATGAATGGCTAAGCATGATGTTGGCAATACATAAACTAGTTCCAGGTCTGTAAGCAGGGAATGTGGAAGGCCAGTGTTAGTTGAAAAAGTCTTAATGTACAAAAGATATGAATGAATTACTGCAGTTGGAAAGCTCCCTCCCCTTCCTCAAAGGCTTTCCCATCACTGAACTGTAAACTGAAATGAAGTGTCAAAAGTTTAACATGTCTTGGCCAGTGAAAGAACAGGCCAGCAGCAGTAATCTGTCGTTATCTATTACTACAGCTACCCTGTCACGCGGGCAGAAGAATCCTCCTCTTTACCACATCTCATAAAAGGACAAAGCAATAGTTGCATACAAGTCATAAATGTTTGTGTAAAAAGCCAAACCGCTCATCCCTCTCTTCTGCTCTCAACTTCTCCCTTATTTCTAAGGCAGACCCACCAGCATTTTGCCTGGTACTAGCAGAGAAACTTCAGCTCAAACCCAGCAGGTGTTTTCAATCAGACAGTCTGTAAACACCCAGGACTCAGTTCAAAAGCCCAGCACACGTGGGCAGGAGAAGCCCCCCTCGCCTCTGGGAGGAGCCCCCAATAACGAGCAGGAACAGCAGCAGGAAACTGTCCCACAAACAGGCTGGGGACTCTTTTTTTTCCCCAAGGTGTCAAATTTGCAGCAATATCAGTGTGGGCAGACCCCAAGTTTCGGTGTAAAAGTGGTGGTTTGTTTCTGCTGACGTCAAGGACCTGCTGAGCAGGCGTCTGCAGGATGGGGCTGCCAGCGAGTCCCCTGAGCTGTAGCAGACTTGGGCTGCCAGCAGGCTGAGAGGCAGCACCAGCCACCATGAGACATTTCTGCCGCGGCTGTAGTTTGGGAAAAAATTGTCACTGTCAGGGCAAACATCTGTCAGCCTTGCGCATTTCAGCTGTAGTAAGAAACACAGTGATTGTATCATCCGTTTTCCACACTGATACTGTGACATACCCAGCTAAAGAAGATAAAAGAGGCCTGGACAGTCAAGATGGCAGGGACCCGTGGCTGTTTTGATTTAAACTTATTCCCTTTCTGTCTAAATGAACACATCAGTTATGAATGATCAGTGTTCTTCCCCCCATCCCAGTGTGCCTGATGTCAGGCTCCATTTCCCTCCTTACTGTTGCACTTCCATATTTGTGTAGGTCTTTCCCAGGGTGACACTTGTAGGAAACAAAGAGTGTAGAAACTGCACAGTTGGATGGTCAAGTTGCGAAGGGAGGTGAGCTCTGTGGACACTGCTGTGCAGCCGTACGACAGCAATCCCCTGTCGCCAGCCTCTCCCACCCTCTCCTCTACCTCCCCCAAAACACATGCCTCATTCTCCATGCCCTCATCCTTACCTCATAGGACCATACACACTGCACTCCCGCAAACCTTCGTACGCATCTCCCCACTTCCACGTCCTCGTGGGTGGTGTACATCTCTCGCAGACACTCGCCAATGTGGGGCACCATTCTCCGCAGGACTTCCCGGCTCATGATCACTCCTGGTCCTCCCATGCAGAAGTTCTCACCTGGTTCCAGCGCCAGCTTCCCCATCTCCTCCGTGGTGCCAAGGCCAGTCTGCCCAAGAAAGAGGGGCTCGCTGCTGTTCAAGCTCCTGAGGAAGTTCTCCAGTTTGTCCCCTTTGATGTAAACATCGTCATCAGCTCTCATAAACCATTCGTATTTGTCCAAGTAGTGGTCATGCATGTATTTGAGCATCATGAAAGATTTTTTCTGGGGTGGGTAAGAGTCATCAACACCTGGAAGCGCCACGATGGGGATGGGAATAGAGGTGTCCGAACCCTCGCTGGAGAAGAATTCAACCTTGCCAGGAATGGTTTTGGACCACGTTCTAAATTGAAAAAGACAATAAGGACTAATTAAGTATGTAAACCAAGGCAGGCAGAGTGTGCTACCAGAGACCACGCAAAGGAAATGCACCTCATCTGCTTTACAAATTTTCTTTTTACACACCTTGAAGGGTTATTTTTTTCCATGCAAACAAGGACATTCACATGGTACCCACAGCAACTGGTTAACACACAAGAAGTTCTGATATGACAAGCATCTGAATATCATTTTTGCATCTCCATCTGATCAAAAGGTAATTCAATAGAGTAGTTCACTAGTGGCAAGCAGGATTTCTTAAGCACACCCTGTAATGGTTTAATAGGTGTTGGTTACAAGACACAGAGCGAAGCCAAAAGGAGCCATAATGGGCAAACAATTCACATACAACTGGATTTAATGCCTCCAAAGCATCCCTGCAAGTTATTCAGCATCACATCCACCTTCCATTCCCTCCAAGTCCCCCAACAGCTCAAAGCGTTCTGAAGTTCTGACTCTAGAGAGTAAACAGAGGCAAATTTTGCACAAACTTGTGAGGAATCAATATCCTTAGGGAAACCAACCAAACAGCAACTTCTCCAGATGCTATGTGGAGAAGCATGCAGGGCTTTGACAGAAATAAAATGCTCCTGCCTGTTTGCAACAGCCAAAGAAGCACAGAGCATGATAGCAATGGTAACCTCAAATGGGTCTGCCTGCACCAGCAAAGGACTAGTGGGAAAGGAGCCCCATGCATGCAAATCATGTAATCCCAACAGATGACCTGGTGCTACCAACACCCACACCTCCAGCAGCTTTCTGCATGCTTCAGACCACATTTTAGTAGAAAGGAACATCACAAAAGAGGAGCCTTTTCTGTGCGAAGCAGCACAGCGACGACATCTGCTCCATACCTTCCGTGCTCCTCTCTGCCAAATCCAACCCATCTGCGTGGGCAAACTGGGTCACTTATACTGCAGGAAGAGATGTAGGATGATTCCTCAAGGCAGACTACAGAACACTTAACCTCCTCCAGGGAGGATTTTCAATCATGTAACTGGTACAGCCTTGCCCTAAAAATCATAAGTTTTAAGCTTTCAGTATCATTTTCTCAGATTCTACCTGGGGAAAAGCAGAGCTCACATATGCTTCACAGGAGCTCACAGAAAACTACTTCCATTGGTAAACCAACAGGTTTTGCCCCTGTTTGTATAGGGGGAGAATATGTTCTAGTTATGTTTGGCGACTATGCTCAGAATATAACCTACACTCAAAGCTCAATGTAAAAAAACTCTCAAAGTAAAGGACACAGTATTCCCTCAATCCATCACTGCCACTTTTACCAGATACCTCTCAACACAGGTTTCTTGCCAAAAGCAGAGCAGATTTTGGGCAGTACAGACCATCTGAAATTTGCAATCTCCAGATGTAGCTACCATACAAAGTCTGAAATGTAAAAATATTTCAGAAGATTATTCCTTAAGTTCCACCAGGAAATGCAAATGCATTTAATTAGTACTAATTAAACATCAACTTCAACACCTTAACAGCTACACACTAATTCAGCTTTGTTTAATGAATGTTGCCCAATTACTTTAAGAGCTTTGTCTTCTGGATTTCCTACTGCCATGGGTAGTGTTTCATAGGAAAAGTTTAGATCCCAGCTTCCCCGAAGAGGACAGTAAAGCTAATGGAAACATTCCTGTTGATTTCACAACAGAGTTGATGAAGCCTTTAATCATCAGTGATGCAAATAATGCACGGTACTACTGATTATATAGTCACATCCTGTTAAAGCACTGAAAACTGCCCGTTTTAAAATGAGACACGCTCATACTTTGAGCTTTCACTAACCATTAAGGAAGTCCTGCTGTTTATTTTCTGACACCCACACTCCAGATACAAATCATCTGGTCTCGAACAAAAGGACTACATGGTAAATTGCTCTTCCCATATCAACTCCCAATCTAAGTTTAAAAGGCTTCTCCATTGAAGTGCTTGAGGCATTCAAATTTTAATCTCATAGATAAGGCAGAAGAAGCTACGGAGAAATGCCATCTCACCTTATCCACTGTGACCAGTTCCCAGTGCAGCTGCAGGCGGACACAGGACACTTCCCAGACAATCACCAAATGAAGTTATAAGCTAAAGTCCTATGGAATTTTCTGCTTATTGGCTTTTTTGGTTCAAAAGCAAAAATGTATTTTCAGACTTGCTCTCAATATCTGGAAAGATCTGCCTTTGTAATGATTACAATCTATGGACAATGCAGGATGTCTTCCATTACTCCAAGCTTTAGCTCCTTTCTGGACCCTTGAGGAGCAGTCTTCAACACTTTATTTTTTTTAAACCACCCCCCTTCTGTTGATTTCTAGCTTAAATTTACTCCCTGCACTCCAACCAGGTACCTAAACCTCAGGAACCCCCTAAGTATTGTCAAGAGAAGACTTCCCATTCAATGGAGAAGGAACAAAATGCACATACAACCGTAAACTCTGGCAAACTTGATTCCCAGTCTTCCCATTACACTAAACCCCTCACTTCAAAGCCAGTTTGACCCCATCTTTTCCTGGAACAGGGCCATATTTAAGTTTTATATTCCCCATATATTCGTGCGTATGTGGGGAGCACAACGCACACAGAAAGACCATACCCTAACAATAACCACACCCCAAGGATCAGCACGCGACTTGGGTTGGCACCACATTACTTCAGCCTTGGGATCTCATGTCAACCATGCCTCAGCACAGCTTGACTAAGCCTTTGTTCATTTCCTGCGACAACGCAATTTCTAGATGAGACAACTCGCCGTGTTATTTGTGACTGTAGCTTTGAGCATTTGTTCGAACTCAGACAGATGAAATATGCTCCCACATCGAAAAATTGCCTGTGTGCCTGTGTCAACGCAAGCGCTGTTCGGCAGCGACTGAAACAATGGGAGTCACCACGTGCTGCTCCTTATGCCTGAGCCACAGCCCGCTGCTGGATGTGGCCCTTTTTGGGGGAGAGAATACAGAAAGAACACTTAGCTCAGGAAACATGTTGCTGCACTCAGCCAAAGAAGCCAAACCACAAATTGTAAGATGAACTGTAAGGACATTTTTCTGACCCCAGCTATCAGCAGAACTAAGGACTGGTAAATGCAGAGATGAATTCTGATCAAAGCTACTATTAACTTTTTTATCCGACATTGTGAAGAATTGGACCTGGCTCAATCACAAGCTATTTTCCAGATTGTGTTTTAAGAGCTACATTTCTTGCCCGTCCTCCCACCTCCAGTTCAGTTTACCATGTCTGCTCTCAGGTTATGGGCAGCAACCTGACCCCGCCAGATCCTTAGGCAGAGCTCTTGTGTCAACACCTTCCTGCTTCTCTGGCCCCACCAGCTGACATTGCTTTCCTGGTCAAAACTTCCCCAATATAAGACTTGCAGATCGTATCTGCAAATGAATTGTATGCTTGTTAATTAATAATAAAAATATATATTTTTTTTAGCAAAACTTGATGCCCTCCTTCCGCCCACAAGGTCTCCCCATCACCCTCAGCTATTTAGAAATGCAGTCACAGGAGTCTGGTGGCAGAAATGTTGTATCTACATGTGCAAAGACCACCTCCGCTGCAGTGATCACTGGTGGCTTCAGGCAGCTTAAGGCCATCGTGACTCTGTCCAGAGAGAAATATCAGGTTCTGAGTACAACCGATACGTGTACTGAACTGGTCATTTAAAAACCCAGCAACTGAACTGCTCTGACAGATCCCAGCCTTATCTCCTCTGTGTAATCTGAATCTGCTCAGTTAAACAGGAGGATGCGCATGAATCAGGACAGCAAGGCTCTCTATTACTTTCCCCAGGAGCAGCGCTGAAAACATGCACGACGCTGTGCGACCTGGTTTCTCTCAGCACACAGGGCACATAACTCCAACAAACCAGAAGCTAGTGTTGACAAGGGAATCAAAGAGCAATTTAAACAAACACAAACATAGAAAAATTCAGTAACGCTTCCTTGGAAGAAACCTCATAGCAGAGGACATTAGTCCAAGTAATGTTCCAGTATTGGTGGCTACCAACTCGATTTTACCATCTCTTAACTGGTTTTGCACACTGGATATCCTATGAGTACCCTAATCTGAGCAAGTCACAGGGAAACTAGGTGCAAAGATTTTGTCACAGCTGGTACAGGTATTCATGCAATGCAGAAAAATGTGTGCACAAACAGAATGCTAAAAAACCCCAGTATTTTCTAAAAAGTGACCACTACTATAGTCACCAAATGTTGTCACAAATCATTTCTTTATTTAAAAAGAACTTTCAAAAGCATAGCCTGGAGCAGGAGGAGCAGAGATCTGGAATATTTTACCTTCAGTTCCCAGTGTTTATTATTTATTTGTATTACCTTGCTTTGTTATAAGCTCTGCAGACTCAGCAGAAGCATAGTCAATGGTCTTATGCAGACAGTGCTCCCTTTGTAGAGACCCAAACTGGAGACGATTACAAAAAAATCTATTTGTTTTTTGTCTGCAACTTGGGAACCTCACTTTGAGAGGATCAGAGAAACCATTTAAAGTTTTGAGAAATAGTCATCTTGTATAATTATGCTGAATAAAATCATAATTTGTGAAGAACTCAGTGAGTTAACGAACAAAAAAAGACTGATTTCTTGAATACATGGTTCAGCTAAATTTCATGTTGAATTATGTCTAGTTTTATATAACTGTTCCTCAAGGTCCCATCTTTCCAGCAATGCTTGCTACAGGGGAAGCAATGAACCACAGCTTAGCCAGGACTGAGCATGGAAACCACACACTGCTAGTGCACATGGTACTGCAGATGACTGTTACAAAAGGTGAGAAAAACAAGCTGTTTCTTAAAACTTACAAATAGGTCTAAAAGGGCTTGTCAGTTAAGATCTGCATTACAGAACTCAGATTTTGAGGGAGAGTTCCTTTCTATTTTTTACAGGACAGCTTGGTATCTAGCTTTAACAGCAAACCCAAGCAGCTTCCACAGCTCTTTAGAGTCATAGAATGTCAAGTTGGAAGGGATCCACGAAGATCATTGAGTCCAACCCTTTGAATCAAACTCCTGCAATTTAAAAGGATGGCAGTTTTCTGTCCACATATCCATCCACCTTCCTTGTGGAAACAGGGACAGAAACCAATCCATCATCTGTAGGCACACCAATACTCAGTGGGTCAGACTAAGACCAAAGCCCAAGTGTCCCAGAGCTTTGAGCCACATGGTTATTTTGGGGTATGTAGGCAACTTTGTTTCCCCTTATCCCCCATGCATCCACGCTGGTTGCTCTCACTGTATTTGTTTCCTCCTGTTCCTTAAACATTCTTGCAAATTTTAGGTAAACGCTTCCCGCTTGGAAAGCCCAGGTATGTCATAGCTCTGCTAGAGGATACAAGAGCAGGACACATTGAGTTCTCACTATTTCAATACTGCAGTACAATTGATACATTAAGCAAAACATGTATTGTGCTGTCACGATGTTCAAACTCACCTTACATGACCTTGTCCTGCCATCATCTTACCTCACTAGCAACCAGAAAGGCCCAAAACCACCTAACACCCAACAGCTTTGACCCAGGCTCTGAATTTAAAATAAGCAGAAAAATATGTTTTGTATTACACTTCTGCAGCAGCCTGTGCAGGCTTAGACAGATAATACAAACTCCTTTAAACCCCAAATCCTACTGGCTGCCTTTCACTTAAGCTTTTCCAAGCACTCAGGTGTTTAGATTCCAGTGCAGTCTGTTCCCTCTGAGCCACCGCAAACCGTGTGGCAGCATGTTTGAAATGCAGCCTCCCAAAGGGTATCCTTCTGCTGCAAGAATGGGACAGCTTAGCACAAGCCCCAGCATCGTTTGATGTCCTCGTGCGTGTGGCCTCATGGCACTTCAAGGTGCCGTGGAGACTGTCCCAAACTGAGAAGTGCTGCGGCTGTGTGCCTGCAGAGATACTGCCAAAGGCCAACCTCTGACATCTTGCCATTAGCTGCATTCACACTAGTCTCCTGCCATGTTTCCCAGGAAATCTAGTTGCTATGCAAAAAAAAAAAAAAAAAAAAAAAAAAAAAAAAAGGTTAACTGCCTGATATTTCTGTTCCTGAGACAGCAGACTTAAATCTTCTGGGAGACTGCTTTTTCCCATCCTCTCCTTCCTGCAGCTCTTCTAGGACAACTCCCCTCAACTGCAAAACCATTAGCACATGCTGTTGCACTTTCCCTGAACCCCAGCCATACCTTAACTCCTTCCTGAACGGCTCTTTTCCTGACTGTTTCTTGTCCTTTGATGTGACACCGCAGTTTCTGCTGCTGCACTTCACTGGCCTCCTGGAAGGGAAGCTCTGCTAACCTGGCTGTCAGATGCAATAACTGCTGAACCTACAAATCTGCCCTGCGAAAACTAGTAGATCTAAAGCTTATTCTCTGCCTCCCAGACTACAAAAGCACAACTGTTTCAAAGAGCCGGCATCTCCTGAAAATCCAGCAGGCCTGTTTTGCCTTGCAGTGGTCATTTTGCTCATGATTGATGTTCAGGAAGTGGATTGCTTCCCCTCTTGTTAGACCCTATCTAGATTCACAGCAGCAAGGATCAGCAAATGCTTTCCGCTCCGGTCCCTTTTGGCTGTGTCTGTAAATGGCCTTTGAGCCACAGCAATTTGGAGGTATTCAGCCTCTGAATCCCTAATTCCTTTCAGTGCTCTGGCTAGCGTGGTATCAAGGCTCTGCACACGCTGCCACCCCGGGAATGCCTTGCTAGCAGCTTCCCATTTCACTCGCTGTGCCAGCGATTCAGCTCACCAGGATGCTTTGTCAATGTAGTAATCCCAGCAATTGTCTGCCTGAGTACTTCGTGGCAATCAAAAGCCCTTTAAGATTTCAGGTTTGTCTTCCTCTTCCCTCCTCCCCACCTTCCCTCACATCACCAGGACATTAGGCTCATTTCATTTACCAAAGGAGATGAGAAAAATGCATTTAGCCCTACCACAACGTTAAGAGGTCTCTTTATATTTGTCCCTTACGAGAGCAGGCATCATCTCCAGAGGTTAAACCAAAACAGCAGTGCAGTAAAAAGCCATACTCGGATCTCCTTCTGAGGACTGAAGGAGCCCAATTCCATTAGCTGGATTTGTTAAGTTGCATCTTTAGCTGGTTTTTTGTGCGAGTAGATGTCACAGATCTGGTTCTGTAAAGCCAGCTCTCCCACAGCACAGGACCATTCAGCAAGCACGGGCAAAGCCAAGGACAAGAATCCTTCAGCCACATCAGCAAAGTGAAATGCTTCACAACTAACACCCATTCTGGACAGTACTGTGATAAATTTCCCTTTCTTGAATTCCTGACGCAAAATCTGACGGATGCTAGACAAACTACTCTGCACAAAACCTGTTACGTGATGTCCCAACGCGACTCCAGCCTTTCTGTATGTAAATGTAAATTACATGGCTCATGAGATTTGCAATCCAAAATGCTCCATCCCACATAGTGAAAAATACATAACCCTGAAGAAACACATTCTTTCACCCATTTCAAAGCATCAATCATGCACTCTCTGTAACTTAATTACAAGTCTACTGCTGAAAGAAGGCATTATGTTTCTATTAAAACCATCGCTGGTGGATAACATGCTTCAGATTGCCCAAATTAAGCAATTTTACTGCATTTGATGCCGATATAAAGAGAGCTACCCTTTCCCCAAACCACAGCTGGCCGGGGGAGGAGGAAGGGGGAGATGGTCCATCATACACGGGTCTTGCCATCCTGTTCTTACTGGGCAATAGGGCCAAGTGCTTTTCAACCTGGGCCAGCAGGAGGCAGAGAAGGGTTTGTTCTAGCACAAGACTAAAAGCGATGTTTTACTAGAACAAAATCTGCCCCAGAGCGCTCCTGGCTACTCCTCTGATGGCAGTGCTCAATCCTAGTCGGGGTATATACCCAAGCTGACATTTTAGCTCTGAACTCTTTCAGATTTCCCAAGCAGGCTTCCTGCACAGCCTCCCAGCACGGCCTGGCAGTGCAAACACCAAAGCAATAAGCACATTTCAGCAGCGCAGAGTTTCACCAAAGCCAGAGACACATCTCTCACAGAAGATATGATTATTCCGATGCTGCCGAGGCTTTGGACAGGACTCCCGTTAGCACACAGCACTCATGGCCATACCCAGCTACAGCTGGAGAGCACGCCACGGGCGACGGCAGGCGGTGCAAAGCACAACCATCATCCCCGCTCCAAAACCAGGCGCACTCAGGTAATGAACACATGGCTCCGAGACTCCGGTTCCTGCGCTAGCTTCACTCGCCGAAGCCGCCAGCGTTTCACCCAGGCTGACTTTCCCCATTCGAGCAGTTTAGCTACCTGCTCCAGCCTCAGCGGCAGCTGCGGCAAACAGAGATGGATTTTACTCTTTGTTCCCAGATGTGTTTTCTGAGTCTCGTTCCTAAGCACACCCTCTCGGCTTGGCGCAGTGGTCTTTTCTGACCCTATCCATGGGGTGACAGTGGTCTCCAAAGTTTATGGTTATTGTTATGCTCAGGCCGCCGGCTTCTCCCTCCTGAAGCGGCAGCTGAGGGCTGCACCGGCGTGACACAGCCGTGCCCAGGGCACAGGCAGTGAGGGAAGCGCTTTGGCGACCACGTCTCCCCCGTGATGGGCAGTAGGTGCCCCCTCACTACGGCGGGGCTGCCAGGACCGCTGGCTCCTCTGCCAGCCCCCGGCTGAGCCAGGCCCCGCACGCCGCCCCTGACCCGCCCCGGCGGCAGTGAGAGCGGGGGCACCTGCCTCCCTCACCCCACAGCCCGGCCCGGCCGCCCGGTGAGTGCCCGGGCTGAGGCGAGGGGAGCCGGGCCTGAGCGCGCCCGCAGGGACCCCTCCGGCTCGCTCGCACCTGCCCCGGGAAGGGCAGCGGCCCCCGGGCCGGCGGGGGGACCCCGGCCCTGAGGGCCCGGCCGCAGGAGACCCCCGCCCGGCGGCTCTTCCCTCAGGCGCTCCTCAGGGCCGGCCCGCCCCGCGCTCGCCCGCCCCCAGCCCGGCAGCCCCAGGCAGCCGAGCGGAGCCGCCCCCCCCGCGCCCGCTCACCGGTGGGCAGCCACGGCGCGGCTCCGCAGGTACTTCTGCGCCGTCATGACCCCCACGAAGAGAAAGCTCTGGGCCGGCGGGCCGGGGCGGCGCGGCGGGGCGGCGGCGGGCGGCGGGCGGCAGCCCTGCGGGCGGGCTCGGTGGGGCCGCGCCGCCGCCGCCAGCTCGGAGGCGCGGGGCAGGACGAGGCGCGATGCGAGCACGAAGCCCAGCACCAGCCCCAGCAGGACGCTGAGCCAGGCGCGGCGGCCGCGGCCCGCCATGCCCGCCCGGCGCCGCGCCGCGCAGGCCCCGCGCGGCTCCTCACAGCGCCGCCGCCCCGCGCTGCGCCGCCGCCGCCAGCCGCGCCGAGTCGCCCAGCGCCGCCATGGGGGAAGGGGCAGGGACGGGAAGCGGAGGGGAGGGAGGGGAAGGGGCCGCCCGCCTCCCCGGCCCTGCCCCTCGGCACAGGCGCCGTGTGCGGCCCGTGGCCCCGCCCGGCCGTGGCGGTGGGGCCGCGGCGGAGGAGACCCCGCGGCGGGAAAGGCCGGGACCGCCCCCGGCCCGCACCGGGACAGGGGGCCTGGGGCGGGGAGGGGGACCGAGACCCCCGGGGCAGGGACCGGCCCCGGGAGCAGCAGGGGACGGGGACCCTGGGATAGCACCCCACCCGGGGACCCCAGAACCACGGCCCTGCTGCCCAGACCGAGAGGCTGGGACAGGAGCCCGGGCGAGCGTGGGTGCTCCTGGCACAGGGACTGAGACCCTGGGTGTCATCTCAGGGCAGGGACCCCAGCCCAGCGCCCTGCACCAAGACCCCAGGACAGAACCCTGGCACAGGGACCAGCACTGGGACTCCAGTTAGACCCTTCGGACCGGGATGGGGAGGCACTGGGAGACCAGTTCCCCGACACAGGCCGGGCACCAGCTACCAGTGCCCAGCAGCAGAGGTCCATCACCCATCCCCGCAGAGACCCAGCACAGCTCATGCCGAGTCTCTGCAGGCAGGGACGCAGCTCCCCAGCCCTGCACTGCCGGACCCTACAGCCCAGGCCTTGGACCATCCCGCTGCAGCCCATGGTGCGTGCAGGGCCGGAGGGTCACAGGGGTCAGGAGTGGGCCCCCAGTCCTGGTTTCACCTGGCGCTGGTGCGTTCATGCAGCGTGTACGCTGGTGCCAAGGGGAGCGAAAGCACAGGCAGCTTTTTCCCCATCTTGCTAATTAAACCGACCAGAAATAGGTCAGTCTATTTCCATCCAGAGGCTATGATGACTGCTCAAAGGAGTGAATAAGTTGTTAGCTGTAGCAGGTGAAGATTGCTTTTTTCTTTGTCTGCACTAACTCTCCAGCACGTTTCATCTACAGAGTGCTTCAGCTTCAAACACTGCAGCCCCAAAACCCCTGACATCTTGGAGGAAAAAAAGCCTCCAGTCTTTACAGAAGAAACATATCTAGTGCAACCTGCTGACCTCCTGCTTATCGTGGCGCTTTCTTGCTTTTCCTATGCACTTTGGCATCTCCAACTGCCAGTCTTTCCCATTTTAAAATTTATTTATATTGTGGTGTCATCCACGACAAACTGAGAAGAAGAAAGCCTCAGCATAACAGCAGCCTGCTCTTGAGCAAAAACCGTTGCAAAAGAGTACCAAATCAAAACTGTACCAAATCAATGGTGTATATTAATAAGCCAAAAAGAGGCATACGTGAGAGATTTTTACATCCTTGTACCATAATTAACTGTCACGCCTCTGGGCACTAGCAGGTAATACCAGGATCTGCTTATCTGATGAACTCTGTGATATGTCTTGAAAACAATGCTTTTGTGGGGGTTGTATTGCTCTTGTGATGGTGCAATCCTCATACAGAGGTCAGCACCAATGAACTCTCATGATATCAGGAGCAACAAATAACAGGGGAAACGCCAACACAATTTCTGGTATTAAACAAAAATAAGATTAAATATAAATAGAAACTAGAGAAGAAATACAAGTAATTAACAGGAAAGAAAAGCGGGAGTTCTGCTTTCAGTTGCCCACAGGCAGAACACAGGAGCAGTGAGATGTATATTTGCAGGAAGGGGAATGTAAGAACTAAATGGTGAAAGACAGGAAAAGGAAGAAAAAGTCCAAGATGGAACAGATGGAAGGCAGGTAACGCCAGGGAAGTACAGGAGCACCATCCATCACTCCGCAGAAGCCAGCTGGAAGGCAAGAAGAGTTTCTGAGGCTGAGGCCGCATGCCTTTGAGAGCTGCAAAACACCAGGGAAGGGCTACAAACACAGCACTAGCTTGGGTTTAATCAATGTTAACAGCTTCCCAACAGCTTCACGTGTGCTACCAGGCGGAGAAGAGGTTGATGAACCCAAAGGGCTCCTCAAAGGCTGCCAATGCACAAGGCGTGGAGGTGTTCCCCCCGAGACACGCACCGGGCAGACCCAGGGCTGTGCCCCTTGCGTTTCTGGGACCTTCCTCCAGGGAACAGGGAATGGGATGCAAGATTCACCTCAGTTCTTTCCTACTAAAATAACCCCAAACCCCTATTTATACCAAGAAAACCTTTTCTCCTATCTGTCCTTTCCATCCCTTCCATATGGGGAAATCCTCCCTTCTCCACACACCCCCACCCCCACCCCCCACCCCATAATTCCTTTCTGCTTCCCAGGATTTACAATTCTTCGCTATTATTTCTAACTACTGGTGCCCTGATCCCTTTCTGCAAAGCCTGGGGTTATCCTCAGCCTGTGCCGCTCTGCACATGTGGATCATTTACCCCACTTTCAAAAGCCTCTTCAAAAGGAACCTCATCAAACACTGCTTCTTCCCCTCCTTCCCCACAAGCCTGATCATCAGGTCCTGAAATACAGGATTCAAGCTAAAATAAAAAGTATGGCCACTCCTTTCCAAGAGAGGCAGATGTGGCAGGTCCACGAACAGGAATGGGATTACTCTCGGTGTGCTCCAAATCAGCAGTAAAAAACCTCCTGATTCAAGGGAAAGCCACTGTGGCCTATGAATTACAGGAAAAGGCAGAGCTAGCGTGGTTAAAAGGCAATAAAAAAGAGAAGGGTTGGGGCTGAGGAGCTGTCACTTGGCTTCTTCCCATGAACAAAAGTAGTTAGTCATCAGAATTGAAAACTTCGTGCAACTTCAGCACACATGGAAACGATGAAGCAGAGCAGTACAGTCCCGTGTTAGATCTCCTCTGCCCCAAGTTCTCTTTTGGCACGTTCCCACCTCCCCCAGCCTCCAGAGAAATTACAGTCCTGGACCTCGCCACATGCAGGGGGTGAGCAGAGGGCACTTGGGGAAGGGGCAGGAGAAGGAAGGGGTGCTTTCTTGGTGCCAAGATTAAACCCAGAGAGGAGGCACACTTGGAGTTCACACTGCTGCTGTGTGAGATCACACCACCGGCTGTGGTCCACCACCAACATCCAGCTGTAAAGAGGGGGTAGCACCTGGGAATGCTGTGATGCTCACACATCCTCCCTGAGCACATCAAAATGCCTCGCTTTATTTCATTTATTGCACCAAACTCACGTTCAAAAATGTTAGGTGGGCAAATGCCACTTTTACTGCTTCTGCCCCCTCCCCTGTTCTTGCATAGAGCAGCCGCTGTTTCCACTATAGGAAAAAAAGGAGAGAAAAAAAAAAGGAAGATCAAGGGAAAACTTGAAGAGCATAGCTTAGTTCTTCCAGCTGAATTATAACCCTGCCATTACCTGCCTAGAGTATGTTTTTAATCTGGTTGGCAGAGAAAGGTCGCACTGCATAATCACATTTAAGTGCCTTCCCCTATTAATACAGCTCTTAGTCTCAATACATAGTTGACACTATATATTACAGCTACTATGCATGAAAAGGCACGGTGTTTTTCTCATATAACACTGCACACAAGCATAAACACATTTTTATGCAGCATGTTTTCTATTCTGTGTGGGAATGCATGAGGAAATGTTCTGAGGGCTCTCCAAAATCAGAAGAGGATGCACGTCATGTGTGCTCCGTCTCCGTGCTCCCATCCCACTCACTCCAGTGAGATTAGCACCCAGACCAGCCGGCAAGAGCCCACTTGACAGGCCCACACAGTTTAGGTTCGTAATCAGATTAACAAAACGGTAATCCTATTTTTAAAAGATGAAAAAGCCAAGTCCTTGAAGTGGCGAGCTGTTTTTGTGCATACAGAATAGATGTCATCCTTTTGGAATAAAGAAGCTTAATACTAAAAGAAAAAAAGTTTCTTCCACGTAGGAGATGAGACTTTATAGAAGAAAGAGGGACCATCTCACAATATAACCACTACTTTTTCCTATCTGTTTTGACCTCCAATTTTTCCACATTGATGAGCCCACTCTAATACAGGATGCATCTTCTACAATATATATTCTTTACCATATTTTAAAATAATAGTTAAAGAAGTGAACTACTTCCCAAGTGCTCCGGAAACTTTAATTATGAATGTTCCAGTACTTAAACTGATACTTTAAAAACTACCCAGGCACTGGAAAATGAGCATACTTCATGTACTCAAGGTAACAGACTCACGGTGGAAAAAATCTAGCTGGGCAACCAGCAGCATTTGTGTCTGTCACAGTATTTCCAGCGCCGTTGCATTTTCCCAAATGATGCAGAAACTCCTTCCGCAGCTCCAGCACCCACTGGGGTTTTTTTGTTTATTTTTTTCTTCCCCCCCCCTCCCCATCCTCTTCTGGTCCTGCCACGGACCAGTCACAACCTTTCCTCTCAGCTGAATCACTCAGCAGATGCCCGTTCAAGGGACAAACCCGAAATGTCACCGGTCGCTCCTGGCCCGAAAGCCGGGCCAACATTGCCATCGCACGGCGCGGCCCCGCAGTGCAGCGGGCTGCCCGGCTCGCCTCTGTCCCCAGCCAGTCCCGTCCTGCTGCGGGTCGGGCTGGGGGAGGCGGGGGGCACCCCCTGCCCCCCCCCCCCCCCCCCCCCCCACACACACACACACTCCCCAGCTGCCTGCCCAAGCCCCCCCCGCGTCCCCACCGGCCGGCTGGCGGCAGCCGCCGCAGCAAGGCGTTTCAGCTTTGCATCGCGGAGGGGAAGGCGATGTGTTTTTAAGACATCACCGCCAAACCCGAGTCAACAAACCACTGAAAAAGTCTAGACCGTGTGTTTTAAAAGCAAGTCTTGGGTATGCTGATACTGATACCTAAGCAGCAGGACAGCTAACGGAGTGGCAAGTACAGCGTGTAAGCAGCAAGTCAAATTTACAGGGAACATCACCCCTTCAGCATATGATAAAGTAACAACGCTTTGGGACCCAGCTCTGGGTCCGGTTTTTTTTGGAAAGCGCCTCTTGCAGGCCAGCCTAACAGTAACTCCCCATTTGGGGGCACACAACAGAGCACTAGAACTAGATTGAAAGGCCAGGTATTTCAGTACATCCATTTTCCCTCCACTCTCTTTAAAAAGAATTTTCCAAGTTCTTTTCCTTGCCCTCCCCACATTAATGTTACCCACAGTACCAGCTCTGAAGCTGATCTCGGTAAGTGGCGCACAGAAAGAATCTTGATTAGTAAACTATGGCGACACAGAGGAAGGAATGAAATTATTATTTTATCAGTGGAGATCTTGCTCCATGCTGAAAGTGCTTTTTAGCAGGTATGCATTTCAAAATACAAATGATCACAGAAAAAAAAAAAAAAGAAAAAAAACGTACATCACAGCAGTGGCTGCACACCTGCCAGCCCCTTACCAACAGAAATCTGCAACGAACATTTGTATATTCACAACCGAAACTGAGCTGAGGAGACCTATTCCTTTGCGGCCATTGGTTGCTTCATAAAAACTGATGGAAGTTTTGAAGTCACTGGCTCTGGAGCTAGGAATATGGGCAGGGTGTGTGTCAGCCCTGGAACAGCTGGCTTGGAAGCTCACACAAATCAGCTACAACTGTGCAATCGGGCCAGGACACCACCCAGCCAGCAGCCGTATGCTTTTCCTTTGTGGCTGTAGAGCTGTTCCAAAGCTAAGCTTTCATTCCAAAAAAAAAAATAAAGGGGGGGGGGGGGGCGGGAAGAATATAAATCCCAAGTCTTCAGCCCATCCAAGTCTGGACCAACTTTTTCTATACTTGGAAATTAAATAGTTTCTGTGTTCACAATAGTGTGGACAGAAACATGCTGTGCCCCACTCTTGGCTAACCTGATCCCTGAAAAGGTGTCACTTTTTAGTCTATACAAGGGCAAAAATCATCCAAAGGGTGGATCTGATCTGATGCAGAGATGTGTGCTGATGTGCAGCCAGGCTTGAAAAAACACAACCACCGGAGATGGGAACTGCCTCGTTGAGCGCAGGAGGCATAAAGGACAGCATTAAATGGTTTAAATGCAGCCATGAACTATACTGCTGCTGGTAACATGTACAGGACGCTGCCATGCTAGATGCCATCCTCATTCAGAGAGCTCTCTGAATGCTAATGCTCCCTTTAGTCATCTTCCTAGGGAGGGGAAAAAGAAAACTCAGGAAAAACTTCCCAGTCGAAACACCTGAGCTGAGTATCAGCACAGTCAGAAGGAAACCAGACTGGGCACAGAGCAACTGCAGAACGGCCTAATTCCTCAAGTAAAAATAGTGTAGAACCATACAAAACACAGATTAAATTTTTTAGTACTAACAGTTCACACCTGCATTCGGTGTCTGCTAGGAAAGTAGGTCCTTGCAGACGTGGGTGCAATTATAATTTTCATTCATAGTGATCTTTGATTAACACACAGGTAATTCTGGAACACCCAAGAACAGCTCTACTGATAGATTCTCTGCTTGTCCTCACTCTCCCAAGTCCATCTTCTGGTCTTTGTTATTAAGTTTCCAGTATAAGAAACATATTAAAAAAAAAAAATACATATGCGATATCACTCTTAAAAGCTTTCCTTCATTGCAGTGTTTTTGAAAGGCATAAATAAAACCAAATATATTTTATAGGTGATAACATGTTTTTCTGTTCAGTTTTAACGCCAGTCCAATTTAAAGAAAACAAAAAACTTTGTTCCTCCAGCATATACTCATCCAAAAGACAATGAAAAATACTTAGCTGCATTTCTTTAGCAACTAACATTTTCAGGATTTTTTTGTGCCTCTGAACACTTCCTTAACTTCAGATTTTTCAATATCCAAAATATTTTACTTTTCAGTGGTTAAGTAATATTATATAGCAGATTAACAGCACTGCATTAACTCTAAGTTTGTTAGCGAGTCTCTTCCAGATAAAGATATTTCCAGAACATCTGCATCAGTAAGAGGCTTCTTGCGTAACTGCTCTAAATGTGTGTGTGGTGGTGGTGGGGGAATATCTCCTGAAGGCTTTTTATATGATCTTTCATAATTCAAGTTCTTGGGAATTCATACCAAAGTACAAACAATGGTTTCATTACATAGTTCACTTTTACCTAATGCCTTCTGTATGCTTCACTTTTAAGCTATAAAGCAACAAGCAACCACCTTTCCATACCTGTTTGTGGTCAAGGCAGAGCTTTCTATTTGAAGTCAGAGGAAAAACCCTTCCATCTGCTTGTGCAGGTTGTGAGCCAAAAGAGCAGTTTTACAAAGTGAGGTTCTTCCTCCCACCTTGTTCAACAGCTTAGAAGTATCTGATCAAGAAAATCCTAAGAACTTGAGGATTAAAATAAAAAAAAAAAACTAACGAAGAAAGAAGCCTGAAGTTTCCAGAAACATGTAAAAGATTCTTACTGGATAAGTCTTAATAAATCTTAGAATTGGGCAAAAGTCCACATCCCCAGTCCCAGCCAGAAGCAAGTCTTGAGACACAGAGAAAAATTAGCATATGTTCAGTTCAGACCTGCTTATTTATTTCTTAAAATGTTTTTACTGAATTAAATCAACCCATCCTTACCATTTTATCAACACAAAGAATTCTGCTTCTTGAAGACAACCACCTCCCCCAGCTGTTTTTCTGAAGACAACACCTCAGTCTGTTGCTTGTTTCCCCAACACAAGGGGAAAATGTTCCCCAGAGGCATGAGTAAGATAACAGCTTAGTTCTCTTTACTGATGAAGAACCTTCAGATCTTGAAAATATCCTTCCCCACTTCTATTTTAGTTTTTTTCCTTGTTAAAGAATAAAACCTGAAGTTACATACACTGGTCTATGTTACAACAATGGAAATATAAGTTTACATACCAAACCACACAGAAGCCAGGAAATGACAACTAGTTTCCATAGGAACATTAATAGCCTTCTCACTTCATCTCCTACAAACACTTGAACGCACACTTCAAAAGGTTCTTCACCTTTCTATTAGCTGGCAACTTTAAAACTCACTAGTAACACAGTCCTGTTACTTTTATAGTCAAGAAAAAAATCACAGATCACCTGACATGTAGAGCAGGAGATATATATATATGTATACAATATATTCAAAGTTGGCACTCATACGTACTGACAAACACAAATATTCCAAGCTTAAGTATTTAGAAACAAGTGTTCAAGCAGCTCTAAGCTATGCGAATGAAACACTGATACATACTTTAACGCCTATATACAAGCTCAGTAACAGTAATCAGACACAGGAACAACTTGTAAAGCTGACAGCAACTATTTCACTCTTTATCAGGTAGCCTGGATTTTACTTGTCTGTTGCATTTTGTGCTAGAAAGTCTACCAAGGGGATGGGATGTTTGGAAAGCTTAATTACGATGACCAGCTTTAACTTTATTTTCTACCCACAGTGCTAGTTACACCAGAAAGCCGAAGACAATACATGCTTCAAGTACTTACTCCTTACAGTCCCTCACTTGCAGGTTTGACATGTTTCTAGCCAGAGGCCCTTTTCAGCACGAACCACCCTTACCTTTTGTGCTGCACAAGCTGGCAGCAGGGTAAGAACTCACCTCAGCATCTAGCTGGGCTATTCAGGGCAGCCCAGCTCTCAGTTCCCACCCTGAGACACATTCAGAACAGAAGGTAGTACAAAGTGAGTTCTTAATGTCCCCAGGGTGTAACCCTGATACTGCACTGCTAAAGCCATACACAGCCCTGCTGCCCACAACAGGCAGATCTCAGCAGAGTTTGGGCTTTTTCCCCTTTGAGTACCCTGCAGTGTTTAAGTTGACCATGCCCACAAATGCCCTCCTCCTCAAGCCCTACTGGTCGACAGTTATTTGTAAAGAAACCCACTCTGCTCTATTAGAGCATGCTTTGTTACATGTTTTCTTGATTTAGATTCAAGTACAGCTGGAGAGCTTAACAACCAGTAATGCAGTCTATCCAATTTCAGAACCACACTTACAGGGGGTGTGTAAGAGAACAGGGAGTTTCACTTTTTAAACCTGGGAAAACTTGACTTGGTCTTAACTCGGAAGTCATTCTTGTAAAAGCATGGTTTGGAACATAGAACACCCAAATAAAACAAAACTGTTAAAAGCCAAAAAGAACAGCTGAAGAAACTCTTTTGTTTATGGTGGCAGTCAAATGAAACTAATTTCATTTGATCTCTCATCTTGCTTTATACACATTTATTGCACTAGAATATATGCCTTCTATATAAAAAGATGCTGTAGAAAACCACAAGACTAAATACTAGATACATTATTTGTTTGCAATTATATTTAATATTAATCGTATTTTGTTTTTACAAAGCAGGTGAAATTAAAAAAAAAAAGAATAGCAAGAAACCCCCCATCTGCTGTCTAGCATCAGTAATCCTCACTGGTTTGTTTACCATTTATAAGGAAAACATCATTCAAGGTAGCTTGTCACAGAGACTCTCCTGCAATAACTGGCCTTCAGTGCAAATCCATGGTGTTTGGCAGTTCATCTGTTTTTTTTCTGAAAGTCCCTCTGCCTAAAATTCAAGGTATCTGCCAATGATAATACTCTTTCCCTCTAAAGTACCTTCCAGCAAAACACAATAGATCTGGTAACACATGTCTAAGGATGGTAAATATCCTCATTTTACAGAGGTAAACTGAGCATAGATAATTAAATTTGCCTGAGGCCAGATTTTTGAATAGCCAGCCACAGAACCCCAATCTCACAATCCCAGGTGATTCACCTTGGCTGGAGACTATGGTTCCTCTCTACAGAAGAGTGAAAATTAACTGATTACACTGAAATTATTTCTTTCTTCAGCCCCTCTATGAGGATTTTTCTTGTGTAGTATTAGCTTTTGCATTACTATTTGGAAATAGTGTAAATTTGTTTTGAAGGTAACACCTGCACTAAACCCAATCCCAAAGGAGTCACTGTGACATGCAAACTGTAGGCAGTTAGACAGTGGGTAAGATCAAGCCTGCTAGTGACATGAGACACTAGGGAAGTTAGCCTCATCCACCTGCTGACGGGCCTCTCCGGCCTGGTCTCCAGGAACAAGTTCCACCTCCTTCTCCAGACAGGGGGTTATAGCCTAGAAGTACAGAGGAGAAACCCATCATATTAATATTCATCTGCAACAGGCCTTCACCAATATACAAGGAACACCAAAAATAAGTCTCACAGTTATTTCCACCTTGTTTATGCTTACTACATAGGCAACATTTTAAGGAAAACGAAAGCAGAGAAAATATCCAGACTTAAGATAATTTCTTTTTGTAGTTCTAATAGTAAAAGCCATTGCAAAACACTAATAGTAAAAGCATTACAAAATTAAAACACCTGTGTTTTAATTTGATCAATGTGGATTAATTAACATTTAATTTCTCTTAAATCTGCACTAAAGCTTTAATGCTGCTCTGCAGAATAAACAGAGCAGCAACAGTAACTCTTACAGTAAACTCTTTAAAAGTGTATCTTATCTGTTCCACAAGTGCCCTAATAGTTAAAAGGGACTTAAAATAATCTTTTATTCCAGTCCTGCAAGGAAGACTCTGAAGGTCAAAAGGTAAATCCACTCACTACTGTAAGACACTTTTTAAAGAATTCGAAAAGGCCACTGTATGCAGTAAGGCAACAGATACTTTAGTTGAACATCCCAATGCTGTAACTACAGCCAACTTCAAGTACATACGCAGAAGGATAAAACTTGGCAAACATCCCCAATTTGTTTTGTACAAGGCAAAGAAAAAGACAACTGAAAACCTAGTAGCGTTGCTAACCAAGCAGGTTTCAAAGAAACCTGTTCCATTGAAACTTCAAGCATCACTGAAGTTTGTTTTTCTCATACTAGCCAAGTTCTGCTTCCTAGCTTAATTCAGCAGCAGAATAGGGCAGATGGTTCTTTCCCTTCATGCTGATCTACCTCATAAGACAACCTCTAATTCTATAATCAATTACTTAAGGAAAGGTTTTGCTTAGGATGAAACTATGACATGTAGCAGCTGGAAGGGTGCTTCAACCTAGCTGCCCTGATCTTGGTTCTTAGCACAGCTATTACCCATGCATTTCTCATCCCCCATAGCACTAAATATCCTCCACAAGAGCTATAAAAGATATTTGACAGGATCAGACATTAGACTGCACTCATATTAGGTAACATAAGACAAATCATTTGGTCACTTCCTTCAGATGTTATCAGTAAAAATATTCAAAGCAGACATTTCAGCACTGCACTGTTATTGCGGTTTAATATGTTTAATCAAGAATCTTTAGGCTTCATATATTTAACCAAGTGACTTACTCGGCGCTGCACCCTAAGTGGCTTTCCCTTTTAGCCTGATATGATTAAGGCTGTCTAGATGATTCCCTTCCACTATGGAAAATTGTAATTAAAATACTGTACCCAAATTAGCACTTGCAGGTATGGCACAGGCTGTCTGGTCAAGAGGAGAGAAAGGGGACCAGCTGCATGGCCGGTAATGGCAGTGATCCTAACGTGGGCTATGTAGGGCCATAGAAAGCAGTTCATCCATCAAGATGATTTCAGCAATTGACAGTGAGTGCAATGATAAAGAGTCTCTGGTGGTTTGTGAGAGTTAGTAAGAGTTTATACAACTGCAGGATCTATATATTCAATAGGTCATTATTGTGATATCTGATAAATAAGGCCACATTTTGCATAATGAAGTCTTTCATCTTCAACGTAATACAAAGTAAAACATCCTCTTCCTCTATTTAGATCATACTACAGGTGGCTGAAAGACAGACTAGCTAACAAATTATTGAGCTTTTACAATAATGTGGGAGGAATGCCAGGAATATGGTAAGAATCAATAACTTTGAGTGACAAAAATCTCAGTAAATTATGGCAAAAGCATTTACAAGAAAACTGAAACACTGTTTTCCTGGGGAAAAGCACCATAGAAACTTCCTGCTAATTTTTGCACAAATTGCAAAGCAGACCACACTAATTAAAGATAAAGAACTCATTTGTAAGGCACATTTTGTTTCCTCCTTGAAGGAGGGGGAAAAAAAATGTACAATGACTATGTGTGTAGCTGGATAAATGCTCTGTTTCAACTCAGAGTATCTTAAGGATTCCATACTTACCACCTCCTCGCAAGGGCTTTTTGTTTGGTTTAGATTTTGGGACTGCTGATGAGGCGGAGGCACCAGATTCTACTTCTTGCTGTTCACAAAAGCAAAAAGTTACTCAGAATGTAATCAACATGAATTTAATCTAATCACATAAACATAATTGTAACCTGATTAACACAGTTGTTACCTGATTCAGTTTCAGGTTTCCTTTATAGCTTTTTCCTTCTTGCATACTTTCCCACATTGCTATCTTCTGCCTTCGCTTCTCTTCTTCAAGCTACAGAACAAATTCAAGATATGCAAGACTAAGATTTCAGAACTGATAGAATTGCCAGTGGTACAGAAACAGCTACAACAGACTCATCAAAAATCAAGGCATCTATCATTATCTGATGCAGTTATCTCCAAGCTTATGGAAACATTTACTTTTTTAAACATCCACATCTTCCTAAGCATAGAACAACCACCCCTCCTCAATATATACGGACTGTGTCTGCAGCTTCTTTTGCCCACTTGATGATTAAAAACATTTTGAAAGTAAAACAGAACTAAGCAGCAAGCTTAAGTCCCGAGTTTACAAAAAGTACCAAGGAAAGAATATTGCGTATGATAGCAATTTAATACACAATGTAGGGTTCTGCAGAAAAAGAAGTTTTTCAAATGGACAAGACAGCCATCTACATATTTACATCCCAATATACATTATCAACAGTCCTCGCAGCTCTCTTCTAAAGCAATTTATCCACAAAACCAAATAAATTAGTAGTTAAGACAGACTGCCTTCTTCTCAACAAACAGAAAGGAAACGAGGTAGCTACTCCATCCAGTCAAAGAAAGCAAAGCTCCCCAATTCCACACACACTAGACCTAGATTTTCTACACAGTGGCTATTTCCTTCCACAATATGACTTTTCATTAGTTTTTAACTACTAACATTTCTTGAAGCATCAGCTATAAACAGAGGGCTGAACGTATCTGACTGCAAAAGTAAAAACAGAAGAAGAGTTGGGATTAATGAGCAATATTATCGCCATGCTGATTCATATCTGCTTCTCTGTGCTACCCCATATAGCAATACACTATTCCTCATTATCTCAGGCTGAAGTTCAACCCATCGAATTACAGCAATGCTAAGCTACATTTCTAAGAACTTGTATTTGTCATTAAGAACAGAAAATACATGTATGCAGTAGTACAGTTAATCTAAACGCCAGTAAATCCCCTCCAGCCATTTATTGTTCATATCACTAAGTTTCTCTAAGTACAGATTTGCCTGAAAAAAGAAAAGAAAAAAAAAAAAAAAAGATCAGGCCCACAATGACCCCCACACATAATTACTTGCAGAGAAGCAAGTGCCACAGAGACCAGTTAGTTCAGGAAGCAGCAGAATACTATATGTATTAATCACCCTAATCAACAAAGAGCATCAAGGCATCAGGTCACTACAGCATATGTTTGTATTACTGGAGGTCCAGCGTGATACCTACTACCCGTTACTGCTCTGTGGATCAAACCCTATCAAAAGTGGTCCAGGTAAACGAGGGTGGGAAAAACCCACCACTGACATTCCAGCACAGAGCGAGTCTCCTATTCTTCTGGTATCTAGCATGGAATAAACCTTTCTATAACAGCAGCAAAGTACTTGATTACAAATTTATGAGTTAAAGAAAGAAATGCTCTCTGGTTACCTGTCTGTGTTTTTCTTTGTATCTTTCTGCTTGTGCATTCAACTCCTCTTGCATCCTGAGGCGAGCTGCTGCCAAAGCTTCCTGCCTTCTAACCACCACATCCGGTTCTAGGAAATTGGAAAAAGTTTGCAAAGCTTTTCAAAATAAATTGTAGATGTTATCCTCAAGGAATTGCAATAAGAAAAGGCTCACATCTCTCCCTACAGCTGTTTTGCAGAAAATCACAGCTCAAGTTCAGTTTCCAGATAATCTTTTACAGTAATTTATACGCCGATTTAGATTTCATAACACTAATATTTATGAGCAATTACTTTAATGGGATTATAATGAATAAGGACACAGATGTAACAAATCCATGAAAAATTAGAAGTCACACTTCTAGCATACCTCCTTCTATTTCAGAAGGATTTATTTGATACAAATAAATTCAGAAATATTACCCATGCTTTGCAGGGATTCCATTTTTACCCAGAGAACTTCTTTTACGCAGAAGCATGAGGCAACCAGCCCACATTCACTCCTACTCCTTCTGGCAATTGGCCCTGCTTTGTTTCACTATGGCAGCAAATCACTGGCAGATTTAATGTGCTCCATCAGCAGAGAAATTACTTAAAAATATCACACATATCTCAAGAGAAAACTGGCAGTCTCAGAAAACCTACATTGAACCACCACTTCTCTTCATGACTGGCCTTTAGAAGAAGTCAAAAGAAAAATTATACCCAAAGAAAAGCAAATATTGCCATCTTTTTTTCCAGTAGCTGAAGTGTCTACACATTTGTTTGTCTCCTTGTACGTTTGCTACTATCCAGGGATTAATATGTAAAAGAAATTTCAGTACTTTCAGTGATTTCATTTTATAGGCAGTTTCGGCTATTAGATCAAGATTTAATTAGCATTAAAAAAAGAACACCAGTAGGATAAGGGCATCTAAGTAATATTTTCTGGGGCCCCATGTACTGCCATGCCAACATGGCAAAGGAATTGGTGATTCCATGACACCAACAATTCCATGTTGGCGTGGCCAAGCCCTTATTGTTTTGACAGATCTGTAAGCACAGCCTGTGCTTCACGGCAGCCAGTCTCCAAATGAGGCAGGATCACAACCCTGCAGGAAACAACCTATGCCCCACTTGAGAAGGTAACACAGGCAAGAGGCAGTTACACCCCAAAGGTACACAATCCTGCCAGAGAAACAACTGTGAAGGAATAACTGAAAGGAGAGATAGATTATGAGTATTATTAAAAAAAAAAAATCAAAATATTTCACACACACACACACACAGTATTTCGGCGTGGATGTTTTGGGTTTGTTTGACAAAGGTAAAAGTTACTTGATAACTGCCACAACTACTTTTAACCGCCATTCCCTCAGCTCCTGCCGCCAGGGCCCAGCTGTCCCCTCGTCCCGCCAGGCCCCGCTCCTTCACTCCCCGCCGCGCTGCTCTGGGACGCGGCCCTCCAGGGGCACTTCCCTGGGCCCAGCCTGTCCCCAGGGACGCTGTGACACGACGGCTGCCGGTTACAGCCCCTCAGAACCGAATCCCTTTGCCGTCGTTATGAAATAAAGCCCCTGAGGGCGCCGGGGCCCCCCCGCCCCGCTCCAGCTTGCCTTTACTCACCCACCGCTGCGTCAGCCGCTGCCGCCAGGCTGCCGGGCCTGCCCGCCAGGCCCTGGGAGATCTTCTGGACGAGGAAATAGATGGCGACGGCGGCCAGGAGGATGTACCAGCCATAGCTGGCCAGCAGGGAGCCCACTGGGACGGGGACAAGCCGGAGGTGAGCGCAGGCAGCGCGGCAGGGAGCCCACCCAGCCGGGAGGAGCGGGACGCGGCTCCTCTCCTCAGCGGGCGGGCAGCTCCGCTGGGCCGCCCTCAGCCCGCCCGCCCTCACCTCCCCTCAGCCCGGGACACCCTCCCGGCCCCGGCAGCCCCTCACCCGTGTGCTGCAGGAACTCGAGGCCCCCCCGCCCCAGCGCCGCCGGGCCGGGGCCCGCCGCGGGCCCACCGCCCCCCAGCTCCATCGCCCGCCACCGCCTCACGGCCGGCAACCGCCCCACTCAGGCCGCGCCAATCACCGCCCTCTCGTCCTCCGTCACCTCACGGCCAGAGGACCAACCAGAAAGCGACGCTTCTTTCCCCGCCCCCCCCGCGGGCCAATGGGAACACGGCAGCAGGATGGGTGGTACCGCGGCCCTGCCAGCCAATGAGAGATGGGAAGGCGCAGGGGAGCCAATCAGAGCGGGCAGGAAGGGCTCCTCCCCCTCCAGCCGCCATGGCCGGCCCGCAGCCCCTTCCGGGCGTGCCGACGGCCCGGTACCGGGCAGGGAACGCGTCACCACCGGGAGAAAAAGGAAACGTTTTATTGACCGGCGAAATGCTCAAGGACAGCGGGCGCGGGCGCCTGCCCGCGGCGGGGCTGGCCCGAGCCCCCGCACGGAGACCGGCCTGTGACAGCAGCGGGCGCCGGGGGAGAAGCGCCGGGCGTGGTCCGGGCCTACGAGCCGTTGGGAACTGCGTCCTCCTCCATTTCTTCCTCACCGTCCTCCGACGGGCCTGAAAGGGCATGACAGGCGCTTAGGGCGGTTAACACGCGTTAGTTTCCTTTCCCACAGGGACAGTATTAATTGTCACCCCTCTGAAGAGGGGCAGCTTGTTAACGTGAACCAGAAAGAAAAACCCACGTAGCACTAACAGGCAGCAAACAGGCAGTACTGCCAGTCTGCAGTTAAGGTTTGTGGGTGCAGAGACCTCCCAGAGACATGCTCCTGTAGCGCCACCTGAGGCACTACTCCTTAGAACAACAGACTCCAGATATCCTTTGTAATTAATCTCATTTTTTTAAATAACTGGGGTGAAGCATTTGGAGTTAGCCAATGCAGCAAAGCACTTCAGGCTGATGTCTGGCACCTTGCTCTAGGGAGCCCAGGTAACAGCCCGGAACCTCCAGAGGCCAGGCAGGTATTATGCCAACTACAGAGCATTACAGATGCGGCTCACAGTCATACTGACTAGATAAAAGTTACACTCGTTTTAAACCATTTTTTCAGTTCTCTATCTCTTTGCCCCTTCCAACATAACTCCCTACTGAGACCACATAAAGCATCAGGAAGCAGCAAAGAGGTAGATTCTGTTTGGGAAACAAAAGTAATGTAAGTATAGAGTTACCTGATTTTCGTTCTCTGCCAGGAATTTGACCAGCCTGTAGTAAGCCTTTCAGTCGCTCCACTTCAGCCAAAGTTGTAGCATTTGCTATAGCAGTCTAAAAAAACAGACAAAAGAACACGATGAATCTTTACATACAGTATGTCAGTCTGTTTAGAATAAACATAAGAACAAATTTTTTTCCAGTTAAATGACACTAAGCTTCTACAGGAAGTTCTGCAAAATTCCTAGTTCTAGAAAACTATAAATTGCAAAGCACAATCTTTCTTCTCCTCCTTATTAAACAAGCTGCTCTGACCTGGAAGAACTCTCAGACCAGTGTTTCATTTAAGCCCTCAAAACCCAAGTATGTTGTAACAGAAGAAAAGTTACAGAAAAGGCACCTAAAGCAAAGTTAGGACACACTGTTGTATTCACCCCAACAGAGTCGGGGTTGCCAGGAGGAAGGACACATTTGTTTAGTTTGGATCCACAACAGTTTTTCTCCTCCACGTTTGCTTACTGTCCTGACACATTTACCTTAATCGCCTCAACATCCCCTGGGGAGGGCCCAGCTTTCTTTTTGTCAGTTGGCAGACCAGCACCTGGATTGAAGCTTCCAAGAAAAAATAAAGACCCATTACACCTTTTGAAGAGTACATGCTTCTCTAACTTCCAAAGCAGGTTTGGAAGCATTTCATTCAATCAAGTGTAGTATCTTATCTTTGTTAACAAACTGATACAGTGAAGAATTGCCTCCTTCAGAAACACCAGCAACTTGTCCTCGTTCCATTTCCCACTCCCCACCCACCTTTTCATCTGCTCGTAAAGAGACGCAGACCTTAACTTTATGAATTAAGCAGCTGACAAAAGCTATTCAATTTGGATGTTGTTGAACACTCAAATGGTCTGTCACCATTACAAAAGCAGGGTGGATAAATACAGAGTAACTGAAATCGCCTTTCCTGTTCTCACGTCTAGTGTAAAGTACACAGCCTGTGTAAAAGCCTACACTAGACTGCATGTGATCTTAACACTTAGAAGAAAAAGGTTATCTGCTGCAGCTTTAAGAAAAAAAAAAGAAAAAATCTGTAGTATGCGAAAACGGATGTTACAGGCTGATCAGCTGGAAAGAATTTCCTGAAGTGCTGACCCAGCCTCAGAGAGCTGCAACCTCTTCTGCAGCCCCACTGATTTTCTTCACGTGTTTATTGAGCTATTAAGTTCAATCACCTACTTATTCTAGAACTGTCACAGAGCTGAACCTCTTTCCACTCATAAAATACAGCTAGAATGCATTTATTATAGTTTTAAATGTTAAATACGTTCAAGGTGGCTTATTTAACTATGAATTTGGAAATGCTGTTGCCATATATGATCCAAATTCTGATTTCCAAATAGGTTGATGAAAGATTAAACAAAATATATGATGTATCACTTAAGAATTAAACTAAATAAACATAGATTTTTAATAACTAAAAGATTCTCATCTGCATTTATCCTCCTAACTACACCAGATTTTGCAGCTTATATTCCACAGGAAAAAAAAAATTCAGTTAACAATCATCTATGGAAAAAAGAAACAAACAATAAAATAAACAATAGCCACCTCTCTGCAGTTAAATAACAAAAAGAAAAAATAAAATTAAGGTTTCCTGCTTGTTGACTTAACTCAATCCACCCTGACAAACATCTCTTTCAAAAATGTTTCTGAGATGTATTCAACACCATCCAAAAATCGGGATGCTTTGACAAGGCACTTCTAGCTACCAAAGCTCTTAAGGCACCCTTGCCAGTAGCTGATGTTTCAGTTTACTGCCTAATACCACACAAATAAAGTGGTGTTTCTGAAGGAGAATGCCAGCGTAAATTTGGTTTTTTTATCTTACGTTTTTGTTCTCCTGGCAATATCCTTTGCAAGCTGTGCACCCCGTTTGCCCTTGAACATTTTCTCTGCCTCCTGTCGCTCCTACAGCGATACCACACACACAAAGTTAATTTAAGAACATTGCATTTTGCAAAACTGCTGTCTTTGCAAAGAAAGACGCTTTGGCTCATCTTCATCAGTGAACATTGGCATGTGGAGACTAGATGTAAGAACACGCACATAAACACTGCCCAAACACTCAGACTCAAGACATATCAACCTAGTGCTCTTAAAAGTAAGAACTCTTCCCCACATTCATCTTCACTGAAAGCAGAGGATTATGCTGCAATTGCTCATTTCTTTCTCTAGAGGTCTGTCTTTCTACCAACACCAGAGGGCCAGAAAAGATTCAGACTAAACAAACACAGGTACTAATACTTATTTAAACATAATTAAACAGACTATATCCTTAACAGAATGAAACCATGAAAGAAAACAAAGAGCATGTTTTAGAGCCACTTATGACACATAGTTTCAATACAACTTACAGCTATGGCAAAAAGCTTACTGTTACAGCTGAATTGTCAAGAATGTAATATGAAAAAAAGAGGAATTCATCTTGTGCTAAATCAAAAGAAAAGAGACTTACTTTGAGTTTCACTTTTTGAAAATCCAGCACTCTGACCTGGGGAACTTTGTGGATTACATACAATCTGTAATGCTTCTTATTTGTTACAGGATTCCTTAAAATGCTATAAGTAAATAAAAGTTATAAAGAGGTTCTTAATATAAAATATTTTTAAAACATGTATCTTGAAATACATTAGTATACTTAAAATGCATTCATGTACCTTCTGCTATAACGGACAAAGAATAACAGCATTAAATACGCATAATAACACTGTTCTTTGATATTATAAAAACTATAGTAAATCCTTGCACTTTATCAATTAAGTAGATTTTACTGAAGAACAACATAAAGAACAACCTCAAAATATTAAAAAAACCCAACAAATAACTAAACCATCACATCTCCTACCTGGACACTGGTCAACCAAAAAAATCACAAACTGCTTTTCTTTTTTTGTCCCTCATACCAAATGTAACATTACTGAAAAATAGTTTTTTAAATTTTTGTATTTTGTAACAACAGTTTAAACCTTTAGGTTTTAGTTTTTTAAAGGTTAAGGTTACTTCAGCGCTTGCATATTGGTTTACAGAGATGTTACATTTCATTGGTCCAACAGCCTGTCACTACTAGAAAGCCTCACCCATTCAATACCAGGTATTTCTGAAGTGTAGTGAAACACTGTTTATCGATTCAATTTTTAGGCATAAAGGTCATAAGCTTTTTATGTCACAGGTCATAAAAAGGAGAGCATTCCAGGTCAAAGCAAAGAGCCAGGCCAGCAGCACAGTTCAAGCAGCAGAGAAAGAGTAGGTTTTCTTTTCAAGATCACGTACCTCAGGTAAGTCAATGATTTAACAGTTGATAGTGGATCCAGTTCACCCTACATAATGGGAACACAGTAAGAAATCTTAAGTCCATTTAGTGAAAAATCAAACATTTGAAAACAAAGTTCCTGAACTCATAACTACTTTAGAGACCAGTGAGAATCAGTAATTGGCACTAATTAGAATTACTGCAATTAGTTTAACAGGAAACCCATTAAGACTTTGTGATTGCTGTTCCGCTGCATGCTGCGATTTACGTTCATTAAAATATGTACACCATTTACTACTACAAACCCATATGATATTACTCTAAAGAAAAACAACCAACTATTAACAAAAGCATATAACACTATTCTCAGGAAAAAAGTTCATTTAGAAAGATGACAAACACAAAACTTAAGCTTGTTTAGATTTATCTTGCATTGATAGCTTACCAATTCAGCAATGTTGTTGTTGGTAAGAATGAGCTCCGTCAGGCTGGGCAGAGCCTGTTCAAGGTTTTCACCAATCCGACTAAAAAAGGACAAATACCAAAGGTTTAACTTAGGCCAGAAAGTAGCAATGGTGAAAAGACACACACACACAGAAATATGGTAACACAGATGATCTCCCTGTAAAACAACCCAGTCTGACACTAGCAGAAGTTCGGGTTAGCATCCACTACAATACTTTTTCTGATAAAGCTGGCAATAAATACCAGCTGTTGGTGTAAAAGTATTAGACGTAATATAAGATTTACATTCATTCACTTGCAGGTGAAAACCCCTGTTTTCTTGTCTTTATGGGGATGACTGATGAAATCCAAAGTTTTGGCCAAATTTCAAATTCTGCATCTCACTGATGTCTGAAGAACAAAGACTGACTTTTGCACAGAATGTGCCAGGAAACTCAAAGAGGGCTTATACAGGACTCAGGGCCAATTTTTTTTCCCACAAAACTAACACCTCTACACCTACCCAGCACTAAAAGATGCAGGCACACTTCTCTCCCAAGACCATTTACCTCTGCCTCAGGGCCCCATCTGCCCAAAATACAACTGCTTACCAAATCCTATTGTTATTCATCAGAAGAGTTTTCAGCCTTCTCAACAGAGGGAATCCATCTAGTTTACGAATCTCATTGTCAGAGAAATCAATTGCATCAAACTGGTCCAGAGTGGCACCCAGGTTCTCAATAACTGGGATTTTATAACCTGGGGAGAAAGCATAAGACAGAATTAGATGATACGCACAGGAAAGCGGAACAAAGCATGAGACAGAGTGTGTAGGGGGCATATCAGGATGGACCGAGAATGCAGATAGTCTCAGCCTAAACACCTCCAGAACGACTCTCCCCCACATCACTCACAGACCAAACTCTCCCCCTCAAAGCCAACAGCCCCCACAGCCTGTTCCAAGCATCCCTCTTCCTCCTCCTCAGGAAACACCCCAAGTCCCACCCCCACCACTAGCCCCTAATTCCCACTCCCTCACACACACACCGAGGTTCTCCTGCCACTGGGGCCTCTTTAACCTCCTCCCCTCGCCAAACCCCCTGGCCACAGCAGGCCCCTCCAACCTCCCCCCGCCGGCTTTCCCTGCCCTGCTGCCCACTGAAGGCCCGAAGCCCCATCACAGGCCCGTCTAGGCCCCCTAGGCCCCAACCCAGACCCTCTCCCTCCTAAGCCCCATCAAAAGCCCGCCTAGGCCCCCCTCAGGCCCCAGCACAGGCCCCAGGCCTCAACACAGCTCCCTCCAGGCCCCATCACAGGCCCCCTCCCAGGCCCCATCACAGCCCTCAGCCTTGCGCCCCTGCAGGCCGCCAGCCGGCACAGGCCGCGCCACCCACCCACGGCCGTGGGCTCCCCGCCGCCCCCCCCCCCCGACACAGGCCGCCCCCGGCCGAGCCCCGCCGCGCCCGCGCACCGCGCAGGTCGAGCTCGCGGTCGCGGACGGCGTTGGTGTACTGCGCCGCCTGCTCGATCAGCTCCGCCGTCAGCTTCACCATCCCGCCGGGCCCCGCCGCGCCGCCAGCCCGCGCCGAACCAGCCCCACTGCCGAGCGCCGAGCCGCGCCAGGCCGCCCAGCCGAACGCCGAGGCAGCGAGGGGCAGGCACCGCCCCGCGGCCCGCCCCCGCGGCCCCGAGGTGACGGGAGCGCGGCGGCCGCCCCCCTGCCCGGGCTCGGGCGGCCTGTGCTCCGCCGCCTTCGCCGGGTGCTGCGCAGCTCCAGGCCGTGCCCCCTCGGAGGGTCCCGAGGCCGCTGCGCTCTCACGGGTGGCGGAGGGAGCCCTGCAGCGCCCCCAGGCAGGCCGCTCTCCTGGGTCCTTGCCCCCCCCGGCCCGTCAGCCTCCCCCTCCTTGAAGGCCTTTCCCTAATTCCCCGCGCAGCTGAACCTCAGGCTGAGGGGAGCGCCGGGGCCGAGCGCCCGGGGCAGCGGCTCTCCGCCAGCACCGGCAGCGCTTCGGCGGCTCGTCGGCAGAGGGACCCGGCGCCCTGCAAACGCCTCTTCCTGCGGGCGCCGCAGGGCGCCCCGGCCCCCCGGAGCGGGCTGCCCCCGCTGCAGCAGCGCCGGTGAGCCGGGCAGCGATGGCCGGCGCAGGGCTGAGGGGGTCGTGGCGAGGGGAGGTTCCCCCCGCTCCCCTCTCCGGGCAGACGCCGCTGCCCTGCGGCCGGGGTGGGGGAGTCGTGCAGGGGGGGCACCCTGCCCAGGGCCCGAGCACGTCAGCGACAAACTCAGCGGGGGTTTGGCTTTGCCACAATAGTACCCTGAAGCGGGCAAAGATAACACTAGAGGTTCCCTCTCAGCTCCCGGACTAAACCTGCCGAAATCCCGCTGGAGCAGGAAGGTGCTGTGCGCAGCGACTGGCGGCGGGCAAGCTGCTGGCCCTTGGGCACAGCTGGCTCCGGTGCGCTCAGCCGGTGGGACTGTGCTTGTTCAGACACATGCTGCTCACTCCTTGCAATGTAGCAAGGACAGCTTCCCGCAACAATCACAGCTCCTGGTGCTTTCTCTCCTCCATCCAGGCAGCAGCTCAGCCTTTGCTCCTGGACGCAGAGTTGCACATGAACACCTTCCTTCCCCATGCAGCGTTTGAGACAGTCGCTCTGGCACTTCTGCGTGTGTTCCTGGTCTCAGAGAAGCTGTGATGGGCTGGGAACACACCACGGGCTGTAGCATGACATTCACCCCTTGCCTGTGAGATAAAATGTGTGTTAAAGTGTCACTATCCACTTACCTGCTTTAGGAATTTAAAGAACAGCAAGGAAGAGCTGGGGGTAGCGCTGAGGGAGCTGAGATGGCTCAGCCTGCTGTGTCTGGCCAGGCAACTCCAATGTAAAGCAGGTCACTAGTTGGTCTGAGCTAGCATGCTGCTGGCAGCAGTGTTGGGCTGCTGTGGACGAGGCGCTTGGCCCTGCTGGCACGGCTCAGCTGGTGGCAGTGGGGCTTTGCAGGTGAGTGGGTCAACCACAGTGCAGATGACCTGGACTGAAGGTGGCATGAAGTGGTTGCCCGCCCCCAGGTCCCAAAGCCTGCTGAATGTCACCAAGCTGCTCCTTCTGCAGCCCTGGATAAATACTTCCCCAGCTCTCAAGGGCACCCGAACGAGATGAGGCAGAACGATTTCTGGATCCACTGCTATCGAGGGAAGGATATTTCTGTGAACCGTGACATTTCTGTGAACCCAGAGGATATGATAATAGGTTAAATGCTGCAGCCACGCTTGGCACTGCACAGTGATGGCTCATACTTTTCTTTTGGGAGCATCTAGCAGCATCACCCTGAGAGTGACGCCTGGCTCGTTCCCCAGGACTACAGCGTCAGAGCTGGCTCTGTTCTGACTGGTGATCCCTGCGGAGGTGTCAGCTGGGGTCAGGCAGCTCCTGTGCTCCCTACTTAAAAAACACACTCACCAAAACTGTATGTGAAAGCACGTAGTCAGGTTTTTATAACATCTGCATTTGTGTGAAAGCAGTTAGGAGAGAGCAAGATGAAGAAAGAGAGCTGTCATAAGCAAAAATGAAATATTAGCGGCACTATTGTACGTGACACAGGAATCATGCAGCAGTAAAGACAGCAGAGTCTTTAGTCATTTCAGGCAGTCATTGAAAAGAGACACTCTTCAGCCTCCTGGAAAGCAGGTCCTGCGTCTCACAAGGCCAAATAAAACGCGGACCTAGCACAATACAGCTGCGTGCCTCAGCTCTACAGCCGTAATAGAACTGTAATTGAGAGCAGACAGATTCTTGGTCTCATATGCTGTACACAAGCTCTTAAAAGCCCTTTCTTTGTAATGGAAAGTCAAAGCAATGATTTTCAAGATGTGTGTTCCCCACCTGCCAACTACAAAATGGCAGATGGCTGTGGATGCAACCTCACAGCCAAACAGCAAACGAGGAGTCAGGCTGCACTAAGAAGATTTTCCAGAAAACAGCTATTATAGATTTGGCTTTGGTGCCAAGAGACAATAGAGAAACAGGCTTTAATAAATTGCCTAAATATGCATTTATCTTGAAGACACAGCCACTTTGATCCTCTGAGCATACCAGAGACTTTAATAGCTTCAAGCAAGCATTGCAATAACTTGGATAAATAATCTGAATTTTATTACTTTCCAAGAATGATTTCTGAGGGAGTTAGTGCCCTGGGAAACACTGTAAGCTGCTGTTGTTGCATGAACTTGATGTGTAGAATTTGTTTCTCTTTCCCTGGCAGGCTGGAGGGCAGCAGAAAGCGGGATAAAGCTGGAACTGCTGGGGATTGGTCATCTTAAATTGCATTGCTTCACCCAGTGTGTATTTTAAGTTATGCCAAGGATGTAAGGGTAAACATCATTTTTTTTTTTAGCATTTCAGTACATCTAAATATACCAGTGAGCAGTATTTAGAGGCAGGCCTCCGTGAGCCAGAGAACTAGAAGGCAGAGCTGACGCAGTACTCCTGATTCACAGCTCCCAGTTTTTGACTGTGTGATACAGCAACAGAAATGAAAGTTTGTTATTTTACAACTGAAGGGGCAGAAGCCAGAAGCCTTTTACCCCAGTTCTGACCTCTGGTTTGGCCTGAGACCAAAAGGGGGATCCTGGAGCAACAGAAGGAATCACTGTATGTGATAAATCATCTGATCAATTCATATTTATCATCTGATAAATGTTAAGACCTGTAAGACACAGGAACCCACAGCAGCACAGCTCTGAGAAAGCATCTTCCCTCATGGGAGGGCTCCATTCTTTTCTTTTTTTCACACTTAAAAAGCTCGATTCCTCAGTTCAGGCACTGCCCTGGGCACCTGGCCCATGGTTAAACATTGTAAAACCAACACAACCAACAGAAGGCTCCACAGCTCTCTCTGCGCCCCACACACACCGGCAAGCTCCTCTCCTTCCCCAGCCAGCTGAAGGACAGGAGCCCTGCAGTTCCCAGCGCTACTGTGAACTGTGGTGGGGCACCGGGGGACACAGGATGCTCCTTGCACAGGTGGGAAAGGGGAGCAAGCCCTCCTGCCAGCTCATCTGGGATTCCCCACAACCGGAGAATAAGCCCAGCCATGCCCGAGTGCAGCAGCCAGACAGCCCTGGGTGCACCAGAGATGCCAGCCCAGCCTGCCACGGGGCAGGTATTCAGGGTACAAGTTTTCTCTGAAGGTAAAAGACCTTTATGAAAACAAAAGTGAGGTTTTTGCAGGTGCAGCTCCTCTGTTCTAGAGCTGTTTCTCCTGCAGGTGCTCTGGGCTGATCAGGAGCTCCAGCCAGGACAGCTGCTTTATCCGGCAAAATATAGACACGTGATGCATCGCTGCCCTGCCCTGCCTCTGGTTGGGATGGCAGCTGCATGAATTTGGAAAAAGCACAGATTCCTTTGTCAGGGGAGATCAACAGTTTATTAACTTAAAGGTCAGTTCACCAAAGCTCCATCTTTCCTTAGGTTTGGTCCAGGCAGGTGACAGTGTGGCTCTCCCTTCTTCACCTGGCTGAGGTAAGCTTTAGCGGGCAAGCCCAGGCAGGGTGTGTGTCGTTGCAACCGAAACCAAACAGGGATTATCCCAGCTCCATGAGGAACCGGTGACAATTTGTACTGTGAATTTCATTGGCAAAAGGTTTAACTCATTAAAACTATTAACAATGAAAATCAGAACATGCAGCATAGGAAAGAGTGTTTACATACGTCTGGTGCAGAGTGGCTCTGCAAGGTCAGAGAGGAGAAAAGAAGGACGTAAGACTCAAAAAGATTCCCCACTCCCATATAAAAAATAGTCCACAGAGAAAAACCAAGTATTGTATAAGTTATTTTTTAAAAATCTGTAAAACAACATAGCCAAGGATATTTTAAACACAATTATATAAACACCACATGACTTACTATTAAGAGAGAGCATGAAAAGATTTCTTTTGGGCAAGGGTTTTGTAAAATTAAGAGTTTCCTGGCCGGATCCCTGGAATGTCCCTTCTGGAAACAGATGCCCAAGAAAAATCACTGCTATAAACAGGAGGATTTTGTGAGAGAGAGGGGTATACCCAGCAAAACAGGGGAAGGATCGTAACACAGAATGCCAGAAGAGATTAACTGCAACACCACCTCCTTTAGAGGAAGGATCCGTCTTGTTCCAAACTGAATTAATCAGCAACTTACTAGCAGTTCCAGGAGGGAAATTCATTTCATGGTAAGGCTGTGACCCCACAGGCTGATCCATGCAGACGAACCCCCCAAGTCCCTAAGACTCCCTGTAGGCACCCAGGTTTTGCTTGCGTGCAGTGACCTGCAGGGCAAAGCTCTGCTGGACTCGCTGGGCTGACACGCCTGCAGAGCCGTGTGGATCAGCTCTCACTTTGGTCCTCAAATCTCCAGTTATTGCCACGGCCAGAGAGAAACGGCTACCAACCGAATCCGAACAGGAGTGCCAGAGCAGGCTTTAGGGCACCGCTCTGGGAACCACCTAATTCATCGTTTTACGTATGTACAGAGCACGGTACCGGCCGCTTGCAATGCAGGTTTATATCAGCCGTCACCTAGCAGAAAAGGGTACCAAAAATTGAGCCAGAAATGGCTCTTTCTTCGCAGATATGTGAAGTCCTGCATCCTTTGCAGCGAAGGCTCCCGCCAGCTGCTCGGAGCGGGCAGATCAGTAGGATTTCTGCGAGCAACCAAGCATGTGTACATGGATCATGCATCGGTCCCTGCTCACGAGGAGTGTTTGAGAGTATTAATATCACCGCTTGTCTGCTGCCTTTCAGGACTCGATCATTCAGGGTATGATCCAATCTCTGCTTAACATATTGCTATAGAAACACGCTGACAGTGATATTAAAGCTATCAAACTCACGAGCAAATGCTTGACAGCACCATGTAAACTCTCCCAAAGCTGAAAAAATAAACTTTTGTCCTAAACATTTGGCAAAACTGGGCTGGCAGTTGGTAGAAGTCCTGGATGGATGCAGCCACTGAACTTTACCCGGCCATAAGACACGTCTGACAGCAGAACTGCACAAACAACTTCTTTTCACAGAGCTTGTTTGATTTCACCATCTCACAGAAAGTCTTGTCAGCTGGGAGGCAAGGAACAAGAGAAAATGAGAGCAGATTAACATTTTAAATAAACAAACATTGCACGTAACAGGCGGTGCAATTCGTTCCAGTGTTGGAGGAGAGAGAATTGAAAAGCAGGCGCTTTTTAAGGGCATCTTTCACATGGTTTTAATGAAGGAATAAAGCAGCTTTGCAGTGAGTGGGAGAATTAGTCCCAAAACTAAACTATAGTGAAATACAAATGCTCAGATGTGTTTGAGCAACAGGCAGATACCCAGCAGCTCTGCCAGGTAAGCCACCTGCCCACTGCAGCCAGAGCCCAGCTCACTGCAGCTGTGCCCCAGCAAGCCCAGGAGCCCCAGTGCTTTCGGCTTTACATTGCGAAGAGAATCCCTCAACCCCCTCGTTCTTGCTACTGCAGAAGCACTGCAGTGCCAATGGCTCTGCCACAGCTACTTACCATTGGTACAGGTTTCATTTGTTACACAGGAGCCACCAAGGAGGCTGAAACCTTCTTTACACTTGAGGCAGTTTCCACTGGAGCCCTCGCAGGCTGAGCAGTGGTCATCACACCTGGGGACAGAGACGCTGCCATGGTCTGAACCGCCACCAACACCCTGGCCATTCAAAATGGGCTGTCAGCCAAAAAAATGGGTGTGCCGGCACTGTGACATCCAGACCGAACTGGAGGATAAGGAAAATGGCAAATCTGAAGCTTGAAATGTTTATTAAGGCTGAGAAAAATGGGCTTGTTGGTGCCAGCTCAATGCCCAGTGACAGCTGGTGACATCCTAGAAGTGCTGGAAAGGCTCAGTGGGACTTGCAGCTCTCCTCCCAGCAATCCCAGTTAGAAGAAGGGCTTTGAGGAGAACTTGTGTTGCTCCCATCTGTTTGCTCAGCAAAAAGAGCCCAGCAGCTGTGCCTCCTGCCTGGGGACAGTGGCTTGTGGAGACCATACCTGAAATCCCTGGGAAGGGATGCTGGTCCCTTGTTCCTCCCTGCTGGAGAGCCAGCAAGGGTTGAGTGAAACCCTGGGCAGGCAGGGACCAAGTTGTGTGTTCCCAAGCCACCTTTAATCCTTCCCTTTCAAGTTTGCTTTAATGAGGCTGAATTAACTCCCACTCCCCACTTAAAGTGCAGAGTGCAGGAGAGGGGGAGCAAATTGCTGCCTCCCAGCATCTCCCAGTCTCCCGCACGCACGCAGCCTCTGTGCTGGGCCAAGGAGCAAGCAACCGCTCCTCCAACATGGCTGCAGGGCAAATGGAGCAGGTTTGATTGAAAGCTCGAGTATTTACCTAAATATTACCATTCCTCCCACACCTCCTCCAAAGAGCCTGGGGCCAGGGCTGAGCCCCTTCCACGGTAGCCCTAAGACATCTTGGCTGGCTGGCTCTGGCGGGGGAGCGTGCAGCTTTGCCGCTCTTAAATCTATAGGGCAGGGGCATGTGGGGTCCAGCCCCATGGCTGTCCTGGCTCCCTTAATCCCTATTTTAATTTTCCTAGTAAACAGCTCCAGCTGTGAGCTGTTTCCAGCATTATTTATCGTTGCTGCCATCAGTCCTGGTATTACTCTGGTCACGGTCGGGGTGGTACCGTACCTCTTGCAGACTTTGTTGGGCAGCCCATGGCTGTGGGCAGGGTAGAAGCCCTCACGGCAGGCAGAGACGCAGCGCCAGTGGGGTGCAGAGGCCTCGGGGGTGCAGGGTGCACAGTCCTCCTCACCTGGCCCTGTGGGGACAGAGGAGAGGGCAGACAGCACGTGAGTGATTTTGGAGACAGTGCCAGTGTGGCCACAGCCCCACGTGAGATGAGGAGCATCGGCTTGGCTCTGCCCTGCTCATGACCAGGAGTGAACAAGCTGCTTGTGCCACCAGGGTCCTGCACGGCTGCTTAGCTCCCGCCCCGAAAAAAACAGCTTCCATCCCAAAAAAAACAGCTCCCACCCCAAAAAAACCCAGCCAGGACCCAGCATCCTGCTCCTCTGCAGAGCCAAGAGCTGGCCACAGGGGCTCAGCAGGGGATAGCACATCAAAATCCCCTCTGGGGCATCAGCCACTGCTCCCAAGTGTGCGCTGCTTTGGCTTTGCCACCCTATGCAGAGCAACACGTGCAAAAAGTGATACTGAATCGGGCTGCAGAGAAGCTGGAGGAGGAAAGGGCTCAGGAAAGGAGCTGGGAAAGCAGAGAGCCCCACTTCGGTGCTGGCGCATTGTGGCTGGACAGCAAACTTCAGTGATGGAGGTGGTATTATTAGAGGCCTTCCACGCACCAGGCTTGAGAAATGGTTATGCAGGAAAAGACAACAAGAAAAGGCTTGAAAAATAATTGCGGTAAAGTACATTTACAGTGACTGGAATAAGAATTAGAAAGGAAGTAATTTTCTTAAGGGATTAAGAGCCCATTCCCTTCCACGCTTGCCAACAAGATCAATAAATATTTTGGATTTAGTCTTAGGAAATTGCCCATGTATGATAGAAGAGATTCACACCACTGAACATGAATTGTCTGGAGATTATATTATCATCAGATCTATGATGATTTCGAGGGCAGACGCAAACATTAACAATGGAAAATAATTGGACTTTCAAAAAGCAAAAAAGGCAGGATTTAAAGGGAACGCCGAGCAACTTTGGGCAGCAGGAAGAAGCTGGCAGCGGCCAGCCCAGCCCCGCGGGGTGGCCAGGATAACACACCTCAGCTGCCTTACATTTTTATACGCTGCAAAGCCATCTTCCATCACTTCAAGAGGGTTTTACAGCCTCCCCCGCAACCTTATTAAACTAAAGCACCTGGCTTCAGAGGGATCAGGAAATAAAGAATGGCTCTAATAAAAATGTAAAAACTCCCTAAAAACCTTTCCAGTGTGAACATATACCCAGCACCTCACGGGATGTGCTGGAGACCTGGGATTGCTTCCCCTCTGGCATGCTCTGCCTTGGTTCAGGGTGGATATGGTGGGCATTGACTCATGATGCATGAGGGTTTTGGGGTTCTGCATGGGGATGCTGTGGGGCAAAGAGTGTACCTGTGCCAGCAGGGCAGGTCTCGCACCGCCGGGGCTCCCGGCTGAGGTACATGGTGGGCTGGCACTCCGGCACACAGCTCTCTCCCGCCAGGCTGCCAGAAAAGCAGAGAAGACGATTGTAACCAAAGCTGCCGGCTCTGGGACCTCAACACAGCCCATCCCCAACTCCGCACCCCCCCGTGCACTACAGCAGCCTCAGCCCGCAGCGCAGGAGGCGTCAGAAAGCCAGCTAGCCCTTCAGGAGAAATTAAAGTCCTGCCTGGACCAAAAGGACAACTGCAGGTTCCTTAATTAAGTATCCAGGAGGAAATAAAACTATTTTTTCCTGTGGGCAGCCAGCCAGGCTCTCACAAGACCTTTTACACCATGAAGCTCCCTGGCACAAAAGGAAATTTGTTCAGTGCCGCGGCTGGGCCAGTGCTGCTTTAGCGTAGCAGGGATGATTTGAAGTCCCGACTTAAAAGGATATTGGATAATAAAAAGCAAGCGCCATGCGGATTACGTCTGACAAGTGCCTCCACTTTTGCTTTTCTGAGGGAGTAGATAATCTTTTGGCAGCAGCAATTTCTTTGTCTGAGAGAGCCCTGCTGCTACACCACGGCTCTGGCTCACTCACAGCTCCTGAACGATACGAACTGCTGTGGGACAATACTTCTACATGCATTTGGGGATGGAAAACAGCTTCTCCCCAGTGCCGATGTTGCTCACCAGCACAGCTGGGCTCTGCATCCCAGTGGGGCCAGAAGCAAGGGTGCCTGGTGCTCCTCGCAGGGTCGGGGCTGCCCTGAGTGCACCCACATTGCTGGAAGACCAATATCCTATGCTAGTGCCACTCAACAGACACATTGGATAAAATTTTCCTGCATGGATGAAGCTGAGAGAAGGGTTTCTGTACTTGCAGGGAGCATTTTCAGCCTGCCTGCAGCAGCCTAGCCAGGTACTGGCTCTGCCAGGTGAGCAAAACCAAGCACCCCATTTGGCTGGGACAGCTCTGCCAGAGCCACCTGAGATTCAGGAGGAAACGTGCTTTGCAATGTGTGCTGTAAAGGTTTTCATTGCTTTTTTTCTCCCCATTCTAGAAGTTGCAATGCTGGGCGCTGATCAGGTCACCAAATTTGGATGAGCACTCCTGAGCCCGCAGCACAGCACTTACCCACCACTCTGTCAATAGCTGGAGAAAAGGAAATTAAATTTAAATCATGCTTTTCAGCTAAAGGGACACAAATCATCACCTTTAAATGCCCAGACCTCCAGCACTCCATGTCACAGGTGTAGCACCACTGAAGCAGAATCCTGGATCTTTGAGTAACTCACTTTCTAATTTCCCACCAGTTTTCCCAAATTTAAACCACAGGTACTGATGCTGCAGGTATAAACTCCTCTGGTGCTAGTTTTACCTGAATCCATCTTTGCATGCAGTACATCTGTCCGCTTCACCAACACATTTTTTACAGCTTTGATGACATTTCAGACAGCGTTTCTGACCTTTCAAAAAACAAAGTGAGGCAGGGAGAATAAAATCTGGACAGTGATTTGCAAGCAGCAGTTGGAGCCGCAAAACCCTGTTGCACCCCAGCACCAGCTCCCTGGGGTGCAGAGGCACATCATCCCTCCCTGATGGGTCCCTGCTATTGCAGATGACCTTATCTGTCATTGCTTGCTAAGTAGAAATATGCTTTGCAAGCAGCTAGGATCATTAATTACAGTCTTCTAATTAAGAGCTGAGTTGAGCGCCTCTGCTTTGCACCACCCTCTGAATACCCAGAGGTTTTCCTCCTCCCTTTGCTGTGCAAAGCAGGTCAAGGGGGGAAATTCAAAGCCAATACTCAAAACCCAAGGTGTCTTCTCCACCCATAGCACTTAAAACAGAAGAACCCCTGCATATCCTCATGCTACAGCTTGCAAGTGATATCCTTACGTTCCTCGGCGTAAAACCCGGGTGGACACAGCACCACGCAAGTGTTCATCTCCTGGTGATGGTAGAGGCTCCGCTTGCACGCCGTGCACTGGGTCGGTCCCCTCCCGACACAGCGCTCACAGCCCTTGTAGCACCGGCGGCATCTCCGGGCACCTTTGTCACCGAAAAACCCCGTGGGGCACGAGCTCACACACATCCTGGGGAAGGAAGCGAGAGCACCTGCGCTTTGGTGTCAACAGCCGACTGCTTCCCAGCAGTCCAGTGCCTGCCGCTGACCCCTCGTCTGCAGTGTTCGGGACATCCCCCAGCCTTGGTGGCAATTTGCACTCCTTTACTTCATATTCTTAAGATTTAGGGTCTTGAATTTTGGGGCTCTGTAATAAAGAGCCCGTGACTCCCTGGGCCAGAAACCTGGACTATGGGTAAACTTCTCCTGTGCCAGCCCCAGAAACTGAGGAGTGGAAACCTCCGTTCCAGAAGTGATTTGGCACCTCAGCGAGCTGTCCCTTGGCCGTGGGTGACTGCAGCTGGTGAAGCCAATGCTTCTTCCCCAGCATGATTACACGGCCAAGGTCCTCCAAGACTTTACAGCTCCATGCCCCCATTCCATCATACCAAGGGTCCCCATGCCTCCTCCTCCCTCTGTTTTCTCTCTCATATATTCCTTTCCCTGTGCAGACATCTGTCACCCATGCTGCCGTAAAAGCCCTAAGGAAAGGTGCTGCCACCACCCAGGGACCCTGTGGGGACAACCCACCAGCCCTCACCTGCCGGTTTTCACACTGCCCAGGCTGTAGTGGATGCAGTTCAAGCACTGGTCGGCATTGGGGCCATCGCAGCCCTGGTCACCACACTCGGGATGGCACGGACCTGCAAAGGGAGAGACTGGCTTGGTGGGGGTACAGGCTGAGCATCCCATAGATCCCACTGCCAGGATGCTCTGAGCACACCCTCCCTGGGCCAACGGACACGGGGAAGGGGCTGGGGACCCTCTGCCTATTTTTTCCTGTATCTATTATCTTAAAGATCTTCTGTATCTTATCTATCCTATGGAGCTGCACGGCTCTGGGTGCTCACCTCTCCTCCAGCTCATCCTCCCCAGCATGAATCCCACCCAGCCATCCCCTGGCTGAACATCCTGCTACAGAAGCAGATTTGCAAGAGGGGCCAGACCCGCTCCACAGGCACCAGCAGGGATGCCTGCCCATGCCCACACCAGGCCGGGAAGGAGGTGGGCAGAGGAGCTTTTTTTACTCTTCAGATGGCTGCACCACCAATTTGTGGCAGGAACGCTGGGATGGGGCGTTTTGCTGCCTTCTAATTTTGCCATCCTGCTGCCCCGCGCCAGCCACAGGCACTGCTCCTCCCAGCCTGCCTCAGCCCTGGGCAGGATCAGGCCTCATGGCTCCCACATTTTATCCAGGTTTGCATTTTCCTGGGTACTTTGGAGGGGACAACGCAGTGGCACAGCTAGCACTTACCTGCGTACTCCTCCTCCTCCTCCACAACTTCCACCTGGCTCTGCAGGAAGGCGGCTCTCGATGGCTCCATCTCTGATGCTGGCACCTCCAGCATTCTCCCACTGGACTGGGGGCTGCCCAGCGTGGTGTAGGGGTGCTCAGCTGTCCCATAGAAGAGAAGGCTCCACTCCTTCAGCTTCCCTGTGGGGCAGGCGTAACGTCACCCATCCCGCTCCCCGTCTTGCTCCTCCCTGGGGGACCTGGCTTTGGGGAAGCAGGAGGCGGATGGACCAGACCTTCAGGGCTTCACCACTGGCACAGCAATGCAGAAGCAAACAGCGAACACCCAGAAATGTTCATGAGCCCCTGAGCTTCCAGGCCGCACAAATGTGGCTGTTTAAGGCACCTACAAGGGATTTTTTTGTCTATAACTCATCTGACAAACCCCAGCATCACCATAGCCTTACTGTCTAACGTGTGGAGACAATCAGTAACTTTAAATCTCCATAATAGAGGATTATTTCTGTCTGACAAAAGCCACCCGGCACACACTGGATTATTTCTTGCTGCTGTTGCTCCAGCCATCCTTTGCCTGACATACCAGAGGTCTGAGCTCAGTGTCCCCGAAACAGCATGGGGGCCACCAGAGCCTGCACTACACCAGGGGCCTGGGGGCTGGGGACCCCCCGTGGCCTTACATCCACACCAAGGTCCTCTCTGACCTATGCAGCTTTGGGGAGGGGGGTCCAAAAACACCATTGCTTCTTTCAACACTATTTTTCTTTCAATTCCCCATCAATGTAAGTCACTTCACACCACAGCACGCTTTGCTTTAACTACTAATCCCCGCATTTCCAGGAAGGGCTTAAAATTTCCGACACCCAAATCCCTTGGCTCTCTGAAAGGGCTGAGAGGACCCACCTGCTGCAAGCAAGCAGTGCTGGCATGGAGCACGCAAAGGGGTAAGCTCAAGCAGCATCAGCCAGGGAAGAGCTCAGCCATGCACCTCCGCTGAAAGAATTAAATTTGCTTTAAATTTAAAATGTCCCATGTGAGGCAATCCCAGGTTGCATAGGGCTGATGCTGGGGGTGCAGCAGGGCCAGCAACAGGACACCCATAGTTTTTAATTGGTATTAAAGTAACAAATTTAGTTGGTTTAATGGTATTACACTAACATTTGATACCTGTTTCTGCTGGGGCTGGAAGTGTCTTCCCTTTTTTAACTCCCACTTTGCCCTCTCTGGTTCAAGCCTGGTACAGAGCCTTTGAGGGGGGTGACTTAACATGCTCATTTTCATTTCATTTTGCAAAGCCGGGTAAAGCTGAGGCCTGATGCCCACAAGGGGCTCAGAAACACCCGCTGTAAACTGTAAATACAGGGGCAAAAGCAGCTCCGTGGGCGCTTCACTGCTGCTCTCTGAGTTCAAAAGATTTCGGGTGAAGGCAGCAAACAGAAACACTTTCTGCACAATGAACCCCCATGTGCGCCTCCCGCCAGAAAGTCGCGTGGGAGAGATTTTTAATATACTCCTGGCTTCCTATCAATGATTGTGTGGATTTTAACACCCCCGCAATGCACACCAGCCCCAGGCAGGATGCTTCATGCCCCGGTGCCACCAGCCGGCAAGGCGGCTGCCCCTTCCCAGCAGGACCGGATCCCGCCAGCCCGGCTCCTTTGCCAGAAAGCGGTCAGGGTGCAGGTGACCACGCTGGGGACGTGGGGACATGGCAGGGCTGGGGACATGCAGGGGGCCAGGCTGAGCCCAGCCACCCCCTGCCAGCGTGGTGGCAGCCTGGGGAGGATGTCTGTCCGTCTGCAGCCTGAGGGGCATCGTCCCCTTGCACTGTTGCACAACCAGCCCACGCGCCAGATGTCCCAGCAGTGAAGCAAAACAAACAAACAACAATTACAGCTCTTGGGTTTCCTCATTTTGACTCATTACAGTTTAATTTTGGAAACCTGGCTCTCAGTTGCGGGGAGTTTGCTGCTGGGAGAAAACCTGCTCCTGGCTCAGCCAGACTGGCAGCCTCCTGTGCTCAGGGCTGAAGTTTTATTCCCTTTCTGAAAAATTTGGGCAATACAGTTTTGCTGAAGACCATAAAACTCACAGCAAAAGTTGCAGCCAAGCAAAGTAACTTGCAAAGAGCTTTGGGGTGAAGGGGGCTGGCGGGTGCTGGGGAACATGGGTGCTGAGGGACCCTTACCTTGCACTGCGGGGTTGCGCACTTGAGATGGTGTGTCATGGATCTCCAGGGTCCACTCCCCCGCTGCCCGCTCCCCCCAGCAGTGGACGGTCATGAACTCCCAGCCCTTGAACCCCTCATTGGAGTGGTCAAACACCCTGCAACAGTAATGCCATGGATCAAGAAGCATGACTTTGTCTTATTTAATCAGAAAAGGTAGATAGGCAATTAAGGATTTTAGGGATACTTGCATGCACCCACCCTTGCACAGAGCTCTCCTGCAGCTGACACCCGAGCATGCCCCCTGGCTTCCCAAAAAATCCGAGCAAATTTGCAGCAACCCCCTAAACAAAGATGCTGCCCAGCCCAGATGTGTGCTGCTTCCAGCTGCACTTACCTCCTGGCAAGGAGCTGCGACCTGGTCCCCGCTGGAGAGATGAGGCTGATCTGGAGGTCGCCCCGGCGTGGGTGCGAGATGCTGAGCCGCACCACAACATGCTCCAGGTAGAGCACGTGCTGGTCGCGGTGCTCAGCGCAGGCACTGCTGAGGGTGCTGGCACGCAGCACATGGTCTGCTCGGATGTACCTGCCGGAGACGGGCAGAGCATCGCTTTGGGGCCAGCATAGCTCCCCAGATCCCTGCAGCATGGATGCCCAATTATATTTGAAGCCAGTCTCCTACTGCTTCACGGCAAAAATTATCTCATCCTCCATTGCAATACAGTGTCCTAGCACAGGAATTTGCTGAATTGCTCAATGGTAACGAGATGGGTTTGAACTGCTTCTAAGATCTATGCCTTATGGGCTGCAAGGGCGCTTCTTTATTATAACCACCAGTGCAGCGTTCCTCTTTGGGTTGTAATTAGTGTCTGTATCAGATAAATAGTTTCAAGAACACACTTGGCTCCAAATTCATTCCTGCTTTGCATATGTGAGTCTTCCAAAGGAACTGCTTTTCTGATGAACAACTCCCTTGCTCTACAGCCAGGCAGTGTAAACCAGGAGGGTCCATTTGGTCAGAACCCTGATCCCACCCTTTAACCTAGCAGAGACAGACCTACCGAAGATGAGATGCAAACTTAGGCTGTTTAGAACCTGAAGACAAGTTCAAAGAGACCCCAGGCACCAGAAATTTGAGAAGCCTTGTGACAAATCACCAGTTTTTAGTGTCTTCCATCAAGACAAGGTGCTTGGTGGAAGAGTGAGGAGAGACCAACACATCATGTAGGATGCTCATGTAGGACCCAATGGGCAAGTTGGTTTTGGTCTCTCACTGTCATCCCTCAAAAATGCCCTGCTGATCACCCATCTGGGAAGCGAAAGCATGCAAAATAAATCACTCACTGTCAAAGCTGGTCCCAGAGAGCCCCTGTGGGACCTGCTCCTCATCAAGACCCCAGGTGGGCACTTCTGGCTCAACAAACAGTTGACAACAAACTGGGGTGGACAGTGTGGATTACTGACAGAAAAATCCACCTCGCTTGCACATGGGCTTGTCCTGGCCCCCCTGACTCCTAATTTTCCTTTCCAAATGCCAAGCTGAGCCTTTGCATCACAAGAGCCAGCTCCACCAAAGCTCCTTCCAAGCAGCCACATGCCCTGGGAGAGGCCCCCACCCCACAACCACTCACTTGGGCACTCTGTCCAGGCTTCCCACGCAGACCTGCTGGGGAGGAACCGCCTTCCACCTCTTGGCTTCCACCACAATAGCATCTGCATCCACCAGACCGAAGCCATATAGATGGCTAACTGGAAAGAGAGAAGACTCAGAAACCCACTGCTTTCCAAGCAGGGATCAGGATGTCCTCCTAGTGCTTGGTGGGTCATCCTTCAACCATCAGGGAAGGCACGGAGTTGTCCTTGTTGGGGTATGAGGTGCTCCAACATGTGCCCTGCCCATGTTACACCTCAAATTCACACTGGCACCATGGAAAAAAACATCGCTGGGAGCAGCCCGTGTTGTAGCTCAGGAGAGCCTCCACCAAGCAAAGCTTCCAAACCTCCATCAAGTAAGGCTTCTAAGCACACTGCCCCATAAATTACTGCCCTCTCCTCTTTCTGCTCAACCACCTGATGGCAGGAGCTCCCAAGCAGCTGAAAGTGGCCACCCAGGGAGAACGTCTCCATGAGCAAAGCTCTGAGGACCTTTGTTTTCCCTTGGGTGGCCATTTTTACCATGCCACCTTCGCTCCCACACCCCTCACCTTTATGCCCCGCACCGTTGGTCTTCCAGTCAGACGCTCGCAGGTGCACTGGCCGTGAGGTTTTGACCAGCAGATGCTGGACATCTCTCCAGGTGAGCAGGGGGCTGCAACAACATACAGTTCATGGGATGGCTCTGCTGCTCCCAGTCTTCCCAGCAGCAGCAGGGACCCCCATTGGGTTAAAAAACAAACAAAAACAAAAAAACCCTCTTTCCTGCTCCAAAAGAGCATGAATTGCTGATTTAAATGCTGACACCCTGCCTGGAGGTTGACCATCACTTGCAGTGCCCCAGCAGAGGGGGGTATCCCAGAGAGGGATGCCATGTGCCCATGGGCATTGCAGGACTTATTCCTGGCCAAGGGGCTTTAGTGCTCACGCTCCAGGGTATAACTGAAGCAAATCAAGGAGGTTTTCCCCATTTTCTTGCAGGAGAACAGGAAGGAAGCGCATCCTGAGGCAGGGTACTGGGCTCGGCAGCTTGCTGATACACAGTGCTGAGCAAACCTTCCCTTTATAGGAATAACAGCAAAAATTGCTGGAAAAAAACCCTGGGTTGCTTATTTAACAGAAACATGAAACCCAAAGTGTTTCCAGCCCCCTGTCTAGGCTGGGTTTCAGTGAGGTTTCTCTGTTCAGGGTGCTGGACACTGAGCACTGGTGCTTTTGAGCCCCCAACAAGATCCCAGCCCAGGGATATTGCTGAAGAATTTTCCACATTTTTCTTACAGTCAGTTCTTCGGCATCTCAAGCTGGGATTTATATTGCTCTTGAGCAACGGTGAAGAAAAGAAATTCAATTTATTCCTTCTTGTCATAATGGAGTGCCTGAGCACCAAGCTCTGGTACTTAATGTTGCGTGTTACGCCTCAGCTAAACAATTCAAAAATTACATCTCAAGCTCTTAATATATGAAAAAGGCATCTCTAGAAACATGCCCACCTGATCCAGGTGCTGGGACTAAGCTGCAGGAGAGGGACTGGGATCGACACACTGTGATCACCATCCCTGGATGCAAGCGCAGTTCTGCCCTGTGGCTTATTCCCAGCCTTATTTTTATTTCCACCCCATAAAATTAATAATAAGCTTATGAGAAGATGTTCCATGAAGCAACACAGGGATGCCCAAGGGGTAAGCCTGGTGCCTCACAGGGACTGCTCCTGGGCTGGGGAACCACGACAGGACCAGGATAGGACCAGGATGGAGGCAAGAGGCAAAGAGCAGCTCCTTTGAACTGGGAATCCTGTCACTGCTGGTCACACACCATGTGGGTTTTTGACATTATGCAAAAGTAGTCCTTTTCCCCCAGGAATGAAACACTTGCTGAAAACCATCACTTCTACAGACATTTTCCATTTTCTGTGATGTTTTCTGACATTTTTTTTCCAGGAAGCATTTATAAAACTCCTGTTGGAGCTGACTGTCAGCAGTTTCAATGCACCAAATGAAAAGCCTGACTTATCTCACCAACCCCAACTTTTCAACAGATGGCAACAAGAGAAGAATTAGCTCAATAAAACACCTGCAGGAAGATTAGATGCAAAACAACAACACCATATCAAACCTTGCCAAAAAGGAGCAATTTAGAATAACTTTGCCCCATTTTGAGTTGCTCCAGAGGAAAAACACCCACCTTTTTCCTTTCTGATTTTGTTCTCCAGATACTAAATGTGGAAACATTTCCCCCACAAGCTGGTGGCGAGGTGACACTTACTTTGCCTCCAAAGCCAAAGCAATGATGCCCGCAACCATGGGGGCGGACACGGAGGTGCCAGTGTGGCCGTCTGTGCAGCGGTGCCGGAGATCTGTGGTGACCTGTGGAGAGAGGAGCTGCAGCCCCTGCGCTGTTGGCATGCTCCCAGCGTGGGCACTACCCCACCGAGCACCCCAGGTTTGCTTGGAATGCTGCCAGGAGGGAGCTGAGCCAGCAGGTACCCAACCCCTGCCATGGTTCCCATGCCATCAGGCTGCCCAGAGCCCCCAAAAATGGGCTTCAGATGTACTTGGCACAGAAGAAAACACCCCTGCTTACATGTTCCTTTGTTCAAAGGTGCAAAAACTGTTTGAAAGGGGAAAAAAAAAAACAATTTCACTGTGGATCAGCTGGAGGAAAAGTCACAGATGGAGCAGTGTGAGTGGGACAGACCTGGCGTGAGTATGCACCCATGGGTGCATGTTGAGCTGTGCCACATTAAACACTTTCCTTAAAAGCTTCAGCTTCTGGTGTTGGGCAAGAATTTCCATTTGCATGGGACGGGAAAAGGCAAAAAAAAGCGCCATTTCCAGCTTTTTTGTTTCAGGACAGAGCACAATACTTGAGCACCAAAAGCTTGGAGAGGGAAGGTAGGCAGAGATGCTCTGTCGGTTACATTTTTAAAAGTCTCCTAGGTTTTGAGTTAATCTGGTGATTTCTGGAGCAGGAGTGACGTGCCACCCAGTTTGTCCCCGAAGTGCCTCTGGAAGCTGCTTTTTTGCCCCATAATGCTCCAGCAGCACTAGACTAGTGCTAGTCTCTGCCATGCAAATGCTCCCGAGTGCCATGAAAATGGCACTTGGACTGTTGTCTGGGTGGAAATTAATAATTTATGGCCCAAACAAATCACTCCTGAATAAAAATAATTTTAAAAAGACTTGTAAAAGAACCCCACAATGCTCCTCCCCCAAAAAAATCCCCTAATTTGGGTGCAAAACTCCCTCCCAGCTCGGGTAAGGCACCGTGCCAGCGGGTGATGTCTCACTGCCCAAGGTTCAGATGATGCGCAGGGACATTGGTAACAAGAGGCCTTGCTGTGATGAGACCACAGCAGCTGTTGGGACAGGGCAAATACAGCCTGGGCAGCAGGGAAAACCAGACTGATCCACGTGTGCATACACCCTCAGGCAATTCCTGGGCTCTGAAAATCTCTGCTCCCCATTTGGGGTTGCCACATCCCTACCAAACACCTCCATCCTCCCTCTTTTTTCTCTCTCAGGCTAAAAATCCTCAAAACTCTTTTCTTTTTTTTTTTTTTTTTAAGCAAGGGACAGTGAGCAAGCACTTTGGGGAACAGGTAAATATTTGCACGAGTATTTTTGCAAACCTCCAGCCCTTTCACCCATTTACCAGCCACATCCCTGAGCAATTCCCAAGAGCAATTTTTGCTCCACCATAAAAAACCACAAGCAAAACTCACTGCAGGACTAAGGGCAAAGCTTGGCTCTTACAACTGAACAATCATCCAGCCCAGCCACGTAGAAAACATCCAGGGGATGCTGCCCCATGTGACATCGGGGTAAAACTTACTATTTTCCGCTCATAAAAAGCCCCGCTGCTGTAGGTGGTGGCAAGGGTGGAGGCACACTCCTCCAGGTACCAGGGCTTGTAGCCGTTCTCGGTGGTGCTGCTGATGGAGATGGTGTAGATGCTGTTGGTGTAGCCGTCGCAGGAGCAGTAATCGCCCTCTCTGCCGCCGTTCCCTGACGCCCAGACAAAAATGGACCCCAAACCCCTGCGGCCCTGTGGGCAGAGAGGGGACAGGGGGGGTGAGAGGGGGCATTTGCCTGGGATGAGAGGCCATCTCGGCACAGGGAGGAGGGGGCAGCCCCCCGCCAGCGCTGGGATGCCGTCGGTAAGCCTGGTTTTGGGTCTGGATATGGGCTTAGGTTAGGGTGGAAGGATAGGTCCCACCCTGTCCAGCGCTCAGCCCCCTGGATCAACACCTGCAAACGTGTCCCTCAGCTCAACCAGCCCCTGTTTTACAGGCAGCAGCTCCCCGCGAGGATGGAAGAGCCTCCGGCGATAGGGATTTTGGCATCTTCCATGGTCTCTCCTGGGGGAAAACATCTCAGGTGCTCAGAGCCCCTGGACAAAGCAGTAACACCCGGCACGGTGCTTGCTGGGGTGCAGGGATGGCCCTGTGGGAGGAACTGGCAGGGACACCCCCAAAACCCATGTCTCCCTCATCTTGAGCCCACAAAGCTCATTGCGAACCCACCCAAACTACCAGAAACCATCCCCTGACCTATCTTTTAGGTTCCTTTCGTATGTTTTTTATTTTTTCAATCCTGGCCTTTTCTCTCCTCCCCACCACTTGGCAGGAACATCTGATGGAGCCATCCCCACCGGGTACAGCTGCAGGAGCCCGCCGGGAATTGGGGGGGTGGGAGGGGTGCACCAGCTGCCCAGACCTCCCTGGAGCTGGGGGAAAATCCCGCCCAGCAGCGGTGGCCGCGGTGCCAACGAAGGGCCCCTAATGAAGGCGATGGCGGAGGGGCAAGCCCCGCTCACCCTCTCCATCCAAACTGCTGCCAAGGGCACCCAGGAATAACCCAGCCCCCTGGGGATTCGCAAACAGCCTGCCACAGTCCCAAGGGAGGATTTTTGGTGGCCCAAGGGGGTTTGGGGCAGGAAATGAAGTGGCTGGGTTGCTTCCATGCCTCGCAAGGCAGGGCTCTCCGGGGAGGGCTTGGCAGGCGATGGAAGCACACGGCGGCGGCGGCGGCGGAGCAGCCTCATCCTCCCCGCGGCTACTCCTGCCACGGAGAGATTTCAGCGCTAGACTGGGCAGGATCTGGTGTTTACCTCCCTCCCACTGCTCTGTGGCAGCTTCCTCCACAAAAAATAATAATAAGAATAATCATAATAAATAAAAAAACCAGCTTTGCTCCAGAGGAATTCACTGGGATTTATTGTGGGTTTTAAGTACCGGGGGGAGAGGGATGGTTTATTACCTGTCTCGCCCTCCTCCTGGGGCAGAGGCTCTCCGAGCTGACCCTGCCTCTGGATACACAGGCTAAGTCAGGCTCTCTTGTTACTTTATGAAAGTTTTCATTATCTGGGCTGCCTCGCAGCCAAACTGGGTGGGTATTTCCCTAGCAAAGATTAATAGAGCTGTCTGGGACTCTTCAAGAAAAAGTGCAGTTGCAAAGGGAATTACTGCCCTGCCCCGCATCACGGAGAGCTCAACTCAGCTTGCCAGCCCACCAAGCTTGCTGCTGGCATCTCCAGTCCCACCTTCCAGGGTTCCCTGGATCTCCGAGGCAGCAGCATCCCAGCCCCCGTGCTCAGTGCAGGCAGTGACCATCCGGCTCTCCAACACTAAAATCCACCCATCTCCAAGGATAAGCCCTGCTGCATGCAACCCAGTCTCTCCTAAATCACTAACTGGAGGAATAAAACCAGGCACCAATTGCCAAAGGCATGCGGAGATGTAGCAACGATTTTGATTTGGATCAGTAGATGGGGGGCCCAGACCTCCCTTGTACCCTGCACCTCGAGCGTTGCAGCTGCGGGTGCTGGGAAAGGCTGCTCGGTTCTGGTCCAAACCCCGCACCCCCATGATGCCCAGGCAGGGCTGCGCTGGAGAAAAGTGGGTTCGGAGCCAGCATGGTTGCACGAGGACACAAACAGGCATATCAATGACACTAGAGCAACACACATCTAACACCTGACAGTGTTTCCCGGCAGAGTGAGCTCACCGCGTATTGCAACTCCCTTGGATTCAATAAAGCCACTCTTACCCTTTGCCCTCCAACAAACAACTACCAAGATTTTCACAAGCAGACCCCAAACAGCCATCTCCTTCATTTACCATCCTCCTAAGCCAACACCATCCTGGTCAGGGGGGCTCCTGGCCACTACAAAGCCTGGATCCAGATCATTTAAACCAGGGAATCCCTCCCTGGCCTAGGCTGGGGATGCTCCGGCTGTCCCCATCAGCACATTGGTCGGATGTGAGATGCACAGCATCTCCCCGCTTCCATGGAGCAGCCGGGGCTTGGGTGTTTGCCCAACGGCACTCCATGAGAGCCCAGGATAAATATCCCCTTGTTAGCTTGGGAACTAATAAGGTGTGTGTGGCTGGAGCGAGAAACAAGAGGATAAATTACCCCAGCGCAGTCCTATCGCTAATAGATAAAGGTTATTTTAATGTTTCCATTAAAAACTCAATTTTAAGGATTTATAACTCAGTTACAGCTGTTCACTCGGGCTAAAGGTGGCAGCTAACTATCTGCTTGCAGCTTTCCTCATTATTTAAGAAGTTGGTAATTAAGAGCTGTGCATGCAGGACAGTGGGTGCCACAAATACATGTGGCGGGGGGGGGGAGCAGAAATAAGGCTGGCAGGGTCTGAAATCCCCCGGGAGACAGAAACAAGCATCCCGAAACAGCGGGGCTGTGCCGGGCAAGTACCCTGCTGCCGCCCATTTGATCCAGCATGGAAAAATAAGGTCTAAAAAGCAGCTTGTTTCCCCCGTATTGACACGGCGTGAACTCCCCAGCACTTCAATGGGTTCCTCGGCAGGCTCACCGCCCCGGCAGGAAATCAAGTAAATAGTGGGAAAAACACTCCACCCTATTTTTAGATAACAGGCAGGCTGCGCTCGCCGGCCCGTGGCCACCCCAAATCCCTGTGCGCTTCGAGAAGAGGCAGCAGAGGCAGGAGTGGAGGCAGGGAGCAAAATGGGCAGGGCTTCCAAGCCCAGCCTGGGGCTGCCAGCAGCAAAACCCCAACCCCAAATTTGCCAAAGCACCCAGGGGACACTCGCTGCAGAGTCCCAAGCTGCCACAACACTTCCCGCGGCACCTGCCGAGCTGCCAAGAAAGGTCTTTTTCCTGATGCTTTTAGCCAATATTGGGCATTTTTTAAAATCGCCCAAAAAGAGAAGGGGCACAGGAAGGCCAGGAGATCCCCAATGGGGACTGACAGCTGTCAATCACATGTGACACCAGCTGAAAACTCTCACTGGAGGACTTCAGGGACAATAATCTGAATTTCTCCTGTGCCCCCGTGGCCGGATTCTGTGGCGGCACCCGTGTCGCCTCCCCAACCATGACACGGCCACTAGTCTGGGTTGAAAACCAGGGAAATGCTTAGTGTGATGGAGACCCCTGGGAGAGGATACCGGGGCCCTGGGGAGGGTGAAGGAGCAGGGGAAGAAGATGCCGGGGGGGCAGCCACTTCCCTCCATACCAGCACCCGGGGGGATATTTTGAGGTGCAAAGTCACCCCCCCTCCAAGAACAGCTTTGGCTTTCTCAGCCCGGCAGAGCTTCGCAACTCAACCTGGGGCCTGCCTGCCCTGCCGGAGCTCTGCCCAGCGGCCAGCCGTGCTGAGGGGTCCTGCCGGGGCCGCGCCATCACTGGGCACCTCCCGCCGTCACCACCCTCAGCTGCAAAATCCACCGGAGCTCTTAGGGACGCCGGGGAAAACTAGGAAAAATTAGAGATGATTCGCCCCCCCCCCACCCCCACCCCAGCCCTAGCGATGCCATCGCCTCGGGGGGCCGAGCCGCCCGTCCCCGCGCCAGACCCCGGGCCAGCCATGGCCCTGGCACGCATTCCCCACGGGGCAGGAGGAGGAGGGCGAGCGCGTCTGGGCGCTGCAGGATCCACACCTTTTTAATGCCATGCTCAAAAGCCTGTTTGGCCAATAGACCAGGTCCATCAACTGTCTTCCCATCATCATCTGGCCCCCAGCTCGCGCTGTAAATGTCAATGTAATCGGGTCTGATGCCAAGCGACTTCGCTTCAACAACATCTGTTACATCGCCATCTAACATACGAATGCCTAAAAGCACAAAAACATCAGACATTAGGGCTTAATGGCTTGGATGAAAGTGCGAGGATTGCAATCAAAGGGCTTTGTTAGCGGCGGCAGAAACCACATGGCTTGAGCGCGCCTGGAATAGCTTCAACCCGCGGCCCCGCACGCTAACGAGCCCAGCGGAGGGATGCTGGGGAGCTATTTTGGAAAGGTTTCTGTGTTGTTGGCTTCATGGCAAGTGATGGAGAAAGGGGGGTTAAAATTTACTTCCCCTCCATCGGGGGGGATTGGGCAGTAGAAGTGGTGCTGCACTTGCTGGTGGCAAAATCCCCCTGCTAAAAAAAATTTTTCCTCCTTGTAATTAATCAGCTAATTCACTCCTCCACCTGGAAGATACCAGTGTTTCCTGAATGCTCACAGCCTCTTGGCTTTGGGCACACCAGCAGGATGAAGCCTCTCCCCATGAGTGGGGACAACTGTGACTGTCCCCGAAGTCTGTTACTGCCCAGCTGATGCCAGTGGTGCCTGGGAGGAGGAGAAGCTCCAGGAGAACCCCCAGGCTGTGGTCTGCACAGCCAAAGCAGAGCCAGGACCCCAGCCCACGACAGGACGACGATGCCACCTGGGATAACCTCACTTCAGGCTGGGAATACCCACAGGCACCAGCCAGGGCGGCTCACGGGCAGAGCCCACCAACCGTGGCAGGACCAGCTGGGGGATTGTTGCACACCCCCAGCCTCCAACTGCTGCAACGTGAGGGTTACAACCCTCTCTGCTGCCCATCACCCTTTCCCCGCTGGATTTCCCCCTTGCACGGTGGGCAGAGGGTGCCAGGCACCCCAAAGGACTGCCCAGAAACAGTCCTTACAGGACAAGAGATGCTGAAAATTTCAGCATCCTATTTCGCCAGCCAGGGAGAGTCTGGTTTATAAAAATGCATTTCCCCTTCCACATGTATTTTTTCTTAAAGCAAACAAATGCAGGCAGATGTCATTACAGCTGCAGCTGCACTCTGGACACCAGTCAACTCAAATATCTCTTTCCAGCACTGTCCCCTACCAGCCAAAAACAAGCTTAGAAATATAAAACCAAGGAGCAGAGCAGTTCCCAAAAACTTCCTCTCTTTGTCATGTTAACAAGAAAATATGAGGAGAAGGAGTGAAAAGCTGAGCCCCGTGTCTGAGCCGTGCCCAGCTGCGGCGCAGCAAGTAAAACCACTTGAGGGATGGTTTTCTGCACTTGCTAAATGTGGGCACATTCGTCAGTGAGCCCAAAGTCAGCTTCAAGTCAACCCAAAGCCAACCCAAATTTAGCTCAAAGTCAGCCCAAAACAGCCCAAAGCCAGCCCAGAGACAACCACCCACAAATGCAGAAAACCCCAGGTTAAATAATGGGGAGCAGGAGGGAGGGGGGAAGGATGCTGCAAAATAAATGAGCTCTTTGCCACGCAGGGAGCCATACTGGCCTCCAAAGCAAGCGTCTGAGGAAGGGGAAAGGAGGAGGAGGAATAGCTGGAGCCCTTTTTGTTTCTTGAGCAGCAATGCATTTTGCCTGGAGCAAATAAAAAGAAATGCAAGAGCGCTGAAGAGCAGCCAGTAAAATTAGATGGTAGCTTTCTGAGTGTGACAAATAGGCTTCCCCAACAAGTTCTGCTCATTAATCGCTGCTTTATTTGCGTAATCCATCTAAAATCACTCTCGCTGCAGCTATAGAGTACTTTCCTCCATGATCCCAAACTTGATATGGCTATGACTTTATTTTTCCCCTTTGCCTGTTCATGCTGTGGGAAGCCCACAGCCCCAGCCCTCTGCCAGGTGCCTTATCTCACTCAACACCTCCCCAGCACACCCCCAAGGCAAGGCACTCTTTAAAGGCAGCAAATTAAAATGAGACCCATAGGTCGTTATAAAGTCAACAAGTAACCTCTTCTCCATGGCTGCTGCGGAGAAACGGGCTTGAAAAGGAGCATGAAGGCAATGGCCTGATCCTGCAGGATGCAAAACTGCTCTAACCCCCCCCAGGAGATTTGCCTTGCTCTGCTGCTGTTTGGCGTGTGCTGGGAGGTGAATTTTTAGAGGCAAGGAGCTTCTAAGAAGCAAGAAGCCATCTTGCTAAGAAGCCCGTGCCACCCTGCCATTCACCCTCCCCAGGGTTATTTCTTCCCTCTGGGGATTTTCCCGGCACAGGGAACCATTGATGGTGCTTGGCCAGGAGCAGGACTCGTGCGGGCATGGTCCCAGTGCGGACACAACCCTTAAAAATGCTCTTCTTGCACAGCCAGGGTGAACAAGCTGAGAAAAGGAACTCAGCCCTGAATCTACCCATGGGCGCTTGGGTCCATGCTCCTGATGGTGACTTCTCCCAGCGCTGGGGTGGCAGGAGGGGTTGCAGAAATAAAACCCTCCTGTTCCACCCGTGCCAGAGATGGGGCTAAATCCCCTGGCGAGGACACCGTTCCAGGCATCTGTCTCCTGCATGGTCCTGCCAGCCACACAGATGGGACACCGCACTCCCAAGCCCCCGACACCCCCATCTCCATGGCAGGTGCTATACCATATATACCTCCAATTTGGTGATAAACATTGATTTGCTTCCCGCGCTTTGTGTTATTTGAGGGACCAGGCGAAGGTCCCCCGCTCTGTACAGCCCTGCCCTGCCCCCCCCACCTTGGTGTTTTCACCACAAAGGTACTTTGGGGGTCCCTCCAGACCCCCCACCACAAGCGGCTCATCTGAAGACATTAACCTCACAAACAGGTGATTTCAGCTCTGAAGCTAAACCAGCACCACTGACCACAGCAAATGCAGCCACCCCAGGCACAGCCCCCCTGTGAGCAGCCGTGGACTTTTGGGGTGAAACCACCACATCCTCAATCCACACGCATCCTCACAGCAAGGATGCAGCCCAAGCAGAAGGTCTCCACCCTGAAATACATGGAGCCAGGGTCCCCTCAACCCCCTATCACCCCATCCTCCCCCAAGCTCCCCCGGGGCTCCCTGCAGCCAGGGCACCAAGGAGGAGACTCTCCTGGCAATATTTGGGGGAACCGCATCCTACCACCCACCCCGGGAGCCCACCGGCACAGCCAGGGTGGCTGCAGTCCCTTGGGGAGATGGCGAAGGGCAGGGGAGCTGCAGGCAGGTGCCAGCCTCACCTCCAATGCGTGCATTGTAGGCGATGCCCACGACGCAGTACGAGTTGTTGGCCGCCGCTGCCACTTCCCCCGCACAGCGAGTGCCATGCCTGCAAAGAGAAATCCCCCATGAGCTGGTGTCCCACGGCAAAGGATCCCTCCAGCCAACCCCCACTCAGCACTCAGAAACCAGTCCCGAGGCCGGAGCGGTGGAGGGAAATGCCCCCAAGAGCTGGAGAGCCTTTACCCAAAACCCACAGCAAGGAGCTAGGGGATGGATGAAACTAATGCAGAAAGCAATTTGCTGTTTGCATTTTGCACCTCGATGCAATTTGCTCTTTGCATCTTGCACGGAGGTGCAATCTGCTCTTTGCATTCCCATTTCGTTTCCACATGTGCCACCACGTGCCCATCCTGCTTTAACTGGAGCTCAGAAAGCACGTCCAAGCTTTGACATCTAACCCACCCAGCTCAACTCGTGGTTTAATCCCTGATCATGGCGAGAAACCCCCGACTCCCAACCTGTTGTTTTGTGGCCCAAGGGTTCATTCGCAATTAGCACAGTTGCCACAGGCTGCATTTGCATTAAGCGCAATGACCCTGTGCAAAGCCCATAACGCAGCATCCTCTGCAGTGCTGGGGATGAGGAAAGGCTACAGACCTGGAAGACCCCCCAGGGGGGCCACCCAGCCCCAGGGACTCCCGCATGACCGGTCACACAGCCACCGGCTCCGTGGCAATTAGCACTACGTACTTATTCTCATTGCTGGCATCATAGCGTGGAGTTGGGTCGTGGTCGTTCCCGTTGACATCGTAGCTTGCAAGAGGGTCCTGAAAACATATTGCCACCATTAGACCCGACTTACCAGCAGAGCGCAGGACAAAGCAGCCTCAGCAGCGGCACGGTCCTGCTTCACCTGCAGCCAGCCCGATGGGCAGCAGAGCCAAGCCGGGCACAAAATGCCATTTTCCCCTTGGTTTCTGACTATTTGCTCAGGATAGATCTGTGCTGCAGCCCTGCATTTTTCCCAAGGGAAACAGGCTGCTGTGTCAGGGACAGCTCCTCTGAACCCCAAATTCTGCTGGTTCCAGCACCGTCCATCATCGTCCCCCCCCCCCAGCCGTCTGGGGTTTGAGCTGGGGCTGTGCGGGTTCATGCAGGTTTTTGGCTCTGCCCTGGCGAGCCGGAGGGAGGCGGCCACTTCCCAGGCAGCTGCAAAGGGAGTTTTCCCCAAACCCTCTTGTCTAGAAAGCTCGTTTCCTTCTTAAAAACATCTTGAGCTTTTTTAAAAAAAAAAAAAAAACCACACTTTTCTTCTAATCTGCCAATGCACAGACTTAAGCTGTGTTTACATGCTGAAATTCTCCATAAATCAATTCACTGCGAGGACCAGCCCCAGCCCACCAGCCCCAGCCCGTCCCCCCCCAGCTCACATAGTTTTGCAGGAGGTCAGGGTGGTTCCTCTCTATGCCGTCATCGAGGATGGTGACCACCACGTTTTTGCCAGTGTAGCCCCTCTGCCAGGCTGCCAGGATGTTCATCTCCGACCTGCAGCGACTGCTTTTATCACCACAGTGCTAGGGGGAAAAAACACAGCTGCAAAAGGGCTGCAAGCCCATTTCGGCCTATCTAAGTGAGCAGCCAGGCTGGGAGCTCATTTAATCAACCAGAAAATATATTTACATCCCACCCCCTGCCATATAACTCATATGATTTGTTATAACTTTACTCCACTGATCAAAGCCATCCAGCAGCACTTAATCCAGGCAGCACTTTCTCCCTATTATTTTTTTCCTCTTCTATTTCAAATACTGAGGGCTCTTTAGTTTTGAAGTGTTCATTTCCTTTCTGCTCTTAATTTTCAATGAATTTTCTTGTCAAACACAGACCAACGAAGCAGGCAGAAGAAAAATGATATTGCCAATAGATGGTTGCAGCTCTATTTGCAGCAAACGGATATTGCAGCAAACACAGGTAAAATGCAGCAGTGCTGCTCCCCAGCCTTCGCTGCGCAGGCCATAACGAGGGGCTGTTAATGATGGTAAAACACTTCAGACTAGACTCTCACATATACTAATGTACAATTTTTAAATGCTGCTGCCAAGCACATTTGCTGAGATTAAGGTGTTTCGTTACTGGCCAGACTGAGCAAAGATTGATGATGCGTTTGATTAAAAACAAACCCCCTGCCCGGCTGTAAAGCAGCGGGTTCCTCATGGGGCGGCAGCCGGGAGATACCCACCAGGTACCACATGTTGGGCCACACTGGGTCGTTGAAGGGCAGGGCATGCGGCTCGCCTCGGACCTGCCTCTTCACCCGCCGCTTCACCTCCTGCTGCTGCAGCCAGTCCACCTGCAAGCAGAGCCGTGGGTCAGCATCGCCCGCAGGCACACAGCCCGGCATCGCCCGCTGCAATGGGATGGGGGACGCAGAAGCAGTGCAAACCGCAGCCTCCACCCATCCCAGCATCACCCCAAGATCCAGCAAAACCCCATCTCCTTGGCCAAAGCTGCTGCAGAGGTAGTAGCTCCGTTTTGGGGGATAAAGGATGGATGGGCAGGCGGACAGGGCAAGCTCAGCTCTGTGTGGTCTCTGTGCCAGGGACCAGATTTCTCTCCTGGTGCAGCAAAACCCTTGAGCACAAGTAACGTCGCCTCCAAGCGCGTGCCTAAACCCCCGCCGGCTTAACGAAGCACTGAAGCACGTGCTGAGGTCCCGCTAGAGATGAACCACATATTTCAGTGTTTAGTCAAAGTGCTGGAGAAGATTCAGGTTTCTTGCTTAATTTTGGGGCTGATCCTTCCCCCCAGCTGGGAGGCAGCAGCAGTAGCTCAGCCCCAAGACTCCAGCACCTGGCTCCAGGGCTGCTCATCCTTCCAGCTCCTCTCCTCCTGATAAAACAACAAAATCAAGGGCTTTATCCCAGCACAACACACATTTCCCAAAAATACAGGATGACCACACATGGCTGTGGCAACTCTCAGGGGACGTGGCCAGCTCCAGACAGGCATTTTTGGCACCAGCTGCGGACGATGTGGCCTTGGGGCTGACTGCTCTGACATTTGTTTGCTTTTCAGTGGGGCATGACATACAGAGAGATCAAACGGGAAATGAGCCGGAAAAGGCTGGGATTGGGAAACGCTGGTGTTTGCCTGCGCCACTGCAGCAGGAGCTGCCTAAGGTACCAGTTCAGGAGCAGCCGCATCCCATCCCCAGCGAGTGTTTTTTCCCCCAGGCCCTTCATTACACACAAAAAGGGCTCTCCTGCCTTCAGCATGCAGATAAAGTCCAGGTTTCTTGAAAATAGGTTGTAAAAATAATTTATAGACCAAATCTTCACATGTGCTTATGCTGGGGGGAGAAGGGAAGGACCAGCGGATGAGCTGGTGGGGTTTCGTGGCACGTCCCTCCTTGCCAGACACTTTCTCAGGGCCTTTTGGGAACAGCAGAGCTGCTTGTGGGATGTTTCTATTCTTGTGACTAAGGTTTTGTAACTAAAAGAATAAAAATCCAAATTGCAAGTTTTTGTTGGGCTTATTTATGTAAAACTGTCGGCTGAACCACGTTCTTCTTGCACGGTTTATAGCTGTCTGACTTGGATGGAGGTGGATGGGGAGCTGTGCGTATCAGAAACCCAGCAGTTTCCAGCCTAGAGCTTGGTTTTTAAACTCATACATATTTTAAAGAAAAAAATACTGTCAAAATGAAAAAAAATATATATATTTCATAGAAAAATGAGTTTCCATGCTGCCTCGGCTGACGACAGCATCCTGCTTTGGTTATACAACGATGGATTTAAGCATTGGAAGCAAAAATACAACTCCATGGTCTAGCTAACAAAAAAATAAAATATGTATGTTAAATAGAGGACATGGCTCCTTAAAGCAGCACTCTTCGGCAGTGTTACCGCAGGTCTCACTGGCCAAGCCACAGCAATCGCCTGTCCTTTTGCTGGATGCAGTAACAACGGGAAGACATGGGATTTTTCAGGGTTTTGCCACAAGCTGCAGTGCCTCCTGGGGACATCTTCATCTTAAAAATGCTCCTGACCGACCCCAGCACTGCCAGCCGGGAGTCGATGGAGAAGTCTTGTGTGGACACAGATAAATCAGTGGTTTAATGGCATTGATTTCAAGGGGGAGTTGCTAAATCCATGCAGCTGGTGTGGGAAGACAACGGGGGAGCAGGAAGGAGCCCGGGGCATCCCTGCAACAGCTCCCACAGCTTGTGAAACTCAGACCGACTTCCATCACTCCTCCAGGGTGGGGGGAAAAGCTTCTCGGAAATTAAAAAAAAATAAAAAAAATATCTTTTTACTATTAGAAATGACCAAAACTGTTACAACACAGTTCTGAGCCCAGGGGGTCCCTGCTCTGCCTCTGCAAACCCTAATCAGCAATAACGAGGTAACTGTGAGTGGCACCAAAGGACCCTGCAAGGAGGCACAAGTGTACACCAAGTCTAATCCTTCACCCTTGCTGGAAACAGAGGCAGCTTTTTATGTTCCCCCTTACTTTGAAATTTTCAGTGGGTGATGCAGGGATCCCACCACCCAGGGCAGCTCCACCAAACACTATAACCAGCATAGGTGAGGATGCAACCCCCTCTGCGACTCCAGAAAAGCAATAGCCTGGCTTGTTCCAGTGGATGTGCAGCAATTAAAGCAGAGATCCAGGACGAACAAGATGACTCCAGCATGTTTGCCATAAAGCACAGCAGAAATAATTTAGGTGGGGTTAATTTTGCTCCAGGACATGGCCAGAGGCACAGGGACTGAGGCTGTGACATCCTCCGATAAGGATTAAGAGACTGGAGCAGTGAGGCTGAAGGCTCAAGCACTGCAAGGACCAACAGGAGCATCCCAGCAAGCCAGGAAAGTTTACAATGATGAGAGCTGCGAGTGGAGCCTGAGAGGGGTGGCACAGCATGGCATGACCCCATCCTGCATCCCACTGTCCCTCTGCACCTCTTACTCTCACCACCACAAACTGCCCCCGGATTCACTGGATTTGCTATGTCCCTCCTGCTCTCCATCACCTGCCACATTGCTTGGCTCATATCAGCCCCCAACAGAGCAGGCACTGGCCACGGGGGGCTCTTGGGGCAAGAGGAGAGCTCAGCAGCAGTGTGGTCCCGTGGGGACCAGGACCCTGGGTGCTGCCCCATGTTCGCTAGGTCTCCCCTTCCCCAGCTACCCAAATCCTTGGGATGGAGGGCTCAGCCGTGGTCCTCTTGCCAGGACCTGGCTGTCATGCCACCGGCCTCCACGGCAGAACAAACAGATAAATAACTGCGCTGGAAACAATAGCCCCTGGAAGGCACGAACCACCCAACATCTGCAAATGATCAGATCCGCTGGTTCTTTGGGATTTCTGCAAGACTTGTTTCTATCTTCGCTATTCCAGCTCATGGTTCCTTCTGCCTCATGGTGATATTCTCCTGCACCACACAGCTAAGCCAGTGCCATCCAGATGCCGAGACATCTCCACAATGATTTGCAAATGTGCATGGGAGATGGGAAGAGATCACACATGCTAAGAGGTCTGGAACTCCAAGTGATAACAAAGGACTAAGAGAACAGGAGCTAATTGCTCTAGCTTGCAGTCCATAGAACAAGACAAGGTAAACTTTAATAGGAGTAAAAGCCAATTGATTCTGTTTGCATTATAACTCGACTGATTTAAATGGAGGTATTTCAATTGCAGAGCTTAATTTCTCATTTGCTGGGGTGCCTGTGCACCTCCCCGGGGGCAAACAGCTTTAATTAGAGCCCAGCACACTTCCAGGGCACTGACGCTCTCCTTGCTGAGGTTTCCCCTGCTGGCAAGGCAGCCACACGTGTGCCTCCTCAGAAATGTGCTACAGACCCTGTCTAAATATTTAACAGCAAATCTCTCCGGAAAGTTGGCTGGCTGGGGAAAGCAGGGCGCTGCGTGGGTCTGGAGAGATGCAGATGGTACATGTTGTGCTGGGTGAGTTGGAAATGTCTTGGGAAAGAGCATCCCAAGCGTGGCTGGGCATCAGTGCAAGCACCAGCACCTCGCTGCAGCACAGTTATCTTCACCACAATGGATTTTCCTGCATTTATGTCCCCCTCCCCACAAAATACAGACCCTCCCCACACATCAACCCTTCCCCGCTCTGCAGAAGTAATATCTCACAGGACTCTGACACCCAGTGGAGCTGAGGGAGGACGAAAGTGGACGCAGAGCCACAGCCCTTCCCCGCCACCCCAAGCCCAGCTCACCCAAGTCCCGCCTGTCCCTCCTTGCCTTCTCCCCCCCACCTCCCCATTACTTTTGTCAATTCAGCTGCGCTGAAAATCCCTTTGGATGCTTGCTCTAGGAAAAAGCAATGCAGAGCTATTGCCAAGGATTTCACACATAGCAACCACTGAGGCAGCAAGTGTTGTGGCAACTGGATCAACACCCCAAGCATGCAACAGCCTTTCTGTCCTGGAAGGCTTTTCCCCCCTTTTCTTCCTCCCGCCTTTCAGGCAGATGTTAGCGTTTAGTCACTTTAAGTATTTTTCATCACCAATCGACATACCCATGTCCAATGAGTCACCCCGTGCATGCACAGGGCTGTGGTTCAAGGATAACATGTCATCACAAGATGCCTGGGCTCACGCTTGACCCAGACCAAGCCAACAGACTCCTCCGGGGGGAAGTGGGGACCCCGATCCTGCCAGCACCCACAGAGGCAGGTGGACCCCAGGCTGCCCGGCCCCGTACCTTGGGGTCCATGCGGAGGAAGTTGTGTGGTCCCCGGCTGCTCAGCGTTGAACGCTTAAACGTCTTGCTGTGGTGAAAGTGGTAGTAGTTTTCCAAGCTCCCGATCTGCAAAAAAAGAGAAGGGTTTTGTAAAAAAATAAAATAAAATGAGGTTTTCCTGTGGTGCCCCTCATTTCAGTGCTGGCAGCATCCCCTTTGTGCACCAATGCAGCTGTGCCCCACACCGCAATCCCTTGCTCATACAAAGCTCCCTGGCACAGCCAGGGTTCAGGGAAGGGATGTGGGATGCTGGCAGTAACCCCCGTGCCACCACCGTGGCAAACAGCGCTGGTGGCTGGATGCTGTACCAGCACAACAGAGCCCGGGAAACATTTTTATGAATTTTCACCCATTAAACGCATCTTTGCAAACTGCCTTCCATCAGCTTCCAAGCAGAAATAATGAGCTAAAAATGAGCTCAGCAGCTGTGGCGGAGCCGGGGGAGCTGTGCCTCATCATGCTGCCTTTCCCCACCCGACTCTCCAGCTTCGCCCCAGCAGCAAGAACAGCCCTGTAAAGAGAAGTGAATGCAATTCCTGCTAGCCCTGGGATGCTCCTGGGAAGGACAGGACAGCCGTGTGCTTAGCCTGGAGTCAGGGATGGCAGCAGGAGGAAACAAAAATAAAAAAAAAACCACAACTCCCAAGCAAACCAACTACCCCCTCCAAGGGATGTATAACACATGCCCCAGCCTAGAGCCCCTCTCCAGCAGTAAGTGCAGCCCAGGAGCGAAAGCGACTGGGAAAGGCAGCCCCACTGGCTCCCTCCAGCTCTGGAAGCCCCACGCTCCTCTTTTACAAGTTTTTGCCCTGTTTTTTTCTTGCACAGTGCTGAAACATCCCACATTTGCATCAATACACCATGCCAGCCACACCACCCTGCCAAGCCCCAGGGTGGCTGCACTGCTTCCAGCCCTCTCATCCCGGCAGCTGGAGATGCTGCAACTCCTCTTTTTCCATCCCAAAAACATGGATAAAGTCCTGGGGGTACACAAGGAGCCAGGCTATCTCAGTCAGGCACCACATGATGAGCATCCCACAGGGAATCACAGCCGTAGGGATGGGAATGACCCAAAAGCTGCACTCACTGACATGCAGCTCCCAGGTCACGCAATTTCAGTACAAGCCGAGTCTCTTCTATAAATTCCCTTTTCCCTGAGGTTGGTTTTCTTTCCCAGGAAACCCTGTCCCATGGCCAGGAGCTGGATGCTGCAGGGAGCTAGCAGCAGTCCCTACACCTGGCTCCCAGGACCAGGGCTGAGCCACGCTACGAGCCCCCCTCTGCTACCCAGGAGCCGGGGTGACATCCCTGAGGCCAGACTGGGACAGTGGGGAGCAAACAGGTTTGTCCAAACCAGATACTGAAGCAGATGATGACAACTACTAACATCTTTATCACATTTAATACCTTGAGATGTGCCAGTACCTCTTACAAGCATTAAATATTTAATTAGCTTTGCTCTGCCTTTTATGCCAGAATGTCGTTTCATTGACTTTACTGCTGTTAGTGTGATTTTCATAATTTGTTTCCACTCAAGTTCATTTAAAACTCCCCCCTCCCTGCCTTTTTCTTTGCATTACAGCATAGCTAGGCATTTTCCTTTAACATCTACATGCAAAGTGGTGCATCATTGCAATATGCATTTGGCTTTTAAAATCCATTCCTCAAATCCACTTATACTTAGGAAGGGGAAGGAGGTTGCTCCAACTTCCCTATATTTTAGGGAAAACTTGTGCAAGGCTACCCTGCTTCTTGCTCGCTCTGCCTGGAAATCCCAATCTGGCAGCCCGGGTGGTTCAGCTCTGCACCCCCGGCTCAGCCTGCAGTTTGCAGGTTTATAATAATGAGTTTATTCTCATGTCCGGTCCCTCCGGCACTCATCATAACAGGATCACAATCTGTAAACAAGCATCAGCTGAAGAAGCTGTTCCCCATCGGCATGGGCACGGGGCTTTTCAGAAATAAATACAAACTTACCACGCGATGCAAATCGGTAAGAGGATGGGGACGGTGATGATCCCATCCCAGGCTCTGGGGATATGTGGCCAGAGCAGCAGGAAAAGCACCCTGTGCCCCAGGTTCTTTATCCTCCTGGGACTTATGGAAGGAAAAAAGTAAGAAAAACCTTCTCTTGTTGGGGCTAACTTGAAAGCCAGCCCTACTCTGGGCAGAGGTGGGACCCTGCGACCTCCAGAGGCCCCTTTCCACCTAAGGTATTCTAAGGAGAAAAATTTTAAAATGCCATATGATTTTTTAAAGGAAAAGCATTTGTTTTCCTCCTTGAGGTCAGTCAGCTCGGTGAGGGCTCTGCAATGCCACCCCTGGGGATGGGAGTACCAGAGACGCCCAGGAGAGCTGGGTTTTCTCTTGCATCCAACACCAGCAAGACCACAACCCCACGGCCACAGTGATGGGGATGCTGGAGAACCCAGTGGAGCACCCAAGAGGCAAGTAGCAGGACTTTACCAAGGGGTGACTTTTCCTGGCCACCCAGATGAGCAATCACACCCCTCAGCCTCTGAGCAGCCAGTGGCTCGCGCTGAAAAGTCCCAGCTCCACCACAGAGGAGATAGTCCAGGTTGCCACCAACTGCGGTTACAAAGCCCACCCACCGCAGCCCAGGAGACCATGCTGAGCAGCTCCAGACAAGCTTGTTCCCTCCCCAACTGCATTTACAAAGATCAACCTTGATTTTTCAGACATCTAACTTCTGCCAAGAATGTGCACAGGAGGTTCTCATTTCCACAAGAGTCAATTCTAATTTTCCCCAATTGATTCACAGTTTTGGGCTGAAGTTCCAGGAGAAATTTGAGATTTCAAGGCAATTTGAATATGTACCTCAACAAAAACGAGGAGGTTTTCTTCCCCCTCTCTAACTGAGGCAGAGGAAGCCCTGGCTGTGCTGCCCTGCTCAGCTGGGCTGCAGTTGGAGCAAGCCAGAAGCAACGTGAACACGTTTCGCACCCTGCAAAGCCATCCTCACTATGCTGAGGGTGTCGATGGCTCCACTTCCAGAAAATCACGTTTGCCAATGTCATCTGTCCAAATGGGGAAGAGCTTGAAGCTGAAGGAGCTATTTGTAGCCCCTGCGGTACTCGGGTGGTTAGGGGGAGATGGAGATGCACTGCAAAAGGATGAGGCAAGTTGCAAGGGGAGAAATCCTATTTGGGTATAAAGAGAGTAATTCTTTGGGTAGGGTGGTCACACACAGACCTGTGGAGGTGGTGGGATCTCCATCCTTGGAGAGCTTCAAATCTCACCCAGCTGAGGCTCTGAGCAGCCTGATTTAGCCTCAGAGTTAACTGGGGGATTGAACCAGCGACCCTTGCCAGCAGGGATTACTCTATAAACACTGTTATTAACAGTATTAAGACTGCAAGAAGTGTGACCACCTCCCAATCCTGAATTTTCCATTTCCCTTTTCCCCCAAATCCTGGTACCACCTGTAAGCCCTCCACAGGTGGCACTAGGGCAGGGAGAGGCACCCCAGGAGATGCTCCTGCAGCATCACCCAGCTCCTCCAATGCCAAAGACAGTGCCTGCCCTGCCTCATTAACAGCCATTAGTATTTTGAGCAGGTTCAGGATCACTTGCAGCTAGAGACATGGCAAAGGAGAGATTTTGGGGAGCCAGAAGCTACAGAGGGCAGCACTAGAGCCAGTCAGAGCATTGCTGAGCCTGTTCCTTCCCTCCCCATCATAGCAAAGTCCTCCAGCATCTCACCCACACCACCCCATTCCTGCAAAGCACAGCTGCATCGGCGCTGGTGCCCTCCAGGATGGAGCCAGTCAGGGAGGCCATGACTGCTCCCCTCCTGGGGACACCACCCATACCCACTGGGGACAAGGGCTCCAGCCACTGAGCTCCTGCCTTTGGGAACATCATTCTCAAATAATCACAGTGGGATTCAGCCCAGTAAGGACTGAGCCCAGGGCTGCGAGGGCATCATTCCTCCGGCATCCCTTGGAATCCAGGAAAGCTCCAATTCCAGCCCAAAATGAATCCTGTCTGCCTCCTGCACTGCAGGTGAGACTGCTGAGGATGTGCAAGCCTTCCCAAAATTAGTGTTGGACACCACACAGGGGAAAATTTGTGTAAATCCTGTTACTGGGATAGGAACAGACTCATCACCACCCCCAGGACAGTGGGGAAGGCACTGCCCAGGGCACCAGGACCACACAGCCCTCGGCCAGGGCCTGTCCCAGCTCGCCCCAGCACAGCACAGCAAACAAAGACCAGCAGGGAGGAACGAGCAGGCGTCTGGGGGTGTAAAAGCTTTTCCTTTTGTTTAATTGTTTGCTTCACTTAAATAAAAGTTGACGCAAATGATTCCCTTGGGGAAATGTCGCACTGCCATGACCCAGAAGGACTTAAGAGTGTCTTGGTGCATGGGTTGGGCACAGGAACACTCGGGGACAGCTTGGGTATGGGGCAGACACACAAGCTGCAAATCCCAGTGATGCTCTTCCCAGCCAGGAGCATGTCAACAGTCCCTGGAATTGCATCTTGGAGGAAAAGAAGTCACAAGCCACCAGTGCAGGGCTGAGCCTCCCTTGCACCCAGCCGAGCCACACCGTGACCCATCCCCCCTCCTCCTCCCTCATCGTGTTGGACTCCAGCACTTGCCTCCACCCAAACATCTCCCCAGGGCAGGGTGACATGCCCTTGGCAGGGTTTTCCAACAGGTTTTGCACAGGATCAGGCCCCCTGGGAGGGCACATCTCACCAGGGACAGTGCTGTCCCTGGCAGCTCCACAAGCAGAGGATGCGGCAGGAGAAGCTGAGGGCACGCAGGCCCCCACGGGGCTCGGCACACCATGAACCCAGGGCACAATGCAGCAAACATCATCCACAAGTGCACACACACAGGGAAAGTGGTTCCTCAGAGTTTAGCCCTGGAAAAGCTCCTGTGGGAAAAGCCCAAGGGGCTCACGGGAGCTGGAGAGCTGCAGGCAGGGTGTTGAGAACAGCTGGGGAAGCCCCAGTGGTGCACGAGCTCCCAGTATCCGCGGGAAAGGCGGGAGCCAGGAACACCCTGATGCAACCACAGAAATATTTCCCTTGCTCTCCAGCCGGGCTGCCCCGGGAAAGGCCGGGGGGGGGGGGGGGGGGGGGGGGGGGGAGGAAGGGATGGATGCTCCAGCGGGGCCACATTGTGCCCAAGGGCCACGGGGGACAAGCTCAGGAAAGCCAGGAGGGAGCAGATGTAACAGTGGGGAAAGGACACAGCAAAACCCTGACCGAGGAGCTGACGTTAGGCTGATGCAAATCGGGAGAGTGGGAAGCTCAATCAAGATATTCTCTGGCTGAACAGGGATAAGCACTGAAAAGCCCTTTGGGTTGCACAACCACATTCGCCCAGCCCTGTGATAGAGGCATTTGAATAATGTGATTTTCTCCTTGGTGGGACAAGGGCCAAGCACAGCAGGTAGGAGACAGAGGGTGGGACACGAGGGGTTATCCCCCACAGGAGGTCACAGACACCAGTGCAGAAGCCAGTGTCCCTGATCAGCACCCACCCCCCTGAAAATTTGCTTACGCAGCACCCCGTGACTTTAATTATACTTAAAAGCAGGGTTGTGATATAAAGCAAGGTTATAATTTATAGCCCAGGAGACACCTTGGGCAGGCAAGGAACCTGCAGTGCCGCCCAGGCGGAGCGGTGCGGAGCAGCCGGGTGGTGCGGGAGGCGAGAGCTGGAGGACACCAGCCCACACCTGGCTCTGCAGAGAGGGCGAAGTAATGGAGAGGAAAAGGAGCCGCCGGGACAAAAGTGGCCTTGGAGCCACCCACGTGCTGCGGGGGACTGAAAGCAAAAGTTCTTCGTGTTCCCAAAATCTCCGATAAAGCCGGGCCAGAGAGTCCAAAGTTTGTTAAATCCACAGATGGAACTTTCCGGGGTGGGAGGAACTTGTGCAACGCGCCGCCGGTGCGGGAGCGGGCTGCGGGCAGGGTACCCGCGGGGGGCGCCGCCGCATCGGCCTCGTCCCGGGCGCTCCGGGGCCCGGCTCCCGCTCCCGGGACTCCCGGCAGCGCCTCCGGAACCCCAGCGCCTCCCCGGTCCCGGGACTCCCGGCAGCTCCCCGGGACCCCCGGCAGGCTCCTGCTCCCGGGAACCCCAGCGCCTCTCCGGCCCCAGGACCCCCGGCAGCGCCCCGGGATTCCATGCAGGCTCCTGCTCCCGGGACCCCCGGCAGCAACCCGGGACCCCCCCGCCGCCTCCCCGCTCCCGGGACCCCCCGCAGCCCCCGCTCCCCAGCACCTGCCCGCCCCCGCCGCCCCTTACCTGCCCCAGGCTGATGTACCCGTAGGCAGCGGCGAGGCGGGCGGCCTCGGCGGGCCCCCCCCGCACCCGCACGGCCCAGTGGTTGGTGTAGACGGTGCGGGCGGGCTCGGCCGCGGCCCCGCGCCCCAGCGCCAGCGGCAGCGCCAGGGCCAGCAGGCAGAGGCGGGCGGGCGGCGGGGCGGCCGCGCTCCCCGGGCCGGGGCCGGCTGCGGCGGGCATGGTGCGCTCCGCGGTGCCGAGCTGGGCGGAGCGGGGAGCTGCGCCTTTTAAAGCAGCCCCGGAGCCCGGCGGGGGCGGGGGGATGCTCCGGGGGGGGGTGGGGGGGGGGGGGGTGCTGGCGGAGGCGGCGGGGAGGGCCCGGCCGGGCGGCAGCGCCGGGAAAACGGGCGCCCGTAGGACGGGGAGGCTCCCGGGCAGTGCCCCGGCTCCGCTGCCGGCCGCCCGGCATCTCCCCGGCCCCAGCGCCGGCCCCCCTGCGCGCCGGTGCTGCTCCCCCGACCCCCCCCCGCACACCCCTGCAGCCCCCTGCGTGCCTCGGCGGCGCTCCCCGCACAACTCCTTGCACGTCCCTGGGCAGCCCCACTGCCTCCCCCTGCATCCCCCCCCGGCCACCTCGTGTACCCCCCTGCATCCCCCTGGACAACCTCGTGTACCCCGCTGCATCCCCCTCTGCATCCCCCTGGATACCTCCAGTACCCTCCTACACCCCCCGCTGCATTCCCCCGGACAGTCTCCTGTACCCCCCTGCATCCCCCCCTGCATCTTCTCGGACAACCTCCTGGCCCCCCGCCCCTCCCCGTGCATGCCGCGGTGCAGGTCCCCGGAAATCTCCCTGCATCTGCCTGCATCCCCCCTGCACATCCCGGTGCCGCTCCCCAGAACCCCCTCTGCATCCCCCTGCATGTCCCTGGACAACCCCTTGTACCCCCCTGAATCCTCCCATTGTGTCCTGCTGCTGCTCCCCGGACACCCCCCTGCAACCCCCCTGCATTGTCCTTTGTGCCCCTGCATCCCCCCGGGCATCCCCCCTGCATCCCCCTAGGCAGCCCCTCATGCATCCTCCCAGCTTGGCTCCCCAGGTAACCCCATGCACTCCCCATACAGACCCCCCACATGTCCTCTGCATCTCCTCAGCCCACCCTTCATGCATCCCCTGCCTCCACTCCCCAGGTAGCCCCCTGGACCCCCCTGGGCAGCCAACCTGATTCTACCCCTCCCCAGCCCCTCTGCAACCTCCTGGCGCTGACCCCTGGGCATCCTACCTGCTTCCCCTCCACATCCCTCCTGGCCTCCCCCCACCCCCATCCCTCTGCACTATCCCCCCCGGGCATCTCCCACTGCACCTCCCCCTAGCATCCAGCACTGCTCTCTATATCCCCTGGGCATCTCCCCAGCACAGCCTCCGTCCCCCCCACCGTCCCCCCACCGTCCCGTCCCCCCCCCCCCCCCCGTCGTCCCCGTCCCCGTCCCCTCTCCCCGTCCCCCGCCCCCAGCCCCCTGGGCACTCCTCCAGCACCCCGGGGCAGCCAGCTCCTCATGGGCTCAGAGGGGAAGGGCTGATGGGGAGGATTTGGGGGCAGGGCTCCCCAGGCAAGCCTGGCAGTGGTGGGCCTGAGGGACACCATGGAGAGCCGTGGGCAGGGGCAAAAGGGCCGGAGTATTGTCTTTGCCTCCCACAGACGCCATTGGGGACAGCAGAAAGCTCGTGGGATCTTAGAATATAGGCTTTGTTAGGGAGAAGGTGGCAATGCATACAAAGGATGGGCTCAGGAGCGGGTCAATGATGCTCTGTTCCACAGCCGGCCCTGCCAGTGCAGGCAGAGGCCAGCAGAAAGCCGACAACTGCCCAAAATGAAGCTGTGTTTCACTCGCATTGCACCGCATCTTCACTCACATCACATCAGAGTGTTGCTTGCATCCCGTCAGAGCTTCACTCACACCACATCAGACCTTCAGCAGTGCCCCCGCGCAGCCCTGCAGCCCCAGCGATGAGCTGAGCCGTGCCAGGCGCTGCGGCTGCAACCACGGGCTCCGGCTGGGATGTCCTTGGAGCAGCTGTGATTCCCAGAGTGGGTGTTGTCTATTTTCCAGGCCCTGAACAGATCTGAGAGGTATTTGGGGCACAACCCCCGGCTGCCAACAAAAGCACTTAAAAGATGCCCATGCAGCTGCCCTCAGCCCTGTCCGTCTGAATGCAAACACCTTCCTATGCTCCAAACAGCTTTGCAAAACCCACCTCAGTGCAGCCCCCGGGCAAGGGAGCATCAGAAAGCAATGCCAGCAGCAAGGAGGGAGCATGGAGTGGGTGGAGAGGCATACCGAGCTCATTGTACATCCCATCACCAGAGCCGGAGGCGAAAATCAGTCTCATCGCCATCGGTTTGTACCAGCCCTGCCAGCGAGCAGGCGAGCTGGTGACAGCCTGAGTTAACAGGAATGTCCCCCCAGCTCAGCAGCAAGATTAAACCAAGGGAAATTTATGGGGAGCCTGTTCTGCATCACACAGGGCCAAAATCCTCCGGCAGCTCCTGCGCTGGGCTGGATCTGGCCCATTCTCAGGCAGCAAATACACAGAGAGGGGCAGAGGCAGGGGGAACCCCCATGCCAGCAGCAGGCTCATCCTGTGCAATTAGGAATATCAGCGAAATGGGGATTTGGAGGGTTTCTGTGTGCAGAGTGCGTTGCGCTGGCACAGGGGATGGGACAATTTGCTGCCACAGGCAAAGGGGAGTTTGGTGACTCTCTGAGCCCACCATAAGCTGTTGCTCATGGAAATCACTGTGGGTATCAGCCACGGCATGTGGGGACACAAGCCACATGCCCTCGTTAGGGCTTATCATCCCATGCATCCTCACGGGGCTGCCCCATGTGCTGCCTGGGCAGAAGTGATGGATTTGTGCATGGCCATTTCTTCTGATCAAGCAGTGAAGGATGGTTTCCATTAGTACAAGCACACTGCGAATCCAGTCCTCACTTCCCATCTGGTTTATGGGCTTTCCCTCGGGTTTCCCATTGGTTAAGGTGCGTGAGACGGATGAGCAGGGCTGGCAGGTGCTGTGCGTGCTGTGTGTGCAATGCACTTCAAGAGAGATGCAGCGGGGCAGAGCCAGAGGAAAGGTGAGAACAGATGAAACAAATCCCATTCCTTCCATCTCGCAACATCCACCTCACTGGGGAAGGTCTGTGGGGGCTGTCCGCTGTCGGCAGGGGCTGCAAAGAGGGAAGAAATATCACCATGGGGAGCAAAGAAGGGGGAATGGGCTCCAGTGGTGGCAGAGAGAGTTTAGGGCTGGATGGTGGGAAAAGCTTTCTGATGGCAAAGACAGTGAAGATGGGAAATGGGTTGCTGGGGGGGGGGCGGGGAATGCAAAACTCCATTGCCTCTGTGTTAGGGGATGAAAAATGGGCAAATCTCAAGAGCACCGGGCTGAATCCATGCCTGGGAGCACTCTGCATTCCACTCCGATGGCCCCGTGGGCAACACAACACAGCAGCAAGGTGCATCCCAAACCTTCCACGCCGAGGCCATCGGCTGCAACTCCCTATGTGTCAGCCCAGGCGGTAGCTACTGGTACCAGTGAAATTTTGTACCCTGCCTGGGGGCCAGTGGTGCCCAGCTCAGCCTGCAGGAGCAGGCAGGGTAAGAGCCTTGCCCGAGCACTGGCTGCAATGCTGGGACCTGCATTTTGGTGCCCCCAGTCCCCACACCACTCCTGCCCCCTCTCCCACTGGCATGATTTTGAAATTCAGCGTTATCCCCTTATGTCCTGGATGGCAATTATCCTGTCCAAGCCCACGGAATTTACCAGGGGTGTCAGGAAAACCAGACTTTGGCCCCATATGCTTTGCAATGAACACAGACTAAGGCAGAAGCTCTGATTTAACTCTTTTCTTGAGATCATTTGAAAATCTGGAGAATTACTGCGAGACTCTGGCGATGCAATAAATTTTGTGAGCCAAGAGGTTAAACAGAAGCTGCCGCAAAGACAGCATCGAAAGAGGCGCTGCTGAACCAGTAACATTCAAACTCTGCTGAATAAAATTTATAATAATCTTGGCAGTTTTATATCTGCTCATGAATTACAGTTAAAATCCCACCACATACCACGCACGCTCATTGCTTTGTACAGCAGTAAGATTACAGCTAAGAGCTGGATGAGCAGGGAAGAACGTCATTTAAATGCCATTTCTTTGAAAACCGAGCCCTTCTGCATCTTTTTAAGGCAAGTTCAGAAAAGGAAAGTGCAAATAAAGCACCCAAAAGCTGCTATTTTTTGCAGGGGTGGGATGGCAGGGTTGGCGCTGGGCTGCCCGCCCTGGGCAGCGGGACCATCACCCTGTCCCTGCCTGCGGCCACAGGGCACACAGAGGGAGCGGGGCAGCAGGAGCTCTGCCTCTGCATGCTGAAGTGCAAGAAGTTAAGCAAACAAAAGCCGTTTTGCAAACACACACAGCCCAGAGGTGCTCATGGGGGTACCGGGACAGGGTGGCCACCCAGCTGGGGAGCTTTGTCCAGCTGGACCCCCAGCGTGGCCAGTGAGAGCTGCCCGGTGACACCCCACAGAGCCCTGGCCATGGGAGCTGGAGTTTTATCCTTTGCGTGATGAGGGCCTGTCAACACAGAGATTACAGCAAAAATCAGGTTAAAACCCATTTATCTGACCCAAGCAGAGCCTGTGTGCATGTCCCAGGGACATGCAGAGGCATGAGCGGGGCCGTTGCAATGCTGGTGGCTGCAAACCTGCCCCGGCCGGAGAGCCTGGCAAACCCCGGCCACGCGGCTGCGTGCGACGGTTAATAAAAGGCATGGGGTAATTAAACCAGCACACCTGGAAATAGCTTTCAGTAGCTCCCAGGCTTAACCAAATGAGTGAAATTTGCACTGGCATAATTAAAGTGATGCGGTTCATGATCTTGTCTGCAGCAGGGAGTTACTCTGCAGCTTGACTCTTCACTCTCCAGTTAAAGCCCATGTGGAAAAACCCCGCCTGGCTCTGGCTCCAGCCCCTGCACCACTCCAGCGCTGCCTAACCCGGCCTCTCGCCATCAGGGTGCCCATTAACACTAGCCCATTAACACCAGTTCATTAACACCAGCCTTGAAACCAGTCTGGCAGCCGGATGCCTCCAGCATCCTCCTGCAACCACCCCAGCTTGCTCCCAGCACATGCAGCAACGATGGCAAAGCACGGGGGTCTTGGCTGCTGACGCTGCTCCTGTAAATCTGAGGGTGAAATTGGTATTTTTGCATTTATTTTCATGCCTCTCAAACAATCTCTTTTTTTAATCTGCTTGTCCTTTTAGGTGTTACAATAACCCCAGACTCACTAGCAACTGGATAGTTTAGTTTTGATTGTATTAATGGTAAAATCCTGCATGCAAGTGAGCTGCCCGTGGAGCTTGCCAGCGGAAAATAAGAATTGGAGTCACCATGGAGCAGCATCCCCACGGCTGACGTGTCAGGGCAGCACACGGGCTCCGGCAATGTCACCGCTGCTGGCACCCCTCAGCAGCCACAGCTGGGAAACCCCTGGGTGAATTCCCAGGAGATTTGTGCTCGATGGAAAAATACTGTCTCTGCTTTTCTCCTTTCCTTCCTAAATCGGGATTAGACTGTTTTTAAACCAAAGAAGTGACGTCAGCTGTGATGGAGAGGAAGGAGGGGATGTGGTGTAGGAAGGTGCAGGGAGGTGGGGGACAAGTGGCAGCTCCATGCCAGTGCCCAGCCCTGGCCACAACAACCCAGGCATGGGGAAACCGTGTCAAAGTGTCTGAAACACCCACCTTAGAACTCTCTGAACCCTGGCAGTTCTCAGTGAGGAATGGGGAGAATTACAGAAGAAAAAGGGCTCCTGCCAGGGTGAAAGAGCTCAAAACCAAGGGGATGACCGAGAAGGGATGTGCTAATGGTCTTCCACCGTCCAGCATCTCTTCTAAACACCAAAGGCAGCAGCAAAATGGATTTAAATTGGAGATCAGAGAAGCCACCCGACTGCAACAATACAGCGGGGGTACAGAGTGGAGCATCCCCAGTGCCAGAGGTTTTAGCTGTAATCAGACCAACATCTGTCCGACGGAGGTCAGGGCTTGCGCAGTTGCTGTGCTGCCCCAGGCTGGGTTGGAGATCGCCCGCAGGCTCCTCCTGCTCTGCTTTTCTGCAATTTCAGAGAAATCTGGATTTATTTATTTGTTTCTATCCAATGCATTTTTCCTCTCCAGAAAGATTAAATCTTGATTGTCAGGAGCTAGTATAGCAGGCAAGAAGATTTCCCAGACTAGTCAAAATGTCATCCTGGTAAAAATGCTAGTAATAAAAAATAAAAAGAAAGGGCCCACTGTGGACTCAGGACTGTAAAAATATCCAAAAGATGGATCTGGAAGTTTAGAAACAATTGAAGCTCAGCAGCGAAAGGGCGCTCCAGGGCCTGCCGGGCCCAGCACAGACATTCATGGGGGGTGGAAAATCAATAAGTTAAGACAAAATTGCCTGTGTGCTTGGTCTTGAATTAAAAGGGAACAAACCCAGACTTTTTCACCCATCTCAAATAGTTTTTGGGTTTATTGTTGTTTTGGACATTAGGGCAAGGAAGAAATGCCCAAGCGAGGAGTGGTGGGATGAGGAGATGCTTCAGTTCCTGCTGCATCCCTGTGGAGCAGCACTGCGGCTGTCCTGGCTCCCACCCACTGTGTTTTAGGATACTGGGGGTGTGAGAGGGCTTATTCCCAAGGAGAAGGTGCTGGGAGAAGGAGGGGACCCCGAGGGTGCATCCTGGTGGCACCCATCCCACATGACATGGCCCACACGTGGGGCAGGAATCTTTCCTCCTCCTCTGCCGGTCCCCTCAGTCATCCCGCTTCATCCGAGAGCACCACACCAGGGAAGCACATCAGGACAAAGGGAGCTGGTAATAAACCCAGGCCAACCCAACCCCACCCCTGGAACAGAAGGTCTTGGAAAAGCCGGTTACACCAGTGCCGCAGCAGGGCCACATCGTCACCCGGTGGGGGGAGGGTATTTCGGGTCCCCCCCAAAGGAAGCACAGGCATCGCTTTTAGGATGGCAGCTCCAGGGATGAAACTGGACTCAAAAATCGGACTCTCAGAGGTGTGGGGGTCACCAGGCAGGGATGGCCGCTGCCTGCTCACTCTGATGGCTTTGTCAAATTGAATGCAGCTCTTTTGCTTCATCGCCACGTCGGATGATGTCCCCAAAGACCTGGCTGTGACCAGCACAGGGTGAGACCTCCCCACTGCATTTTCGCTCCCCAGCAAACCCCATTGCACCAAAGCAAGCACCAGGAACAGAAACACTTGGGGAGAGAGCCGAGTCTGAGGGTGGAGAGATGCAAAGATCAAACCAGCAGCGATTTCAAAATAAAATCCAACAGCCCAGGGAAAACACGGTGTGTCCTTGTGGAGGCTATCATTTATGCCAATTAAAAAAAAAAAAATATTGGCATGGCATGGAGAGCTGCGTGGTATTTCCTGAAAAGGGCGTGGGGAGCATCCTTGGAAAGCCTGCCCTGCACAATGTGCTTGCTGTTTCCAGAAAAATAAAGTTTGCTGTGACCCACCTGTCCCCAAAAAGCAGCTATTTAGGGCTGTAACATGGTCAGCCTGGAGTCAGCGGCTGAGTCTGCCCTGACTGCAGAGCGGCTGCACCCTCGCCAGGCTCAGGGCTTTGGCTTTTTACTTGCAGGTCTTTAATTCCTGAAAAATGCCTTGGGAAAAAAAGCCCACAGGAGAGCTGCCCAAGCACTGAGCACTCCCAGTTGAAGGTGTTTCCCCCCCAGCTTTCGGCTGGTGGCTATTAAACCCTCCTCTACCAACCCCCAGAGCCATGTCTGGCAGGGCCAGGCCAGGCCAGGTGGGTCCAGGAGGGGTTTTCTCCTTCACCACCTCAGTTTTTGGGAGCATTTTAACCCAGGTGGGAACGTGGGGGCTCAGAGCCCGGCAGGCAGCAGCCTCGGGGTTTGCCAGAGATGCTGCGGGAGTGGTGGGTGGGTGAATCCCCACGGGGCTGTGGCAAGGCTCTGCTGCCTCTGCCTTGGGAAGGGACAGGTTTTAGCAGAGGAGGGGGTGTCCCCTGATTTAGCCTCACTGTGTCCCCATTATCCCCTGGCAAGCTGGGGCCAGGACTCACTCCCCACCCCAGTGGCAGGGCGTGCTTGGGGCTCACCAAGGGTGTTCCTGGAGGTTTCGGCAGCATAACAAGACTTGCCAAAGCCTAATCTCCATGAGAGCGTACCTTTGGCATGGTATTTCAAAGGGGAAGCGTGGAAAACAAACACAAACCCACAGCTTGGGTGGGTTTTCTTTTGCCTGAGCTGTGCCCAGCAGCTGCAGGCAGGCAGTATTTCAGCGATCAGACCACATCCCGAGTCTTCTTGGCTGGACGAGATGCTGAAGAGAAGCAGCTCCACCTAGGCAGGCGCTGGTGTTAAAGCAGAGCCAGCCTCGACACCAGTTGCACCATCATCCCCCCACCATCACCCACCATCCGTGCTGGGGAGGGATGCTGCCGGCAGCATCTGCTTCAGCCTGCAGCCGGGCTTTGGGCCAAGACCAAGGGTCCAAGTCTTGGGGTCAGTTTGGGGCTGAGAATTGAAAGTTTCCCTTTTGCATGTGCAAAAAACCTCAGATGTTTGTTTTCTTTCCCAATGAGGCTGGAAAATTGGGTGTAAAAAAGCCTGTTCTCAGAAAATCACCCTTTGCATCATGCAAAGGCACCCCGACACTCACAGTGGGGGAAAATCCTGCAGGGAACAAAACTCCACAGCAGTAAAAACTCATCCCAGGTGGAAAAAGACCCTTAAAATAAAACAGTCTGAGCAAAGCAGGGTTTTATGGAGCCCTGGACGTGTCTGGATTAGTCTCATAAAAATCAGTATCAGCCGCTGGTGGGGAATATTGGCTTCCCTGCGGGAGACAGCAGGAGAGATGCTAACCTGGTCTCATTTTGAAAGCTGCTTATTAGTCCTCATCAAACATAATTATACTTCAACCATAAACGAGATGTCCAACTGAATTTTGAACCCATGTTAGGGTTTTTAAATGGGGGAAAAAAAACCCCAAAAACATTTATTGAATCCCAGCCAAGCTCTGAGTGTTAAAATAGATGCTGCTAATGGCCCCGGGAAGGGGAGGCTGCAGTTTAGTTGCAGCTTTGGCAATTAGATGCTTATTACTGACCAATTAGGCAGAAATCAACCTGGTTTTAAGTGGTATCTGATTAAGCGGGTCCTGCAGATCAGTCTGTACAGTTAACCAGGGGAAAGAAACACCTTCTCCAGAGCTGCCCCCCCCCCCCCCCCCCCCCCCGGATGCTCAGACAGGGCAGGTTTCTGCCCACCTTGCCCATGAAAAATCCCTTTTTCTTTCAGCATTGTCCCTCTCCCGGGGGAAGCCTGTCCCAAGGACCCACCCAGGCATGGCCAAACCTTTTGGAGCCAGGAAAGAAATGGGAAGGAAATGAGAGAAAAGGAGAAAATTAGCCACACGCAGAGGGTGGCTTCTCCCCCCTGCTGGCTCAGCAGGTTGCGGCTGCCTGGCACATGCTGGGCCATGCCCATTCACAGGCTTTTCCAAATATTATCCCAATATTTTCTTTCAGTTCCCAGATAAATGGGCCTGTTCAGCAGGCTTTAAGCTCTGCTCTGTTCCAACATTTTCTTCAAGGCAGCAGAGGAAATGTTTGGGTTACATCGGGCTGCTGAATCCTGCTTTCAGGGCTGAGCTGCAAGGGGTTTTCCAAGACAAAATAGGGGCAGTGTTATTTTTTTTCCTTGTTTCATTGGGAAATACGGAAGAGGCCACACAGCCCTTAATCTTCCTTTCCTTTTGCCCCCTCTCCCATGCTGCAGCCTGTCTTTCCCATCGTCTTCACAGATTTCTGAGCATGTTTCCAGCTTTCCAGCTCCATTTGGAGAGGGCACATTGCATCTCTACCCAAGATGTGCTGCTGCAGCAGTAATTGGTATTCAAAGTGAATTAACACAAATAAAACCCTCAACCCCCCCCCTTGAAACATCAATCAAAAAGGTCTTTCCTTGCAGTTGCTTTTGTTTTGGTGTCTCCACCAAGCTCTGAATTTTCTGCTGCCACCAGGGTAAGGAGGAGGTTTTCAAGCCCAGTGGGACATGATCCATGCCCATCAACCTGCTCCCAGCCCAGTTTGTCACTGCAAGTGGCAGATCATGCTGCGGTGGCCAGCACCAGGCAGAGGGGCACGGCTGGTTGTGATGCCCCACAGCAGCCCGTGGGTGAGCAGGAGCATCCCTCACTGCAGGGTACCCCCCTGCCGAGCATCCCCTGAGCCACAGGGAAGCCCCAGGAAACCCTACATCCCTCCCATGGAGCTGGGACAGCAAAGCCACAGCACTCAAGGGAGCCAAGGAAAGTGCCCATGCAACAGCCTGGGAGTTGCAGAGCCAGGGAGAAGATAAGAAAAAACAAGAAAGAACCGAGTTTTGGGAAATTTCAGTGCAAAGAGACACTTCCCCCCAAGGACTGGCTGTGGTGACCTGAAGAGGCTCCATCTAACCAGAATCATTCTGGATGGGGGATGTTGCAAGCCCAGGGAGCCTGGTGCAGGCAAGCAGGGGATGATTGCTCACCACCTCATCCCAGGGGAGGAGTAGGTGCCTCCAGGAGGCCCAGGAGACCAAGCGGGTGGGCTTTGTGCAGTGCCTGGGCAGAGCAAACAGCCCTTGGCCACAGGGACCTGGCAGGAGTGAAGGTGTACGTGGCTCTGGGGAGCAACAGGGTGAAGGAATGGAAGGAAAATTAAAAGATATTGAGGCTCTGGGGGGCCCTGGTGGCCTGGAGTGGGGCAAGGGGGGACTTGGTACAGGGGGGGCACCACTGAAGGCTTTTCCTGGCCTCATACTCTGCCCTAGACATCTACAGCGGGTGCTTAGTGGGGCTGGGGGCCTGAGGGAGGTGACGCTCTCCAGGCACTGAGACACATGGGGTCCATGGGGACATTTCTTGGAAAATGCCACTGATAAGGACCCCTAACCGGTGATGTGCAGAAGCATCCCCTGAGGGATGCCCAAGGGGGTCCAGCCTGGATGCTGAGACAACTTCGGTGACTGGGGTCTGGATGTGGCACTGTCCTTTGTCCCCAGCTGGACTCCCGGTGCTGGAGGGGGGGGTATCCCTTTTTCCGGAGCTGCGGGATGGGGCACGAAGAGGAAAACAGCCCCAGGGAACGTGGGGTCCTTTGCCCGTCCTCTGGGGAGCGTGGGGGCTGCATCACCACGTTCCCTCACGCCCTTCACTCACCCCCGGAGCATCCCTGGGGACCAGGGCAGGAAAACCCCCCGCAGGGCCGTGCCGTGGGTGTCGAGCTGCGGCCGGGGGGCGTCGAGGACGTGCCGCGGCCCCCCCCCCCGAGCCCGGGCAGCGGGGGCTGAGCCCCCCGTGCGAGGCGGCTGTGCGCCGGGCCGGCGCTAGGTGGGGATGGCGGCCCGCGGCGCCCTGCGCCCCGCCGGGGCGAAGCGGGGAGGAAGGGCCGGGCTTCGGCTGCATGGGGAGCGGGGGGGCTGGGGTGCAGGGGGCTGGGGGGCTGGGCTGGAAGGGGGTGAAGGGAAAGGCTGTCGGGGAGGGAGGAGGCGCGGGATGCGGGAGGCGGCGCGGCAGGAATGTTGGAGGTAGCGTGGCAGGGATGCTGGACACAGCTTGACAGGGATGCTGGACACAGCCTGAGGGATGTCGGAGGTAGCGTGGCAGGGATGTTGGACACAGCTTGACAGGGATGTGGGCAGTGGCATGGCAGGGATGCTGGAGGCAGTGTGGCGGGGATATGGTCAGAGGGGTGGCGGGGCTGCTGAAGGCAGCAAGTGACTTGGCAGCACATCAGGCTGCCGAGACAGGCATTATTGCAAAGGCCGTGCCTGTTGGAAAGTCTGAGCTCCTCTCCTTGCCCCTCTCAGGCTCATAAATGCCCTAAGCTGGGGCAGAATTGCCCTCTGCACCCACTTAAGCCAGTGTGGCCAAGGAGGGGCACCAAGCACAGTCCAGGGGAGTCTTAACTTTTTTTTCCTTGGTTTTTTTCCTTGTTTTTTAACTTCCTTGGCCACCAGTCCAACCTGCCCCTGCACATAAATGCACCCCCAGCACATCCCTGCCAAGGACCGGTTTGGGGTGAGCACCAGGCACCCAGTTGGGCTCAGCCAAGCGTTGACAGATGCTGCAGCACCCAGGTCCCACTGGCAGCCAGGAGAGTCTGAAAGTATTTGAATTTTTGGTGTTTTGTCCTGCTGAATGGTACCATTTGCCCTCCCAAAGAGCCTTGCTGGAGGGGGATGCTGCTCAGGTTTTGCATCAGTTGGTGCCATGCAGAGATCAGCCCCAAACAGCGCTGGGAGGGATTCATACACCCAAAGGGGTCCCAGGGAGAAACACCATAAAAAAGGGTAAATGATCCTTTCTTCTGGACAGCAAAAGCCTCTTCCAGGCCGCAGAAAGGCATTAGCAAATGTCACTTGACTTACCAAGCTGGTGCCCCTAAGCCTGTACCTTGGAAGGATGCAAATGTCCATAAACCCCTGAAAAGGGGGAAAAAATAAAATAGCCCAATTCTACACAGAGCAGAAACTCATTCGCAAAGTTCGTAGCCTGGAGGAGTCGCATGCAAGAACATCGCAGCCTTTTCCCTGACAAACAGCTGGAGCCAGCTGATGGCTCCCGTGGGCCCAATCCTTCAGCTCCCTGCATCGTGGGCTTGGTGGGCATTTTGGGACTGATTGGGGCAGACATGGACCCTTTGGTGTTGCCTCACCGGTACCTCCTGGGGCTGAGGTGCTTCCCTGGAGGAAGGTGGAGGGGATTTGGTTTGTATTTGATGGCATTGGGAACCTTTGAGGAGATCCTGCCTGCCATGCTGCTCTCCTCACCCTCACAACCAAGGGACGAAGGCAGGGAATGGGCTTGTTTCACCCCGCTGGCTCTCACTCGGAGGAGACTAGGGAGAGCCCAGCCCAGCCGCAGAGCTAACGAGTTTCCATATTTATTACTGGCATTAATTACATTTTGCAATTTTGAAAAGGAAACATTTCCCACCGGTGCTTCTTGGCCAGACCTTCTCCCAGGCACACAGCTTGTTTCATCCATGTGCCTGCGCTGGATTGTCACTAAGGTGGGATACCGGCACGGCTGCAAGCCGGGCAATCGGCTGCCAAGCTCCCAGCCTGGTTGGAAAGGCTGGGAGGTGGCAGCAGCACTGGGAGAGGGATGCAAAGCACTCGTGGTCCCTGTGCTGCCTTGCCGCAGGGTTAAGGAGGGATGAACACTTGGCAGGAGGAAAATCCCATCCCAGGAGAAGGTTTCATACTCCCCGCTTCGTCTCCGCTGCTCAGCCACGGGCAATATTTCCGAAACCTGTCTCAGGTACAACAGGCCAAGGCGATAAGCTCTTCACATGAACGGGTTTACTCGCTGTAAATCTCCCTGGAATCCACTTGATCCAATCCTACCTCCCAAGTCACCACCAAAACCAGAGCACGGCCGTAAATCTCACCCCCTCCCTGCTCACCCCAAGGCTCAGCTGGTGTCTGCCGCCTCTGAGCGAGGCATCTTCAGGGAGAGCATCACCCTGAAGCCTGGATCCAGGAGCCAGAGGACTTTCACAGCCTTCTCCTGCAGGGACCCGAGCACTGGCAGCAGGGACCAAGGATGCTCTTGGCCATCAGCACCCTCAGGGAAACCTGGAGGTGGCCCTGACAAGGCATGGACAGGCAAATTGCACCCACATCCCACATTTCCCTGGATAATAAACCTGCAGGTTGCCTCTCCATGCACTCACTGGGGATGCTGGGCTCCCACACCACAGCCTTTCCCCAGCAGCAGGATACGGGTTGCCTGCTCACTGTAGTTTTCAAAGCTATTTACTGATTTCAGGCAAATTTTGGAAATATTTGGAAGTTAAAAAAGAAGCTGGTTTGGAAATGTCAAAACATTTCTTCTGGGGTTCCTAAAACAAAACACATCAGAAATACCCAGCTTTTGTTCTTGAATCTTTGTCAAGAATGGTGGGGTTTGACCTCATATTTGGAAATGTTTTGGGGTTTTTTAAAGTTTTAGGAAGGGACTAATTGATCTACAAACACGAACTTTGCATTTCTTGTCAAACTGACTGTTCTGGGGTGATCTAAAACCAGAACACTTGGAGAATTATAAATCACATTGTTTCAGTTTAATCTGAATTGATTTTTTTTTCTCTCTTCCCTCCCCCTTGTATTTCTGCCACAAAATGAAAAATCCCTTTTTTCAACCTGCAGCATGTGGCTTTCCCAGGCCATTCCATGCAGATATCAGTTTCCCTCTGCTACCTAAAGCAAACAAAAGGAACACTTCGGGTTTGCTCCTGTGTCTCAGACACAGTATTTTGCAGTACAGTTAAGACTGAATGGGGGGTGCCTGACAGCACTCCAGACAGTTTTTACCTTGCTGGGCTCCAGAGGCTGTAGGTGCCTTCAGGGCTTCTTGTCACTCTGAGTTTTGGGTTGGGGTTTTTTTTGGCAAAACCAAACCTGAGCCAAATGAGCTTCCCATGATGCTCCCTGCAAATTCAGCCACAAATAACCAACTGCATCTCTGCCAAATTCATGTGCCAGCATCAATTCCCAACTAAATTCATGCACTAACATCATCACCATCAACTGGGCAGCAGCCGGACATCCCTCAAGCTGCCTCTGGGAAGTTGGAGCATTGCCCTGGATCTGCTGCTGCCTTTGAGATGCATCTGCCCTGATTTATTACTCCAAATTTCTAGGACCTGGGGCACGACTGCCTGAGCTCACTCCCACCTCGGAGCCAACACACCAACTTATCAGTCCAGCTATAATTAAGCATCCAAAACCCAGAGCTGGGATGCTGCTGCTCAGATGACATATAACCATAGAATGAGAAAAAAAATTCAATGACCACAAACTATTTGCACTCCAAAATTAAAACATTTACTTGCTTTCATATTTTTGCAAGAGCACTGAAGGCAGCATTGGTAGCCAAGGGCCATTGAGGCTTCGAGTCGCTTATGTGAAAACACTTTTTGCCGCAGAGATTTCCTTTGGGTTATTTTGTGACATGCAGTAGCTTAAACAACTGCATTTAGATGGTATCAGCAGAAGGGCCTCTGTATTCCTGTATTTCACTTCCAGCATGCAGGATTTTTGCATCATTGGCCTCAGCCGACTCCACAGGGAGTCACATGGTCCCTCTGCTTGACTATGTGCCTTTCCAGTGACCCCAAAATCTATCCTATGTGAGAACAATCTCAAACATAAATTTACACAAACAGACCATTTCCACACATTTCACAGCTCTAAAGCCTGCACACAGGGTGAGCTGCAAGCCTACACAGGGAAACTGCAGCTGGACACGTGCTGGGAGCACCACAGCCCTCCACGGCATGGAGGTTTTGGAGATGAGCAGGTTTCTTGGCAGATATTGGATGTATCGAGTCCCCTGGGGAAGGAGTAAGAGAGACCAGAAGGCTGCATGGGTGGAGAGTTGCCCACTTTGTGGGTTGATCCCCCAGAGTTGTGGGGCAAGCCTCAGACTGAGTTTGGCTTAGACCCAGTGGTCCAGCTCCAGCCTCAAAACCTCGCATTAGCCACGGAAAGCATGTCTCCAGCTCCAGGGCAGCAGCTCTGCTCCCTCCCCACCCGCTGCAGAGGGCTTGGAGGCACCAGCTCCCTCCTGTGCCTGGAGGGGACACGGACCCGTCAGGTCCGTGAGCTTGGTCCAGTCCAGCACCCTGGGATCAAACTGCCCAAAGCTTTCCCATCCCCACTGCGCCTCCTGAGAAGCTGTGGCAGCATCTGCAGAGGATCAGAGCCCTCCTCATTTCCAGTCTCCATTTATTCCTGTCCTGTTTTAGTCCCATTTGTTCTGGTGCCAACATTGTCTTTCAGCTTAAACAACTCTTCCTCCTTCCTGGTGTTTCCCCCAAGAGGTACCAGCCAGCATCTTCTCTCCTGCCTTGGTCTCTCACGCCCAAACCGCATGCATCAGGAAAGGGAATTTTCCTTTCCTTAGATGAGGATCTAAGAAAATACAGCACCAACAGCTGCGACCGCATGGGTCCAGCCAGACTGAGCAGCCCCAGCCCTGTGGAGCAAAAAACCTGTTGAAAGCACCAGCCAGGGCTGGATTCAGCAACCGATGCTGCTCACCTGAAGCCACTCTACCACCGCAGGTACCTTGACATGCTCCACCACTCACCCACCTCCGTTCAAGCAGGGTGAGGTACTGGAAGCCCACAGTCAGCTCACCAGGAAACAGGATTTTTGGCAACTCCCTAAAAAGCAGCTGCAGGAGGTCAGCGCATTTCAGCCATGAGGTTTCTCTCTGGGCACGGGGCAGAGGAGCAGGACCCCATGGCTGCTGGTGAGACTGTGGTGGTTCAGACTGAGGTGGGCTGAGGACAAGAAGCAGGGACCAGGGATGGAGGCAGGGACCAGGGATGGAGGACCCTGCAGAAGGATAAGGTAGGGAGGTGGCCTGGGGCTGGCCAATGCTGCATCTTGGAGCTGAAGATCCCAGCACAGGGTCCAGGCTGCACCCAAATGACCAGGGCTGGGAACTAAGGAGCCAGGACTAAGCCTTGGGCCTAAGAGGTGCTGAGAAAGGTGGGAGCAAGAAGCAAGGCCAGCAAAGAGCATCCTGCAACCCCAAAAAAAGGTGAGCAGTGAGGAGCAACTGACAAGACTCCTTTTTACACCCAATTTCAGGTGTCACTGGTCTTACCAGCTTGATTGGTGCACAGACCACAGTCATGGTCAGGTTGTTGCTTCTTTTTTTCTTCCTCCCCTCCTCGTCCCCGAGGACAACTCAGCCCAAATCCTGCAGCACATCTGCCAAAATCCATGTTCACAACAGAAACGGTGGCTCAGACTCAGCCACTGGGGTCTGTGCCCTCAAATCAGGGGGCAAAGGAAGGTGGCATTGTTAGGACAGGAGCATAAATCAGAATATTGATTTGAATGTAATATTGTTTTAAACATAACCCCTTCTGCTGCTTCCCTGCATTCCCCTCGTGCTCATCCAAACGACTTAGCACATGATTTTAGACAAACTCCATGGTCACTTGCTGTGCAAATCATCGGTACTCAAAACCTGCAGGTCCCTGCATGCTCAGGGATGGTTGGCGTGCCCCCAGCTACTCCCTGCCAGCATGTACAGAGGGCATCTGCCAGCCTTAGAGGTGGCGCTGGGCAAAACCAGGAGCAGGATTTGGTCCCAGAAATTAGGCAGGGTGGCAGGTAGAGATGGCCCAGAGCGCAAGAGCATGCCCAGCCCAGTATTGTGTGGGGTCATTAGTGCCACTGTTGCTAGATTACACTTCTCTGAGGGTTTGCTTCCTGCCATAGCAAGCAAAATCAGATTCTGAGGGTATTATCACATTTATATATATATTTAAATATATTTTTATATATATTTATCTTCCAGCAGCTTCAGAAGGACCCCACTGACTTCATGCATTGCACAGAGGAAAGCTGGTGGCTGAGATGCACCGAGAGATGCTGCCTAAAGTTACCTAGAAAAGCTCCTCCGGCACCTCTGGGGCTGTAGCCTCACCACCTCAAAGCAACGTGCACAGAGCAGAGGTGTTCTGGGGAGTCCCCCTGCCTAGACAGAGTGGGGAGCCAGTGGGAGACCAGGGCTGAGGTGCAGGAAGCCACCCCCCCACCCCAAACTCAGCCCAGCTTGAAAGCCCGGCAAGCGCTAACACTAACAAACTGTCAGTGTGTTTATAACCCACCTTCCTGCCAGAGCAGAGGTTATTTCTGGTGTATTTGGCCACTGCCAGAGACACCAGTGGAGGCCAGGAACGGCGCAGAGCTGTTGGGAAAGTCCAGAGGCGACTGCCCCAGGCACGGGGTGATGCGGTGAGGGACGCAGGAAGCTGCTCCAAGCCCATTTACACAGGGATGTGGTTTAGCCTGCAGGACATGGGGCACACCCCTGGCTTTGGAAGACCTGGGGATTATAAGCAACATGGGCTGGGATAGCCCATACAAACCGCCTCCTATTCCAGCCCCACACTGCTCCCCTTCACCCCATGCAGCAATGGAGCAGGAGAGCCGCCCTGAGCCCTTGTCCGCCAGGTGCTTCACCCCTTCCCACCCATCCTGCCCGTGCATGGACTGTGGCCACCACCTGGACACCAGCAGCAATGTTCAGGTGTCATCAGGCACCTCTTCCAGCCCGCACCCGCTGCCTTTTGGCAGGGCTTACTGCTAATGGCAGGTTAAAACAGAAATGAAGGAGAAAGCACAAAGTGGCACTGCTCATTGCCCACTTGCTATTGTGCCACAGGGCTTGACCATGTTCCTTCAACCCACTGCTGGTTTTAAAATAATTGAAACCATCCATCTCCCCCATTTTGCCCCAGCAAGTGAGCTCCTCACCCAGTTTTGGATCTGCTTTGTCCCCCCCTGTGAGCCCAGGCTGAGGTTGCTGGCCTGTGGTGGCACATCCAGACATCCTCTGCGGCACCAAACATCCTCTGCAGCAAGGACTGCTGCTCCTTACAAAACCAGCAAGATCAGCAAGGACAGCACATAAGTTCTTGCAAGTGCTCGCAGGCTGATGGCTGGGGCAGATAGCTGGGTCTTTCCTTCCAAGCACACAACTAAAACACAGAACATGAGCGGCAGGAAAGCCTGGGTTTGATTTGGGCAGAAGCTCAGACTGATATCAGCCAAGAGGAAAACAGGTAAAACCAGGACCTTGCAAGGTCAGGATCTACTGGCTAAACCCCAGACAAGGTGTGCTAACTCCAACTGCCCCACTGCAGCAGGGAGCATGGCTGGAAACATCCTTTCAAGTGGCTTGTCCATAAAACGAAAGATTTAAGCCCAGAAAGCAAGTGGGGAGGTGACGAGAGCCCTTCTTCCATGCTAGCCCCATATCTGTGGTCTCTCATCTCCTCCAGCCTTTGCTGCTGCTAATTCCCTGTGCATGACCTGAGGATAGGACCACCTCCACCTTTCCTGTCTAGCACAGGCAGTTTCAAGGATGGCAGTCCACCTGAGAAGTGGTTTATCCCTACAAACACATGCAGCCATGAGAAGAAGGTGCCATGGGCTTTACTTGGCATCAAGAGCCTGAATTGCCCTACCCTTGGGCATCCATTCAGACCCAGTGCTTTCTCTGGGCCTCTTTTATTTTAGCCTGAACCAAACAGGTTAAGAACATCCACGTTAATTTCCCGTGCACACGAAGGGGCTGAGGATGTCTCCTCCAGCTGAGGGCAGGGGTCCTGTGGCTGCTCCAAGCCCAGCACTGCTCCCAGCATCGCTGGCGTGTCCACCTCTTCCTCCCTGCTGCTGGGCAGGTAACCGGGCGATTGCGATAATGAGCCTCTGCCTCTCCAGCCCTACTCAAAGCCTTTAACAAAGCCAAGTGCTAATGAACTTACCTTCATGGCGCCCTGGAGATGGATTATTGCCATTTGAGGTGGGTGGCTGACCTGGTCACGAGGTACCTCAGGCAGGATGCAGGAGCCGGAGCTCCCTGCCTGGAGCAGGGAAAGGATGGCAGGTAGACAAGGGCAACCACAGCTCTCTCATGTGATGCCTGTGCCTGGAGAGACGGGTTTGCCCACATTTGGGAGGACACAAGGGACTCCCCACCCATCCTGGTCCCAACTCAGCCCCAAGCAGCTTCAAGGCAGCTGTGTCTCTGTGGCTGGAGCACCCGACCCCCGGCATGGCCATCCTTCTCTGCATCCTGCTCCCCAAGTTTTGCAAGACCCCAAACATGGCCATCAAGGCACAGAGCAGGAGGACTCGGGTCCCCTTGCAGACAAGCTTCCTCAGTTTTGTGACTCACCAGCCCAGCCTCCTCGGTGTCACTTCTGACTCCATTTCACTTTGCTGGAGCAGCATTGCACCCCCTCTTCACTGTAGACGACAACGGTCTGGCAGCACGTCCCATCCCAAAGGGGCAGTCTGACCCCGACCGCAGATGCATGCCCCTGCCTCGCCCCGCAGCATTTTTGCACCAGCCTACATGTTCTCGTGCAATGAGCATCCTCTTGCAGGCAACAGGTCCCCCCACAGCAGCTGCTCCTGTATTCCTGCCGCAGGGTGACAGTGGCTCTTTCTGGGTCTACCTGCAAGGGTGAGGACATCTGATAATCACAAGGATGCGACCTCTGCGTTGCACGCTCTTACAGCACACATGTCCTCACATGCACATTGATGGCATGCTAAAAATATTCTTTACTTTTTCACTGATTAAAATTTTCCACAAGAATCGGAACCACAGCCCACACCTTATCTGTAAAGCCAGAGTTTTCCCCTCACCTCCCCCAGCCCTGCCAGGAAACAGAATACTGAACAACATTTCTAGTGCTCTGGGGGCTTTTTTGGTCATTTTAAAAGCCTGGCTAAAAGGCTTTTTGCAAGAGTTCATTTTGTGATGGCTGGCACCATCCCGGAGCCAAGCTTGGCACTGCCGCACCCTGCCTTGCTCTCACATCCCCACTGAAGAAGGCTGTGGGTAAGCTGGGATGCTCCCACTCCTCACCTGAAGCTCCATTATAGTGGCTCAGAAAATGAAACAATGAAAACGTGTTTTTAAACCAGTTCTCACCAGGTGTTAGGCAACAGAGAGCTAACCCTGGCTGGGCAACAGCTCTGAATGACAATGGCCAGCCACGATTTTCTGGTCAAATCTTTCAGAGGTGCCTGTTGTGCCAGGTAAAGGAGAAATCTGAAGGATGCTCACAACCCCTCGGCCTCTGGCCAGGCCCCTCCATGCCATCGCTGGTGCTTGCAGCAGCATTTTTTTTGCCCAATTTGTCTCTCGGCCACAGAGGAGGAGCAGGGGAGGCCACAGAAAATGTTTACGCAACAAGGGGATCATCTCGGCGAGACCAGAGCCTTTGCCAAACCTGGAGCAGAGCTGATACGAAGAAGATGCCATCAGTGTGTATTTACTAATTATCATTAATAATTATTTGTGCGTAGTTGCTCTTCGGAGCTCCGGTCTTGGCTCGGCCCCTGCTGCTCTTGCAGCTCTGTGCAAGTGGAGCAAACAGGGGGGTCCTACCCCAAACCCCTGTGGGCGAGAGGAGAGGGAGGGTGAGTGTGGTGCCTGAGCAATGCCCCGACAGTGATGGACAGGCATGATGCATTCCCCCCCACCCTGCTTTCCTCTCCCCACTCATACCAGTGATGGCCAGTCAGACCCCGTCCATCCTCCCTTTGCTTTTCTGAGTGCATTCAGCACCTCAGCCTCTTGTCAAAACCCAGATTCATCACAGGCGCATCTATTAGCAGCTTTCCCCCCCCTCCCCATGGGGGATGTCTTTCTGCTGACATGGCAATCATTTCCCTGTCAACGCGCCTTGACAGCACCAGGATTTCTCATTTCAAATCCTGGCGAGTCCCAGGGTGATTCCCAGCTCCTCCATTAACCCCTGGCCCTGCAGGACAGGTCAGCCAGCCCTGATGGATGCTTCTGTATCTCTTCTACCCCCGGTTAGCAGGAGCTGTCTCCTGGTTTTCCTCCCAGTAATTGCCATACCCATGCAGAAGAACATTTAACCTGGTGGTAATGGGTGTTGAGACTTTTCTTCTCCTTTCCTTCTTATCTTCTTTGCTGAGAACAATGGAGGCAAGGTTTGCAGAGGGAGGTGATAATCTTTTTTTAGACTGACTGAAATAATTAGAAGAAAAAACAGGCAGGCGGTTGGGTACATGAGCCCTCCAGCAGGCCTGAAATAGAAGCAGAAGTCTGCAAAGCTGAATACCAGTGGAGAACAATAGCTCAGAGCGTGACTAGTTGCGTTAACCAGTTCTGCCACCAAAGACCATTCCCCAGCTGTTTCCCTTGGGCTAACGAACCACATCACCGCTCTGCCAAAACCCGCTGCCCTGAGACCAGCCGGCTGCCAGGAGCCGCCGCTGCAGCCGAGGGATCCCCGCTGCCGCACGAGCTGGGCCCCGGGATGCCCAGAGCACCAGGATGGCATCCTTCACCTCTCTGCACCCCGTGCCCTGTCCTGCCGCGCTGAGAACCCTACCTGACCTCAGCCCCAGAGCCACTGTCCCACTCTGGACCTTGTCTGACCCCAGGGATCCCGCCTGACCCTGGGGACCCTCTGATTTAGGGGACACTGTCCTACCACAAGGGGTCTGGCCTGATCCCTGGGGACCCTGCCTGCCCCTGGGGACCTCTCCCACCCCAAGTTCCGTGTCGCACCCCAAGTTCCTTGCCCCGCTCCAGGACCACTGTCCTACCCCAAGCTCCTTGTGCCATCCCAGAGACCCCGTCCCACCCGCAGGTACCCTGTCCCACCCCAAACTCCTTGTCCCACCCCAGGGACCTTGCCTCACCCTGGGTACCCTGCCCCACCCTGCAGCCACCGCCTCACCCCAGGGACCCTGTTCATCTCACGGTCCCCCCTCCCCTGGGCTCAGTCCCACCGCCGCTGCCCCAGCCCGTCCCGGGGGCTCCCAGTCCCACGCCCGCGGCGGGGGGGCCGGGGCCGGGCCAGGCGGGGGGGCCGGGCCAGGCGGCGGGGCCGGGGCCGGGGGCATCCCCGCCTCCTCGCAGCGCCGAAGCCGCCGGAAACCCGGCGCTGCTGCTGCTGCTGCTCCCCGAGAAGTTGGTGCGGAGGCGAGAGCCGCGGGGCCCGGCTCGGCACGGCACGGCCCGGCATGCCCGCCCGCCCGGGGCCGAGCGCTGCAGCGGGGCGGCGGAGCCCCTGAGCGGGCGGCGAGGAGCGACCGGCCCCGGCCCGCCATGGAGCAAGTGAGTCCGGCCGGGAGCGGGGGGTGCCCCGGGCCGGGGCTGAGCCGGAGCCGCCGGGCGGGACGGGGCCGGGGGGGGCGCAGCCCCTCGCTGCCGGCCGGGAAGCGGGCCGGGGGAGCGCACCGGCCGCTGGGGGCTTTTCTGGCGTCTCCGGCGGCTCTGGGACACCCCGGCCCCGCTCTGCCCGGGCGCGACGGCGGGGGCAGCGCGGGGGGCAGCGCCGGAGCCCCGGGGGCGGGGGGTCCCTTTCCCCGAGGAACCCCCGTTGCCGTCTGCGCCCGCTCGGGTGCGTTGGGGCTCGGCAGCGGCTGGGACAGAGCATCCCCGGAGCTGCCGGGGCTTCCATTTCCCAGCCGGCCGGGGCAGGCTGTCGGGCAAGTGCTGGCGGTGCCGGAGGACGAGCGCTGGCAGAGTCGGGCTTGTTCGGGTGCCACGCTTGCTCAGGCCACCTTCTGCTGACTCCCGTTGGGGTGTTGTACTTCCGTACTGGAGCTGGGCCTCGGTCAGCCCGCAAGCTTGGCCATGTCCACATACCTAGCAGCCTTCCCCCTGTCTGTCCTCCTCCTCCGTCCGTGCCTGGGACGGGTTTGACTGGGAGAAGAGCAGTAGTGCTTCTCCTGCACGTGTAGGTTTTCACGTCCATGGGATCGCACCCCAGCAGTCCATCCCTCTGCAGATGGATTAAGATGCCACAAATTTGTTAGCAAGTCAGACAGGTCGTTTTCTCCCCTCATCTGGCCACGCAATTATTCCTGCTTCCTTTCCATAAATGAGGTTTTGCTGCTCATGCACAAAGAAATCTCCCGGCAGGGCAGGCTGCCGGAGGACTTCAGGCTCTAGTACATGCAACACCGGTAGCTGTGGCTTGTCTCTCCCCCCTACGCTCCCTTAGTTCAGCTCCCAACATTCTGTGGTAAGAATGAGAGCTCTTTTAAAACAGCAGGGAGATGACAAAGCAGCCCAAGTTGCTAGTGACTGAGAGTTGTTATTATCCGCCGGCATCCATGAAATTAATCTACAACAGAGAAACTGCTTCCAGCTGGTAGCCACTGGCCAAAGGGGCTTCACACCCACCCCAGCATCGACCGCCTGGCTTACCGGCTGCTCTTCGTTAACAATAAATGAATCCTCCAGTGATTGCTTGTGGGAGGAGGCATCTGACAGTTCCCCAAGTTTCACGTGGATCTGAGCAGTTTATTTCCAGTAAGATGGTTTTGCTCCTGTGGGTCAGGGAGAAGTGGAAGTGCCAACAGCCGGGCTTGGAAGATAACATGGAAAGGGAGAAGAAGAGTGGAGTTCTGGAGAGGCAGGTTGTCTCCTGGGAGGTGTTCATCAGTGCCATGCTAGAGAGGAGGGTGTGATAAATGAGTTGCTTGCTTTAAATGAATTTACTGCAACTGGGTGAGACTGCAACAACTGTGCACAAAATGTGATTTTTAAAAGCACCACTGCAATTCAACTGTTGGTTGGGGGTTTTTTTGGTTGGAAGATGTGAAAAGTATGTGGGTTTGTGGGCCCTTAAGTTGCAGGGGCAGGGGAGGTGAGAAATAACTGCCTAATAATTAAATAAAAAGCCATCCTGCCCCTCTGATTTGGAATCTCTGCTGAGCTGTGAAATGTGAGTCTAAACCAGGCTGGAAGAGTGAAACTCATGTTTCACTTCTAATGCCACTGTGCTATAAATTGCAAAAAGGGCTCGTATGGCTTGGTTTTGGGAGTGATGCCTTTGGCGTGAGTCAGCATTGGGATAACTCAGTTCTTCCTTCATTTACACTGGTTTGCTTGGCTGCTGTCGGGGGTTTCTTCTCATGGATTTACACCAGCGTCAGGAACGATTGCAGCCCAGGAACATCCTGGGAAGGATGTCTTAGTATGTCTTGCAGAAGGAATACCCATATATAGCTGAGTTAACAACAGCAAGTCACCTCTTTGTGCGGTGCTCCATTTTAGTTGTGGAGCAGCAGGCGGAGAGCGCAGGGTGGACACAAAGCCCTGCTCTCGGTGTCCTTCCCTGACCAACCTTTCCTTGCTGATTAGGAGCAAGGGGGGCATAAAAATAACCCACAGAAATGTCAGCCGCCATCTCTGAGACTCTTCTTGCTTTCACAGGAACAAACAGTCAAGTTGCATCATGTGGGTTTTTACACCCTTAACCTGCATGTGAGGGGTTACAGCAGCTGCACCCCAACCTTGCAGTGTGCTGTGTGGGTGTGAGGGGGAAGCTGCTGCCCCTGAGCCCAGGCAGCTCAGCAGCCCCTGGCACCTGCAGAGCACAGGATTGCACCCGTCACGTCTATCATGCAGCAGGGACCGGTGGAGGCACCGGGCAGCTCAGGCTCAGGTGACTCCTGCACAGCGCAGGGGGGCACAGCCTTTTGCTGCTGTCATCTGCTGAGACCATCTCATCTCACCTACCCTCTCCTGGGCCGCTCAGCTGGGGCAGGCGGGGGCTTGCAGTCACGGATCCTCTCTATGGATGCTCCCAGGTGCCGAAACAGCTGGAAAGTCCTGTCTCACGTGGAAGGAACCCCATGCATGGCTCCCTTCAGGCGGGTGACTCCAACCTCCCGAGTGGCCCGGGGAGGGGGTGAGCTGCAGGGCCACCGTGCGATGCCATGGAGGGGAGGCAGTGTCCTCAGAAGACTGGCGAGCCCACGGGGAGCAGGCAGCTGAGCCGGCAGCGCAGGCTGCCAGCCGAGCTCTGCCCTAGCTTTGCAGCTCTGCTTTGCACAGAAGTGCAGGCATGAGCCCCAGCTCCGACAAAAACAGTTACTGGGACAGGCTGTTTTTTCAGAGGTAGATGTTAAGTGCTGTGTCTTCACAGGGAGTACTTTTATTTTAAAACCACAGGAGACAAGGTAGTTTTCACTCTGCAGAGCACTGGGAGAAGCCATGGATAGACAGATTTGCCATTTCAGAGAGCCTTTCTCTCAGGTGGGGAAAAAGAACAGCAAAAATTCATCTGCAAAGCAAATAAAACCTTAAAGGAGTAAAACCATTTTGGCAGCTGTTGCCACTCAAATAAACCCTTCGTACAGCTACATCCATGCAAAATGGCTATGAGGGAGGTTAAAGTTTGTGCCCAATTATCTAAAAATGACATCAAAAGGGTGCTCAATCAGGAAACCAGCAGGTCTATATTTGTGCAGCAATTGATGTTTGCTGAAGTCGCAGATTGCAACTGAATACAACTTCCTGGCAACCTAAAAAGTCAAGTTTAAAAAAAACCCCATGCAGTCCCCCTTGTTTCCCGGCAAACTTTTTCATGCTCTGTCATCCTGTATTGTGGCTGTTTCAAACACGGCTCAGTACAATTAAAATAACTTCTACAAAGAGCACCAAAGATGTTACAGGTTTCCGCCTGATTTTCTTCTAGGTGGTACGAGGTTTATTTGAGTTTCTTGTTCCCAGTCTGCACCTGAGCCTACCTACCAAAGCCAAGACTATTCCCCACCTTAGCACGGATCACAATAAATGTGGACGCAAGGGGTATTTAATCTGGTTTTTGTCTTTTTTATGGGTGTGAGCTCCCTCTTCAGAGTAACAGCTTACCCTGATGGCAGCTGCTATCCAAGGGCGTGTTGGCTGGGAGTCTAGTGCAGCAAAACATATTTGTTAGCAAGACTCTCCTCTGAATTTTTTGAGCTCGTCCATACACACTCGCTCTGTCCTGGCCATGGGAGCGTCCAGCTCTGCCTCCTTTCCATGCACGTTGGATTTCCTTATGTTATGAAACATGATGTCTGAGCTCCAGCCGCTCCGGTTTGTTTTGTTTAGTTTTCCTACAAGAAAAGGTTTCATTCAGCAGCTAGTGAGGGCCATTTGGGGATGGCTGGGGCTCTGCTTTTGACACGTGTCCTCTTTTTGTGCAAATGTGCTGGCTTTCTGCAGCAGGATTGATGCTGTTAACAGATGATGACATGGAGGAAACTGAGTCGGGGGGTACAGGGCGGGTCCTGGGAGGGGGCTGCAGGATTTGGGGTTGGCCTCCCCTTAAAAGTCACAAGGTTGGTGAGATGTTTGTGTAAGGGGATTTGGCTCAGCGAGGGATTCTCTTTGCCTTGCTCCAGGGAAAGAGGCTTATTTGGTCCACAGGGTGTTGGGAGCAGCCAGGAACTGCAAGGGAGGGGAAACAGGGATCCTGCTATTGCAGAGGCTCTTCCAGTGCACTGGAGAGGAGGAAGACTCATCTTTAACCGAGTCTGTAGGTGAAGGCAGTCAGCTAAGAAGCCTAAGTGCCCCTACTCCTGTCTCTGTTTGTTGAGAATATTGATGCTGGATATTCCTGATGGTTTCTTCAAAGCAGAGAAGTTATGCATCTCCTGGTGTTTTCCAGGCCTGGAAAGCCAGCAGCCTCCCAGTGCAGGATGCTGGGTCTCCCTGTGCTGCTGCAGGCAGGCAAGAGCAGGCTGTGACAAACAGCAAGGAGCTAAAGGCAGGACAAAAAACCCCTAACCCATTCTTGGTGCTGCCTTCTCTGCCACTCCTTCCCTCTGTCTGTAAACTGTGCAGGAGCCTGCCAGGAACATTTTAGTATGGATGTGATGAAGTCCTGGTCCTCATGCTGTGGATTTGCCCATGGAAGTTGGTTTGGGGGCAATGATCAAACGTAGAGACCTAGAGAAGAAACTTGTACAAGTGGCCGTTGGCTAAAGTATGAGTGTTGCTAGTGATGCCAGCAGGATCCATCCCCCTGGGTTTCATCAGAGAGCTGGAGGAGCAAAGCGGAGAGAAGGGTGCTCATTTTCAAAGCATATTTGGTGCACAAGTGAGCACGGAGTACCTCCACAGAGAGGGCAGCAGAGCCACTGGGGAAATAGAGGAGCAAGGTGGACTTGCTGTCATCCCAATAGTGTCCCCAGGGGTGGCCAGGGTCCATGCCTACTCCCTGGTCCTGTGGGAGCTGGTTGAGTTTTCCTCTGGAAGATGCCAGTCTTTTTGCTTGTGATGTGGTGGGGAGGGACCACGTTTGGTGGGTGCTGAGGTCTTCTCTGGGCAGGCTTTCTGCCAAATTTCATTAAATGGATAGGAAGTGCTTTTGATGCAATTCCTTCTCCCTTCTGTCTTTGCAGGATACAAAGGAGGAGGTCTCAGAGAAACCAAAGTCTGCTCCAACTGCAGAGAAGTACGGCTGGATTAAGAAAAGCAGTGGGGGACTCCTGGGATTGTGGAAGGATCGTTACATCCAGCTACGGAAAACACAGCTCGTGGTCTATGAGGATGAGGTATGGTCACAACTAACAGCCTTGAATGAGGGGCAGGATCAGGCCCTTGGTGACACACGTTCCTGCGTTTTTCACTCTTTCCTCCAGCCCATTCCTTTGAAAAAGGTTTCTCCAGTTATTTCCAGGAAGGGTAAATGCTATAAAAAAAAAGACAACAGCTGCATTTTAGAGTATATTATATATCATAAATATTTTAGCCAGTAAATATTTTGACAGTGCCATTGCCAAAGGAAAAAAAATGGGGGCAGGACATCCTGTGAGAAGGCGAACGGAGTAAACCTTTGGGCGGAAGCAGGATATGTGCTATGCGGTTTTGGCGTTTAAAGGATAAAAGTGGATTGTAGCAGGCTGACTTCCCACCTGCCACTCAAGGGAACGGCAGGCAACCCTGCAGCTGTTTGGCACCCCTCAAGCAGCTCGGATTGTTGCTAGCCAGACTCTTCAGGGTTTTGTTTAGCCACTGATGGACTCAGGGTAAGGTTGTGAGTGCTTGCTGTCCTCCTTAAGCAGGGACACAGTCTGGATTTGGCTCATCTTTTACTTGAGCCAGTACTGAGCGAAGGACCCCTGGGAGCCTTGTCCCGGACTTCCCTAGATAAACTGCATGCCTTAAGTTCATGGCCTCATTAAGGGCTGTTTCCAATCAAATGAGGAAAAAGAACCAAGCTAAATCTTGCATCTTCGTGCAGGAAGAGTTAGAAGCGCAGGGCTGGTCCTCGCTGGGCTGCAAAGGTGGCTCTTTCCCGAGTCAGGCTCTCAGTTCCTGGGCTGGAAGGAGCTTCTGCAAGAGCAGAGTGTGCCCCAAAAGTTAGGAATTACAGCGCAGAACGCAAACTACAACCAAGAGAGGTTTGAGATTAGGGGTGGGCAAGTCTGAGTCTTGCTGGTATATGGTGTTGTGTGCACATCAGGATGGAGGAGCATTTCCTACCGCGTGGTCTGCGCAAGGACCATGTGCCTGTGCGGTAGCTGACCCGAAGGGATCTTGGTCATCGTGGGTGTCAGAATGATATAAAACCAAAATCACGTAAAGCTTCATGTCTAGTGTGTCAAGGGAAGAAGAATGGGGAAATGTTTCAGCAGTTGCACTGCTGCCATGGTTTCAGGAACAACAGGACTGACAATGAGTTCTCTTTTCTTAAAAACATACTGTTGCCTAACAGATATGTTATGAGCAGTTTAGGTTAAAGGGTATTACCTCCTTCCATACACTGAACTCTCCTGCTCTTCCCAAATCCCAAAGCTTTCTGGAGGCGTTTGTTCTTAGTTCTGAAATTCACAAAGGGTGCAAGAATAATGAAATGAGAAGTCAGCATCAGGTGATGAGCAGCTTGGAAGGCAGGCAAAGTGGTGGGGGTTTCTCTTACACAGAGCGATGCAGCCTGGTCCTGCAAACCACAGACGCCTCAGATTGCTTCTCAGTGCCCCAGACACCTGTTGACTCCAGCTGAAGCTTCAGGAACTCGCAGATTCAAAATCTATAACCATGACGTAGGTTTTTTTAAAGGGCATGCCTTTAAAAACAAGATATATGGAGGCTCTCATTACCGCAAGGGAAAAGAAAGCTTTTAAAGTGAGATTAATTTTCACAGACATTCAGAAGAAGGAAAAATCCCAATCATATAAAGGGTTATTTTATTATCTCAACAAGGAAAATGGCATTTGTAACAACCAGGCATAATGTTTTCTGGTAGCCTGCGGATTGTGGTAACATCCTGTAATAAATTGCATCTGTAAGCTACAGTAGCTACAAGGTCTCATTATTGTAAATAAGGGATCATGTTAATATCTATAGGCTATTAAACTGGCTTACAGTGAAGTCAAATGTCTTAGGAGAGGAAATTGCTCCAAAATTATCTGGTAGCACAATAGGATAGTGTGTGATTGTGCAGACTTACTACAGGGGAACTAAAGGAAATGGCAATTTTCTGCACTCAGGAGGGGTCCTGTTGCCACAGAATTGAGGCAGTTCATGTTTATTACTGTATTTATCTTCCTCTAACGTGAGTTAGGGCAGTGTTGCTGTCTCCATTTTACAATTGCAGAACTAAGTTTTTGAGATGGGAGGGGCCGATGTCAAGAGAGAGTCTGTGGTCCATTGTGCTACAGCTCTTATTTCTGGAGCTCAAGCTGCCACTTTCCCCACTGGACCTTTTCCACGTACCCAATTTGTGTGACCCTGGAGACAGACGCAGCGTCCCTGACCATCCTCAGGCTGAAACATTTCAAAATAGGATTGTTCAGTACTTGCTGAATTGGAGCCCTGGAAAAAGAAAGGAGATAAAGCCTCAGGGAACAGAAGTAGAAGCATCTTTCCATATGTATCCTAAGTTAGACCTAAATGGGTTAAATGGGAGGGAGGTCAGCTTCCATGTGGGAGGGCAGGTTTAGAGGCTGAATATTTCAGCTCTGAGCCCATCAGATTTCCAGGAACTGAGCTAGTGACTTGGGCGAATTGTGCTTTTATCAGTCCCTCATGTTCGAGCCCTTCCGAAGAGATGCTAATATTGCCTTTAGCAGTTGTTTCATATGCAGGCACAGTTGTTTATGCAATTGCAGGAGGCTGGCTGTACTCGTAGCTGGGCTTTGTGTGTGCAAAACAAGAGCAGAGAGGGTGGCCAACACAAGACGCAGGCAATGAGGTTGTACTGTGTCACTGGAAAGTACAGACAGAGCAGAACACAAATTCTGTATTTATCATCATCAATAACAACCTCCTGGAATGTGCTCCAGACTTGCTCTGGGAGTGTGCTTCCCATATTGCATCTGTTAGTCAGGCTTTGGGTTGGGTTTAAAGCAGAGCTACCTCCTAAGGCAAATTGCAGATGGCTGTTGTGTTACCTGGAGCAGATGCGGGGTGAAAGTCACCCCACCGGGCTTCAGGTTTCTTTCAGCAACTATGGAACGAAGGAAGGTGGATTTCTTGTTATCTGCTGTGCCTCCATCTACAGCACCCTACATCCGTACCCTCACATAAATGAAGACTTGGTTAAGTAAGATGTTTGTATGATATCACATACCCAAATGTCAGAAAAGCAGGCACTGACGCAAATACGTACAGCTCTGAGGTGCTCAGATCCGGAGAAACTACTCAGAAATCTCAGGGAAGGCAGGTTGTGTGCAGGCCCACACAGAACCAAGCAGGTTATCTTCTAACGGGGTTTCTTGTCTTCTTGTCTCTGCATATTCTTGTCAGAATAAAAATTAAGCCTTGCAAAACTAGAGAGCAGCTGAAAACCAGGCAATCCTATGCGGAGAGACTACGCAGAGCAATTTCATCACTCTGTGGCTTAGAGAGCATCAGTCTTGAGTCTGGTGTTTTTTTCCCTCTAAGCAGTGCAGCTAGTGGTTAGAGTTGTTTTTTTGTTGTTTGGGGGGTGTTTAAGTGTATTATTTGATAGGGGAAAAAAACCTTCTAGACAAAGTCTTCCAGAGACCAAAGGATCCACTCCGCATTTAACAGTCATGCAGTTAACATCTGTATTTTGCCCCTGGTAAAGTGGTAGCAGCATAAACCCTGAAGTGATTTATTAAAATGCTTTGAGATCCTCAGCTAGCCAAGTAAATTATTATTTCAGGCAGTCTAGACATTGTACACTGAATAGAGGGTCACAGCCCGTGAATGTGTGTCAGTGAATAGGTCTTTGCTAGAAATTATACCTTCATATAAATAAAAATTTCAGTGAGTCGTTTTCCCCTCTTTTTTAACAGCTTTTTGTTAAGGAAATCGTTTGCCAAGTGTGATTCTTTGGTTAAGCACAAGCATTAATATGTTTAGGTGTTCAGTAATTTTCTTCTTAAGGGCCAAGCTTACGGACACATACATGTTAAGTTGCAGCATCTGCTCCATGAATAGCTAATGGAATTGGTTTTCTGCACTAAACCATAAATGTAGTGGTTTCTGTAACAGGATTTGTAGCATCTTGTTGATTGCCCCTTACAGCAAGCCCAAAAGCAATTTAAAAAACATGCCCTTAAATCTGTAGAGGAAAAGTGGTCTGAAGGGAATTCCTTGTCTTGATCAAGTGCAGCACCATGGGATGACCCTGCAAGCTGTGTGTTGCAGGGAGGTGTAACCACTGAGTGAGAACTCAACCTTTGTGTCTCCAAACTTCTTTGGGACACCAGAGACCACATGGAGCAGGAGCTAGTCCAGAACATGTGTCTGACACCCTGTGTCAGGGCAGGACTCTGGAAGCCACATTGTCTCTGTGTGGTGCTGAGTATCCGCCACATCCCAGGAGGTTTAAGGGACCTGGAGACGTTGCAGAAGGATCAGGTCTTTCAGTCTTTGTCTTAGTGGTGCAGGACAAACATAAAGGATCTCTTTGTGACTCAGGTAGGCTCACAGGGGATGGCCGCTTGCCAAGGGTAAAACAGAGACAAACCCCCCCCGTTCTGGTGCTCCCTGAACTCAGATGCTTTTTGCTTTGCCTCAGACATGGAGTTTCTTATTTCTCTGACTGTTTTCTTCCCCACCCTCCCTGAAGAGGATAACTTACTTGAGGAGTTCGTGTCTCTGAGATGAAGGAGCCATAGCTTGCTCAGTCAAGCCAGTGCCCCTGGGCAGGCAGCGTCCTCCATGTCCCCATCCTTGCTGTCCTTGTTGCCAGGCCAGGCCATAGTCCCCAAGGCTTCTCCAGGTGGGAGAGGGGCAGCCAGAAGGCAAGAGGCGATGTCATGGCAAACCCACAGCTCTCCAGCCTGCCAAGTCCTTCTCGTCCCCCAGCTCGGTGCTCCACCGAGGAAGTGGAGGACGGCTGGGGATCAGAGGGAAGGTTCCCCTCCAAGAGGCAGGAAGGATGGCATAGACAACGAGGGTGACATGGAGCCACTGGGCTCTGCTGGGGACAGAGCTGCCCTCGAGAGCAGGGAGGGTGGGCAGGGGTCTTCGTGCTGGTCTCTGATCAGAGTGCTGCCAAGCCTCCTACGTCCTTAGCTCAGCAAACTTCCACGTTGGAGCGGGTAAGCGCACCGGCCGGCTGTGCGGCAGTGCTGTAATGTGGGCGGTCGTCCACCAAAGGCCAGGATGAGATCACTCATCCCCAAGGCATATATTCCTGACCTCACCCTTCTCTGTCATTTGTTGGCCGCTGAGGGGTTATTATTTCCATCCCTGTCCTTTTGCAGTGACATTGCAATACCAGGATTGCAGCAGGAGCCTTGCGCCTTCAAAGGGCTCAGTAACGTCAGCAGGATTTTATCTGCTAGGTTTTAGGTTTGAGCAGGATTAATTTCCTCCTGGTATACGTTTTCCCAGTTCTCTGGTCACGTTCGTCTACTCGGTGTTAAATGAAATAAACAGTAATGTCATTAAAATAATAAACCTAAATTAGATCCAGACATCCCTCAGTGGCTCAGAACTTGCTCTGCATACTGGCATCGGCTCTGCTGGGCCCCCATTCCCAGATAGGAGAGTTAAAAAAGCTAAACAGGGCCTGAGCTCTGCACAGCGACTAAAACGTCAAGTGGTGAAGGGAGGAAATTCCCGCAGCCCACTTCCCTCTGAACTCTCCTTTCCCTGCCTCCAGCCACGCAGCAGCTTCCTGGCTGCAACTTGTTTCCTCATCCCACACCCCGTCTCCTCCATAGGAGTTGCTAAATACAAACTCATACTGGTACAAGGAGTGCCTTGGGAGCGGAGCCTGAGCTGGGGATGGCCATAGCCAGCGGTTTTAATTCAGGATGGTAACAGGGAGGTTCACGAGGCGTGCTGGCTGTAGCACTTCACCGGCAAGAACTGTTTTGCAATTCTCCCTGCTTACTTGTGTAATGCTTAGCAAAAGGGAGCTTTGGTCTCTTCTGGGCTATCGAGACTTGAGGAAGATCATCTGCCCAGCGTTACGCTGCGGTTCCTGTTAGGGATGGTGCTCCACAGCTGAACTCAGCCACGCACCACGTGTGGAATTTTAGTTATGTTACTGGGAGAAATGAGCCAAGATCGCGGCCGGCAGTCATCAGTGGAGATACACCAGAGACAAGTATTCCCTCCTGAGATGCTGGCCTGACAGCTTTGCTGGCTATACAGCACTGTGTTTCCAATCCTAAGCATTTTGACAGCTCAGAGCTTGGCTGCGAGAGGAGTGTGTCCTAGTCGCTTGTGGCTCCTTCTGGCCCTTTTGATGTGAGGACCAGCCTGCCCCAGCTCAGCATGGCAGCAGGGCTCCCCTCTTGTCTCCGCTCTGCCTCAGGCTTCCTGGGGGGCTGCTTGGACCATCATGATGCTTGTGTTGTCTTCCCTGTGAAAAAGCAGAATAATGTCTCCTGCATTCTTTTTTAGAAGGAGATAGTGTTGCTTCTGGCTGCAGATCCCTGGATGAGGCCAAGAGAGGTGGCAGAAGCTGGTGTTACTGTCCACAGGGTGTTATTTTCTCAGCCACTGTGGACCACTAGCCACAAATCGGCCTGTAGTTTAAAGACTAGGGTGTTTTCTTAGTGAGATGCCAGCCTGATTTATGGGGGCTTGCTGTCTGCATGCAGGTTATAGGCAGAAGAGCTTTTAGACAGATGCAAGGGGAATACATGCAGAGATTGATGGTATATGATTGATTTCAGTGCCTCCTATTCATAATAATGTTTCATTCCCTCTCTGCAGGATGAACAGAAGTGCATAGAAACAGTGGAACTGGAGAGTTATGACAAGTGCCAAGAACTGCGTGCGCTACTAAAAAAGAAAAACCGTTTCATTTTAATCCGCTCCCCGGGTAAGAAGGTAGGATTGCCTTTCTCATCACCCTCAAGTCTGCTAACTCCAAAATGAGTTCCCAGGCAACTGTGCCCGGAGCAGATGAAAGGCTCTGAGATGTAGCTATTTGGCAGCTGGGAGAAATGGCCTATAGCTGCAGATGGCCTGCAGTGTGTAAGGAGGAACGCTACTGTCTTGTAGATTTTCTTCTTGTTGTGGGGAAGGCGTCTTCCTGCGACTCAACTTTGTCTTCTTGATATTTTTCCTGCCTTGTCATTTTCTTTCTTCCAGTACTCCCTGAGCAGTGGAGAAAAACCATTCCCGGTGGTTCCCCCATGTGCTCTGGGCAAGGAAATATCCCTCTCCCAGCTGCACATGCTGCAGCTTTGCCCAGATTCCAGTGAAATCAATGATCCTGATCCGTGTACTGAGATAGTTCCTGGAGTTGGAACCACTGATCTGAGAAAGTCCAGCGCAAAGTTACTTGCAGTCAAATAGTTCCTAGGAGAAAAGATTTATTTTGCAGGATTCGTGTAACTGCATCTTTAGCTTCCTGCGCAGCATCTGGTTAGATCCAGAACCTCACCACCAGGCTGGCACTGCAAAGAAGCTATACATCCATCTGAACACTGTGTGCAAGGACATGCTCACCTTATGTTCATCATCACTATGCATATTTGAAAGTTCTCCTTAGTTCCTACTTATATGCTATCAATTCCAGCATCTTTGTGGGCTGGGGTGCTTCTCTTGTTGCTTTGAGGCATGACACTTTGACTTACTTCTAATTTCAATGTGATTTTATTGACCTGAGAGATCTTCCTACATCTCCCCATGCAAATCTGAGAGGTTGTGCAGGACAAAACATACTCATTTCCATAAGAATGTGAACTGGCAAAAATACCAACTTGCCTGCATTCCCCCGTCTCCATTTTGTTTAAATAAATGGAGACTGTTTGGTCCTCGTTGTCATTGTTGCTTATTCTTTCACTCCAGTCACTTAGTGTTTATTCATATAATAAGACCCCAGCTGAGTTCAGAGCATCATTGTGCTAAACTTCATTCAAAACAACAGAACAAGGACTGTCCTGCCCCAAAACACTCACATGGACTAGCGTGGGGGTGGAGAGAGAAGGTGGATGATGTTCATTTTGCAAGTAGGCGCAGTCTGTAATGGGGAGAAAAACACTGTTAAGCACCATGCACCAAAGTGATGGTGGCCTGGAAATTTGCACCCTGGGCTAGTGAGCTCCTGCTCAGCGCCAGATCCCAGAGCAGGGAGTCTCTCCGGTCCAAGTGGAGGTTTAGCGGTTGTTTTGTAGCTTGATTAATCAGAAATAATGTCAATTTTAGATCAAAAGTGGCTAACTCTGGCAGACTTAGTGTGTTTTCTAGAGGGTGGCTTAATAACTACAAGTGCGCACCTATTCCCAGGGAGGCAAATAAAAGTCCGTGTGCTCAGAGATGGGTGGCACAGTAGGAATTATTATTATCTGCCAGTATGTTACTTAGAGAGAAGTGTGTAATAGCTGTATATGTCTCTGCACTTCTGCATGAATCAACACAGGGTGTGAGACCTGTTCCTAAACCTTTCATTTCTTGCTAGGAGAAAGATATGCCCAAACTGTGCCCTGAAAGGGTAACTTCATCCTTTTGGCATGCTGGCAAGTTTACAGTTCCCATTTTTCATGCCACTGATTAAATGGAGACCTAGATAGAGGCTACTTTCTATAAGGCTCTTTTGGTGAAAGGAAGGGCTTCAATAAATGAAAAGTTCCCTGTTTGTAGCTCCCCGCCCACCCTCCTTTTGGCTGGGAATCTGGTGAGGGTGTTGACACACAACATACTTTGGCAGATGTTAGAACAGGCTTCAATTAGGAGGCCAATGTACACAACTGTCCTTCTTCTGTTTTGAAATTGCAGCTGTGGCGATATATATCAGCTAAACATTTTCCATTTGGGAGGCTTGCTGCCATCCACAATTTAAAATCACCCTGTAAGCTGGCTCGCCAAACCCTGCCAGATCTTGCTAGGGGTTTTTTGCCCCCTCTCCTGAGCACAACACTGAGGAATGCAGAAATCCAGTGAGTCTGTGGGGCTTACAAACAAGCTGGGAAAGGCCATTTCTGTTTCAGTGCACAAATAAGAGTTTCCCACTTGAATACAGGGAGTCCAGCTTAGCTGTAGGGGAATCCCAGTTTAAATCTTGGATGGGATATTCTTCAAGAGGAGAGGAGATGAATCAGTCAGTTAAAACTACTCTGCAGCTAAAGTTACACCCGAATAAGTAAGTTGCCTTACTAGACAGTGGTCTTTGATGGATGTACGCCAGATTCTGCTTGCCCTGTTCACAAGGATGACATTTTTATTAAGCTATGACAATATGAGCGTGTCACACGCCTGCACTGGTATGGAACTGAAAGAAACCACTGCCCCCTGAGCTTTGATTCTTCAGCAAAGGAAGCTGGCAGTGTGCAAAAGACCTGCTCTGCTTAGAAATCTCAAATGCTCTGTTCCACCCACAGGAATTAAATGAAAACTGTTGGATGCAGTGAGCTGAGCTAGTAAGAAAGGGCAGCAGCCTTGGCCGGGGGACTTTCAAATGTACTCACGATGCAAAAAGCAGTGTAAATGGTGCTTGGGGTAAACTGCCTGGAGACTACAGAGATTGGCACAAGTCTGGTATTCAGGAGGTCTGAAAGCCTTCAGCTGCAGGGAAGTCTTAAGAAAGGGAAGAAAGAGGGTGGTAGCAAGGGAAGGAGTCCATGAGCCAGCACTGCAGCTCCCCGCACATCCTTTCCTAGCATGGCCGGGCACGAACGCTGCACCTGCAGTCAGGGGTGGAGACTTCGAATGCTTGTTTTTCCCTTCGTTGACTTTGGAGGTACCTGCAGCTGCCTTCATCGGGGGCCCAGCCTGGAAGCTGCAGTAGATAGCTGTGAGGCATGTTTGCCCTGTGCATGGAAGAGTTTGCTCCTGGGGTCTGCCAATTTGGCAGAGAAGCTGCCTTATCCCCAGGGATGAGGTAGCTCTTGGTTCAGCTGCAGAAAACCACAAGAATTGCCTAAGTGCCAGTCCCTTGGCTTCCACTTTTCCCTCTATGATCTGACCTGACAAAGTCTTGTAGAAGGTGGCAGGAGATGGCCTCACGTCTGGTAGATGGGCTTTGGTAGTTTAAGATGTTACTGACCCAGCTCTGTTCTGGCTTCTTCTGGAGGTGACCACCCTGTAACCAAAAGTCAGCAGAAGAGAACACATTCCCACACCTAAACCAGCAGTTCACAGTCCAGTTTAGTCCAGCCCCACTGAACTGGAGCTGACACAAGGCTTTGCACTAAAACAGCTAAGCAGCAAACACAGGTTTCTGTTGCCCATCTCCGCTGCAGATCAGCAGCATCTAGCAGAACTGCTCAGCAAAGAGCTAGTGTTGGTAAAGGTCTTAAACTGCACCTATACAGTTCTCCAGAGGTTGTCTCTTCAAGCATTTAGTGCAGGTACAACAGACTGACCCCAGAAACACTTCTCTTTCCTGGAAAGCAGGGTCAGCATAGCTATAAGACTGTCACCGCTTGAAGAGACTGATGTCTCCGAGAAGACATGGAGCAATCAGGGAGACCATGCTCGCTGCCGTCATGGACAGTGACCCGTGTGTGTGCCTCTTCTTGCATGACATCCAGCCAGTGATTCAGCAGGAGCTGACTGGCCGTGCTGTGCTCTGAGTTAACTGACAGTAAATTGCGTAGTCTGTATTCACGGCTTACAATGGTCACTATCACATTAAGTTTAGCCATGACAGCTTTTCCTGGCACACCAGCCTATTGTTTATGGTGTGACTCAGTCTCAGCTGGCTTAGCGGGAGGAGAGCAAATGTGCTACCCAGCCTGCTGCCTTCTTATATTGGTGTCACTGACTCTCTGCCTTAAACTGTTGCCGGAGAACAGACCCTGCTTAATGTTTTGTGGGGAGTATCCATCTTCAGGTGCGTCCTCTGATATCTGTGAATACTCAATTGAGTAAAAATACAGACAAGATAAATGAATTTGTTTCTTGTTTATAGCCAACCTGGGAGTTTCAGATTAGTGTATAGAGCTCAGCCAGCCCTTTGGGGAGCTGGAGGGCTGTTTCTGCTGCTGCCTTGGGAGCATCTTTCCACAAGTCCCTTTCCTTCACCATCCGTTGAGTCTGCCTTTGGTGGTTGCAGCGGTAGGTCAGTGATACACTGTGCGGCAGAGGGTTGCATGCCAGAGGGACATCTCGGCTTCTCATTAATGACAAACCATCCCCCCAAGGCTTCGCTCTGCACTGCCGCAGGGTTGCTGACACCAGCGCTTAGTCACAGTCTTGGAGGCTTTATTTGGGGCCTGAGAATGAGGCACAGAAAGTGGTGTTGGAAGAGGAAGCTTGAAGTGAGGCAGGAATCCTTCCCTTGAACAACATGTACGGAGATTTCTAAACCCTGGTGCAGGCTGCCAGGTCTTTGCCAGGCAGTGCAGCAGCTCAGCTGCTCACAAGTAGAGCTTTCTCATAAGCTTTTATAATCACAAAGCTTTGGGGCAAAATCGTTTCCAAACAAAAAAAAAAAAGTTTTAAGCACACACAAAACCAGGCCTGCTTGGACTAAAACAAAATCTGGCTGTCACTCTGTTTTGGAGCCTTGCCTTCCCTTAGGTTCCCTGGTTAGTGTGGCCCTTCTGCACCCCAGACAAAGGGCTCTTTTTCCAGAGGGCTGTGGTTCAGGCCCTAACCTCTTCTCTGAGCTCTCAGGAAGACATGTGGTCCCATCACCTTATGTGCAAACTAATTGAATAAATAATCTTTCCCCAAATTGCTTCTTAACTCCCTGCTTGCCGTGCTGGCTGTGAGGGTCTGGCACTTGGTTGCTGTGATGTGCACATGTAAAATCATGGCACTGAAGCAAAGAATAAATGTAGAAGGGAAGGGCCGTTGGTTTCTAGCTAAACAACAGGAGTGGGTGTAAGGAGATCAGGCTTTAGTTCTGCAGAATTTCTGGTGGTACCTTCAGAAGCTGCTGAGACTCAGAACAGTTGCTGCTTTGTTGTGCCATCAACAAAACAGGGAGCTGCTAAGAGCATTCGACTGTCAGTCACCATTAGCTTTGTCACCCTCATTTTATATAGCCCTAGTTTCATATAGACACTGCTGTGATTTCAGAATGTGCGGCCTCATTTACAAAAAGGCTGGGACCACAACACAGTTGTAAGCTCTTGAAGGCAACGGGAAGGTGCAGAATACCTATAAGATATTTAACATTTAACAACCCCCAAAAACTATTCCAAACGAGACTCCACTAGTATGTGTTGTGAATGTAGTTCACTTCCCCACCTGTGAGAAGAAGTGGATAATTGCAGTTGCTCTGAAAAGTAATTTTTGAAGCCCCCAGATATTGTAGTGATAAGCAGCAAAGAAAAGATTATTGGGGGAATCGGTAATTCTATTTTCAGGGCAGGGCTTGAGCAGAGTGCAATCAGTAGGACATACTGACCCACGAGGATAAAACACACAATGGGATGGCTCTGTAAGGAGTGCTGCTTGTGTCACTAAGGAAGGTACTAGCAGGAACATGCATAGCAGGCTGAGTTAGGACTGCCCCGGCAACGTTGGGATTGTCTAATTTTTAAGGGCTTGATTTTTCAACTTTAATAATGTTCTTTAGCAGAAGAGTATTTCTGTGTGCCTGTGCAGTGCGGATTAGGGCACTTCAAGGAGCTATTTGGATCCAAGCCAGTCTGCCATAGAGCCACCTGTAATGTGAAGATGATATTGCTCTCACCTGAAGTGTACATTGGGGAAAAGCTACATAATAATAGTGAGGCGCTCAGAGAACACAGCAGTGAAATAAATAACACCCTACCTATTGCTCCTGCTGCGTACAAGAAGAGGTTCAAAACACTGAGCAGAGCCACGGGACTTCCCTGGCAGAAGGAGGGAGCTGGCTGGCTGGAGGACAGGCCATGCAGTCCCACCACTCCCTCCTTATTTGTGTCCCATGCTTCTTGCCAACTCCCTCTTTTATGGCCAACTCTTCCCTTCTTCTTAGTACAGCTGTTCAGACCCCAGAGAGTGTATGTCTAGTGTCCACTGCTGTATTTCTTCATTTGCAAACAGAAGATATGGTTAATTTTTTCACTGACTTTGCCCTTACGCCTCATCATATCCGTGCTCAGCTGAATTTGGTTTAGTGCCACCAAGGTCAGAGTCCCAGATTCCCGTATCAGTTCTGTTCTGCAGAGCCACAGAAAGAGGGAAGCAGGCAGAACCTGCTGCCCACAGCCCTCCCATTGCTTGCAGCCTGGGGGGAAGTTGGCGATGAAGTCCTTCATTGCATCCGAACCAGCACAAAATTACTTGGACTTTCAGTCTGACTCCTTATAGTCAGTGTCACTGTTTGCTGTGCAACTCGCCGCTGCTCTAAGAGCTATTCCAAATGTTTTGCAGAAGGACGAAACTCTTACTTTCTAACTACTTTAGTTACTAGTTGCAAAAATAAAACTACAGCAACAAACTGTTCAGCATAACAAAATCCTGTTCATGAGAGCTATGAAGTACTTGGCAAAGCACAAAGGAATCTGTAGTTTAAACACAGGCTGGAACTGGATGTTATATAAAAACTGAAGTGATATACAGAGAGCAGAGCTACCTCTCTGGTCCTGACAGGAATGCTTAGGCAAAAATTGACTCTCTGTTCTTGCAGGTTCATGATATCAAATTTCAAGCTCCAACTTTGGAAGAAAAGGAATCATGGATAAAAGCTCTTAATGAAGGGATCAATAGAGGCAAAAACAAAGTATTTGATGAGGTAAGAGAAAAAGTGTTCAAACTCCTGTATTTCTCTGTCAGTTCTCATCCGCTGCTTTTTTAGCTAAAAGCAGCACTTGCCCGAGCGCCCACGCTCCCTGTCCTTCCCGCATGCCAGCCGTGGTCAAAAGAAAGAGAAGGATGGTGTGCAAAGCAGGCCAGGTTGCTCCCCTGAAGGCTGGGAGCTTTAAACCACTTCAGTTCCCAGCTCAAGAAAATAGAACACGCAGAGAGCCATTTGCACCCTCCTACATCTCACTGCCTTTCCCTTTCTCCTGGCCGGGATTAGATGCAGGGAGGCCCAGGCAGCTGGTTGAGTAGATGGTGTGCCAGAGGGGTGGTCTGTGCTGCTAAGAGCTAACATCTCATCCAGAGTCCCATGGGTCGCAAGACCTCACCGGAGTCGGTGGGAGATGGTCTGGTGACTTCAGTGGGTTTGGGATCAGCACATGCACGGGAGTTCTCCTCTCCTGGTGGAAGCGGCTGGTGCAGAGAAGCAGCTGCAGCGCTGAGTCGTGTAAAACTGGAGCTGCAGCCCGGAGACTAGTCTTGCCCACACTGCCGTGATCCTCAGCACCAAGCAGCCTGAAGGAGATGAAGGTATTTGGTTAGGACATGGCCCAGCCTTCAAGACTGGAAAAATCTGAAGTGACTCAGTCCACCAGCTATTCCGCTTGCAGTCTGGAGAGAAGTCTGGTGGAAAGTTACATCATGGCCCCAGCCAAACATGCCTGCCGCTCAGCTGGCCCCAGCACACCTGCACTCCCAGATTCTCCTCCCACTCTGCTGCACAGACAGAAGGATGAAAATTGCACATTCTAGAGCCTGACTAACCTTGACCTGCTCCTTGTTAGCTTGTAAATCGGCCCTGGACTAAAGCAAAGGAGCAACGTCTGTTCTGTTGTTGTTTCAGTAACTGAAAGGAAGTGCACAAAACCACCATCACAGGAATGACACAGGAAGAAATGGTCAGGGTAACAAGGGGACGAAGCAAACAGCAAGATCTTTAACAAAGGAAATGAAAGCAATGAGTAAAATTTTTGAGAAAAGGCCTAAGCGCTGCAGATACGGTGCTGGAGATGTGAACTCTGAGAGCTTGGGCTTTGCTTTTGTTCAGAAGGGGGCAAAAGCAGGAGGAGAGGCTGGAACATGCTCCTTTTTTTGCTTAAGCAAATGGCACTCAGTGTCAAGGTTTTGCTGGTAGTGGGACGTAGCGGTTCCTCAGGCCCTTGGACCAAGTGGGAAGCAGCACGTGGGATTAAAGGGACCAGCTGGGACCGGCAGCAGCCTGAGATGATAAAACACAGCAGCAGAGAGCTTAGCAGCCAGGTCTGCTCTCATGTTTCAGCGGGTGGGAGATGTGACGTCCTGTAATGCAGTGCAGCTCAGCCCTTGCTGGAGCAATCCCGCTCGGGGTCGGAGCTGCCTGGAGTGGCACAGCACGTGGCCGTCTGGTGGGCAGTGAACTCTGCACACCCCCTTGGCAGCACAGCAAGGTGGGATCTCAGGTCACCTCCCTGGCCTGTGGCCTGGGGTTATCCTCCTTATGAGGACCTGGGCTCTCAAAGGGAGCCAGCCTCTAATTCTCATTCATTCCAGTAAGGATCAAACCTCAGATTTAAAGCATTTCTGCACAGGCCAGGCACAAGCTAATGGGTCAAGCCCTCAGCTGGCTTGGATTAGCTGTTCTCTGCTGAAAGAGCTGTAAACCCACTCTGCCATATCAGCCAGAGACTGGGACCCATTTTCTCCTTTAAATCCTTATTTCACCTTTGCCAGCTTTCCTATTGTACAAACTTGTGGTACAAAGGTCAGCAAACCAAGGACGCACTGATGTTTCCACCATCTCCAGTGCTGCCCCTCTGTAAGGAGCAGGCTCCAGCCCTCAGCCATCATGGCATGGGTGGGTGGGCAGTCACGGAGCCGGCACAGAGAAATACTTGCCAGGGGGCTGGGACTTCTCTCCCCACATGCAGGAGGCAGTGGATTTCTCATCTGATTCCAGGAAATAAATTTGTTAATTCAGCTAGAGTTGCAATTAATCCAGGTCACTGCTCACACCTTCTCTTCAGCATCCTGCAGTCATTAGAGCTGTAGAAGGAAAGGTCTGTAACAACGCACTGCTGATACAGTTCACAGTCAGGTCACGGTTATTAATGAGCTTTCACCTCGTAAGATAGCAACAGCAGTTTCAGCGCTGTGCTCTGCCACATGCAGGAGCTGGTCCAAGCCCAGGCTGCAGCAAGGACAACAAAGCTGCCTTGTGTCCTTCCTTCCCTGCCCCTTAGGTAGAGGGGAGGTTAGCCATCACAAACTTCTGAAGGTTGGGTGCGTTGCTTTGGGATGTCTGTTAGATGAACAGAGCTCTGTACAGGACAGATACCTTAATATCCCTCACGTACATGCAGAGCTTTGCAGGCGGACTGCAACTGAAGTCTGAGGCAAAGACTGTAGTTGTGAAATATTCATCCAAATGCTGCATCCCTTCATGTGTGACTGAGAATTTTATAGACATATCTTAAGAAAGTAATGGCCCTTTTCCTTTTTTCTTTCCCTCCTCTTCTCCCTTTTAAAGGTGAAAGTAGATGAGAGCCTTTCCTTGGACCATGTAACTCGGGACAGGGTGAAAATGACCCACGGACGCAGGCCACCCACGAGAAGTCACCTGAAGGAGGTAAGTGCATGCCCCTGGGGTGAGCCATCTCCCCAGCTGGGATCACAAGAGCTGCTCCATCCACTTCGGTACAAAGCCCCAGGGAAAACCCCAGGTACAGACAGCCCAGAGAAAGCTGACAAGGGAAACAGCTTCCTCTGGGAAAGACTGCACCAGCACCTAATGAAGCTCCAGGTTCCCATAGAACTGTAGCTGCTGCAACACATTACAATATATTTAGCTTTCCATAACTCATGAGCTGCTTCACCATCTGGTGAGAGCCATTATAGTTTCACTTTAATCAGAAGAGACGAAGCTCCTATATTTATCTTCTAAGAATTGATGATTTTGTAGCCACAGTGGTCTAAAGGTATAAGAACTGCACGGTTTGTGGGGAGAAGCTGTATTTTTTATTAAGCTAATCGAAAAAAGCAGACAAGCTTTCAAGCTTACAAGCCCTTCCTTAGGTCTGAAACAGAATACATTATTCTCCCAGGCAGTTTTATGGACTAGCCTGTCTACTCTTAACTGACTTTCTGGATCTGTGACTTAAAAAAAAAAGAAAGAAAAACCAGCACAAAATAAACCTGCAGTTCATTTCCATGGGAGATGTTCTTACTAATGTGTGATTCCTGTGATTTATGAAAAAGTTTCCACAGACAGATTGATATTTCAGCAGAGCATTAATCTCAGCCAGGGTTTTTAAATCAAACCTCCTTTCTTCAGACTTCCAAGACTCTGACTTATGTGTCTGCATGGCACTCAGATGACCCTCGTGCAGAAAATGAGATGCCCCGAGACTTTTTACTTTGCATGGAAATGGAGGGAGAGTGTCTCTTCTAGAGAAATGCACGGGAATGAATCATAGATTCCCATCCACTCCTCCAGAAAACCGCAGGAGAAAACATGACAAAAGTCACAGCAGCACTGAAGTGTGGATTTTCTGTTGCCTAATATGGGTTCGGTAAGGCAGGAAGCCCTTCCCTAGGCACTAAAAAGATCTCTCTCCCCTGCTCAGCTCACTATGTTCACGAGATACCTCTGAGGTTAATACCTGTAAGACCTCTCACCTTCAGCCAAATTCAGGGGAAACTGGCTTACAAGTTCAGAAGCAGGAATGAGGGGAAAGGGAGTGGATAGAGCCTGCAGAAATATGTGTGTCGTGGCTGCTGGCTGCAGTATCATGAAAGAAATGGGATGAACAATGATTTCCAGTATCAAAGCCGGCCAGGTGAGGACGGGTCAGGGCCAAGCTGCCAGGATGCAGCTTGCCTCTGTCTCTCTGATGGCCTGGAAAGGCAAAGAGAGATTCTTAACTGAACTCTGCGCTGCAGAAGTCTGGCCCTGGCTGCAGCTACACCTTCATGTGGTTTTGGGTTCACACAGGAACTGTCACCCTGTTTCTCCCTCTGGGGCACTGAGCTTGCACACTGCAATGTCTTTACGAAGTCCATCCTTTTTAGGAAAAAAAAACCCTACTAGAGTGGTTTCCACACAGCCTGTGGCTTGAAGGAGGTTTAACCAGCTGAGGCTTGGTCCCAGTAAGACAGGGATGACATCAAGTTAGAGGAAGCAAGCAGAAATATTGCGATAGTATCCATGGCCAAGCAGTCCAAAGATCAGCTTGGTTTATATGTTCAAGTAAAACTATGACAGTCCCAAAAGCAGAAAGGAGGTGTGCTTTGGGTAGGCGTGTTGTAAATGAAGGGGGTAGAGGGATTCAGCTACCACAGGATAAAGAATTAAAATATAGCAGAGCTGACCACTTAGCACCGACAGGAAAACCAAGAATTAAGGTTACTGTGGACTCTTAAAATTAAGAATTAAGGCTTTGAGGCGTTCTTCTGAAGGAAGTAGTAAAATAAGTTCTGTGCTTTTGTCCTAATTCTTGACTGCTTATGGTTACTGGCTTTTGCACAATATTCTCATGCAAGTTGCTGCACTATCAGTCAGAAAATAACAGCAAAATGCCTGTGACATTCACAGAATGTACTGGTCTGGGGGAAAAGCAGGACTGTGCAGGGGGATCAAAGTGCTTCACTATGCATTTAAGATTTGCTGCAATGTACATGACTTCACCCAACTTTCTTCTTTGTTGGGTGAAATGTTTGGGACTGATGATTATCATAGCTCATTAAATTTTAGCACAGCAGATCACATTGGGTTTCATTTACCAGAATAACGGAGGTAGAGCTGTCTACGAATGTTAGAGGGTAGCACAGGGCGATGCTGCATGGAAGAAGCACAAGCTCCATAGATTGCTCTTGAGCTATAGAAAAAACTGCTCTTAAGAGCACCGCTTTTGTTATCAGTCAGGTTCTTCTTGCAGTGTTGACAGTTCTTAAGTATATATGGGGTGGATGTGTGAAGCGGCAAGCCCTTGCTTGCTGTGCTGGTTGTGAGGGTCTTGCACTTAAATGATGGAGCACAGGATTGATGATGGGGTAGATACTGAAAAAGTTCTCTCTTCTATTTCAGGCTGCCAAGTCTACATCAGATGGTATCCTGCGACTAGATCTGGATATAGTGGACAACGGACCGCCAAACTTGGATTCCACCATCAGTGAAAGTGACAATGCACCACCCCAGAAAGAAACTCCAAAGCCACCTATGCCACCCATAAAACCCACTGGCACAAAAGAAGACCAAGATGCAGGGAATAATGTTCCTGACCAGGAACATAAAAAACCTCTGTCTCCTCCGTTGCCTCCAGATAAGAAGCTTAAGGAAGGCATAGCATCAAAGGACAGTGTAAATGCCAGGGAAGAGGACTCTGTAAACCCAGAGGAGAATATGGAAGGATCCCAAGCACCAAGCGAGGAGAACAGAGAGAACCTCATCGAGGTCAGCAACAGGGGCATAGCAAAAGCACCAATTCCTCTTCCGGACAAGCTAAAAGTAGCTTGGGACCAACCAGTCCTTGAGCCTAAAAACACAGAAGACTTGAAATCATCAGGAGATAGCAGCAAAGACAACGTTGCTGAGATTGCTGCTGCAGATGTTACAAAGCCTCTGGTTCCTCCTAAGGTTCTATCAGAAAAAATGCTAGCCACAGTGAACTCCAGCCATGGTGATTTGGAAGCCGGGGGCTGGGAAGACCTGGAGTCTGACAGGTCCAAGCCCCCAGTGAATGGGATTGCAACCAGCGAGGTAGCAGAGTTCACATCCCCAACAGCTGAAGCTGAAGAAGGAAATGGGAGAACCTCTGCCAAGAAGGAACAGCAGACTTCAGCAGAAGAGATACAGACTTCCTTAGCTACAGAAACAGACCACGACAGTGTAAAAGCAACTGTGGAGGAGAAGGAGTGTGCAGAAAGCACTTCAGGTCTCAAACCTCGCAGTTCTTCTCTGGGAGACTTGCTGTCTGATTCCAAAAATACACAGAGAGCACTTCCAAGCCAAGGTTTCCCCAAGGGTTCCCATCAATGCTTAGCTAAAATGGAGGAGAAAGTTGCTAATGAAAGGGAAAAGGCAGAAAAACTTCTGCAGAAGGTTTTGCGTGAAGGGTTGGAACAGGCCCAGGAGGGGAATGGACCCCCAGTGATGGCAGAGACATTGCTCAATGAGGCAGTAGAACAACTTCGGCAAGCTACACAAGTTTTGCAAGAAATTAAAGGTCTCGGAGAACTGAAAAAAGAAGCAACACAGAAACAGAAAGAAAAGCAAAAGGATCTAGTGACTCTTTATAGAAGAAGTGCTCCCTGACATACTCTTCGAAGAGACTTCTTTCTCAAAATCAAAGCTAAACATTTGCCATTTATGATTTGTACCATTGCTAGGCCAGTGTGTAAAAGGTGGTGTTTTGCTGTGCACACACCACGTTTATGGGACAGAAATGAGCTTTCAGTTATAGCATCTTTTTCTCTTCATGTTGTACATACCAGTTCAGTTCTAATCCTCTTAGCACAGCAGAAAGTTACAGGACATTGAACAGTTTCAGAAATGTGAATGCTCTTTAAGGACTATATCCAAAGTCCTTTCCATGAATCAGGCCTTAAAAATTACTAGTAGTCAAACCAAGCCAGATTTTTGAAAGGAGCAGAATGGCTATTCTAGCAAAAGCCTCTGTCTATTTGTATTTACAGAGAAGCAGATACCAAATTACACTGGCACTTATCTGGTTTTCCCAGTTACATCACTTAAGGATAAATGTAGTCAGTGTTTGTTCACTGGCTGGCAAGGTTTCCCAGACCACCTGGCCCAGTGTACATCTGGGAATGTAAAGATAAATGGTTTAATCTTCTCCAAAGATACTCATAAAACCACATCCACGATTAAAAAGTGACCTCGCACAGAGGCAAACAAAAACTGGCCAGTTCGTGGCTACAAGTAGCGTCCTCAGACCTGGAGCAGCTGTATGAAGCACTGAGTCTGGCTCTGCAGAGCTTCAGGTGTGCTAAGCACTGTGTAAGTGAACACAAGTCTCAATGCATCATTGCTAGGCGAGTATTAATTGTTCCTGTTTCGTTAATAGGGAACTGAGGCAAAGAGGTTACACTTGGCCTTCGAAGGAGTGTCTTCTGGCAACGCAACACATTTTTTATTGAGGATCATACCTATCTGGTAACTCTGAATCCCCTCATCATTGTAGGGAACAATTAGCCAGGCATTTGGAGAACTTGTGTCCAGGAGAGCCCCAGGAGCTTCTTAGGAGAGCTGTCATTAGGAAGCTGGGATGTGTGTTCCTTTAGCTGTAGGCTCACTCTCTGTGTTGTCTTGGGATGTTAACTGACAAGAGCATGCATCAGGCAGCAGGTCTGGATGACATCCCTCTTCCTATTTAACATGTCTCTACCTGCTGTGTCCTGGCTAGCCTGAAAGCCACGGTTTGGCACAGACATCAGTAATTGGAGTACATGGAGGGAAAGGCTTTTTGCACGCACAACTTTGGGGCTGGTCCCAGTGGCTTAAGTACATTAAAATAAAAATGCATCGCTACAGAAGGGTCTGAGGAAGGCATTGCAGAAGGCTCCGGCACAATTCCCACAACTTCCCTGCCCACCCACTGAAAGCAACCACAGCTCCCGTGGTCTTTTGTGATTACAGCTGTGATAAAATCATGTCTTTGCACCACTGCTGTATTAGGCCCTCACCTGGGCTGGGTCCCCTCCCCTAATCTCTACAGTTGCTCTTGATGACAATCGTGTGACAGCCTGAAGGGCTTCTCCTTTGCTTGAGCCAGACTCTGGAAGCATGGAAAAGGGTGATCTTCCCAGTCTGGTTTTAAGGAGTGACATGCTACCTAAGATCTCGTCTCTCATTTGCTGGCACTGCCCTCTTAGCTCACCCATTTCTTTTTCTTCTGTTCTTTCTTTTATAATTTCCCAGGTTCCACAAGGCTGCAGCAGGCTGCAAATACCCTCCATAGCAGCAGCTCAGTAAAGTTTCATCTAAGCCTCTTCTGAGGCTGGGCAGTGGGCACTTCAGGTCTAAGCACAGAAATGTTGGTTTTGGGCTTCCAGATATCCTGGTTTTCACCGCCCAGAGCCAGCAAGACAGGCAGCGACTAGAACTGGTGTTTCTGCCTCTTTTGATTAAACCAGCCTTGGTTTTAGTGGTCTGTCCCCCTCTCAAGACAGCCATAGACATTGCATGGGAATTCACTTGTTATTCTCTCACGTGGAAAGTTCTACGCAGTCAAAACACTCAGGGCTCAGGTGCCAAAAAGCTCTGCTTTGAGACAAAAAGTTTCCTACGTCCTAAGCCCACTCCCAGGCACGCAGCCTGGAGCAAACTCTGGATCTGTGTCATTTGCTGCTGTAGATTCAATGTGAACCATGGGTCTTATTCACCTTTCCAGACATACTTAGGACAAGGGCTAATAACACAGACAATAATCAGTGCCTATCTGCTATCTAAATGTATTTTTCTGCATGTGCACTTTTGTTTACCGAACACTGTGTGGTATGAATGTGAGCTGTCAGAACCTGGTGTGCACTGGAAGTCAAGGGACATCAGCTACAGAGAGCAGGGAGGCTTTTGCAAGATGCAGTTCTTTAACGAGAGATGAATTAGATGGGGGAAAAAACAGTTCACACTCACAGGAATATAACCAGGGCAAACTCTGGGTCCAGGTTCACATCCCAAAGCTGAAGCCATTCCTAAACTCCAGGATGGGCAAATCAAAGCCTGGAACTGAAAACCCAGGAAAATGAAAACAGCTTATGGGATAGCTCAGTCCCCTAATTTATATACAAAGGCTTTTGCTCTCACAGGTGTTTTGTTGTGGCAGTATGTTCTGTGGATACTTGTCTGACAAAGCGCTGATGAAAATACCCAGACATCCCTATCTGTTACAGCCAAACCTACAGGATGTGCTTATATTTACTGTATATTTTTATATTATACTGAATATTCTAATGAATAAATGTCTGACATGTTACTGAATACCCATCAGTAGGAATCTTAACAGGTAAAACACCCTGTATCTGTTAAGAAATGGACAAGTTAAATCATTTTACAAGCTACAGCTAATTACTGTATTTGCTGTACTAACAGAACTTACTAGATTTGTATTATGTCTTGTAAATAAGTATAACTTAAGTGGAATCTCCATAGCACCCAGTAACTCTACTGCTGAAAATGCTATGTTAGACACTCTTTGGTTTTAACTATTTTTTCTAATAGTGTTCGTAGATTCATCGTAAAATGTCTAGCCCAGCTGTAAACCTGATTCACCTGGACCTTGCAGGAAAAAAACCATCATGTTCCTTCTGCAGTTTTCCCACTTTTCTTCTCATTCTGGTCATAAGCCAGGCTGTGCCTAGGGCTGGGGAGTGGGTTCTCCTGTAGCTGCCTCCTGGGGTGTTTTTACATCATCCTCTGAAAATGGCAGTGCTGGGCAGAGTCAGAGACAGGATCCTGGTCTGCTCTGACCTTATACATTAAGTCCCATCTTCGGGGTATGCCCTGCTACCATGCACTTTTTTTTTAATCTTCTTTTAAACTTAACATTTAAACTTACATCTAATTTCTGGCTGCACTAAGGCTGGTTTTCTTGTGCCTGAAAACCCTCTGGGCATGAAGCGCTGGGGCTTCAGTCTGTGTTTTGGGCTGTGCCGCCAGGTTACATGTCTGTGACAGGAAGGAAGTGAGTTTGCAAGCAAGCAAATGTGGATGGCTATCTGAAAAGCAACTGCTGCAGCCCGTGGAAAGGCAGCACTTTGTCTCCTGCTTGTAAAGAGCTTTGAGATTTGGCAATAAAACCCCCCTTTTAAATATCAGCTGTTTAAGAGCCATTTGTCCTAAACAGGAGCAAAGATCCACCAGCAGCAGTACATGGAGGCTTTACCCTGGAGAAGGGCATGCTGTACAGGCTGTGGTCAGGCTGGGGTGAGCTAGATGCTGTGCTAACCGCAAGTCTGGAGGAAGGAGAAGCGCTGGGGGCTGCGGCTGGCACAGAGCTGGAGCTGCTGCTGCACACAGTGCAGTTCCTGAGTCATCCCTGCCTGCCAGCTTGGCTGCCTTGGCCAGAAAGCACGGCCGAGGCCAGGATATGCTCCTGCTCCTTCTGGAAAGCAGTGGGAAGCATCCTCATTGCTGGAGACCTCACCAAGTGCAGTCTCCAGCAGTGCTGTCTGGGCAGCCCTTAACAGCTTCATGTGGACTCTCTGGTGTCTACAAAATGTTGAGCTAGCTCAGCAGTCATCCTTGTGGTGGTAAGCAACACCAGAGCCTCATTCCTCTGCCCAGATGCCAGTAAGCTACGGGAAGATTCGTACCATAGTGACTGCTTCCCTTTTGTGAAAACTGGGCAGGAACTGGTCAGTAGGTTCAAAAGTTACAAGGAAGCAGGGAAAAGAGTGCAATATACACGCCATCCTATTGCACAAGTTTGGCTTCATTTGTCTAAAAAAAATGTGCTTAGCAACTCCTCTAACCCCTTGCTGGGAAGGGGGCTGTTCCTCAAAGGAACCTCCAAGACACAGGGTTTATTTCTATAGATACACTGTAAAGAAAGGCACCCTCTTCCTCTCACACTAAGAAAACAGACAACACATCGCATTCTGGCCTTAAATTGTTGTTGGTAAGGCAGGCAAGTGTCTAGCACCACGTAAAACATGATCTAAAAAAATGCAAAAGAAAACATACATAATATTGGCATATGAAACATTTGCCTAATTCCTTTTAATCCAATGGATAGTCATGGGTTACTGGTTCAAAGAGACTATGTTATCATGTGAACTGAAATAAAAAATGCAGGTCTTAGGTTCCGTCCAGTGATTGCACAGGACTCAATAATTTGCAACTGAAAAAGAGCAGAAAGAGCTCTTCCAGTCCTAGGGTGCCAAAAAATTTACTACAGCATTGGCTGCTCTACTCAGATGACTAATTATTCTTGCTATTAAAAAATGTGGGTTTTTATCTAAAATATGAGTCATCAACAGTGAAGCTCTCCAAGACTTGCCCTTTCCAGTTTAAAGAGACAATCTGCAGGCACAGAAGACATCCACCATGTTTAGAGAATGGAGATCCCCGTTTTTTTATGATATGCAAGTTCACATACTTCAGAAAGCCAGTGCTTAATTTATTCCAGGAAACTTAGTCACCATGTTCTTCTAGCACCTTACCTCATGGCTAAGCAACCCACAGTATTCCTGTGACAGCCACCAATGTGATGTTACAAACCATTAACAATTTCATTCTCAGCAGCAGTCCTGCTGCCTGCGATCAATGCAAGGTACTTTAAGCCACGTATTTCCCATCCGCTCCTGGGTATCAGAGACCCAGTCCCCCCAGCTTCACTTCAGAGAGCAGCTGGAGGCGTAGTCCTCGCATCTCCTGCTTTCAGTGTTAGTCCCTTCTGCCTGAGCTAGACCAGCCTAGCAGTTCAGAGGTTGTAAAACACAATATATGAGGACATGGTGAAGGAATCCTACCTTAGTGCATCGTTACTGAAGGTGACGTAAAGCACGTGTATTCACACCTATAGAAAAAAAAAGAAAATGGTGGAATATTGCAAAATGCCGTTTGGACGAAGTTATTACAGGAGGGATGGCTGTCAACAGCTTATCCCATTGACTGGATAAAGGGAAAAAACCAAAGTTGGCTTAACTTGCAGCAAAAAAGGATTAAAGACCTCTATTTAGGAAACTTCCAGGCCCAGGGTGGATGTATTCTAGAATGGGATCTCCACCACTGGGATTTCTTAAGAGCAGTATGCAGGGAAGGTGGGTACATCTCACCCTCTTCTGCATGGAAAGGTGGATGAAACTGTTGCCTGAGGTCCTTCTCAGCCATATGGTTTCTGCAGGACACTGACAGAAGCCTCAACAACCAGACTCAGGGGCTAATAAACACCACAGGCTATTCAGGTCTTTAACCCTGTTTTCCCTCTCACTGAGGCACTGTGAGATGATAAACATGGTGCTCTACATGTCCCCTGCGACCCTGCTCACACCTCCTCAGCTTGGCCTGCCCTCCCCAGCTTTATTCTCTTCTCTTCTCCAGCTTCAGATTTCAGTTCTTGTCTCTCCTCACCTTCCCATCTCATGTCCCTTCTCTGCCAGAACAAGTGATTCCTGGAAAACTCAGCACTATGTTGGTAGAAGCTGTCCATAAGTTTTAGTTGTGCCGCTGCCAAGAAAAACCTCCTTACCTTTTGCCCCCATTGGATTCATAATAAGTCTCTACATCCCCATGGGAGATAAGTTTATGCTTTGGAATGTGATCAGTTTTCAAAGTCAGGAAATTAATTTTAAAATTATTTGCTCAAGCTAAATGAATGAATGGATCAAAATGCTGGGAACCCAAGCTAGAACTACCTCAATTTTTTTGACCAACAACGCTATTGACAGTTCTTTTATAGCATCTTCCAGTACCTTAAGGTGGTTTGTGACCAGGAATGAATTCCGCCTTGTAGTGCAGCCAGGAGGGATAGTGGAGCTTCTCACCATGAAGAATGAAGCAGATACTTTTATTTTTAATTGCTGCAGTAGTGACATTTTGCAGCAAACATTAGATGACCTGAACATTTAGGTAACCAGATGAAGTGCTCCTAAAAACAGCAAACAAACCAAAAAGACAATTTTGAGAATTTGTCCTTTGACAACTTTTTTAACCCTTAGCAGTGATAGGAACAGACCTCCAAATCCTGCCTTCTTTGGGCAATATGACAGTTAAAGAATTATTTCTAGCCCGTAAGTGGATAAGACATACTGTGCAACTACTACAGACAGGTGTTAAATCTACCATATTGTTCATTTAAAATAAGAAATGAGAACTTGAAGTATTCTGGAGATGTTCTGGGGGAAAAGACAAAGCCATCTGGAGCAGAGATGGTAAGAGTGTGTACTGGAGAAGAGGTCAGTGGTAGGAAGAGGGCAAGACATGGGGAGGCAATGCTAAGTACTATCTCCTGTTCATGGATAAGGATGTGACATACAGGCAACACAAACAGATCCAAACTCTCCTTTCCCTCAGAACTACACAGTAGGGTCATATCCAGAAATAAGGATATTTGAAAGCTGGTTACTGGCTTTCCCTTACCCCTTACTGAAACATTTAATTCCCTCTTGGTCTCTAAATAGTTTCAGATGCTTGGTGAAGTTTTTAACTATATTAATATTTTTCCCTCCCACCCAAAAAAACTCAAGTGTTTTTGGAGGAAAATTATTTTTTCTTCTGGAGAAACCTACCTTGCACAGAAAGAAATCCTTCTTAAAGGAGAAATGCTAATCAGTTTTACATTAAAGTTATGTAGCGCGTTACTGCATGCTGGGATATTTATCACTGAAATTGATAAAACACTAGAAAATCTCCAAAAGTCCAATGGATATGCAAGCCAGCATGACTAACTGGGTGAGGATCTGTGCAAACAAAGCTGCAAGTTCCTCTGCTATTTCATTCGCAACAAGAAGGCAATTTTGAAATACTGGCAAAATACCCCGCATTTGTTTATACCACATCACCATGACAGCAAAGCACCGCCCCGTTCTTCACGTATTGTACATCTTTGCAAGAAACAGTGGTGAAGGGGAAATGAAGCTCAAAGCAAAAAACACGGCCAGATGTCATACGGGATATCACACGAGATACAGGCTTGGACCTATGTTCTCCAGTGCCAGTCCCCAGCACGTGGATAACATTCCTGTCCAAGCAACAGAGCCTCTGATCAGCTCTTTCTCTGGAGCAACGCTGAATTTTCAACAGCACGGGTTGAATTTACTGAACAAGGCAAATAAATTCCGTGTGTTTTTGACTGCCAAGAACTAATGAACTTCTGAAAGGTCATCAGTTCCAGCAATAGTTATGTATTCAAATGACAGGATTGCTCTCAGCTTAGTCACACGTCGGCTGGCGAGTCCAAAACCACCCACTTCCAAGGGTGGAATCAGGGCCTCGTGGGAATCGCTGGTGAGAAATTTTCTGGCAAAACATTTTCAGGGCAAAAAAGCAACCCAAAACAGTTAACAGAAGACTACAGATGTGGAAAAGTGTCCCTGTTTAAAAAAAGTAAGAAGAAAGCTTTGAAAAGTTGACATTTCAAAAAGGGACAGTTTTTCTCTGTAGCATGAAAACACAATTTCAACACTTCATTTAATTTACATTTTTTAATTTACCCTAAGTTTCTAAAAGTATGAAATTACATATTTTGATGGAACTCATGTGATTGCTTCCTGTCTGCTTACAGAAGTTTTAATTATTTTTTTCCCCTTGCTCTAGATAGGGGAAGAGAATTCAAACCGTTGGGAATGTTGATAAATGGGAAAGCTCTTCCAGTCTGACCTAGGCAGACAGAACAGGATTCTTGTGCATTTCTTTCAAAATGGGTCACAGATGAATCCAGTCTGGCTCCTCTGCTCCTCCAAGGAGCAGTTTCATTCTCAGGTGATCCAGTCAGGCCGTGGGCTGTGGTGGTCTATTTGTTTTGGCTTAAGACAACAGTAGCTGCACAGGTACAGGGTTGTGTTTTTTAAATAAGTCTGTCATTGCTCAGAGAGAAAATCCATTTTCTCGGACAATCACAGTAAACTTACAGATGTCAAAGGAAGCAGTCCCTAGAACTTCTGGAAGGACTCTGGTCTCATTCCTGTGACGGGCTTGCATTCAAGAGTGTCATGTTCTTCTGGTAAGCAGCTCGTTTGGAATGATGATATTATCAGCGCTAAACACAAGAGATGTAAATTTGGGGGCTTGCAGCCAAAGCCACCATTCCTATAGAATAGAAAGAGCACAGGCTGTTCTCTACAGCTCTGCATGCTCCTGCTCTGCTCATTGCAATAGAATCAGAGGGCAACCTCTGCAGCCGCCCCGTCCTGATTAGACATCGCCCCTGTGGACTATGAGACATGTCAGCAGAACAGAAGGAATTTTTTGGCCTCCACATCAGGGCCCTCGGAGGACCCCTCCTATTCACCACAGCGAGTAACCGCAAGTTGAAAAGCAGCCACTGCCTACCCCAGTTTCCTGGCATTTAGGTAGACACTTGCATCGGCTAATTATCACTAGCCTTGTACTACCCACTGCTCCCAAATATTGCAATGAACTTCTTTAGAGAAGAACACAGTATCTGCATGCAATGCCACTAATACCATGGAAATAGCGTCTGGGTTTGAAGATGTAATGTCCACAGATGGGTTCGGCACAAAGGCACTGATGACAGGAGCCAGCTCTTTGGGTTTTGACCCCAATTTCTAGATTCAGCAAACAACAGAGGCCAACAGAGTTTAATTATTATTTGTTTTCAGAGTGGCTAGGCTCTTGACTGAGTTACTGTGGCTGTAACTGAGCTGTGTTACAAGCCATCTCCAGCAAGAAGGCACTGGAGCAGGAGGTAATTGAGGGTTGGCTCCCGGAGGGAATTTTCCCTTAAAAGGATAACTACATTGTCATGATGAAACCAGCTTGCTTCCACTGCCCGCAGAGCTTTTTGCAAACACGGCTGCCAGAGCTGGGGGTTGTGGTGAGTATTAGCAGCAGACAGCTAGAAGCAGCAGGGCAGTGTCTGCTCCTTAAATGCTACAGGAACTCCGGCCTTTCTCAGCGATGCTCTCCCATGAAGGGCAGCAGGACATGCATGCAGCCCCAGAAGGTCACTTCAGTGCCATGTAACGAGAGGCCAGCTCCTACCATCTGCTCAAGGTAAAATGAAACCTAAGTGAGGGATTGCAACCAAAGAAACCAGCTGCACAAGAAGCACTTGCACTCAAAAATCATCAACATTTTCAGAGAGGGGCAGGCAGGATGCCAGCTCAAAGCATACCAAGGCCATGCAGGAAATTTTCCAATTAAATATTTTTCCACCAGAAAATAACCAAAGCCCCAGCTTTTCATTTGCAAGTCCATGGAACAATTCTGATCAAAGCTCTTTAGGTGGGATCAAGGAGAACAATGAGAGAGCAGAACTGTAGGGTGGCCTCTCACCCAGCAGCAGGCTGCTGAGAAGGGAGAGCCAGGCTTCAGGCCAAGCCTCCTCTGGAAGACTTAGCCCAGTGACTTGGACCTCAGCTTCTCATAACCCAGAGGAAACCGCCTTAACTCAACCCCTGCTCCAGGTCCAAGATACCTCCTTGTCCTCTGGACAGCCCACCCACTTGGAGCTTTTCACGGTGCTCTCCTGTGCCGTGCAGGAAGGGCTGCACTGTGGTTTTTACATGGAATGAGGCTGAAATGGGAAAGGCTGGGTTTGGCCCAGCTGTAGTGGCAGGCACCAGTTCCCACCTCACAGCTAAAGCCTCTCTATGCAGATCTTGGGTGAGGTTTTCAAATCTGACTCACGCTTGTGCAGTCTCAAACACAGAGTAACCCACCCATCATGCTGCAAGAGAAGGAACCAGGACCCAGTGTTTACTGGATGAGCAGTCAAAATACGCATGAGTGAGGCACAGCCAGCTCTCAAGTGAGCAGAGACTCCTGAGCTGGCAGGGCAACAAAGGCTTACACAAAGTAAAACACCATCCCTTCCTCTAAGGACTGACAGCCTACAGAACCCCAAGCAGCTACAGTCCTTGTATCACAGTGGGGAGTCAAGGCATGGGACAGAAGTCCAGATTGCTGGTAAGTCAGATTTCTGGTCACCAACAAGCCATCGTCACTGGAAGCAGGATTTCCTAGCGCTGTGCACCTTTAAGAGACAGACCACCAGCAACTCCCTCCAGACCACAGAGGTCAGCTCAGGAGCTGCAGTAACTCTGCAGCTGTCCCCAGCCCTGCCTGATGGTCACTCCACCTGGTTCCAGCCCATTGCTACCCCTGTGAAGCGTCTGCTTGAAATAGTCCCATTTTGGGAATTCCACAAGCAGTATGGAAATTCAGAACATTTCCTCTTAGCTTTAGGAGTAGAAAACTTTATTTTCCCATCAGTCTTTCTCTGTACAGAGAAGTATTAAAAGCTTCAGCAGAATAAGTGTGTTACTGTCTATAAACAGAAACTCATTCAGAGGTTAACAGCAGAAAGCTGGAGAATTACAGGTGTCTACAGGCACAGACTGGTTGCCATTTGGTTTTCCCTTTCCATGAGTAACAGCATGAAAGTGAGTCAGGCTCCACAGCTGAGTCACAGCAAGAGAATATAAACTTCCTCTTCAGACCAGGAGAACCTTGGCAGGTGGAGGAAGAGCTCTGTGGATTCTTCTGCCCTAGATAAACACAATATGGTGAGTCCATGGAATTATGCTCCAGAGCCTGGGATCTGCAAGCCTGTCCCAATGATCCTGTGGTGGAAACATGATAAATGTATGACGAGATCTACCTTCTGTTCCCTGTGCTCTGTATAGATTCTCTCTCTTTACAGATAACCCCATCTTTCTGAAAGAGAAAGCTAGAGTTTGTGCTTTTTAAACGCTGCTGAGACCAGCTACCACTTGAATCAACTTGTTCTATATTTGCTCTCAGACCGTGTGCATCACCCCATCACAGCATCATCTGCTAGATGCTCAAGCAATGTGATTACACATCTGTCCAGGGTTGTTTGTTCCCTTGTCCCTCCTTCTACAAGTACATTGCACTGAAGCCAGAAGCAGGACAAGCAAAACACTTGCTGCATTCACACATGCTCTCTCCAGAAACAGAGCAGAGCTGAAGCCCAGCTGTGCTCCCCCACCTCCTCTCCACTGATGTCATTATTTTCCATGTTGCTTGTTGTGTCCAGAAATGAGGAAGGCCCTGGAACGCAGCAGCCTGTGTAGGAGCTGTTCCTGCACTGATCACCGGCAACTTTAGCAGCAGATTTTAAAGGGAAGCCTGGTGGGCCGCAATAAAAGAAAAGTCATCAGGCTGCGATTTGACATCAGCAGAGCTCCTTGTACAGCACATGACTCCGGCTGCTGTCCCAGCCCCCTCCCCCATCTCCCAATTCCGAGACCACGAAATTACTCATTAGGCTTGGAACAAAACTCTTTCGGTGCACTTGCATGTGGCTGGAGGCAGAGACAGATGTTTCAGGCTCTGGAAGAAAATTACTGAGAGAGAGAGATGAAATGCTTCCAAAGCTGCACTGCTGTCTCCTAACAGTAAGCTTTCCTGCTCCTGTTGCGCTCCGTGGTTTACCACGGGATCAGAGAAGAAGGGAGCAATGGCATCACAGTTTAGTGACCCTTTGCTTCCACTTTGCTTTTATTAAATGCTCAGAAACAAGATTTTTTTGTTATGCTTCAAATTTTGCATGAAGTCCTACAGCATGGCATAAGTGCAGCTCAGGGCTGTGCTTCTGGCAATGGGTTTCAGCACTGCAGGTTTATGGTTATAAGATCCTACATTTCAGCTACACTTTAGTCCTGAAAAAAGCAGGGAAGAGATTGCCTTTAGGAGTCAGAGAGTCCTCAGAGGCCCAGGAACCAGAGGATCCTCCCTCTTTTTACACATGCAGGAAAGTGAGAATAAAAACATTGCCTGCAGGCATGTCAGCAAGGGGATTAGGCTTAGTGTACGATTATTACTTGGTTTATAGGATGCAGCAGTTCCCACTTCCCGCAAACAAACACTTGCTCAGCTACTCATCACATTCAAACCAGGAAGGCTCAGGAACCCAGCTCCATCACAGTATTTCTTTTCTCATATTCAAGACCCTTTAGACCCTTCCCTGCTACACTTGCTTTTGTTCACATAAAAGGTGTTTTAAGAGCATACTAGTCTTATGTTCCTGATTTTGAAAGACTGGCCTCCAGTCTTCCAGTAAGGCATACAGTTCAAAGCAAGGCCAGAATGACCACTGTAACCTGATCATCACTGTGAGACAGAGGTTGTCGTGCCAGTAACCTCCCTGCTACTGGTAAAAGCTGGGACTCAGGCATTAAGAGACTTTGAACACAATGGGCTCCTCTAAACCTCCTTCAGCAAAGCATCAGAGAAATAACAAATATCCCCCCCCCCCCCCCCCAGTATTTTTTAAGATATCATTCAGGTACAAATGATACTGGGCAGTTATTTTTTTGCTTCTCAAGTAGTCCGGCAGGATAGATGTAAGCCCAGTTCTCCACAGCTGGAAGGAGAACATACTCCATTTGAAGATGTAGCAAACTCGTGTCAGTAAGCTCAATGCTTCTGGTCAGGCATCCATAGGAGTGACCTCATCATCAGGAACAAACTTGGCCACAGCGCTAATTGCAGGTAAGCTTCACTTTCCAAGCTACATAGAAGCTTAAGCTCATTCATCTTTTCAAGGGATTTAAAGGCCTATCAGCTTTGGGAAGTAAGAGTGACAGGAAAGGGAAGTCCAAAATCACCAGTTGAAACTTCCAGTTGCTGTTAACATGGACTGAATCATATTTGTCAACCTCATGCAGCAGCATCTTGCCAGGCAAGACTCACTCACCAACCCTCTCTGACATTTCGTGGCTTCCTTGAGACATTTCCTTACAAACAAAGAAAACCTTCAATTTCTCTAAAGTGTCATTTTCTCCCAATCCCATAATACTGGATCATCCCTAAGCCTAAAACAGAGAACATGACTTTGTGATACAGGCTGCTTCCTGAGCTAGGAACAACAGCTCTGCCAAAATACCTCATTCTGTGTTGTCTTACAACACTGCACAGGATGAGCAGAGTCTGGGAAGACAGGAAAAATGGAATTACAAGCTCGTGAAATGGACACTGACAAAAACCTGAAGTATCAAGCTCACTCAGATGCGTCTGTGTTTAATGCAGTCATCAGACAGTCTCTGTTTAACTAAATATTTGACTTCAGAATTGGGCCTGAATTATTATTGGCAAAGCTTCCAAGCTCCACAGGTCCCTCTAACAAGCTGTTCCTCTGTGGAAGCCTTGCAAGGAGATGAATATAGCCTTTGAGGAAAGTGCTGGATCCCTTCTCAGGATTCCAGAGTGGGTTTGTGGAGTCCTGTTAGGTGTCCAGGGTTTTTGAAAGCTTCATATGTTGACTGTTAGAAGCTACAGGACTGATGTTTGTGTGCGCTTCTGGGATGTTCCCACAGGAGTTTTGGCTCCACAGCATGTCACAGCAACAGAGATATCAAAGAAAGCACCAAAAATAACCTAGTCTACAGGACAACTAAAAGCGTAGCCCAGACAAAAAATAAATAAGATGGAGCCACACATGAAGCCATATAGCCAGAGTTGTAATGTGTATTCCATTCTAATGGGACATATCTGAAAGTGCAGTTTGCAAATCAGGACACAGAACTGGTGTGGTTAGTCCCTTTCGTACCCACAGCATGGACATAAAGCAGCACAAACATACAGTTCCTCATGGCATCAATGGAAGCCGTGTACCACAGTGCCCAAAGGATCTGGTTTACATGCTGCCACACAGATCTCATGGTTGCTACTCAGCACATTGTGCTGTTTGACACCCAGTCATGTAAAAACAGTCCATCAGCACTGAAAGAGGGACGTGGTCATCCCCTCTCCCATGCAATATTCAATTTCCTGACTGTGGCAGCATATGCCAGAAAAGACAATCCTCCAGGGCTGGAGGCTGTTTCCGGAGCCAGGCTCCCCCACTGTGGGCAGCTCCAGGGAAGCAGAGGTTTGGCTTCCTGGACTACAGGCAGCTGCAGGCAGGAGGAGTCTCCTTCCAGTTTTGCTTCAAGGGAAGATTATGAATTGAAGTCCAATTTTCTAAACCTTTAGGTAAGCAACTGTTTCTGCATAAACACATACTGGTTTGTGGGCTGTTTTACATGGCTAGCTGCAAATCTGACTGACTTTAAAATCACAGTGTACACAACTAAACCAGAAAGCAGAGACACCTTTTAAAATGGCATGGATTTGAGCAGCTTGACTCATGATTTTTGAATGGAGATTGAAAATAACGATTATCCTAAACTAACACATAAAAATTGTGCATGCAAGGTAAGAGCACAAAATACTGCGTCAGAGAGCCTTCACTCCTAAGCGAGAAAGAGCATGTAGCTGGCTTAGATAAAATTATCATTCAAGTGAAATAAAGTCAAAGACTTTTAACACCTTTCTAAAGATGGAGTCAATATCTGGAATATATTGCAAAAAAAGCTCAAATTACCACCTCCCTCTGTCATTCATTATGCTACAACATTAGTGGAAAAATCCAAAAGCACTTTTAGGTCTGTTAGCTAACAAATAGATCGCTAGGCAAGTGTTCAGTGTCGTTAATAAATCCTTGCAGCATTCTGTACTTAGTATCAGCAGAAAGTCCTCATCCCTTCCAACCCTGAACACATACTTATTTAGTAAGGACAGCAGGAATTGCCTACATTGCTTTTTTGCTGCCTGCTGGAAACACCCAAGCCTACAAAGAGATGCAAACTTTCAGTGCATCTGTGCTACTTCTCTTCTGAGGTCAGCATTAAGCAGCATAAGAGCCATAGGTGATCAGTCCTGGCTGATTCAAGCTCTGGAAGAAGTGCAGACAATGACATTAACAGTGGCAGGTTAAATCCAGCCAGCTTTCCATCCAAGGATCTCTTGCAGCATAACAAAAGACTAGCAAGAGCCAGAGGTCCCACCCAAGGCTGGGATGCATGGTACACCGGTACAAGCAGGGATTATTCTCTGCCCTATTAAGGGCTGTTTCCCCAACCCCCAGGCACTAGGCTGAACCCTTCTCAGTCATTCCTGCTGGCAACGTTCCAATTTGTCTAAAGACACTTAAATATTCATCAAGAGAGAGCAAGACTCTGTCTCATCGGGTGCACAGACTGCTCTCCAGGGAGATGGGACACCTGCCTTCTCCACTCCCTGCTCCATCAGATCATTAATTATTTAAAATAACAGCAAAGAGCAAGAAAAACTCTCCGCATCAGACATGCTCACAGCCTGCTGTTTATGGTACTCTCTGGGGTCTTGAGGAGACCAGGGCTTGCATCTCCCCTCCGGCAGAACGGAGGATCAAACCTACCTTTCCCCCTTCCTTGGGGAGGATGCTGTACCCGCTGAGCTATTACACAAAAGGTCTCCCTCTTTATCCAGACAGACCTTATGTTTGCTTTTCCTACCAAGGACGCTGTCTATTTTTAATTAAATTTGAATAAAAGGAAAACAAAACACAAATCCAAAGCTCTGAGACCAGCAGCTAGCCACAGATCCCCACCCCACCCCCAATCTGCGTTCGCTGAAGGGCTTAAGGCCTATTTCCCAGCCAGGCACGCCAAGCCCCACTTGCGGGCCCAGAGCAGGTCAGCTGCATCAGCGCCACGCTTGGCTACCCGAGGCCCTCGGTGGTGGGCTTCAATAAGATGGAAACCACCAGCTCAGCCCTGCTGTTCCCTGCCCTGAAGACAGCTCTGTGCTCACAGAAGGCTGTTTCTAAAGGAGACCCTCAGCTCCTTCAGGTCTCTGCATCCCTGCATCCCCCCGGCACGCTGCCAGCCTCCCCGCATCTCCCACCACAGGCACACACCCCGCGCTGTCTCGCCGGAGCAGCACAGACCCGCACAAGGGTCCCAGGACAGGGGTGACCCCCAAAACTGGCCTGAGCCCAGAGAACAGGCCCGTCTGCACCCTGGAGTTCATTGCTCGCCGCAGCACAGCGCGGCAGGGGAACGGCACTGGCACCCTCAAGTGGTCACCGGGATCGGTGTGCGCTCGCTGCCAAGCCCCGGCACGGCGCGGCTGGGGGCTGCGGGAGGCTCCTCCGCGGAGTCCTGCTCAGGAGGGGAGACAGCCCGTGACAAGGACCAAGTCTGTAGGCCAGCATGGAACAGGGAGGGAATACAGACCTGATGTCACCTCTCCTGTCCTGAGACCAGCAGCAAAGAAACCTCCCTCTCTGCAGTCTGGTCCCCTTTGCTGTCTTGGCTGCTGGGAAGCTGTACTCTGGAGGAACCAACGTCCTGCCTGCCATGAGTTAAGCTCATGCCTCCCAACGCTGCCCATCCTGGGTTTGCAGAACAGGTTATTCCCTTCTCCTCGCGGCGCCTTCCTATGCGTTTGAAGGCCAACAAACAGCACCGAGTCCATCAACCCAAGGTGTCACTCAGTTATCACCCCGTATCCATGGCAAGACTGAGTGCAAGCAAACACGGCAAAGGCAAGAAAATGCAAGGAGCAAGGAACACTCATGTGTCACACTAACCCTGACAAATTAAGATACGGGGGGAACATTGTGGCAGCCAGACCCATGGCAGCAACCTTGCATGGGCTGAACTGAAATGGCTGAAGGGGTGGCCCCTGTGTAGCTGCAGGAAAGGTTTGCTGCCAGGAGATCCACGACCTGGTCCTTCATCAAAAGGCAGCAGCATCTCTCTGGCCTGGAGATGGACAACACTGACAGGACCAAGCACCCAGTTTTGTAGTTGTTTAGGTCGTTTTGGACCCTTTTTTTCTGCCTACCTCAGACCTCACCAAAACTGATCTGATTCTCTCAACCTCAGCTCAGCCCACTGCCTGATTCCTTTCTCCTCATACTTCAAAATGGAAACGAAAAGACAAAACCAAAGCCAGATTCTGGGACAGAAGAATTAACTAAAACTCTGAGTGATGAGCGCTCTTAGCCCCCTCCCGCACCTGCTGCTGCACCCCGGCAGTGTGGCGCATGTGAGCACCTCATCCCCTGGGAACACCAAAACCCAGCTTTCAGGGAAAAAAACCACCATCCCACCCCCTATTTCCCACGGAGCAGCAACCCCTCTCCTCCCAAATCGGTCTGGGAACGGAATTAAACCACTCACAGCCCCGGAGTACGAGCACTTGGCCCAGCCGCGCTGTGGTAAAGGGGGGCACCGGCCCAGGTAACAGCCGTGCGATCCCCTGACTGAAATGGCGCCAGCTGGATGTTCGCCCCTCAAGTCACCCCAAAACGGCCGGAAAGCACCGTGGTCGTCGGAAAGAGCATTTATTTTATTTTATTTTCCTTTAAATGACAGTTCGAGAGGCGCTCTACGGCGCAGCAGCCAGCCAGCCCGCCCGTGAAGCGGCGGGGCCGCGCCCGTCAGCCCGCCCTGAGGCGGCGGCGGGCGGCAGCATGGAGGCCGGCCTGGCGCCGGAGGACGACAGCCGTGAGTGGGGGCGAGGGGGGCTGCCCGGCGGGGCGGGAGGCGCTGCGCGCTCGGGGGGGGGCTGTGTGGCGGCAGGGGGCGCCGGCCTCCCCGGGCCCGTGCTGGCGGGGGGCTGTGCGGCAGGGCCGCGGTGCTTTTAGGAATAACACAACCTATAAAAATCCATTCAGAAACAACGCAGCTGCGTAACCTACGCGGGAATCGCCACTGCTTTTGCCCAAAGCATCCTGCATGCCTAAGGTGCTGCATGTAACCCCGGTACCCCCCACCCCCGCGCCGTTCTGCCCCCCTCACGGAGCGGTCCCCGGCCGCCCTGGGCTGGCTTGGTGTCCTGCAGCCTCAGGTAGCGCCCAGCGGACATGCCAGCGCCTTCCTTTGCGGTCCTTTCATCTCCTTCGCTGCTTTTTTTTTTTTTAAAAACCTCTTGCATAATAAACTGCCTGTGAGCTGGTGCGTTGAACTGAGGGTAAATCATTTAAATTGTGCTCCACGCTGTTTGGGATAACTGAATGCATATTCAGTACCATCAGGTTTGAAATACCCCAGAACCTGAGCCTGAAAGAGAAAGAAAACTGCTAAATATCTATGGGAATGCAGCTGTTGGAAGGGTGCGTGCTATGATGGGGGGTGCATGTACATTTACATTACATTACTTCGCCTGTGTGGACAATAAATAGGAAACTCAGGCTGTCAAATTGTTTCCTATGTGTTGCTGAAAAGAAATAAATGGAGACTTCTGCAGCCTTAGCGATGCCAGGTTGATTGTTGCACCTTCACAGGTAGAGGAAAGAGTAAATAAGTCAAGGGGCAGTTTGACATCTGTTGGCAATGATGCTTTGTGCCATCGTAAAATGTAAGAACACATTGCTGTCACCTGGAGAGCAGGTGCAGCAACATTTGCTTAACTGAAACAGAGGATTTACTCCACTGAACGGAGATAAGCCATCAGTGTTGTTAATTAACTATTAATTAATTAACATAAACTCTACAGGTTTTCCCAAGTTCTCCAGATATTTCCCCTCAAATGAAGGGTCCTTGTGGTGTAAAAATGCAGCCCTGTTAACACACCTGACCAGATGAGAACAGGATCTCAATATACAGTATAGAAAATCCTGTTCCTGCAGAAATCAGTGTCCAAATCCTACTGCCTTAATTGTAGCAGTAGGTCCGACACTCTTGAATTCCCTTGTCTGGTATTAAGGTTTGTGTTATTCGTGTTTTTCTTGAGCTAAAATTTTTTGTTTGAAGGTAAGAGGACCAGAAACTGGAGGATGAGGTTATACCTCTGCTGCCTGAAGAGCCCACAGTAGTGGTGCCTTTCTTCTGTGCCCTCCAGAGACAAATGTGGTAGTGCTATTTAGACAGCAAGTCTCCTGTTTATCTCCTCAGTGTGGTGGAATGGGAACAATAATATGTTTTGATGCCTCTTGTGTGGCATGTGGTTAGTGTCTAGCCAATATGTTGAGACAAACTGAAGGTGCGTTGAGCCCCTGCTACCCTCAAACTGCAGCCTGAGATCTGCAGAAATGTGAAAGAGAGCAGAACCTCTGAGCCAGCTCTCCAGTGGGATGTAACAGGGTGAGGGTCTGACACAAGCACTTCTCAAAAGAATTCCCCCAAAAGCATTAGGACAGAGACTGAGTCCAACAAAGACTGACACCAGGCTTGCCAAAAGCCTCCAGAGCCTCCCTGTCAGGATGCAGCAGGCCCAGAGTCACAGCCTTGCTCTCATTTCTTGGCAGGAAGGTTTGTTTGATCAAGGAGAAGATTGCTGGGGCAAGGCCCAACATGGAGAGTAAACACTCTTAAATTATGCCTAACTGTGCAGGACAAATACTGCTGGTCGTGGTAAATTATGTGCAGAACTGCAACGGTCTATTAAGAGATGCAACACTAATCACAGGCCAGGCTAGCAGTTTTGTGCTGCTTGACTGATTCATGTTACCTGGAGGGGGACAGCAGGACCATGTGTAAAGGCCTCCTTGTAGAGCAGTGGGATGTAAGTGGAGGGGTGGAGAAAAGAGTCAGTGTCTTCTGCCTGAGACCTCACACCAGCTCTGTCCCTCAGAGGATGCCCAGTGAACATGGACCTAATGGATCAAAAGGTTTTGCAGCTGGAACAAGGCCATGCAGAGGACACTGAGTTAGAAGAAAAGCTGGTAGGACTGGAAGAGCACTGGTGTCACACCGGGTGCTCAGGGAAGGGGAGATAATGGGAGAGGAGAAACCCAGCAAACATGCCAATGTTTGTTCGGCTGGAATTCTTGCTGAAAGAATCTTTCTGCAGTCATCCTTCCTTGAAGCCACTGGGGCCGGTGAGATGCAGGGGAGATTTGTTCAGGCATGCTGCTCCATGCTCCTTGCCAGCACTGTTAATGCCTGCTCTTGTGTCTCTGTTGCAGTGCTTCATTCAGAGAAGGAGTTCCATGATGCGGCAAAGCGTAATGACACAGCCAGGATGGAGAAGCTCATCAGGAGAGGGGTCGACATCAAAGCAAAAAACAATGTAAGTCCTGGGGTTTTCTACTTCCAAGCTGCAGGAAGTGCTGAGGGCATGTTTCAGAACTGCAGCTCCTTAATGCTACTCTTCTCGTTAGCTGCTCAATTGGTCAAAGCTTTAAAATACACTGCCCAGTGCTAAATAGGGCCTGTGGCAACTGAAGAGTTTCACAATACACTGAAACCCACGGCGCTGTCATCCTGGTCAGACTGGAAAGTCGCAAGTGCTGAGAGAGGGTGGTAATTTATGCCTCCCCTTGCAACCTGCGTGTCAGATACAGCTCCAATGAAAGGCTTTGATTTTGCTATCTCTTTATGCCAAGGCTGTGGGTGTAACTTAGTTCCTGGTGCAGGTTCTCTCCCCCTTGTTGACCAGTAGGTTCCTGAAAATAGGGGATTGCACCCATCCCTGCTGTTTCAATCTGTCCATTAATGGTCAGCGATGTTTTTAAATCCTGTGCTGTTGCTATAGTCCAGAACTGCAGTTTCTGAGTAGAAGGTGACTAGCACCCGTCTACCTGAGAAGACAGCAAAGAGACAGATGGCTGTGTCCGAAGAAAACCCTGTACAGTGTGAGAAATTCTGGCTCCATGGATGGCAAAGGAGATTTTGGCCTTCATGAAGACTGGGAGATACACATGCGCTCTGCATACATCAGCCTTCCCTCTCTCCTTCCTCCCCTTCCAGACAGACCGGACTGCCCTGCACTGGGCCGCAGGAGCAGGCCACGTGGATGCTGTGCGACTGCTCCTGGATCACGATTTCCCAGTGGATGACGAAGACAGTGTACAAAGGCGACTCTCCCTTGCATGTCCTGCAAATGTGTTGGGGGAGCGCTGGGGGCTGGGTGCTGGGCCAGCAGTTACAGACTTCACCTTAGCCCTGGGTGGGTGGCACAAGGCATTGCAGTGCTTGAGAAGCTGTGGCCTCCCTGCTGAGGCAGGTGCAGTGCCTTTCTGGAGCAAACCTTGTTTTCAGAGGTGTCAGTGCTCTGTCTTTTGGCCTTTTCCTTGCATGCACAGTGACCAGGAGGTAGGCTGGTAGAATCTGTGAGGTTTCCTGTATAGCACGGGGGTGTTTGGCTGCTTCTGGTCCTGTTATTGGGGCTTGTGAGAAGACAGGGACAGCCAGCAAGTTCTCTTTCCCCCATAACAACCAGGCTAATACACACCATTGACTAGGAAGTGGCAGTCAAGAGGCAGGTCTCTGCTCAGCTGCTGCAACCATCTGTGGCAGGAATAATAGTAATTGGAGAAAGGGGCTAAAAAAAACCCAGAAAGAAACAAAAATGTTTGGGAAACTTCATGAAGCTAAAGGAACAGCTTGCCTCCAGGGTGGGTGGGGATGGTGGTGGCTGCAGTTTAGCTGTAAGTATCTCTCTTCTTTTCCACCCAGTTTGGAATGAATGCACTTCTCTTGTCTGCCTGGTTCGGTCACCTCCATGTCCTGCAGATCCTCGTCAGTGCTGGGGCCAAGATTAACTGTGTCAATAGGGTGAGGCAGTCTCTCTGTTTGGGTCTGTCACGTGCCTCTAGCCAGTGATGGTGTGGGGAGAGAGAGAGGCTTACCTGTGAACTAAGATTTGCACTTCTGCCTTATTCCTACACATGTAATAATTGTAGCTATAGAGATGTACACAGCTTTCTTAGCTCATATTTGTGCAGTGTTGTTGTGGCAGGTGTTACAGAAATGGGTTTAGTGAATCAGCAGTTCATGTATTTTAAAATAGACCTTGGTTGGGAAAAGGAACATTAATACTTCAGTCATAACGTGCTGTGTGCAGCACAGGCTAGTTTAGCCCTAGAGGCACAGGAAGGCATGGAATGGTACTTTGCTAACAGGTTCACATTGTTAAAAGAGACTGTCCCGTGATCTTGGACTTGTTAAATGAGCAGTCCTTTATCTCCTCTCCAGAATGGCAGGAACATGCTCCACTGTGCGGCTCAGAGGGGACACATCCAGGTGATGGAGTTCATCATGGAGGACCTGGAGGACATGTGTGTGGATAAGACAGACAAGGTAGGAAGGCTCTTCACTGCTTTGTTTCGTCAGGTCTGACCTTCCTCTGCCAAGCTTAGCAGGAATGTTGCCCTTTGTCTTGGGAAGAGACTCAGAATCAGATGCTACTCCCGGAAGCCCTCCTGAAGAGTGGGGCTTAGGGTCAATGGGGGTTCTGGCTCTAGTAAAGCTTTGGCAGCCAGGGCTTCACAATGCAGCCTTTTATAGAATAAATTCAGGAATTTCAGTGTCCTCCTCTCTTGCAGCTGATGCTTCAGAGGATATTGTGGATAAGTAATAACCAAAGCTAACCCTCTCCCAGCATGTTCCAGCATTGGCTGATCTGTTCCTGAAGACAGCATAAGAACACACAGGAGCTAGCGCACATTCTTTTTGACTCCATGGCCTTTATGGTTCCAAGAGTGGTCCCCACTCTGATGCTTGGGAGTTAAATAAAGTAACAAGAGATCTGCCTTTCCCCCAAGGGAGTTCTGACTCACTCAATAACTGGGATCTCAGATAGTAATTCCATTTTTTTATCCGTAGTTGCTTTTAGTAAACTACTTATTATCCCCTATTTATATGAAATAAATACTGAAAAGATCTCTTTTCCAGTGTTTGGTGAGACCAAAGTGCCTGGAGCTGTTAGCCCCAGTGGGTAGTTCTCTTGACCTTGTTTTGTTAGGGTCATCCCAAATGTAAAGCAGTATAAAGGTTAACAACAGAATGAAAGGTAACTATTTTTGAAGTGCAGCACTTTCCCCCCCTGTGGACTGGGTTATTGCCCAAGGCATTATTGTACTGCTTGCAGAAGGTGATCTAATCTTGTGTTTTCTGAGCTTTTCTTGGACTATAATTCTTTTTTTTTCTTGCAAAGATGGACAGGACAGCGTTTCACCTGGCTGCAGAGTATGGGCGGCTGGAGGTGGTAGAGTTCCTGATTCGACTGGGTTGTTCTCACAGTGCCAAAGACAAGGTACAGGCATAAAACCACATGCAAGGGAGGTGAAGTCCAAGAATTAGGGGATGTGAAAGTCAGGGAACAGGATACCAGAAGAGGCTCATGCACGCAAGTTCTCAGCAGTTGTGACTATGGCTGTGGTATGTCAGGGCTTTTCTTCCCTATCCAATTGCAAGCCATTTGCACCTCACTCCATGTTGGATTTCTCTCCAGGACTTGTCAGACAGCATACACAGCAAGCCTAGCGGACCATGCTCCAGTTTAAGGTAGCTGGGTTTCTTCCCTCCCTGCTGCAGCTATTAGAAAACTGTTTCAGACTCTTGTTACTGGTTACAACCCCCCTTTTCAGCCACCCTGGATATACTCTGTGCAAGATTGTGGTGTATGAACACTCAGTCTTGTGGTACATACATGTATGAAGTGTTGTTTACCTTCAGGAAGAAAACACAGCATTGCATTTAGCTGCTAAAAATGGACACCTCTCTGTACTGCAGAAGATTGTAGACATTGGAGTGGACCTTGATGGGAAGAACTTAGTAAGTACACTTAAATGAAATAAAAACTGTGTCAGTTTCGCCCTTTCCCTCCCTAGAAATAATCTCCTGCCACAGTCATCAGGCTGAACAGTCAGTATTGACAGGAGAGGTCTAGAAGATAGCTGATTTTATCTGAAGTGTACGTGTGTAACTGCAGGTCACACTTGCAGAGTATCAGTGAAAGGCAGCACGCTTCTTGGACTGATATCGCATTCTAAAATACTGCCTTTTCTTCCTGCTCTATCTGCTGACCTACCGTATCACTCCATTTAATCTCCCTTTTTCTCCCTGACCCTTGTAAATTCAAGTGCCTAAATGGTTATTGAGTGTGTTTTAAACTAAACTTCACTATGCTTTATAGTATTGACTTAGTCACTGAACATATGGACCTTCTGTTTGAGATCTCTCTTTGCCAGACCTGCTTTGGAAAATTACGTGGCTGGTACACAGTTAATGATTTAGATAGCAAATATTGGTTTAGGAGCGCTGTTATTTATTTCAGGGCACACTCCCAATTAAGTTTATCAGCAATTTTTTTTTAGTCTTATTTAGTTACTGTCTTTGAAAAGTGTATTTGATTGTGATTAGGATCTGAAAGAAAGGGGAAACCACCTTCTCTGGTAACTGGTAGCATTTGTCTTCCCTTTTGTGCAAAGAGCAATAATAAAACCAGATTAAATCACTTCGGGATTCTGCTTGTTTCTGTTTTCTTGTAAAGAAATGAGCTGTAGCTCTTAGAAAGGAGAACCAGTGGTTGAGGGCCACGGGTTTCCAGTTCTGCCTATGGCTGTCTCTGGGCTACTCCAGGAAAACAGTTTGTCTTCATTGTCCACGTGAAATTCTTTTCTGTTTGCTAATGGGCTGAAGGGGAGGAAAGATGGTAGACGCGGTGTCTGTCTTGTGGCCCACAGGCCAGCTGTTTCCAGTGGCATAAGGACAGAGCAGTACTCTAATGTTGGTGGCAGGTAATAGTGTCCTTTATTTTCCTAACAATCGATTGGAGATCCCTGGCCCTCAGAATTGGTATTTTAACATGTCGTGGATTCAGAAGATGGGGTAGAGGCTTGCTCATTCTGCTCCTCTTCTTGGCCTCGTCTACAGAAATGCTGCTTGTCTCCTTTTTTGTTTTGTCCAGGAAGGACTTACAGCTCTGCACCTGGCTGCTGAGGGAGGTCACAGTGACTGTGTGAAGCTGCTCTTGGAAACAGGTGCTGATGTCAATGCCCAAACCCAGGTTAGCTCCATGGAAGTGGCTCCATTTCCAAACACTACTTTGTGGACTTTTGCCCAGGCCCGTGGTCTCCCAGGGAGGGCACCCATGATCAGGTGAGGCCATGTGGAGCCCAGCACTTCAAAAATAGTGCAGGGAGTCCACAGGAAAGCACACGTGACTTTATACAAAGAGATGGGTGAAGCTCCCTGGAACTGGTTTGGCTGTGGGGACAATCTGTATGAATTTGTCAGTACGGGGGTATGGGGGAGGCGGGGAGATCTCTGTTGATAGTTTGTAACACCGCAGCCTCTGAGAAGAAGCCCTGACTAATACCCGTCTCTTCTGACATGCCTCTCAGAAGAAGATGAACTGCCTCCACTACGCAGCCCTGCATGGCTATGAGGAGATAGCAAGGATCCTCATGGATGCAGGAATCCACACGGATGCTGTTAATCATGTAAGTCCTGCTCAATGCTCTCATCACTTACGAAAGGCAAAGCCAATTTATAAAGCTGCTCAAGAGCATAAAGCAACTCTGAAAGGACCAGTGCTGCTGCGGGGCTTGTGCTTATGGGGCAGCATCCCCATTCTTCCCCCAGTCCAGGCTGGCAGCTGCCTTAGAGTAAGACATGCTGGGCACAGCATGGTCCTTTCAGTGCCCTGAGATACGCTCTTCCTAAGCACAGGGTCTACTTTCCACAGCAAAATGCATCAGCGACACACATTGCAGTACTGCACAACTTCCCAGTAATGGTGAAGCTCTTCATTGATGCGGAGTGTGACCTTGACATTCCAGATAATGTAAGACTGCGGTTCCTATTCTTTGTCTTTGAAATGTGAACCAGTTTCATGGGGGATTTGATCACCTTGGGGACAGGATTAAAGAGGAGTGCTTTAAAATGGAGAAAACCTGGAAGCGCAACTTGGGAAACATGAAACCTGTGAAATGACTCTGGATCGCTGCAGTGAGGTAATAGCTTGATGGCTTTCAACACATGGGCTGTGTCATTCCCCTAGGACCTGTGCAAAGTGACGTTGCATAGTCAGATTCTTTCCTCCCTGCTGGAAGCAGGTGGCAGAATTTTCAGGCCGGAAGATATTCTGCTAAGTGTTCGGGGGGATGAGAATAGGAGGCAAGCCTGGAGGTAGCTGGTTGTCTCACCAAATTGTAGTTTTGTGAATGAGGGACTTTGTTGTAGCTTGTTTGTGATGCTTTATTTAATGTTCATTCTTGTAGTGATGTTCTTTCCTGATGACACCATAAAATTGCCACATTTTTTGTTTGATTTTAGTTGTTTCCGTTAAACAGTCCCAAGGTACATACAGTTTGCAGTGCATACACATTAACCCAGCCCTGTGTCCCGGGAACAAAGAATTGGCACAGGTCCTTTCCTCCCTTTGCCAAACTGTCTGCCTGCAGAAATTGTTTAAATAACAGGAAATAGTATAGTCTTATAAATGACCTTAGGGAGCTTTATGGAACTGAAGAAGTTCCTTCTTTGGACTGAAATGTTGTCAAGGAGGCTTCCTAGTGCTGGTGTTGGGACAGGGACAGATCAGTTCTGCTCAGTCTCAGGAACCCAACTCCAGTTTGAGGTAGGAGGGTGTTTGGCCCTCAGTTTGAAAAGTGATAGAGGGAAAGGAGGGCAGAGATGACAGCGTTCTTACAGTGCTTCCTCCTGGTATTGTTCTGTCCTGTCCTTCCAGCCTCACACTTTTTCTTCTCTGAAATTTAGTCCTTTCACCCTCCTTCTGTAGAGGCAGCAGACCTCACTCCACATCGCTGCGGAGCATGGCAGGCAGGACATTGCCGAGATGATTCTTGTCGCAGGAGTTAATCTGAAGCTAACAGACAAGGTGAATGTCTCCATGGGTTGAATAGATTCTGTGGAGGTACAGAGGGAAAACATAGATGGTCTTTGTCACTGTTTTTCATCATTTTCAAGGGATGCTAGTAATATTAAAATCTGGATATTTCCAGGGATAAAGCCTTGAAACACTGCTTAGTAGGTTATTTTGATGTATTTTCCCAGAAAGAAGTAATTGGTTCTTAGGAAGGTAGAAAACAGTTCACAGAGTGAGCAAACTTTTTTTCCTCAGAGTTGTTCTAGTTCCTTCTACTTGTGCTATCGTGCACGTTAATATCAAACATCCCTAATAATGATAAAAAATATACCTCAAGAATTACAGCACAGATGTTTTAATAGGTTAAAAGTACCTGAATAGTATTGATCTGACACCAGTGTCCAGGCCTTCTACCCTTTAATTAAACCAACAAAAAGAATTCTAGAGGAATCAGGCAAGCTTTGTGCAGCCTGCAAGGATGGCATGTGCCCAGAAAATGCTGAGGGGGGCTTGGGCAGAGATTAAGATAATGCCAGCTATTCACAGCGGGTTAAAGCACATAGAGACTTGAAGCCACCTGGCTGGGACGGCCTTCAGCTGCAGTGAACGTTTGCCACCTTCCAGCAGTCTGTGGAACCGCAGTGAGACAGTGCAGGGAACACATTCACACTTTGCTGTGGGAAATTAGGTTTCTGCTCACATCTGAGGCTAGAACCGTTCTCACTGTCATGCCTCGTGGCTGGGCTGGCTCGCTTTCCTTCACGCAACTTTCAAATCTCGTTGCTTTCTGCTATATGCTTGTAGATATAAATACAAATCCCCCCCGACCCCAACCAGTCCAAAATCATGTTCATGTAAGGAGTGTAATTACATTTTCATAGTCCCGTCAGCCTGTGCTTCTAGGAGACCGTTTCTAATCATACATATGGGGAGCCTATAAAATTAATGAGGTTGTATAAATCACTTCAGTTTGGTGTCAGCAAACCCACTGTGCATCCTGAAAGCACCCTGCCATCCACTGTGGGTTGCAGGATGCTTTCGCAACTGCTCCTGCCAAACAGGCAGGTCCCCTGTGGCGACAGGGGAGATGCTGCACAGCCTAGAAAATTACTTCCCATGCCCTGCATGCAGTAGCTCAAAGCTAGCTCACATCCATGTCTTTACAGGTAGAGAACAGGGGTCCTTCATCCCGGCTGGGTGCGTTGCTCAATAGGCCATCCTGCCTGCTACTACAGACTGCTGGGTGGGCATGGAGATTGTGCCTCCTAAGCGTGCAAGCTCATTTTTCCCCTTCTAATTTCAGCAAGGGAAAACATCTCTGGATGTCGCTGCCCGAGGCAATCACATCAACTTGGTGGACATGATTATCAAAGCCGATAGGTTTTACAAATGGGAAAAGGTGAGCAGCTTACACCACCATCCCCTGTGCTTTGCAGGGCAGGTGTAGCTTTACCCTCTTCATTGAGGCTCCACATTACCAGCTGTCAAAAGGAAAAGAAATACAGGACACCCTGTGGTGGCCTGACCTCTACTTTCATCACCTTACAAAACAAAGTCCTTATCTGCCAACAACGTCTACTTAAGGCTTTCGTCATTCAAAACAGCCTTGTTGTTAAAAACCCCAGGCTGCGCTGAAGGCAACGGGGGTTTTCAAAGATGCTTTGGCAGCTGTTCCCAAAGCCCTGTAGAAGGGAGTGGGGTAGCATTTGTTCCTTTTCCCAGAAGGAGAAACTGAAGCACTGAGCAGGAAAATGCTTGGCCTGAGGTCACCGAATGGGACATGAGGAGTTTTTCAACAGTGGAAGGGAGACACCTCTTGCAAGCCGAGAGATCAGTTGTTGGTGGAGACATACAACTGACTTCCCTCTCAAAGAGCCCTGCAGCTGGGGCAGTTCCTCCTGTGCTTCCCAGCGTGGCCCAGCAGTCTCTCTGGTCCCACGTCCCGTGTGCAGCTGCTCAGCCCCGGTCCCCCACCTGAAACCCTGCCTACACCAAGCCTGTGCCCAAACCAATCTGAGCAGAGGGTGTGCTGAAAGTACAGCCAAACACCACATCCCTTGCCTCTTGGTAAGACTTTGGGCATCCTCCCATACCAGGAAAGGCAGTGCTGTAGGAAGTCAGCAAAGAAGGAAAAAGAAGGAAAGGCAGGCATACGCCTGTGGCTTAGGTGCAGCTTCAGGATTAATGCTATGTATATCAGGCCCTTGCAATGGGCTTCCCACACAGCCCTGGGGAAAGTCATTTAGTCTCTTTGCAGTCTGGCACTTAAAGGGGGCTGAGCAGCTGCGACTGTGTTGCAGGGGACCAAGGAGATTTAATTAAATGATTCTGCATACAAGCCTCAGATAAAAGGCACTGTAGAAATGCAAATGGAGATCTGCATGGGCTTCCACAGCAAAGCTGCTATTAACAGGATGCGTTAACATGCATGATTAGATGAGAGTGAAACAAGAGAATAAAAAATTTGTGCTGTGGCAGAAGGAACTCACAGCCACCTGCAGAGCTGAGGACGTGGGAGGCTGCAGTATGACAGGTACATCTGCAGCATCCCAGCTGAACCCCCCGCCCCGTTCTGGCTTTGCAGGACAATCTGAATAGCGACTCTGACTCCTGGGTGGCAAAGCACTTGACCTTTAAGCAAGATCACAGGCTGGAAACACAGCACATTCGCTCAGTAATGTGGAGATTAGCTACCAAGTACCTCAGACCTGGTGAATGGAAGAAGCTGGCACATTACTGGAAATTCACGGATGCCCACATTAGGGCTATTGAGCAACAATGGACAGGTATAAACCGCTGCCCAGGTATTTCCCTTCCTTCAGTTCAACTGTGTTTCTAGGAGGCAAGTCTGTAGTAATACTAAAGCATGAAGAGAAGCAGCTGACTTTTTTGAAACAACCAAAAGATTAGGTTAAAAATCCTGGTTTTAGTGGAGTTATTTACACACTGGAGTCTAGGAGTAAAGCACAAAAGCATGGGGATTAGTGGTTCATTGCTCACTTCTGAGGCACTTGCCAGACCTTCGAGTTCTTGCCACAGTTCTTGTTCTGTAGGACAGGAGAAATTTGCTGGCTTTATTTTTTCTTTTAAGGATCTGAACCAAGAAGTCAGGGAAGTCCCATTCAGAATTTAAGAGATATGTTAGCAGAATCAGGTTCTGAGTTTCAGGAACAGATCACCACTGTTTCGGTTACTGTAAGGACTCCTGTAGTTTGCACGATGCGAGCAAGGGGCTAAGCTGTGCTCTGAAGGCAGAAATTCTGTATTGCCATGAAAGGTTGTCTGACAAGCCCAAGCTCATTCATAGCCACTCCATTAAGCTTCACATGAATCTAGCAATCACACCACAACCAGGAATTAAACTGAACTGTATTTCAGAACCTCCTAGTAAAATCCAAAGGGGAGGGAGGGCTGTCCAAACCCACTGATTCAGAAATCTGCTCTGGTCAGGGCTGCGTGCTGTGTGCAGGATTACATTTGTGGTTTCATCTTGCCAGGCACTAAAAGCTACAGGGAACATGGCCACAGAATGTTGCTTATTTGGCTCCACGGTGTGATCGCAGCAGGAGAAAACCCAATCAAGGGATTGTACGAAGGCCTTGTAGGGATTGGAAGAAGAGATTTAGCAGGTAATACCTTTTGTTTTCCTCCAAATAATACACACTGAGCACTACCTGAATTCTGTGGTTATACAACATACACGGAGGAAAACTGAAATGAATTCAGTTCACACAGGCTAGAAGCCACCCTGCCCCCTTGCCACTATTATACGTCATTTTTTTTTTCCTTTTATTTTGATCAATTAACACATCCTGCCACAGCTTTATACTTTATGTGCAGCAGAACATTCTCTTGTTTACAGAAAGCATTCGGAAAAAAGCAAATGCAGATTCTGCATCTCCACGGAAGTGCACAGCCATGTAACAGCAGGACACCAGAGGTTCCTTCAGCTGCTGCAGCCCTGGCTTGTCTTGGAGCTACAGGAGAAACACCCACTCTGCTCCTGATCGGCATAAAGAGCTGGCATGGCTGCTGCCGCCTTCTTGGTCTGAAATGGCAAGGGTGTCAGCAAAGGCTGACAGTCTAAAATGCCTCTTTACACAGAAGGGAGATTTTTAATCAGCTGTTGCACACAGTGCAGGTACTGTAGTAAGACTTCAGTGAGCGAGCCTCACTTGGCATACTGTATCAGGAAATACTACATTATTTTACTGTAACTTGTTTACATCACATTTTTGTATATAGATTTTTAATTGTTATTTTTTTTAAGTTGTCAAGGGGAAAGCCTTTGTTTTCAGGAATGTTATTTACTTACCTTTTTTGGGGGGCATCTATCAATTCTATCTTAGATGTGTTCATAACATCCTTGTTAGGGTAGGAATTTAAGAGGAAAAGTCAAGGCTACTACTTGGTCCTTTTGGAACCTTAAGGGTTGTGATCTTTAATGTTTCAACTCTTCACAAAGAAGTTTCAGAGAAGAACATTAACACATACCGTTTATATATATAGAAGTGTAGATTAGCATAAAGGTACTGCATAAAAGTAACTTTTTTAATCCCTTAGGTTACAGCTTGAAAAGTGTAAGAGTTGTCATTGGTTATCTACACAGCCTCTGACAAAGACATACAGCTTTCTTAAATACCAATTCATTGTGTAATACTTCATATCTATTTCTTACAGTGTTTCAAGGGGAAAATAACGTCTGTATTTCAATAAAATCAGATTTTACCCCTAAATTTGCAAGTTGTGTCTTATTCTTTATTAAAAAAATACTACATAATTCTTACTTCGAGCTAAACCAGCAACCTAGTGATTAAAGCTTGGGGTGAATTCAAGCAGAAGGTGGTGGTTTTCTTAATTTCTTGAGGTGCTTGTAGAGGCAAACCAGGACTGCAGTAAGCTACACTGCTCTTCTCTCGTAGTCAAAACAGGAGACACCTGCTGAAATTGAAGTTTTATTGAAAACCATTTTTAAACAGCAAGAAAGTTAAAAATTCAAATGCTTTATTTCAAATAGAAATGAACTAACACAACATACGAAGCAAGTGAGTGGCAGCAATGTTGTCACTTAAACACCTTTTAAACCAAATATTCAACAAAAATATATGTCAGCTTATAAGTACACAATCTGCATGTGGCAATATATACAGCTGAGTGAAAAATATAAAAAGAAATATTGTTCTGCTTAAGAACATGACAGTGACGACTTTGGTAGCAAAAATGTCTTTGTTTTTAAAACTGTAATCTTCAAACGAAGCCTCCTTGAATTCAAAGACTAAAAATTAAACAGACCTATCCTGTTACACTTCCAGAGGTTACTGTCCGTGGGTAGTTCACTGACTATTGATCCTGTTGGAATCACACAGTGATAATCGGTTAACACAAGGAAAAAGGCAGAGTAGGAACAGTTGATTGTACACAGGAAGACCACCAAACCAACTCCTCATTTTCACCGGCACCCAAAACCTACTGCTCTTCTTGCTCATTGCTGGTGTGAAGACGGATCTTTTGGACTTCCAGCTCTTCTGCGCTGACCATGGAGGGATCGATGGCTGCATACCGGGTACCGTGGAACTGCAGTAAATGGATCTGTTGCACATGGAAAATAACACTGAAACAGGTGCAGAAGCACAAGGTTTTGGTAAAAGAGAAGCATTCTTTCAGAATAATTTTTGAGAGGATGAAATCATGGCTCTGGAGTACAAGATGTTCAGAGAGAGGACAGAGGAAACAGGCAACAGCCAAACCCCCAAAGCCAGCCCTCCGTGAACGTGGCTGCTCCCAGCCCTGCCCTCCTGTGTCAGCTATCTGCAAGCCGGAGCAAACAGAGCTCAGGCAAGCTAAAAAATAAAAGTAAGCACAGAAAAGGTGCTTCCTACAGCTGTTCTGGCTGAATGCATTGGTCGATTGGGTTTGAGTGCAGAGACTCACTTGAATATATAGGTTGACCTCAGCACTCCTGCAGAGATAGGGGAAGTTGCCTCCGGTTTTGAGATGAGCTCTTCTGGCATTAGGATAGAGCTTATACATTTCTTCTTTTGCTTCAGTGGAAAGTGCGCTTTGGTCAAATACCTGCATAACAAGTCACAGGAGTTAGCTCTGAATCTCAGATTTTGCTTATTAAATCAGACTGGATACGTGCTGCTCCTAGAAGCAATTCTCAGCTTCTCTGGAGCAGTGTTGAAGAAACAGAAAACAAGCAACCTGGTGTAGTGGATGGTGTCCCTGCCCAGGGCAGGGGGGTTGGAATGAAAGGATCTTTAAGGTCTCTTCCAACCCAAACCGTTCCATGATTCTGTGTTAGGCACTGACAGCTAGAATGCTAACGCTGTGATACATAAAGATATGACTCTGTTATTGCACAGAATATCTAATTCATAATTTAACACAGAAGAGTCACGGTGTTGCTCAGTCAGTAGGTGGCTTATCTAAATATGAAGTTACATGCCACAAATAGTTAGCAAGTTGCTAATAGAATATCTAGGCCCCATCTGGATATCCAGGTCAAGGGGAGAAACTGTTAAAAAAAAAAAAAAAGATTACATGGAGATTAACTTACATCCATAATGGTTACAGGGATGTCTCGAATTTTATGAGGTTCTACATAGGAGTTCTGGCAGTTGAGAGTAAGCCTTGAAGCAAGCTCGCTCTGGCCTAGACTCTCCAGCTTTCAGTAGAGAGAAACACTGATTAGCAACATATTTCACTGCAGGAAGTTAATGCAATATTAACAATACAGCCAAAGAGAAGTTAAAGGAAAACATGACTGCACTTCAGATGAAGATTACAGTTCCAATTTAGCATTACTCTGCATGAGACAAATGCTTAAAACATGTTCCATTAGTTGCTCCTGCCCCCAGAACCTACAGATGCATCCCAGCACTTTCTTCTCTTCCACCTCAGTTTAACTCCGGATTTACATAAACAGAACTGTAAGGTAGACAATCACAGCATCAGTGAAACTGCTGGAGCTGTGACAGTCAATACCTGCTAAAAATTTATTCCTCACTCCTCCCTTCCGGGAAAGTAAATGAAGAAAGCAGCAGAAACACCTACAACCTCCTGCTAAGTAAATCTTTCACAGAGACTGACACCGCAGCCGTTAGCGTACACAGCTACCTACCCTGTCCACCATGAAATCAATCCCATCGGCCATTTCAGGATCTAGAGGACCAGATGCAAAATTCCCAAGGACAATTTTTTTCAGCATAAAAGCAGGCATCAGCCAAAAGCTGAAACAGAAACAAGATGTAACAATCTTCAAGCATCCAGGACTCCAACATTAACATGTTCTGTTGTAAGCACTCCCTTTCCTTGCACAGACTTTGTGCTTTAACTTCAAATGAAAACCTGAAGAAGCTTCGAGAGCACTGAGATGGAAAACCTGGCAGCTAGGTACTCAAAATGTTCTGGGAAGCAGTTAATCTTACATTGCAAAAATGTATTTTAAACAAGGTGAATAACACTTTCATCACTCTAAAAAACTTCCATTCTCCTTGCGGCATGGCTTTAAAAGTCACAAGCATTCCACCCCGCACCTCCCTCCCCCAGGCTGGAAACAGGTTAGATGCACATCAAACCAGGTCAGCGTGACATTTCACTGCAAAAAAACTAATGCCATGAATCTTCAGGCTTGTCTCAGTCTCCCTCACCTGTTTGCTGTCCATGTCTGATTGAAGATAGAAGTGTCACTAAAGGAATTACACAGGATCAGAGATTGAACTCTGGGAGATTTGTGTGTGTATTCAGCAAATTTTTGAGCTAGAAAGCCTCCCAGAGAAGCTCCAAAAAGGTGAACCTAATTAAAGGAAAAAGAATCATGTTACACTTATGAGATGTGAACTCTAAGCACGATGTTTCATTACAAAAATCAGTCATCCAAATTCCACTGTTGTCATAAGCCATTTTTTTAAAAGAATCACTCTTCTGTTCAGCTTCTGATTTTTTGCATGATATAAATGTGATAAATACTGAAAAAGGGAAGTGTTTCCAGATCACAGTTCACATTTCTGTGTGCTCATCAAGCTTAAGAAAAAAAAAAATCAAACATTTCACTTTGTCTTCAACAGCTTTCCAATCCAAGATACTTTATTGTGGTATTCTGTACTACACAAATTAGGAAGGATAACTTCCATGAGATCTCATGAAAAACTGAAGTTAACCAATGCAATTTAATAGGCCTAGAATAGCAGTTGAATTTAGGCCAAGTATGACAATTTTCAAGGGTATTCACCTTCAAAAATAAACTAGTTTCAAATGTAAAATTGCAACACAGCCTCCTTTATTTATAGGCTATGTTTGTGTCATATTTTATACACTTTCTTTTAAATGACTCTTCAAACACCAGGTTTTTATTGCAACTATACATCCATTTCCCCATCTCTGAGCACTCACTTTATCCAGCTGAAGGTGGTCTAACAGTTTTCTGAATCCATCACAGAACTCAAGGTGATCCCAGTACACTGGATACTGCAACTAAAACAATACAAAGTCAGAAAAAGCCAGCCTCGGAGCAGTACCCATCAGCTGTCTGCTTGAAAGCCATACCAATTCTCACATGAAAGGTTTCACGGTAGCAACCTGCCTCTCCTGTGTCATGAGGCTCAAGCTCTTCAGCAAGGTCCCTAACTCCCCAGGGTGCAAACACCTCCCCCTCGCTTGCACAAAAATACACAACTCAAAGTACTGGAAAGCAAACTTGTAGGGGAAAGTACAGCATTGCCTCACTCTGTAATCAGTGGCAGGAGAGGCTGGGAGGGTTTTTCAGCAATTTTGTAGCACGTAGAGTTGGCAGGTACAGAGATCGTTAACTGCTGCAAGAGATACAGCAGCATTCCTAAAGCCATACTGTTTAGCAGAAATACTGTACAGCTCAATAATCTCAGTTCAGCTCAGGAGCTGAGAAGCCAGACAAGAGCACGCTGTTAGGATTTTGCAGAGTGACTTAGCACTTGCAGCTATGCAGGCTAAGAACCAGGTTATCCACCAACCCTAAGGAAAACACGGAAACCCTGAACTAACTCACATTTGCCTCATGGCTAATAAAGATACAGCTGGAGGCAAGAATGACTGGCACTCAGGGCACACAAGGGAAAAAACCAGACTGAGTAATTAATAATGTCCACACACAAAGGCTTTGGGTAAATGCTGCCATAAACATACCGCAGATTTCAGCCTGGACCTGCACGCTACATATTCCACAGTACAACTAGCACCAAGTTTTTGATGGATTCCCTTAGTCAAAACTAAGTTGTTCATCTTCATTATCCAACCTCTGATGACAGCAACAAGCACAAGTAATACTAACTTTGACACAGGACAGAGAATACTCACAGCAATAACTCTGTAGCCCCATCCAGTCAGCGCCAAAATTTGCTGGAAAAACACATCTGCAGTTCCACTTACAGGAGGGAGAAATATGAGCGGGCACCGAATACTCCTAGGTCCTGCATCATACAGTGACCAGACTTTACTATCATCATCGTCTACTATTATCTGAAATGACAGGCATCGGGGGAGAAGAAACACACAAGACAAATTAGATTCTTCAGCCACCTTCCAGGATTGCTTCTACACAACACTTTATCATCTAGCAAACACCATAATACTCAAGACCCCTTTGAACAAGACCATCTTTTACTCTTCTTCACAATACCTTTCCTCTCTCAGGCTGTCTACTAACTGGAGTTAGAGTGTTTGTGTGGATACAGCTGGAGCAGAACCGCAGCCACGCACTGTCAGACCAAATGCTTTGTGTGTCCTGACATAAGCTGGATAACAAACACAGTGCCATGGCCCAGGAGAGACCCAGGAGGTCAGTTCAAGGTATGGACAGCAGCAGCTGTAGGCTGGAAGACACAGGGCTGCCCCTGGGAGCAGTTTTTTAAACAACCATGGATATTTACATTCACTGGACAAAAGATGTTACAGGTCTGGATACGTGCAAGCCTAGTGAATTAAGCAGCTAACACCACAAATTATTGATCTGAAACAGTTAAAGCCAGCTGCCAGAAACAGAGATGCACACAACTCCCCAAGCAGCACTGCAAAGCTGACCTGGAAAAAAAACCAAAACGCTTCCATCAGCTGGCAGCATCTCAGGAGCATTTGTAGTGCCTAGGACGCGTGGCTGGCTGAAGCACATTATCCACATGCAAGCTGCCATCCTTAGTGAGCAGTTCCTCATACACTGCCCACCTTGGGCAGAAGCTAGAAGTCCTACCACGGTGAGTATATGTAAAAGTATAGGAATTAGGTAACGGTCATCCTTTCTGCCGTGCTGGAGCCTGACTTGCTTTTACAGAGCCTTTTCAACCAGCAAACTGTTTTATGTATTTAAGGTGCTCTTTCAATGCCCCACAACCCAGCAAAAGTGTGCAGCTTGTACCAGATCAACAAGCACAAACCTCTGGGGAAAGCCTGCGTCACACAGCAGGAATTCATCTCCTCTGTATCAAAATTGTGTAGCTTTTTGAACAGCAATATACAAGCACAATTTGCTTCATCACAGCAGTTAAGCTTCTCAGGGAATCAGAGAAGAATAGCGTACCACAAATCAGATTTGCTTGACTAACAAATCTGCTTGTAATAAAGCCAGTATTTCAGGCTCTGGGGGCATGTGAGCGATCACATGATACTGCTGTTTTGTAAAGTATCTATCAAAAAAAAAAAAAAAATTGCATACCAGAGCTTCCAGACCACTGAAACCATTTAAAAATAAACCTTGTACAAAAGCCTCCCATCTCCCCCCAAAACCCTTGTCACACAACTCCAGAGCTCCAGGCCTCGCCGCTCTCAGCTGTTATTCCACCAGTGATGTCGGATCCAGGATCCGTTCAGGGTGGTGGTTGGTGGCTACTACAAAGTTTCTCTTTAGGAATATTTCCAAAGGTGAACCATGCTCCTTGAAGTCACAAAACCAAAGTTAGTTCACGTCAAGAGAGCTGAGGCTCAGAGATAATGTTCCTCAAGCCCAGACAATGAATCAATGGGTTTAAACAATTGTTCTATTTGACTCCCAGCCACATACTGGATAGTTTAACTCCAGCTCCCAAACAAGGCTAAGCACCACGTAGGCAGATAGCAGTGTGGCTAACTGCTGGTTTGGTAGGTCACCAGCCTTTTTCTTGTTCTGGTCAATCGATCATTATCACCTACAGTTTACATAAAGGGTAAAATCTGCACTGCACTAAAAAACGGGCAGAACTTTCCCCTGTCCTAGCAGAGCCAGAGTGTCCCTTGCTGAAGACTTTTAGGAAGGGGTTATCTAAGACAGCAAGCAGTGTACGCAATGCAGGCTCACAGGCAAGGCTAAAGACTCACATTAAAAATGTTATTTTCTGTGCTGTACTTCCTGTATCTGAGAAGAGCCGGAAGGGTAATGGAGCTGTGAGTTTCCTGCTCCTGTCAGGAGGAACATCTCAGCCCATTTTCAAACAAAAGACTTCCTTAAGTAGATCTGACAGCAGTGATGTGTGCTTACCAGCAGTAATGATGGTTGGTCATTCCTTCCTCAGCACTGCACATGCTTTGCCTATACTTCTGGGCAATAATGCAAGCAATTGTTTTCCTAACTACAGCTTCAGAGATTACATCTTCAAATTGGACTTTTTTTTTTTTCTTCTCTCTCCAGAAACCAGGGCTACTTTGTTTCTTTCTACCTTCTTCATACCCCACATTCATCACTGTGGCATCATTTTACTTTTGAGTAGACTGAACCACTCAAAAGGGTAAGGTATTCCCTAGTCTGAAGGTCACCAGGTCAACAGCAGCTTCAGTTTACACGTCCCCATTTATGAAATACTGAGTAGTCAGCAGCAGCTGAAGGCACTGCCCCTGGCAGCGAGCTGCAGCGTCACACAGTCCCCAGGCAGCAGCAACGTGTCCTGTGGTTACAGCCTCCAGCTCCTTTCATCTACTGTACTGCATCCCACAAAGCAGCGCCTAAAAGCACCTATGCGTCATTCCGCTGAAATACTGTCCCCTGGCTTTGCTGACCCAGTGAGGCACTGCCTGAAGGCAAAAGCATGGCACAAACAGATCCAGCAGATCTGGTACTGGCCAGAAACAAAGAGCAGCTGGACAGCCAGAGCCTAGACACAGCCAAGAGCAATGGATCTTTCTTACTTACAGAAGATGCAAACTGGCAAAAATGAACGAGAAACCCTGAATGGAAAATCCTACAGTTCTTCCATAAAGGTAGTTTCTTCGAGAAAGTTACACACCACTCAGTGGAAATAGTGCTGGGCACATATAAACATCGTTCCTTAGGTTTGGGGACACAGTCCCTTTCAAGTGGCCCAACTGCAAGCAACTTGCTATTGAAGGAGGTAACGCTGCTCTTGCCGTTGCTGCCAGCACCATCCCCGTGTTCCTGCAGCCCACACAGCCATCCAGGTTAGGGAGCTGAACCAACTGGAAGTCAGTTTAACCCAAAACCAAACTATAAAACACCTTCAAGCTAGGCAGGTCACTGACCCTGCTCAGCTTGTGTGGTCACATGAGCAGCCACCACGCTTGCAGGAGCAGCGGGCTGGGGTGTAAAGGCAAGACCGTCCTTCAGGCTGGCGGGAGCCTGGGCTGCTGCTGCACATTAGTCCGCAACCATAGCCCCAGCAAGCTTCATCTGCAAGAGCTATACATGAGAGCTGGCGCAGGTCAGGAGTGATGTACTAAGGGAGGGCTCTTAACTGGTCTAGAATTTCATTGCACAGTTTTCTTAAGTAAAATTACTGATTTTAGAATTCACCAGACTTAGTTTTTTGGGAACACAGTAATTCAAAGCACTTTTTTAAAAAAACCCTCATGTTAAATGTCAAGTGAAGTGTTACAACAGGTTGAAGTAATTTCATGCCCTCTGTCGCTCAACATATAGGGAGCAGACATCGGGGCACTGCGTACCTCAAACACTCCCCTGTGGTTCAGCAAAAGGAAGCGGAGAAATCCAAGTGTGAGGAGAAAGTGGTCGGACAATGTGATTAAGCAGACTTCCAAAGGACACACAGTGGAAGAAAGCATTTATTTTTCCCCACCATCGTTAAGACATCTGTCCACTCGCAGGAAGCCTGTGTGCAGCCTGACTGCCGAGCAGCTGCCTTCAGATACTCCGCTTCAACCTGAGGACGATGGTAGGAACGGCAGAGGTGGCTCCGGCAGCACGGCTGCCTGGCAGCTGGGTCAGCTGCCCGCCTTGGTGTGGTGCAGCGCGCACAGGCAGCTCCATGAGAGGCCATGCACGAGGTCCCCAGCACATGCCACCTCCTCCAAGTCTCCTCCTCAGGCGTGGCTGGCATCAGGATGCCAGGTACCGCTGCCATGGCTCACAACTGTGAGCCTCAGCTCCCCACCACATGCAGAAGTGACCTCAGCATGTGAAAATTAAGAGTGTGCTTTCATGCATTCATATGATATGTGGGATAACAGTTCAGGAGATAAGCCAGGTCACTAGCACAGCCACAACTGTTCTGCATTAACCAAACAGCTCAGCCTTCCCCACTACAAAGCAAGGGGAGACATTCTACCCACAAGACCATCACAGCTGTACGTACCTTTTTAAGAGGAACTGTGCTTCTGAACCAGTTATAGTCAGGAGAGACTTTAATCTCTCCCATGATGTTTAGAAAAAATTCAGTCTAGGTCAGCCTGAAAAAGAGAGACAAAGTTAGAAAGCAATACAGTAGCTTTACCGTGGGCAGCATTCAAAAGCTGTGGTGTTTACATAAAGCATTTCCAGGGCAAGTTTGCTCTTATCAGTTATCGTACTACCTCTGACTCACACCAAGTTTACTTATCCTCAGTTTTCATCACAAACCATTTAATTATTCTCCTGAGAGGCAGTCACCTGACTGCCTTACTGTACCAGCCTCATTATGAAATGATGACACTTTTGTAACAGTATTCCCGTGTAACAGTTGTAAGAAAAGACAATTGTGTTGCAGGCTGTAAGTGGCTTTAATACTCAAAGCATGTTTTTGATTTGTTCTTAATTTATAAAGCACTCCAAATTTATATCTAATAAATATTTATCCCATTCACTCAGCAGTTCACACAATACTCACATTATTTCATGAACCAACTGCCTAAGTATTCAGACCATGTTCTTCCATCTCTAGAAGATGGAAAGAAACAAACAAGATCACATCTTCCCTGTGCACGGGGAACATCAGCTGATCTGAAGCTTAATTTACAGAAGAGTCCTGAAGTTTTAATTCTACCCACACAGAAGCTGACTTGTCGGAGTTACCAACAAAGGTATCTTTGAAGCACACCAAATAATACAGAACAAATTGATTTTGAGTTGGGTCCACACAGGAATACCACTAATTCACTCTGAAGTCAGAATGTCCTAGCATACACACTGCATGTCTTATAATACTCCATTAATTAGTAATAAACACTTAGGTAACTTCTAGAATTAACTTTTTTAAAGCTTCCATTTATACAACAGATGGTATCAAACAGTTTTGAAGCTTGCAAACTCAATAGCTTTACCCTGAAAGCCAAGTGCCTCAAGAGATTATCTGCATGCATTCACACACAGCACTGAGTATAATAAAACAAAGCAACTTTTGCTCTTGTTACTTAACAGTTGCCAAGTATAGATCAATAGGTTTTGTCTCTTAATTCTTCATAAAATAAGACCTTGGTATGTTCTGTGAGTCAGCCCAATTAATTTCTCCTTGCAAGAAAGCTGCTGGTGTGCAGGCTTAACTAGCTTATTGGGTTCCAGCTGGACGAACAGTTACAATTTCCTTATCTTTCAGTCTTCATTTGCCATTTTACAAGTACAGAAATGAACTTTAAAAGGGAAAGTACTTTCTAAACTGCAAGACAACACACATCTTCCACAAAGCCCATGATACACCTCTCATATCCAACAAGGGTCTGAGGTAGGAAATTCAGCTGCGTGGCCATTATTTCAATTTTGTGTAGCTTCGTTTCAGTGCTTGCATCAACTATCCTGCTCTTTGTCATAGCCTGGCAGCAGGTAAAAAATACCTACTCCCAAGAACCTGCAAAGCAGAGCAGGCACAAAGATTCGTTACCAGACTAAGAGGGACAGCTGGGTATTAGAGAAAAGAAACAGCAGTGCAGACTATTAATTCCTTTCCATAACCACACATCAATAGTTTTCAAAGTGCTATTCAGTAAACGAGGGTGTGACAAATTAATGGCATAAATAAATTACAGCAAATGCCTTAAAATGATATGTTCTTTTGGAGTACGATATTATAGTAGGGCCAAGAAACACAAGTCATGGTCAGGGCCTCGCTATGCTAGGCACTGCACAAACACAGAGACACAGGAGAAGATTTTTTTGCTAATAATTCTGGCTGCCATAAAGGGTCAGCAATTTCTTTCTACTGTTATTACCTTTCTTTTTTCTGCCACCTCAGTCTAATTCATTCAGCTACTTTTCATAGAATCACGGAATGGTTTGGGTTGGAAGGGACCTTAAAGACCACCCAGTCCCACCCCCCTGCCATGGGCTGGGACACCTTCCACCAGCCCAGGTTGCTCCCAGCCCCGTCCAGCCTGGCCTTGGGCACTGCCAGGGATGGGGCACCCACAGCTGCTCTGGGCAGCCTGTGCCTCACAATGAAGAATTTCTTCCTAATACCTAACCTGAGTCTACTCTCTTCCAGTTTAAAGTGATTCTCCCTTGTCCTATCACTACAAGCCCTCGTAAAACGTCCCTCTCCAGCTTTCCTGTTGGCCCCGTTAAGTACTGGAAGGTACTGGAAGATCTCCCCAGAGCCTTCTCTTCTCCAGGCTGGACACTCCCAACTCTCTTAGCCTGTCTGCACAGGAGAGGGGCTCCACCCCTCTGATCATCTCCGTGGCCTCCTCTGGACTCGCTCCAACAGGTCCATGCCCTTATGTTGGGGGCTCCAAGAGCTGGACACAGGGCTGCAGGTGGGGTCTCAGGAGAGCAGAGAACAAGGGGAGAAGCACCCCCTTTGACTGGCTGGCCACACTGCTTTTGATGCAGCCTAGGGTATGGTTGGCTTTCTGGGCTGCAAGCACATATTGCCAGGTCATGTTTAGCTTCTCATCAACCAACACCCCCCAGTTTTTCTCCTCAGGGCTGCTCTCAATCCATTTTCTGCCCAACCTGCATTTGTGCTTGGGATTGCCCTGACCCAGGTATGAGGTTTGCAGAGGCCCACCTTTCGAGCTTGGCATTGCTGGCAAACTTGCTGAGGGTGCACTCAATTTTTGTGGGCTGGCACATCACTTGGGAGCACAAAGCCATCTATTGTTAGAATAAGTAAGGAAAGGGTATCATGCAGATGAACTTTGTCCTGTCAGCATACCTCAGCTCACACCAGAGTGCGTTAAGAGTCCATCTGAAACCTAGATTTTGAGGTTCTCAGTTCACCTGCTACCACTTGTGGAAGCAAACCGTTGGCCACCAAGACCCTAGGCTGATTTCCCCCAGCTCCTTTCCTGCAAAGGTCCATCTGTGACCACCACTCCTAAGAACTGCCTCTCTTTTAAAACAAGAGTAAACAGCCTTTCTTTGATTATAGAAGTTTTTGCTGAAGTCAGTGTCCTACTACTAAAATTTGTTTCCCCTGGTACAGAAATGCGGCATTGAATCTGCACACACAAATATTAATGTCATCAACAACTATGTGCTCTTCTGGACACAGAAAAGCTGAACTATTAACTCAAAATAGGAAATCAGCCACCAAAGGTAACTCAAATCACAAACAAAGAAATGACACTACTCCTGATCCAGCCTCTGAAGACCCGAGTTTAATTTTTCATAAAGCCAAAGAACACGAAGAACCCTAACCCCTTAAAAACAATTCCCCTAAAGGACAAATCACCTATGGATGTGTTCAGAGCACTTGATAATATTCTCCCTATGAGTTATCCCCACTACACTAATGACATATTCCACTCGCTATGGATTTAGAAAGACTTTGATCCTGCTGCTAGAGAGGAATCCCCGGAGTGGATCAGATAAGCGGTGACTCCCCTCCCCGCTGCTGTGTCTGCCTGACCGGGGCCCTGCGCAGCCGCCCCCCCTGCACTGCCCACACAGCGCCCACTCCCACGGGCCAAGGGACCTGAATCAGCAACACCCACACCGAGAGCTGACGGGGGCTGCGGGCAAACCCCAGGAGATGCAGCGGAGACGTAAGGCTACATGTGCTTCGTGACCACCAAACACAGGCAATGGGGAAGTTATGGATAACGGGGATGCTGGCAGCAGCACCTTCTCCTCTCCCCCAGCGCTGTTCCCACCGTCCCTGACGCAGCCGCCCGCCGACCCTAGCCCCTGCTCCATCCCTCCTCCTCAGCCACAGTGCCACCCCCAACCTCGCAGGGAGGAGGAGGCCAAAGCCCACCCTGCACCCCCGGCCCTGGTTTTCTGCCCCACAGCACGGGCTGAGGCAGCCTCTTCGCCGAAGCCCCCCCCGGGAAGACGAACGCCCAGGGCGGGGCTTTGGGCTCCCTGCGGGGCCGAGCCCCAAGCCCTCCTCCAGGCCAGGGCCCCTTAGGGGCCGTGAAAACCCCCTCCCCCGGCCCGAGGGCTCCTCACACCCTCCCCGACAACTCAGGCACAGCCTCGCCCAGGGGCAATGCTGTCCCGGAGCCTGAGAGACCCCCCCGGTCTCCTCTGGGCCCATCCGGTCCTTCAGGTCCCCCGAGCCCTCTCCCCGGTCGGGGGCTCTGAGAAGAGGGGGCAGGCCTGTCTCCACAGCGGTGACACCCCGCCACCCCCCCGCCTTCCCCGCTCGCTGCTCAGCCCTCACCGGCTCGGCAGGGCCCGGGGACGCAGGGCCACCGCTCGCCTCCTCCTGCCCCGCTGCACCCAAGCGGGGGCGCCCGCCGCCGCCCGCTGCTTCCGGGTGCTGTGCCCGCGCCGGCCACGTGACGGAGGGGAGGAGCGCGGGCGGGGCGCAAGGCGCGCGGCCGCCATTGCTACCGAGGCGGAAGTGTGCGTGTCCAGCGCCATCGCTACCGAGGCGGGGATCACGTGCCCCCGCAGCGGGGCGGTGATTGGTCGGCGCGGGCCCGCGGCCGCCATTAACGAGTCTGGGGCGGCAGCGTCTGAAGTGATGGTTGTTGTTGTTGTCTTGCTGCTTGGCTGGTTCCTCACAGAATTGGGTTTTAACCTAGAAAAAAAGGCACAGCAGCTCCCCGGTGGTGCTTAGTTTCGCTCTCTGCTGCCGCTCTACTTGGTGCAGGTGTCACTGTCACCTGCCACTGCCATCCAGCAGGAGAGAGCATAATTTTTTTGATGTATGTTGAGGAAATCCTGAGTGATTTCAGTGAAAGCACCGGTGAGTGAAACAGCTGTGTTCAAGTCGGGGTCTTACTTTTAATATTCTAGGCTTTATCCAGCTCCCTTGACCTGGCTGTTGTGCAGCGCTTGCTTGTCTAATACAAAATCAGGGTCTTTTCATTGGCTGCATCTTGTTCAAGCAAAGTTTATTTTTAAAAAGCCCATTTCAAGGTTGTGCTAAAAGCTGAGTTAGGTGAGGTGAGTTAGAAGGTGTAATGGCACTGCCTGCCTTTCATACATGAAGAAACATTTGCAGGTAAAGCTCCGAGCTGAGAAAACTGTTTGTTCAAATAGTTATTTCATAAGTAGTATTTTACTGGCGTATTTTCAGTACACCAGGTTTACAAGGAAGCTGAGAGCACTGCCTGTTGCCATGAGTGGTCCAGACATGCTGTGGATGCGCAGCAGCATGCAACCTGCAACCGGTACTCGCTGGAGACACTGCTGCTGTTCCTTCTGTGCTTTCATAAGGTGCGATCGCAGGGCAAACAGCTTCTGTTGACGTGTGTCCCTGAGCCCAACCTGCTCTTCCTGCCAAACTCCCTCAAAAAGCTCCTGAAAGGAAACATGGAGGTGGATTTAATGCTGGTTAAAAATCAGACTGGCATCTGTCTGGCTGTAGGTGGTGGTGTTAAACCTGTATTTTACAAGGGTTAAACTCCATCCATGGTTTTGCAAAAACTAAAACTGATGTTGGATATTCTCGCTGCTTGCAGCTGAGCAGCATGGTGTGTGTTAACTGCTGCTGGCATGGTCTAATGGTATTTGCTGTAGGGCAGCTCAGATTAATTAAGGAAAGCCACAGGTGGTATATTCCTCTCATTGAGTTCCTCTAAAAACCAGTTGGGATCAATTAGCTTCATTTAATTGGTGTGTGACTAGTAGGAGCTGAAGGTGAGTTGAAAGAAAGGTACCTATAGCTAATTGTCAGAGGTATGTGTAAAGAATACCTTTGTAAAGATTTACATACACAGTGTTGCTCCCTGCCTGGAGCTGACCCCGTGACAGGCGCTATCATTTGCATCTCACTCCCAAAGTTGCTTCCTTTTGCCTAAAGTTTTCAGCTGTTTTTTGTTGTGTTTTTTTTTTTTTTCCACGAAAGCCTTTTTGTCAAAATTATTTCTGGGATCCAAGGGACATATTTATCTGATGTCGTGTGAAGGAAGCAGAAGGAGGCGGCGGGAATCGCCCGAGATGAGCTGTGTGCGGGGCAAATGCTGCAGGTGCCGCGGCCCCGCGCGCCCCCCGCCGCCCCCCCATTTCCCGTGGTGCAGCGCGCCGCCCCCGCCCCAGGACTACGCCTCCCATGATGCCCCGCGCGGGCGGGGCTGTGCGCGGAGACGGCGGGTGGCAGCGTGCTGCCGTCACTGAGGCGGCGCGGGGGGGGGACTGTTTACGGCGCGGGTGGGGCGCGCAATACCGCCGCCAGCGAGGCCTAGTCGGCGGCGGGGGGAGCGGGCCGGGCCCGCGGCCGCACCATGTCCGCCTGCCACAGCTGTGCCGCCGCCGCCCGCCTCCTGGGCTCCACGCTGCCCTCTGCGCGGAGAGGTAACGCCGTCCCGTCCGCCCACCGACGCCCGGCCGGGCGCTGCCCGCCGGCGGGCCTGGGCCCTCCGTGGGGGCCCGAGCGCTGCGGCCCCTTCCGCTTCTCTGAGGGGGAGCGCCGTTCCCTGCGGCCGCCGCGGCTGGCAACGCTCCGCCGGGGCGCGCCGGTGCGGGGTCAGCGGGAGCAGCCCCCCCGGGGCAGGGGGAGGGAGAGGAGCCCTCCGGCGCCCAGCGGCAGCCGGCCTGGGCCAGCCCGGCCTGCGGCGCTGCGATAAGGGCTGCGACTAGGCAGTGGGTGCGTGTCTCGGCCTTGTCGCCTTTTTGTGGGCTACTTACCTTTTGCTAGTGTCACCCTGGGTGGTGTGAGGGGGCGGCCGGTGTTGTGTCAGAGTTAAGGGCAGCGTTAGGTGGTGTGAAGTTCTGGGAAATTAGCCCGCATTGAAATATCTCCTGGGAGACGTACATAGAGAGTTAATTTCAACGGACGTGATTTTCGGCAGCATTCGCCTAGTGTGTGTTACCCTGCAGTGCTAGCAAATGAGCTTCATTAGCTGACTGATTAAAAGCCTGCCTGTTCCGCAGCCTGAACTGGAATTATGTCTTATAAAGGACTTGCCCTCAGTTAGCAAAAAGTAATTATTTCCAGCTTGGTTGAAGTATGAGACTGCACAGACAACTTACTGGAAGTTGAAATGGAGGAAAGCTGCTACTTTTTTACTACTTTTGTCTTTTTCATGGTGGTGTGGGTGGTGAGAGTTGACAATACCATGTGCTGCTTTTGGTGAAAGGCAGACCACCCCCAAATTGTGCTGAAAATCTCTGGTGTTGCCACGTTTGCAACAAGATTTTGAATGATTGTGCCCTCAGTAATAGCCTGATGAGTCCAAGATGATTTATTGCCTTCAAGAGGCGAGTTAACTCATTGCAGTTGACTTTACATCTGCATTTCTTGATGTCATCTGTGATGAAAGGTTTAAACCAGTACTTTCAACTCCAGCCTGTCTGGCCTCATGTAAACTGGAGAAACACTAAACTTTAAAGCAAGTAACATTCTGGATTAACTTAAGAATTATCTTTTTTATTTTTCTTTTTTTTGGTCAGAACTAAAATTTTAAAGGTATATAAAAGAACAAATAAGACTAAAACACAGATACAGAGTAATAAGATCATTTATGCAGCAGCTTTCCACAGAAGTTCTTCTAAAAAAGAATAACCTTGGTGCATTTTTGTTGTTGTAACAGATTACGTCTTCTGCCAGGTACTTTGTTTGTTGTTGCTGGTTGGTACAAATGTGAGAGTATTCGGAGTACGTGGATCAATCTAGTCCGTCAAGCGTTGTGTGGGACAAGGAGGAGGCTTCTGTCAGTCTCCCTGTCACTTCCTTATAGATTAGATTCTATAAGGCAATAGATTCTTCCAGGATATTTGAGGCTCGGCCCAAAAGTCATGATTTCTTTCCTCAAGTATCAACTAAAGGTTAATAAGGTGTGAAGGAGCCTCCCAGTATTTCTTAACACACTAATCTGAATGCCTTGGATAGATGCCAATTTGCTGTTTCAAAAAAAACCCCCCAGCTCTGACTGCCAGCTACTTGTGTGAGTGAATACTGCTGTGCTAGCCAGCTGTTGCATATTTGAACATTTATCAGTATCTGGAAGTTGCCGGACATTGGGCTGGACTGTTGATTTCTCCTGAAAATCTGCCTCTGGGCTTATTTATGCAAGAAAGTAGTTGTGATAACTTTCTTACTACTTTATTCTCTAACTGTACAACTGTATTTTATTAAAATTAATCACTCGGACCTCATGATAAGCACAGGGACAAAGCATTTTGTGTTTAGCCACAAGGTGATGTAGCAGTAATATGTTTGGGTTTTTTTTCTGGTTTAGCCCATCTATACGCTTTAGAGTTCAGCATGTGTAGCAATGTTCCCCAAAGGCTGGCCAGCTAAGACTTTTGTGAAAGTGAATTTAACAGCAACAAAAGCATTACAGTGTGGGTGTAATGCTGCTGGCTAGTCTGGATCTGCTGCCAGCATCCTGTCAAATGCTGGAGGTGAAGCCCCACAGCTGTGGTGTTTCTGATCAGTAGATGGGCACAGTCAGTAATGTGGCACTTACTAGCTCAGTACTTGATGCTGTATATAGTTTCATAGTTTATCCAATACAGTTTTCAGTATGTTCTGTGTCACAGGAGTACTGTGAATTAAAATCAGTCATCTTTAGTCCATGTGCAGTGCTTAGTGGTAAAACACTTAGTTTCTGTATTACAGATCTTTTAAAAGATTACATTTTTAGTTGTTAAAAATAACTGCAAATGATCCTCAAGTTCAGGAATCTTAAACAACGTATAAGTTAATAAAACAACTTCAAATCTCATTTGACACTGTCATCTTGGTTGTGGCTTTGCAGAAGCCTGTGAGGGTTTTGCTGATAAATTTAAACTTGTTCATAATGCTTTTCTTTATTTTTCTATTTTTCCGTTATAGTAGCAAGGTGAATTTTCTTAAGTGTCCTCTTTCAACTAAGATTCCAGCTCTTGGTTGTCATTATTACCTCTTTCAGAGCAGATTAACTGTACTCTGTACTCCTCTTGCCATTCATACTGTTCTTATTATTTTTTTAGAAGATTTTTTTGCATTTCTCTAGGATTCTCTCTAATAGTGAAACCATGTATTGTCAGCAGTTTTTTAATTGTCATTGTTGCTATATAGCTCTTTTGTCAAGTAAGGCACAGAGTTCTTGCCAAACCAGGGAGCAAGTGAGAATTTTGCCACTTGAGATGAGAGATAGATTCCAAGCTCATGTCTGTGCTGAGATGTTGAAATCTCAAGCACAGTATATGTTGATTCACATCATACCTAGTCATGAAATGTAATCCTGCCCGCTGTTGCAAGAGGAGGAAAAGGCTGTTTAGTTTCTCAATGAGGTGTTTTTTTTCATGTTGGCAATAAGCTATTTCAACAAAGTTAAAATTACAGTGAATTTTTGCTTGTGTGTGTCTGTCAGCATGTGCCAAATATAACACTACCTTTCAGTTTTCCTCAGGACAACCTTTTCTGTGAAGTGGTACCTCAATTCCTGGAAACTAGTTTTTAGTAGAGTTCATGAGTGAAAGCCAGATCCAGACGTGCAGTCTGTGAGTCTGAGGCACTTCTTTGGTAATTTTTGCATAATAAGGGGACGTTTCAAAGGTCTCTTTCTGAATTCAGGGGTTGAATTATTTCACAATAAATGCTGGATGTTGATCGTATTTATAATTCTGAGGATTGATTTCATAACTGGGACGTTCCCTATTTCATGACACAATGGGACTCTCAGTTATCTGATGTTAGAGGACCTGAAATTACTTTTGGGTCATTTTTGGACAATCCAGGCAGCTTTTAATGCGATGAACGTTAAGGTGGTAAAGAGAATTTATTTTGGATAACTGAAATTTGGATGTTGATTTCTGTTGTGGAAGCCTTTGATCTCCATTTAAGGTAAATAAATTCTGGGGTTTGGTGCCACTTGTATTAGAACTAGAGTATTTTTGATGTTTAATTTTCATGTGTGTTTGGGGTTTTTTTTAGGTATTACTTGTGGTCGTGCACGCATCCCTGTTTTAGGAAAACTTGGGACTTTTGAAACGCGTTCCCTAAGACGAATTCCTCTTAGAAACTTCTCAGAAACACCAGCGTATTTTGCTTCAAAGGATGGTGCAAGCAAGGATGCTTCTGGCGATGGAAGCAAGGTAATCTCATGCATTAGGTTTTTCAATAGTTTATATAAAATGTTTCTTTAATTTTTTTAGTAGATTATTTCCTTAGAATATTCCTGAAATTTTTTCTAACTTGACGTTTCTGATCCTTCAAATTGCTACAAGTGATGGTGAAGAAAAATGTAATTTGTTAGCAGACAAACTTCGTAAGCATCCCATAACACTTTTCCCAGTTTTATGAATCTTTTTGCCTAGTGTAAAGGGACACTTGAAAATTTCGTAGAATGTTACAAATCCACAACAGGTTTCAATATCTCAGGAAAAAGTAGTAATCAGAACTATTCTTCAAAAGTCTGCTACTCCAAAGTAGGCTTTTTAAAGTAAGTACATCTTGAAATTCTTTTTTCAGCATTGATTTTTTTATACTAAACAAGACAAGTTTGTGAGGAGGCTAGCTTTATTATTGTTATATTGTAGTCTATTTTCATCCTAGTCTTTCTCTATAGTTATAGTTAATAAACAGCTTCTTCAGATAAATGATTACCTGAGAATAAAACTGCTCTTTAGTCAGCAAATAATATTCTGAGAGTTCACAGGCAGTAACGTCGCCTTACAGTGGCATATTGTGACATCTGAGGAACTGTCTAGGTGACACAGGTGTGTTCTGAAGGTTCAGATTAAACTTTTTTAAAAAATAAGAAAGATAAACCTTTTTTTAATAGTCTTTTTTTCTTGAGAAGGTTTCAAGGAGAACTGAGGTGGTAAGCAAGGTTTAAAAAAAATGGGTGACTGCCTTAGAAAAGGGAAGAGAGATCCTTGCTGTTTCCTCAAATATAGTAGCTTTTATTAATAACCAAAGTATGAAGGCATAGAATGGATATAGATTTAAAATTTTTTAACCTTGAACACCACTAAGCAGGGTAACACAGAGAAAGATAAGTACGTGTCTGTCAGGGAATTCTGCTGTAGAAGTAAAAAACCATAAGTATTCCAAGCAATTTCTGAGATGCTTGTTTTATAGGCCATATGTACTCTACAGCCATCTGCCAGCATAGCTACATCTGTCAAGGACGTGAGAAGAGTTGTGGCTTCAGAAATCCTTAGAATCAACACAGTTGCGATAATGAAATTACTCTCTCTATAAGTATGACTTGTTTTTTTCTCTGGGGTTAGTATAAATTACATGGAAATATACTATTAAAACGTTCTTGCTGTAGTTTAGCTTGTTATCATTCTGGTGTCAGTCAAGCAGTTCTAACATAGATGGGTGTCCAAAATTGGCAGACCTGGGAAATGCAGATGTGTGTACTTTTCAAAGTGTTTATATCCTGTTTTTCTAAGTTTTTGAAGTCTTAAAAAAAATCCTGACAATAGTTATTTTGTCATTCAGCTGTTGCAGTATTCACATTAGTGGTTTCCATAAACACACTGCTAAATGCCTGATGTTAACAGCTCCATTGTTTGGGGCTAATTGTCTGGAAATCTTTTTTAGAAGTCTGTCGGTGAGGGAGGTGGTAAAAAGTCAAGCTCTGGAAGCTCTGGGAAAGGAGGGAACCAGCTGCGCTGCCCGAAGTGTGGTGACTTGTGCACACATGTGGAGACTTTTGTGTGTAAGTTTTAATGATACTTTCTTTTTTAAATAGCCACAGATGTGACTGTATTTGTGATCTAATGTAGTCCTGATAGCTAAGTTTTAGCCTACCTAATTATACAATGTCAAAAAATATGCTATGTGTGGTTGGGCCACGTTGGCTTGATCATGTATTGTCTCTGTGGATATGTTTGTGTAATTTCCTGTGATGTGTGGTGGAGCAAAGTATGGCCGTGGAATTCAGACCGCAACTGTGAATATGCAGTTTTATCCAGGTAGGAGGTTGTAAAGTCCAACTAGAAAATCCAAAATGTGTCAGGTACCTGGTGTTCAGCAGCGACAGCTGCTTTTTTTGAAGTGCAGTCCAAATTCATACCGGTTCTGCTTTAGGTTCAATCAGACTTGAGGACATTGCTCCTTGTTTGAGTGCTAATGAGGCCAGCTTAGAAAATAGTTGCCAGAAAGCAAATACCCATTGTTAGCTGGTGGGTCTTGAGGAGGAAGTATCAAGTTATAATCAGACTTGTACACTAAGAAGCTTAAGACAAGGTCAGCATAAACTTGTTCAACAGTTGTTAGTATCACAGTTGGTGAAAATAATGAGCGGATGTGCTATTATTTGCTGCTACTTATATAAAATACTATTTAATAAAAATGATCAAACATCATGAATCACAAGACAATTCTATACTAACATATTTATTTATGTTAGATAAAAGGATAAGTCCTCAGCTGCTGTTTTTTTCCAGAAATAATAAGCTTTTTTTTGTTGTTTGCTTTTTGTCTATAGTTTCAAACTTTTCTGCAAAAGCTGGCGCTAGTTGATGTAACTAGAAGTACAACCCTATGTGGTGTTCAGTGTATCAGTCTCTCCTTGGACTAGATGTGGTTGAAAATAGTGGAAGGATTTTTAACCTCATTTTCCTTCTTATCAGATGGTTCATGGGTAGACACAGACATTTTGAAACTCTCCCTTCCCTGTTTGCTCCTCTTGTTACTGGAGTTTGTGCTTTTATCTGGAAATACCACTGAGGCGTTGCCCTGGAGTAGAAGCAGCAGTGTAACAAAAAACAAACCAAAAACTAATAGGAAAAAAAGAAATCTGTCCTGTTCTGCCCGAAATGAGTGGGTTGCAGGTTGTGTTAAACATACTGTAACTTGATTTGTCAGATAAGCGTTTCATGTTGCTTAATCAGGAAAAATGATGAATTTGCTCAATTCTGGTTTGAATTACCAAACTGTAGGGCCTTAAGTCAATACTTAAAGCAAAAGGAAAATACGCAATTAGCATTTGTTTCAGTCTTTAAATATTAGGTTTTTCAATCATTTTGTAAGAAGTAGGGAAACAAAATCCTAACTAAAAGCCACATTTATTAATAAATTAATTGCTATTGAGTCGTAGTGTGACAGGCTGGTTGTCTGGTGGAGTTTGTTTTTAATGGGGCTTCACTTTGTATCTGCAAATCTTGCACAAGGATTTGCTTGGCAATGCTTTTTCCAGTAATTAACAATTAAGGCAGAAGATGATGCAAACCAAAAGGAATTTTGCTTTGACACACTTTCTCAGCAGTTCCTGTATTGTTTTTGGTTGTGAGACTCTGTAAGAAGAGTTTTGTGATCAGTGAAATAAGATGTGAGCCTCAGATATAGGGTGAAATCCAATAGCTGTAAAGCTGATTGGTGTAAGAAGCCTTACCTAGGTGCTGCTTTTACTGTCTCCACCTGATGCCGTCAGGTTAGCTCCCATCCGCCAAAGCAAGACTTCCCTGCTATTGTACCTACTTAATAGGCAAGAAGCTTCCCTGCTTGCTTTCCTGATGTGTTTTTACCTTATAGCATCTCAACCCTACAAGTGTTTTTAAGATTAATCATCTGATTGTTTTTGCTTCCTGTATGTATTTTGGAAATGCGGCCTTTCTCTTTGACAAGGTCAGCTTGTATGGTATTTAGAAATCTCTTTGAAATGCAGCCTCCGTGGTAATGTTGCCTGAATCAAAAACCAACACTTGACTTGAATTTTAGTATACTGTAAATATTTGCAGACATCTTAATGACAGTGAAGTGGTTTGACAGGAAGCTCTTTGCTGTGCTTTCATGTGTTTGCTAAAAGAACTTAGGAAAACATGCCAGTATTTGAGAATAGCAAAGTTGCTTGCAATTTTGAGTTTTAGGGAGGTAGAAGTACTTGATCTTGGTTTCCTTGCATTTCAGAGCAACCTTCTCAGTTTTCTTTGTTCTGTTAAACTTATATTGATACTTTTTCCCAGATTGCTGTGTAGATACAGAAACTGGCCAGTTTCACAGCTGTGTTTTGATAACTAAGTCTGCTCCCCCAGGCACCCTGTACATCAAAGTTTCTCTGTAACCATTGACCTTACTGGTCTTGCTGAAAATTGGGAAGATCTCTGATAACCTTCCTCTGTGCTGCCTGGAGTAATTGATAAAAAGTGTACTCTAAACAATATTTTGTTTTTGGTGAATGATGTTTTGAAGATGCACAATAGTATTCTTACAGCCTGCTATTTTATTTTCTATTTTTTTAACCATTCCGGTGGACCTAAAAAGGGGGCAAGTATTCTTGTGACACTTTCATCCTAATTAAGCTGACTGTTAGCATTGTATAAGGAAGGACAACCACCTCATGGCACTGCAGTCATCAAGAGTATCAGAGGTGTTTTGAGTGAGCACTGGGAGAAAGTTTGGGGGTTTTCCCTACAATTTTCTTACAAAATTGTTGCTAAATGATAGTTATGTAGGAGCAGTGGGTGCTTGCAAGTGGTTCATCTTGTCCCATCAGGCAGATAACCCAGGAGAACTTCCTAGTATTTATATGAATTTTCTTTGGAGTAGAGTTAATAAAGCTGTGATGGTCACAGTGTTATGTGCTACATTCTTAAAACAATTTGCTGGTCTTACTTATCCAGTCATAAGGTATGCTTAGTATTAAAAAAAAACAAACAACAAAACCCAACAAAAAAACCCAAACAAAACCACACCTGCTCCTCTTTTGCTGATGTTAGATCTATGGGAGGCAATAACAAGTTATAAATAAGCAGCTTGTTTATCGCTAGAGGCTGTTATTAAAATGAGCTGGTTCAGGCTGTTTTCTAAAAGCTTCTTATGATTTCAGAAGTTTTGACGTTGAAGCTTTTCATGTGGTGGTTTTGTTACGTTTACTTTTAATTGAATACATTTACTAATTTATTTACTTTAAATCAGTCCTGTTGCACATGATTTGCATTTAATAGCATAGTAGTATGGCCAGAAAAGATCTATTTTTGATTACAGTAATTACAAATTTGTTCTTTACTGTCTATTTTTGTTTATTTCAACTTTGCTTTTCCAAAGGGAGGAAAAAAGGTAGTGCAAGTTCTAGTTTGCAGGCTTTTGAAGCCAGTCTTTGCAGAGAACATGATTTCTTGAGATACAGTTCACAAAGTCAGTGGTAGAAGTGTTTGGCTTTTGGAATTTGAAAGAAATTTGTTCTGCTCCTGGCAGTAAAAATAAATAAGCAAAAGATCTTGCAAAACATCAAAGTCCTGATCATCTGTTGCATACCACAGCTGCCTCTTGTTGGGATGAGCCCTTTGTGTGACCCCACTGTGCTCTGTGTCCTGGGCTTAGGTGACTGAACCATGCTCCATAGTGTTCCACAGCCAGTGGGATGCAGAGACTGGGAGCTGCCACAGCTGTCTTTTCCTGAGTCTGCTGCATGCCGTCTTTGAGATTGACGGTGTAGATTGCTTCCTGTACTTTAGAGTAGTCTGTCCCTAACCACAATTACTTTTTTGCCTGCTAGTTTGAGTTAGGAACTGTTACTGTGTAGTTAAAGCCCTCGTTAATTTTACATCGCTCTGAGATGCAAAGTTTCCTCTTCTGAGTGTAGTGCTATTGAAGAAGTATGAAATAGATTTTTACTTTTTAATCCCTTGTTTGCTTGCTGCCCTGCATTGTGACTTTTTGGGCAAGTTGTATTCCCTCTGTGTCAAATTTCATAGTCCAATAATTTGTTTTAAATCTTCTAAGGTAAAGGAAGGGGAAGTGTGTAAACAAAGAGGTGACTGTGCTGTCTTACAGGTGCTTGCCCTTTGTATGACAAACGGGGCAGCTGAATGAGTGCTGAGCAGTTCCTCTTACTGTTTTGTTTTACTTTTCTGCAGCTTCCACCCGTTTTGTGAAGTGCGAAAAGTGTCACCATTTTTTTGTTGTACTGTCAGAGGCAGACACAAAAAAGAGCATCATTAAAGAGCCTGAGTCAGCAGCAGAAGCTGTGAAATTGGCATTCCAGCAGAAGCCACCACCTCCACCGAAAAAGGTATGGTTCTTAATTTCATCCCAGTGTTTCCTTCTGTTACAGCCTGGTGAAATGCTTTACTTCTTAATCTGCATCAGGTGTGTAACAGTTCACTTTGACACAGCAACAAGCAATAAAGAAGATTAGCTCAAGATTAAACCTTTGAGAGCTATATGACCCAGCAGGACTCTGATAAAAGGAACAAGTAGATTCAGTAAAAGCAGCTGGGCTTGTTTTCCTCTGCCTTTGTCTTGTGACTGAAGTCCAGTACCTTCATTTTCTCCTTGTGGCCCTGCTAACCTCAACCCTCACCATCCATAGTATCTTTCATTTCCTGCAATGGCCTCGTATTCTGCACCCTTATGTTAGCAGCTTCCTTCTGTAGCTGCAGAACCTTTTATTTGGCCTGTTTGTGGGTGAGAACTGTGGCTGGTCAGCTTGTGGCAATGACCCATCTTAAATCATTTGGTTTCCCTCTCTCGAATAATGCAGGAGCTTGTTGTGTTTCTCAGTTTCTAGTGCACTGTAATGGTTTCTGAAGCTGCACGTGGCTCCTGTTTAGGCCTCTTTTAAGAAATTTAAGTATACTTGAAATTTCTGTTCTTCTTACAAATTTGGGTGAAAATGACAATGGATTTAAATATTCATAGGGGAGAACTGACAGACACAGCATGATTGTGTAAGCACCGTGGTTTTAAGTAAACTCATCAACAGCAATGTATTTTGTATTTTAGATGCAGGGCTTCTGTTTCTTAGTTCTGTAATGGTTGGTTTAGACCAAAGTCCATCTTTGGCACAATACACTATTTTTTCTTTTCTGCTGCAAGATGATTTAGAAGTGTTACTAAGATGGAGTTATCTTTCAGATTTATAACTACCTCGACAAATACGTTGTTGGTCAGTGTTTTGCCAAGAAGGTGCTTTCAGTTGCTGTGTACAATCATTACAAGAGGATCTACAATAACATCCCAGCTAACCTGAGACAGCAAGCAGAAGTTGAAAAGCAGACTTCTCTAACACCAAGAGGTTTGTATGATGTTTTGTACTTTTCTGGTCAAACAGAACCCATCATTTCATGGCCCTAACTTAATAAACCTGACAAAGGTTTTACCTTGATGCTAGATGTTCTGTATATGTAAAAGAATTTCTATTAAATTTAATTTTCACTGTACGTGAACTTCTGTGATCTATTTAAATAGTAATCCAGAAGGTTTATAGTGCCATGGGTATTAAAAGTTTAGTGTTTTTACTGACACATTATTAGATATTTAACTTTATAAAGTGAGTCTCCTAAATTTTTCTTTCTAGTCTCATTTACTGCTTAATGGTAAATCTGCTGCTTAATCTGCAAGCAACAACTAAGACAATATTTTGCATAGGTAATTTGATGAATAATTAGCTTTCTAACCTTACTTGCTGCTGTTGGCAGCATCTGTTGGTGACCATAGTATTCATAGTATTGTTCCATATCTAGCAGGTGTAGATGGAGTTACTCTTGGCAGTACTTTTGCTACTAAGTGTGTAGCTATGTTGATCTAATTTATTTTTAGAAGTAGGATTCAGTTACTGTTTCTGATTCAAAGTGTACCTTGATTTTTTTTTTTAAGGTGTTTTGTTCGGTCTTGCAAAAAATAGTATGCTAGGCAAACAGAAAAGAAATCTTCCTTTTGTGAATTTACGTAAAGAAGTATTTTAACTGAGGGGAAAACACTAGTAGTACTGGCCTGGCAATGGTAGAGAGCAGTTGTGTACTTGGCACTGGAAAGTTCCCGACCCTCCACAGAAAGATAAAATGGTGCACATCCAGAGAGACTGGCAGTAAATGCTTATGACAGATAGTACTTTGAAATATGTGAAATCCTACATTATAACACTTGGATATAAACGTGAGAGTTTAAGGCAGCCTTTTCAAACCAAAATTATATTTTTGCATTTTTCCCCCTTCTAGAAGTGGTTTTAAAATTAAAATCTAATCAGAGGTAATAATTGTGACAGTTTTCAGTTGTAGAAAGCTTGCTGTCATTTTAAAAGCATGGAAGTTGGGGTTTGGATTAATTTTGGCAGCAATAAAAACTAATTCATGTAGGAGTGTCTTGTTAGAAATACATTCGTACACAGTGATGAGATATATTCAGAAGAGGGCAAGAGGTGGAGAATTTATAAACTTTTTATAAACCTATATTTTATTACTGTTTTCATCCTCTCTCTTAGAATTAGAAATCAGAAGACGGGAGGATGAGTACAGATTTACAAGTAAGTGAACTCTCTCCTCATGTCCTCCTCTGCAATATTTACTCTTTTGATGTTAACGTAGAATAGTCTTTAGTGACTGGTAGTTTTGAAATGCTGGGTAAACTTCTCTTTGCTTTTCTTCTGCAAGTAAGTTTAATTGAAGGCATTGAGTATGCTTTTTAACAGAGGTGGCTATGATTTGACTCTTTTTATCTAGTTCTAGGTGGAAAGCAGGTAAATTGTAAAATACAATCTTTTATGAAGTTAAATAATTATCTGTCCTTAGAATTATTCTCAATAAACCAAATGAAATGTAGATTTTATTTTTTCTTTACTTAGATCTGAGGTGAGATTATATTAGTAATGACATACAGAATATGATGTGAGGTAAATAATAAAGGAAGTTATGCAACTGTTTTCTGCAGGGTATTTGCACTGTTAATATGCGCTGTCACCTTGAAACTCAGAATGTTGCTGCTTTTTGTCTGGGTGATGTCAGTTATGTTTATTTTCAGTCCACTGGTGCCTCTCACTGGCTATTGAACTTCTTTAGTCTGTGAACTTGTTCCTTAGTCTAATGTAGGTCATTTGGAATCCCGGTTATTCTTCTTGAAACCAATTTTCTTGATCTTCAAAATTCTAACCTGCAAGCCAATTAAAAAATTGCTCTGAAATTAAAAAAGTGCTCTGAAAAAAGAAAATCCAACTGAATGTCTGTATCCATGTGTAGAGACAAAACCTGTAACAACCTGAGACAAGTCTTTAACTCTTGAGACTAGAGCTGTGCATTGCTTTTGTAGTTGTTATAGTATGCCACTTCTTGTACTTTTTCATCATAGAGAGCAACAGTTTGGGTTTATTTCTTGTGTTAAAAAATAATTCATTTTAACTGTAATTTTTTATAATTTGTAAAAACTAAAAATGTCTCTAGTTTTTAATATAGAGGAATATTTTTAGATAATCCGCTTCACCATTGGAAACTATTTTTGTATATGTAAATATATACTTGTGCAAAAATAGTTGGAACTCATGTTTTGGTACTAATTGTGCCATATTGCTGTTGCAGTCCTATCTGTAAACTTCTCTACAGATAGACTTATAGATTTGCAGAACAAAACAGAAGAACCAAGCTTTTATTGTGCATGTAAGGTAATGACAGACCTTGTGAGCGCTCAAACAGTACTGTTATTCTCTTCAGAACTACTGCAGATTGCTGGAATCAGTCCACACGGTAATGCTTTAGGAGCATCGATGCAGCAACAAATGAACCAGCAGATACCTCAGGAAAAACGGGGAGGAGAGGTACTAGATTCGCCCAATGATGACATAAAACTTGAAAAAAGTAATATTTTGCTGCTTGGACCAACTGGATCAGGTATATAGCTGTGTGTTTTTATAGGTGTCAGATTTTTCTTAGAATTGATTATTAACAAGTCATTTTCCTCTTTTGTGAATATTCCAGTCTGGTGTATAAAAAGCTGGGGGTTTTGTGCTTTCATGCCATGGTAACAAGCTGAGCTAAATGGCCTTGAAAAGAAAGTGGATCTGGTCATGTGTGGGGTTTTTTTGTTTTGTTTGGGTGGGGTTTTTTATACTTATATTTACTGGCTGATTAAAAGATGCAACTGTCACTAAGCTAAAATAAAATACATTTAAAGTTTCTGTTACGTGTTAGTTAGATGTTAGATGGCAAGCTGAGAAGATGCAGTTAGAAAGTGTTGGTTAGCGCCTGGGACAGATCAGTTGCAGGGGAGATAAAAGAGAAATTATATTTGTATGTTCATAAGAAGTGGAAGTGTTTGTGCTGAAGACAGCATTTTGTAGACTATTTGGGAGAACATTCACTGAAGAATTTTTTAATTCTGTTTCTCCCCAACTTCAAAGCAGGAGCACTGGACTTTGCACTGCACCCTGAGTGTCTGCAAAGGTCTACTGATTTATTTAATGTTTAATCTATGCAAGTACATGTATTCTGTTTTTTATATTGTGTGACATCTTATTTGTGGTACTGTATGCATTTCAAGCTGCCTCAAATGTGTACTGTTAGTCTAATTCAGAAATAGAGCTTGCCAATGTAAAAAACACTGTTGATGAAAACTAGCTCCCTTGAAAAATGTTCTGATATGAATATATGAACATGCTGGCATCATTCAAAAAGTCTACTAACAGTAATAATGATCCTGTGGTAAATATTTTGGTTTGTGTGCTCTAGAGAAATGTATGGTAGTTGTAACATATGGTTTTTATTTTATCAGGTAAAACCTTGCTGGCTCAGACTCTAGCTAAATGCCTAGATGTACCTTTTGCTATCTGTGATTGTACTACCTTGACTCAAGCTGGCTATGTTGGTGAAGACATCGAATCTGTCATTGCAAAACTCCTGCAAGATGCCAACTATAACGTAGAAAAAGCTCAGCAAGGTAAACTTTTACAGTATGTTTTCTGAAGTTCATTCATAGACTGTGTTCATCTCGCCTAAGTGCTCTAAACTTTGAGACCACCAGTACTTCTGTAATATATATTCCTGTTGCATGTACTTGAAACTTTAACTCACTAAATCAGAAATAATAAACCTGAAAAAAGCTTGAAGCATATCTTGTAGGTTTTTTATGCTTGTCCATAGTTGGACAGGATTGCATACATTTTTGCAATTCATAGTATGGAGGTAGAAAAGACTGCTGCTGTATTAAATTATGTTCTTCCCTGTGTGTAAGTTCTTGCTTCTCTTTGAAAAGTGGAGTCTTCCTTAAATCCATTTGCTGTAACTGCAGGAATTGTTTTTCTGGATGAAGTAGATAAGATTGGCAGTGTGCCTGGTATTCATCAGTTACGGGATGTCGGAGGAGAAGGTGTTCAACAAGTAGGTATTTTTTGTGGAGTAATTTTACTTCATAAGTGAACAGCTGGTCAAGTCTATATATCATCCTACTATGTGTCAAATATCATGGGAGTTTATAGAGTCATAGTTCTTCAGTTCCTTAATTATTAACCTTTGAAACCCTCATCTTTCCTTTTTACTTTCTTCATTCAAAAAACCTCTAAAAATCTCAAAGTAACTCAAGACTGCTTCACAGAAATGTTTTAATTGAAAAACATCTTCGTAGCATTCACATAGCAACTTGCATAACATAGGCAAAAATAGATAACTTTTTCTGTTTTGACAAAACTTGAAGTAACTTGTTAGTAAGCGCAGCTCATGATGTTCATGGGAGTCACTTTAAAGGAAGACTTGTCTGTCCTTGAGTGGAATTGTCTTACATGGAGAACTGATTCCTTTAAACGCTTACCGTTACTATAAAGGCATAAGGGAGCAAAAAAAGTAAGTACATCTGTGAAAGTAACCACAGTATGGTGTGCTGCCTTATATGATGCTACACATTAGAATTTTATATTTCTTCTTTCTTCTTTCTTCCTTAGGGCTTGTTAAAATTACTAGAAGGCACAATAGTAAATGTTCCAGAAAAGAATTCTCGTAAACTACGTGGAGAAACGGTGCAGGTTGACACAACAAACATCCTCTTTGTAGCTTCTGGTGCTTTTAATGGTCTTGACAGAATTATCAGCAGGAGGAAAAATGAAAAAGTGAGTGCATCAGGCTGTGTTTGAACTGAAAAATTATCTTAATTACTGTTCGCAGTACTGACTTCTCAAGGTCTTGCTATGTTTATACTCCCACTGTTTGTAGAGCAGTGGGTTTCCATCTGTTACCTGGGAGCTTGAGGTCAAGCCTAAGAAAGGTAGCAAAGAACAAGCCTGTTGTTAGTAGGCTTAAGTAGCTTGCTGTGGTCTTCCACAGAGACATTCTTAGCATATGCAAACAGGAAAAAATAGGGGGTGAGAAAGGTTGAAAACTGTTGGTAGAGAACTTGCTGTGTGTACTAGAGTGGTAAACGCTTTAAATTGCCATGTCCAATGTTTCTTAAAAAGGGAGTGTGTGAAACAGTTCTAGCAGTTGTAATAGGATTTCTTTCAGTTGGAGTGTACCAAGTACGAAACTGAGAAAACCTTTGGATGTTAGTAGAAAGAGGTTCTTGCTGTTGATGCTCAGATAGTTTGAGCAAATGGTGCTAAAAGCTATCATCATCTTAAAATAACCTAGTCATGCAGTTCACTATTTTTTGTGTTAATGTCTGGGGACAGAATTCTGGCTGCAGCTTTCTGACAAAATGTGCACGCTGTCTTTAATGAGAGTGACTGAAATTCAAATAACCGTTCATGGTAATTCATGTAGCTTTTCATGTAAGCACACTTGCATGCATTTGCTTCGCTTCTGAAGAGCCCTTTTCAGCATCACTGGTATTTGTAAACTTGGTGGGACATGTTACTACTAACCTTTTTTAAGAAAAACTTGCTCTTAGGCTGAGGTGTTGATACTTTACTGAGGGAATTAAATGTTATAAGAAACTGATTGTGTGCAAGGGGTCTAATTTTAGTATTGGTAACTTCTTGAGCTTGAATGAGTATGTAATGACATAATCGGTTGCTTCAGTTTTTTTAATGCACGTGGAATGTGATTTAGTTGCATAAAGAAAACTTTAGTAAAGTTCTGTAAGTACAGCATGTTTGTTTTGCAGTACCTAGGATTTGGGACACCATCTAACATGGGAAAAGGCAGAAGGGCTGCAGCAGCAGCTGATCTTGCTAATATAAGTGGAGAGTCTGATCCACATGAAGATATTGAAGAAAAAGATCGCTTGCTGCGTCATGTGGAAGCCAGAGATCTCATTGAGTTTGGCATGATTCCTGAGTTTGTGGGACGCTTGCCTGTTGTGGTTCCTCTGCACAGCCTAGATGAGAAAACCCTTGTACGGATTCTCACTGAGCCACGAAATGCTGTGGTTCCTCAATACCAGGCACTATTCAGCATGGATAAGGTTTGAATTTTTATTTGACAACTCTTCAATATTTTTTGTTTATAAAGCAATCTAAAATATCAATTGGAATCATTTCTTGCCCCCACATGTGCACCTCCCTGCTCTGAAAAAGTAGTAAGCTAATTCGTTAAAACCTGACTGGTTTAGATTGGGTGCTTGTCCTTGTGGGGCAAGTAATCTGGAAATAGTTGGACCGTTCTTCATGTTAGTGTTCAAATGAACATGTGTGACCTTGCCTAATAGGCATCAAAGGCCACTTCATGTACTGCAGAGGTATTTATAGTACTTGTAGGTAAAGGGCCGTAGTCCCTACTGGTAATGTTAGTCACAAACAAAGTCTAGCTGAAGGTTTGTATATGTAGCTTAAATGTTAAACGTTCTGGTCTGTAACAGGTAAATATTACTGTTAGTTATTTTCAGTAACGCACACACTGTCGCACTCAAGACAATGTTGAGTTATAAATGAAATGATGAACTAAGCTTACCATTTTTCTTTATGTAGTGTGAATTAAATGTAACTGAAGATGCATTGAAGGCTATAGCCAGACTGGCCCTGGACAGAAAAACTGGTGCAAGAGGTCTTCGATCTATAATGGTGAGTAAATTAAGTCTCACTAAGTAAATGAAGCTATGTATGTTTGTGTGTATGGACCTAATAGAGACAATTTTCAGTCAAAACCTCACTTAATTCTGAGTCTTTTATGGGTACACTAAGTCTCTTTTTAAAACTTAGTGTATTCAGAGTTCTTCCAAGAAAACTCTCTAGCTCTGAAAATCGCTTGCTGACCATGTTGTTACGTAGAAAAAGGCATACAGAAATACTTTTTCCATCTTGCTCTCTTTCAGGAAAAGCTGTTGCTGGAGCCCATGTTTGAAGTGCCCAATTCTGACATTGTGTGCGTGGAAGTTGACAAAGATGTTGTAGAAGGCAAAAAAGAGCCAGGATACATTAGGTAAAACCATAACGGAAGTATCAAAACAGTCTAGTAATGTGGCTAGACAGGTATTCTGATGTTTGCTGTAGGAAGGAGCATGTAAACACAAAACCATGCACACAACCTAGAAAGGATCTGATTCTCTGTATACTGTACACAGCTGAATTAGTGCCTGTTCTGTCCTAGAGACTTTGGGTTTGTATTGCTTCAGTTTTTAATAGAAATTGTAAAATAAAATGATACGATGGTACTTTTAAGCCTTTTATGTGTGTGTGTATACCTGTAGAAATAGAAATAAATTATAAGCATCATAAGTTAACAGTAAAAACCTGAAGTTTAATTGTGACTGTACTGAAATTTCTGAAATGGAACTCTTTCTTTCCTCCTCCTACCACTGTGAGGTGGCTTTTTTTATGCAAGCTCCAGGCTGCTGCAGTTTTCCTCTTGGTTGCTCTTGCAACAGAGGAGAGCCACAAAGGCACATCTATTGATTTGCTGAGCTCATGTTAATTAATGTTGTAAAGGTTGTATTATGGTAATGAAGTGGTGAAACGCTGAAAGCACTGGATAAATCTGGATTTAAAAAAAATAATAATTAATTTGAGTGAACAAAAGATGGAGTTGAGAGGGAATGGGTCAGGTCTGAAAACACAGGTCTGAAACTTAGTAACTCTGGCTTGGTTTCTACCCCTGACAACTTACTTTTGAGTGACTTCCTCCGCTGAGGTACATGCTTTGCATTCATCTGTGTCTGTGCCAAAGCTTGGCTCAGCACACCTTGCGTCTCGGAGGGGGTGGTTGCACTGGAAAGTGTTATGCTTACACCCATGGCTGCCTTAAGTGATTTTGTAGAGCACCAGTATTCATGTTTGCTGGGAATGTTTGATTTAATCAGTAAATTTATGACTTAACTGAATTCAATAGCCTTTTGATTTTCAGTAATGAGACTCCATACTGGTTGTAATGTAAATTGGCATAGTGCCATTTTCAGATCAGAAACTCGTTTAGCAGATGGATGCTTCTCAGGACACTTGTGGTTGGGGGCACTTTGCAGGTGGCATGTTTACCAGAAGCTATGGAAACTGTCTCCTTCCTCAATTTCTGAAGTATCTGATCAGTTCGTTTTAATTATAGGGCTCCCACTAAAGATTCGTCTGAAGAAGAATATGACTCTGGCGTTGAGGAAGAAGGCTGGCCTCGACAAGCAGATGCTGCAAACCATTAAATACTGTCAGAATGCTCGCCCGCATAAAGCGCACTTGGTTATTTCCTTACGATTGTCTCTGGCTTCAGTCTGATACTAAAGGCATTGGATCTATTGTGGATACGATACATGATGAGGAACTTTATTAGATAAATCAGATCATGTATTTTATTGCAACATCACATAGACTTATTTGATGGGCATTGTGTGGACTTGGATAGCATAATGTTCAAATATGAAATGTATATTACACTTGTTCAATTAAAATGTATAGCAAATACAGCAGCACCTGGATTGCTCTTTCTAGAACCTAAAACAGCAGTGCAGGTGCTGCCAATAGTTAGATTTTACAATAATGTTACTCTACAAATGGGAAATCAAGATTAATAATTAGTAGAGGGTGAATAAACCATTAGCTCCTCATACGGCTGACGGGGGGGTGCGTTCAGGTCAGTGTTAGGTACCTGCTGGTGTTTGAAACCCGATGGGTGTTGGAGTGACTTTGTTACATTGGTGGGGGAGGAAGCCCTTGCAACAGGATTTTGGAAAAACTGGGACACACTTTATGGCACTACTGGGAGATTTTGCTGAAATGCGACACGAGTTTGTTACAGTAATTTGAATGCAATATCAAATAATATCCTTTCCTTCACCCTTCCATTAGGACTAAGTTTTAGTCACCTTGAATACTGTGAAAGATGGTGAAGTCAGTAATTTGCTAATTTTTCCAGAGGGGTAAACAAGGTTTCTAGGAAGTGGTAAGCCATCTGAATTTGGATGAGAAGGAGACAGAAATTTTTAAATATTAATGTTCTAATATAGTACATTTTGTTTAACATATTGGAACTATCATGCATCAATTTTTTGGTGCCAGGTATTTGCCCAACCTATCTTATAATGTTAAGAGATGAAAGAAGTACATGTATAATATTTTTGATGTAATCGGTAGTGATTGTTCACATGACAGTGCTTTTTAAGTTATACGCTCAAATGCTAGTATTGCGTCTTGTGGGTGTCTTGATTTTTTTTTTTTCTTTTTTTTTTAGTCGCACAGCAAAGCAATCCTCCCTCTTTTGTTCTACACCGAAATTAATTCAATCCTTTAGGAAAGTCTTTGTAAAAACACTAAAGGACCTGTATGTCTTTGATTTTCGTTTTAGGAATTATGTTGCTTACAACGTTTTGTCCTTTGGTGATATGTGGACTTCAGTTTTACCAACCCTTTTTTCTAAACTATTAATTCATGCTATTTAAATAAAACTTTTGTCATTCTTTTTGGTCTAGTGGGTGTGTTAGGACGGGAAAGGATACTTGCAGATGTGTTGACCTTGTTTTTGCTGTTAATTTTCTGTCATGTAAATTTTATGTAATACTTGTGATCTTACCTAGCAGTGTGACATGCAGCTGCAGCCAGGTGCAACAGATACTTCCCTTAGGATTTCAGGGTTTTTCCGGGTTAAATGACCCACTAATGGTTCAGACAAAGCTGCGGTTTGGAGTTGAGGATATTCTTGGGAGAAGCTTGGTCCCCTCACAGTGGGAATCTGTGGTGAACTATCTGTAACTGCATCCTCACTTTTCCTCTTTGTAGAGTGGGAAAAAAAATATAACTGCTTTTAATTCTGAGTCCTTTAATTCACATCCTTTTTTAAATGGATTAAAAAAAAAAAAGAAAACAAACCATTTTAGGTGAAAACTGTTCAACAACTTAGTTTTGAAAGTTGTTTGGAATTATGTAATCCAGAATGTTTTTAAGGAAACAAAATGCTGTGTAACTACAGTTTGTACTTCACCTCTGGCGTTTGAATAAAACAAAGCGAATATTCAAGCAGCTGAGAGTTGTCATCATCCCCAGAAAGTTTAAAGTTTGGCGCTTTGGAGGTTTTTTTTGTTTGTTTTGAAGGGTGGGTCTGTACGAAAGGACCCGGCGCTGCGGGCCCCTGCGGGGAGCTGCCCCCGCCGCCCTGTGCGGGCCGCCCCCGGCGGGGCGGGGCGGGTGGCGGCTCCTCCCGGCCGCGCGGGGGCGCTGCGGCGCGGCGGCCCCCGAGGCGGCAGCATGGCGCAGCCGCCGCACTTCCCCGGGCGCTTGCCGCCGCCGTTCCGGGCATTCCCGCCGCCGGCCGGGCCCTTCCCGCCGCCCGCCGCGCCCTTTCCCGGCCCCGCCGCCCGCCCGGGGCCCTTCGCGGGGCCGGCAGCGGCGCCGCCGCCCTTCCTCCTGCTGCCGCCGCCGCCGGCCGGGCCCGAGGGAGACGCGGGGCCGCGCTTCCCGCCGGGCGGCGGCCCCTACTTCCCCGCGGCGCCTCCGTTCCCGCCGCGGCCGGCGGCTGAGGAGGAGGCGGCGGCGGCGCAGCGGCAGCAGGACGAGCTGTGGCTGTCGCAGTTCCTGGGCCGGCGCCGGGCCTTCCCCCCGCCGCCGCCGCCGCCCGCCGCCAGCCCCAGCAGCGCCCGGCAGCTGGCGGTGGAGGCGCTGGGGCGGGTGGCGCGGCTGGCCGCGCTCTGCCGGGCCCTGCGGCGGCGGGAGGCCGAGGGGGACGAGGCGGGCTGGGCCCAGGCGCGGGAGGAGGCGGAGGCGGTGCGGCGGGAGCTGCGGGACGTCGTGCGGCCCCTGCGGGAGCCCGGCTACCGCGAGGCGCTGCGGAGGAAGGCCGAGAGGGCGAGGAAGAGGCGGCAGCGCCTGCAGCGCAGGAAGCAGGAAGCCCAGGCGGCCAAGGAGGCGGAGGCGGCCCGGGCCGCCGAGCGGGAGGCCAAGATCGACCAGTGGCGGGCCAAGTGCATCCAGGAGGTGGAGGAGAAGAACCGGGTACGGCCTGATCCTGCCTCCTCCGGGGAGGCCCGCCCGGTGGGGCAGCGCGGCGGGGCCGGGGAGGCCTGCGGTACCGCGCCCGCGGCGGGCTCAGCCCGGCCGGCGCCTGGCTTTGTTCCCTTGGTGCGGTAGGTGCCACCTGGGTGCTTTGGTCCCCTGGTTCACTAGTTGCCACCTGGTGCGGTAGGTGCCATCCGGCAGGTTCAGTAGGTGCCACCCAGGTGCTTTGGTCCCCTGGTTCACTGGGTGCCACCTGGATGCTTTGGCCCCAGGTTCAGTAGGTGCTACCTGGCTCAGTAGGTGCCACCCGGGTGCTTTGGTCCCCTGGTTCAATAGCTGCTCCCTGGTTCAGTACGTGCCACCCGGGTGCTTTGGCCTTTGGTTCAGTAGGTGCCACCTGGGTGCTGCACGGCTTCAGCTGGCTTGGAGACATGCAGCTGCCAAAGCAGGCAGCCCTTCTTCTTCCTTAAAAGCCTTGGTGGGCATCACAGTTGTGCCACGCTGGTGTCCGAGGCCTCAACAATTTTGGTTTTAATAGTTTCTGAACTCCTGGTTGCGCGAGGAGGGCTTCCTCTCGGGTCCCAAGCTGCCAGCCAGCCCCTTGCTGCTCATAGCTACCCTACGGACCATTTCAGTAACCATGAGCCTTGCCAGCTGGCTTCATCCTTGTAAAGCTCGTCGTTCACAAGCTTTTCAGCCTCAACAGAAAGTAAAATGGCTCCAAAGCAAAAGAAAACCCACAACCCCCACCCCAAGTTAGGCTTTCTGGGAAGTGCTGCAACACCTTTGTGTTGGCTGAAGAGCTGCGGTGCTGGTGGTGCTTGGTCTGCTGCCAGGGTGGTACAGAGCAGCTGTTGGGGAAGTGTTTGTGTTCCACCTGTGGCATGTTAATGGTCTTTAATTGCTGAGCTGTAGGATGGTTTATGTTTATATTTATTGTTAATGTTTTTCCTAACTTTTTGTGGTTATCAGGCTTTAGCCATTTGGCCCAAATCTATGGGTTGGAAATTTTGTTTCCTGAAGGCCATCCTGTTCTAGCTTCTTCATAAAAAGGTGTGGTTGGATGGTTGACTTAACTTGCTATGGCTGTGTTACTAGGAAGTTACTCTGATCCCCAGTGCTTCACTGATCTTTTTAAAGTACAGTTTCATTCTTGTCTGCATGGGATATTTCACACATCATGTCTGGTCTTTTTCTTTCTTTCATAGGAACGAGAACTTAAGGCTGCTGCAGACAGTGTCTTATCTGAAGTGCGGAAGAAACAAGCAGACACAAAGAGGATGGTGGACATTCTGCGTGCATTAGAAAAGCTTCGGAAACTGAGAAAAGAGGCTGCTGGCAGGAAAGGTTAATTATGAGATTTTTATCAAACTTTTAATTGCGCGCACATTAAATAAGATGATATTTGTTCGGTGTGCAGACTAGCAGGGTGCAGCTTGAAACAGCTGTTTCTTTAGTAGTGATTTTAGTTACACTGTTATGCAAGAATAGCTATGCAATGCTAAAGACAGTGGTTTGGTTCCTATGTTTCCAGGCTCTTTCTTGATAGAAGAATTATTGCAGTAAGGTAGTCTTTGGCAAGGTTAAGCTCGCGTTCCTCTGAGATTTTGCCGGCTCTGCTGTCAAGTCTGATAACAGGGCCCCTTCTGAATTTGAAAATTTAAAATTAATTTTCTTTCTGTTTAGGTGTTTGTCCACCCCCCTCAGCAGATGAAGCATTTGAAAATCAGGTGGAGAGTCTCAAAATATTGCTCAAAAATCGCACAGAGCTGTATGAAGCTGAGGAGAGAGCATTAAGGGTTATGTTGGAGGGAGAACAGGAGGAGGAAAGGAAGAGAGAAATGGAGAAGAAACAGAAGAAGGAAAGGGAAAAACTACTGCAGCAGAAACTTGAAATTGATTCCAAGCTGTTTGGGGATCCAGGTAAATTCTGCATGCCGTATTTAACAGTATTTTTCCATACCACATCACCATTTCATAGACACTGGGTTTAAAATGTGGGCATAAAATAGTTGAGAAAGAAACCATCCAGCACAGTAATTTATGGTCCGAGGAAAAGATGGGATAAAAGTAGTGTGCTGTAGCACATGTGATATAAGAACTGTTCAGCTCTTCAGCGTAGACTACAGTATATCTCAAGCTGATTTCATAGTGTTCTGCAAGAAGAGGTTGTAGATTAAGCTGAAGTGAGAATAGACAGAATAGATTGAAGACTTCCAGCACCCAACAGATGCTTTAGTCTGGTGATTTTGGTAGGTGTGACTCGGGTAGTCTGTAACGATTCAGTGTTCATATGTTCCCCTTGTTTAGAGGATGGAGGTGGGAAAAGTTTTGCTAGTCTTGACTTGCCTCTGACAGCTCCGGTAAGGATGAGGAGAGAAGCGAAACATGGCAACAGTCCTTACTGTATTACATAGGGAAGTGATTTCCAGTTATAGCTGGGGAGTAGCAAATGAGTTGGCAGATTTGGGGCTCCTAAGACTTAGTAGAATCGAAGGTCTTTCTGATTTATTGAACGATTTCTGTGTTTGATTTAACAGATGAATTTCCTCTAGCCCATCTATTGCAACCCTTCAGAGAGTATTACTTACAAGCTGAGCATTCTGTAGCAGCTCTAATCCACATCAGGTAAACCCAGAGTCTTTATTTTATTATCAAAGATGATGAGTATTGTTTATTGAGATTGTAAATGTGTGGCCCCTTTTGGTTCGTAAACTTCCAGATATGGTTACGCAGTGAATTGTCCTGTTCTGTTTTGGTTAGGGGTCAAGCTTCTCGCTTGGTAGAGTTGTATCCAAACAGATGCCCGTGTGAGGCAGAGTGCACTTCCATGCATAACCATGCCATTTAATAGAATAGTACATAGAATTTTCACATTTGTGTTTTGAAAAACAAGTTTCAGAGTACAATTTACAGTGTTTTGTGTATTGATGGGTATAGAAAAATACCTGTGTGGGTATGTAATAAATCTTCAAACTCATACCAGCTGTCCTCTCAAACAATGCTCTCTCTGTTAAAGGCATGGATGGGATCGGTACTTGGTGCCAGCTGATCACCCTGAAGGAAGCTGCATCCCTCCAGGATGGGTTCTTCCGAGTCTCCCCACAAATGACACGTGGGCCACTGCGGTCAGATGATTTAGTAATAAATTATTTTAACATTGGAGGAATATTTCATTATAATTGCTTGTGTAGATATTAGAGGGTCCAAAGAGGAAGCCTCATCCTCTGTTTCGGTAGCCAGGTACTGGAGTGTCTTGAAGAAAAGTGTAAGAATTGCTTTTGCCATCTGACTCTGCAGGGAAGTACCTGAGCAAGGCCAAAGCTGCTAGGCCTATTGTGGTATGGAATTACAATCCCGCTGCGAGTTTTTGTTAACTGATCTCAATCTTAATAAAGAAACATTACTGACCAAGGGTATTTGTGCCAGTATTAACATCCTATTTTTAGTGGCTTTTATCTTTATAAGCCTAAATCCAGATGATGAAATCTCCAGAAATAAAGAGGTATAAAAAGAAAAAAAGAGATCATTAGTAAACATGGTTTTAAATGAAGCATGTCAGGCATCACTGTCAAAATAGTTCCTGCATTTTTCTGTATAGATACAAACCTATTACAAGTTTAAACAAATTCTGGAGTACAAACAACACAGGATTTTTCAAGGTTGATTAAAGCAGCTGTTGATGTTTTACTTTTGTGGACTGAAACTGGTACCACAACATGGAAAAAATTCCCAGTTGTGGTGAAATAGGTCAGACAGCCGTGTGAACATGTATGAGTTTGATGAATAAGCCTGGTGGAAAAAAAACCAATAAAATCTGAAGTCTAACCTACTGTAATTGTTTTTGCCTATATAGCTATTTTTGTACAGGGACAGGTCATGTACATAATACTTGATTTAAAAACCCAGCTCTATTTTGTAAGTTGTTTTTATACAGAATAAATTGAGAAAAAATGATGGGTTTTTTTGTTGTTTGAAGCATTTTTACTTCAAGGGAGAGATTTGTTTCAGTACTTGGCACCAAATACAACTCTAGTGTGGAGAGAATTGCTGGGAAAAGGTTTACGTCAAGGAACTTCTCCCTCCTACAAGGTGACAGAGGCATCTGATTTCAAAACCTTCCATGTTCTGGACAGTTTGCTTGAAACAGTGATGGGCCATATGGGTTTGGGGCTTGGGTGGTCTATGCAGATTGTCATGGTGTATTTCCAGAGCTGCAGTCGTTATTCTTGCTTAGCCCTATCGTGCAGGAATGGATTTAATCTCGCCGATTCCTTACCTCTTCACATCACAACATTGTGTAATTCGTGGAGGAGGCAATGTGTATAATTGCCTAAATTAAACACTTGGGCCTTGTGTAACATTAATAGTTTCTTGGCTGAAGCTTTGCATTTGTTTCTGTTAGCAAGAGTGCATGAACTAGTAATTTTTGATAGAGTTAGAATTAATCTGGGTGCAGAAGTTTGCAGTTTTTGCTCACTTGTGTATTGCTTACCTATAGCACCCTACAGATTGCTGTGAAGTCCTCTGGAGGAAAGGGTTCTGATTTTCATGTCCGTATGTCTTCCCACCACTGCTGTCACCTCTACATCTCGTTACTCCAAGACCTACGGCTAGGTCAGATCCTGGGGAGTTACACCTGAAGAAAAAGCAGAAGTTCAGTTAGGATAGAAACAATTGCAGAAACAATGCTTTCGGTTCAGGAAGCTTAGTGACCGAAGGATGCTCTGCTTAAACAGTTAGGCTCCTTATCCCATCAGCACATCTGACAGGACAGGCTAGCCGCTTAGGCTATGATAATCTTAAAACTGTCAAAGCCAGATGCTTGTCTGACGCTGCAAGAATTTGAAGAATGGAGCAGTAGATGAGCAGGCAGCGTAGAAGCAACTCTGTTCTCCCAGCCCTGCAAGAAGAGCTCCATGATTTCGTCTGACGGTAAGGATAACTTCATATTTTTAATAAAAATAGGACTTGAAAATGCCAGGGGATAATGCACGTTCAGGTGTATTTCAACCCCTCAAGCTTTCTGTGGTTTGTTCTACATATTTGCTCTTGTCCTGACATCTGCATTAAAATTTTTTATGTTTTTAGTGAGGAAGATGTTGAAGCCACAGGTGGAAGAGGAATGTTTAAAATCTTAACTCGTAAAATACATGGAGATAGGGTATTCTTAAAAAAAAAAAAAAGGTGTATTCAGATTTAAGATTCAAATTTGGTTTAGTATTTCCTATTATTTTTAAGTTTTAAAAACTTATTCTAGCCCAGAAGAAGAGAGGTGTTGGCTGTGAGTTTCTGAGACTTGTTTGCATCCTGTTCCTTCCCTGGTCCCAGTGCAGTTCAGGTTTTTCATGCTTTCAAGGCACATTTGCTTCCTGATACTAATTTGTTCTTTTGCCAGCCTATATCTTTGATGTGAAAGCAGCAGGGCTGGCGTGAAGCACATGAGGTTAGAACTCCTGATGGAGTTGCTTTCTGGAGTAAGCTGGTGTTTACAGCTGACCCTCTTTTATTCTTTAGTAGCATTTTCGTTATCATCGCTTCTCACCCCAATGTGCTGCTTTTTTTCGAAATAGTGGTTTTAGGAATTAACACTTGTGGGAGCCTTTCTTAGAGCACGGTATTTAATGCAGTGAAATACAGTGAGATATACTACGGTAATCTCTCCGTATTTTCTTCATCGTGGCTTTGGACACATTCACTACCCATCTCTATCCCTTGAAGTAGCATTTAAACCCCAGTAAAGCTGTTCTAGGTGACGGATGGTGAGATACTCTTTCCCTTTGCACCTTTGTACCACATGGCTTTTGGGAAGAGCTGCTTTACAGCATAAGCTGCAAAGAGGGTCTGTCCCTCTTGCAGGCAGGTGTTGCAGGGCCATGTGGAGCAGTTGGAGAAAGTGGGGGAGGGTAGCTTCGATTACAGATGTTTTCACGCGTTGTCTTTGTCAGTGCTGACGTGGATTGTAACATACGCTAAGCCCTCTTAGGCTGGGGAGCAGATGGCCTGGCGCCGTGCAGGCTCTGGACACGTTGTTTGAGTTGCGTGCTAGCAGCAATGCATGTGTGGGAGCTGCAAAGCTGGTTAGGGGCTCTGCCTGCACCACAGCCCTGGCTATTAAAGGCTCCTGGCGTAAACAGGCGAGTGACAACTCTTTTGTAGTTCTGATAAGACCAACTGAGCTGTGCCAAGCTATTGTGTGTGTTGCTCTTTCTTTGTGGTCTGGAAGCTAACATAAACTACCTTGAATGCTGTTTCCCATTATAGATCCTCATTTTTGCATTAAACAGGCAGCTTTTTCTGCCTTGTGTACATTCATCTGCTTGTTTTCTTTTTGTGGAGCATTTATCTTCATTGACGTAGAAATAATTTCTTTTTAAAGAAAAAAATAAATTGGTAAAAACATTTAAGCATGTCACACAGAGTATTTTATTTACTGTTTGTCTCGAGGGTGACTGTTGAGGATTTTGGGAGGAACAGGCACAGGCTGCTGGTACCAGAACTCAGTAGAAGACTGACCATGAGCTCTTCCCAGCTGACAGTATATAAAGGAAATTATTTCACATGCTGTCAACGCTGGGAAGCTGGGGACTCGAGGCTTCATGCAGCAAGTTGAGACATTTATACAGAGCTGATGGCTACGCAGTAAGCGTAGTAATTGTAATGTTTATATAATGTTACATTTAATAATACTACAATTTAATATTACTATTAATATAATACTAATAAAAAGGCATAGTAAGTTGCAGTAATATTTTCCATGCCACCATTCCCAGTTCGTCAGAAGTTTTTCCCTCTTCTGCTATTCCTAACCTAAAAACATTACCGTGCTTAAAACGAATAACTCTTAAAAGCCAGCCTGGCCTTAAAATGGCTCGTTTGACATCCCTCTGACACTGAAGCTTTCCTGATGCACCAGCCTCCTTGTCTGGTGCTCGGTAAGCTGCTGCGGCGCTGGAGGGGATGCCCTCACCCCAGCTTCCCTGGGCTGCTCCGTGTGACAGCTTAGCAGCACGTGGCTGTGTGATGAGCTCCGCAAGCACGAGTGCTCTCGGGTCACAGAGGGAGAGGAGGCCTGGGGGGTGTCCCCCTTGGCCATGGTTTCTGCCTCTGTAACAGGAAAAAGTGCTCGGTCTGTCCCCAGCTTAGGAAAGGGAGTTTGCGATGGGCAGTGAGGAGGAATGGAAAACAGCGGGGCACGCATGGAGGTGGAAATGGAGGAGAAAAGCACTCGGGATCTGTCCCAATAAAGCTGTAAGCTTGGTCAGGTCCTTCTGGCTCATGCTCAAAATAGCAAAAGTTAGTTCAGACAAATCTTCCCGGTACCAGTAATTAAGATTTTGCAAGACTGGACATTACACACAGTGGTTTTTACTCGGCTGGCCGCATCTCTAAGGGTTGCTTTCCTTTTACCGGCATCACTTGAAACAGCTCATCTTTCTCTTCTTCCACCCAGTTTACATAGTGCTAGTCCTGCCTTTTACAGTTTTGTTTCATCCCTTCCTCTAGCAGCAAGAATTCAGGCAGCAGCAATGAGCTACCTGGATGAAGTTCCCTTCCGGACAGCCGTAAGCCTCAGTGGAGACTCAGCGGCAGAAAACACTTTAATCACTGCCCCGGCTATCGAGCTCCCCGACTGCACCGACATCCTCATGAGCACCATGGTGAGTCGCCTCTGCTTGCATCCACGCCGGGATTCACTTCTGGGTGGTGCCCAAAGGGATGTCGGTGGTGGTTTCCTTTTCTTGTGAAAAAGGGATGGGAAACCTCTCCTAATTGATCTCCTTTTAATTGGCTGGTTTGCAGCAGGAGTGGGAGGAGGTGAGGATGATTTGTGGTGGGTGGGAGGAAGGGGTTGGTTTGGTGGTGGTGTTTTTTTTTTTAAATCCCATCCAAGCAGGAGGGTTGGGTCTTTCTGGGATAGGAGGACAAACTTCAGATTCCGCTCTGGGATGCGGTGCCGATGCAGCTGCCTGAAATCAGGATGCCCGCATCTCCTGTCTGCACCCTCTTCCCTTCCACAGCAGCCAAAGTGACACAAAACCACCTCTGAGCATTAAACACCTGTCAAAAGAATTGCAGATGCAGCTCAAAATAGGAATAAATTCATAGATTTTTCTTTCAAGTATAAATCTGGGGATTCCTTATAGGGATGAGGCTGGCACTGCCCAATCCTACAGCCTCAGTGCCCGCAGCCAGCCCTGTGCTCAGGGAAATAGGGGCCAGAATGGGAGGGATGCAGCCCTTAAGGTGCCCTCGTGAAGCACGTGGTTTGCTCCGTGCTGCACCGTCTGGGTTCAGATGCCCTCACCACCTGCTTTTCACTCTTCCGCAGCATGACTTCTCACTGGAAAGAAAAGTGCTTTACTGGGTAGAGGTGGCTTCTCAGCAGCAAACCTCCCGGCATCAGGTCACCTCCGAAGTCATCCCCACAGCTCCGCCGTGCTGGCTGCTGCTGGTGGATCCTGCCGACAGCTACGGGGGGCGAGCACGGGACGGGGCGGTGCGGCGCAGCATCAGCCTGAGCTCTGCCCACAGCAGCTACGGGCACACCGCGGGCAGAGGTGCCTTGCCCGAGAGCGAGAGCTGGCACTCAGAGGAGGACGAGTACTCTGAGGATGATGAGTACTCCTCAACCTCCTGGGAAGAGAACGACAAGGATGAAAAGCTTCCCAGGAGGCGAAGCACTGAGAGAGGTGTGGCTCTGCGTCCTGGTTTTTACCAGCCCCGACCAAAGACATCGCCCAGCTTGCTGGAGCCCTCGCTGGAGAATGGTGGCCACAAGCCAGCCAGCCCGGACCCGAGCAAGCAGAGAAGATCCATGGTGATATTTAACAACATGAAGAACGAGCTGGAAGCTGCCAGGAGGAAGCTGGCTGCTTTGGTGCATCCTTTGAACAGAACCACCACGGAGAGCAGGGGGGTCCCGGTGTCCCGGCCGCTGCCCCGGCGCCCCCGCACCAGCCGCAGCGTCAAGTATGGGCCAGCCCCAGATGTGTCCCGGCTGGGGACCTTGGTGCCAGCTCCTCCAGCTGCCCCAATCCCCCCAATCAAACGGCATAAGCCCACGGTGCCGGTGAGGCGTTTTTCCTTCTGGTGGCCCTTTGCTTGTTGCTGAGACAGGAGGGAGGTGGAGGGCATTGAATTGGTCCCGTTTGCTGTGGTCCAAAATGGAACCGAAACGGGGCTTTGGGAACACTGAATCCATGAGGAATTGCTGATGAGTGAAGTGAAGGAAGGTGGGGTTTTTTTTGCTAGAGTTTAAAGGCAAGCTTTCTGGGAGCACGTTTACTTGTTCTGTCCTAGCCAAAACATCCATATTTTTCCCAACAAGCAAGGTGTCTTGATTTTCAATTGAAACACTAAAAAAAAAAGAAATTATTTTTTCCCCTCTTCCTTCTCCGTTCTCCATTTTTGCCCCTCTAACAAATATAAACAGGGTTAATAGGGAAATGCCCCACTTACAGCCATCATGTCTTCTTTAGGAAACTTTGGACTTCGTAGTCCTACTAGAAATACAGATCATTTAGTGACAGAGACAGTGATGTGAAATGATGGAGTAAATACTGCTTTGTCAATTTAAATCTGAATTACGCCATGTTTTTTAAGAAATCACGTCTTACCCACCTACTTGAGAGATTTAGGAGATGAATTACTCAAAACCTGCAACTGAAACCATTGGACACATGGAAGGCCAGGTTATTTATATGTAGTTGCATTAGACGTAGGGTAATTAAGGAAAGATCAGATGCCCTTGTGTATTTGTACATTGCCTACCCTTCTCGGCTGCTGTTCCACATGCATCATGCTGAATGCTAAAGCTTCAACCCCAGGCAAGAGCGTGCATGTGCAAGGTCATTTCTGGAGATGGCTTTGTAACAGAAGCCTAAATATATCTGGCATAAATGAGGCATCAGGGGAGCATCCTCCTGCCTGGGCTGCTGCATCGCCTGCCTCTTGCTTGGCCGCTCAAGGACAAGCATGGCATTTATTGCTGGAGAGATGACCAGGATTCCCGGGGAAAGGAGGCTGGGTTTGCTTACTTTGCTTCATGAACCCTCCCTACTGCTGTTTGATCTGTGTCCATAGCTGAGCCTGGATTTGATTAAGTCCAGTCTCCCCTGATGCCCAGGGGAGTTTGTTCTATGTATGGGAATTTTCTGCTTCTGGAGAGAGCAAGGTAACTGCTGGCATTTGAAAGCTTTGCTTCAGTCTGCGTTGTTTGACATAATTTTATGAGCTGGACCAAGAAGACCATCTGCTGTTTTTCTCTTGCAGTCCCTCAGCCCCTACGCCTGCCTCCCCCCCGCCTCCGTGCCTGCGCAACCTCTCAGTTCCCACAGATCCCAGAGGGATTCGGCGGCTGACCTGCTCTTGGCTCTGAGCCAAGAGGAGCGGGACCTCATCGAGCCTGTTATAGCCTTGGGCTATCCCACCCACAAAGCCATCCTCACCCTCCAGAAGACTGGAAGGCAAAGCTTAAGTCAGGTTGGTGGAGCTGGTGCGGCATCGGGCGGAAAGCTTTTGGTAAAGTTAAACGTGATTTTTGTGGAGAAAGGCATGGCTGCCTTGCTTGGGGTGGACTTCTCATGGCTTTTTTCTTTTCTCTTGGGTTTCCCACTTTGGAATCAGACCTCAGCTGACAGGGTTTTCCATGAGATCACGCGTTTGTACTTCTGCTGTAATAAAATAGCACTGAGCCGCCCTCAGCTTTTCAGCAAGTAATAACGGCCGGGTAATGTTATCTGATCAATCTGTTGTTTGGAGTGTGGTGTCCTTTTGAAGTACAATTTTTGCCCCTGTATATGGAAACTTTTTGCACATAATTTTTTCCCAGCTGTTAGATTCATGTGATTATTGCCATGGCTCATCCTGTCAGAGCGGGACTGTATAAATACCTTGGAGATTTGTCTGGGCTCTCTCCAAAACACAAGTTTCCCTGCACTGGAGCAACCAGGGACTCCCTGCAAGCATTGCGGCTGGGTCCCAGAGCTCTTTTCCTGAGGAACCCTCTATAGTAACCTGGAATTTATTCAAAATAATGAATGTACAACCCCTTCCTACCCCTGGCGTCAGGGTACGTCGCAGCCTGCTGTGCTGCACCCCAGTTCCCAACGTCTCTGCTTGTCCAGACAAACTTTCCGTGGTCCAGGTGGGCTCAGAGCACCTGTGCGGTGAGGGATGCTGCTGGCTCCGACCCCCTGGCTTGGTGCTGGACCTGCCCATCCCAGTGGAGCGTTCAGTAGGGCTAAATTATCCCAGCAGCTCTTCCAGAGAGAGAAGGGGCTCTATCGCAGCTGAGCAAGAGGGATGTCCCCTGGGCTGTCATGCCAGGGAGCAGGAGCAGACCCTGGGCAGAGGTGTGAGCAGCATGGCACTGAGCAGCCACTGCTGGGGGCCGGTCCCCTTCCTGATCCCCCCCCGGGGAGCTGCCTGTGCTGCGTGGGCCAGCTCTTACCCGGCTGGTCGGTGCACGAAGCTGCTCTGCAGCTGAGTCATCCTGCAGCTTCTGGCTCCCTCCTGAGTCGCCCCCGGCTGGAGCAGCCCCCCCATCCCCTCGCTGGTGTTTCGGGCCGGGGTGGGAAGGGAAGCTTTGCATTCTTCGTAAGGGCTTCATCCGGGCGGGGGGAGATGAACAGAGCCCAGCCCACGTTCGTTGCACAAAGCCGTGCAAGGGTGCCTTGTAGCAGCTACTGGCTTCAGTATCGAGAAGCAGCACATCTTATTGAGGATGGGAGTGGTACAGCCTGCTCCCTTCTGCATAAACACCGGGACTCCCATTCCCCTGGAGAAGAGATTAATGCAGCAAAAGACAAGGTCTGCCTTATATCCTGCGCTTTCTTCACCAGCAGTTTCCATCTTTCCCACCTATGCCCAGTTCAGCCAAGATAAAACATAAAGCCTAGCCCTCTTTTGTATGTGCATCTCTTACAAGTACAAAACTACCAGATTAGGCTAAACCTTCCTGGAAAATACGTTTCAACTCAAGTTAAAGGCACAGGAGGAGGCCGTCCCCATGTGCCAAAAGATGAGCTGGTGGGGGAGAAGACTGGCCTGGGTGAACAGAGCTTTGGCTGGGACTGGGGGGTGGGGGGGAAAGGAAGAGTGTGCCACCTTTGGAAGAAGAGGCAGGCAGCTCTGGAGGGCTGTAAGGATGTTAGGAGGTTAGGCAGGGCGAAGATCAGAGGGATGAAAGCCCAGCTGGAACTCAGGCTGGCCACTGCCGTAAAAGATAATAAAAAATGTTCTTACAAATACAGTAGAAACAAAAGGAGGGCCAAGGATAATCCACATCCTTTATTGGATGCGGCGGGGAACATTGCCACGAAGGATGAGGAGAAGGCTTAATGCTGTCTTTGCCTCAGTCTTTAATAGCAAGACCAGCTTCCCTCTGGGCACTCGGCATCCTGAGCTGGAAGACAGGGACAAGGAGGAGCAGAATGAAGCCCCCACCGCCTAGGAGGGGACGGCTGACCTGCTGCGCCACTTAGACGTGCACAAGTCTATGGGGCCAGACGGGATCCACCCGAGGGTGCGGAGGGAGCTGGTGGAGGAGCTTGCCAAGCCACTCTCCATCGTTTATCAGCAGTCCCGGCTAACTGGGGAGGTCCCAGAAGACAAGGTGAGCCAACGTGATGCCCATCTACAAGAAGGGCTGGAAGGAGGATCCAGGGACCTACAGGCCTGTCAGCCCGACCTCAGTGCCAGGGAAAGTTACAGAGCAGATCCCCGAGCACCATCACACATCTCGTGCAGGACAGCTGGGGGATCAGGCCCAGCCAGCATGGGTTTATGAAAGGCAGGTCCTGCTTGATGAACCTGATCTCCTTCTGTGAAAGATGACCTTCTTAGCGGATGAGGGAAGGGCTGTAGATGGTGTCTACTTGGACCTTAGTAAAGCCTTTGACACCGTCTCCCACAGCATTCTGCTGGAGAGACCAGCTGCTCATGGCTTGGATGGGTGTGCTCTGCGCTGGGTAAAAAGCTGGCTGCCTGAAAGGAGGTCGTAAAGTGGTGGGGTCGGTCTCTTGTCCCAGATAACAAGCAACAGGACAAGAAGAAATGGCCTCAAGTTGCCCCAGGGGAGGTTTAGTTTGGATGTTAGGAAAAACTTCTTCACTGAAAGGGCGGTCAAGCACTGGAACAGGCTGCATCAGTCATCCCCACCGATGGTGGCTCCTCAAGCCTCTCCAACGCTTGTAGAAGTTGTGTTCTCAGTGGTGGCATTTGCAGCAGTGAGTTGAGCAGGGCTGTCTGCTGCAGTGCTGGCTGGGGTCTCCCTGTCCCCCCGGAGAGCCTCTGTCCGTGGAGGCTAGCACCTGAGCCGTTGTGCCCAGCAGCTTTGCCCATCCTTGGCTTGAAGCCCGCTGCAGGACTGGGGAGATGTTTACTTGGTTCCTCCACAATGAAATCAGCGTTCAGGTCTTCGGTGGTGTTTGCTTGTGGGTTTTTCCACACTATCAGCTTATAGTTCATGGTGCAGCTGGGTCGGTGAAGTGGTTGGTGGTAAGGCTTTGCTCTTCTTAAGCAGCCAGTTGTTGGAACACCTGAAGCAGGGACTGCATGGGAATGGGCCTTTCCAGTGGGCATCAGGGTAAAACCCGCGTTGCTGCACATAGTATCAAATAGCAGGAAATGAGAGAAGAGATAAATGGGCAGGTCACTGATCTACCAGAGCCTGGAGGTCTCTTCCCACATGAGCAGTTTGTGACAAGGTTATTGGTTTGGCTGTGTCATGGATAAAGCCGAGCTCTCCCAGGGGTGCCTGTGCTGGAGGAACTTCATGTTTAAGTGTTATAAGGAGCCTCCTTGAGAGCTACAAGGGGAGAAGGAGCTTCAAGAGGGCAGTGGCACCTCCTCCTCCTCGCCAGTGGGGCCAGTGCTGGACCCAGGGGGTTAGGAGGTCATAGGACTGAAAAACCTGATTCTGTTTATATAGATATAGATATAAACGTATGTATTATTTTTTTAATGATAAAAATCATTGAGTTGGCAATGGCACCGATTTCATGCTGGGCTTGAGCAGGCTGCCAGGACTGTCTGTGAGCACAGCGAGCAGCTGTCCCGGCTGCGAGAGGGCAAGAAAACACAGCAGTGATGGGGGGTCAGTTAGTGAGGTAGTGAGGGGAAAAAAAACCAGGTTACAAATGCCAATGACAAGTTACTGTCTCGTTTTTGAGTTAATAAGCCAGTCCTTAAGGCTGACTTAAGGTCTTAAAATCCTTACTCTGCTCTTTAGCCGAACTAGATCAACTGACTGTTTGGGGGACTTTTGTAGCTTTTTCAAGTTTTACGGTCTTTTACTGAATCCTTCTCCTTGGCTACGGCGGTGCTGGGGAGGGTGGAGGTCTGAGTGCTGGTGGATCTGGGGAGATATGAATCAGCTGCTCCCTGGATGAAGATGGCACCGCTTCAGGGAGAGCCGTGGGATGTTCTTATTCCCCCTGCTATTGTATAGCTCATTTATTATTGTCTGTCCCATATGTTTTTGGACAGTGAATGATTCTTCTGGTATTTAAAAGATACAACTGGGAATAGTGCTGTCAGCGGTCCAAGAACAACGAGGAAAGCCAAAAATAACTGTTTACTTTCAGTAATGACAGCACACGGGTCTCCCCTGGGGTGGGTTTTGTGCTTGGACCCTGGGGCAAACCCACGGGTGCCTGAACCCCGGCACATCTAAGGGACGCCGGGTTGGCTGAGGGTAGGCATCTCACCAGGACAGGCTCTGCTGCACCCCACAGCCTGGAGGCCATTGCTCTGTATCTCGCGTGGTTCAGATGCTTGATTTGCCTCCTCATCCTCCCTCCTCCTTGTTTCCATTCCTACTTTGGGAGAGCGGGGGGGAACCAAGACGTTGTTTTCTCCCGGTGGGAGTCCTGCTGACAGACTGCCCTGGCTGAGCATCGAACGGGAACCAACGCAACAGTGGTGGCCCAGGTCTTCCCCATGAGTGTGTCCCTGGGAGGTGGCAAGGTGGGCTCCTGAACGCGCTCGCTGCCTGTGTCTGTGAGGCTGGATTAACCCTGGTTGTCATCTGCAGTTCCTGAGCTACCTGAGTGCCTGTGACCGGCTGCTGAAGCAGGGCTACGAGGAGGGGCAGGTGGAGGAGGCCATGGAAATGTTCCAGTACTCGGAGAAGAAGGTTAGAGCGGGGTGGCACAGCTCGGCCCGTTGTGCTGCATCCTCTGGGCTGGCTTTTCCAGCGGGCTGCACGCTCCCCTCTGCCTCCGCTGCCCCTCGCCCAGCCTCCTGGCACGTCAGACCCATTGCTGTGAGCCCGCACTCACAGCAGACCCTGGGGACAGCGTCACCAAAAGGACCCCCCGGGAGGGACACCTGCTCCCTCGCTCTTCTCTATCCATCCTCTCACTCTGCCGTGCAAATGCGATGCTCGCTCAGCCCCTGCGCGGGAAGCCCCCCCTCCCCGATGCTCACTACCTCCCTCCTGGCTCTCCCTTCACATTCACCCCCCAGGGAGAAAAGAGCCATGGTGGCACGCCAGGCGTTGGTCTCCATCACCAGTCTCCTCCTGGGGGTAATGAAGAGCCTGCGGGGGTAGAAATGCTTGAAATTTAGGCGGGTGGTGTTTGACGTGATGCTGCCGGCACGTAGGATTTCCAGCTCACCACACGCTGGGGCTGGGGCAGCGGGAGAGCGCCTGGGTCTCGGTGGCAGGCAGGGTGTTTTTTACTGAGGACACGGCTCTGGGAGATGTCGTGGTGCTGGGGCCCAGCCTGAGCAAGGGGGGAAGCAGGACAAATTAATTCCAGCTTGTCCTCGCTGCCTTTCCCTGGTCTCTTTCTAATGCAGACAAACGCTTGCATGGAATTTATATTAAACTTTATAAGGAATACGTGCAGCTAGAGGCTGACTTTATTCAGTATTTCTTATTTAAAAAGTTGATGTAAAGGCACACTTTTAAATGCTAGCAGCGGTATGTGTGCTCTCGGTCCGCTGTTGGAATGCCCTTCAGCGGTAATACAACCCGGCCAGGTCGTCTGGCTGCAACCTCATCACCCAGCGCTGTTCCTGCTGCAACTCTACACTAAATCCATCCTTAACACCCCATGGCAACATCACTCTCTTCTCTTCCTTCTTCCTCCAGGCAGCTGAATTCTTGCGTCTGTTAGCTCAGTTTAACGACATGGGTTTCCAGCAAAATGAAATCAAAGAAGTTCTTTTGCTTTGTGGGAATCAGAGGGAGAAGGCGCTGGAAGAGCTTGTGATGAAAGCGCAGTGACCAGCGTGCTGGACCCCCATCGCCGCTTCCCCTTGCCAGACCGGACCACCGAAGGACTCGGGCGGGTCAGCACACGCTCACCTTCTGCTCCACCCCCACCCCAAGCAGCACGGCTCACCGGGCACAAACCTTCACGGCATGGGCTTGGTGTCTCACCTCGGTTTATGGACATCCATCGTAAGCGTGTTTGTCACTGTACTGGGGCAAAGGCTTTATAGCAGGAGTGTTTCTCTCCCCTCCCCCTCCCCCCCGCCCCCACCTCCACCCTTGATCATGGTAGTTGTCTAGATTGGATGTCATAAAATCCAAACCACCTTTGGCTTAGATTTTGCAAAACCCAAACTGCAGTTTTCTCCCTCCACCTGGGGTGACGGGTATCGTGTTTTCAATTACAATCAAGTGTGGATTCCTAAAAGATTGTATAAATCAACAGAAGAGATTGTTTTCTTGAAAACTGAAGGCCTCTGCAGAAACGTTTGTTGGTCCTTGCTCAGGATGAGTCTCAGTTGACTTGGTTGAATATTGCAATTGAAATCCAGTCCAATCACATTAGCTTATCCTTTTAAACCAGAAACTTGGGAAAAATACACAATTTAGTGAGGGTGAGGAGAGAAAACAGGCTGCCCTCACTCTAGAAACACATGAAGTTTATTCAGTGCAATGAAAAATGGCTTATGCAAGGGTTTGTGCTCAGGGGGTTCAATGAAATCAGAACAGAGAGATGGGGGATGGCTCAGCCATCCTCGTGCTCTGCCCACGGGAGAACTCAGGGGATGCTTCCCTAAACTGCGGAGACAGTGGCTCCACGTGACATTAAGCACGAGTGTCAGGATCAGGAAAATCTGGGTACCTGGGGGAATTTTTGTATGTAACTGAAGAATGGAGAATGGGAGATTCAGATCACCTTACAGGACGTGTCTCCTGGCTTGGTAGTGGAGCAGTGGGCAGTGTTTTCACATGAAAGTGTATTTTTTTCCTGTGAATTAGATATAAATGTAATTTCCTTGAGTGACAATGGTTGGAGGGGTGGTTAGGAAACGTATTTGTGTCTTTTCGTGTGAAAATGCCAACTTGCGCAACCTAGCAGAGAAAATAGTTAATTAGTTGCATTAGTACCGTTTTTCCATTGTATCCTTCTAAACGATCTTCCAGCCCAACGTACTGCCATCGAGCTAAAACACCGTGTCCCTGCTCCCTGCATCTCTAGGTAGGTGCCAAACACCAGCGGGAGGGTACAGCCCACCACGGCTGCCTTCATCCTTGCCTGCGTGCAGCAAGGAAACTTGGCATCCAGGTTTTGGGGGACTTGACCCATCCATACCCGAGGATGTTTTACACCTGCTCGTCTTTAATGGCATTGAAAACGTGGCACCTTGTATGGCCAAGGGAGATAATTTGTGGGGAGCTCACAGGCTCTTCCTGGAACTTCCAGTCTTGTTTTTCCTCCAGCTTTCCCTTGGTTATACAAGCTTTTATTTTTGTTACGGCCCTTATAAGGCAAGTCCATTCTACAGACAGCTTTTCATTACGTACATCCTTGCCAAGATGATGTCACCTTAAAAAAGAAACTTGCAAAAGGTTAAACTGTGATTAGATAGGTCGCTTTGCCTCAAACTGTAATCTTTGGCGGGGTAAACACCGTGAAGATTGAAAGGGGAAGATAACGGTGCTGTGCTGGTGCCAGTAATGTGTAATGCTGAGGGCTAAATTCTGGTGGAGCGAGGCACGTTGGCAGCAGCGTGCCCACTCACCGTGCAAAGGCTGAGCAGCCTCTCACTCTCGTTAAGAGAGATGCTTGATCCTGGCTCATCGTTTTTTCTCCCTGTTTGCAGGGGTAAGAACTTTTATCTTTTTTCCTCTCTTTGCACCTAAAATTGTCTTGCGTTACTTTCTGGATTGATGGATGCAACAACTCACTCCTCTCTCGGGAGCATCCATGCCATACCCAACGGTGCCTGCCAAGACCTGCCCTCCCCCGCAGGTGCTGCACTTGAAATCTTAAAACCTTTCGCATTTTGTTGGCGAATATCTTTGTAAACCCCTGAACCGTCAGAAAACAGCAGGTGAAGGTGTGGGGAGAGGTTGCATTGCTTGGTGGTGTTGGGGCTGGAGGGAAGGGGAGAGCCTGCCGGGTTCAGCTGTCCCAGGTTAGCCACAGGAGCCCATCATAAATATTTTAGTAACAGAATTATTTTAACTTTATTTTAATGGTGGTTTAAGCTGTTTTTTCAGCTTAAAATGGCTTTAAAGCAGTGTGCTTCCATGTGCTGCTTTCAGTTAGGAGAAGACAACGTGAAATGTTAATTGGCTTCGTCTAGGAAGGGAACAAGGGTTTGACTTGATGGTCTTTCTGCTAATGGTCCGCCCGAGGGTAGTAACACCGCTCAGCTGACGCTGCAGCGTGGTGTAGAGCTGGGTGAGACCCACCAATGTCCCCTGCCTCCCCCATGCCACCACCACCTCCACCGGCTGCCGAGCCCACGCCAGCGGTGACAGCGGGTGGTGGTCTGGCCCAGTGGCAGAGGGCACGTGGGGACAAGGTGCATCAAGTGGTTCTCAATCTGGACGTGGAGGCGAGCTGGGGTTTTCTTGTTTGTTTTGGTTTGTTGGTTGTGTTGTGTGGGCTTTTTCTCAAATGCGGGAACTGTTTTGAAAATGCTGAGAACTTGGCAAGGGTCAGCAGTGGAGGTATTTGAGGCATCCCAGCTGGTATTCCCTTCCGCTCCATCTCAGCCAGGACGGCACGGGCAGCCCCACGCCTGCCCCACGGATGGGAACCCAGCTTAGCCATGGGCTGGGTTTGCTGCTGCCCTGGTCCCTGCAGATCTCCCAGCACCTGTGGTCGCAAAAGGGAGCTCTGTGTTCTCCAGCCACCCCCAGAGTTGGTGTTGAGGGCTAGCAGCCTTCAAACCCAGCCACTGGTATCTGGCGGGAACTCTCGCCTGGCTGTGGAGCTCTGCTGGCAGAAGACCTCTGCAAGCCTGGCACCGCCATGCCATGGTGATGCTCTTCCCTTCCCTTTTTGCACCCCCAGTATTTCCAAGTTTGCCACGTCCTCAGAAGACTCTGTCTTGGCTCAAATGAGCCGCCACTGATGGCCAGCACTTGCCACCCCGTTGGGGCTGTGCTGGGGCTTGGCAGACAAGCCTGGAGGAGGCGACAGCTGGCTGATGCTCTTGGGGGGTGACAGGTGGTTCCCAGGCCCCAGAAACCCCTCAGTGCATTAAGCACCTGATGCCCAGGAGATGCTTTCCTTCACCCCCACACCTCCCCTCCTCCTCCCAGGACCCCGCTGTGGCCGGGAGCTGTGGAGGTCTCCCCGGGGAGCGCGGGGCTGCGTGAGAACCGCGCTCCCACGTACGGCTCTGAAACGGAGCCACAGCTGAAAAAGCATTCAGTGGGTAGGAGCAAGCCTTGACGTGGATCCCCATTAGGAGGTATTTTCCTTCAGAAGCGGTGTGTGTGTGTGTGTGTGTGTGTGAAAAAACCCCAAACCCAAGAGTAATGAAAAACACAGGGAGGGTTTATAGCTTTCCTTTTAATTCCAGGATATAGTGAATGATTTCCCGTCGGAGCAGCGAGGAGGTGGGATGCTGCACATCTTCAGAGTGCAGTCAGAATAAATAAAATAAAACCTGTGTTTGCATCTCTCTGGTATCTGTCCTCTGCAGAAGCCATGAAGCCCTGCATGTGGTTGGCTTGTGAGCCCACGTCTCGTAGGATTCTGCACACAGCCTGCAGTGCAGGCACAGGCAGGCAGCAGCTGCCTCCAGCCCCTTTCCCTCTGGCAGCATCTAGTGCCGCCTCCAAGGTCCAACATCATGTATCCCTGGACCTGAGCACGGCTCTGTGGAGGAGGAGAGTTGCCCGGGGGAGCAGCAGGTGCAGAAATGAGGCCACATGCACGGAGAGCATCCTGATGTGGGATGGAGGGCCACCTACATCGCGATGTCGTGATTGCGTCTCGGCAGCCGCAGGAGGAAGGTCTGCAGGGAGCCGCTGCGTGGGAAACCTGCCCGCTCCTTCTTGAACCTCCAGGTCTCCTCTTCCACAGAGTAGAGGAGCGTCAGCATCTTGTTGACAGTGTAGACGGTGTCTCCTCTGATGACGGCAGTGAAAAGGGCTCCTTTGCTGTTCAGGAACTGCCCGGGCAGCGCGGTCCACTGCCGTGATGTCAGGTTGAAGCAATCAATGACACAACGCAAGAAGTCATCCGAGGGGCCATTGCGCATGATGTAGAGGTTGTCACGGTGGGCCACCATGCAGTGCCCGTAGCTCTGGTGCCGCTTGAGCTCAGTGACGGGAAGCCACGTGTCTTGCTGGGTCTCATACTCATAGATGACAGTGGTATCCAGCGGCTTCCACAAGCAAACGAATATCTGGCCCATGGCTTGGGCACAGGGTGCTGCCGCGCTCGGCTGTGGCAGGTCAGAGACGAATGTCCAGGTGCCGGAGGCCACGTCATACCGCTCCACGGACTTCAGCGAGATCTTCTCGTACTCCCCGCCAATGGCGTAGAGGTAGCCCTCGTGGCCCACCAGCCTGACATCGTAGCGCAGCTGGTGAGGGCTGGGGAACTCGCTCCAGGTGTTGGTGTCGGCATCGTAGCAGAAGCTGCTCTCCACCACCTGCTTGCTGGCCCCATAGACGCCACCCACAATGTAGATCTTATTATCCATGGTCGCCATGCCGGCTAGGAATGTGCTGGCACTCAGCGGAAGGCAGGAGAGCGTCCTCCATGTGTTGGTCTCCTCGTCCAGGTAGCAGATGGTCCTGGAGAGGTCCTCCAAGAACTCAAAGGTGGGTGTGTGGGCTCCTACTGCCACAAAGGTGCTGGGTAGGAGGGCTTCCACGTAGGCCAGCAGGTCGGTGGAGAGGCAGTCCAGGTACTCCTCCAGCTCAGCGTAGCTGTCCCTGATGTAGAGCGCAGCGCAGTGGAAGAGGTCCAGGAGGCCAAATATGGCGGCGGCTTGGTACAGCAGGATGCAGTTGTCGGAGTTGATGGAGTGGATCAAGTACTTGGCCAAGAGCTTCACCTGCAGGAAGGCAGCACACTCGACTGCCTGGAAGGTCTCCTCACTGCTGAGGATGGGCCTCTCACCCGCCAGCACCCGCAGCATGGCGAGGAACCCAGCCGCGCTCAGCTCCCCCAGCCCGATCTCCTCCTGCGTGCTCTCCCTCATGCCTGAGCGGAAGAGGGCACGGAAGTACTCGCTGCTCTCCACCAGCAAGGTCTTCTCCACCCAGAACGACTGCTCCTCCACCCGGATACGCACCCGCTCCGGGGGCCCTGCCGGGGAGCCTTCCTCCTCTGGGGTCATCCTCGCCCAGGGGCTCAGCGATGCTCCTCTGTGCCGTGCCCTGGCGCAGCCCCCTCCTGCCTCCTCCACGCTTCGATGCCGTTGCTGCGCTGCCCGGCGGCCGCCACGCCACTGCCTTGGAATATAAATACCTTCGGCTAAAGATAGCCGAGCTCGTGACAGGGGCCTTTCAAAGGCATCCGCCGCGCTCGGCTGCCCACGCGAAACACAGGCAGGGCTCTGGCGTCACCACCCGGCACAGGTCATGGTGGAGGTGCCTGGATCTATCACGACTCACGCCATGGAGGATGCCCAGCCACCCTAGGGGGAGACGGGTTTTGCTCTCCCTGCTCTCAGACATCCTTCTTGCCATGCCCTAAAGGGACAGTCCCCATCCCAGGAAGGGCAACACGTTTGCAAGGCTGGGAAGAGCATGTTGACACTTTTTTCTGCCCGCCCCCCCCCCCCAAAGTGAGTTTTACGGCCACAGGGAGGTAACTGACGTCAGCAAATCTCGGTGCCATCCGGTACAGCCGTGGGAAAGGGGCTTTGCTGGCCCCTGACCACAGGCAAGGAGAGATCTTTTTGGGGCTGTTCCTTTGCGACCCTCCCCAGGGAACCATCGAGCAACCCAGGCAACATCCGTCCTGGGCACAAGGAGCCATAAACCAGCCTGTCCTTCATCTGGGGATCTCGTGGTGAGGAAAGCGAAGTGCAGCGACCCCTTCTCACCAAAGAAGTCCCCTCTGGTCACAGAGCTCGCCCCACACCCCGTAACGCCTGGCTTTAGGCAGAGACGAGTCCCCTGTGACTCATGTAGAGGTTGATGGTGAAGTGTTACTTGGGGCACATCACTTGTTGGTGTGCTATTCACGGCTTTTTCTGGCAAGAAATCCCATTTTGCCTCTGCCGCAGGGATGCCAAGGAGGGCCAGCAACAGGGACTTACCCGGGGGCTGCTCCCTGAGTCTCCCTGTTGCCACCTGCAGCTGGTGTTTAGTTTTGATGCAGAATTTCACCCGAGGAGCCCACCCTGTTGAAGTTATATTTTTTCCTCCCTCCGTAGCTTCTCATCCCAGCAGCTGGGGGTTCCCAGGGCACTGGATGACAGCAGAGCCATTGCTCCGGGATCGTGGCTCCAGTGGGTTCCCCACAAAATCCATTTAGGGGAGAAGGTGAGAGCTTTGCGCTTGTGTCACTGTATTGATCTTTGCGGGTACCTCACTTAAAATACCCCATTTAGCTCCGATTGCTTTTAAGCATCCTTGACCTGTGTCCAAAGGGGGTCTGGGGGCCGGGGATCCTGTCAGAGGGGCTCTGCTTCCCACGGGGGAGTGATCCCCATCCTTCCCACCCCTGGGGCTTGCAGGGACTTACACACTCCCAGACTATTTTGGGAGGGTTTAAAAATATCCTGCCTGCATTAACGGGCAATAATCCCAATGGCGCAGCAGCCCTGCCTGGCCACGGAGCAGCCTTCACCCCCCAGCCCCGGCTATGGGCCCCCATAGAAACTCCTCAGGGCCAGCCCAGGGGCCGTATCCTGCCGTCCTGGGTGCTGAGCCCCATCCCAAATGGCTGTGATTGCTATGACAACGCTGACTTCAGCCTCCGCCACCTACTCGAGCTGGGAGCCCGCTGGGTGCCAGCTGATGGCTTGGTGCGGGCAGCGGTGAGTACTCCCCGGGCTCCCCTTTCCCCTCGGGATTGTGCCTTTGGGGAGGAAAAAGGTTGTGGGTTTTTTTCACCCTGCAGAGCCTCTGCCAGCAGCAGAAGGTGTCTGTGCTTAAACGCGCCCGAGGGAGCCGGGCAAGCAGCGGGCAGGGTGGCTGTGCAGGCAGCATCGCTCCTGGGCACCGCTCCTGCCTGCGGGAGGTGGAACGAGTGCGGCGGCCTCAGCCCGGGCAGCAGGAGCAGGCTTTTGCTTGCTGGGGACGTGGCAAGGGGCCAGGGACGCGGTGAGGTGGCCACAAAAGCGGAGGCGCGGTGGGTTTTGGGGCTGGGGGTCCGTGCCCCAAGCCCCAGGAGCTCGGGGGGCTGGCGTGGGCCGTGGCGGGGGGACCACCCTCGGGGTGGCGGGGGCAGCGTGGCCAGCCCTGCGCGGCAGCTTTCCTTACAAGGAGTTTGGCTGGGGCCGGGCAGCCCTTGCCGCTCGCCTCCGCCTGCCTCATTCATCGGCCGCCCCAGCAGCGCAGGGGCTGCTGCTCCCCCGGCCCCGGCCGCGGCCCCTGCGCACCCCGGCGAGCGCTGCAGCTTCTCCGTCAGCGGGTGCCGAGGTGGGAGGCTGCATTTCTCATCTCTCTGGGCTGCCAAGGGTGGGCAGGGGCTGGGGTGCGTGTGCGTGTGTGTGTGTGTGTGTCCCTGCCTTTGCTTGAGCGGGGTGCTGGCTGCCAGCGTGGGATGGTGATGCTGGCTGCCCTGGCTCCAGGACGCACGTGGAGGAGAACGGATCCCCCCCCCCTCCCCAGTGGTGCTGAGTCTCCCCTTCCCCTGGGCTGGGGCAGCCCACGAGCCAGGCGGTGAGGAGGTCCCCATCCGGCATGGCAGTGGGTGCCCCACGTCCCCCCCGGCTCTCTCCCGCAGGTCGGAGGATGTCGTCGATGTTTGGCAAACCCCGAGCCGGTGGTGAGCGGCTGCCCCAGAGCCCCCTCGCCGAGTGTAATGTGGCCATCCTGGGGTGCCGAGGGGCTGGCAAGTCAGGTGAGACGGGTGCCCTGCCGCCATGGGGATGGCCGGGCACTGGGGGGTGCTGGGTGCCGGTGCTGGGGGGGACACCCGCCTCACCCGCTTCTTTCACCTCCTGCAGCTCTGACCGTGAAGTTTCTAACCAAGAGGTTCATAAGCGAATATGACCCGAACTTAGGTAAGTCGCCTTCTCCAAAACTGGTGTTCGCCCCCAGCTGTCCCCCACAAGCTCCCATGGAGCACCCCTGCTCCCACATTTCCCACGAATACGGCATTTAAGGGGGAAAAAAAACCAACCCAAAATTACATGAAAAACAAGGGAAGGGCTGGATTCAACCCAAACCCGCCTGTAAAAACAGAGGTGAAAACAGCGCTCTCTCTGTGGGCATGTCCCACGGGGCGGCATCGGCTCCTCACATCACCACAAAGAAACTAAAAGTTGAATTATTGGGGGTCCTTGGGCAGCATCTCATGCCTCCTACTCACTCCTGGGGGCATCAGGCAGGGGAAGGGCTGGGGGAGCGAGCGGGGGCCGCAGAGCAGGCAGCACTGGGGGCTGTGCTTTGCAGCAAGCAGTTCTGGGCATTTATTTTTTCCACTCGTTTAAGTAATTAATAACTATTTTCCTAGGCCTGACTCCAGTGTGCAGGGAAGAGCCATGAATGATTTATCAGGGACATTAGGGAGATATGGACCTTGTCCAGGAACTGACTCCAGCCTCTAATAACTCACTGACTCTTAAGAAAGAAGGATAAATCCTTTCCTCCTCAGATCTTTTTTGGGAATGTGGTTTTATCTTCCCACGTCAAAACCTTTCCGAAATGCATCTGTTAGGACCCGGGTGGGAGACGGCATCTTTCTCCCAGGGGAATGGCTCGGTGGCTCTCCCTGCCTGCCTCCTGCCAAAAGAAAGGGGTGCTGCTTTTGCCTGATTTATTGGGAAGCACCCCTGGTTCATCGCTTTATCTCGCTGGGCCGTGGCATTTAGATAAGGGCTGAGCCCTGGGCGCAGGGGTGGCCACGTCGGGCTCCTTCCCTCCCTCCTTGTCCCGCGGGAGCCCACACTTGCGGCATGCGAGGGGAATGACTGCTCCTAGCTGGGCTTACCCAGCAGCGGCACTGCCAGTCCCCCAAAATAACATCGTTGGAGGAAGGAGCGAGGTGGAGGCATTGGTGGAAGATGCTCCTCACCAGGGGCTGAGATTTTTCCATGGTGTCCCAAGCAACCAGGGCTTTGCTTGGCTTTGGCGTAGGTGGGACACCCCAGCCCTTCCTCACAACCACTCTTCTCCTTGCAGAGGACACCTACGCCTCAGAGGAGCTGGTGGACCAGCAGCCCGTGCTGCTGAAGGTGATGGACACTGCCGACCAGGTGAGGCACCGGGGCACAGCTGGTGCCAAACACCCGGTGTGACCCGGCTGGACCGCGGCTGGATCACAGCTCAGCTGCTCCTCTCGCCCCCAGGACGGCCCGGGGAACTGTGAGCGCTACCTGCGCTGGGCCAGCGCCTTCCTCGTCGTCTACAGCATCGACGATAGGAAGAGCTTTGAGGGCTGCCAGCACTACCTGGAGGTCCTCGCCCTGCACGCGAGGGGCTGCCAGCGCCGCTGCCCTGTGCTCCTGTTGGGCAACAAGCTGGACATGGAGCAGTACAGGTACCAGGCGTGCGGCAAGGCTGTCTTTTCCCGGTGGGGGAGAGCTCACAGACACCTCCCCCCGCATCCCTCTAGCTGGGATGCAAAACCTAAATCTAAATTTTTTTGTGGTTATTTCTGCCCCCATTGGTATTTGCCATGTCCTCCCACATCTCCAAGGTTCCTGCTCTCCTGCCTGGGGGATGATGTGTTTATTTTGAGTCCACTGGTATTTTCAGCGGGATGTTTTTCGGCTGTGTGGTAAGGCAGCGTCACCGTCCCCGGGCAGGGCTTGAGCCTGCTCCAGCTCCTTGCTCCCCTCTGGACGTGCCCGCTCCCTGGAGCCCTTTCTCGCTCCGTCACCGCTGCCAGGACTGGATGTCCTCGGTATGTTTTTCTGGCCTTTTGTGCCACTCTGGGGCCGTGCTGAGTGTTGCTCCCACAGGTCCTTGAGTCACATGTGTTGCTGAACCCCCCTGTGCTCCCAGCACAGAGGCTTCCCCCTCCCCACGGCCAGGACCTGCTGCCTCTTCTCCCCGCTTCCCAGTGTGCTGCCATCGCATGCAGCCCCCTGAATCCCTGGCACATGTCTCTAGCACGGAGGTTGCATGATCCCCCAGCAACCCGCGTAGTCTGTTGCTCCAGGTTTTTGGGAAAGGCAAAACTATTTTGGACCCACATCTTCCGCTTGTCGCAGGAGGAGGGATGAGCTGGTGCTGCCGTGGTGCTCCCTGGGAAGCAGGCGTGGGATGCAGGGCCTGTTGCCCGCCGCCTGCACCCCTTGCTCCCCTTTTCGGGTGGTTGCAAGCGCCCCAAGGGATGCTGCACCCATCCCCTCCGCTCTCGCCAGGCAGGTGCCCGCAGCCGAAGGGATGTCCCTGGCAAGCAGGTTTGGGTGCCTCTTCTACGAGGTGTCGGCATGCCAGGACTTCGTAGGTGTGCAGCATGTCTTCCACGAAGCCGTGCGAGAGGTGCGGCGCCAGGCAGAGTGGAGCTTGCCTGTCCAGCCACTATTCATCACTGAGGAGCGTCCCTGTCCGTCGGTGGCCACGCCAGTGGTCCTGCCCACCCGCCACAGCCTGGCCAGCTGCACCTTCAACACTCTCTCCACCGTCAACTACAAGGAGATTCCCTCGGTGGCCCAGGCCAAGCTGGTCACTGTCAAGTCCTCACGGGCTCAGAGCAAGAGGAAAGCTCCCACGCTCACCTTGCTGAAAGGCTTCAAGATATTTTAGGACACGTCCCTGCGGGCTGAGGAGGGGGTGGTGAGAGACCCCCATCCTCTTGGTTCTGTAAGGGCTGAGACCATCCATGACAGACTCACGGGCACTGCAGCAGCTGCTGGTGGACAGTGGCCCCGGTCTCTGTGCCAGGGCAAAGCCTGCGGTGGCAGTTTGGCAAGCAGGCTTGGTGCCGAGAGCCTGAAATTGGCTGTGGCACCACTCTGCCTGCCCCCACCCTGGTTCTCACCTGCCCTGGCCGAGCGCTGCCGTGGTGTTTGCAGCCTGTCCTGCCACTGGCATTGGGGGCGAGCCCAGATTTCTGGGCGGATTTGGGCAGTTCCTGGAGCAGCCAGAGCTGTGGGCACCACCGGGAGGATGAGGGTTGGGTGCCTGGTGCACAGCAATGGGAGCCCAGGAAGGGGGAACTAATCAAGCACGGAGGCACCCATCTCGTTTGTCTCCCAGTTCCCCTGACTGAGCAGTGAGTAAGAGGAATTCTTATCTTTCTTTAATCTGAACAAGAAAGGTGCAGACATTGTTTCAGCCAACTAAAGGCCTCAGGTGTCCTGAAACCAATTTCCATGCATCAAAGTAAGTCGTACCAAAATAGCTGGGTTTTTAATCGCCTTTTTACACTATAGTGTTCCTTTTCAAAGGCTTTGTTAGGAAAGAGGCTCCACTGACAAGGACACACTCTGAAAAGCCTTTGTTCAAAAGACTGTTGTATTTCCAAAAAGATCTTTAATTATTTCATGCCTTCTACGTGTGCCCAGGGAAGGGTGTGAAGTGAATCCCAAAGCAGAGCAGGCTCTACCTGTGCCCAAGCCAGCGCCAAGGGCTGTGCATGTGGTTTCATTTGCTCTATCAGGTTAAATGTTCTACTTCTCCCTGGAGTTGCAGTTACTCTGCAGAGTAAAATATCCACATGTATATTTGTACATATATATAAATATAAATATATATATATATATGACCTTACTGATAGAGAGATATTCAATGTGGGATTTCAATCAACCACTTTGGAAAGTATTTTAATAAAGATAATTTCTGCAAAGAACAAAAGTGCCTCCGCTTCAGTGTGGCTGTTTTCCTGATGGGACATGAGGGTGCATTCTCTGGCTGACCGCAGCGTGAGCCTCCCACTTCCCACCTCCCACCTGGCTGGTCTCCCACCTGGTTGTGGCAGAGGCAGGTGGCATCCGAGGGAGGGAGCGAAGCTAGCACAGGAGAGAAGGCTGGAGGTAGCCAGGAGCTGTGGGTAAAGACCAGCCACCCAGGAGCTGAAACGGGGGAGGCACAGGTTTGCCTCGAGTCCAGAGCTACTCCTACTGGTGCAGCTCTGCTGCTTCCTTCTTTTTCTCTCGTTTCGCCAGGCTAAACTGTGTTTTTAAACCTCCATCACTATGAATAGAGACATCCTGATATGTTCCTTAGGGCCTAAATGGTTTGACTTCAGCTGCTGTTATATGGCATCCTCAGACCTCTCTGTGTACAGAGACGTGACGGTCCCGTCCTTCCACTGGACCATCACTTCTCCTGATCTCTGCTCCTGAGGCACTGGCTCCTGCTTTTGCGGCTCGGTGGGGCTGTATTCCTGCACAGGCATCAGGGCTTGCTTGGCCTCCAGCTCCGCCTGCTGCGCAGTTTGCACTGCTTCTCTATACATTCTCTTCCTTTTTCTGCAGGGAAGGCATGGAAAGGAAATGCAGCATGAAGCAGCAAGCCCGGCCCACCCCTGGGGGCAAGTTCCTACCCCTGGCGATGGTTACATCCACCTCCTCACACCTTGGCCCTGGGAACACGTGAGCTGCTTACGTGCAAACCCTGCCAGCTGCACTGTCGTGTAAGTGATCTGAAGCGTCTGGGTACACGCAGCTGTGGGGTTTGCCCTCGGAGAACACACAGCGCCCAACGCGAGGCTGGAACACCCAGCAAGCCATTGCTAAAATGACAGCATGGCAGAGACTGATAACCTTAGCTCTTTCTCTCATTTTAAGATGGAAGCTCTGACCCAGATGTAAGTTTTCATGCTGTAGAAAACCGAGAGTTGCTCCTCAGCTGCAGGGTTGTTGTGCAGCAGCACAGCCCAGGGGAATATCGTGGGAAGGCAAACAGGGAAAGGCTGGGGAGTTGTTCTCCAGAGCCCCTGTACTTACTGGAGAGCATCTCACACTGCACATTTCATGTCACTTCCCTCCCAACAGCCCTGTCGGGCTGGGCAGAGCTGTTGCAGATACTCTACTGGTGAGGATCCAGGGCCCAGAGAAGTGGCAACACATGGGGACAGCAGGGAGTCAGGCAAGGTTTTACAACGAAGCATTGTTCAAAGGGAGTTTGTCTTTGCTCTTTTCCCCATCACTCAGGGCTTGTCCTGCTCTACATCTCAGCATGCTGCCCTGCCCTGCCAAACCATGTCTGTCTGTTTGGGCTGGGGGTGGGGGGTGGGTTGGGGGGTTCAGCACACCATCACACACCGAACGACCCCCAAATTTTCCCATCTCACCTGTTTCGCACAATGTTAATGGCCAGAAGGACAAGACCCAAAATCATGGCCACAAAGGAAAGCGCGAGGATGGAGTAATTCCACGTTGATGCTGGGGGAAAGCAAAGAGGCAGCGTTAGCATGCGCAGAGCAGTGTGACCTGCAGAACACAGCCAGGTGTTTTCTGAGGATACCCAAGCTCAGAGTGCTGTGGCTGGGCCACAGGATAAGGGCAGAGGCACTGGTATCCAGCTCCACACTCAGAGCAAAGCACCCATGTCACATTTTTTGGGATAACCTCAGGCGACCCTCCCTCCCTGGGCAGGCGACTTGCACAACTGCTTTCTGCTGCTCACAGCCCCCTGCCTTGGGCTCTGTATGGCTCACGCTGACGCCAGCTGCCACGCATGGCTTTTCAACCTTGCCCGAGAGCTGTGAGCGGCTGTGCCCGAGGGTGGGAACAAGGCTGAGAGCTGCAGCATCCCACCATGAGCACTGCTAGAAAGGCCCCCCCAGTCTCTGCAGCCCTTCTCACTGCTGCCACACCCAGGCAGGTAGACTTTGCCTTTGAACACCAGCTGGGGTGCGCAGCACAGAGGGCAGCAGATGCTCTGTCCTTGATTTTTGTGGCTTTGAAGTTGATCATCGTGGCACTGACCTGCTCATATCAATCTGCTCCCTCCACCCTGCCAAAATCACTGGTCATCCCAGACCTTTGCTCTCTTGGCAGGCTATGCCTGGAAAGAGGCCAAATCCCTCTCTGAGAGGAGATGCTATCTCAGCAAAGCCTCGTGCCTGCCTTCACCTGTGGCCTGCTTCTTCTGGAGGCAAGACTGAGGGTTTATGTATCTGGGGTAAATCACCTCCTTGGGTAATTCCCTCCATCATGTCCATTAGGCAGGAGGGTTAACAGCCAAGGACCGCATACCTCTATTTCAACTCTCAACCCAGGAACATCAACAGGACTTACGGTCTTCTCTGCGGAAGAACCAGAGCAGCTCCTCCAGCTCTTCTTGATCTATACCCAGTGCAAGAGTCACATTCCCTGCTGTGTGGTCATACATGTGTGTGCTGGCAAGGGCTGCAAAGAAGTAGCTGTCTTGCTCTGCCCTGGCTGTGGAGGAAAAGAGCAGAAAGATCAAATGGTCACTCGCTGCAATACTTCAGGCTAGAAATGGCCTTCTCCTCGGCTCCCAGGGCTGCCCAGCACATCTCTCCAAGCAGGCAGAATGCAGCCGTGAGGGCACAGCCTTATCTCATGCACTGAGAAGTGGAAAGCATTTCTGCCTCACACTGCAGATGCCGTTACGGTGGGGCACCCAGGGCTGGAAAGACCCCAGGGCACTGACTGTGCCTTTCTGCATTCCCCAGCAGTGTGTGTGCATGTACCACTGGTCCCAGGGTGCGTAGCATTTACCTGGTTTCTCCTCACACACGCTCTTGTCTGCAGCATCTTGCCATTGGGCCTTAAGGCCTCTCACATTGTTGAGAGTGACTCCTTTCCTCTTTGCCACCAGGTAGCCCTGGCTGCTGCCCACAGGAGAGAGCAGCGAATTCGAGCAGTCCCAGCTCATGTAGTCTGCGCTGTCGCAGAAACTTGTCTGCACTCTGTCAGCCCCAACCACAGAGAGGCAGCTCTGCGTGCCATGATTCATCAAAGAATCGCCTTGCCAAGACCAGTCCTGGAAATCTGACTCTGGATTACAGTCCTCCAGCAATACATTCCCATTCATCGGGCTGGCTTGTAAACACAGCTCGACGTTAGCATTTTTCATCAGAAAAGCTTCAGTGCCTGCAAAGAAACGAGCATATGAGATGGTCACCCCCTAAGGATGGGACATATATGCATACCAAGTGTATAGGGCAGATGGGAATGACACCGAGTTCTGGCACTGGGAAATCAACACAGGGCAGAAGGCATTCAAGAGGCAAATTGCCTGCAGTCCAGCTGCTCTTTGCCAGGGCTGCTGGGCTTGTAGCTTTCCCTAACCCACAGCTCTCAGCAAACATGGCTCAAGCACATCCTTTGGGTGGGTTCTGGGAAGGAAGACCATCCTTGCAACTGGTGCTGAGCTCCGGCTGAAGCTGTATCTGTATCTGTTCCCCAGAAAAAGATGGTGAGCTCCTCTCCTAGACTTGAGCTCTGCTAGGTCCCTTGGTGGGCTGGCAGCTGTCAGCTCACAGCGCCACACAGCCTGACCCACACTTAGCCCCTTCCTGCTGTTCACGGGAGGTGGGAGGCTGCTCTCCTGGTTTGTTCGAAGAGGCAAAGGCTCAGACCCTTTGGTGGGCCTCACTGCTGGCTTCTGCTTTCCCTCTGGGAACAGACATGCTGATGTCCTGCTCCAGCTGGATGAACTAGACACTGTCTCCAATGTCTCTGTTTCTGGGGAACCACAGGGGAAGGTTTTGGGGCTCAGGTATTTCTAGTTTGGTTGTCTAACCTTAAAGCGTCAGCTGAAACATCCCTGTGCACAGCATTGGTGTGGAGAGGCCCAACAGACATTGATATTGGGTTTAAAAAAACCCAAATCCCCATAAGTCAGGTGTCTTCCTTGGTGTCAAAAAGATGGCAACAGTGCTGGAAGCACAGTCTTGGGGTGAAACTTTCCCCATGGTTGAGAGTGCTATATACTGAGGAAAATGGGTCCCAGGAGAAGAAGAAACCATATTCCCAAAAAGTTTAGGTCTTGAATGCATGTCTTTGCCATAATGCTATCTGTATGTGTTTTCCCTCAGCCAGTGAGGTGTTCATAAGGTCATACAACAATGATGGAAACTCTTGCACATCTAGCTCCCATGAACCTGCCTTGCAGACAATGTCTTGCTGTATCCCCTGCTGAGCCTGGTGTGGGTCAGAGCCTGTGAAGAGGCACAGACTCAGCATGTGTGACCTGCTTCACCAACACCATTATCCTCTAAGCCAAGACTCTACCTTGCAGCAGCAAAAATGAGATTATCCAGAAGAACTTCATATTTGTATGTGCAGCTGGGATGGATCACGTCTTCACCAGTATTTCTTCAGTGCACAAGTGCCTGGAAGAGAGAGATAAGGGATAACCTCAAAGCACCCTTTGCTAGCACAGTGCCACTGGTTTTATCACTAGGAGCACTGAAAGTTACACGAGCTATTACTGAGAGGGACTGGAGACAGCAGGCCAGCACGTTTCTGCTCTGGTGTCTACAGCAGCTGAATGGAGGCAAAACCACAAGTGGAAGTGATGATCTTTTAAACAACTCAATTCCCTTCTCTGCTCCAGCTTTGTACTCAGAGAGAGGACCTGATGTACCGCTGCAGCTGTGGCATCTGTTTTCTTCTGTGAACATGAGTCTGAGCTGCCAGGACAGGGTGCAGACATCCTGGGAGCCACTGAGGTGACAGCAGAGTGGGTCTGGCACAGGGTCCACTGCCTGGGGCTGGAAGCCTTGCCTAGGTGACCCCGTGCAGATGTGAGCCTAGCTGCTGCAAGCCAGCCCCTCCCCAACTGACCTTGCTGCTTCCCTCCTTGCTCCCCCACCACAGTCCTTAAGGAATACATACTCTGTGACTACCTGCTACCAATCCTTGTATGGCAGAATAAGGGTGTGGAGACAATGAAGGGCTCAGGCCAAACAGGAGGAAAAGCCAGCTTGTTGTTGAGGCAAAGGTATCTCCCATCCCTCAGGGAAGCAGAAAGCTCCTCATGGACCTTTAGTTTCTTATTTGTCAGTGGCATCAATCTGGCTTTTATGGCTGTTTGTCCAATTCAGTTCTTCAGCCTCCTTTGGAGGGACCTGACCTAAGCAGAAGGTTCCCATCTGTCCACTGTGAGTTACTTTGAGATGGTTAGGTGGCTCTCCCCAGCCCACTGCTCTGCCTCTGCTCACCGGCCTCACCTGAATCGTCACCCACTCGCAGGTGAATGACACAACATCTGTGTCCCTCAGACATGCTGGCCCCACAGGCCATTACTTATTATGTGAGGACTTAAGACTTTTATGACTGATACTCTCAACTTTTACCTGCCTTGGTAGCATCGCCTGGCACTGTCTGAAACTGTTCCCTCGAAATCACTCACAAGCACGTTCCAACATGCCAGTTGTGTCAACAGTGCTGCTGCTGACTCCTCTGGGAAGCACTTGTCCTACTGGTTATAGACCTAATGATTGCTACTATTTCCCCACCCCCCTCCCCCTTCTCAATGTCTTCATAATTCAAAGTTCACATTTTATAGCCAACTAGGCATTCAGGCTTGCTCCTTGCTGCCAGAAAACCACTTGTTAGCAGTTCTTTGAGGATGAGACTCTCAAATACATGATCCACTTTGGCTCTGTACTTCAGAAAATATGGCTAAAGCTACTCCCTGCAGTTAGGTATGCCAATTACTTTACCGACCAGGTAACCTTTAGCTTATTCACATGGATCACTCCTCAGAAAGGAGGAAATAAAGTCTTGGTGCCGATGAAATCAAGTTATAAGTCTGCTACACCCTAATAAGAAGTGCCACTTGAATGTGTTAAATCTTGCTGTGCAAGGCTTCTGTCTAATCATTTGCTCAAACAGGAATATTTGACATGTATGTTGCTGATTTTCTCCTAAGGTGTTTCATAACTTGTGGGCCACCTCCTGGTGTCCACACCAAAGCTGCCATGCACAGCAGGGGTGCTAGAAAGCTGCTAGAAGTACTTCACTACTTTATAAAGCAGTGACCACCAAATCTCCCCCAGATGCGGGAAGCTGGATCTTCTCAGGTAAAATACAGTAGCAGAGTGGATATTTACCATGCATTAACAGGAAATTTAGGTAAAAGAGTTTAAAGGAAACTCCCGTTATTTTAAAGATCTTCTATATCTACATCAAACTGGTTTGGAAGTTTCATTCACCAAAGCTACAAAACAGTGTTCTCAGGCCAGTGTATCTACCCCAGTAGAGAGCCTGAGCAGGTCCAGAACACTGCCTGTACCACCAGTTTCCCCAGTAAGGAAACACTGAGTCCCACAGTTGGGCTGAACATGCTCTGGAGAGTTTGGATCTTCCAGCCTAAAAGATTTTTAAAGACATCTCCTCCAGCTTCCCCCACACAGCTGCTCTGCCCCACTGCCCACATCCCAGCGTGGGTGAGCGCTGCTCCACCAAACAAGCTGAGAGAGTGTGGGTGATGTCTTCTCTGTTGCTCTCCCAGCCACACATCTCAGCAGTCACTCTGGCTGCTGTTGGATGGGGGTGAGCCCTTAGATCCAGGCCTTTGACAACTCTTAGACTTTGGTCTCCTACCCTCTGAAGACACCTAAGACCCTTCTGAGGTTGCTTCCCAGCTTGGGTACAATATGGGAAGCTCAAATGAGAGAAAGCTCATGCATTTTATGCTTGTATGGAAGGAGATAACAAGAACAAAGAGGCCAGCATCTTCAAAGGAAACATTTTACCAGTGTTATTTTCATCTGAAAAAAAATTTCATTTCTTTCTTTTTGCAAATGGGATATTCATATCAAAAGCTGCACAATTTGTATGCTGCATGTACTTCAGGAACAAAGAGTCACTCACCAGTGCTGTCTCAAATCCTCCTGTTCAAAACCAGGATCTGTGATCGTTGGTGGCATCCAATGAAATCTCAAGAAAATATAGAAAAATGGCAAGTGATTGCTTTTTGCTCGACATATTGATCACGGCACTTAAATGGTAAAATCCTTCCTCACTATGGAAGCCCTTGGAGATCTGAGACCCATCACATACACAAGGCAGAGCTGAGGGATCGGTGCTCCAAGTTGGCATAATCCAGCAAGGGGCCTGTCCTGTGTGGGAGAACACATGTCCCCAGCAGCATGTGGACTCTTTCCAGCCAGGGCACAGCACGTGGTGTGCCCTGTGTGTTGGTTTTTATCAGGTCTAATACTCACAGTTGCTTACTAAGCCAGATGTTGCCCTCACTCTGCAAATGAGAAGTCTTGAGATACTGTATTGATACAAGTAAAGATGGGGAAAAAAGTTTTCTGGGAAGACCATCAAGTACAGCTTCTGTTAAAATGATAATGTACCTCTGGACTGCCTACTCCATATTCACTACACAATACGGGACGATGCACCTACAACATCCAGTCTTTGTAAAATAGTGTCCTCTTGTCATCCAGACTCTGTCTCTGGTGGTTACCTTAACTGATTGAGTTGAAATGTGTCAGTTATTCCAAATACATTACAGAAGTGGGATGCCCAGTCTTTGAGATTGACAGAAGATACACAATGGCACACCATGAAGATACAAATGGATGGATTGGTTTATACAGGTACATTAAGGACTCAGTTCAATTGAGGAACACAAGAAAAACATTTAATATTTGAAATACTAAAGTACAAAAGCAGTCTGTACTATTTTTTAACCTTTGTAAAGTTAAAAGTTAATGAACAAATCTGAGTTGTATTGAATCTTTTCCTTTGATTGCTTTCCAGACTGTTTACATGCAGGAGTTACCCCAGCCTGCTTCTTACTTGCCATTCACTCTCTCCTTAAACAAATTACGCAGCCTTCACTTAAAATTTCCCAGGATCCCAGCTTTCTAACGGAAATAAATAAATAAGCCTTTCTTTACAGATAGCTATAAATTAACCCACCAGCTAGCGCAGCAGGAATGTCCGTTAATCTCCGCTAACTCACCAGAAACATGCAGTTCCCAGCAGAGGAAGCTACATTTCTTCTTTAAGCCCTGCTGTCTGAAGACATCTCCTCCGAGCTCTCGTCAGCCCCTTACTATGGTGACAAAGTTGCCTTTCCTCCTATTTTGGTATGCTATGAGCTGTGATTCATTCTGCTCCTGAGTCATGTGTGAATGCTAGTCCAACAGGTGAAGTTCACTCCAGCCCCTGAAAAAAACACACCTCCTTAGTGGGTCGATTACGGTATGAGGTGAATGACCTTCCTGCAAAGTATGAGCTGTAGGAACGTCCCGCTTATTTGCTGAAGCTATTGGCATAATCAGTATTAACAGAGCACACCAAACGGAATGGCAGTAATAAGTTACTCTGGGATTAACATAAACGATAACGTTCACTCTGCCTGGCTCGCTCCTCGTTGCAAAAAGGAAGCATGTACTGATAAAGCAAATATTAGCCCCCGCCCCCTTTTTTTTTTTGTTATTCTAAGGCTCTGAGAGCACCTCACAAGAGCAATTGACTTTGCAGGCAAAGCACAAAGCACTCATCAGAGATTCTGCCATCCCTTTTTTACAGGTACTGACAACAGCTGGCCAAGTGAATAGACTGCTAAGAGGCTTTGCAGTGTCACAAGACTGATGTGCTGCCTTTTTGTGCCAGCCACATTTGGAAAGAATTCCTCCTCCCTGAACTAGCTGATCCACGGATGGAGCTGTGTACTGCAAAGCAAGTGAGATACTTCTCAGTGATGGGTTTGGAGCACATAGCTAGCACTGCTTAGCTTAGACTTAATTGGAGATGAGCACAGTAATCTTATGTTCTTTCTGTTGTTGGTGTTTTCCAGCTTGAAATAAAGCATCTTTGGCATGTAAGCCAAGGTGCTTCCAGTGCAATTGATCCTTTGAATCCCATCTCACAGCTGATTCAGAGCTTCCTCTGGCTGCCCCTGTGATATTTCACCCAGCAGACACGCACACTCCCCAAACAGAGATGTTTCACCGTTGAGCGTTAGCCTGGCAGCAATGGGATGGGAGCTCATGCTCAGAAACACATCCTCCAGGCAACAAGAGCTCCTCTCTGCTGGGGGAGGCAGGTCAAGCCAGGACATCACACCATGCTGTAAATTGGGCTATCTTTCCTCCTCATTTCGAGTTGGATCATTTGAAAAGTGTCATCACACTAGGGAACGCTTTTCTTCAGTGTCCTTGTGACCTTTCCATTGCCAGGGAAGGGGTTTCAGTGACAGGCCAGCAAGCAGTCTCGCAGCTTACACAACCAAATCCTCTGGCTCACTGCCTTTGAGAAAGATGCAAAGGAAATGCCTGGCTCCTGTAGTGCAGTCTCTGAGTAGAGGGAAGGACATATTAGCCATGGTTAAGAGGTGACTGTGACAGGAGGAGGGTGAGTGCAAAGCCACAGAAGGTCCTTTTTAATCCCAATTTCCTATATAGCTTGAATCGTTATTATGTATCTATATTTTAATTAAGAAAAGTTTAAGTATCGTTATTATGTATCTATATTTTAATTAAGAAAATACATATAAATTTCCCCAGCTGCTGTGCAGAAGCTGGGCATGCCAGTGTAACCCACATTTCCCTAAACTGAAGCCTCTGAAACCAGGTGGAGAAACCTGATCAGAGGAGACAGAGTGACTACAGCCCCTGGGACGTCACGGGAACCTCTGCAGCTCTGCAGTGCCCATCTGGCTCCTGTCCTGCCTTTGGGCTGTTTGAGGAAGAGGTGTCCAACAGCTCCTCCTGTACGGGAGACCCCCAAAACCCTCATGCAGCCCTTGCAAGTCCAGTGTCCCACAGCCAGTGGTGCAGTGATGGGCTACTTCCACTTGCCTCCCAGGGGTGGAGCAGTGTGAGTCAGGGACAAGCCTTAGGGCACCAGCACAGTGGCTCCTATTTCACCCCCAATAACCCCCCAAAAATAGTGTCCAGATGCAGGTAGGTGGCTCAGATGCCTTCAGGACTTAGCATGACGTACATGGAAATAAAACCAGTTTCCTGCTGGTTACAGTTGGCCCTTCTGCCCAGTAATCCTCTCCTTCTCTAGAGGGCTGCGAACACACTCAGGAGCTATCTCTCCAGCAATTGCTGTGTTTTAGTTCACATTTCCCTTGACGACACTGGCAGCCTTTAATGGGAGATATCTTTTTACTTCTTGGAGACACTTTCAGTGTCTTTGGCTAGGAAGCAAAGTGGAGATATGACATTGATTTGTGTTCTGCTTCCTCCTCAGATTTGTCCTCACTACTCTTAAGAAGAACTTGTCCGACCTTGGTGTTTTAATTGTGCTTATCTTTTTTGATCCCTTCTGTGTCTTTGACCTGAAATGCCTGGTTACAGAATAACTAAACATTCAGGGTTGTTGGTTTTTTTCCCCCACGTACAAAAGCAGAGTTCAAATGCAGCAGGAAAGAAAGATTTGTGAGCTTCTTTTTGCCTTTTTTTTTCTGAAGCAATCATTGTTGATTTCATTCTGCTGGAAAAATTTATATTGTAATAAATCTTCAGTTAAAATTAATGTACACTGTGTCCAAGACATGATACTAAATAATAGCTGTAATCTGTTTGAACTGCACAGTTGTATCGGAGCCGAGGATTAATTACTTGTGAGCAAGTATACTGGAGTGAATTTAAGTCCACTTCATAAACTCACTGCAAATGAAGCATTAATTACTTCATGAGTAAGGATGGCAAAAACTCAGTATGGACTTCCAGTATTTCCAGGAGCCTTAACGACTGCCAGAACTAAGAATCCGTTTCCAGGGTTTAAGTCCCCTGATGAGCAGCAGGTGAAGCTCCGCACGCAGTGCCGATATGATATACCACTGACACGTTCAGTGCCTCCCGTGCTGGGATCTGATACCTGGAAATTAACACCGAGCAGCAGCTGGATGCAGACTTCAAATTCCCAGCTTTCAGGCAGCATTTGGGCTATCCAGACACGCATAGTATGTCCCTAGCCTTTCTGAATTGCTCGTGATAAATCCAGGGTTTCACCCAAGACCTCAGAGAGCTGGTATTTGCCGGCACAACACAGGACATCTCCTTCCAGCCTGCCTTCCATCAATTGCGATGTCTGCTTCTGGAAAACATGACTATTTTTCAGCATCTGAGATAAGTGGTCAAATTACATGCTGCGTGGAATACTGCTTCCTCTTTTGGGGGGGCCTAATACCCATAAGTGCCTGTAATTTCTTAGTTATTGTACAACAACTAATTGTTCCCTGTTTACCAGCTCCATACTATTTATAATAAGAGAGACTGCTCGCCTCCTCTTTTCCTCATCTCCACTTTCCAAGACAAACTACAGTGGTTGCTTTAATCTCTTCTCAAACAGAAGTTTTTTCCATCATCCTTGTTACTCTCTTTATCTTTTTGTATTTTTACCGTATCCTTTCATCTATGCACCCTGAAATGAAGCAGCTGGAATTGAAGTATTCTGCATGCGACTAAATTGAGGATTTTCATGAGGCTCCCTGAGTAACAGAGAACCAAGTTTTCTGGAGCAATTGATTTTTATGTACTGATTCTCAGCTAGGAAATTACCTCAGTATTTGGTAGGGTATCCTCCTCTTTCCAGGGTGCAGGAATATAAGCGCCTCAGTTAGGATGGCCTTACTCATTTTTATTTAACCTGTAACAGCACTTTCTCATTAGTTTTTGTTTCTACCACTAGAGACGGAGGCATCTTCCATACCTGAGAGAAGAAAGCCTTTATGGTCAATACAGAAGTGAAAAAGGGAATGAACATGCAGTGCCGCTTAGCGCAGCACAAATTTTCACTTTCCTTAGCGATCCTTTCCTCGTGTGGCTGTCTGGCATAAATTCTATCATCCAAGTAATTTACATATTTTCACTGGCATATATGAAATGTTTACAGATCCTCACATTCCATGTTTTTGAAATTCCTAGTGCCAAAGACTGCAGGATATACTGTGATTTAGATGTATAGGGAATTTGTGTATGCAATTTACATTAAATGAAACACCACACAACTAAACCACGGAGGAAGAGAATGTTTGTAGTACAGTGATAAAGTATTTTCATTCTTACGTTATGCGAGACGACCGGTTTTTAAGTGGTTATTCCAACCCCATAGTTTACAAGAAAACTTACTTTATATTATAATCACTGTTAGAACAAAGCTGTCCACAGAGGCAGCCACAGAAATTAGCTTTTCAAGCGCTGCACTGGAGCCAGAAGAACATCAGAGGCTGCGGTGTCAACACCCCTTTCTGACCCTGACGTTTTTCCGCGTTATCTTTGCGCAAAGCAGCCAGTTTACGGTCATGAGGGCCAGGGTTATGGGTCCCCCGCCACAGGAGACGCTCGCTCGGGCAGCACCGACGTTGCGGAGAGCCAGAAGCCACAGGCCGGAGGCCGCGCTCGGGGCGTGCAGCGCAGCCCGGGGCTGAGGCAGAGGCCTGGCTCGGCTCCGCTCCCCTTTCCCCGGGCGCGGTGCCACCGCCTCGGCCCCGGGAAGCACAACACGCGCTCCGTGAGGGCCCCGCCGCTCCCCCCTGCGCGGGGCTCCGCCCCGTCCCGCCCCACCCCAAGATGGCGGCGCCGCCTCAGCCCCAGAGGCCGCCCCGCCCGGCTCCCAGCGGGCTCCGCGCGCCCGGGTGCGTCATCGCCCGGCGCCGGAAGTGCCGCGATGCGGGGCCGGCTGCTGCGCGCCTGGCGTCAGGGGCTGAAGGCGGTGCGCGGGGCGGCGGGGCAGGCGGCCGCACCGCCATGGCGGGTGCTCTTCTTCGGTACCGACCGCTTCGCCGTCACCACCCTGCGAGCCCTGGAGGCGGCCAGGTACCGCCTGCTGGCGGGGCGACGGGCCGAGCGGGCCGTGGCCTGCGGGGAGGAGGCCGTGGCAGTGGTTGAGGGGCGGGAGGGATGGAGACTGAGGGGGGGCGGCAGGGGCTGTCCTGTGGAGGGAGGGGCGGGGGACGGTGAGGGAGGGCTGGGCATCGGGGGGTGGGAGAGGTGGTGGGGTTCAGGGGCCGCTGGGGGATGAGCTGGGGTTGGAGGGGCAGGGACTGTAGGTTGGGCAGAGGTTGGTAGGGGAGAGGGGGTGGAAGGGATCTTAGGGTGGGTCAGGGACCATGGCGTCGTGAGTGGCTCAATGGAGAGGTATCACAGGGGGTCAGGTCTTGGAGGAGGGGCAGGGACCATGGGGGTTCGTAAGGGGGCTTGGATTGAAAGGAGGAAGCCTTTGGTGGTGAGGGGGCTGGGGCTGGCAGGGTTGGGAGGCTAGGGTCAGTGGGGGGAGACTGGGGACCACGTAGGGGATAGGTGTTGGGGGGGCAGGTGCTGTGGAAGGGCACAGCAAGATGTGGAGGTGACCCAGTCTTTGTCTCTCTCTTGGTCTGCCTGTGTGAGGCCTTCAATGCCTTGTCCACCCTAGGGTGCCCAGCAAGGACTCACTCGTCTCCAGGCTGGAGGTGGTGACCCTACCCTCCCACTTGCCTGGGGACCTGCCTGTGAGGAACTGTGCCCGGGAGCTCCAGCTGCCTGTTCATGAATGGCCACACACAGGACCTGTGGGGCAGTTTGATATAGGTGTGGTAGCATCATTTGGACGTCTCCTAAGTGAGGACCTTATTCTGCAGTTCCCGTAGTAAGTGAGTTGACCGAATGTCTGTTGCTGCTTTGTAAACAAAGCTAGACTATGGTTTTGAGTCGGCACCTATGACTTGTAGCAGGTGAGATCAGCTTCTTCTTGGGTTCATCTGCTTAGCCTGAGCCTGCTTCTTTTGTGTGGTTCACTGTTGTTCTTTAACACGCTGATGTAGATCTGTGCAAATGTTCAGCACAATATGTATACCTTTATTCCCCTCATTTCCCTTTCTGTGTTTACTGAGAAACTGAAGGTTATATAATGTGATTTTTCCTTTAAATGTATATTTAAACCAGTAATACTTCAGAAGATCTGAGAATTTAATTCTTAAAGTAGTTTCAGTGTAGTAAATGTTGCACACCTGTTTACATATGGGTTCCTCTTCAGGTACTGTTCCTATTCTAACTTTAAAATATTCAATTCAGTGGCGTGCTGAATGTCCATCCCAGCTGTCTGCCACGATGGCGTGGTCCTGCACCAATAGTCCACACAGTGCTTCATGGTGATAAAGTGGCTGGGGTGACAATTATGGAAATAAGACCAAAGAGGTAGGTTAGATGTGCTTCCCAAAACAATATACTGCTTCTCTTGCCTCTCAGGACTTAAAATCATCACCGCTTAAATCATGTAAATCATTCTATGTAATAACTTTTTTTTTAAATGTGTGTTTAATATTAAAATTTGAAACATCTTAGAAACTTTCATCTGACCATATGAGACTTGCCACAAATACAGTATTTTAGGGAGTGCATAATTTGTACTCTCTAGACTCTAGGCTTGTTCTCTAATTCTTAGTATTATCACAGGGAGCAGACAGAGAACAAACAGTCACACAGCTGGATGTATAGGCTTGGTATGATGTCACAGAAAAGATCTGGTTTTCAGACTTCAGGGTCACCTGTAACCTCCTGTAAGTGAAGCAGAGGACAAGCAGTTGCCTATCTAGAGATGGGAGAGATATTAAATGTTTTGGTTTCAGCATAAACTCTGGCTTAAAAGGCTTGGGAAAACAAATATAGTTATCTTTTCTTAGATGCTTGTCTGATAATAGATCTCAGGAAAGTGCAAAACAAGTTCCTTCTGAATTCTTTAGGTTGTTTCTGCTGAGGTCTTATGCTTCTGAAATGTAAATTCTGCTTTCTAATCATTCTCAGCTTGCTGAGGTAAATCTTGCTTACCAGGATATATCTGATACTCTTTTCTCTGTATTGTCTTGTGAACCAAACATTATTTTGATAATGTGTGAAAAATAAAGTTTTAGAGGAGGAAAGGGTAAATAGTAACTGAATTAACTTATTGAATGTAGATGTTTGAACTGCTGGTTGTTATAGCTTCTCCTCTTGTATGTTTTCTGCCTGATAGGTTTGATATAGGTCCAATTATTAAGCAAGAAGAGTTTGCGGTTCCTCCCCGCTGTACTGCAAAGGAGCTAGAAGTGATGTTATCAAAGATGGGTGCAAATATGGTAAAGTCATGCAAGCTAGTGTCACTTCTGATTAGTACCTTTTAACATATGTGAACAGAATTCTTTTTAATCTTGTTTTGAGTTGACTGCAACTGTTGAGAAGGTAATGATCTGAAACTTAATGTTTGTGAGCACTTTGCCTTCTTGAGAGGAAAACTGTGTGGTGTGTGATAAGCTGTCAGTGTTGGTCCTGTGTGTTGCCGTTCAGTTTCTATTCAGTGAAGAACTCAAGTGCTTTGTATGGAAACAGTGCGTGTTTCTTCTTTCATTAAAGGGAATAATATCAGAGGGGAGATCATCCATAAAAAAAATACTTGGCTTTTTTAATTGTGATTCAGCAGGTAGGATGCCTTTAGTGTGTTTGTGTGTATGATGCAAGTCTTCTTAATATACTGACCGAGTTTTCTAAGAGCTCACAAGAAAGTTTCACTGATGAAGAATTAAGTACTGTATTTGTATGTCTTATATTTACTGTTAATAAAAATATTCTACTTAGCTTTGCTAATATTCTGTACAAAATTTAATTTTGCAGCTGTTAGCAGTTTTGAAAAACTTGCCTGAAAGTTTAAAAAATAAAAAAGAGCAACCGAAAGAAGGAGTAACATTTGGTAGGTACACATCATATTTAATGCAACTTTTAAATTTTTTTTTATTATATCAGCTGGAAAAGTAAGTTTCTTCCTACTGTGTTGGGTTATATATTCTTTAGATACCTTCCTCAGTATGGTCTCTTCACTGCCTTCTCTGGCTTAAAAAACTCGTACAGAGGGGAAAAATCTTTCAGAAATCTTCAGGCTTACTACATTAATGAGTCTTCTCCCAGTTGCCTGTACAATATCAAAATCACTAGTGATACTGCAAAATCTGAATGAGTTATTCTTCATGGTTATAATGCAGACAAAAGTGTTACAGCTGTGCTTGTAAATATGTGTTATCAGTTCATAGTGCAATGGGTAAATAAGAGGACAACTGAGAATAAAGTATAAGTAATTGAGTTTTTTGCAAAATCTTTTCTCCAGTTTAAGGTACGTATTGTTAGACAGTAATCCTGCCATTGGTCAGAATAAACCAGTTTAAAATAGTATAAAATAGTACAGCTATTTGTTTACAAAAAGGTGCGAAACAAAATACAAAGTTTTTTAATTTCTTCTTTTCCCCTCCTAGCTCCTAAAATATCTATAGCTAAGAGTTGTATAAATTGGGAAGAGCAAACAGCTGCACAGATAATTCAGTTGCATCGTGCAATAGGAAGTATGGTAAGACAGTGGATTTTTTTTAAACCCTTTTCTGTCCTCTGGCATGTCTGGGTTTGGTGGGTTTTAACTAGTAACTAAACCTAATTATTTCAGCTTCTGAAACCTAGCATGTGTTTTAAAATCCCAGCACAGTTCAGCATTAGAGGCAGAATTAGTGTGGTGGAGAATTTTCATGAACTTGATCCCAAGTGTGAAATCGGCTCAATAGTTTTGTATTGTTTCCTCAGAACACTATAATGACATCTTTGCATGACAGTAAACAGTGTGAACGGCGACAGTAAACAGCTATTGTAGGTAGTCACTTTGTGTATGCTAGTGGTTTGCTTGTCAATGAGATGAGGAATAACAAGGAAAAGTAGATAAAATAAAGTCTCTTATCTGGACATTGACCTAAATTTTCCCCCTAATGTTATTATGACAGATATCTTGTATAAAAAGCCCCACAGCCTAGGCAGTTTTGTGGAAATTGTGATAATTCTTAATGTGTCATCTACTTCTGTTTCCAGTTTCCTTTGCAGACACTCTGGAAGGGTACTACTGTTAAACTTCTGGATTTTGAGGAAGTGGATAATATTCCTGGGTTTTCTGGTATTTTAATTTAATCTGTTAAGTTTTCCTGTCTTTTCAAACATTGACTTGGAGATTGTACCATATTGTACTAAAAAATAGCTTTAAGTACTGCTTTCTGAAGTCAGTCAGTCTTGTATGTGCTCAGAGTGCAGCAAGTTTCTGTGCCCAAAGATGAGCATAAAATGGGTTTTAAGAACATTCTTGCTTTGTGGTGATGTTGAGCAAGCAGCAGGTATTGTGCTGTGAATCCTGAGACTGGAGGATTTTAATCCTCTAATTAGTTAGGAGATCCTCTTCTAATGCCATTGTCTGGGGATCTCTCATGAGGGAAGCTGTCCCTGTGTACTGTGGCTTAAACGGTTTTGTATAGTAGTCTGTGAGTCTGAGAGCCTTGTGGGCCCAGTGGTTTGCTAGAGCCCAATCAAGCTTAATGACTGTTTATGGATCAGATAGGGAGCAGTGCTAGAGAGTGACTGTTCTCCTTCTCCCCTGCTCATTTGGGTACAATAAACCACAGATAAATAAACAAATAAAATAGTGTTGAGCAAAATAGTGACTCAAGATGATTATCATGTTCAGAGAGACCTAAGTGTTTCAAACTTTTTTGTACTTGTTGGCATAAAAATGCAGGACAATCTTGCTTTGCTTTTAGATCAAATGTTAAATGATCATGGAGCTGTTGTTCCTGGTTCATTACTATACCATAAAGAGTCCCAAACGCTGATAGCTCGTTGCAAGGTAGGTTTTTTCCACTTGTTTTATATTCAGTGCCCTAAAGATGAGGTTTTTAGTATTTGTGTGTTACATAACTTTTGTCTTAGTTGTCCATTTTTATTCACTGAACTAGTTTAGATTAGAATCAGCCTTCTCATTTGATACTTGAAGAACTCTGCTTCCACTAACAGGCTTGCAAGAGAGAATTTGACTTGTAAACATAATGACATTAAATAAAATGTGTTCTTTAAGCCAAACTGAGAGCTAAAGATAATTTTAAAACATGGAAGAAGCTTACTGCCATTTTCTTGGTTTTATTTTTAGGAAGGCTGGGTTGGATTCAAAAGAGTCATATTAAGGAAGCAGCTTACAGCACTTGACTTCTACAATGGATATATGCACTCTTGGTTCCAGCGGCAGTCAAGAACAATTCATCAGGAATGCAGATTTCAAACACTCAAACTTAGCACAGAAAAAAAGACTCTGAAAAAGAGGAAAATATTGGCACAGGATATAAAGCAATAGTTGTATTACAAAATGTGGAATATGTCTGTAAGTTAATAGTAATATAAAATATTTCAGTGCCCGCCTGAATGTTACAGTGTTACAGCATTCAACTGAGTTAAGGGGTTTCCTCCCAAAGTGTTTGATGTTGCTGTCATCTGCGTGTTTTCATCATGGGTTCCTGATGATACTCATTTCTTTTTCCCCATCAAGGAAGAGAATCTCTGAACACTGAAGACGGTTAATAAATCCTTGTTTCTACTGTTGAGTGTATAAAAATATAAATGTTTTTTATACAATGATTTCAATTTCTTTTTGAGGACTTCTGGTATAATTTTCTTCAAGCATAAGTTGTACACAGTTACTTTAATCTGGAAATATTAAAATCCTATGCTTCTCTGTAATTCAGAGTTTAGTGTTCACTGAGACTCTTAGATTGTCTAGTTTGATTTTCTTGTGGACCCTTCAACTAGCTTTGTATCCCCATGTTGAGATGAGTAACTTAAGCCTTTGCTGGGAACATCTAGAGTATCTTTTCCTGTCCATGATAGTTTTCTTAGTCAACTACATTTAACACAGGACATCCCTTATTTCTCACTGGAATTTGATGCCACATCTTTCTATAATACCATATGTGGAGCTGTGTGCAGCTGGTATATGCCTTTGTTGGGTTGTTTGCTAGGTGGGTTTTTCTGAGCAGGTTGATTTCCCATCTGATTGACTTGTGCAATCATTGCCAACTGCTTAATTACCTGTCTTCCAGCTTATTCCCTTTGTGTAGTCTCAGTCTACAGGTGTATACTTGCAGTGTGCTGGAATTCAGTTTCAATAAATTTTCAATTTAGAAATGGAACAGAATATTTATAATCTGTTCTAATCTGAGTTCTCATCCAGTTGTTTTAGGACCATCTCGGTATTTGTTTGGGCCTGTTGACTCTGAAAATACTCTCTGTAGTAAGCACTGTTTAATGTCATCCATGAATGGTAGCTGATGGTTTTTAGGTACCTGTGTGTGATGTGAGCACATGATTTTGTTTCCTGTAGAGGAGTGAAGGCAGTGGGTTCATTAGCATTGATAACATGCAGCTGTGGCCTTGCCTCGAAGGCAGTGGGTTGATTGCCATGGATGATGTACAGCTGTAGCTCCTTCCTGCTAAGTAGTTAAATAGCCCTGAGGAGTGTGGGAGAGGTGGTTGGGTGGAGGAGGAGTGGCCTGGCCTGGCCTCTGGAGGAAGGAGAAACAGTGCAGCATGGACAGTAGAACCTGACTGAATAAAAACCTTGTTGCAGCCTACTAGTTTGTTTGTGCTGCAACATTTGGTGCCCCGTGTGAGGCTGACTGAGTTGGACTCCAACTACAACAATTGGTGTCCAATGTAGCTGAGACAAGTGGGAGAACCTTTGACCCATAACACACCATGAGGGGTGAGCTGTTGACAACTAATCGATATGGGTGCATCGCAATATTTTTTGTCCATCTTAACTCAAATTGCAACTGTTTCCTTTAAATTCAGAAAAGAAAAATTTGCTGTGTACGTTTGCTTTTCAATACAAGTGACTTGTTTTAGTCTTACTGTTTCTAATCTACGAACTTGTCATTCACCTTGTTCAGTAGATATTTTTCTTTGATAGCTTTAGCTTTTCTGATCAATGTCTTACCTTTTCTGTTTAATCATGTCAGTTGCCATCTCTTCCTTCTCCTTTTTTGTTTTCGTATCCTAGAGTATATTCCACTTAATATTTGTATGCCATTCTATGTTCTGCTGTTGTACTTTCTGTCTGATGAGAGAGATTTTTGCCTGATGAGGAGCCGTAAACTGAATCCAAGCTTTTCTTCAACCTGCCTTTGGTTAACAGCATACGTAAGAAGGAGCATTTAATGTGAAGAATCCCAAAACTGTTGACTTTTTTTTCTTCTTCTTGTCTTGAAAGTAATGTAGCACTGTGAGGATAGCAATAAAACAAAGACCAGCTGCATTTTAGGAGCTGCTGTAATGTTACTTGCTCAGCTTATTCCTGCTTTTTCTGAATATTACTGATGTAAAAGCAGAACCGATGGTTATTCAGACTTGGGGTGGGTTGTTGGGGGGGTAGCACTGTTCTGTTAGGTTCATGTTTACAGCAATCTTGGAAGCCTCAAAGGAAAAAAAATTGCAGGAGTTCCGTAGGCTTGGTGTTACAATGGTTGTTTTTCTCATGCTCGTCAATGCCAGCACATCCTCTTCCAGATGTCCTATTGGCTCTTCAGACTTTTCAGTGCTTTCCTGTCTTTTCCAGCAGTCATGCTCAAGTCAGGTGTTGAATTCATGGGACTTAAATCAAGGTGACAGGAACTTGATGTGTTTAAGTGTGACTCGCTGAATGAAAGCAAGCAAAAAAATCTAGAAAAATGTGTTGCCAAATGGATTAAAATGCTTCTGAAAAAGCATCTGTTAAAGCAGATTTTTTGCATTAGTTAATGCAAATAATTAAATTAATGCAAAAAAAGTAAATAAATTGAAGTATTAATTGCTGTGGGTCCAACAGTTAATCTGCTTCTGACTGGTTTTCCAGAACACAATCCTCCAAGAAATCCAAGCCTATGAATCAGAGTCAAAAACTGGAAACAAAAGCAAGCTGGAAGTCAAGCTTCTGTGGAGAATGTTTTTTTGTCTCTGCCCACAGACTCAAGGGTGCAATTTGTGCTGCAGAAGTTATAAAACTGGCAAGTTTGTTTCCAAGAAAATGATGTACTTTTTGTGTTTTGCTCCCACCTACTACTTGCAAGTAAAGGCTGTGAAGTCGTTTTGCTTTTCCTCTGTTTAGAGCAGTGTGTGAAAGGTTAGTTATCACCTTATGCCAATAGAAGGGAGGGTGGGTGAGTAGGTGTTTTGCGTGTTTGTGGGGCTGGTGGGTGGGTTTGGGGGTTTTCTGGGGTTTGTTACATCACTGGTCTGAGCTGCATGGCTGTTTGCCTTGTGTTTTCCCTTCTGGAGCTTCAGGGAATTTTTCACCAGTTATTTGTAAAGAACACTCATAGGCATCACTGTAATTCAAATATTCAGTGTTTGCTGAGGATAAAAACTTTCTCTACAGCCCCTTCCCCATAGACAGTGAGGTTTTTGACACTAATCAGCTGCATGATAGGGGTCTGGACTCAGGCATGGATTGTATCCAAAGCTGAATCAGCAGAGAAATGAGTATATGAAAAACCCCACCACTGCAATTTATAGATAATTTTAAGCACAAATGATAAAGAATTTTAGACGTGGGAGAAGTGAAGCATTTTGGTTATCTGTTAGCATGGACGGAGCCAACTTTTCTGATGTACCAGGTCCCCAGGCACTGGAAAATGCATTGTGGTTCATGATGACCTGAGCAAAATGAACAGTGAGGTGTGACTCCCACAGAAAGAATACAGTATCAGAAGTCCAGGCAATGTAAGGTTAAAAGTTTTTAGATGACCAGACTGGTAAATCAACTGCTTTGTTCTAGGAATAACTTGAGGAAAATTCCTTGAAAGTTCTTTAACTCCTTTGCTTTATTGAACCTGCTCTGACCTTATAAAGTTGATAGAAAAGAGCTGTATCCCTATCCTTTGCATCTCCAAAACAACACAGAGCAAAGCGATGTTATTGCTGGGTGGCATTAATGCTGCTGGTTGGAATACCAACTTCCAGCCAGCAGTGTCTGTGTTAGATGTTAGCATCAGAGAGAACCTGAAGGGCAATTTGTACATCTTTTGCTGACAGCTTTAGATGACGCCTTGTGTGAGATCTGTTGCTGTTAGTTGTTGCTGGCAGGTGGTAGTTTCAGTTCAGACAAAACGATAAAGCAACAGGGCAGAGTTTCCCTGCGTCTTTGGGGGGATTTGAGGTGGCTTGTGCTGAGGAAGCCTGTAGATGGTGCTGGCTGCATCTCTTTCAGAGGAAAACCAAAATCGGCGTGGAACATCTGGTACAGAACGTCTTCAGTTAGTTGTTTAATACCAAATAATGTCTAAACCATATTGTAACCAGGATACCTATACTTGTAACTTAATCTTTTGGTCTGTGCAGAGTTTGCTTTAAAGCTTCTTGAAATTGTTTTCTAGGGAAGAGGTTATCAAAGATCAGGCAGTTCTTTGTTGCTTAACAGTTAATGTCCTAGGTCTGAATATGCACAACTTTACCACAGTTGTTTCATGGAGGAAAGGAGGGCAAGATAATTTTTTTTCTTTTATGGAGGAAATCTTCAGCATGCTATTTTTGGCATGGTGGAGAAGCTTTAAAGGGAATTGGTGTTCCCCAGGCAGCTGTTAGCCAAAATGTCTCTTTGGAAACTTTGCTTTCACCTAGCTCTGTAGGGATTTAACTTGGTAGGTAATGAAAATCTGATTATTTTTGCAGAACAGACAAAACAAAAATGGGGCATTCACTGATGAGGTGTAGAATAGCATGTGAGGGTTCACTCTGGAACATGGACATGGTGATTCAATGCCCAGTACCACTGCTGAGGTCAAGTACAGCCACCCTAGCAATTGGAAAGTTATAGTAGCAAAATAAAACATTTGTCCTCCTCTTGGACAAGAGGGAAGGTAGCAGAGGTATTCATAGACCCAGCATCCACTCTGGCTCAGTTTAAGATCACTGGAGCCAAATTACTGGTAGAACTGCAAAACGTTTGGGCACCAGAAGGGCTCTGGTGTTAGATAGGGGTGATTTAATCTTGGATTTCAAATAAATGTTAGAGGGAGTGATATTTCTTAGGATGCTGGTGGCTCATAGTTAGATGCATCTGTTTCATGATCTGAAACCTTGCTACTCCCCCTGCTTCCTAGGAAACCTCTTAATTCCTGTTTTATGCTGAATAGATTACAAATAAACAAAAAGTATAAGTGACTAATCACAGGAATACTTGAGTCTCTTTAAAAAGTTGATTGCAAAATCCCTGAATAATTTGAAGGTTGAGACTAGACAAGAATCTCCTTTTGTTTATCCTAACCGCTGACGGCCTCATAGCTTCTGGGAAGCAATATTTTCCCTTTCTTAAAAGCAGGAGGAGGGATAGGTCACCAGATTTATCTGCGGGTTGGAAACTAAGTGACCTTAATGGAAGATGCTTTGCCATTAGCTGCAAACCTGATGATGTTTAGGAGCCAGGTCTCCCACTTCAGCCTGTTTCTCAAGGTTGGTGGTCCAAAGGCTAAGGCTGAGGGAGGAGCTGAGTCGAAGCCTTCCTGCATTCCTCCAGCTGATGCTCTCCTTTAATATGTGGGAGTGTGGGTTAGGTTTCAGGTTGCAGAAAGGACATTGCCATACACTGACCATAGATGCAAGCTGGAGAAGTCAGAACTGACACTGAACTATAACAGAACACTTTGAGTGGTGGATGCCAGGGCCTGCTGTAGCTTTTCTCCTCTTTAAACTTCCTTAATGTATTTGGCATGGTGGCTCATCAGTAATGAGGAAGTGTTAGCAGTGAGAAGAAGTGAGTGGTGGTTGTTGGGCCAAGGTTGTTTTCTGTTGATAGTGATTAAGCACCCGTGATTGAAACCCCTCTGTCTTGCTCTGTATCCAATGTAGTCTGCCAGCAGCCGCCTCTGAGAGCTCAGGGACTCGGTGCGTGCAGAGATTAGTTTGTTCCTCCAAGTCGGAGTTAAGCTGCAGTGGGGGACAGTTTGGGGAAACTTGGAGAGCATCTTGCTGTTTCAGGCTGTAGGGCTGCAACCATTTCATTGCTGTTAAACAGACATTTCTCGCCAAAGCATAGTGCTCTTCCTTGTGTTTGGCGAGCCCACATGCAGCACAGGGATCAGATCCTGAGCTTGCTTTCATCCATGTATCTCCTGGGTTGGTCTGTAGAAGTCATTTGTGTTACTTCACCCTCAAAGTGATAAAACTAAGTTCAGGATTTGGCTCTCTGTCTGCAGAGGGGGAGGGGAGCAGAGGGAAGAGACATTTCTCTGTGAGTCTGCAGCACAAGCCAAGAGCTCTGTGGGAAGGTCCAAGCTAATGCTCCCCACTGGCTGCCTTGGCCCCAGCTCGCGCCAAGCCCTTGCAGCAGACTAAACACAAAAGAAAACACAGAGTCTAAATTCATTGGTATGAAGAGGATGTGCCAGGGTATTCCACAGCTCTTCCTTTTCTGCTTCTCTTTGATAACTGTCATTTTGCATAAAAACATGGATTATTAAGGTGGGTTTTTTCTCTTTTTTTTTTTTTTAAGCATAGTTCAGGCTGCATAGGCACTCAGTCCTGCACAGCTCTGCATTTAACGCCTGGGATGCTCTGTGTCAGACCTGAGAAACCTGTTCTGAAGCTTGTGAAATGCTGTTGAAAGATTCCCCCTGCCCTTGATGGGCTGTAGGTAAGACAGCATAGACCTAGAATTGGCTTCATACCCATCGAAGTGGATTGGATAGGAGAGGGAAATCCATGCTTGAGCACGTGTTTCAATTCCAGTTTTCATCAAGTAGCACTGCCCAACTTTTTGTGATCTCTTTTGATGGAAATTTCAGTGTTGGAGGCTTACTGACTTGCCTGCACCCTGGAAATTTATTGCCAGTGTTTCAGTGTAAACACAGGATGTCTTCTGTGCTGGTGAGGCCCTTGATTCCACTGTGGAAGTAGTGGGGGTTTGATAGGGCAACTTAGTATTTCGCTTGGAGATGGATCACTGTCTGTTTGACCCCTTCGGTGGCCATATGTACCTTCAGCTAAGAGCACCTGCTTGCCCAGTAGTGTCCTGCTCGTTGTTGCTGAATGTGATGGGAAACCTATCTTCTCCCTGTCTGCACGGCTCTGCGTTGCCTGGTTTCCTATCATTCTTAAAGCACATGTTCCCAGCCCTTTTTTCCTGCCCATCTTCTTCCACTCTGGGAGCCCTGCTGCTGCCTCCTTAGTTCAGTCCTTGCCCAGACCTGCTGCTCTGCTTCTCCCAGCACTGTTGCTGACTCTCCATATCTCAGGGTGGGGACAGATTCCCTGATTGCAGCATACCATGGCCAAGCCCTGGGCCTGGGGAAGCACCAGCTACCCGCCAAACCCCTCACCCATACCCAAGATTGATAAAGCTGTGACCTGTTTATGAACAGAAATGTGGAATTTTGCAGATTGTTCTTTGGCCAGCTCTACATGTGGTTTATTTACTTGGGCATTTCAAACAAAAAAGCAATGCAGCATTGTCAAAGTTACAAAATTACTTTTTAAATTGACCTACCCTATCATAGAGCATGGATTTTCTTGTCAAATAATGCAAGAAGCAAGAGAAGACTGTAGTTTTATCCACGTGAAGCCTACAAATCCACATGGCTTCTCTGTCCTATTGAGCGTGTGAGTTCTTAGAAATGCAGCTGCCGGAAGTTTAGCTTGAATACAGTCATTCTAAACCAAGCTAGAAATAAATAAAATACTTACATTTCAAGTACAAAACCTTGCAGTTGAATTCCATATGAAGAAATAGGTTTATTTCTTTTCATGTTACTACTGTACAGGTACTTGGGCTGGCAAAGTCTGCAGATGCAGAACAGAAGAATGGTTTATGTACATGACTTAATTGAATCATGTGTTTAGTCTTCCCTTTAGGCTATCATGTGAAGCTGTTTAATGTCAGGCAGAAAGAAGATTTTTTTTAATGGATGCATTTAATAAGACATGAACTCCCTACTGCTACTGGCCCCCAATTTTTGCATTATGTCTTTCCTTTCTGCTGGGGGGAGAAAAAAAAAAGGCACCTTAATTATGTCTCAAAAATAATGACACCTGCTGGCTTTGAGTTAGGTTATTGGCTGGTAGGTGTTACTTTCAAATTACATTTAATCGAGTGTGATTGACTTTACTGAGACTTCTATACAGCTCTAGTATGTGGGAGAACGTTGACCTCTTGTTGGGATCCTGCCTTGGGTGGTTCGGCGGCTTGCCGGCTGCCTTCGGTACGCAGGGCTCTCCCCTGGCAGAACCAGTATGGACTGCTGGCCTGAGTTCCTCTGAGACTGGAAGATGCTTTGCTCTGCTGCACTCCTCTCTGAACAGGTGAAAGTCAATCCAATGCCGACGTTGCTTTTCATGGTTCTGGAGGTGCCATCAGATGTGCCATCAAAACACCTGCCCAGGGCAATTTCCTTGGCAATCCTTGGGTCTTGGTCGGTGACAGTGTAGATGCCGTAGTTGTGTCCCAGTGGGTCGAGAGGAGCCAGCATTGTGTACTCGCTGGAGTCGTTGTTCGTAGCCATGGGGAGGTGGTTCACCAGGTACTCGTGAAGCATGCTGTTGACGCTGTCTCGGCGGCAGCTGCCTTGTGGGACCACTTTCACAAGTGTGCGATCCACACGGTCTTGGTCAAAGAGCATGCCGCTGCACTTGAACTCCAGGCAGGCTGCTGACACATCTGGCTGCTCAGGGTCACGAATGCTGCGGACGTCCCTGATGCCGTAGAGCTTGCCAATGGTACGCGGGTGTGTCCCACCCATGTTACGAGATCTTATATTCACCTCTTGGGGTCCGTTTATTTTTACTTTAATGTAGCAGGCCCTAAATTCCATGGGCTTGGGCCACCATGCCAGGTAGTCATCAGTCCAGCTCATGAGGTCATCTTCACTGAAGGGAACAGTATTATAGTCATACCGGTCTCCCTCTATCCTGTAAAACCTGAAGTGAGCAGCGCTGTGTGGGGCTTCCTCGCATTCTCTAAGGTTTTCATAGGCATAAATAGGGCCGTTGTTTTCTTCTGGGGAGTTAGGGCTTGGCTTGGCCATGTTAATGCTGAATGCAGTTTTCTTAGTTTTGGGGTCCTCGTGGTCTGTTCTCCTGTAGTTGAGCTTGTTGAGATATGGCTGTGGGACCCCAACAGCGTTAGGGTTGAGTTTGGGAGCAGAGGACACAGCTTCGAGCTCTTCACCCCCCAGGCTTGCCAAGATATAAGCTGCGTAGGCCCTGGGGTTTTGCTCATCGCAGAAGGCAGGCACGCAGGCGCCGTTTGGACCAGTGACCACACTGTCGAAACGGCCCCACGCTCTGGGGTTGGAGGAGAACCCTGGTTCTGGCTCTGTGTTTATAATAGAAATCACAACCCCTTGGATCTGCTCGCTTTGCAGAAATCTCTCGCTTCTGTAGGCTCGAACTTTGACGTAGCACCGTCTGCTCTCTGGGACGTCCAGGTTAAAAAGCCGCCTTTCTTTGATCTCCATATTCCCAACCAAAAAAGTTCTCTCTTCCCTTTTGCGCCGTCTGCTTTTTTCAAGGTTGAAGTCCCCTTCTTCCTCCCATAATCCTGTCTCTGGGTTCAGGGACCAAAGTTTCATCTCTTGCAGGTGCTCTGGCATCTTGACCTGAGCAGCATCCAAATGAACCTTCACCTGTTCGGCATTAAGAGACTCTGTGCCCTGTTCATCAGTGAAGTCCACGGAAAACATGCCGTATGTGCGGAGTGGAAATATGTCCCCTTCCTCATCTACAAAGTTCAGGTCACTTTGTGTCACAGCAGCCATTGAGACTTTTCTTGGGTCCAGAAATGTCACACTGGCTTTCACTTTGCCTCTGTAGGCTTCTCCATTTTTCCTATAAAATGCATTGGAAGGAATTTCTAATTCAGCAATTGGATCCTCTTCTTCCATTTCTCCCAAAGAAATCACGTTGGTTTCAGTGGATTCCAGCGTAACAGGGGCTTGCTTTCTTAGTAGCTTGATCTCATGAAACACAGCGCCTCCGTTTTCCTTGAAAGGCAGAACTTTTGTTGTGTTCACAAACTTCTGCAGCCGATCGACAAAAGTTAAAACTAGTCTTTCTGTGTCTGCTGGGACATGGATAGAGAAGGTTCCCTTGTATCCAGTCATACTCACTCTCTTGTTCCCCAAGTAGATGTGGCCAAACCTCAGGGGCTCACCATTATCTGCTGCTGTGGCTCTGCCTCGAACCATTATTTTGGTCTCAGTGCATTTCTTGCAGCCACATTCTACGATGACTTTAGTGGGGAGTGTGTACCCGTTGCAGGAGATGTCTCTGGTTTCCATCTTGGACACCCCACAGCAGTAGGCAACATTGTCCTTACATCGAAGTCCTTTATCCAGCTTCCCAGCGCAGGTCTTTGCTGGGCACTTGCCCACGTCGTAGTAGAAAGAGTTTGTTGCTTTTTGGAAGCAGTCGTGAGGAAGTCGGATGGGGTGGCTTTGAGGTTGGGAGTTGCAGGCTGCCTCTTGTCTTCCTGTTGAGTAGGATTTCTTAATGAGCAGCATGAAATAATTGTACAGTCATCGCTATGTGGTCTGAAACCCTCAGAGCTAAACATTGCTTCCAATAACAGTGAGGGTTTTGTAGCCATAAACCAGATGTTTTGCAGGATTTGGGTTGGCTGAATTAATCCAGCCTCCATTTCGGTGAGGCAGGTGCTCAGGTTGAACTTGAGGTACCTGATGAAGAGCAGTGCTGTTTGCAGGAGCATCCCAGCTCCTGCTTACCCACCACTGCCATCCAACCCACCCTCAGCTAGATGTTCTGCAGCTGCCTGGCTTTTTGGCTATGGATAGACTAAAATTTGTCCCAAGGTTTAACAAAACCCCAGCTATACAAACAGAAATATTCACGTCAGGCAGCAAGTACAGGGAGAAATCTGCTGAAACCAGCAGATTGAGCTTGGCAAGTCACCTGCAGTCCAGAGCTTGTAGAGAGCATCTGGTTTAAAAGCAGCTCTGCTAACTCATAGATGCTAACGGATGCATGAAATCAACCCCAAATACTTTTTCCTGTGACTTTTCTTTCCCACATGTATCACAATTTCTGTTTTCTGCACACTGCCACCTCCCCAGCCACTCGGAGAGCATCGTGCACGTTTTCTTACCTATAACAGCAAGCTTGGCGGGTTGGGACTTCGCTGACCCCCCGGCGCTGCTGGCCTTGCAGAAATACTCTCCGGACTGGTCTCTGTTCAGGTTCTTCAGAATCAGGTTGTTTTTGTATTTGTATAAAGAAGGATCCAACAGTGAGCCGTTGTGGTACCTGCCAGGAACAGGCAGGCAGTTAAGCGGACAGAGCTGACCGCCTGGCTGGAGCAGAGCAATGGTCTGATCCTGCACCCGGCTGTGTGGATTGTGCCAGACCTCTTGCCTCAGTTTCCCCATTTGTAGTCTGCCTGTGTAGCATCACCTACAAATTATTCCTCTTCCCCTGGAAGTACTGAGATGTGGCTGCTGGGCAGCTGGCAGGCAGGCAGAGCTGCTAGTTGTGACTGCTGAGGTTTGTCACGCTCTTATTTGTATGTTTTTCCAGTAAATTCCTTGGCAGGTGATGTTACCGCACCTGTGAGAAATGCCAGCTCGGCACATCTCGAGGAAACCATAATTTGCAGCAATCTGTTCTCGGCATATTTAGCTGTTTTATAGCTAAAAATCTCCCACCTTTATGGAGATGGTAAGGAGATAAAAATTGAATCTGTGGGACAGCTGATGCTTCTGCCTGATCAGACTTGAGTTCCTTACCAGAGGTAGCGGTCAGGGGCCGGGGTCCCGGAGGCATCACAGCAGAGTGACACACTCTGTCCCACTCTCCTGGCTTTGTCCTCGGGGCTCCTGAAAATGTAGGGTTTGCCTGTGGGAGAAGGAAAAGGCCTTGTTACTCTTACTCTCCTAAAATCATGGTTTATTTCTGGTTACTTTGTAAAGCCTTTACATTCCTCCCCTTTTTGGGGCTACCTGATCGTTGCAGCTGCACTTGGATCGCCAGGTTTCTTCTGTTGCTCTCAGGCACAGTGACAGTTGCTGTTGCATATTTGGCTTTCTTTATTTTCAGGGTGGTTTTGCCATCGGGACAAACCCCTGGGATCCTAAACATGCCCCTGTTATCAGCCATTGTCAACAGCTTGAGTTTCTTGGCTTGCAGGTAGACTCGGGCATCTGCAGCGGGTGACCCATCCTCAAGAGAGACCTTCCCATGCAGGGTTGCATCCTCACACATGCAGGCATCACAGTCGGCATTGACACGGCCCATGAGGCAGGTGATGTTGCACGCTGGAGGAGAGGCAGGCATGTCAGAAAGCAGCCCCAAGTCCCTTAACACTCATGGCACAGTCTCGTGTCTGCTTTTAATTTAGATGCAATAAGGCAGATACTGCATAAGGAATAAATTGTATCCAAAACATATTTTTACTGATTATCAACAGCTGTGCATTAGAAACACAGAGACGATGTAATTTTGAACCTGACAATTAGTAGAAAGCAGCCACGTGGATATAATTACAGCTAGGAACTGTTATTTACCTTCCCCAAAGGGCTGAATTTTGGGGAAATTTGAATCCAGATCAGCATGTAAGCTCTTAGCTCAACCCTGGCAAAATTACAAATCCAAATGCCTTAAACTTTGTAGGTTTCTGTTACCAGCTCACGCCCCAAAGTCATGACTTTGGCATATCTTAAAAACTGTCTCCCTTATTCAGTGGTATCCTGGCTTGGGCAGGACACAGGCTAATTGCAAAATGAGCACTACTCGATGGGTTTAACAAATGGTCTCCCAAACAGTGACTCTGAAACATGTTCATTACCTATAGCAATTAATCCTAAATAACAGGATTAATCAGGTCATTCCTTTTACAATCACAGAGTATCCCTGTACAGCAGCTCTCTGATAATTTCTTTAAAGCTGGAAATAACTGGAAGAAATCAGGGAAAACCTGAAACAGCGTTCCTGGGGAAAACGTCAACTATTTTCAGAATTATTTGTTTAAAAGGGCATTATAAGAATAATACAATTAGTAACAAGCCCCTTCATCAGGGGCAGTGGCAATTCAATATTCCCAACTCTTCTCCTTCCAGCAGATCGCATGGAGACAGCTGCCTGCACTTGCTGCTTCCACTTTGAGAGCTGCTGTGATAACAAGACTAATGAGATTTTTCTTGTATCACCAGGATCTTTATGGGTCCCTGATGATTCCCCATATCTGGTCACCCCTCTTATCTTGCTGTTTGGCTATAAACTCCCCACGCTCTGCTCCCTCAGTACTTCACAGCCCTGCTGGGAAAGGCACAGGCATCACAAAATTCTGGCAAGGGAGAGAAAGATGGTAAAATGATCATGAAGGGGGTATAACACCTATGCAGTGGTGAGGTAGGACGTCATTCCCCGCCCATAAGTGAAGTTATAGGAGCACCTGAGCAAACATGTCCAATGCAGAGCCGTCCCTCCTCAGTTGCTTCATTACAGTGCACACCCCAGACGCGCTCAGCTAGGCAGGATCTGGTACGCTTCTGCACACCGGTTTGGCCACACTTTGCTGAACACTCGCTCCATTTCGACCATGGAGACAAAAACCTTTTTGAATCTTGCACCGGTGGACCTTGAATAACATCAGTGGTGTGTTAATGAGACGCACGTTACACATACAGCTGCCTGAAAACAGGCAGTTGTTTTCTTAGCAACTTCTGTATAGCTCAGACTACGCGTTTGGGTGTTACGCACCCCATGGATTAAGCAAACTCAGTGCTTAGGGAGCTGGAAAATAAAGCACAAGAAGGTATGTGAAGGCTTCTGACTTCATTCTCCGCAGGCTACCAAATTCAGGATGATTAAGATAAACCTGAGAGGAGCAAAGTGCATGCAGCTCTTGCTTAGTGTTGAATAACAGTGGCTTAAGGGAAATCAAACACACATTGTCATTTAAATGCTGTCTGAGGGGCAATGCTTGCCTGTGTTTCAAATGTTGTTAAAATGAAAAAAAAAAAAAAAAAACAAAAGAAAAGGGTAAAGTTGTTGGCATGATTGTGTTGACTGTCTTTAACCATACTTCAACATATGTTCTTTATAGGGGGAGCATGTGTCCTATCATGAGCACCAGTTTTACTGTGTGTAAAACAGAAGCCTAAGATGCTACCAAGCAGGCTGAGCATGTTAGGGGCCTGCTGATTTGTAAAACACACGAGAGTTTAATATTGGATTAGATTTTTAAAGGAATTTCTTTAACTGGGCTACTAGATACTATTGTTTTAAGCTGCTTTGAATGGATGAGAGCCACTCCAAGCCTGTGGTTTGGGTTTGTTTTTAAATGACAACATTCTAATAATGTTTATGAGGATGCACTTGTGACTAAAATTGCCAAAAATGAGGTTTCTTGGAGACGTGTGCTGTGTCATCTCCCACACGTACTCTTCCACCCAATTTGTAATAAACCAGGTTGTGTTTTTTCCTAGAAAGGCAGACAGGCACGCAGCGGGACTGATCCAATAGTGATGGGCGAAAACCAACCCCTGGCTTACAAAAGCAGATGACTGGAAAACACCATTTAAATGAGACCAGCCACGGGCACGTCATGTCTGGTTTGGAGTGAGCTCTGGGCTTAATGGGTGAGTTTTTAATCTGTTTTAATCTGCATCCCAAGTGGCACATCCATAGACCTGATTTAGCAATTTGGGGGATGCAGGAGGAGGTGAGCTTGGGGATGTGGTCCCCTCCCAGGTGGTGCATGGATAAATACCTGTCTGTACTTGCCCCAAGCAAAAATTTAACATGCAGCAGATTAAAGTGGGGTCTCGGTAAGATCGTAACCTTGTTTGGGATCGGCTGCTTTAATCTGCAGCGATGATAAGAAAGGAGAAGGAGAGTCCTGTGGAGGAAAATAGCATTATATGGCTCTGGGTAGCACCTTGACAGCAGAAAAATCAGAAAGCAGAGGATGAGGGATAAGCTGAGGGGTTGAGTGCTGGCAGGGATGTGGGGAGGGACAGGGCTACCCCGCAGCACCAGCGGCAGGAACGTACTGCGTCTGGCGTAGGTGAAGATCGGGTCTCCCCGGCGAGAGCTGCTCCTCGTACCTGCAGGCAGAGAACGCGCGGGATGGTTTGGGCAGGGTTTGCCTTCTCCCTGGCTGAGCACCATCCCCTCCCGGTGGCCTGGCTGCAGCAAGCCCAGCTGTTCAACCCCACCAGGTCTGGCACACCCTCTCCTACAGGCAAAAACAGTTTTATAGCTCACTGCTGTGAAGGGCAGATGCTTTATTTTCCAGTTGCACTGGTCAAAACCTCGAGATTTTGCTTTCTAGAGTAGTAGGAGTCAGCCCTGTTCTATGAGCCCCAGCCTCAGTATCACTGCCTTGTACCATCACTTTGAGGGGAAAACAATTTTCCTGGTACTTTTCCTAAAAATACCTGTCAGCAGGTGGAGGGGACTTCTCTCTGAGTGTGTTTTCGGTGCTTTGATCCTCCACAGCGGCTAAGAGAGCTGCTGGGAGCAGGATGGAAGGCTGGGAAAATCCCCTAATCCCTTGGTTATGGCATCGGCACCTCCATCCCTTTCAGTGCCTACTGGAATTTAAATCCTGAGCCCTGGGCAGTAAAGCTTGAGGGGCCGACGTTTCTCCCGGGGGTTAACGAGCAGAGTGAGTTCTACAGGTAATGAACGCCCCATGAGCTTTAATTTTAAAGCAATGGTGTTGCAAACTGTCCCGGGTGTGAGGGCAGGCTGGGCAGGTGAAAGGCAGGTCGGAGCATGTGCTTGCCCATCCCTGGGCTCTCCTCACCCTCCCAGCCTGCGCGTGCCTCTGGTGGGAGTTGGGGCTGTGGTCACACGCTTGACCTTCACTTTTCCAGGAGAGGAGCCAACAGCATGTGTCAGCAATAGCCAAAACCCTACAGGAGGTTGTGAATGATTAACATTTATTCCATTGCCTGAATGTCCTCATCTACTCAAATAATATTGTTTGGTTGTCAATTAAGACTGAAAAAAATAATACACATGCAAACACCCCTTTTCCCAGCAAGGAAAAGCCACTTGAGCTGGGAAATAACTTACTCTCCAAGCTGAGCATTACCAGCGGGCTGAAGGTTTTCTGTCCTATCTGGATCCTGGCAAGGGCTGGTTTCAGAAGCCTTTGACCTAAGGGTCAATAAATTGGAGATTAAATTAGATTAATTAGATTCAAGGGATTGGGCATCCTTAGGCTCACTTTTTCAGATTTTCCTTTGGGAGAGCTGCCAGTTAGGGCACCTGTGGGATGCAGTGCTGGAGATGCCACACAAAGGGAGTGATGGAGATATCCCACAGCATCACTGTGGCTCAGGTATGATGCAGATTTGCCATTTCCGTTGTCACCCAAGAAAAACTTCTTTGTGCTTTCTGTGTTGGAGCAGCTCAGATCAAATAGTGTTTCTATAGCTGGAGATATAAAATATATCCCATCTCTCCCTGCACGGGGAGAAATTAACCCAAGGTGGGTGAAGTTGGTTGTCACTATGGGACATGGACTGATACCTGCACTCGCTTGCTGCCTGCATGCCCAAGGGCAGCTAGTGGTCATGGCTCATTCCTGGGGTGCTTGCTGGAACCAGTCCCATTTAAACTGGGGAGCTAAGCCTGATGCTGCCCAGCACCAGCTCTCACCTGTGCTGAGCTCCCAGGGGCTCAGCAGGGCTTCTGGGCACCTCCCCAGGGACAAACTGACTCTCCCTGTTCTTATCCCTGGGCGTCTGGCCAGAGCATTTCAGGGCAAATTTCCTCTATAGCCTTGGAAAACAAATCCAAAGAGTCTGTGAGCATGTTTTCTCTGTGAGACCTGCCGGAGCAAAGGGACGGGTTGCTTATCGCTCGGCTGTGTGACCCACCAGAGCAGCAGTGGGCAGACCCTGCTGCTCCCAAGCATCTTGTCCTGGAGAAGAGCCATGTTGCTGCTGCTTCCCGAGGGCTCAGCTCAGAGGCTGGGATGGTTTTGCACTTGGGCGATGGATAAGGCACTGGCTAGGGTGGGTGTGCTCGGAGCAGAGGGGAGCTGGGGTGCAGGCTGGATGCCAGGGGGTCTCAGGGGTGGCAGGCAGGGATGGTGCCAGCACAGCCGATGGGCAGGGTGGCTCATTCCTTGTCAGCCAGAGCCTGGCTGACTCACAGACAGGCTTTGCCCTTGCTCCGGGGACAGGATGGGTGCCAGCCGGGCAAATGCCACGCTGACCCAGAGCAGTGCCCAGCCATCGATGTCTGCTGGCTCAGTGGCTGCCGACAGACATTCCTTCACACTGGCGGGCTTGCGGGTAGAGGACAGCACCGTGATGGGAATAGAAACATTTAACTTTCACCTAAAACAGATGTTGCCCCCAGGAGGAGGAGGAGGATGATCCATCCTTTTGCAGTGACCATCGTTGTCTCCAGAGGGTGACCAGGGGCTTTCTGGAGTATCCGCAGCTGTCCCACACCTTCTCCAGACCTGCAGAGACCCATGTCGAGGCTTACCCGGGGTCTTGCTGCTTTCAGAAAGCTTCTCCCAGGTTGAACCAGTCCAAAACATGCCGTGGGGCTGCTTGTACCCCCTGCCCCCCCACTCCCCGCAGAAAGCCCCCACTTAGCCCCTGAGGGGGGAGCAGCAGGGGCTCCATGTCTGTGCTCCCATCCCCTCTGCTTCTTGTCGTCATATCTGAGCCTAAATCTATTCTGCAGAGTGCTGCTTTGTGATCGCATCTCCTGAAAGTGCCTTTTAACAGCTTAAATACTTCTGCAGGGATGCTCTCACAGCCCAGGCGGCTCCATGGCCCCCCCAGCACCCCCCTCTGCCCCCCACATGAGCAGGGACATCTCCGCGCCTCCACCCCCCCACCTGCAAACTGGGCTTAGTTCAAGGATGGCATCTTATCCTAGAACATCCCAGGAGCGTGGGGAAGGGGAAGGCTCCTGGGCACCTCCAAAAGCAGAAAACCCCATCCACAAGCCAAGCCTTTGCTGCAAATGCGAGCAAGAAGCTAAGTGTTTTCCTTTTTCTGCAGGCAGAGATGAGGGACTGAGGCTTTGTGTTGCTCTTCCTCAGCTCAGCGACTTCAGATTTTGGGTTGAGTCCCTTAGCCCAATGGCATCAAGCATTTGGGTATTTGGTTTCTAAAGGTACCCGTGGAGCTGGTGTTATCCTGAGCGACACCAGCTGGAATTCCAGGTGCTTTATTTTATGCACTTAAAATTAATGAACTTGGGGGGGGGGGAAATGTTGGCTCAGCCTTTCAGTGCCTCAGTTTACCCATAAAATGAGGCTGACAAAGAGCAGCCGGCAGTGAGAACACCCTGTTATTTGTAAGCGGTATTAACCATCCGAGGCTGGGGAATGTGGGACTAGGAAATACTTTGATTATGGCTCAGCAAATCCCAGTCAAGCAAAAATAACAAGCAACACATGAGCGGTGGTTTGTGGGCTTACGGCGCGGTCGTGAACTCGCGGCCAGACAATAACCAGGAAAAATTAATCCAGGCTGAAGGCCTGTTTCCCACTGGACAGCTATTTTGGGAACTGGCTGTGACTCGTTCAGTGCTGGGTTTGGGACAGGATACTGTCCCGTCCCTGGGACACACGATGCTAAGGGGGGGTTCAAGCAGCTGGATCCTGGCAGCAGGGAGCGCTTGCATTGCTGGCGTGGGACAGAGCCGCGGGAGATCAAACAGCCCTGCGTGAGCAAGGCACCATCCCCCCCCTCGAAGCCCCCGCTCCAGCTGTCCCCATAACCCTGCCCCAAATCCATTAGCTGGGCTGTGGAAGGGAGAAGTAGAACACCAGGAACTGTGTCCCCATTGATGTTTTCCAGCCCACAGCCTCTGTGCCTTCATCTGCCCATCAATTAATTTCCACCTCACCCTCAATCACAGCCACTCTTAATTATGCTGCCTTAATAACATAACAAAATTGCCTAACCGCTAGCTGCGATGAAGGAGAAAAACTTAGCGGGGTTGGGTTTGTTTTTTTTTTTTTTTCTCTTACCTACAAAAGCCATAAAACCCCCAATTAAGAGTCTTGCCCTCTTGCCTCAGAGCCCCCAGCTGAGCTGCGGTCTAGGGACAAGGCGAGGGTTTGTCAGCTGTGGGTGAAGGGATTTGCAGCCAGTTGGGAAGAAGAGAGAAAGTTGCAGCTTACCGAAACCTTCCCTGCGCTGCTGCCGAGCTGTGCTGTGTGCGAGCCTCCCCGCAGCCAAGGCAGTGAGGTTGCTTATATAGCCCCGCGTGTAGCTTAGGGGATGGCAGCGAGCCACCGGCTGCCGAGCAAAAACAGATCGGACGAGCAAGGAAACCACAGGCTGAATAATCCCTTAATAAGGTGATGGTAAACACAAACCCTCAGCGAAACAGCAACTGCTGGGGCTGGCGGCGATGCCACGGCATGGCAGGGTGCTGTTGGCACTGGGGCAGAGTACGGTGTGGGCACCACAGCCTGGCACAGCACTGTCAGTGTTAGGGGTTCACCCTGGGTCTGGATCCAAAAGAGATGCCACTGAGCATTGAAGATGGAGATACAGCAGCCAGGTACATGGTGCAATGAGTTTTGGGGATGCTTTTTTGGCTCTTGCCTGGTCTGGGATACACACAGTGCCCAGCCGGTGTTGCCTATGGGGTTCCCATGTCTTGCAGGCGTTGCCCACTGCTGCCTGCCCATGCTGCCTGCACACCTTTGCCCCCACATTGGCTCTGGCAGGGACCAAATGAGGATGCAAGGATGTGGGACAAAGTCAGATGGATTGGTGGTTTGGACACCCTGGGGTAGCACAGAGCTGCAGAGTCAGGACTGTCCTTGCAAATAAATGCGACTGCATCTCACTTGAGCCATGGGGAGACCTAGCAATGACCTCAATGAGAGCTCCCCACTGCCCTGGGCTGGCTTCAGCCCCCTCAGATCCTTCCTTCCTCTGCAGTCATGTTTTCCCATCTAACTCATGGCAGCTGGTCCTGGCTCAAGGATCCCGGGCATTGCACAGAGCGTGTGGCCATGTCCAAGTGAGTATCACCCACACACGCAGCCCCAGCGCTGTGGGGTCATGCTGCTGGTTTGCTGCAGGGGTCTGGTGTGAAAGCGTGTGCTTTACGTGGTGGGAGCACCCCTGAAGGCTGGGGATGGGTGCTGGAGCAGCCAGTGGTGTGCGGGGTGTGCCAGCGGTGTCCTAGGCTGCCTCTTAGTAATCCTTGCCGGCCCAGCTGCCAGAGGGAGCGGTGCAAGAGGAACATAGATCAAGGTGTCACATAAAAAATAATTGGTAGTGGACTGCACCGGCTCCTGTTTGTGTTTACAAGCAAAAAGGAAAAAACACCTGAAATGTGCCAGAAAGTGGTAGAATGTTTATCCGGTGGGGAAGTAGTGCCTGGTGAGCTGGAGGCCCCAGACCTGCGAGATAAACACGGAGCTCAGCTGCGTTTCCCCGCTGTGATGAGGACAAGATGTGGGAAAGGTGCCGAGACTGAGAACAAGGAATTCATCTTCCCTTGGATGGCATCTATGTCCCGCCACAGCCAGCCCATCCCTAGCACAGCACCGATTCCTCAGCAGGTGGCTCCGGTCCAACCAGCCGCTTGGCCCGACCTGGCATTGATTTCCAGGGGCTGCACTGCGGGGTAAGGAAACATACTGTTCTGCAAAAGGAAAAAAGCGTTCTTTAGGTTATGGAAACGAAGTGCTAGCTCTAGCCCAGGGCAGCTGCAGGTGTTTCTGCATGGAATTTTGCATCCTCCTTGGCACAGATGTCTGCTTCTTGGTGTGGGTGTCTCCTCTCCAGCATGGCTCCTACAAGACAGGCTCAGGAGACACTTGTGCAGCTTCAGGAGTGGGTCTGGGACATGTGAGTTCATGCAAAAACCAAGTCTCTAGAAAAGTCCGGTTGCGCAATCTCTCTTGGCTTGGCCATCCCTTGCTGTAGCTCCGGCATGTGGCTGATGTCGGATGGAGCAGTGTGAGCAGAGCCCCAGATGTTTTTAGCGCTGAGCACCACCAGCTGCACCACAGCTCTGGGAGATGCTCGCCACTTTCCATCCACCCGAGGTGGACAGTGCCTGGAGAGGGGACAAGCGGGGTGCTGCTCTGTGCTGGGGGTGGTTGCTCTGCAGGGCTGTAGCACCTGTGGCCGATGGGGAAGGATGCATCCCAGACCAAACTGCTTTTACCTTTCTGGCCATCACCTGTGGGTTCACCTGGTGCTTCCCAACCAAAGCATCAGCCCCTCAGAACCCCTCCCAGATTAACATTTGGACCCTGCCTGACTCTCATGGGGTTTTTTTGCAAGGTTTCATCACCGATGTGTAATTACAAAGTTGTAATGTATTTATGTGAACTCTGCCATGCTTAATGCTTCCTGGGCCACCAGTGCTGAGGCTGGGGCAGTGTAAGAGAAGTGTGACAGTGGATGGTGCAACAGCATCTTCCTCTCCATGCTCATTCGTGCTTGTCTCCATTGTTCTTCTTGTGTCCCTCTAATAAACCCAGAGGAAAATCAGCTAGTGATGCTCATCCCGGCTATTTGTGCCTCCCACCCTTTCCAATACGGCATTGGCAGAGTCACTGTCACCAAAAGCTGGTGATGCCGGGAGGGCAGCAGGGATGGTGGGGCTGCTCTCAGGTCTGCACATAAGATTTACAGGCTGTGGGGTCCACGGAATACCCTGTGGGTCCATGAAATGCCCTTTGGGACCAAGGCTGTGCTCCATTACCCGCCAGCTGCCCCCGTCCTCCCTCCCCGCACCCTCTTCGCTCCACCAAAGGGAGCTGACGGTTATTTTCCCCTGCTGCGTGTTTCTGGGCTTGCTTCTGTTTACGGAGCTGGGAGTTAAAATAACTGATTGATGACTTTGTTCCATCCCAAACACTTTGGGGAAGCTTGCGTGGTTTAGGAGGGTGAGCTGGGAGCTGGGATTTCATTAAGCACTTGGCTCCCAGCACTTCTCCAGCCATGCTCCAGGGGTGGCTAATGTTGTTTTTTAAATCCTGTTTTGCTATCCCAGGAGCTGGACTGGTGATTTCCATGGTTTGTAGGAGAACTTGGAGATGTAGCGGGTCCCCGGGGTTCACTCTGAGCTCTGAACCACCAGCAAACCTTGCAGCCACCGCAATATTGTTTCACTTAAGCCCTTCTCCATAGCTTCATCAGCACAAAATCACACTCCAGCTGCCTAAAAGCTTTGGAAAAGAGCCCAAAAAATGAACTACTGGAGTTTGTTTTTATTGTGCAGATGAGGATTTACAGGCTGTGGCCGGGAGAAAAAGAGTAAAAGGACCTTTCCCCCCTGGAAGGATTTGCTTAGGGGCTAAAGCCTCGACTGTGGCTCAGCAGTGCTCAGCTCCACGTGCATCATTTATGAAACAGATGCAAAAAGCACTGCAGAGGGGGGATGCCATGAAAGCCAAGAGCCAGGGAAAGACTGATTTTAGCTCTGGAGGTCGAGAAAGCTTTTTCTGAAGCACTGAAAGAGCCAGGAGCTGGGGCGAGCAATCAGCTGTGGCCGAGCTGCTAGTGGGGTCTGGTCATGGGGTGAGCCCCCAAATGTCTGCTGGCATCAGCATAACACAAGTGACACACACAAACACACCTCCAGCATGAAAAACGGGGAGTGTCCCCTACTCTGTGGTCACATCTTCAAGGAAAAGGGCTTTTTTAGTGCTTTTGCAGGGCACAGCTGTAATCTGAGTGCCCAGGGACTGTTACCTGCATCCCTGCTGCACACATAGAGCCCCGTTTCCAGACCCACACCGCCTGTTGAGGGGTTTGCTGGTCTCTGTCATATCCCTGACCGCTCAAGGATCCTGCTGGGGTTTCCCTCTTGGATGCTATGTCCATCCCTGCCATCTCTCCTTCCCCATCACAGCTTGGAAGAGCAGGGATGGGAGATGCTATGAGAGCACCAGAAGTGTCTGAATAGTGAATCCCTTTTTAATTACGCTGCTGAGCTGGTGAAATTAAGATAAGTAGTCTGGCTCATTTAGGAACTCTCTGCGAGATGGAGAAGGCCATTATTTTCAAGCCCTCCATAAGTCATGCACGTCCCAGCCTCTCCCTCCACTGTACCTGGAGCATTAACTCCTCAGGGACACTCGCAGGGCAGCATCACGGTGCCACGTGCCACTACGACACTAACGTTTGCTGGGAACATCCTGCCAGCAGATGTGGGCTTGTGGCAGGGCCTGCGCTATTGCACAACTCGGGTTGGTGATGGAAATGCAGTCACAGGACGCGAACAGGCACGATGGGAATGCAGCCAGGTCCGCACCAGGTCTGCGCCTCAATGAGGACATACAAACTGCAGAGGAAGAGCAGGAGCAGAGCTCCAACCCACAGCCTGACGGCTGTTTGCTTTAGCTTTGGACAGGCTTTGGTGGACAAAGACCATCCTGTGTCAAAGCACATGTTTCTCTGGGCAATTAATCACTTCTGAAGAAATCCTTAATTTATTGCTCTTATTTACGGGCATTAGCTTCAGGCTTGGATGTACTCCAGGCTGTGCACCCGTGCTGGTGGGGAGGGCAGCCTCCCACCCATGCGATGGCAGTCCCTGGTCTCATCTGTGCCTTTTCCTGTGTGATTTTCTTGCTATAAACAAGGTCAAAGTGGGCAGGTTTGCAGCTGATTTACACCAGCAAAGCAGCAGCCAGTTTTTCCTAAAAACCAGCGAAATCCTGCATGACCTGTCAGCGTGCAGGGGAGGGTTTGGGTCTTCCAGCTTATCTGGTTTGTGTCTCTCCTGCTCTGCAGGGATCGTGCTGGCAGGGCATGGGAGAGGTGTAGGCTGTGTAAGCTGGACCAGAGGCAATGGTGATGGCGACGGAGGTGGAGCATCAGGTTAAAAGGTGCTTTTTTGGTGTGCTGATGAGCCTCTACTTGGGGTGGACAGAAACTGTGCATGGGATGGAGCTGGGCAGGTGGTGAGCACTCGTTGAACCATGGGTGAATTTATTTCAGGTTAATTATTGCACTGAGCAATGTGGAGCTGAGCCTGGGCTGGGATAATCAGTGCCGATCCACTTCTGAGTTTCAGCTCTGAAAGAGTTTGCCAGCAGCTGCACTGGCAAAAGAGGGCATGGAAATGCCTCCCCTTCCCAGAGCACCTGTGGTCATGGGGGCAACCAGAGCTGTAAAACATCTCATGACTTCATACATCGTGCCGAGGGCATGTTTGGAAAAGCCAGTCTCTGCCGAGCTAATTCCAGCACTGCTGGGATTCCCCCTGGGCAGTTGTGGCCGTATCAGCTTTCGCTGCAGGGTAAGTGCATTTGCTGGCACAGCAGGCAGAGGTGTTTGGTGGGGTCCAAGCGCTGCCGAAGGGAAGGGCTGGCAGCCTCCTGGTGTGAGCACCTTGGACCAGCTGAGATGAAAACTGCCGGGAGCAGGCTGGGAAGTCAGCATGGGACAAAAGCCCTTCCTGAGAGAAACAGCGCAACGCTTCCAGCATCAGTTTGAGCACTGCCTCCTAGAAACACCTCCCTGGGAGGCCAAATCCGGCTAGAAGGAGATGTCAGCACTGATGCTCATCCCAAGGGATACCAGGATCTTGCAGTCCTAGGGCTTGGCTCAGAGTAGGTTTCTTGCAGGAGGGGAAAAATAGGGTGGGGGAGCAGAAACTATATTCCTCCATCTCACTTAATTCAGTATTAATGGCATTTCTCCTCACTGAACCACTGATCCCTTCCTAAAAGCAGTCACGTCCCCACATAAAGTTCACTCAGCGGTGTTTTTAAGCCTTGAAAACTGCTTGGAGATATGAAGCGTGGGGGAAAGAGGTGCCAGGGGAGGTTTTCCCTTCTTCTCAGTCCTGCAAGCTGCCAGTAAAGCTGCTGAGGGTCCGGTGGGGCTTTCAGCTTTCCCCACATCTCACCTCTCCCCCAGTGAAATGGAGAAAACCAACCCTTGAACCTGGCCCCTGTTTGGGAAGGAGCATCCAAAAGGAGTGCTGAAATAACGGCCTTGGGACATGCAATCCAATTCAGGAGCATGGAGAGAGGAGGGTGTTTGATGTTTGGAGCAACACGATGGTCAGGTCCCACAGGGAGTAAAAAAGCTGGAGGATGAAAGAGGGCACGGAAGGCAAAGACAAGGACAGCAACTAAAACCCATCCAAAAACAAGAGCAAAATTGTTCATTTCCATGCGTTAGTCACAATGAAAACACTGGGATTTCATAACTTCTTCCAGCTCAAGAAAAATACCCAGTTAGGGCAGAGAAAGCCCTGGCTGGGTCAGTGCGTGCTGGAGCCGAAGGGGACCCACGGCCCCTCCATCGATCCCATGGGTGATTTTCCTGGTTTACTGGGGACAGGAGCATCACGGGTCTGGGGTGCTGGCTGAGACTTCCCAAAGCAATGCCCCTGTCTCAGGTTCCTGTCTGGGCAAGGAAGCAATGCTGTTGCTGTGGGAAAGAGGACCTGTGGGTGGAGCGGCAGTGCATGCACGCATCCAGGTTTTATTGTGCTGTGGTGAGCGGATAGGGCTCAGCACCAAAGCCCACCACGCTTTCTGGAGCTTGACCTCAGGGTTTGGTCTAGGGTGATAAGCTCACTCTTCTCTCTTGTCTAGTTTAGGGATGGGGAAAGGGAGTTTTGCTCTGGTCCTGGTGAAAGACTGAGGAAAACCACTGAGCGATGCTGCTCCATATGGGAAGACGTAAATCTGGGGAACCTCTGGGAATGATACTCTGGATATCTGGGCTCCCCTGCCAGCAGAGTCCTTGTCCTGTACACCATTCTGGCTGGGTCCATGACTTGGATGTCCAGTGTGAAGTGCCGGGCTCAGCAACACCAGGAGCACCAGCCAGGGTGTTAGAAGATGGGAATGGCAGCAGATTTGAGCATCAAGAGCATGTTTTTCTCAGTGCTGCTGTCCAATGCCATGATACCCCCTGGAGAAGGGCTTTTACTGGTAAGGTCTCCAGTGAGGCTTCGATATACGACACCAAATCAGAAACAGCATGCTATTTCACCAAGAAATGCTCCAAAGACACAGTTTAGCAAGACACTGAGCCTGTGGGCAGAAGAGATCCCTCCCTCTGTTTCAAACAAGGGCTTTTAGGAGGGGGATGGGATGACCCAGATTATCCCCATGAGGGATGGCAATTATTGTCCCTCTTGGCAGGCTCGGCAGAGCGGCCAGGGCCGGGTGAGCAGGCAGAATGAGATGCTGGTTTATCCCCAGTAACCACTGAGCTTTGGTCCTCTGCCTTTTGTTGCAAAGGTTTCGGGGAGTGCAGGGTGGTGCCCTGCTACAGACCCGTCCGTAGCGTACAGCTGGAGGCAGCACAGCACCGCATGCAGCCCCAGTGCTGTTTTTTAATAAGGGTGAAAACTGGGAGCTTCACAACTGCTTGACTTGTGAACTTTGGGTAAGAAGAGAAGCCATTCCAGAGAAGCCATTCCAGAGGTGAGCTCATTTCTAACCCCGGGAAATGACTTCATGGACGCTGGTATTTACTCACAAAAACATTGCATGTCAGATGTCCCTGACTAGACTTTCTGTTTCGAGTCCAGTATGAGACAAAAATTTCCTTGGACGAGCTGCTCCTAAGACAATTCAAGGTTTGCAGGAGAAGAAGAATTGGAGAGAAAAAAAAAAATCAGCATTAAGAACTCTGAAAACGTGAGGTTTTTCTGAGCAAAGGGCGATTTTTGAACAGCCACCGCAGCAGAAGCACCTGCCTGGGGTGAGGGTGCAGGTGATGGGTGCTGCCGTGGGATAGCTCTGCTTGAAGGAGAGCAGTTGTTACCCCCCCATAACGCCCAGCAGCAGGAGTTTCCCTCAGAGGTGATTTTTCTCTCTTTTGCATAGATAAGATGCCAACGATGATTTATTAGGTTGAACAGCAGCAGGTTCCCTGCCCCTTATTTGCATGAGGTTAATGGAAATTATATCCTGTGCTGCTTTGCCTGCATGAGATCCCGATTTATGTGGGGTGTCCAATGGAAAAACACAGCACTTGCATTTTTGTTTGAGGTCTGCTCATGCAAAAATTGCCACTAGGGCCGTATTACCTGGTGTGGCTTTCTGATTTTTGTTTTCTCCAGCATCCCAGAATGATCCGTATGGCTTCAGGGAGAAAAGTTCTATTTGGGGATGCCTGGAGAAGCTCTGGCTCCCCGTGACCCAGCGCTGGGCTGCAGCTCTGGGGATGTACTGGGGCAGCATCCCAAAAGGAGGGGATTTCGGAAAAAGCTGAGCCGGGGTGTATGGAAACAAGCCCTGCCTGCCAGCACTGTTTCCTAATCCTGGGGACCAGAAACCTCTGATTGTTAAACCAGTGTTCAGAGACTCAGCTGAAGGCTGCTGAGCAGACAACATCCAAGCTGACCTTTGAGGAGATGAGCCAAAAAAAAAAGAAAACACAAGGGGGTTACTGTGCAAACGCCAGAGAAAAATAGTCATATTAATAAGGGACCCCACCCTTAAAATAAGACTTATTGCTAATACATGCCCAGGACATTTCTGTGTGATGGCATGCTAAAAAAATCCTCTCTGAATGGGGACCAAAGGCTTTGTTGCGGCATGAGCAAGACTTACGATTCCCAAGAAAAATCCTGTCCCTCTCTTGCATCATACAGTCGTGGATGGAGAGGACATTTCTAGACAAAAAGGCAGCCAGCCAGGAAGGAGGACAAACAGGGAATACATTCCTGACTCGCTATTTAATTGCTTTCGTGCAGGTGCAAAGAACTAAATGAAAGGAAAAATAAGGATGAGCATGTGGGGCCAAGTCAATCTCAGCTTTAAGCAGGAGTCCAGCACCAGAAGGATGTGGCTGCTGCAATAAACAGGCTTTCACCCAACTTCTTGGTGGGTTTTGTGCTTTTTCCCTCCAGGGACTAGGCTCATTCCTGCGGCGCTGGTGGGTGATGGCCCTGCCAGGTAAGGTGATGGGGACAGTCCCCTCCCATGGGGCAGGGGTGGCTGGTGCTCGCTGCGTGCCTGCCCTCCCACACTGCCCGCTGGCCGTGCCGCCGCTGGGTCTGCTTGTCTCTTTCCCCTCGAGTGTAAAGCACTTTGAGTGCATAAATTGCCCTCTGTGGCCCCGAGCAGAATCTCCAGCCTGATCCCGTTTGGTGGTTAAATGCAGAAGTGACGAAGGGTTTAGGGAACTCGGATGGTGATGCCTCAAGGGCTGATGTCCAGCGCCTACAGCGTCTCCTGGGTCTCAGGAGCTGGTCTCTCCACCACAGAATTTGACTTTTAAACCCACAAAGGGGAGAAGTCCTTTGTTGCTTGTGGCAGGGAGCACTCCAGCCTCAGATATGGTGCAACCCCTCCTCAGAGCTCAGGCATTTCCTCCCGAAAATAAGTGGGAATAGGTTTAATGATGGAAAACTTCCTATCCCAGGAGGTGAACTTCCTCCTTTCAGGGAATAATGCAGAGCCACTGCCACCAGCCTGGGTCCTGCCGTCTGGCTGTACACTGGGTACTTCTTAATTTAATAGACCAGGAGGTGTGAAGGTCTGTAATTACAGTCCCCGGGATGTCCCCGGGAGCATGTTTGCCTGTGCTGGCCCCAGCAGGGCTTGGGGCTGGCCCTCTGGCATCCCCACAGCTCTTTTACTTTTGCAGGCCAGAGGAGCAGAGTGTCCTTGGTTTCCCTCCTTGCCCTCGCATTGCACATCATATTTTTTAAGCTCCTGTGAGCTCTTTGTCTTTCCCAGGGTTTCACACCACACATCAAGTTCTCACTGCGTTATGCTGAAAGAAATACAAAAAGAACAAGGCAGGAACTGATAGAGTGCATAAAAAAATGTCTATTCATTAAAATAGCAACATAACCTGTTTCTCTTTATTAATTCCCTCCTGACAGCATTTCCAGTCCAGGCACGTACCTGTGTTCATTTGTGATGCTCCCACGGACCTGTGTGGTCCAGGAGCATCGCTGGGGCGTGTGTCTGTGTGTGCTGAGTTTTCCGGTTGTCTGAGCAACGGGATGTTCATCACTAACTCCAGAGATAATTAACTCATTTTTCTGTATTTATAGAAAACGGATGCAGGGAATGTTGGCACTTAGCCCTGATGGGGCCACATTTGGCGACAATATCTTGAATTTTGGCCATTCCTTGCAATACGGTGGCTTTGTCATCATCCCCGCTGCCTGCTCATTAAGCCTGAAAGCGGGCAGCTCGTTAAGCCCGCAAGGGCAAGAGGTGCCAGCCCCGACCTGGGGGTGAAACACTGGCAGCTGCCTGTGGGCGCCCACCTTCGCGTGCCCTGCTCCTGGTTTGCCAGTGCAGGGGATGTTTGCATCAGCGTTGCCATCTCCTGCTGCCTGTGCTAAAAACAGCGTACTCCCAGCTCAGCCACTGGCAAGGGGAAATTTTGCTGCTTCAAGGGGTTTATTGCAGGGATGTGATGCTAAGACGCGCTGGAGCATCCTGACTTGTCACCGCCGTGGTGGGAGACCCGTGGGGAAAGACAAGGAGCATCTTCTCTCAGCATCAGGGCATACGTATGCCAGGTACGTTCTCACCAGGGACAAATTGAGACCTGGACATGGGTTTCCCCTTGTTTCTTTCAGACAGTCAGCAAGAAGCTTGGTACTTTTTGACTGCTTTTTCTTTTTGCTACTTGCTTGCTGGGTTGGTCTTTGGGGAGGGAGAGGGCAAGGGCAGCAAGAGGGCTTGCTCTCAGGGGCTTGGGGTGCGGGTGGCGGGGCTGGAGGAGGACAGCTTGCTGCAAGGTGTCGGCATTTCCATCCTGCAGAGCCGGGGAGGCAGATTTGATCTCAGCTGCTCATGTTCTTTGTGCAAAGGTGGGGAAAGCTTTATTTTGGTATCAGCAAACCAGAAGTGCTTGAAATGGTAGAAGACATTCCCTGCCTGCTGCTGGGACTGGCAACAGCTCATGTCCCCAGGAGTTGGAAGTATTTGCCCTTGAAATGTGAGTTGTCCCCAAGCTGGTTGTGGTATGGCAAAAAAGGCAATTAAATCAAGCCATGTGGGACCACCACGCTGCTCATGACCCCCTAGTCACCCTGCACGTGGGTGTGTTCCCGTCTTCACCTCCTCCTCTTCCTGCTTTGCCTCCTGAAGGCAAAGGGATAGAGGTGTTGAGCTGGTGCTGCCTGGGTCCCAGCAAGGTCTAGGCTCCTAAATACCACCATGATCCTCTCCTGAGAGCTGCTGTCAGTCCTCAGGCAGCGTGGGATCCCCGTTCTCCCCTTCTGGCCACCCCAAGGTGCTCTCACGTATGGCCCCAGATCTGGCGCTGGAGATGGAGGTGGACCATTAAGGTTTAACACTCTAATGGGAAGCACCATGGGGTTTCTAAAAAGCTTAGCTTTGTTTGCAAAGCCCCTTTGGAAGGATGAGTCCTTGAATCGAGCACAGCTGCCTTGGTACAGGCTCAGCCAGCTCCGGTGTGACCCATTCCCAGCCAGGCACTGGTGGGCAGCAGCTCATCCTGTGGTCCTGGCCACCTCTCCCACTTCCCAGCTGCTCAACCACGTAGCAAAGAGCTAAAAATATATGTCTGTGTGAGCAATCGCTATAGCTACAGCAGGGGTAAGCCAAGGAGGGCAGCTAGGCAGTGTCACTACAACCGGGAGCTGTGGTGGCTTGGCAAAACGGGCAACACAGAGTGGACAGGCAGGGACAGGGTGGGACTGGCAGGTTGCTGCCAGTGCCTCCAGTATAGATCCCACTATCCCCCCTTTTCTCCTTATATTGAAGCTGTAGCACACTACACAGCCGCTAAGAGGGGGTTCACTTTTTGGCAGGGGATGAGTGACGAGCAGCTCCCCACAGCTCCCCACTGCCCTGCCATGGAGAGGGATACCAACACCTCAGTCTCTGGCTGCCCTGAGCACTGGGTTGAGCCCCGGTTCACGCAAGCAGCGAGGGTCCGCGTGATCTTCACGGCCATCTTCTTCTTGCTGGCGGTGGGCTGCAACGTGGCGGTGCTTGGCAGCCTGCTGAGGAAGAGGAGGAAATCCCACGTGCGGCCGCTGATCCTCAGCCTGGCACTGGCTGACCTGCTGGTGACGTTAACAGTGATGCCTCTGGATGCAGTGTGGAATGTGACGGTGCAGTGGTACGGAGGAGATACCTCCTGCAAGCTCCTCAACTTCCTCAAGCTCTTTGCCATGTATGCAGCTGCCCTGGTGCTGGTGGTCATCAGCCTGGACCGACACGCGGCCATCCTCCATCCCTTCTCCCGTGCTCGCCGCCGCAACGGGTTGCTGCTCCGCACCGCCTGGGCCGGCAGCGTGCTCCTGGCTTTACCTCAGGTAGGGCTCAGCGCCCTCCCTGTGTGGTTTGCCCAGGCTGGGGTGGTTTTGGAGAAGGGCTTCCCCATCCTGGAAGCCCCAACGAATTCATCCCCATCCACAGGCTTCCCTACCATCAGGTTGGCTTTGCTGAGCAAAGCGGTGTGGTCGCTGCGTTGGGTGCTCAGCACTGCTCTGCACCTTCCTTATAGCACCAACACCATCGGGGTGTTATGCTAAGGGCTGGGTAAAAACCGTGTCTGCTGTTTTTTATTCCTCATGCACATGGTTATCTTCTCCTAAAATATACATCACTGCACCTCTGCAAAACATGTTGGAGCAGACCAAGAAAAATCTGAGCAGTTCCTGATCAAAATAACATTCGGTATGGCCAGAAAAAAGGGGTTTGCAGCTGTCACATCCCCCTGCTCCTGGCCATAGCCGTGAATTAGGTGCCCAGAGCACCTCTCCCAGTCCAATAGCGGCAGAGAAGTGCTCTCCATGCACAGCCAGGAGCATCTGCAGGACATGGTACCCTCTTCCAAACCCTCTCTGAGTTATCATTTGGTTCTCCTTTTCAGCTTTTCCTCTTCCACTTGCACACGATCCCAGGAGGGAACTTCACCCAGTGCGTCACTCATGGGAGCTTCCGAGCACACTGGGAGGAAACCGCCTACAACATGTTCACCTTCACCACCCTCTACATCACCCCCCTGAGCGTCATGATCGTTTGCTACATCCGGATCATTTGGGAGATCAGTAAGCAGCTAAAGAACAATAAAGGTAAGCAGGTCCCAGCCCTTCAGTGTCCACCATGGCTCTATGATAGAACCTGCTCCAGCTTGGAGTGTTGTTGGGTCTGTCCCAACACCCTTTGAAGGGTAATCCAACTAAGAATATTCACACAAACTTCTTGACTCCCCCCTCCTTGCTGTCTTCTGCTTACTGTGGGTCATGGACCCACACGAGATGGTCTCCCCTCTCTGGCAGAAGCACAGTCATGGATGGTTATGTTCTCCGCTTTTTCACCCATTTCCAGCTATTCTTCTGACTCTCCCTGGCAGGTTTGGTAAGAAGTCAAAATGACCACATTTCCAAGGCACGCATGAAGACTCTCAAGATGACCATAGTCATTGTTGCCACCTTCATCATTTGCTGGACCCCATACTACCTCCTGGGCTTGTGGTACTGGTTCCAGCCAGCCATGATCCAGAAGATGCCGGAATATGTCAACCACAGCTTCTTTCTCTTTGGCCTGCTGCACACCTGCACCGACCCTGTCATTTATGGACTGTACACCCCCTCCTTTTGGGAGGACGTGCAGTTGTGTCTCAGGGGCATTGAAACAGCCATTACCAGGCACAAGAGACACAAACCTGTCTCAGTCTCAGAGAAGAACATAAAAGATGGTGCTGTAAATGGTGGGGTGGCATCAGGGGGCTCCAATGGGACGACTGTTAACACAATCTGCTGAAGAGATGTATCCACAGCTTTGGGGGCTGCTTTTGTCCCATAGGATCGTTCTGGAGACTGTCATGAGGAAGTTTGCCACTCAGCTTTGGTGGGTGAGGGTCTCTGGCCAGAAACTGGGAATGCATCTCCTGCCTGAACTCAGGGTGAAAAACATCTGGTGGTATTCACGGTCACTCTTCCGTTCTTGCAGCCCTGTGACAACAAGGAAACTGTCCTTTTTGTGCCCTATGCATGCTCTAGCCCTGATTCTGGAATCAAGCATCTGCCACACTTCCAGCATCAACCCTTTGGAGGAGACATGCCGTCTCCTCTGTGGTCCAGGGCCATGTCCATCTGGGATGGCCCTTTGCACCTACACCTGGGTGCGGAGCTGCTAAGTGGTGTCACCCTGAGAAGCTGCAAAGGTGCCATCAGAAGCTTTTACTCCCTTTTCTCCAACCACTCTACGAAAAGCTCTCTGGAAGTTTTGGATCTCCAGGCACAGAGCCTGTTCGGTCCTCCCACAGCTGCGTCAAGCCTTGGGGAGGATCTAAATCTTTGGAGAGTGACTAATGCAGGGGCATTAGTCCCCATGGGCATGGTGGGGAGGGAGGAAGTGCTGCAGGGATGGAGGGGCTCAGGCAAGAGGGGTTCGAAGAACCACAGTGGGGTGGGATCGGATGGGGATGGAATGGGGTTTCTTCTCCCTTCTGGAGACAGCCATAAGGAAAGAGAGTCCCTGCTGCATTGTTCTGGCATGCAGGGGGTGGTACGGACACATCCTTACACAGTAGCTCTCTGGGACGCAGGGCTGACCAGGAGACTACTTGGTGTAAGCAGAGAGTGAAAACCAGACCCAACACCGCCCAGCCCCCCTGACTGCCTCTGCCCCATGTCCTAGGGTACGAGCTGGCAGGTTGCAGACCATGTCCTGGGCTCCCCATATGTGCTTTGCCCTAAGGGCTTGACCCGACACCAGCACCTCATCTCTGTCCCCAGCAGGATGGGTGCAGCCACCCCACAGGAGATGCCTGAGGTGTCCCAATGAGGAAGGTGATGGGAAGCACCTGTAGGTAGATGGGGCCCATCAGCACTCATAAATGCCAGCAGGGTGCCGGTGGTGTTTGGCTGTGCTGTGGAGGTAAGGGAGCCTGGGGGAGGGATCAGCTGAGCTGGGATGAATAAATTTTTTTTTTTTTTTTTTTTTTTGCTTTTTACTAGTGTGATACAAGTTGCTTGTAAAGATGGAAGCCTCTTCTCTGGGTGTGGGTTGAAGAGATGGGTTTATTCAACTGTGTTGTTCCTTTCTGTGTGACTAGAAATAGTGAACTGTTTCTTTGTTTGCTCTCTGCTGATTGTTATGAAATGTGTTTTCTGCTTTTGAAGAGAAATCTAGTTTTGAGCCAGGTGTGTTGTGGGTTTTTTTTGGTTTTGTGAAATCTTTGGGCAGCTCAGGAGCGTGGACTTGGCAGGAGGTGGCTCCCTGGGCATTTCTGTGGCTACTGCAACTTTGAATGAGCATCTGGACTTTATCAGGATGAAAGAGCTGTGTTTTAAAAACAAATCTTGACTTGCTGTGGTTGCATGTGTAGGGAAGCTGGGAGATGTCTCCTCCCAAGCAAGCAAATTTCCTTTGGTCGCCAAGGGGGCGTTCTCAACCCTGTCTTTAAGAGGGAATGGATCCCTGCTGGTCAGAAGGGATCTGCACTGGTCTCCCAGTGCCCCAGCTAACAAATTAGAGGGGTGGGAGAGCAGTCCTTGCAGGTTGGATGATGATGGTATGGGAAGCCGTGGTGCTCAGGGTGATGCTGAGCTGTAGGCAGGTATTGAGCACTTGCCTTTCCCCACGCTAGCTATCATTTATGCTAAACATGCTGACCAAGGAGAAAAAAATTCAATTAGAGCTGCAGGAGCCCAGGCAGACTAGTGGGAATTAGCATGAGTCCTTTAGGAAGCATCCAAGCTCCAATGAGATGCGTAATCACCGTTTGGCTTTCCTGGGCTTGTTCTGCTCAAGGTTAATTACGCAATGCTAATGGCAGCAGGGCTTGCTGCTGCCAGGCTGGCTTGGCTTGACCTGTGTAAAAGAGTTTCTTGTGAGGTGATGGGCATGACTTGTGGTAGGAGAAGCTAATTTATTCATCAGACTCTCATTTGGTTTCTCTGTTTGTATTACTGATGATCGCTAATGGGGGGCAGACCTTGAAGGTGTGTTGGTTTTCTGGCAAGCCTCAAAGAAGCAGGAAAGTGTCTTTAATCTCCTGAAAACATTCCTCATCTGCTTTCCGCTGAGTGAGAGAGAACAGGTCTGGCATTGCTTGTACGCTTAAGGCCATTTGTCCTTCCTCGCACAGCAGCGGGAGAGCTCAGAGACCTTCTCTGAGGAGCAAGAAGTACTTTTTCCCTTGTGGGAGGGACCCACCACCTTTACACCCCACAGGTACAGTGAGAGGACAGAAGCAGCTTTGGCTTTAGGTGAAGAGTAGGAAAACTGAGATGCTGGCAAGGGTATGTACCTTGGTCCTTGGGGGAAGCACGGCACATCCCTCAGGATGCCCGCAGGCACTCTCAGCGCTGCTCCTTCTGCCTGCCTCTTGGTACCTTCCCTCCTGCTGCTGGTGCTCGAGGCTGGCATTTTGGGAAGCCCAGAGCGTGGGCAAGGTGCCCAAAGTGACAGCTTTCATGAAGGAAGGAAAATGTCACTAGAAGAACATGCTGCCAAGCCGTGTGCCCAATGTATGCAGGAAGGGGGGGTGAGCAGGTGGGCAGCACCTCCCCAGGGGAGCCAGGGCGGGTATTTTCTGAGTCACTGGGGATTGACCCAGGTCTGGGTCCTGCCAGAGGCGGACCAAAGCCCAGGTCTGGTTTGAACATCCCTGAATTTCTGATTCTGTCTTTCTTAAATCTGTTTGTATTTTAGAAAGCAAAAAATTTTTGCATCACTCATCAGGAGCATGAAACACAGAGCCTTGCTGCTCCCCAACCCAGGGGTGGTCTTGCTTTCTGCAGTAGTTCCCTCTCCCTACCTTGCCTCAAAGCCTGGGTCTCCAACAGCACCTGCCTTCCTCCTCAGCTGGTTCCTGAGATCTCTGAATACATATATATCTACAAAAAAATAATTATATCTATCTACTTATAATCTATTTCCCCATATGGGAGGAAAATTCTCCCACTTCCCCAGAATATTCCTGTTTCCCCTTGAAAACACTAGCTGCCATGCTTTTCCTTGCAGTCACACCAGGATCAGATTTGTCTGACTTAGTTACAGTTCCTTAATACTCACCACAGTAATGTAATGAACATATTAATAAGCACAGGTAGCTCTATATTTTACAACTCCTCGACCTCACCCTGGGCTGCCTGCTTCAGACACAGCAGTCCTTTGTTCGGGAGAAAACTGATTCATTCCCCATTAGCATTTTTATAGTACTGTGCATGTTCAAAGAGCCATGCAAGTGGCTTAAGAGGTTAACGCGAACCTTGGGTTAATTCATAATATTGTTAGATACTCGGCACAATACTCTCATTAATTCAGCTGACTGCATCTCACCACGTTGGGCAACACATGCTGAAATCAGCAGGGAGCACAGAAAACAAGCGTGGGAGTAGGATATTAAGTATTTTGCTGGCCTGCTAAGGTAGAATCTGGGCACCTTAAATGTATTTATTTTCCCACTGCCTTTGAAGACACGAGTTGCCTCGCTCAGCAGATGTGGAGCTGAAGCACTGAGGAGGCTGGGCTCAGCACCCCTGCAGGCCTAGGAGCATGAGGGACGGGGCTATGAGCCCTCCGAGAGGCACTCGAGACATGTCCATCAGGACTCAGCCCCTACCTGCAGCTACCTCTTTCTTCTGGGTCTATTCAAACTGTTCAAAGCAGAAAAAGCTGTTTATTTCCTTTGATACCTGCTGATTTAATTGCAGTGCTGGGCTGCGTGTGTCTGCCATGAGAGCCCTTGCAATAGTTTTCTCTTTGGGGATATAGTATGGAGCAGCTGGTGCAGAAGATCAGCTTGGGAACTAGCTCCCTACACGGATGTGATTGCCCCACGCTTGGGAAGAGATCTCAGCTGACTGGCTTAAAGCCAAATCAAAGGCCAGACAGGCATTAGGAGATAGTGCTGAACGGCTGCTGTGCACTCATTCCTTTTGCTTACTCTTCAGAAACTTTCCTATGCAAAGCAAGCCTGAGAAGAGAGCCTCAAAACCCTGCTGTGCTCCTCCCCATCTGTTCCTTTTGTCTGACTTGTGAATTCCCAGGTTTGTGCCTTTCCCTGCAGTACAAGCATCTAGCCGTCCCACAACTGCTGCCTAACCTTCTCCCTTTCCAAAGGGCCTCCCATAGCCCATCTGTTCCAAAAGGTGTTTCGTTTGCAGATGTACAAGCCTTTTAACAACACGGTAACCTTTAGATAGCATCAAATACTCCAGGTTTTCTGCCTGGCACATTATCTGCCCTAGACTGACATATATGTGGCACAACATTATATATAGAACATGCTGAGGTGGACCAAAAATAGGCAAGTATTTCCAGGAACCCCATGCGTGTCTCAAACCCTGAATTTCTGCATTGAAATATCAAGGAGTAAACCACTACAAAGTAGTTGAATCTGTTGTGCAATAAATTGTTAGTTTATGTATATTTTAATTGCAAATCAACACTATAATTAGCACATTTCCTGGGCTGAGGCAATGCAATGTGCTTTAACAGTGAGCATTATTAACGGACTGTAAAAGGCAATGGGGAATTGGATTATAATGTTCTTGTTTTGCAAGCTGTATGGTGAATAAATAAATTTGTTCTGGCAGCAAAATTAACTGGAATAAATGCTTCTAGCTCCATCCACCAAGAAGAGGGGTTGCTGTAAATGAACTTGTTCTCAGCCTCGAGTTAGAAAACCTGATTATCAGGTCATTATTTCTGGCAATTAGGTACCAGAACAACATCAGAGAAAGAAGAGCTTTTCTTTGAAATATTTAATGAGTAAAGTAGTAATCATAGACTCATTTGCTGGAAATATGTGATGAGATTTTTTTTTTGTGTGATTCGGGTTCGCTGTGCAATAAAAACCTGCGCTTATCAAGTCTACTACTGAAAGCTAGACTGCTTGAAACTTGAACTGTGGCACATGTCTAGCTTTTCTTTGCCTAGAATCCCTGGGCTCTTCATCAGGTTTATCTCGCGCCCAGTCCCTAGTCAGAGGACAGTCCTTTGCTCCTTTTTCAGTTTCAGGTAGTTGTAAGTTGCTTTGTAACAACAGCAAACACAGAGGACTTGGACAGGAGAGGGAGAAGGTTGCCCTGTTTACATCGCATGATTAACCTGCACATACCTGTATGTGTGTTTTCAAAGCAATCCCCAAAATGCCCTTCTTCAAGGTCAGAAAAGATGAATCTGACAGATACTGAGGTTTTTGCACACCAGCATTAAGCCAATGCGCTTTGCAAACAGCTGAACTGCTGTAATTCTGACCATAGAAGACTCAACCTCTCTGTGAGAACGTAGCGTGGACAGTCCTGCGAACATACAGTATTGTGTACAAGTTGTCACGTGGAGGTTTAAGTGAAGTCTACAGGAAGTTACCTGTACTACAGATGTTCACAGACATACAAGTACAACCCTACCAGCTCTGCTGCCATTTTACTTAATTTCTTACAAATGCCTCAGGAAATAGTTGGCACGTTACTGCTAGTTAGTCCATTTCTTCGTAAAGGAAGGCTGAAAACAATTCAATACAGGCAAAAATGTTGAGCCAGATCCCAAAATCCAGGCAGTCCCAAGCCCCCAAAGCCTGTCAGGTGGCAGTGTAAGTGGAACCCTTCACCCTCCCTCTTCTTGGCGCAGAAAAGACAAGCGGAAGGCAGTTTGATAGGAATGATCCTTATTCAGTACTGGTGTTGAAAGGCTTCAGTTTTTCTGACCTGCACACTAACCAAGGACAAGATAGATCATGACTGAGAGCACAAGCCTTGCAGATGTTTGTGCCGGTTTTGGCTGGAATAGAGGTAATTTTATTCACAGTAGCTAGTATGGGGCTATGTTTTGGATTTGTGCTTAGTTGCTGGCTGGGGTTAAACCACGATAATGTTTTACAGGGGGTGGAAACATACTAAAACCATTTAACTTCTTCCATTTTGGTGGATGTTTTATTTCTTGTTGTTTTCTTACAACCATTATGCTCAAATATAAAAACTCCTGGCCAAAGTCAAAGTTAGTTTTAAATGTTTAAAAGTGATCTCATCTGCACCGATACATGCTAAACATCGCTAAATTCAGTTTCTGAAACCAAACTAGTAAGACTCCTCTACAGGTTGCTTTGCCTGACATACAGAAAAATCCTCCTTTCCAACTCATGCAAACATACCTCAGTTTGGCAGAGAATAGTTACAGCTCAGTGTTTCCACGCTTAGTTTTCATTAACTTTAAGTAACTTTTTCCCATGGATCCTTAACAATTGGTTCATGCTAAGCTGCACCGTTGTGATCCTTTTCAGCTGTACTGGGCATCCTCATGAATCACAGGAACACAGAAATACGAATAAATGGAAAGATGTCATGAGGATAATATATTGGAAAGCTCCAGACACCTTTATTTCCAGAGCTCTGGAACAGATGCAGTGCATTGCAGATTGGCTATTATTAAGGCACGTGGTGAAAATAACAGTTTATCACCTTGGGCAATTCATCTCTCCGAGTCGAACATTCTGTGCCAGTAGTAGACGAAGGTTGGCGAGTTGCTGGCCCCTATCACTATTAGCAGCAGTAGGTACAGCATCATCATTACGGCAAAACGGTGGGTATAAATCCAGGAAGACTGACTAGGAGGCCTGAAAAAGGAGAAGTGTAGGTATTCTGTCAGAGATGCACTAACACCTTGGCAAAGAGTATCTTAGGTTTTGTTATTTTAAACGGTTAAGCTAATCTATTAAAAACAGAAAGCTGTTCCGCGATTACTGTAACTACCAAAGCTTGATTCCCCATCCCTTTTCCCTAAGTCTCTGTGCTGAGCCTGTGCTTTCTCCCCATGTTCACACCTTTCTCTGTGGTTTGGAGCCATAAGTGCCTGGCCTGTACGCACGTGTTGATTAGCTGGGTGAATGCTGCCACTTGGGTTAGATAAGTGCAGAGTTAAAACTGCCCTAGTTTTACTCTTTGTTTCCTGCCACAGATTATTAGAGCTCTCAAAGACAGTAAGTGCTTACAGTCTGGTGAAAAAACACATTTAGCTGAGCCTGGGAATGTGCAAGAGTGAGACAGAGGCAACATGATGGTGTAAGCCTTACTTCCACCGGAAACTGGCTAAAACCAAATTCTGGCAGTTCAGTGTATCTTTCCTGCTTGTTTTCTGTTGTTTTTCAAATACGAGATGTGTTCATCTGGCTGTTATAGCATGCTTATAGTTCTAGATAGCTGAACTCTTACCTCCTATGCTGTTTCTGTGAATATACTAGCAAGTATTTAACTCGTAAAAGCTGATTGTTTGTGACAACGAAGTATTTCTGCGGTACATCACCCCCTTCACTGTTTTTCACTCTTGCTCTTTTTCTGTCTATTTCTTCTGAATCTGAACGGGAAAAGAAAAGAAGAGGTCTTTGGGGAAACAGAAAAGCAAGAAAAGAGGCACAACTTCAAGTAACTGTAAAAAAGCAAACAACCAACACCACCCCCCACACACACCCCTCCCCAAGAGTGGAAATAAGATAACCAAAGACCTAGTCTTGGTATTCCCCTGAATCCCTTAGCATCCAAGAATAGACTGAAAAGTTTGCTTGAGGCTATACCACTCCCAGTCATCCTTGGTATGGATGGCATTATGGCCCAGACCAGGATGATAAGGAGGCTGGTGTCCCACAGCAGTGCTTCAGGAGCTGCTAATATTAACAGGGAAAGAAAAACAACATCAACGGACTGACTGAGCCCTGCCAGAAGGAAGCAGTCAAAGAAGGACAATCCGAGCAGAGGCTTCCTAGACATCTAGTAAAGCTTGTTATTGACACGTTTGTGATGCTTCTGTTCCACCCTCACAGGTGAAACAATCAGGCATTATGGATCACGACTTTATCATACTACTGAAACCAGAAAAAACAAATCATAGAATGGTTTGGGTTGGAACGACCTGTTCTGTCACGGGCAGGGACAGCTTCCATTACACCAGGTTGCTCAAAGGCCTATCCAACATGGCCTTGATGCCACCAAAATATTTTCTACCTCTGAAATAGACTATTTTGAGAGAAGCTTCACAGACAATTTGTTGAGGGGTCAATCAGAAAAGGAGACTGCCACCAGTTTCTACCGAAGGGTATCCACACTCCATACACTGCACTGCTTATACAATAGCATATATGTACAAAGCATGAGAAGTGCTAAGTAGAAGATGAACTGCCTGTAGTAATTATTATTGCAGTAGTCTCACCTTTCTTTTTCACCTGACACTTTACATCTGGGTGGTCAATGATCTCACAAACAGCTACACAGCTAAGGATAGAGCCCAATGCACTTCGCTGCCAACCAAGACCATGAGGGCTATAAAGGAGAGCCAGGCTCAGGTCACTGGTAAGATAGGTACCTTCACCAAACAAGGACGTCTGAAACAGAGAAATGTATCTTAAAATCCTGTAGCACAAACTATAAACAACATACAAGTGTTCTTTACTTTCAGACTGGCAGTTCTGTTTCTGAAGGTAAACTATGAAAGGCTTTTCTGACCTGTGTTGGTCCTGGTCCATGAAAGGCTTTTCTGACCTGTGTTGGTCCTGGTCCACACACTGTTTTTGTCCTGGCACAGCTTCCTTGGGGTGGGGCAGCTGCCCTCTCCCATCCCTCAAATTAGCTGCTTGGCACAGCCTTTGGTGTGGACAGATTCATGCCTTCCCGGATTTGGATTTAGTTTGCCAGCCTAAGTATTTTATATCAACATGACTGCACTGCTGTTAGAGGCATTTCACTGATTTAAGACTGCCATCATTCAAATCCAACCTCCACAAACAAGGCAAGGCTTTACTTCCATTTAAATCCATGCTTTACTAGAAAAGAAGTACTTTCCAATTGTGAATTCCTTTCAAATGTAACTTTTAATAACTCTGAATCAGAGGATTTGCCACACTGGCTAAAATTATTAATCCAGAAAGTCCACTGTACCCGATAAGCTGTTACTTGTAAAAAGCATGGAAAAACATAGTTCAAGTTGACTGGATGGTTAAGCTGCTGCTGTGTCAAAGCTGCTTTACAGATGACACACAAAGCCAGGAGTTCCACCTGTTTTTCCATTGAAATTGGAAGAGATGCAAGCCTACAGGTTGTCTCTCTCTTAACCAGGCTATTTAAAGAAGGCTCCATTTGCGAGCAGCACCTAAAACTTAGTTGATCTAAACTTGAGGCCAGGCAGAAAGAATCTCAGCAGGACGTCCACTATCTTCCTCCTCTGCGCACAGGTGCTTGTCAGACAGGCCAGTAGTTTCAGAGGCATTACACTTCCTTGCAAAGAAGCAAAGGATAGCTGTAATTCGTCACACTGGAGGAAAGGGTTTCATGCCACTTCCAGTTTTTACCCTCAGGCTGCACTAGAAAATCCAACATAACCATCCACAAAGGCCTACAAGTCAGAACAGCAGTATAAGATCATCAGCACATTTCATACCCCTACAGGAATTGGGGCCTATTTTTAAAAAGTGTCACTAGCTGCAAGTGAACAAGATGGTGCCAATACCAGGAGCCTCACCCTGTTCAAATGGCAGTGCAGGCCGTTGTGCAGTATGGAATGGAAGTTTTCGAGGCGACTCCCATGGAAGGCATAGATGAGGTCCCGCTCTCCCTTGGTCTCAGCAAACTTGGTATTCATCTGATCGCAATACACGATCTCAAAGAGGTAGTCCGGAGCAGGAACCGCAGCCCCAGACATCCCTGTGAGTTCTTGGATCTTCTCGTACTTAAAATCAGGAAGGAATATGTGTCAGTTTATGGGGTTACATTAGCCACTGGAAATCCTGCTTACTGCCCCTTAGTCTCTCATATTGCTTTATGTATTTTGATTATGCTTTCTGCATTAGAAATCAACACTGTCACAATTCAGAAGGAGTAAATGGACAGTAAAAATTCTCAGTTTCTTGCTATCAAAGCTAAATCCTAATTCTTTCTGGAAAAATACCACCCCTGAACTGTGATAATGAATTAATTGATGATGTAAGGACAATACCACAATTCTACTTTGGCCACTAAGACAATATATCCATCAGCTGATCTTAGAAGAGATAAAAAAGTGAAAACAGAAGTTGTTTTCATCTTGATACTAATCTCTACAACTATTTTGATCCCTATTACAGAAGTAGCTCAGTGGCTCTCAATCTTTCCATTTTTGGGGTGGTATGCAAAAGTACAAAGTTGTCTTTCTTGGTGAGAAGCACATCCTAGCTCCACAACACCCAGGTTGCACTACTGTGGTCCAGAACATGCAAGTACATGCTATATTAATGGAGGTAACCAATTACAGTGGCTGCCCATCATCAACTACTGGCAGTGATAACTATTTCTTCCCGCCAGTGTTCCTGAAAATTTTATTTAAAACCCAAAACAAACAACCCTCTCTATATACAGGGAAAAAAAGCATTCACGTTGAACTGTCAAGCTCTTACAATAACCAGCTAACTAACCAGGAGAAAATACTCTCTGAAGTGCAAGTTTGACTTGAAAGTCAAACTCTAATCAAGATTTTCAGAATTCAAAGCTCACCTCCTGTTTCTTAGTACTATGTATCATGAAGACCTTAGATGATAAAATCCAACTAAACAAATCCCAGGTCCTCTTCTCTGTGTTTGGAACAGACTCCAGAAGTTCTTTCAGGCTTGGCAGAGCATTGGTATCTGCAAGCTAACAAGACAGGCATTTAGTACAAGGTCCTTCTTTTCATTATGATTAAACAGAGACCTCTAGTGAAAACAAAACAATATTTCACCCTGAGAGGTTGTAAACTGAAAATCAGTTTCTGTTCTAAAATATAAATGTTTGTAACTGGTTTGCAGGAAAGTTTGTCACTTGTTCTAAAAGTAAATACCAGACCGGTTATAAAATAGTTCTATTTACCAATAATATCTGTAAGGTACATAGAAGAATAATCAAATCTCTGAAGGAAAACTGGCCACCACAGTGCAGTATCTGCAGTGGAATAGACACAGAGGCCATGTAAAGTACAAACCCTTCAAAATTCATTTGAGTTTCACATCAGGCAGGCATTTCTAACGCTTCACATCCCCAACGCGGGATCTGTAAGTTTCTGAGCAGGGGTTTGTCAGGTCTGAATCCCACATGTACTTTAAAACCCGGGTTCGCGGACTGGATATACAACCCGCCCTGCTTCACTGGCCGCGCCGAGGGGCCGCTGCCCTCCCCTCAGCGGGCGGCCTCGCCTGCCGACCCCGCGGCGCGGCCCGGGCGCGCTGGGCCTGCGCTCGCCCCCCTCACTAGCCCTCTCGCCAGGCTGCTGTGGCACGCCCGAGCCAGAGCGGCGTGTTCCCCGTTCGGCTGTGCGCGCCGGGCCGGGGCAGCGGCACTCACCAGCCCCTCGAAGTCCTTGCTGTCGGCGCCCGCGTAGCGGCCCGGGAAGGGCCTGAGCGCCGAGTCGCGCTTGTAGCTCTGCAGCGCGGCGGCGAAGAGGCTGCACCGCAGGTCGGCGGCCAGCGGGTCCCTCCCCGCCGTCTCCCTAAGGCGGGCGGCCGCCTCGCCGGGGCCGGGCGATGGCATGCCCGGCGGGGCCTGCCGACCGGCGGCCGCTCCGAGAAGGCGAGAGCTGCCGCCCGGGCAGCGTCGTCCCTTCCGCCTCGCCGGCGGGGCCGCGGCCTGGCCCCGCCGCTCCGCCCCGCCGCCGGGCGGCCGCCTGCGCCCGCCCCGCGCCGCTCTGCTCCGCCGCGCTCCTGCCCGGCACGGCGGGGCCGAGCGGCGGTGCCCGGTCCTCGGGGACGTGGGAGGCTGGGGGAGGATGGCGCCTTCTCCTCGGGTGGAAACCGGGAGAGGGGTACAGTGGGGAAATGGCGCCTTCCCCTCAGGTAGAGACCTGGAGAGGGGTACAGGGGGGAAGTGGTGCTTTCCCCCTCAGGTGCAGACCTGGAGATTAGGGGTCCAGGGGAGGGAAATGGCGCCTTCCCCTCAGGTGGAGACCTGGAAAGGGGTACAGGGGGGAAATGGTGCTTTCCCCCTCAGGTGCAGACCTGGAGATTAGGGGTACAGGGCAGGGAAACGGCACCATCCCCTCAGCAGAAGAACAGGAACCATGAGGCAGGGAGAACATGGAGGGGGAGCCCAGCTCTTCGTGCCCACAACGTATGTGACCCCGAGGCAGGGGACAGCGGCGCCGAGGACGGTGGCAATGTGCTGGAATGTGAGTTGCCCTGTGGTCCTGTTAGACGGCTTGTGCCCCCTCAGCTGCTGGGGCATGGCAGATGCAAACTCATGGCTTGGTCATTGCATTCATGTGAAACAGCAATGCTGATTAGCGAAAACAGTCATTCAGGGCACCTACTTTTTGTGTAAAATCTGTTTTTGTGTAGCTCTGACTGTAACAGACTTATGCGATAGTAAGTCAAAAGCATGTAGGTGCCGTTACCCTTTAGCAGTTCCCTTTATCATCCAAGCTGGTAGCCTTGAAGAATGCATCCAGGTTTGTTTCAGTCATCTCTCACAGGCTGGCATTGCAGAACTAAGGGAGAGTTTACTTTTTTAGTTGAGCCTCTTACCAGTGGTTTCACCATGTTGCATTCACTATGTTGCCTGAGAATGAGCTCAGTCTTCATCTCTGCAATACTGGCACAGCATTAGTGCTCTGAAGCCTCTCTCAAGTTCCAAGATGTGTTAGACGTCACCATTGGCAGGGTGGAGGTCTCTTCAACTCAAGCTCTCTTGGTCTCCTGAGTGCAAGTTTTCTTGATCGGTTTTGGAAATGTATAGCCATACTAGATGTCTTTAACACCTTTCTCGGTTTCTTCATTTGGGGGGATATTGCACATATCCATGGAGTAACTGATGCGGGTGCCGCACATGTAGACTGTTGCAGATGGTCAGAAAAATGTTAAGGTCACTTGTGGATACCTGTTACTGGGCTCTTATCTCGCAACCGGATGTCTAGATGCTGCTGGGGATGCAATCTGCAGCATTACTTAAGCAAACAGGAGCACTAGCCTTATTAAATACTAAGAGCAAACTGGTACCAAAGCAAACAAAATGTGAACTTCATTCCCAAGTGCAGAGTTCATATTCGTATTCACCCACTTGAATGGCTTGGGAGTATGAAGAGGTTTTTTAATTCTGGATAGAACCAGATAGATCCCAGGCTGTGCAGTTACATGAAATTGAAAATGATTTCACAATGACGTTCATAAATCAAATTGAGTTGTAGGTTTGTTTCCTTGCTGTTTTATCAGAAAAGCATCTTTCAATAACAGCTGCATGAACAAGCCTGCAATATGAAGCCATCAATTCTAGCGCTTGCTTGGGTCTGACAGATTTAATGGCAACATGTAGACAAAATTATTTTGAAGGTACCTTTGGTTTATGTAACCCAATTTACTAGGTACCTATACATGTTTTTATCTTTAAAATCTAATCCAGCCTGGGAGGTCCTTTTTGACATATTGGTAATGTTTTATTATTGTGCAGGTTTTGGATGAAACCTTGAAATCTAGATTTGTCAGTTCTTTGTGGAACTTCGCATACTGATAGATTTGTCTGAGTGTCACAACCAGCACGTTCCAATTCCCCACTGTGTTTTGTGCTGTTGGCTTTCTTAGACCAGGTAAGAGCCATGCTGCATGTGGTCCAGAGGGTCTCCTGCATGCCAGCAGCATAGATGGGTGACTTTTAAGAAAAGGTCTAGCATCACACAAAGCTTTTTCTCAGGAGTTATGGAAATTACCCAGACTTGAAATGCAGCCGGAGAGATTCCTTTCCATATTTCTGTATCCTTGAGAGGATGTATTTTACTTTATCTGATGTGGTGCCTTGTTCAGCTGTAAATATCTGATATCTCTGACAGGCTGTTAGCAACATCATTCAGTGATTCAGCTCAGGACATGTTTATTATCTTGCATTATATTAAATTGTTCTGTGCGATCCCTTTGAAAATCAGTCCTTGGCTAATTGGCTGATTTCATTCACTAATAAATCATTAGATGTAATAATTTTTGGCATCTGTTAAAGAACAATATTAGAAAATGGTAGAGATATCTCTTTCAATGCATTTGGGTGGAATTTTACATTGCTATGTTGAGCTTCTGAATTGCTCTAATTTCAGTGCCCTCGTTTAAAGTACCACTTACTGTGGTAAAGAGAGGAAGAGTATTACCTCTGATGTCCCTGGGACGGGCAAAGACAATTTGTGTAGCAAAAGGTGTGTTGGTCTCCTGTTCAGGACTGTTAGGTAACAGGCAGCATGCTGTATCGTTTCTCTCACAGCATGCCTGGTGCTGTGATTTTGTGGCAGAGTATGGGCAGGACGTGTACGGCACTGCCAGCTGCGGCTCTGCTGTGGGGAGTGGGGCTTCCTGGCATGTGATTTAAGGAGTGGGGACAGGCAATACTCTCTGAGGAGAAGCTAAAAGAGAAAGACAGCATGGTGAAATGTGACAGGAGAGCTGGAGGGAAACGGGTTTCCTTGGAACCATGTCAGTCCTGGAGATGCTGGGCTCACTGTGCTGCCACTTTTTATATTACTGTAGGAGAGTCTGTCTCTCCAAGTGAAGTGAGGACCATTTGTGGACTTGTCCTGGCATAAAGAAATTAACCCAAAATAGGTCTAAAACATCGCTGGCATCATAATAGTTAATGGAGATTCTAAAAGCATTGATCCAAAACTGATGCCTACCGTTGGGATTTCAAATGGATGGTGCTCCCATTATGGCAAGCTCAGCTGCGTTAGGCAATGACAGATATTGATGAGCTAACAAGTTTGCTGTATCAGGGCTGACTGAGAGTGCTCTCTGGTCAAACTCATCTGACACTAGACTAAAGCCCTGTTTTACAAAGCGGCCCCTGAGCCAGAGATGAAGTACTGAGGGCTTTTGGTGACAGTTTTAAGGGAGCTGCACCTTTCTGTGCTGGCAATGCTGAACACCAACCCTCTGTAGACTCAGTCCTGCAAAATGTGTGAGGATAAGCCAGGATAAAGTCATCATTCATTTGGAGGGGAAGCACAATTCCCCCCTGGTGTTAGCTACAGCAGATAAGGTCTTCCAGCCTGTGCCTTGTGGAAGCCCCAAACCCAGAAGATCTCATCCCTCTCCCTACAGCTCTAACAGGCACCATGTTGGCAAGGCTTTGGAGCCAGAAGAAATACGTAACAGCTGCTGTTTTCGCTTGTGCATTGCTGCTTTTTAATTAAGTGCTGTGAGTATGTGCCGTGGGCTGGAGGCTGAGATTCAAAAGCAGCTTTCCAGTCCTCTTAAAAATGACCCGATGAGCAGTCTTTGAACAATATGTTGTGCACCTCAGGGTCTCTTAACGACTGCATCCCACAGTGCCAAACTAGTTTGCACACTTTTGCACTCCTGCTTGGAGTGCTTCTACTCTGTGATACCTACAGGCAGGCAAGACTGGCTGGGGGCACTTAGAAAGAGCTCTCTTGTTTTTTTGAGAAGTGCCCTTCAAATGTATTTCTTTTTTCCAATTTTATTTTCCTAGATAGAAAAGCTGTCCTTGGCGGTTTGCTACGATTTGATACAAAGATGGTTTTGTAAAAGGTTCTGAAAGGGTCATTGCTGGTGGAGGAGTTTGAATAACGTAGCTATACGACTTCTTATGAAATTGAAGATCTGACTATTTAACATAGACTGTAATAAAAATAGTTTATGGTGTTAGTGAATGCATTTCAGCAAAGAAATGTGGCTTAAATGTCTTCATTTAATTCCAGTGTATTTAAAATTGATCTCATGGACCGGAAAAGAGATTTTTTTTCCCCCCTTAACTAGGGTCTGTGAAGGAAATTAATACAGGGAAGGGAAAATAGAAATACAATACTATACTCAGTGAAACAAATGCTTGTGACTGAGGGCTTCGTTACTTGCTAGCCCTACTGGAAAAGCCAGCTGTATAAGGTATGTTTTATTATAGAATTAACCTTGACCTAGGGTTCAAAGAGAAAGGTTAGTTTGAAATAAATCAGTAGTATGGTCAGGTCACTTCAAAGAGTCTAAAGCTGAGCTTGAAGATTACATGCTGTTTATGTGTATCCAGTTGGAATAGAACATATGGTAAAGATAATAGAAGTAAACTATTTATCTCTTCCTGCCACCCCCCCTTAGGAGTTAACGCCTTTTTTGTCCTTTGCGTATATATGCTGCAGGGGATGTTTTTGTCGTGAGATATTTATTGAAAACAGAAATGTGGAATAAAGCAACCTTCTTAAGTCAGGTGGCTAAAATAGTCTTGCCTTTAACATTTTTCCAATTGCTCAGATAAAAGTAAGAACTCCTCTGGAAATAAGTCATATGAATACGATGAATCATATTTCTCTGTCACTTGTCTCAGTGAATTCATATAGTCATAAGAAAATCAAAACAAAATGTGCTCAGCTATGAATTGTTGGAGTTCTAATCCAAAAGCAGGAGCACATTTAATTGTTACATGCCAGTTACATGGATGTAAGAGCTTCCCAAATACCAAATAATTCATGCAACAACCCAGAAAAACAGGCACGAGTATCCGAGCTAGCATAGGGAGTGGGAAATGAGGTTGGTTAAGCAATTTACCCAGAGCCATTCATAGGCTGTAACAAAACTCAGATTAGTCCTCAAGGCTACGGTTGATTCCAACCCATTCTGGGGGAGAGGGCCAGAATCTCACCCCGGATTTCCTGAGTGCCAGTGCTGCTTTAACCACAGGACCGAGTCTTATCTTTTGGCCCATGTTGCCTTATTCTATTGCTCTTTGTGCAGCAAGGAAGGTATCAGGACTTGAAAAGTGGCATGTGCATCAGTCATTTGAGTCCATGTTCAGCTTTGTGCAGGTCACTATATAGGGGAAGTGAGGGAAGTTTTCACTTCCAAACATGTTGGAGGATACAAAGTGCTGTCAATTAATTCTTACTAGATTTCCCAGAGGTTTCTGATGGCTTGTGTCTATCTATGATCAAGCAGACAGAAAAGCCCTTTTCAATTATTCAAGTGGAATTCAGGAACAACTCCACTAAAGCAAGTGTGATGTGTTAGGCTGATGCTGGAGCTTTGCAGTGCTTACAGAGAAGTGGGAAGAGCAGGGCTGGTGGCATTGCTGGGAAGCAGAGGGGATCTTCTGCTGAAATTAAAACCAGCTGCTGAGCCGAGACATGGTCACTCTGTAATAACTTTGCTCCATACAGTTTTTTCCCTAATATGATACATGCAGTGCACAGATAGTAGCAAGTTTTAAGATTTAGGATTGCCTAATTTTTTTCCATTAATAGGGAAATCTGGTAATTATCCATTTTAAAGCAATTGCTGAACAATAGGAAGGAATATGCTTGTTAAAAGTAAACATGAAAGCAAGCTGGATCTATCTTAGGGTGCTGAGCCTTTGATAGATTTGCTCCTTACGGCAGTCTTTGATCTGCCACACTAGAAAATAAACTCAGTGGGAGACTGGATATGGGATGTAGAGCAGTTCACCTCTAGGTCACAAGCTTCAATCCAAGCCAGGTCAGGAGCAAGCCTCTGGGTCAGCTTTGGCTGGAGTTGGGGATGGCAGCACCTTGATGTCTGCGCTGCACCTGTGTGCTGAGCACAGGGAGAATGCGGGTCTGCAGGGCTGCCCAGCTGCTGTCACCCACCACCAAACCCCTGCAGCAAAGGAGGAACCTATTGCTTCTTCTCTTGTTCGCAAATGAGAGCTTTGCAACTTTTCCAAGGAGATAAATAATATGATCTGGTAGCTAGCTGGCCAGTGTTGGCATACCCAGGGCAGCACAGGGGCTGCATCACAATGTGGCTTTTGGGAATGCTCTTGCTGGAGGAAGCTGAGTGCTCTGGGATGGGACACGTGCAGTTCGTGCCCAGCCCTGCACTGTAGTGTGTTCTCTGTCTTTCAGAAATGCAAGATGAGCTGTGCCTGCTACTTGGCAGGCAATCTAAACAAAAGGTCTTCCAGTAGTTGTATCAATCCTGTGGGAAGGGACCTGTGGATCTGCAACAATTGTCCTGGAGGCAGCAATGTCTCCTGGTAAAGTGCTGTTGTGACTGCTTCATTGGCCAGCGACAGGTAGCTCCATACATCGCTCTTTAGTATCGTCACACTATGGCATGAGGTGGCAGTGTTATGGGCCAGATTTCCTCATCCCATAAAAATGGCTTGTGGTATACAGTGACACAAAGGTGCTTTTGAAGCTTGCCTAACTTGCCCCTCCAGCCTACTCTTGGCAACACGGGGACAACTGTAAATGCTGTTCCTTCACCTGCTCCTGCTTGCAACCGAGGCAAAGAGATGTGGCAAGGACTTGCCTATGCCCAGGAGACCCTGCGTGCTGCAGGTGCCCGTATGGGAAACACAGCTTTGCAGCTCCAGGGCTGGGGGTTGCAAAGGGGGCTCACGGCCACCCTGCCTGTCCTCTAAGTGTGATGCTGCCCAGCGCCCCAAACAGGGGGTGTTGCAGACCACCCCAGGGTATTTTTATCCAAGTATTGTTTTTCAATGACCCTGACACAAATCAGAAAGAGTTGTTATCTCAGAAATATTTGAGGCCCTGTGTGTCCCCTACTTCAGAGGCCTGATTCCAAAGGAAAAGTACAGCTTTGTTTTGGAAGTGGCTGAATGCAAGTGACTCCGGTTAGGAGACATAGCTCATATAATGGGTCACAAATAAACTGAGCTCACAGCAAGCACTTACAGTGGACTATCATAAGGTATTCTGGCTATGAAATCTGAATTTCTGGATACGAACCTCGATCTGAGCTGAGAAGGAACATGAGAGAAACAGAAATTAAACATGAGAACTGAAAAACTTGTGGTTTCTCACTACTGGGGAAGTCACTTGAGTTTCTTTCTGACGGTTCCCAAAAGAGCAGAACTGGGGGTTTTATTGCACTTCAGCTGTGTCAGCTCTGGGGAGCTGGTTCTGTTTTATCTCATACAAGAGATATCTGCCAAGATTATCTTTGTGGGGTGTTTTGCAGGAAGGGAAACAGAAGTGAGAAAGGTCTGGAATCTCACGTAGCTCTGGCTGAACTCATGTTATTTAAAATAACTGGTTATCTGAAGTTCGGCCAAACCTTGCTCTGCACGAGACTCTCAACACCAGACTAGAGCTGTAGGGAGAAATCACAAGACCCAGGCTGTCTGCTAGGGGACTGCACACCTAAGAAATGGGGGGTTGAGCCCAGAAGGGCAGTCTGGACTGCCTCCATTCGGAGCTGGAGGTCTCAGTGCAGTCAGTGGTGGGACATGTGCTCGTCTGCCGGCCAGCCAGCACAGGGAGCACCATCATCTGGAGGTGCCAGCCTGCGCTGGGCAGTGGGCTGGCACAGTGGGCAGATGGGCTGGAGCTCCCAGTCCTCCCCTCTGCACCTCCCACCTGAATGTGCCCAGAGCCCCTTCAGGGACAGAGTGGGATTTGGAGATGGAGCCAGTCACACACCGCTACCTAGAAATGACTGCGCTCTAACTTGGGGAACATTAAGGCTCTGCCCATAGCATTTTTGCAATCACTTTTTCCTTCCCTTTTAAACCACCTGTCATCTTCTTTTATACATTTTTTCATGATTCAAACCAGGGTATGACAGATGTGTATTGCAGGAAGGCTACGACACCTTTTGCTTTAGAGGTGAGGGCAGGCAATGAGCTGTGAGATTGGCGGCAATGTGCCCAGCAGGAGGTCAGGGAACCGCTGCACAGACACAATTTCACTTGGCACAACCTGTGCAAGAGGCAACTCAGTGCCACCAGCTCCTGGGGGCAGCGGGGTCCTGGGGGCCTTGTCAGGAGGTGGCAGAGGAGGGGAACTGGAGATCAGAATGTGAATGACTCAAAAAAAGTCTGAAAGAAAGATTCATGAAGTGGTGATGACGGATGAGCCTTCTTGCTTCTCAGGACTGTGTGTTCTGTGTATCGCATGGGGTGTGCAATTTCAGCACCGCATGAACAGTATGTAGGGAGCTGCCTGAGCAATCCCACTTCTGCTGAGCTCCAAAATAGCCAGCCTGGGACCCAGAGAGGCCTGACCTTAGCTTCTGCGATGCTTGGCTCCATGGTGTTGGAGAGGATAAAGTAGCACTTAAAGGCAAGTTTTGCTTGGAGAGGTCCAGCCTTCCTCTGCGTCTGAACATCCCATCTGCTGCGTTGCCCTTTTTTGCGCCGAAGGATGCCTCTGTGGGGTGAAAACAGCAAAAGGAGGGTTTGGCGTAAGCGGCATGTGTTGTGCCTGTTTTAGCTCTCCCTGTTCCAGGGAGAGGATCGTGCCCTGTGCTGGTTTCCAGTTGCCGGCTGATGGCAGCAGTGCATCTGCACAGAGGGACCGGGCGGCTGGGCCGGGCGGGCAGGGCTGGGGCAGGCAGCTCTGCCTGCTCACCTGCCTCTTCCCTTGGCTGCGCTGGCCGCATTGCCCCAGATATCGCAGCTTAGGGTTGTAAGGCAGCTTCCCGCTGCCCTGCTGCAAACTGGCCGTTGCCTGCCATCAAGTAAGTCATACACTGGAGTGTTACTGGAGAGTGGCGTGGAAATAAGTCTGCTGCTTCAGAGGGGAAAAACTGCAAGAAACTTTCCTTGTCTGTATGCCCACCTGCTGATTTGTCCTCTTCAAGCACAACAGAACTGATGACTTGCCTCTGAAAATAGATGCCAGGTGCTGAGTTGTTCCTTTTCTGAAGACAGGACTGATATTTCCTTGGGAGCTGGGAGGTGATGAGGCGATTCCCTCTCCCTCTGAGGGACTGTTGGGTTTGCCTGGCTGTAATCCTGCTTTTCCCGGGATCTGTCAGTGCATGGCACTACATTTAAAGGAAAAGAATATTCCCCACTTGCTGCCTTAAACACAAACAATGATTTTAGGGGAAGAAAGGGGACGTACGCTATTGTTATGTTGTTCCCTACCTCAGCCTCATGCTGAAATATATAAGCTCCCCTATGAATAATGCAGCTTCAGCCCCAAGCCTGTTTTGCACTTCACACTAACCGGGCCCATAAAACAACAGGATTGCTCCCGGCATACATTATGCCATATAGGACATCTCCCACCGAGCAAAGCTTTGTCTTCACTGCCACAAAGGCTGTTGGGATTTTTTTCCCTGTCTCCAAGAGAGATAACGAGCGTGAGAGCTCTCACTTTAAAATATTAGTGGAAACAAGTCACCTGTGGTTTTTTTTTTATCTGGTGCTAACTAGCTGCAGTCTGTACCGTATCTCCCACTTATGGCTGATCCCATGTAGTTTCCTTTTTATCTGACTGCCATGCCCTATAGCAGGAGAGCTATATGGCACTTAATCTATAGGAAAAATATGCTGTATTTAGCTGACAGGCAAAGACAAAATGAGCCAGGTCAGTAGCCTGCACCTTCACAACAACTGCATATGTGTGATTTAAAGAAGAAAGAAAATGCTGGGTGATTATGTAGGTTGAGTCTCTCTCTGAGCAGTTTTGCACTGGCATAATCAATGTCTGCAAGTGAGTATTAGATCTGATTTACATCCAACTGAGAGCAGTCAGGTATTGTCAAGTACTGGGAGACAGACTGATACATTAGGAGTCAGGATTGTTCTGTAACCCAAAATAGGAATTATTTCTTCTTCTTGACTAGGAATTAGGTACCTAAGATGTAGCAATGAGCAGGGGCAGCATGCTGTAACAGCTCGAGGCTCATACATATCTTATCGCATAAAGCGCATCTTTTCCCACGTCCTTGTAAAGTTCAGGAGAGATTTTTGTAGCATTTAAGTGATGCTGCTGGTTCAGAACAGGACCCCTTTGGTGTTGGGTTCAGTTGCTCCCAGCCATGCTGTGTGAAGCTCTCCCCCTCCTCAAAGGAAAAGAAAAAAATAAGGCAAGAGGGGAAAAAAAAATGTGTCCCACCCTCCCCTTCCCATGAAGATATCTTTACACTCACCCTAAACTACAAAGGTGAGGCTCTTGATGAATTTTGGATTCAAAGGAGCAATATGCCTTCCTGGACATCTGGTCTGTCATCAATAATGACATTAGGATCTGTCACATAGGAATTGCCATCTGTGATCTGGCTGGAGGCCTTTCAAAGGGAAGGAAATGGGAGGGTGGAGATCAAGGAATAGTTTGCTGCAGGGAAGAATGACTTGGGAGCCCTGGAGGTGCATGTGCCCTTCCTTCAACTCTGCAAATCACTCCATTTTTCCATGAGCTTGAGGACAAAGGTAGAAAATTCTTGGGTTTTGGAAAAATCTTGGGAAGCTTTTGCTGAAAGGAGGAGATGAAGCAGGGAAAGGTAAGATTGTCTGCAAGGTGGTTAAAAAAAAGGGCCATACTGAGTGAGTGCAAAGGTTCATCCAGACCTGAACGCTCTCCCCAGAGGAAGATGATGGTGATGCTCAGAGAAGAGTAAATCAATAGAGAAGCTTGCAGAATGTTCCTGGTGTGCTCTGCAGCCTCTGTTGTGCTCAGGGACTGGTCCACGTTAGATGTGAGATATCTGAGTTGAAGGGAATCGACCAAGGTCTGAAGTCTTGTGCAAACCACTGCAGCACAGAAAGCAAGTTAGAGGTGCTGCCTGCGAAGGGCATATTGCCCCACTCCCAGACTGCACATATCAGACTTCGACTTCTGAAATGAAGCAAAGTTAAAGCTTGCCTTCCCCAGGCTGCCCTTGCAGCACGCTGCGTGCCAGCGAGTCTCCAGAGCCTTCTGCTCATGATTCCCATGCAAAAGTTGTGGTAGTGACTCCCAGGACAGTTGCAAGTGAAAACGAAAAGAACAGTCAGAGTCCTAAAATAGTTAGGAGAGGTTTTCCAGCTGCTTTCTTGCAATGTCTGGGTTACACCACCTGCCAACCCTCTCACAAACCAGTGCTGTTGGAAAGATGGGCATCTCTGGAAACCCACCTGCTGCCATGGCTGCAAAAGCAATGATACTAAAACCTCCAGGGACCCATTGATGCTACTTTCCACACGTTTTGTTTTTCTCTTTATTAGCTAGGTATAAACTTTCTCCATAGAAACCTAAGATTAATTCAATCACCAGCCCATCAGCTATTTATTTAAAGAGGTAAGTCCTCATCTTGTATTTTGGCCATCAATCCCCATTAGTTTCCCTATATGGTTGATTGAATAGTCCATTGCCTGTACTAATAAGCACCCATTAGTTGTCCCACAGAGCTTTAGTTTTATTAGAAACAATTCATGTCAGTCTAGGCCAGATGAAATGCTTTTAGCTGGATTGTTTTGATTGCATTACTTGGAAGGTGGCATATGAGCGCCTGGCAGGTTAGAGAGATGCAGCATCCGGCAGAGATGCTTTTGCACGTACGTAGTGCAGGAGAAATGCAGATCACAATGTTGTGAGCAAGGTGAGGATTTGCTGCAAGGGCACATGGAGTGCATTTAAATCTGCAGAAATGGCTCTTTGGTTTTGCCCTGTTTGGGTCAATCTAGCAGGAATCTCCAAGGATTTGAAGATTTAAATGTTCCTGTCTAGCTTTGGGCTTTCAAACACCAGTGGATCTCAGGACTTGTCATTAGTGTTTCTCTTCCTTTTTCATTCCTCCTCTTCATTCCTGACACCACAAGCCTAGAAATTTCCCTTTTGCAGCATTTTGGGCTGCAGTAAGCTGTTTACAAGCAATTTGGCTTGCCACTCTGCAAAAAAGAAGTGTGGAAGGCAGGAATTGCTGCGAATTGCTATTCAGCTGCTCTTCATCACGCCAGCTCTGGCTTCCATCTACCCGACAGCCCCGCTAAAAGGATAATAATGCTTTAAAAATTAGAGTCAGCCGAACAACTACTTCATAAATTCATGTCCTTGCCCTGATCCTTTCCAGAAGTTTTGCTTTCAGATCAAGTCCATATCAGACCTTGGATTCCTTCCCTTTGGAAATGTTGCTGCTTTTCTACTTTCTGAGCGCTCACTGGGTCACCCAGCTATGCAGAGGGGGTTACCAATTATCTGTCATTAGCTCAACATAAACAAGCAGCATTTTGGGATAATCTTGTGAGCTCTTCTTCTGAGAACACAGGATAATCTCTCTGTGATGTTGTCTCATTGTGGGATTTTGTCCTTGATAGATAAACTGGTCCTGAAATCCTATTAAGAGCTATTCTGCCTCCCCTGAAAAGGAACAAACTCCTGGCGAACTCGGAAGAGACCCTTAGCTTTGTCTACCTGATGGGAAACAGCTCCATTTTGCAGCAGCTGTTTCCTCTGAAAGCAAATGAAGATCTAACGCAGCCCCAGCTTTTATATGGGACTGATGGTCTTTCTCAGCTCATCAAACCCACCTTGAGCTACCAGCCAGCAACCACAGCAAATATACTGTGGGCTTGGTCAAGATGTGGCAGGAAGGCAGCACTTGGTGGAGAGGCTGGTTTGCGTGGGTGATACAGCATCTTTTCAATCAAAGACCTGTCCTGTCTGTGTCAAGGGATGAATTGCCTCATTGGGTTTTCCACATACCCCTTAAGTGTGGAGTGCTAGAGGAGGTGGGCAGGAGAGCTCCCATCATTGCCAGCCAAGGTGAGGTTCAGCTTTATTGTTCTGCTTCATAATTTGTGGAATCTCAGCAGAAAGTGTACCTGCCTCGCAGCTTCCAGAATTTCCAGCCTGATCCCCCAAAGAAGACAGCCTCTAAGTCTATGTATCCTTCTCCCAGAATAATCTGGCCCCAGTGTCTCACTTGATCTGTGTGAGAGGAGGGACAGAGCTCTCTAAAGCTTTCATGTTTCATAAAATAGAGATTTCCATCCTTGGAGATGCATAATGGCTTCGAAAATGTTAAAGCCACTGTAGGGCCTAATGTTTCAGGCCCTTTAAATGACCCTGGGAAGCTCTGCTTTGGCAAAGGGGCTCTAGAGGGAATATTTGCTGCTTGTTGTGGCTGAGGAAATGTGAAAACCAGCAACCTTGCCCAGGCTGAGCCCTCTACAGCTCATGACAGGAGTAGTTCTGTCCGTGCCCCCCACTCTCTTTCCCTCCCAGGGCAGCCACCCCAGCCACATGCCCCAGCTCCCAGACAGGAGCACTGAAATCCTCAGCCTTGCCTCGTTGGGTACAGAGCAAGAGAGGGACCCAGGGGTGCCGTGGCAAACCCCCTGAAAAGCATCTCAGTGGCCAAGCTGGGAGGTGAATCTTGGTGGGAGTCAGAGGAGCCTGATGCAAAGCACATTTAACTGAGACCCTGTGGAGATGCTGAGCGCAGCTAGGACGAGACTGCTTGGTGCTTGTCATGTGCCTGGGTGCAGCAGCATCGGCCCTCAAAAATTGCATTTGTAAATGTTGTCACCTTTGCTTGACAACTTTGTGAGGAAAAACAGTCGCTGCATTGATGGCTGCTTGGTGGCCTTCTTGCTCTTGAGTTGTTAATCCATTGCCTTTTCTTTCTCACAGCAAATTGCGGTAACACAGCGCTGCTGATTTCCCATGAATAAATAAAATCAATAACAAACATCCCTAACTCAGATAAAAAACACCTCTGTCTTTAAAGAGACCCAGGTCTTCCTATGCCTGGGATTAAAGAGGAGCCTTGCAGAGAGGAAGCTTAATAATACACGGTGGAGGTCAGGCTCCAGGGAACCAGAAAAGGTTATTAGGATCCACATTTCCTTGAAGAGCAGTTTTGTATCCTGCCTAAGTTGGAGTTTATTATTTATAACAATATTTTGCATTACTACACCTCAGACATGAAAGCCTTGGAGCCCTTTGCGTGGTGGCAGTGTGGGTTTTCTCGTGTGGTTTGTTCTTTAATTGTGGGGGGCTTGTTTTAATCTTTCTGTGACTCTCTTTAAGTGGTACAACAAATAAATAGAGAATGTATTTTTCAGTACCAGATCTGAAAATGGCAATGCATTGGCTGGTTTCCTGTAGAGGTTCATGCCTCGTGGCTGACATGTAGATTTTTAAGATGCAAGGAAAGATTGTCTAGCAGCAGCCTCCTAGACACCACTGCAGTAAATACAAACCCTATCCTTTTAGAAATCCCCACTTACTCTTCAAATTTAGGGGTTTATGTCATTAAGGAAGTTACGACAATAAAAGAAAAAAATCCATCAGTCATGAGAGGGGTTTGAAAATGTTTTTTAAAAAGAAGGAAGATTTGATAAAAAATATTGAGTGAGGTGTAAAAATGAAATTTCTTATTTTAGAAATCTGACAACTCCAGCAAAGTCAAATTGCTTCTCAAGGGATGTCTATGGGAAGAGGGAGCCTACCCAAGTCTGGAATTCATAAAAAAGGAAGGAAAGTTTTCTATGTTGTCTTAGATATTTGATTTTTTATTTACTCAGAGCTGTTCAGCCATGAAGGACTCCAGTCCCTGCTGCGCATCTGTAGGGTTTGTTGTACATGGGCTTCAGTGTTTCCCTGTAGCTGTTTTCATGTCTGAAAATAGTGACGGTGATCTAAATCTCTCGGGTCCTTTTCCTTCTCAACGTTCTGCTTTTGGCCTCCTCCAGGTGTTGGGAGGCAGGGAGGTGCATCCCCCGTAAGTCAGGAAGCACATCTGCTCTTTGAGATGTGCAAGAAGGGATCTTCAGGTTTCTCCAGTTTTTTGGGGAAAAGTATGAATACTTTCTGGGGGACAGTATGAATATAGGAGATGTATTCATGTATCTCATTCCGTAAGACCCATTCCCTTCCAGTGCCATGTTGCCATGTCCCACCAGTTCTACACTGCCCAACCTTTTAGCGAGCCCATCAGTAATTTCTCTTGGTGCAAACTGTAGATTAATTTTGGTGGAGCTGCAGCAGGGTCTGGGTCTGTCACATCTGTCACCAGCAGAGCCACGAGCAGCTGGGAGAAGGATCTCTCCTCCTTGCTGCAGAAACTGCTGGGTCTGTAATATGTCTCCTGTGCAGCATCTTTGCCTGAGGACTGGCAAGCAAGCGTCCAATCTTCAAAAATAAATCCATCACAGGAGCAGGGAGTGGATGAAGTCGCTGCAGATATAAAGGTCAAATTATAAAGGCCATGTTAAAATATGCTCATAGGAAATGACAGCTTATAAGTACTCTGTTATCTAATTACTTATGTCAGGCAGATAAGTCTTGACAGCAATTATTTTTAACCTAAATCACACAAGCAACTACTGTAGGAGCTTTCCTGGTTCTCAACATTTCTTTTAATTATCATTTTTGGGGCAAAACGTGGAGCTCTGCAGGACAAACATCTGTCCTAAAGGGTTGGGTTTCAGTCTGAAGGTGGAGATGCTGCTTTAGCTATCTTTCTTTTTTCCCCCTTCTGAGAAAAGTAAACCCTGTGCGTCCTAGTCCACGTGCAGCCTGCAGTGCCGAGCCTTGTTTGCATTGCATATGAAGGGGGACCGGGTTTTATTTTCTTGCTGACATTGCTGGAAATGGGCAAGGGAGAGAGCTGTGGCTGAAGACACAAATTCCTTATGCAGGAGGAGGGCAGCCCCTGGGTCCTGCTGGGTTGCTGAAATGATCACTAACATAGTGATTTGGAGAGGCTGAAAGCTGGTCCTTACCCTGCCACAGACTCATTTTATGACCTTAGGCTGGGCATGGGACTGCACCCGTGCAGGAGCCTGTGGGGCTCATGGTCTTTATGAGCACACGAGGGTGGACAGCACAGTCTCTTACTCCATCTCTGCACCCAAAGCGATGCTGTGAGATGACCCTAAGCCCAGAGCAAGAGCATGGGGTGGGAAACCACGTTGCCCTTTTGCAGGCGGCTGTCACAGCCTTTTGCTCCAGCCTGGCACACAAAATCCAGGTCCTCTTGATCCAGCATCAGCTTCCAGCCTCTGGATGATCTCAAATCTTCCCTCATGTTGCTGGAGAAGCTTTCTAGCCAAAAGTATTTCTCTGTGCCTTGTGGAGAGATCTTGGGACCACAGATCATTTTACACAGTGCTTCAGTCTTGGCTCTTTGACCTGTGCCTGGGGGAGCTGCCCCTGTTCTCTCAAGGTCCTTTGACTATCAGCAGAGATGTTCATCATCCTGGGGCCTCAAGGAAAGTATTGATCATGTATGATGAATTGACGCGTGTGTCGTGCAGGAGGAATGATTAGTTAATGGATGAAAGATGTGAGAGCTTGTGCTTTCATCCCAGGTCGCTGTTTGTTCCTCCCTGACGCGAGGCTCTTCCTGCCCTGGCAGCATGGGAAATGCAAAGGCAAGCCAGGGATGGGCTGCGGGGTGGGAGCCAGTGGGTGTTGAGGGCACCTTCTCCTGGGGACACAGTCTGGGTCTTCTTGGGTGGCACCGCCACAGCTGGCAATTGGATTTTGGGGAGAGGGTTAAATGAAACACCTCTTTGGTCCCTGGTGGTGACATCAAGGGGACCCGGTGCAGCAGATGACACATGAGGACCCCTTGATGAAATAAAGTCTTCCTCCAATTTTCCACCAGTGCCATGGAGCTTACATGGCCCTTTTGTCTGCAGCGCAGCTCCTGCAGCTCCGGCCAAACCTGTTACCACCACAGTCTGAGCAGGGCAGTGAATGTCGCTCCAGCGATGCCCTTCCAAATCAAATAGATTTCCAAACCAGGGGCATTTATTCTGCAAGCAACATCAGTGTTGTTATATCAACTGAAACTGATAACGAGCAGCTTTGGTAAAGATCTACTGGTTTAAATTTAATTTTTCCTTTCTCTCCACTTCCAAAGATTTTTTTACTTTATAGAAGCATAATTAATTTCACCTCTAAGGCTAAAACGTCACCTTCCTTTAGCTTTCGAATTGGCCTGACTGACACAGCCCTGAGCAACAGATTTGCAGCAACACTCCAGCCACGGGGCGTGGAGACGTGCCACATTATATGGTCCGTAGGGACCACAAGGAACATGGCTGGGTGCTTGAAGCACAAGTGCTAAAAAATATCCATAGCAGGATTGCTTTGGAGCTCCATAGCTTTGCAGACAAAGCAAGGAAGGAGGAGATGCCACGTGCTTCTTGGTCACACTGCTGTCCGAGCCTGCAGGAATTACTGCAAACAGTAATTGATTCAATCTTTGTAAACCAGCACAGTATTGCATGTCCCCACTGAGAGCTCTTCTGCATGAAATGTTACTCCAAAGGGCTGTTTCTGATTGATTTTTTTCACCCCCAATTTTTTCCCTATATGAATGTTTTGGAAGAAAAGCACATTATCCCAAATGCGATTAAGTCATTTGGAAGAGGATTATGGGGTTTTGGAATAACACCCCCTTATTCCAGAATGAGATCAGTCACACGGGAAGTTAATCGGAAACAGCTATTTTGCTCCTCTGGGAAGCTCCTCCACCGCGACGAACCGTCAGACTGCCAGAGTCACTCCTACCACCTGCTGCCCACTGCTGCCTTCTATCCACCCGTGGGGTCTAGGGTCAGCCAGTGCGTTATGGCTTAGTAATTTAGAGATATAATTTAATTACTTCTGAGCCTGACTCTGGGCTTTCTGTAGTAGTGAAGACCTCTATAGAAATTGTGGCGAATAGGTATTTCATGGACTGAAAATCGAGGTGAATTGTAAAGGGCTGTTGCCTTCAAGAGATGTTGGTTTCCCCAACAGCCTCTCCATTTATTTCAGTGAGGGCTGGATCAAACCACACTGGAGGCGTCTGTGCTCACGCCCACAGCATTGCTCTTCCCATCAGCCGTGGGGCTGTGCTACCCCACTGGCGAGCTGCCTGCCTTGGCCACGGTCACGAAGGGCATCGGCACCACCCGTAACGCTGCATCCTCTGCCTGCACGCACAACTGCTGCCACAGCCATCACATTTCATGATGCAACAACCCAGAAACTATGAGCTTCCATATGCTACAAATTATTTTTTTCATCCTCTGATATGTATTTATTATTGAAAATTAAAGGGTTTTCTAAAATTTTATTTCCAAGCTGGGCCAAACACAGCTTAGGCAGTAAGCAATGCATATTTATTTCCAGCTTGAGAAGGAAAAATATAACTTCTTTCCTTGTGTTTCTATAATTTCTTTTCTGTGCATATGCAAATTGCTGGTTTATTTGTGCAAGATTTATGCAGCTAAATGATGGGGAATTATAGAGGCAATTCAGCACTTAGAAAGGAGAGAGACAATTGCTGCAATTTGCTTGTGCCATGCGTTAATTCTTTCAGAAAATGCTTTTGCTCATTTATTTGCACCAAGCACCAATTTCTGCACCCCTAAGCAAGCTTGGAAAATTTTCTCCAGGGTCAATATACTGTAAATGGTATATATTTCTTTCCGCCTGTGCCATCGCCTCCCCATAATACCTTATAGCAATTAGTAACAATAATGAAATATAGCTGTGATTTCTCAGCACTGGAGAAATGCAGCTAGTGCTTCTGAATCGAGCACATTTTCTGGTCAAATTGGCCATTTAAACATGCTGCTCAGGAAGCTTTAAATCCACCTTGATGGATCTCTATGAAATAAGCTCCATGGATGAGAAAACACTGTTGGAAGCAGATTTTTTCCCTACCAAAACTGAACCTGCTCTGCAAGGTGATACAGGTGTGGGGGAACATTTCACCCCAGTGCAAACTGATGCATCGTGTGTGTTCGCATCGTCCTCACTGATACAGCGAGAGGTTGGCTTGCAAAGCCAGCAGCAGGCATTTCCCAGGTTTTCCTCCACATACCTCCTGGGTGAGGCTGAGCAAGGAAATCCTGTGGGGCTGGGATCATAGAAGCTTTTAGGCTGGAAAAGACCTTTAAGATCATCGAGTGCAACCATTAACCCAGCACTGCCAAGCTTACCACTAAACCATGTCCCTAAGTGCCACATCTACGTGTCTTTTTAAATACCTCCAGGGATGGTGACTCCACCACCTCCCTGGGCAGCCTGTTCCAATGCTTGACCACCCTTTCAGTGAATAATTTTTTCCTAACATCCAATCTAAACCTCTCCTGGTGCAACCTGAGGCCATTTCTTCTTGTCCTGTCACTTGTTACCTGGGAGAAGAGACTGACCCCCCCCTGCCTACAGCCCCTGTCAGGTAGTTGTAGGGAGCGATAAGGTCTCCCCTGAGTCTCCTCCTCTCCAGACTAAACACCCCCAGTTCCCTCAGCTGCTTCCAGACCCTTCACCGGCCTCATTGCCCTTCTCTGGGCACGCCTCAGCATTTCAATGTCTCTCTTGCAGTGAGGGACCCAAAACTGAACACAGATTCGAGGTGCAGCCTCACCAGTGCCAAGTACAGGGGGACAGTCACTGCCCTGGTCTTGCTGGCCACATTGTTTCTGATACAAGCCAGGATGCCCTTGGCCGTCTTGGCCACCTGGGCACACTGCTGGCTCGTGTTCAGCCGGCTATCGACCAGCACCCCCAGGTCCTTTTCCACCAGGCAGCTGTCCAGCCGTTCTTCCCCACGCCTATGGCGCTGCGTGGGGTTGGTGTGACCCAAGTGCAGGACCCAGCAGTGAGCCTAATGCCTTAGATCCTCACGCCCAGATGCAGGATGGAGACAGGACACAGGGACAGAGGTCCAGAGCCCCAGGAACTAACCTGGAGGTCCTGCAAAAGGACTTGTTGTAGTTAAATGTCACAAGACAGCTGGTGCCCAGCACTTAGGAAAAAGGGAAGTGATTTAGGTTTGGCCATTATCAGAAAAACATGTGTGGAGGACGGGGCAATGAGAAGAGCAGCCGTTTTCTATTAGGATAAGAGTAGGTCAGGTGTAGTTAAAACTGGGTAAATGGAGCAGGAAATGTGGCTGTATATTACTCACCCAAGATATATTGCACACATTAGCTTTGTTTGATCGGGTTATTCAGAGATTTGGCGCTCCGAGTGGTGTTTTAGGGTGGCCAAATCCAGGCTTTGTACTCTATTAAAATAAATATATTGCTAGTGTTTAATAAAGTCACCGAGTTTAAATGTAACTGAAAGTCTGCAAGCGATCTTTTCTGGAAGTCTGGGGTCTTAATGAATCCATGCCTGCGATGGGCTTTTGAAGGTGGAAGGTGTAATATTAATATTGTTTATGTAGCAAAATAATTTATGAATATTCATTTAATGATGTTACTGGCTTCCAGTGTGTTCTTGGGAGCTCTAATGGTTTTTCTGTCCTCAGAGAGAGCTGCCTTGTGCAAGAGCCAGAGGTTTTGCTGCAAGCACTTGTGGGCTACCCTGTGCTGTATCTGGGCTGGTGGAGCAAGGCTGGTCTGAAATTTGGCTGTGAAAACTGCACTGTTTTTGCAGAAGGATTAGGAAAATATGCTTTTCTTTATTAAAAAGCCACATGCAGTGCAGATGGCATTATTGGCACTGGGCAAGTGAAAATGTATTTGGGCTATTTTTTTCGTGTTTGAAGCTTTTGAGACTTAGTGAAGAACTGTGCGTCCTCTCAACAGCAGGAAAGTGGAGAAGGAGCCGCTAAAGTGGGCAGTCATTATATGCTAAAATTAACTTCCATTAGGTGATCTTGTAAAAAATAATACCGTATCCTATGCAGCAGCTTTATCTGCGTTTACCTTTGATGCTCTTTGACCTATCCCTTGGTGCATGGACAAGCTCTTTATCCTGTCCCTATGGCTCCTTCTTAATCTCTGGGATAAATACGTCTGATGAACACGTGCTTCTGGCATGGCAGCATCCCTGTTTTCTTTCAGTGGTGGACTGAGGTCCAGGTCCCCTTGAGACACTTGGAACCACGCGGCCAGGCTCACCTCATGGTTGGGTGACGTGGCGAGGGAGAGCAAACCTCCACGGGGGCCCAAACCCTGCTCTGGGGCTCAGCTCAGCTCTGGTAGCTCCAGATTTAGGCATCTCAGCAGGATGGAGAATGAGTCCAGGCAGGGAACCTCAGCCGAGTGTTGGACCCATTCCTTCCCCACCTGAGACCTCCCAAATCCTGGTCTCTGGAGAGGAGCCTCTGCTGCAGCTAAAGATGTTGCTGCACATGCAAGCAGAAAACCAAACCGTGTTTTCCTGGCTGTGGGGAGACTTTCGTGGCTCCCCATTCCCTGGGCTGCCCCGGGGTGATGCTCGGTGCATCATCTGCAACCGCCAGCCCATCTGCAGGCAGTAAATCCCGCGGCGGTGTTTGGGGCTGACTGCGGCTTCATTCCCTCTTTGCCTCCAACAAAGCTTTATTGTTTTGGTGTGACCTGCTTTTAGGAGCCCCCTGAGTTCCAGCCATATATCTGTCCTTGCCAAATCCTGGAGGGTGGCTGGGACCTCAGCGGGGTCAGTGAAAGGGTACGTCACGGCTGGACGGCAATTATCCCCCGGCCTGGGAGAGGCTGGGGCCAAGGCTGCGCCGTGACCTGGAGTCTTTTAAAAAATCTTTGAAGGGTCTCAGGCTATCAAAATATTGGGGTGTCCTCTGCATCCTCCCCCAGGCATCCCCTGCAAAAAAATATCCATTCTTCTGCTTAATAGTTACTTTATTTGGAGATCACATAGCAAACACACATAGCTTTGCCCTGCCCCAGACACCCCTGGGCTGGTAGGGAGCGTCCTTTGACTCTTTGATGGACACTTTCTGATGAAATCCTGCAGGACTGAAGTGCTGTGCTTCAGATCTGTGGGATCATTTATTCCCTTTTTCCCAGCTCCAGACACCCTCTGCCCAGCAAAGCCACTGAACGGGGTTACACTCAAAAGAAATGGCAAACCACGAGTGTGCGAACTGCTGGGCTTGTGTTAAATGGGAGAGCCATGTCAATGCACTGAATGTGTTAGAAAGCAGAGCCCGGATGGTAACAGGCAAATTAAAACGAGGTGATTTGTATCTGATTTGTATCCGGGACAGCTTGGGAGGACACAGCTGGGGAGGTCTCGCTGTCCCCTGCCCAATGGGCGGGAGGAGAGGCAGCCCCTCTGGAGGGAAGCCTCCATGTGCCTCCTCCTGGTGCTCAACAGCACTTTATTTATTCAATCTCCAAGAAAAAGCAGCCCAATTCCCTCTCCTGGCCACAAGCAAACTCCATCCTCAGCGGTGAGCGGCAGCGCCTGGCCAGCTCCTTCCCACAGCTCCAGTGGGAGTGAGGGCTGCTGGCTGCCGTCAGCCTGCTGAAATAAAAAAAACATGGGCAGAAGGTGCTAGTTTTGGGGGGAAGGATACTGTCGCCCCGGGGAGATGCCAGTGTGTCCTGTATGCATTAATGAAACACTTTCTTTCTGGTTAGGACTTGAAGGATGCTCATTGAAAATCAGGCTACCATGGAAACCAAAGGTGTTTAGTCTTTTGGGAATGCTGTTGGACGGAGGCAGGGAAAGGTGTGGGAGGGGGGAGGAACAGCCTCTGCAGATGAGGCATTTGAGCAAAACCCTTAATTTGCCATTGGTTGGTACCTGTCTGTTGCTTGTGGCTGCTAATTGTGGGAGAGGAGGGTCAGTCTCTTCGCTGGGTGCTTTTCCTGGCCCCAGGGGCCTCCTTGCCCTCGGTGTGTCCTGTGTGGATGTGGCCCATGGACCCGCGTGGGATTTGCTGTAGCAGCAGTGCGGGTCCAGAGGGGATCAGCAGCTGTGGAGCCCCGAGTATCCTTCTTGCTTTCGGCACAGGAGGCAGCGGGTTGGTGGGCCTGTGGCTGCTCGGAGACCCCCGGTCCTGGCAGGATGGGTGCCGGTGCCCTGATCTCCTGCATCCCTTGCCCCGTTCCTCAAGGATGAAGCCCAGGGATGTGCAAGGATGGAGAAATAATGGAATTATTGCACCTCTCTTCCACACTCCATCATGTACCGTTCATTTTAATTAACGCAGTACATCCGTGCTGTGACAGCAGTATTAACGAAGGTTAGGAGGTTGTTACAAAATAGTGTCATCTTCCTACAGCTTGTCACTTCCCAGCACTGTCCCTGGACTTTGGTCCTCTTGTTCCATTGCTCATTCTCCTCTTCATCCTCGGGCTCACACTGGGAGCCCATGGCCCTGGGCAGGAGCTGGGGGCTGAGCCCGCTCCCCCTCAGCCCCACACAGTCCCTCACCATGAGATACACCTACCAACACATGTTTTAATTAGAATAATTAAATGAGTTGTACTAGAAAGAAGGACCGGAGTGGGTCCCTGTTGCACACATGATGCAACTCTTCGTGGTAGCTCATACAACACCCTGCAACACTTGGCTGCAGGCACTGATGCTGCTGGAGGTTGTCATTAAGTCTAATTAATTGCAAAGATACCCAGCACTTTGCATTGGGCACCTTTTTATTAGGGGCTGCCATGACAGTCCAGTGCAGCGTGGGCAAGGTCAGGGAGCCATGCAATGGCTCAGCCTAGGTTTGAAGGCAAAATGCAAGGAAATAAATAAAAAGAGCAAAACAGCCACCCTCCCTCCCATCAAGTGTTCCTGAAATCAGCATGTTTCCACAGAAAACCTCGGGGTTTTTTTCTGGGCAGGATGGAAAATTCTCAGCAGTGGGCATGGGGTCATGTGGGGCTTTCAGTGCTGGCTGCCCAAAGATTAATTAACCCGTGATTTGGATTTCTCCTCCTGAAGCAGCTAATGCTCTGCCACTGCTTTACCACCATATCCAGCTCCGAAATTACAGTGGCTGCACGGATCAATTAGCAGCTGCTTAAAGCCGTTAGCAGCCCGGGCCCAGGCAGCCCTTAGCAGCCCATAGCCCCTGGCCAGCAGCCCTGTGCGTGGCGAAGCAGCATCAGGAGGGACCTGTCCTCCTGGTACTTGCAGTGGGTAGCCCCGTCACTAACTGTAAATTTAAATTTTGATCTTGTTTTCGTCATTGCACATCAGTAAAAATCTGGTGATGTCCTTAAGCAGGGACGCTGCGCAGGCCTGGGGTCAAAGGCTTCACTGTGGATTCTCTGATGTCTGATAAAATCAGTCTCTGCACACTCAGGTGTGCGAAGCTGGGCAGGATGGAGTTGTGCCAGGTTTGCACAAACTTGCTTTTCTTTTCTTTCAATTTGCACGTTGTCTGCCTGCAAATGTTTCATTTCTCTGGGATTTTGGTGTTGCCTCTTGGGGTTGGCCAGAAGGTGACAATTCTGTTTTGTGATGGCATTTATGGTCAGAAATTTGTTGTTGTTCAGTGCTGGACAAAATCCAAAGTCCCCAAGGGTCTGAGACTGTCTTCAAACATCCATTTTCAGAGGGAAATGCAAAAACCTTTCCTTGGGTCTCATTCAGGGGGATGAGGGAGCTAGGGTGAGGGGTGGAGGAGGTATGTGGACAAACACATTTTCATATCTGCAAGGGAAGATAAATATTGTCTACGTGCTTCAGTTTCTCTGTTGGAAATGTTAAGCGTTGCCTCTCCCTGCCCCTGTAACCCGCAGTGCTCCGAGTGATGCAGATTCAGAGCTCAGTGCTTTAGGTTAAATGGTTTATTGACGGCAGGATAACTGGGAGCCAGTCAGCTCTGGTGAGGTGGCTCAGGTTAAAGGATGGAGGTGAAGATCCAGGCTCTTCATAAAGTCATCCTGGCGTACTGGTGAGCACAAGCACCTCAAATACAAAGTTTCCATTCCAAAAATTAAGCATTTCCATTCACTTTTTGTCTTATACCAAAAGAGAACAGCAAATAACATCCAAAATATTCCCCAAAGAGGTAATTTCTTTCAAGGTCTCCCCAAAAAGTGCAGGTTAAAAAAGTCCAGGGAGAAGATGGAGGCTGTTAACCAAATCTTGTAATATTCAACACGTCACATGCAGGTACTTTTTTTCTCTTTTCCTTCCTTTGATGAAAGGATTTACCAGGTTTAATGGTGGCACGTCCTGACCTGTGTGGTCCCACGTCTGGAGTGTCCTCGGTGGCCTAGCTGTCCCCGGGCAGAGCCTGGTATCTCCAACAGGAAGGATCCCTCTGCATTTGAAAAATGTAAATAACTTGGAAGATGCCTTTTTTCTTTTTCTCATAATTTTATAATGATAGCAGAAAAAAACCCAACCAACCAAATGAAGCTGCTGTGAGAACCGCAATATTTTCAATCAAAAAACCCCATGGGGCTGGAGACATGGGCTGGAGACTCCGTCGGGGCTGTGCTGTACATGGGGCAGTCGGGGGGTGCATGGGGCAACTTGGGGGTCCCTGCAAGCAGCTGGAGGGGGCTGGTTTCCCAAACCCAAATCATAAACCACGCATGTAAAAAGTTACTCGAGGCATTCTCAAAACCAGCATGCGGCAAGTGTAAATATTTCTAAGCTAAAGGTTTATTTTTTCTTTGAGAAGTGGATCGCTCTGTGCATGACGTCTCATTTCTAGATCGATGTACGTGGGGTTTTATAGGCACATGTGCCCTTGTAGCTGCTTGTGGTTAGTCAATAATGCAAAAACATATGGGCTGTCGTGTACTTTTCCATGTATTCCTGTTATATAGGATACAAAAATAACTTGAGGGTTAAAAAAAAAAATATGTCAAGGATGGTATTGTTCGTGCTGGATAAAATCCTGTGAACAAAGCAATTGGCATCATTTCACTTGCAAATTGAGCAGCGAAGCAAAATACCATTTATGAAACTGTAATTTATTCTTGGAAAATCAAGCACTTACAATGTCTGCTTGTCGCAGGTTAAGTTACAGAAAAGGGGAAAAAATAGATTAATGATGAACGTGACAACATTTCAGGGTAAATCATCACAGTGAAAGCCTTTGAAAAGCTTGTACGCTCCCTGCGCAAACTGGATATTTTTTTTTTCTTTCTTCTCCTGAGAACATTAAACCAGCAATTGCTTCAGGGCTCAGTGATGCTGGCTGCAGCCAAGCAAGTGGCAGCAAGGTGCGGGGAGATCCCTGCACCCCTTTGTCCCCATCCGGCTGCATCCGTGCTGGGAAGCCCTTGCTGCCTTTAGAAGCCTAAAGGCAAAGTCAGGCTCCTTATTTTTCTCCCCTGCCTGCAATTAGTCCATCCCTTAATGATCCTCTTTTTTGTGGATGTGCATATTATATTTTGGTCCTGTGCTATTAAAACCAGGCAATGTGGACAAGCAAAGTTACCCCTCCAGTAGGAACATCACCAGTGCCACCATTAGGCATCAAACCCCATCACTGGCTTCTCCCGAGGAACTGCAGGAGATGCTCCATGACCTGGTTCCTTGAAGAGGGTCTCCCAAGGTCTCCTTTCTGCCCTGGCTTTTACTCCCCATCCCTCTCAGCCCTTTTTCTTCCGACCAGGAGACAACTCTCCACCGTGTAGGCACCCCTTGATAGTCTACAGATGCTGTGGAGTCGTTGCAATGGGGATGGAAAGAAAATTCATATAATTTGCACAAGACGAGGATAGAGCTCATCAAAATAAGTCAATAGGTAATTAGGAGGTCTGGCCTCGTCTCCTGACATGAGGGAGTTTCTGGACCACTTAGAGTCATGAATCCTGGCTTGGGGTTGCACTCTGGACACGTGTCTTATGTCTTTATTAAGGGAAATATCAGAAAATAGTCCTAATCCCAGTGATTTCTGCAGCAGCATCTTATAAGGTCTCACCCCAAGTGCTGGATCCCACCTTTGCCTTGGGAACAGGGTCTTGGCAGGGAGGGAGGAAATTCCTGATCTTCCAAACACAGTTTCAGATAAAGAAATTAATTAAACGGCCTCAAACGTATTATTGTCAGTGGTGACCGTGCCATGACCGGTACCCGACACCCTGCAGAGGGAGGGGCGCTGTCTCGGGGTCTGTTTTGAGGAGTGTTTGGGGCTCACGGGGTGGTGTGGGGCCCGGGGTCCCTGTGGGAGGATGGGGTCAGGCAGGCGGAGGTGGGCTGGGGTGGCCTGTGGTGGGGAGCCATGCCGGCATGTCCCCAGAAGCGCGGTGCTTTCAGACCCATCTTCAGAGGGACACCCCTTTGTGACGGGTGAGCAGCTGTGATGAGTTTGCAAGTGCTCAGCACAGGCAAGGGGACCAGGGCCAAATCCCAGCACCCTCGTTCCTTTCCCCCGGTGCTTCAAATGCCCCAGGTAAGCCCCTAGATGAGGGTTTCACGCAATTAAGATTTAATTCTGTCTTTAATGCTTTGGGTAGGCAGATAACATCAAATGCAGCAGAACAGCATGAGCAAGGGTGAGCTTTCTGTGCGCCGTTAGATCGCAACCCCTGCAATGAGCTGTTTGGGGCAGGAGTGGGTATTTCCATGATTCGGGCCGAGGCATCGCTCATCTCCCAGCGGTGCTCGCCAAAGGTGATGGTAAAACGGAGTTCGCGACCCGAGGCGCTATTGCCGGCTGTAATAGCGTGTCACGTATTAAGGGAGCATGTTTGAAACCACATTATATTATTAAAATTCATAGGAGTGATTTATAGGGGTTTTTAAAAACAGCAGCTTGCCAATATAAATTGGCTTAGGAAAGTCAACTGTAATCCACCCAGGTCCAAATAATGACATTTCCTCCAATACATCCAAAAAGCTGAAAAGCAGAAAATAATATCCAGGCTCCAGAGATAAGGCGAGCACCCAAGGGAAAGAGGACTCTGAAATATTCATGCAGTTGTAGATTGGATGGTGGAAATGGCCGTTCCCAGCGGCTGTGTTTAGGGACTGATGAATTTAGTTACTGTACCTTTATATTTATCGCTCAATAAACAAGACAAGCTCCTTTACGATGCCGAGCAGGACTAATTTAGCTATTTTAGTGCTAAGGAAATGGCTTTCTGGGCAAGACGAGGCTTTGATAGTTTTGTATGAAATTAGGAGACTTTTAATTTAGCTAAAGCAGCAAGCGTTGGTGTGCTCTGGTGGTGCCGTGAATAACAGAGCCAGAGACCCAGGTTTGGGGATTAGATCGCCCCCGGAACAGGGCTGCAGTGGGTCAGGGTGCCGAGGCCTGGGTTTTGGGGGACCCACACCGAGAGCGAGCACAGCCTTTCGGGGCCGCCTGCACCTGCTGCTGATGTTCCAGCTCTTGATTTTTAAAGAATATTTTTTGAGGCAGAGACCATCGCTATAAAGGTTTTACAGCAGCCATGCTGGAATTATGTGTGGCTTCGTAAAAGTGTCAGCAAATGAAACGGAGATGCCCGAGCTGTATTAGCACTAAAATGACCTTTCAGGTAGTTAGGGCTTTATAGGATATTATAAATTCTCCCTGTGTTGGCAGGGTTATAACTAGGACATTAGCGGTAACATCTTCTCCAGCAATACCCAAGGCAGGAACCTGACATTCGGAGCCGAAAATACTCAATTTTTTTTAGCATTTCTGGAGCTGAAGAGTTGGTACGAGATGTTTCCAGCAGAAACCTGAATGTATGTGGTCAAAGGGAGATTTCTTGTATTAAAAATGAGGTTTGAATGCTCAGGTAGGGGTTATTCAAGACGACTACTATTTCCAATAGCCAAAAATCAAAGCGATTTAAGTGTATTGCTTTGGGTTTTTTATTTCCTTAGTTTCTAAGACTATAGATTAATATTGTCAAGCCTTTTTTTTTTTTTTTTTTATTGCCATGAAGGCAGGGAAAGTCCTTTTTAATGAAAGCCCCTAGCTTTATACACTACCTTGACTCCACAGCTGCTGTCTGAAGCACCATATTCCACTGAATTTACACGCAAATCCCCCAAGTGACCTAGCTCTGAGCTTCTTTTCACCTCTCGTGTTGCCACTGGGAAATAAAATTAGTTTTTATGCTTGTATTTATTATGAAGTATATATTTAGACAATCCGTGCTGCAATTTAGCAGTTTTGAGAGCTTCGGGGAGTTGTTTGAAGTGACTCTTCACTCACCTGCTTATCAAAATCCTCTTCAGAAAGTGCTGCTGGGCTCAGTCTCACTCATTTATTCCCCGCAGCCCTTTGCTTTGCTTTGACTGTCCTCTGGCATCGAGAGCAGCAGCAGGAGGGGAGGACGGGGCTGTTCCTCCGGCCAGCCCCTCGATAAATGCTCTTTTCCCAAAGCAACCTGTCCCGGGGCTGCTGGGGATGGGCTTGGCTTTGCTGATAACGCCAGGGACATGCCAGCTCCTCCAGAGGAGTCCCATGCACTGATCCTCGCTTGCAAGGCAGGTAATTACTTTCAGCAGCAGCTAATTGCCTCTGCATCTCCCACCTGGCATCAAACCCCTCTGCACGCTTAGGTGAGCTTTTAGGGGCACTGAAACCATTTCTGTTACTGTTAAGATGCTCAAAGCATCAACTGCATCAGCTTCCAGCACCTCACGGAGGTGGGAACGTTGGGTTTAACCTCTCTGCCTGAGACACTGAGGCCTGTGCCATCCTGGTTGGTGGATGCTCCTGTGGCTCGGCGCTGCCTGCTCCCGGGAATGCCCATCCTGCCTCAGCCATTGCAGACCACTTTGCAACTGGAAAAGGCTGGAGCGTGGCTTTAATGCGGGGTTTCTGCAAAAAAAGCCACCAGGTAGAGTGATGCTTGTTAGCGCCTGAGGAAGTGGGAAAAGCAATAGCTGAGAAAGAGCCAAGATTGATTGGAAATTAATTTGCACCTCCAAGCACAAGGTGTCGTACCCTCACCCTGGAGGTCTTCATTCAGCCACCTACACAGCTGCCAAAGAGCCACCAGCAGCCCCCAACACCAAGCACACCTCTGCTGATGGCTTAGCCTGAGCTTTACGAGTGGAACAGCACCCTCAGCCCTTGAAAACTGCATTTTGGAAGCTGCTCTTTGAGAGGGGCCAAATTCATCAGCCCCCCGCGTGAAGCGGCGATGCCCTGAGCCACCCTCCACAATCCCCACACTGCAGCTGTGCCCGTGCTGTGGCACAAAGAAAGCACCACTCAGGCTGAACCGCTTGCGCTCATTTATTCTAGCTTTATTTTTCTTGTACAAGTAGCCACAGGCTAAAATCTAAACAGAGCAAACTACAAAAAAACTGGGTTTTATTTTCTTTTTTTTTTATACAGAGCTAACAATCGTAGGATCAGTGGATTTCAAATATCAAGACAGTTCAAAGTAAGAAAGGTAGAAAATAAACAGTAGAAAAGTGCTTTGCAATTTGGGGTTTTAATATTACTCTTAATGGTTGATTCCCAAAGAGGACTGGGACAAAGGTTTAGCATCGTCTTTGTTATTACTTTATTACAAATGTAAAGATATTGCAAGTTTAAATGATGGAAATACGATCAAAGTAAAAATCCCTCTTTCCTTTGTAAGACCCTGCTCCAAAGCCCTGTGAAATCAGGCTTTTCCCTGACGTGCTGGGCTTTGCACCGGCCCCGTCCCTTCTTGTTACACGATGCTGAGGCTCAGGCTGTGCTCTCGGAGGAAACCTGGAGCCGTTTCACTGATTTCCAGTGTTTTATGGTGGGTTTTGGTGCCATGGCCCCACACCAGCAGCACTTGCGGCTGGGGGTGTAACTGTCTCCCTGCCCACAGCTCCAGCCCAAGCACCTTCCCTTTCCTTTCCTTTTTTTTAATTTGGCAGATGAGGGAAATAAATGAGCAGGCATCAAGTTGCTAGATAGGATCTTTAATCTGCCCTCACTGGTGCAGCATGGGGAGGGATAGATTTCCAAATACTGTTTGCACAGATGAAGTAACTAAGTAGCTCCCCCTGCGTTGCTGCCGTTTGTTTTCATAAGCTTTTAATTTCCTTTTGTTTTTAACCAATCTTCCCAGACTTAAGTGCTGTCCGTCAGCTCAGAGAGGGCTCAGACACTGTGCCGATCCCCCTCCCACCCCCGAAATGCCGTGGGATGGTTATCCTGGAGGAGCAACCCCACAGGCAGCAAAAATCTTCCCTTCACCATCCAGAAGCAACAACATGTCGTAGCTTCTCTTCTTTTTTATTGCCAACTTAAAACGTACAGTCCCTGGGTATAATTTTGTGTGGAAGTTTTAAAATTCCCAAACTGGTCCAGCACTTAAATGCATCAGCATCTTTACAAAACAAGGAAGAAGAAAGATACGGTAGACAAATAAATACCTGAATCCAACAGCGTGAAAATACCCTGTCACAGCATAAAACTATTCCCTGTTCAACTAAAGACAATGTGGATACTATCCCTGAGGTAGCAGCCATCTCTGGTAAACTTGAGAGCTCCAAGAATAGGTTGTGCCCATTATGGGTTACAAACAAAACAAAAAAACAGTAAAAATCAGCTTTCGGATACTTTACTCCTTGCTGTAATTTCATCTCACCACAGCCAGAAAAGCAAGAGGGTTTTTTTGGATCTGCCTAGAAAAGGCAGTGAGTTGAATTAGAATTATTTGCTTGGAAAAATACTAGAGGGTGAGATTCCTACCCCAAACAGGGGCGGTTGCCAACGGCTTGCACTGGGTCCAACACAGCCGTTTTATCTCCAGATAAAACTCTCTGACTCCTCCCATCAAGAAAAGGGCGGGGGGGGGGGGGGGGGGGGGGGGGCAGGAAATCTGGCAAGCTGTTGCTGCAGTGTTTGAGGTGTATAAATTCTCAGGGTGAAGGGGGCACGTGCCATTAGCTGATCTCTGGCAGGCGGGTGAGGATGGGTGCAAGGCACCAGTGACGCCGCCTGGGCTGCTCTGGCTGGTGCCATCTGGTCTGGGTACATAAAACGATGCCTGGACCCCGTTGCTACGGCATAGCCCCACGCCTGCACGCCCCGGCCCTGGCCGGTGGGGTTGGTGGCTGCTGGGTTTGCACCATGGCAGCAGAGCTTTGCCTCAAGGCTCAGCAGGGTTTGTGTCCCTCCTGGGATGCTGCCCACGGCATGGGGACACCCTCCCAGCGCAGCAATGCTCCTGTTCACCCAACAGCCTGGCTGAAGCTTGAATTTTCATTTCAAAGGCCGAAGCCTTTGAAGAAGCTTCTGATGACATGAAAATGGTTACGTGCTCGTGGGAGGAGCATTTCTGACACCTGCAAAACAGCATCCAAACCACCAGCAGCACATGGGCTCCTGCAGGCCCATCTACCCAAGCCCAACATGTCTACCCAAGTACAACATGTCTACCCAAGCCCAACCGTGCCCCCAGCACAGAACAGAACTCCAGCGCTTTCCCTCAAGCACAGAGCAGGAGTGTGGATGAACCAAGCACAGACTTGAAGTTGTGCCCCACGCTGAAACCAAGCACAAGCTCCTTTTTTTGGTTCTTTTTTCCTTCTTGTTTTACAGATTAATGGCCAGACATACTCCGGGTGATGTTTTCCCAAGTTTTCAGTCGGCATGGCTTTGCCTCCAGCCCGGCACAGGCACTGATGAGCAGCAAGATGGCCTGTTACATGTCGCTTCTCCAGCTAAGTGACAGCTAGAGGCACTCTACAGCACAAAGCCAGAGTGTGCCGTTGTGAGGGGTTTTTTGCCCAGTTTTGTGGACTTGGGAGGCTTGGATAATTCAGGGAAGACAATGTCCTCCTGCTGGATCTCCAGACTTCAGCCTCATCCCTTTGGGGGCTGACCTGCTGCAACCATCTACATTAGGTCCCAGTGGTACAGATTGACAAGAGCGGAAAAGAAACCCTAAAAAAGAGGAAAAGCTAAACATCTAAAAAATATTCTTTAAAGATTTACATCCATCTTCAGCTGTCTCAAACCAACACACAATTTGCATTGGTTTAAGCCATCGCATTTCTGCATAATGAAAAAAAAAAAAAGAAAAAGCTCTATTCTTGACATACTATCGTATTTCAACTAGTCAAATGGCACAGCATTTCCCTTTAATAAAAGGAAGTAGTGACAAATACTTGTTACTATTACAATATCACAATAATATGATATTAAATTAATAGCATGTTCACAGCTCCAGGAAGTCTGAGCTGAAAGCTAGTCTAAATTCTGTGTTCACTTTGGCAACAGTACTTATTCAATGTGAACGTCGGCATTACACACACACACACACAAAAAGAAAATTAAAAAAAAGCTGAGTGGGAGTGGGCTGGCAGGAGGAGATTGGGTTTTCTGTGATACGAGGTTGTAACTTGAGCCGTTCGGCATCTCCTTCTCCCTCCTGCCCTTTGCAAGCCCCAGCATCCTCAGGCTCCCACGATGGGACGGGCTGTGCTACTGGTCTTGCATGGTGCCACCAGCACTGTCCATGAGCATGGTCCCTTCCCAAGCTGTCTCCAGGTCCACCATCATGCGGGACGGAGCATCTCCCCACAGTAAATGTGAGCAGGAATCGGTCTGACGGCCCATTTAGCCTCTTCGGTGGGTGGAGAAAGGCTATTTGGGGGTTTAACGTGCAAGTTTAACCCTTCAGATTTTTTCTGTCCTGCATGATGTCTACAGGAGGAGGAATTTTAATGGCAGAGGGCTACAAACACCGAGCCATTGCATCTGCTTGGGCCAAGCTGGATGATTTGGTCTCAAAGGACAGAGTCCTGCTCACAGCGAACGCAGCCCAGCCCCAGGGCACAGCACAGGGGAAGAGACATTTGCCATATTGTCCTGTATATCGTATTATTTACACAATTATTGGTAGCATCCCAATCCCACTTGGGAAGGTGATGGGGGATGTTTCTGACACAAGGAACTCTCCCACTGGTACCATTTAAAAAAATACAATTATTACTCTCTTTAAACTTAAACTCATTTCTTTCCTAATTCCTTTCACTTGTCCTTGCAAATATGGTGACATTTGAGTTACCACCATCTATACAAAGAGTTCAAACCGCCACGTTCACCTGGTTTCAACCAACCCACGCGGTAGGGAAAGGGCTGCCCTCTGCCACTGGCTGGCCGACATCCCTGTCCCCTGTGCGTGCCCCAGCTCACCCCATGGACAACGCTGGTCACACACCAACTCACAAGGCTGCAGCACGCCAGGACAACCCGAACCCCGTGGTGGCAGGTTGGCAGTTGGCCCCTGGAGGAGCAGGGAGCGTGCACAAACCCTCTCTTTGGTGTCAGGAGCTCCTCGCACACCCTGGGCGTGGGGAAGGGGTGGCTGCCAGCAGTCCCCAGCATCCTGTGGCGTGGGGGGCCTGCTCTGTGTCACCACCCAGGAGCCTGCCTCTGCTCATCTCTCCCAGGGAAGAGAGCCCCTTTTCAGCTCAGCTCATCCTTTGGATGATCTCCTGCTAGCTGGAAATACACTGGAGGAGCTGGGAGCAGCTCGGTGGCATCTCAAGGGGTTTTGGAAGTGCTGTATCAGTTTCCTTGTAGGTGCTCCTGATGGCAGGATGGGCTTTGAAGGGACAAGATGGTGACATCCAGGTCCTCACCTCCCAGGGGTGTGTTAAGCTGCTTGTGCTGGCATGTGCCATCAATCACCCTGGCCTAGGGAGCGACATGCTGACAGGCATCTGAGCACCCCACACACCCCGCTCCATCCCAAGCGCACCCAGGATGAACCAAGGCAGCCACCACAGTGCCCAAAGAGCAATGGTGCCGGCGAGCCACGGGGCATCCAGCCATGTCTGTGATGGCCCCAACAATCTTTAAAGTAAAAAACCTTGATACAAATCTCTGCCACACAAAATCACACTGAAACCCCGTGACGTGTCTAAAAGTAAAGCTCATAACACTAGTGAAGCATCTTGCTTCGCGCGGGGCTGGGTGGGAGAGGCAGGAATTGGGAGAGAGGAGAGGACACACACACACACACACTCACACCAGTTCCTATCATGCTTGAGGTAGAACATTGCTTTCAAAGGTTTGGAAGTGCTTTAGATGGGAACGACGACAACAAAACCACCAAGGTGGCAGGTACAGAGCGTGACTGCTGAGGTAGGACCAAGCTTGTACTGACCAAGTGCTACGTTACTTGTTTTTTTGAACACGAAGGAAGACGCAGGTATTTCTGCTTCCCAGAAGACATTCATTCCGGTTGAGGTAGGTTCTGAGTTCACTCGGCTTGTCTGTCCAAGTCTTTCAGTAGCCCTCAGGCAGGCATCCTTTGACACACACACTTTTTTTTTTTTTTTTTTTTAACATTTTTTCATATTATTTAGAGTCAATCAGCAAAAAGGTATCCTGAGAAATAGTGAAAGTGTACAAAACCATCAAATCCACGGAGAGACAGCCTTCCTGGGCCTCGATTTTTGGAGTCAAGTTAGGATTTCTCCAAATCCAGTCTTCTGGAAATAAAAAATAGATCCAAAAAGTAGTCTTAAAGCTGCTGATCAGGAAAAAGTCTGGGATGCCAAGAGAAGGACACTCCACCGTATCCCCAGTCTGTCAGAGACAGGAGAGTTTGCCAAACTCTGCCAAGGAGTCTTTTACTTAGCAGCTGCAGGGGAAATCCATCACGACCAGTCTCGATAAAGCCATTGTCAGAAGAAACACACCAAGAGGCCCAAGAGAGGTCAGAACAATAAACTTCAGTTTCCAAAAGGCTGTATACATATATATTTTTATATATATATATAAAAAAATAAAGCAAAACAAAAAAATAACAATCAGACTGTAGAAATCTTCAATTGACCTGAGATTGACAACTCGTAAAGACACCACCAGCCGTGGGTTTGGTTTCTGGTAACTCCTACAAGAGGGTTCAAGTCTTGGCAGTTTTATCCTTCATTGGCAGAACCGTGGTCGGGAGCCAGAGCAGCAGGGCTGCCACTGCGGGGGCTTTTCGGGAGGGGCTCTGGCTGCTCCTCGATGATGCTGAACTCATCCAGAGGGAGCGTGGATATCTGGGTGTCATCCTGGGGGGCCGGCGAGCTGCGAGCTGACTGGAGAGAGAGAAGGCGACAGTGCAGTGACAGTGGCAGGTCACCGATGCTCTTAGATATGTAGCCACATCTGCATTTCCCACGGATGCTCCCATCCCGCTTGACTTACCGTTACACCCTTATCCTGCTGCTCCTGGGATGGGGATGCTGGGAATAACCTCTCCAGCTCGTTCATATCCAGCTGCTTTCCATTCAAGTCCCGGTCATCCCTGTCCCTGCGAGTCACGCCGTTCAGGACAAGGCCTGCGGCACCCCGCTGGCTCCTGGGGATCTGCGGGGTTGACAGCTGCTCCTGCACATTTTTGCACATCAGCAGCCTGAAAAATAAAAGAGATAGAGCCTGAGGGTGAGCAAAGGTGGTGCCTCCCCCTGCTTCCTTCCCCCAAGCCTGCCTTATCCCTGTGCTACATTCCTTCACTCCTTAAATCCCTCCTTTAAAGTCACGTCTCTTCCCCTCCTCATGAAAGGGCTTTTGCTTTACAGGGAGGGTCAAGGCTTGCCAGAGCAGCAAGAGTGGCGCTCCTGGGAACTACCAGGTCTCTTGATGGGGACTGGAGCTGATCTGGAGTATTTGGAGAAGCCCGTTGGGTCCACATGTCTGGGAGGGAGGCAGGAGCTGTGCCACGAACAGCGCCCAGTGTTCACAGGAGCCAGGCTGCACAAGCTCATGCTGCGGGATGCGTGTCCTGAGATGTGCATGGGGAACAGTCCGTCATCACTGTGTGATGTGTGAGAACCCTGCAGGGACACCCACAAAGCATTAGGGACCGCTGTCCCACGTGAGTAGCGGCACGAGCAACCCTCACCTTCCTCTGTACCCAAACATGAGGAAGAGGATGCAGAAGATTATGCACGTGACGCCAATGTGGATCCCAATGATGATGCCCGTGGTGGAGGTTTTATTGTTCTGCTTGTCCTTCATGCAGTCGCACGGGGAATTCAGCACTGCCAGAAGAAAAGGGGAGAGGGGAGTCAGTGGTGCCATTTCCCTATTGCTCCTCTGTCACAGCACTATCCAAACTAGCCGGCTGTAACAAGGCTTTTACCATCCCATACCAGGTTAACTTCAATAAGTAGCTCCTGCGCCGTGCCCCAGCACAGCCACCAATCCCCCACAAGGTTTCAACAGTTCATCTACTCTCTGTGCTGTTTCTTCATCCCCTTCAGGCCAGCCCACCCTACTTCTTGCCTCTCCTACATGTGGGGTGCTCTCCCTCCTCCCTCTGCTTTTTCTGGGTCTCTCTTCATCCAGTGTGCCTCTTCCACACCCCTTAGAGCTATTTAACTACTTAGCAGGAACCAGCCACAGCTGCACATTATCTATGTCAGCCAACCTGCTGCCCCTGAAGCCATCCCACAGCTGTATGTTATCAATGTTAATTAACCTGCCTTCATTTCTCTACACTCCTCTAGCTTTTGGGAAGTCCAGAGCTAAAGTTGGAATCTGGGTAGTGCTGGGAGCTGTGTGTGGGGAAGAGGAGAGCAGGGTGGGGGGCCAGGAGGGTCACTGCCTGCCAAAGCAGCTCCCCTGCTCCTGGAACCCCAGGAAGGCAGTCCCAGCAAGCGTAGGGCTGGAAGGTCTGTAGAGAGCCAGCCCCGTTACCCAGGCTGCTGTTATTAGACACAACTAATGAACAAAAAAGACTCTGATGTTAATTTTTGCAATTAATGAGGTGGGAGGTGAGAGGTGGCCACCATGCCTGAGCAGGCTGATACCTGATGGTAAGCACCATGTACGCAGATACCAGCAAGATTAGTAGTTACTCCAGCACAGACTGAGAAGTAATAACTATCTCTTGAAGATATTCCCACTGGAAGGCTTAAAAGGCATCCAAGAGCAGCAGGATGGTTTTTACACATAGATGAATATGAAAGGTGTGATCACTTAGAGATTTCCTCTAGAGGTTTCTCCTTTTCTGCCACATAATGCAGTGCTCATGCTCTGCAGCCCTTCTCCTTTCCAAAGCCACATGTCCTCCCTTCCTGGTGCCAGTGAGAGTCAAAATATCCAGGAGAGCGGAGATGCTCAGTGCATCAAGTCTCACCCGAGGATGGCAGCTCTCAGCCTATGCACAGAGCTGTTCAGGTTTGTTCATGTTCATGGCCTCACCTCTGGCTCAAGATTAGGGGACAAAACTGGCAATTATAGGAACATTTTCTTTTGACCCTTAGTGAAAAGTCATCAGGTTGGACTGGCCAACAGGGCTGGTGCCATGTGGCAGAGAAACCACCTCTACCAGTACCAGGTGGTCCCAGCCCCACAGAGGTTTGCTTCATCATTATTTGTGCTGCTGAAACTAAATGAGTAGCTGAAGGGGAGATGGGGCGTAGAGCTGTGTGTGTCTGGGGCATGTGTCTAGCCTCGCCACCTTCCTGCAAACCGGTTTTCACAAACCACCACCAAGACTGACATCCCGTCTCACCTGTCCTCTCCACAGTTTCCCTCAAGGACACAAAGCGGACAGTTGAATTTCCATCCCCATGCTGGTTATAGGCAAGGAGCTTGACTTCATACACCACTGATGCATCTGTTTTGAGGGAGACACAAGAAGAGCATTTCAGGGTTAATCATTAGCGTTACCTCCCGGAGTGATGCCTATTTAGAAAATGCACATCTTGCCAAATACACAAAAGATGCTGCAAGCAAGCACCTGTTCCTGGGAAAGCACCTCAAAACCCTGGGGAGAGCTGCAGCACCTCTCATTTAGTGGCTGTGCAACACATCCAAGCTCTCTCATGCTAATCGCAACAGACCTTCGCAGGGTTGAGAAGGGACATGGATCAAGCTGCCACCATACTCACCCAGGTGGGTAATGTTGTACGCTGTTACATTGCTGGGCAGTAGCACTGGACCTGTGTACTGGGAGAGGTGGACCTTGCGGTAATAAAGCTTGAAGCCTTCATTCTGGCCCAGTTTGATGGAGGGCTCCCATGTAGCCTGCACGGCGGTGCTGTTAATGACTTTAATAAAGAGGGATGGCATGGCTGGGACTGAAACAGAGAGAGAAAGACAGTGGGTTGCATGTGCTTTTCTAGTTTGCATGGTGAGAAATTCCCCAGCAGCCTTTCCCTGTGGTCGCTGTGCCAAAGAACGTGCTAGATGAGATACTGAGAAAAATCAGATCAGCCCAGATCCTGGTTTAACAGCTTTGAACTTCTTCAGGGAGCTGTAGGAGTGTCCAAGGGTTTTCTCTGCTCAGTTCAGCAAGCAAAGAGGCTACTTTTACACTCCATTGCAATCTGATGCTCAGCTCTGTCGGGTCAGGGCAGGAATGCAGTGACTTTGGCAATGCATTCCCAAACTCCACTTTGTTGCCCTCGCCCTGAGGGTAGCGAGGACCTTTCAGAGTGATTAATCCCCCAGGGAGGAAGGAACCAGAAGGGATGGAGGTGGAGACATCCATCTTAAAAACATGCTAGGTACCTGCACTGACTTGCAGGGTGCGTGGCAGCTTGCTCTCCCCACTGGCTTTAAGGAGGGAGGTTTGTGATTCTGTGCTGGGGGCTGAGGAGAGAAGGGGGGCATCTTCGTTAACAGCCCTAAATAGCTGAGATCTCTGCACAGCTGTGGCTGGCTTGTTTTGGTAGGCAGGCACTTACCTGGCCTTAGGGGCGCATGGGGGTTTAGCTGGGAAGATGTCCCTGCTCCTGCCCGGTGTCACCAAGGCCTGATTCAAAGTCCACCAGGATGCCTTTTGCTCCAGTCAATGCCCCAAACCCCTGCCCTCATTCTCGGGGTGTGCTGCAGCGTCGAGGGTGTCACCAGCCATTCCCTCCCCTGGTCCCCAAAAAGCTGCCTGGTCCCATCCTGCCCCATCAGCCCAGGCTGAAAGGCAAAAATATTTGCAAACCAAAGCCAATTTCGTGCTGCAGATACCTGGGTTCTCCAAAGGTGGTTCTGCACCAAACCCTGCCCCGGCGCCCTGTGCAGTGCTGGGGCACACAGGACCACGCTAGCCCCAAGCCTCTTCCTTCCCCTCTCCCTCCCTTTCTCATACACTGAGCACACCAAGGCAGAGATGTGTCTCGGCAGGACATTTCACTGATGACTTTTTTTCCAGCTCATTTCCACAAAACACCCCCAGGCCAAATGCTCCCATCAGTTCCACAGCCTTTGGCACCATTCAAAAGGTGCAAAACACCAGGCGCTGCAGGGTCTGCCCTGCCCAGGGCTCTGCTCCAGCACTGGGAGGGAGAAGGGCTTCTGGGCACTGCTGTACCAGGCAGCCAGCTCAGCTCAGTGACACCCTGCAGCAAAATTATCCAGCAGAACAGCCCCGCTTCTCCAGCAGCCTCTGGACTTTGAAATAGCGCTGTTTTTCCAAGCCCACATGACTACAAGCTGAAAAGTTCCCAAATATAAGGATTGCTGGGCTTGCATTAGACTGATGCTGCTTCTTGTCTTTGTTTTTCCCCAAAGGGTCTCTAAAGGATGAGCAGTGCAAACCTGGCCTTTGGCAGAGTTCAGCACAGGCACTGAGTGAGCAATGGTGAAAAGCGGATGAAATGTGGCCGTGTCAGTCTATGACTGGTGAGAGCTAAAAAGGGCATTTCCTCAATTTAATAGTAAAAGCAAAATCACACAGCACAATGGTTTGCCCTTTTATAGGCACTGAGAGCTTGAGCTTTTCCGTGAGATTAAGGGGAAGGAAAGACATGTCTCCGCTGAGCAGGAGGGTCTGGGCAGTCCTGTCTCTTCCCAAAGTGATGCCCTCCTTCAGGTTGCAGAGGCTTTGCCCGATACCCTCCGAATAAGCATGGGGAGAGGAACAAGTCCCTGCTGACTGGCGAGCATCTCCACACAGATTCAGAAGGAAAGACTGAGAACCAGGTGTCTTGGGTCAGGTTAATGAGATCCCATCTTGCCTGAGTGCTGCCAATGGGAAAAAATGGCTGGAAGTACTTCTTCTTGCTAGGATTTATTCTGATGTGCATGTCATTGATGGGAAGGCTGTACATAGCAACTTCTGGGTGCAAAACACAGTAAATTCTATTTATACCAGAATGTACCGCTCTTCCAAAGGCTCCACGTTTTTGCACTCCAATTAAACACTCTTTCTAATTCTTCCAGTTCCCTCTAGGGCAAAATTAGGAATTGTCTGGATCCCCCCTCTGAGAAGTTGGACCCTTGCTTAAAGCATCATTTTCCAAATCGGTGAAAACGCCACAGAAAGGGAAATCGCATTATCCCATGGACAAATAAACACTGATGTGGGCCATCCTGATTTGTGAAGAGTTGGCTTTATTTTATGGTTGCAGAGCCTTACATTTAATAAAAACCACAAGAATATCTCTCCTTCAAAGTATGGAATATATAGTATTTATTCAAATTTTGAGTATATATATGTATAATATTGATTATATGTATGCACTCGCAGAATGCATGTGCTGTTTATAATGTTATTACACAAATAAGTGTATACAGATGGAGTATATCTCTGTGTGTGTATAAATGTATGTACACACACCAGTGTATAGGTGCTTCACAGAAGTATATATAAGACATAATATGGATCTGCTATAAGTGAGGCATCTCCCTCATGCTAAGGGCTGGGATACTTGTTTTCCTCTTCCGTGCTGTTTGGAATTTTCCCCAGGTCATTTCAACTTTCTTCTTGAAGGCGTCTTTAGCCGAAGATGACTAAAGGAACAGTCTTCATCCTAGAGAAATGTCAAAAAGTCCTGGAGAAAACCCTAAAAAGCATTAAAAGACAAGAACAAGGAGTGTGTGCTGCTTAATGAAGCAGAGAGAGTTTGAGATTTAAAATACCACAGCATTTGTGAAATGGCGTGAGGGAGAATGACGGGGGGAGATGGGAGGACCTTCCTAGTGAGAAAGGTTTATGGAGGACAAGGTTCACTTGGGTAGTTTCTCTACACTTTTCCCTTCTACTTTCCATCCAAAATTATTACCGGCACAAAGGAAGGAGCATGGTGCTTCTAGAAAGCATTGGAGGTTTCAGCCAAGCGCATTCTCAGCATATTCCTAGCCCTGAAAAGCTGACCTCCCTGAGCCAAAAGCTGCCCTGCTCCTCAGCACCTTCACCATATTCCTGCTCCAGACAATACCAGTATAACATGGTCACTCAGACCAGTCTCCAGCTGGCAGCATATCTGCTGACCACTCCGACAAGCACTGCCCTGGCTCCGCCAAGCTGTCCCTGCCTGCCAGATTCACCCCCTGTGCCCTTTCCATGCCAGGCTAGACATGTCAGTGCGGTGACGTGGGGTCCTGCCACCATGGGGCTTCACACACATCTCTGCACATCTCACGTGTGTTGCGCTGAGGCAGGATGAAAACGCCGAGACACAGCATGTCGTGGAAATCCCATCCCTTTTGGAGGCTGTTAGCACAGATCCAGGGGCTCCCCGAGGCCAGGGAAGTCACCTTGGGAAGGCACAGGGTGAAATGGCTTGGCTGTGAGAAGAGTCAGATCTGCAATGAAACCTTAATTTGGTAACAAAAGCCACTGGATCCTGGCTCTCTGACCCCCTCTCTCCTCTGTGAGCAGAAGGCAACAGGCAACCAAGTGAAGCAAAGCTAGAACTGGGGGTTTTCAATCTCTTCTTATCTTCCTACAGGGCAAACACAAGCTGGGGTTGGGTGATCTTAACCAAGCCAGCTTGTCCTGAACATGGACAAGCTCCATCCTGAACACGGAGCTAACTGCTGAAGCTTTGTTACACAGGACAAGCCTTTTTTAAAGGATAGCAGAGCAGGACAGCGATGCCTTGAAACTTCAGACAGCCAGGAAATTTATGATCCCATTACCAGATACCTAACTATTCCTGTCGTGATTGAAGGCAATAATGACAAAAACTCCTCTCTCGCTTGACCCGGACTTCTGCAGAAACACCCAGCTCCATGAAGCATGGCTGGCTTATAGCTCCAGTAGCTGAACTCAGAGCATTGGGTCAAAGCGTTTCAAGTTTTGCCTTAGTCCATCCTTCTGTCTCTAAACTGGAAGGAAAAACAAACTCCAGGGATGACTGATTCCCTGTGGACTACCAAGGAAAATAAATTTGCAGGGTTAACAACCCAGCAGGGTGAGGATTTATTGGCGTTGTTGTTTAAATGCTGTAGTAAACATCTGCAAGGGCTGAAAACAGAATGCAAACTGGATCCCCCAACTGGAAGTCAACACACTCTTCCATTTGATTCTAAATAACATCCTCACACCCAAGGTCCTCTCTGCTGCAAATTCGTAATTATTGAGTGCTCGTGAGATTGATGCAACGCTCCTAAGAAATTTGTCTCCATATATGAGACGAGCCAAGATTCAGAGGTGCTGGAGAGGTACGTGAGCCTCTAGGAAAACATTCCTAAAATGCTGGCTGAGAGATCACACTGGGGCTCTAGTTTCTGTCTGGTGTCTCTGCAAGGGTCCTGCATTACAGCACCCACTTTCTTACTGGGGAAGCTAACTGGTGGCCACATCTGGGAGGCCAAGTCAGAGGAAAAGCCTTGGAGATTGCTCTAACTGAAACGGAAGGCTGCTCCAAGGCAGGGATTTGTAGGTCAGGACAGCTCAGTGTGATTTTCCAGGGTAGAGCAGAAAAAACCCCAAATTTATAAAAGTGTGGCACCTATCAAGTAAAAGCTGTGAGTACCAGGGCTGCTGGAGGATGCTGAGATGCTGCTTGAGCAGGAAATCTGCATTCAGCAAGCAATTTAGGAAAAGCCCAGGGCAGCTGCAACGCACGAGACCAGGCAGACTTCCACTCACCCCCTGCTACAACATCAGCTGTGAGAGGCAATGCCGCATTTAAGTCAATCAGTCGACTCCCATGTAATGATACAAGTGAGTTTTACACAATATCCCAGAGCATGAGCAAGAGCAGGAACAAGGAGCATCAACACCACAAGCTGTGTGCCAAAGCGCTCTGGAGTGGGTATTGGGGTGACTCGTGCTGCTGCTACACACAGTGGGTTTCAGCATCTGACGGTCCAAGTGCAAAGTGTTCCTTACCTTCTCCCAGCGTGCTCACCACTGTGACTTCTGAGGCTTTGCTGGCACCCCGAGAGGTGTAAGCCTTTATATAAAAGCTATAGCTGGTCGAGGGCTCTAAATCAGTCACTAGCTGCTGGAAGGTGCTCTTGCTAACAGTCTCCTGATACTCCATCTCTACAGGATCTGAAGTGCAAAGAAAGAGAGAACAGAGTGACGTTAGGCTTTGCAGAGACCAAAGAGACTAAACAGATGTTGCAAGTAGTAACTTTGGTCACTAAGGAGGATGAGTATCTACCCACATCCTTTTCTGCTTACATTTCTGTGTGCACCTAAGTGAGCAGCAAGATTTGACTATGCAGCTTAACCCTCCCCACCCTTTTGGTATTTACAGCAGCATTACTGCCTCATCTCTGTCTTTCAGAAACAGCGAGGTGATGGAGAACGTGGGTGAAAGCACTGTCTACTGCAGTGCAGACCTGGTTTACCTAGTGGGCCATGTTGCTAAAATACGGGAAGGCTGAGGATGCTCTGGGCAGTGGGTAGAGCACTGTACCTGCAGCTTTCCGAATGTGCAGCACGTAGCCGATGATCTCCTTGGTGTTCTGCAGAGGCTTTTTCCAAGACACCTGGATGGTGGTTGCAGAGACTGTCTCAGCCTTCACGCTCTGCGGAGGACCGGGCAGCCCATCTGCCCACAAGACTGTCAGGCGAGCGCTGGCTTGCGTGGAGCCGGCGCTGTTCTCAGCGATGCACTGGTAGATGGCTTCATCTGCCTGGTTGATCCCATAGATGGAGAGAGTGCTGCATGGGGACACGAGAGGGACAAGCATCTCACCGAGTGCTCTGTGGTGGGCATCCCTCCCCTCCAGCCATGCCATGCCCCCCCACATGTCTCTGTTTCCACAGAAAGTTTCCAGGAAGCTGTGGGCTGGTCCTTTTGGAGAAGGAAAAGCCCAGGAGGTGGATGCATCATTCCCCAGATCCCATGACTGGGCAGAGTATCTCTGTCTCAGCTTGTAGAGACTGCGGTTCAAGTACAGGCAGCTGGGGACACAGGGTGGGACGGGTAACGACAGGATCTGAAGCCCTGAATTCAGGAAGATCCCAGTCACACAACAGAGATAGCTTTGTGGCAAGTCCATCCATACACCCAAACCAGCTTTAACTGGCTTAGTTCCAGTACATGCCAGTGAGACCCATCAAGGCACTGCACACAGTTGCTAAGCCATGTCTAATCAAGCACAGCCAGAAAGCCCTCTGGTGATGCTCTAATTTCATTATAGCACATTAGAGCAGTCTTAGGGTAACATTGGGATTAGCCGACTTATCCAGCAGGGTTACAGCCTCAGCTCTTGCTTTTGCATTTTCAGAAACATGATCACCATGAGCCAAAAGCCAAAGCTTACAAGCAAGACGCAGGTTTTGTCTGCAAAACCTCTGAGCGCATTTTTGATGCTGGCACATCAAGGCTTGCTCACCCAGGGCAGCAACCAGAATGGTTCTTCCAACCTGCTCTTGGGGGCCTCCACATCAGGCTTAGATGCTATTTTCAGCCTCCAAGTTAAAGACAGGCACTGGCTACCCTGGTGGAAAACATCCCCAAAGGAGGGGGGAAAGCCAGCCATGTACCAGCTTCCCAAACGGCTGCATTCTTGAGCACAGTGCCCATCTCCACACCATCTCCGGCAGGGGTGTGTAGTGGCTTGATGGGCACAGGGACAACCAGACTCCTTGTACATGTGGCCACATGAACTGAAGGCCCTTTGTGCACTGCATGACCCTCCAGCAATGGTTATGTACAACCAGAGCAAGTTCAGGGCCAGTCTAAGGGTTACAATGCCCAGTATCTTTCAAACACCAGCAAATATTGACTCAGAAATAACTGTGTAACACCTTAGCTCTGTCTTGCCATTCAGCATGCAAAACAGCTTTTCCTTATAACATTTGTTCACAGACAGAGACCCATCCATGAAAGCTCTGCTCTCTCCAGGGCTTGCACCCTCCCTCAGAACCAAGCCAGGAACAACACGATTCAATTTGTGACTATCCAGCAGACACAAGGCCACATAAATAAATAACCAGTGTGTCTCCCTTCCAAAACATGGGGTGGGGAGTCTTACTACACTGTGCCCAGCTCCAAGTTGGAAATGGAAAGGCAGCCTTTGACATTAGAGATGTTTTTACCAGCCCTCAGGCAGCAGCTCAGGATATGATAAAATATGCTCACAACGCCCTTAGTGCTCGTAGGATGTTCTCACAAACAGGGCACCTTCGGGAAAATTTCAGAAATGAAAGTCCAGTAGGGGCCCAGACTGGACCACCTAAACCTGGTGACAGCTTTGACACCACTGTAAATAGCAGCGTAATTGTATTTGTTACTGCAAATTGTGGGGATTGACTAGTCCTATAGATAGGCTACAGGATATACCCCCCCAGCACTGGATAAAACACAACTCATCACTGCCTCCGCTTCCGTTTTACAGCATCACCTATATATGCCCCACTCTTGATTAACCCCTATTTGTGCATCTGTATCTCCAATTCTTCCCAGTTCATTTGAACTGTGTTTTGCTTCTGGCTTGGCGTGAACGTTGGGAGATCACGATGCCTTCAAGTTTCAGCATCATCTTGTTGGCTTACACCAAGGTTCACACAAGCTTTTTGGTTGCTGTTTTTCTGTATGAAATTACCTGAACCTAACCAAATCCACATCCGCTGCTTACTTTTAGGGAGAAATAAATTATTTTCTTCTCCTGTGGTGAATTCCAGGTGGACATGGGACTTGACTGCACATGAGTAAATCCCAAGCACCCCTGCTGATGTGAGGGGCATTTCACGGCTTTTGGGGAGTCATAATCAAAGCTGCCTTTTATGCAAATGAAAAATTGTACATGGAAAGTAGAAATGATAAATAACCTGCCACCACCTGCCTGTATGTCAGAACGAATGCTTCTTCTAATTGCAGCAAAATATTGGTCTTCCTATATTAAAATTTATTATTGCTGTTGATTTAACATTCATATTTCTGCCTTGCAAATTATCAGGGCCATGGTGAGTGAGCAAATGTTTAACAGTCATCTATTTATGTCCTGTGCCTTTGTTTCCTTGGAAACATTGTAAATGGAATATCAAATGTGATGGTTTCAGCTGATATGGTGATTTTAGAGAATCAGCCCTAAGCTCCTCTCATAGCCACGGGCTCAATGTATCTGATTAAATGGAAGGTGAAAGGCAGAGCAGGGAGGGGGGCACAAGGAGGAAGGACCCGATGTGTGGCTCAACTGTGTCAACAAGGGCTGATTCCTGTGAGGACAGATGGCAGAAGGCAGGATTACGCCATCTGAAAGCTGTACTTGCAGCTCTGCACAAAGCAGATGTGTGGAAGGAGCAGCAGCGCTTCCTTCTGCCCCATCAATGCCGGGATTATTTCCATGTGGCCACTGTGCATCTGGGCACCCAGGAGCAGCCAGGCCGGGCTGGCACACAAGTCGAGAGTGGCGTTAAGCTTCCCAAGCACAAAGCAGCCCAGCAACAATGAGGAGTATTTAGGCTCCACTGCCTCCAAGTGTATTTACTTGTTTTACATGGAGAGAAACATCTTTCTCCTGGGAGGACTGGGAGGTGAGCAAAGCTCCTCTTGTGCGACACAGATGACATGCTGGATGCCAGTGGTCCTGGAGCAGGACAGAACTTGGCTGCTGGGACCTGGAGCTGGGCAGTGTCTCAGCCTTCCCAGCTGCCTCTCTGCAGAGGCCCCAGGGTAGCTGGTAACACTGTCATGCACAGTTAAGTCAGAAGAAATAAATAAAATCAATTTCCTCAGAACGAACATGACAGGTAGCTGGAAACTTGCTTCAGGTTTTGAAAAGTTCATTTTCATTGAAATTTACAAGGCTGTGTTTTGATGTACCGTGCAATAAGAGCCTTGGCCATCCATTTCCCAGGGACCACATTACCTGGCATGATGCGCAGGCAACAGGGTCAATAACACAACTGGCTTTTTGGTTGTGCCTATAAACCTGCTAAAGGAGCAGAAACCAAGTGTGGAGAAGTTGACAGCAGAATGCCCGGCATCTAAACACCAGCTTCCTGAGAATAAGAGTTTTCTCTGTCTCTGTCAGTCCCTCTAACACCCACAGGCACAGCTCTAGAGGAGGCTGCTGAGCTCCCTGCAAGCCCCGGCGTGAGCACTGAAGCACATTGGTGACAGGAGGGCAGGAGCTGGCAGTGAGTAACATGAACTGCAGCATCATCCCAGTGGATACCTCTGCTGTGCATCCACTTTTGGCTTAACTAATGACAAATTCTTTCTGCTTTCACCCACCACATCACACCCTGGGATGCAGAGGATGCAGCATGGCAGGGGCAGTGCAGCTTTCCCAGGTTTTGCTGCTTTTTGCCTTTTTCTTTTTTTTTAAGGAAGCTCAAACAAAAGGAAAATATCTAGTTGCCCTGTGAAGAGGCACAGAGCGTCTCTGTGCATCAACCATCTGAAATATGCAGTGTCCTTTTATTTCTTCCCGTCAACAGGAAAAAAATCTGTCACTTTGGGACATCTGCTGTTGGAAAACTTTCCCGCGAGTGCCAGACTGGCAGCGCCGTGAGCACGTCAGACAAGGCGAGATGCCAGAAGGCTTTCTGCTGGTCACCAAAGCCGCTCAGCGAGCCGAGGGCTCCATCACATCTCTGCACAATGCCCTGACAGGCATTGATGGAAGTGGGGAGAGGAGCCACTGCAGATTCACACCCGGCTGAGCTGAAGCAAGAAGCCTCCGCTGCTCGAAAGCCATGGTATTCCCAAGCTGTCTTCCCAGTTCATAGGCAATCAGGATGACTGATCAGGCTCGGGTCAGGGGTCTGGGCCAGTGACCGGAGATAGGCTTTCCAAAGGCTCCTCTGAAAAAGTCTGAGAACTGAAGGAAGCCTCTTCATCGATTCAACAGCACAAAGAAGAGGGGCCCATCTGGAAGGATATCAGCATGCGCGCGCACACAGGCGCACAAAAGAGGGAGTGTGATGAAATTAATGCAGAGAGCAGGCTGTGGCTAGCGGGGAGAGCATTTTAAGTGCTGGCAGCTACAGAAAGCCACCAGCACTGCATTCAGATGCCCCGTCCCCGTGCCCTGCTCTGCCTCCATTTGTTATGGGTCGTCTTGTGCCACGCTCTGTCAAATGAACCGCTCCTGGGCTGCTGGCAGGTGCTGTGCTGGAAAGGAGCATTTTTCCCTCCAGTGCTGGTTGTTGGCGGCTTTACAGAAATGCCCTGTTTTTTGCAGGAGGTTGGCTCATGCAGGCTGAGAATAAGGTGCAAAGCTTGAAAAGTGATACTCAACAGCCCAGAGCGACAGTGCGTATCATCCCCAGCCCTCTATAAGTGTGTTCTTACACCTCCAAAAATTAAATATCATGCAGGGCTTCCTAGGTGACATTGCGTCATGCTATGCAGGAGAAGGAACCCTTTCCATACAAACCGGTTTATATTTAACAGGTACTGAAGCCCACTGTCCAGGATCCCACCTTGACTCTGTGCTTACAGACCCAGGAGCGGTTTCTGGAGGGATGCTGCTCGTCCCAGCAGGGTGCACCATGCAGTAGGGAACCAGCTCATCCTCCCTGCTGGTGCCAGATGAAAGGGCTGGCAGACTCTCAGCCTGCAAAGCTGTTTAGAGATGTTGCTCCTTCTCATATCCCTGGGAGAGGATAGAGTCTGGCAGGACAGGGATTTGGCTGTACAGTGTGTTTTCTGCAAATGCGATGATGTAAACAGCATCACATTTGCTACAGGAGGCACAGCAGTGGCACTGTTTCATCCTGAAATGCTGATCCTTCTTTGCTGGCTTCATGACACCTGGGTTTGCACTGTCTTGACATGACATGTACTGAGCTCTTCTGGGAACTGGCCACTGCTCAGGCACCACATTGGGGACAAACGGTGGTTGGCTCAGCTCCACAATCCAACCGAACACCGAAGTCTGTAGCTGGGTCCCTTGCTTCAGCTCTGGTCCACATCAGAGGTGGTCTGAGTCTTCCCAGGTGAGGAAGGTGGAGCTGTGTCCTCCCATCCCTGCAGAGCTGGGAAGCGCACCCTGGCACAGGCAGGAGACAACAGCCAGAGCTGGCTGCTCCTTATTATGTGATCTGGTGAACACTTCGGCTGCCACTCAATCTGTTTGCACAAGCCAGAAAGTGCAATCGCAGACTTAACTGAATCCTGTCCCAGGGATGAGAAGAAAAGTCTTTACATCTGCAGGACCACAGAGAAGCACAAAACATCTCAGGAAAAGCTGCTGGAAGGGAAGGCAGATGAAATAGATAGTCCTACGTATGTTGGTAGGACTGCTAATGCAGATAGCTGGGAGAGCTATGTGCTGATCAATGGAAAGTCCCCCAAACCTTCTTCCCAACAAGCGGCATGGGCGTTGGAGAGGAAAAAGACCCAGCCTAATCCGTGGGAGGCTGATTTCAGGCTGCCCCACAATGGGCTTAGTCCTGCCTTGAAGGCTCCTTTGTAAGGACCATTCTCTGCAGATGTATTTTGCTGTATGCAACAGCCTGAGGAAACACTTCAAACCCCAAATTGGTGATGCACTTCAAGAGCAGCTCAGTGGAGCAACAGAGAGAAAAACTACACAGGCAACTTGGTAGCATAATAATTGCAGCCACGTGAGAAGGAGAGACTGATGCCTGTTTCCATCAGCTGCTCTTGGGCTGCTGTAGATCTCTTTCATGGGATATGTCTGTGTGATCCCAGTACAGGATCCCTGCTTGGTGCAGGGAAGGCGGGATCACGCTGATGCTCCACTTCTTAGTGAGGTTTTTGGTGCTCATGCAGAGACTCTCCTTGCAAAGGCCATTTCCACGTGTCTTCCAAACAAAGTCAAACCCATAAATTATTCTTAAATCAGGAGCAGCTGGTTCACATCCCAGTCCTCCATGTACTTATTTGTCATGCTTCTGGGAACCGAAATATGATTTGCTCTATGGTACCCTTCCCATAATCACCAACAGTCTTCAAACTTACTCCATAAATTATCGGCAGGCTTGTCTGTTCTCCCTTAAGGTGTCCAAATCCCTACAAATTCAAAATTTTGGGTGTGTGCACCATGAAGGGAGGTACAAACCCATCTGCTTCTCTTTGCACTGAGCTAACGTGGGTTTTATAGAAAAAAACCACCTTGGGAATGACAGGCTCTAGGTTCCCTGGGTTTGGTACCAAAAGGGCTGTCTAGTCCCAAGTGCTTGGATGTTTGTGCTTGAATATCTCTCTCTGTATCTGCACTAGGATTAAGCAGCATGAAAAGTGCAAGAAAAACAAAGTTGTCTTGAAGTTTGTTTATATATGGAGGAATATTCTTCCCGACAAACCTCGAACATTCACAGCCCTTGAAGTGAGTCATTCCCAGAGCACTAAAACAAGTGCAAACTAGTGAGGAAGAATTTTAAAAGGAGATAGTTCATAAGCAAAGGTCACTGAGGAGAGCAAATGCCACCTGAGGCCAGGTTCTAACGAAGACTTTTTCCCATGGAAAAAACAAAGTCCCTTAATTACCATTTTGTAAATAAAATCTTCTTGGAAAATCAATATTTAGAGCCTGCCTTCTCTGAAGATATTGGCCTTTGTTCCTTGCTATTACAGCAATATAAACCCCACAGTGTGATATACTTCTAGGCTGAAAATTACCCCCCTGAACCTGATTGGGTCAAAGGAAGAAAAGCAATAAACCTTTCAGAGCAGTAATTTGGGTACTATTTCATGCTTCCTTGTAAATTTTGAAGCAGTACCCTAGAAAGCAAGATTTTACACAAGCCCAGGATTACCTCAGTAACCGCCCCTTCCTCCTGCAGCGATACACTCGTTTTCGGGCTGGGCTGGTGATGCTGAGTGGGAATTTTGCTGGAAATGCCCATTACACCTCTCATGCTCAATCCATATCATACCAGGAACAATATGGGCAAAATGGCATCTCTGTTCAACAAGAGAGGGACAGACCCTGTGGCTGCTGGACACTGGAACAGGTTCACCAAAGTCAAAAAGGCTCCATCAGCCTCTCCATCTGACAGCACGGTTCAGTACAGCATCACCCTGACAGCTATCAGCTCCATCCCCAACCCATGGCAAGGCAGCCCCATCGTCAGCTCCTTCAGTGATTTTTATTCACAGCTTTTAATGGAAAACCCCACAATTCCCTACGCCTGAGCCTTCATGCATTTTTCATTAACAATTATCCGCTATCCCAGAACTGCTTTTGATTTTTGCTAATCATCGATTGGGTATTTTGTTCCCACACAGCTGGCATTTTCAAAACATAACAACCACCTCTGGAGAGGGCACAGCAGAAGGCTGATCTTTAATTGCTAATGTGCCCAGAAACCGTCAACACATCAGGTGACGAGAATTCACATCTGAGGGACCACAAGGGAAGAGACGTTTATCGGTCACAGCCTGTGAGGCTTATTTTACTGTGCTGAAAGGCTGGAAGTTGCTTAGCAAGTGACTGATGTCATACCAGCAGCCATATCCAATCTGCAGTGAATCCAGTCCTGAAGCTGCTGTCCCATCTCTACGATGATGGACTCTGAAGTCCTCTGATCTGGAGGGTTTGCTCTCCTTGGGTTGGCAGATACTGCATACAAGAGACAGCGTGGGGTGACATAGATGCCAAAGGGCCCTTGACAACTTTGAGAAGCAATAGTTTGATGCACAGATCTTCCTATCACCTGTGGGTTTGTGCAGACCCACTACTGCCCACCGTAGTGGTGCCTCAAGCTTGCAGGAGCAGAGCCGCATCTCAAACACACTATGTTCTGCAGGTCTGGACCTCACTTCTAGCTGTGTTTGTTTACCAGAATGAAGTTGCTCATAATGATGCATTTTGCAATCAATTAGCACATGATATGATTTGGGATGATTCACTCTTTTTTTCTAAAAATCCCTTTGGGGGCATTCAGACCTTTATTGCCATATTAAGCAGAGTTTTAATCCAAATGAATTTTCTAGGAAACCATGTAATCTAATTAAAAAGCTCATAGTACAGTTTAGTAGCTTCATTACTAGTAGATTCAAGATCCATCTTTACACGGACAAATATTTTCCAAGTGCAATAGACTGATAAATCCAGGGCATAATCACAAACTGATTCTGCCTGGAACTAAGTGGGTTACAGCACTTAGTCATGCCCATGAGAATGAAACAAAGGACAACTTGAAAAAGCTCAGAAAAAACCCCACCCGTTGATCTGTTTCTTCCAATTTGTGGAGCACCCAGCCCTGCTCTATCAGCGAGGGCATTTTTCAGACTGACAGCTTTGGAAACCACAAGGCATGGCCACTTGCCTGAAGCTGGGGGTCAGAGTAGACCAAGACTAGTGCGAAAAGAAGCCAAAAGTTCAACATTGTTGACTATGATGGCCTTAGGGCTCAGCTTTACAAGCGTGTTACTATAGCTTGAGAAGATGCCACGTGTCAGCTGAGCCCCCATAACTGGCTGAGCTCCCTCAGCCAGTGCCAGATGCAATGTAATCTGATCATTTAGCTCACGGTGGAAAAAGACTGAAGCTAAATTGCATTAAATTATTCCCATAAGAAAACGATTACAGCGATGTTCACCAAGTTGCGGTTCACATGCACGTGTAGCACACCTCAAGGCACAGGGACCTGGCAAGGAGACGTGACCATAACCAAAGACTTTTCTCAAACGGTGACAAGGAATGATTTCACAGGCAAGACATTTGGGCAAGAGGCAGAGCTGGATGCAGTATGAGGTTTGTCATGGATTTAATGACTGCTTGTAAAGTCTTCGGTCACTTCTGACTCCACTTCCTGGTCAATAAAAGGGGATGCACTAATTTCCCTTCTCTCATTTCTGCTCTGTTCATACTGTAAGGGCAGACATTCCTCAGAAACCCATGCAATGAACTAGAAGACCAGGAGCCTGGACTGAGTGGCATCTGTATGAGCACACACAACGTTCCCTGAAGCTCTAATAACTTCCAGCTCAGAGAAAACTTCCACTGACTCCACGATTTTTTTACAATTCACATCTTATCCTTCTTGCAACACACATCCTTCCATCCTTCATATCGAAAAGCTTTAAAAAAGCCTCAAACATGAAAACAAAAAGCCATATTATTATAGAAACTTAGAAAAATAAACCCACTCTTCTCCCCTGAGGAACAAGCCATGGTGCCTGCACAGCACTTCCCAACAGTCTAAACGGATGGTCTGGACCCTCCAGCAAGGCTGGGTAGTTGCATTCATGAGACACATTTGTTAATACAGACAGCAGCTGTATGACATCATAGAGCACAAATCTCTACCAATAACTGAGGTTTACAACACAGGTACTATTATTTTTCAGTATATTGTTCCATGCTATTTCCATAGAAACTATGTCATCAACTTGTAATTTTCACACTAAGTGCATCCCACCATATCATTTCCTCAGTGCAAACATTCCTATCCACATGAAAATGCAGTCATTTAGTACTCAGAGAAAACACTCTTCCCTTGTGAGATAAAAGGCTGAAGTTTAGTAGAAGTCAGCTTCCACACAAATACTATTTCAAATGTATTTGCATTTGCACACCCAGGCAGGTCAATGTTCGGGGGTGAAAGCATGACTCCTCCACTGCGGAGTGAGTGTGGCCCCTGCCAGCCAAATGACAAAATTTGGTCCTTCCAGAAACACCCAGATGATGATCAGGACAAAAAAGAAACCTTTGCTGGGTTCCTGCATCATCAGTCAAAGTCTAATGGTGATGTCCTGGTACAATAAAGCAGTAAGTGCTAAAATGTAAGCCTACAAAGTGCAGCTAGTAGGACCAGAGCAGTGTTTTAATATATCAAAGCCCAAGTTGAATCCACAGATCTGCTTCTGAACATCACTACCTTCACATTAGCTCTTTGCTAATGCAGAAAGAAAGCCAACATCTCTCCCACCCCTCCTTCCCACTGGAGTCCAGATAGTTCAAAACAGTGGCCTTTAATTCAGCCTCTCTCAAAAGCAGGGTCAGGGAGCACTTAATCGCTGCGAGGGATGTGTGACAGCAACCCACCTCAGCTGCTGAAGCCAAGCTGGCTCTAAAGCACTCCTTTTCAAGGCGTTCAGGCAGCATGCAGTCTCTCTGGATCACTCATACCCATCTTGGCTCTGAGCATGTCAGCCATTGCCCAGTACAACAGGGCTATGGCAAAAGCAGGGCTTGCGCAACTCACCAGGACGCGCTGCACACCCCACTGCTCTCTGCCAGCCTTCACCGACTGGTCCAAAATTAACTACCATGCACACACCTGCCTCAAATACACTGTCCAACAAAAGCTGAAGCCTGTGTGAGCTAACTTGCTCTTTGCCCAAGAATTACACCTGCGGGGACAGCTATCCCTGGACCATCAGGCAGGCAATGTCAGTCCTCCATGTGTGGTAACTCCAGACTGATGCTGGGGACTGGCACAACCCAGCCGTGTGACCCACAGTACCCTCCACCCCGCACTGCAGTGCCAGTGGCCAGCCCACGAGGACTTACCTGTTGTTATTCTTCAGTTTAATGTGGTCGCTGGTCTCCAGGATCTGCCCATTCCTCAGCCAAGTGATCTGTGGTGGGGGTTCCCCTTGGGCCACGCACGTGAAGATGGCAGTAGTCCCCACGGGCCTGGAAATGGACTGGGGATGCTGCACAAACTCTGCGGGGGCTGCAAGGAGGAAGAAGAAGGAGTGTAAGAAAAGTCATGATGATCCCCACTTTATCCTGGTACAAAGAGCAGCCCTGTAGCCTGGGCTTCAATAAGCCTCGTCTGTCTGGGAATATGGGATACTTAGCCAACCCACAGCACAGGCTGCAGGTAACTATGGTCTGGATGGTGCGTCTAATCAACGCAATGTTGCAATTTAGTTGCCCATCCTGGCAGTCATGGCTTCATAGAAGGCACCTGAAGGTCAGCTCAGTATGGAGAGCTGAGGAGAGTCCTGCAGGGTTCAGGCAAAGAGCATCAACGTCTAAGCCCCCTCACCTCTCCCCGTTCTCCCACTGAAAGCAGCCCCAATGCTGCAAAATAATCCATATCTGACAAAGGTTATTTAAAAATACATTCTGCCTGTTAGGGGAACAGGCTGGAAGGTTGGCAGTCACGGGCCATTTGCACACACCTAAAATGGAAAGCGTGCGTAACCCTTCTTAGTGCGTGGCACCATGCAGGGCCATCACTTCAGCAGAAACAAGCCCTCTGCTATGGAGGCTTGCAAAAACCAGCACATATTGACAGTATGAAGAGTGGGGAGGAAGGAAGGCTGCCACTACATGCGGCAATTATAGTATTTGTGGTTGGGGAGATCTGCTGTTTCATCAATGGCAGAATGACAGCAATGCCCCGTCTTTGCCCAGAGGGCCCGTACAGCATTAGCAAAATGCTTGCAAATGGAAAGAAATGCATGGATGTGCATAGAGCAATCTGGCTGTTCTTTCCCCAGTAAGTATCAGATTTGCTGCAGACTCTCCTGGTAGCAATAGACTGGGGAGCCTTTTTTAACCCCAGATCTGCAGCCTGGGACCCTTGGGATCCTGCCAAGCTTGGCAGAGGACTCCACCATGTCTGTAACTGCTCCTCACCTTGTAACCAAGTGTTTTCACCTTTAACATTTTAAAATGGAAAGTGATTTCCCCCTTTCCAGCATCTCAGAATAGATTTAAAATCGTTTATCAGAATAAACCAGTCTATCAGCCTACAGAAAGCAGGGCTTGAAAGACACTGCCAAGTAGGTGAGTTTATTCAAGCAGTTATGCTTCAAAAGACAAAGTGATAAATATATTCCACATTGCTGTTGAAACCAAAAATCAGGTGGAACTGGCAGCAGCCACAATGAAGACAAATAGATAAGAGGCATGGGGTAATGAATTTAGTGACTAGCATCACATAATGGATGGCTAGTGTTTAATTTTTCCAACAAAAGCAAGATTATCCAGGGAGACACACTCAGTGCCACTTGCTGGCATTTTCCAAGCATGAAGTTGGTGGGCTCTGCCACCAGCAGAGGTGCAGGGATGGGAGAAGGGAGCAAACTGGTCCAGCAAAATGTGTTGAGGGGTGGCCAGGCTGCAGGCTGGAGCAGCTATGCAAGAGCCAAGCCCTGTGGTTCACGGCCAAAAAACCCCTTGTGGTTTGCTGCATCTTTATCACCATAAAGCTCTTCCCCAGCTGCGTGCACACAAGGGAAGAGTATTGCTACTGCTGCAACAAGGACAAACTGCAGCAAAAGGTGCTTGTGTGTAAGAGCAAAGGCAGGCATGTTGTAGGTCCTACAAGCAGAAAGACACAGAAATTCATGGAAGAGCCCATCTACCTCAAAGGAGCCCCCTCTTTCATTTTTAATAATCAAAGGGAAGCGGAGCATGGCAGGTCTGTCTTATGTTAGCGGTGGGGGGTGTCCGCTGGCAGAGTTTATTGTCAGGCCACTTCTGTCAGCACTGAGGTCTCCTAATGAACCTGATCTTAGCAACCTAATGGGCACATATTTCCAGAACCTCCTGCTAAACTTCCCCACGTGCCAATCGATCCCTTGTCCTGTTATTTCCCTCCTACATTTTCCCTGCTGTAGACTTAGAAATTAAAACAAAATGCAGGATGGGTTCAATAAAAGTTGGAAGCATGGATAAACAGGGGGAAAACCCCTCTTCCCTGCACTGAATAGTCCTTTGTGGCATACAGTGAGAGCATTAGAGACTTGATTTTCAAGACTTCCTTAACCTCCCGCCCCCTGCTTTGTGCTGGCGCAGTTTTGCAGGAGCAATTATTTTGCAAGTGGCTGTGCACCTCCCTGCTTTCATCTGGGCTCACAAGTTGCACCCGCAATACTCGCAGGTGCAAACCCACGATGCCAAGGAAGGGCACAGCCATCTTCCAGCGCCTCGCTGCAGCTTCATTAAAGACCCTGCTTCTTGGCTCTTTGCCTCTGGCTCCCCCCCTGCCTCACGAAATTTCAAGCCCGCTGTTTGTTCCAGCAGAAACAAAGTTTAAATATGGAATGAAGCATCCGGCGTAACCCTTCTGGAATCGCTGGCTCTCCTTATCCTCCCTTATTAGCCCGTGTCAAGAGGGAGTAATTGGAGCGGTGTCGCGTGTGACTCGGGGGTAACGAACATGCAGCTGCGGCTGCTGGCTTAGCGCCAGTGATGCTATTTAGGACCACGGCCCCTCGGGTTCCTGCTCCCCTCTGCTGTCCCTCCTCTTTGCTGTCTCACTAAACAACCAGACCAAAACCCCAGCACCTGTTTAACTTGCTTAAACTGTCTAGGGAGCAGCTACTCTGTCAAACGGCTCCCACCTCCACTGTGCTGAGATGTCCCTGCTTCGTGGCATCCCTTGCTGCAAGGCATGGGATGCTCCTCTGCCAGTCCTGTTCCTCCTGGCTTTCTCTGGGCATTACTCTGTCCTGTTCAGGTCTCACCCTACTCCTTTTGGTGCAGAAAGAGCAGCAGTATGGAGCTGTAGTGTCAAAGGGGCCCAGGCTGCAGTGGTAACCCATCAAGTTAAAAGGTTCCTTGACCCCACCACCAGTTTCTGACAGCATCAGAAAAAAACCCATGGTCTGGGTGCCACCAGGATCTTAACACAGGGATGGACACTGCCGCAAGGAGATGCCCCTCTGCTACCCTGGACCATCCCAGTGTTTGTACCAGTGTCTCCAGGCAGAGTGTCCTGAGGCAGCTGCTGGTGCGTGGTCTCGGGGCGAATACCTCCTTTCCTGGACAGAAGAATGCCTGCTCTCCTCCTCCCAGGTCCTCTCCCTGCCCTTTCAAATTGATTTTGACAGAACTGAGTTTGCTACCTCTGGCCTTGGGTTAGTGGGAAAGGAACAGAAGCAAAGTCCTGCCTTCTGTCAAACCTTGCCTTCAGCCAAGACCTGCCTGCTGCCAGCCCTCCACCCGCCTCATCGCTCATAATTAATAGAGCATCTTGTCAGTGCTCATCTCACCCTGCACAGAAGCACGGTGGCCTGAACACCTCTCCCCTTCCGTACTACATGCCAAAAGGCCATCCCAGGTGGCAAGAGGAAGCACTTTTCAGCCCTCCATGAAGATCTTAACAAAGATATTAATGAAGATCATTGTTAAGAGCAGAGGATTCAAACCTGGCAAGGAGGAGCAGGCAGGATCCATCTCTGGCTTGTGGAGTATGAAGAAACCAGAGCATTGATTATTCAGGACTTAATGGGAGGGAGGGGATCATGCAGTTTTAATGAATATTTAAAGGCGTGACATTGGTATCAAAAAGCAGTAATGCTTAATACCACCCCCAGCATCTTTAATGAAGTGCTTCAATAGCTTTTACTGTGCTCAACAGACTGCGATAGCATGAAGATGCACTGTACAGCAGGTTGTAACGGCAGACCTGGAAGGGCTTCATCCTTTTAGGGACATCTCATCTCAGCAGTGGCCAACCCCCAGTGTGCTCCCCAAGATGACAGGGAGCTTTGATGCCCTTGCCATGCGTTTGCAGCATGGTGCCTACTGCATCACCTGAGCTCACTGAGGAGGGCTGTCCTAGGGAGCGGGGAGCACCGAGAGCCGATGCACCGGTGCCAGATGAATCCTTGCTCCTTGCCCCTCAGTATGAAGCCGTCATTAATTCTCAAGTAGCCAGAGTGGCAGGATGAGGGAGGGAGGCTGGGGTGAAGAGAAGGAAGAATAACATGGAAACAAGAAAAACTCATAAATTAGGCTACTGGAACATACAATAAGGGTATAAAGGAGAAGACAGGTCAATGGGGAAGTCAGTTAAGCACAGCATCAGATGACAAGAGATTTAAGATGAAGAATTGCTGCCAACTTGGCTTCTCTCTACTGACTACAGAGGATGCCCAGATGCTTATGTAAGTAACTGAAATAGTTAAGTTGTCGAGCCGGTGGGATCGATCGCTAGGGCTAAAGATGGAACCCATGACTTCGTCCCCTGGGAAACAGGCAGAGACCGCCCCAGAGGCTGTCATGGAGGCTGTTCATCAGCCCTCAGTGGGTATCACAAACTTCTTGTCCTGGTGAGATGCAGGCTGGAGCTCCGCAGCAGTGGGACGTGTTCCCACATCACCTACTAGTGTGCTCCTGCGAGGATGCTCTGGAGGGGCACACTGACCCATGCAGTACATACTGAAGCTAGTTTTGGAGCATGAATTTAGGGCTAAATTCAAGGACAAACCAAGTACCACAGAGCTGAGCCTAAAACACAGCAGCTGCAATACATCTGCTGCTGAATTCAACCCCACAGCCAAGGTCTGCAATGCCAGCAAGCAAGAACGATGGAAGACACATCAGGAAGCGCAGTGGTGGCCGGACCTGGTGGACCGAGGAGCACTGCCTGGTTCTGCCAGCAAAAAGCAAGGCGAACAAGGCATTCATTGTCAGCAGAGCCTTCAAAAACGTGTCCTTAAGATGGGCACTCATTTATGAGATGGGATCTCATTTTTCTGCATAGCTTTCAGGAGGAAATGAAGCGTGGAGTGGAGAACACTGGTGACCATCTGGCCATTCACAGCCCATCAGTTTGTTATGACACCAAACACATAATAACGCACAAAAGATTGCACAGGAGGTAGAGAGAAAGCGCTTTGATATATATTTTTTTCCTTGCCACTGAAGCCTGCTCTTCCTTTGCACCACACGCACACACACTCTCTGTTTCAGCCAGCGATGCATTCGGCCCTTCGACAAGTCGCCCCGTGAGACTTTCATTTGCAGCGCAGCACAAAGCAATATTCAAATAGCTGTGCTGGGATCTGAAGAGAAAATGGAAACTTTCTTGTGTGAGAACCTTACAAAAGAGATCAAAGGAGCCTAAATGGCCAGGGGAGGGCAGGGAGGGAGGGAGCGGGGGATCGACGCCTTCTCCTCTGAAGGGAGGAGGAATTCCCAGGAAGATAATAAGATGGCATTAGATGATCTGAAGGAGAGCCTACAATAGGAAAGGACATTACTGCCAGAGCAGGAGCAGAGCCCTGTGCCAGGACACCTCTGCCCACGCAGCTGCTGCGGTGGGGGTGAGGACCACTGCTGGCAGCAGGAGGAAGGATGTGGTCTCAGCCCCAGCCTCTTGCTAAGTCCCTGCCTTACAACAGGAAACACCACCCTTTCTCCCCCAGTTTCCCACCTATAAAACATGCCTCCTTCAAAAGACATGGGGCAAGTTAATTTGTGCCTCCAGGCACTTCAAGGGTCCCTGCATAAAGGCAGCAAGTACCTGGCCCGGCGTGCTTTGAGGATGCTGTATTGTCCTAACCCTGTGCTAACTTCCTCTCCAACCAGGCTTTTGATAGCCCGCTCTTTGCTTTTATTCTCTTTACGGATGTAATTTGCATCGCTGACATCCTGACAAAGATAAAACCCACAGTCTCCCATGTCAGTCATTATTGCTGTTTTCTTCCCAGACAAACCTGAACAGCAATCATTTGTACCTCTCAGCTGGAAAATTCAGGCAAAATGAGATTCAGAGGAAGGAAAAGCTGCTTCCAGAGGGAGGGTGAGCAAACCTGGGATCAGCCCAGCTGCCTGGCCATGGTCTGCCATTAGCTTTCCTGGGGAATGACAGCCCCCTGAAAAACATGAAGCATTTTATGGATGGGCAACACAGGCTGGGGGCCTGGACACTGCAGCTTATGTCTAAGGGCTATACCAAGGACACACTGGCCACACTTCTCCAAACCACTGCCAGTTTCTCTGTTAATGCTGAACATAGGAGCATGCCTCTTCCACAGCAAGGCTGGACTCCAATGGCCCTGTGATTACATTTTAGGGATAAATCCTCATCTTGGTTCCCTGGGTGAAAATCCACAGTAATTCTACCCCAGATGAACTTCAGCACTAGACCAGCTGCTAAGGAGCTGATGTTCAAATCTCCAAAGAGACTAAAACCCGCCAATCTGTAGCAATGACAAGTTGTGCTACTTTCCCCCCTCTTGTCCAGTTGCTAACAGGAGCAGTCAACAGTATTCAGTAGCTGTGTTTTTACAACCTCATAGGTTTTCCAAGTCACTTCTTTTGGCTCTGCCTGCCTGCCTCCTGGACTCCAGCTTGGCATTTGGGTTTAGTAGACTTCTGCTACATGTACCATGTGCAGAGCTGTCCTGCAGCAGCTCTAAAAGGTTTGTATCAGAACAGTGAAGTTGTTCTTAATGCCTGGGCTGGTGTTTCTTAATAGGGAGACTCATAGGTATGCCCAGCCCCAGCCAGCTGGCAAAGCCCCCTTGTTGCATTGCTCACCCAGAAATCCAACAGCAAAAGAAACAGTGAGTTTTCACCTCCTCTCGTATCTGATCAGCCCCTGGGACTCAGGAGGCATGAGCAGCCCTGTATAAGCACCCTTTCTATATTGTTCCTCGCTGCTCCCAAGGCAAAGGGGAAAAAGGATGCCAGCACCCAGGGACCAACGGCTGCTGCACAAGCAGTGCCACGCTAGATCACCACCAGCGATTCCCAGGACCTGTCAGGTGAGCCTCAGGGCTAGAGCAGGGCACTTTCCCCATCACCAGCATGAAAGGTTCAATTAGCTCACTCCGGCAGGAGGTGTATAATTTTAGATTCAGGATATCATCAGTCAATAGTTAATGAGTGAACTGATGAGAGTGCGAGATGCTTTAAGTGGACTAGTTTGAAGAGGAGGTGAGTGCTTGTAATCAGGGGCAGATTACTGCCATTCAGAGCACGCTGCCAGCTGGGTTTGCCTTCTGAAATACTTCCCTGGCTCCCCTCACCATGGAGACTGGTCACACGGAGCATGTGGAGGGGATTTGTTTGGTTGAGTGCTGATCTCTACTCTGGGCTGAATCACCCTTTACAAGTGGTATTTCAGGACAGCTGCTGCAGGGAAGGGGAGCGACCCGCATCTCCTGGGCATGGCCCTCAAAGGGTGGTTTACCCATGTCATGGTAAGGGGCTCAGATAAAGTGTCAACTGCTATACAAAACAGTCTCACTGACTTTCTGGAAATGGTTTCAGACTTACTGGTGCTATTTCAGTTGGAGACCAATACTCTGTGAGTGGTACCTACCCCTGGATATCACTGCAGAGGTGATATCTGTCATTCAGAGGCATCCAATATGAGAACAGTGCCCGTATCCCCATATGACTAATGACCATGCAGGTGTGAGAGACAAATTTGGCTAATTAATTCAGCCCAGGCTTTCTGCTGAGATGTACAAGTATGATAACAAGTAACAACTGGCATCTGTTAAGCCAAATAAATGCCTGTGATGGGGTGGGAAACCATTGCAATCCATGCAGCTACAGCCTCAGTTGAATGATACTGGTTGCTACTCACCTGTGTGGGACACAGAAGACATGCACCCACACGGGAAACCACATGCCTAGAAAAGAAGTGCTCTGTCTGATACTGCCAGAGTAGCGAAGTCAGCATCTGTCCACCACAACCCATCACAATGCCCAGGGGATGTGTAGAGACTGTGCAGAGAGCATCACTGCTCTGCAAGCCCCAGCTTTGCTCACCTTGTACAACAAGCCTTCCCTGTGCAGTCCTTCGCACCCGAGTGCCAGGTTTGTTCGCAGCACACACATAGATGCCAGAATGCTGCACGGTGAGGTCCGAGATCATGAGATTTCCGGTCCCCAGCACCTGGATCCCCTCCACGCCAATGGGGCGGCCATCTGAAAGAAAGGGAAAAGGATTTGAGTCACATGTTAGACCTTTGTGTGAGGTTCTTCAGGCCACAGCCCTTGGTGAGGTCCAATTTAAATACTTATGGAGTGGTGCCATGCCCTGTTACTGGAATTTGCCAAGTCAATGGTTTTTAGCTGATGCTTTTAGCAGAACTGCCTTCTGGAGAAAACCAGGATCCTCACTTACATGTCTGCCCCAAACCACACTTTGTGCTGCTTGAAAAACCAAGGTACTATCACAGGAAATGTGAAAGTGTTCAACCACGTGTTCAGATTAAGATGAAGCACCCCAGAACACTGTTCAACACAATAGTTAAATCAAGTTAAATCATATCAGCATCTGTGATTCATTGCCTGGATTCTTACATTAGACTGACCAGGGATCCAACCAGCTCAACAGCCTGTTTCCAGCAGAGGGGCTCTGGGAAGAAGAAGACCAGCCAACCTACAACAGTGCTTCCCTGATGTACTCTCCCAGCCACCAGCAATTTACGACTTGGGGATTTCCTGAGCCAGAAGTTATGCTTTTTTGCCTGCCAAACCTTGATGGATTTTTGTGGCTTCAGAAACTACGTGAACACTGGATTTTCAATTCCTTAGCTCTTGAACACACAATAGTTCAGGGCCAAGGAGCCAAACTCTGAGCTGGTGGTTAGATCTGCTCAGCTGCTCTGGCTTGGAAGGGCACCTGGAAAGGGCTGCCTCCATCCTGAGTGCTGGGTCTGAGGCAGGCTGGTAGGAGGGCAGCAGTGTTTCCAAAACAACATGCCTAGGCTCCAGCACATGGTCCTCAAAGTTGAAGTGCTTAACATGAAATAGTTCTGTATAAGGGAATTCACCTTTTTGCAACAAAGCCTGTTTTCATTGGAAAATTCCCAGCCAGCTCTAATTACAATGTGTTTCATTAGTATCAGGCTATTGCTTTTTATTGTTTCATTGGTTTGTGTTTTAAGACACTGCCTGACAAAGGCAGCTCTAAATCAGTCTTAGCATGTGTCAGGGTGTCTGAGCAGAGGGGCGAAGCAGGGGAGTAGTTTTACTGGAAGAGCAGTTAAAGGGAGCACACTTTCATCAGATGGGAAAAAGGAATTCAGTTCCTCTCTCACCTTTGCTCACAGAGGAGTTTAAGGAACCTACAGAAATGAGAGAACCAAAACCCAGCCTTGGTGATCTCCCCACCTGACCCTCCATACATGTCTGCTTTGCAACAGCAAAAAAGCCTCTGTCTTGTGCTTCGAAGTTGTGGCTAGTAAAAGGAAAAATTAGGGTGAAAAAATTCTTCTGGGAGCTCTATTGGCCTGTGCTAAGGAAGTGGAAGTAATCTTGCTAAGGAAGTGGAAGAAGCCAAAAAACCCCATAACTGCTCTGTAGGAAGCAATGGGTCATGGGGAAAGATCCAAGATGCTCTAGCTAGTTTCTACTCTTGTGGGCCACCTCCTGAGAAATGCTACGTAACGGCTCTTCAACCCACTTGAAGACTTATCACCATCCAGTGGGCAGACCAGTTTCCAGGGGCGTTTAGCACTGAAGGACCTGAGACTCAGGCTGGAGACTTCAGTGGCTGCATCTGGTGTAATTCAGCAATGGGAAACCTTCATGGAAAGCACATAGGGAAACACAAGTTGCTACAGAGCTGCTGCAGTCACCCCAAGACACCTCGTTATCCCCAAGGATTTCCTTCATAGCCTCTGCTGGCAACAGTGTGGCCCCTGACTGAGACCTGGCTCATGCCTGACCTCAGGCAGGCGTCATGCTTCAACACAGACAGGCAGGCAGGGCTGGTTAAAAGTTATCTTGCAACTGTATGCTTTAGATGTAATACCATGTTTTGCATAGTAAAGACATTATGAGGATTTGGGTCATTCATAACCAACAGGTTCGGGAATAGATTGGGAAAACATGAAGGCAAAGCCGAATTCAAGGGGAGGGACAAATTAGCCATCAACCCAGATATGCTACTTTGCAACCTGCTGCCCAGCAAGTACCTGAGTCCCCATGGAAAGGCACGTGATGGGATGGAGAGCAAGGGTCTCTGGCAGCACTACTGAAAGCAGCACACATTCATCAGCTTGCAAGCCTGGACCGTTGTGGTGGGTTACCCAGGCTGGATGCCAGGTGCCCACCAAAGCTGCTCTACCACTCCCCTCCTCAGCTGGACCGGGGAGAGAATGGCTCAAGGGTTGAGATAAGCACAGGAGGATTACTCAGCAGTTACTGTCATAGGCAAAACAGACTTGACTGGGGGCGGGGGGAAGAAATTAATTTATTACCAATCAAATCAGAGTAGGATAATGAGAAATAAAACCAAACGTGAAAACACCTTCCCCCCCATGCCTCCCTTCTTCCTGGGCTTAACTTCACTCCCAAATTGTCTGCCTCCACTGCAGCAGCTCAGAAGGACAGGGAATGGGGGTTCAGCTCATCACACATTGTCTCTGCCACTCCTTCCTCCTCAGCGGGAGGGCTCCTCACACTCTTCACCTGCTCCAGCATGGGGTCCCTCCCACGGGAGACAGTCCTCCAACTTACTGCTCCAATGTGAGTCCTTCCCATGGTCTGTAGTTCTTCATGAACTGTTGCACCATGGGTCCCTCCCATGGGGCACAGTCTTTCAGGAATGGACTGCTCCAGCATGGGTCCCTCATGGGGCCATGAGTCCTACCAGTAAATCTGCTCCAGCCTGGGCTCCTCTCTTCGTGGGGCCACAGGTCCCGGCAGGAGCCTGCTCCAGTGTGAGCTTCCCACAGGGTCACAGACTCCTTCAGGCATCCCCCTGTTCCGGTGTGGGGTCCCTTACAGGCTGCAGTGGATGTCTGCTCCACCGTTTACCTCCACAGGCTGAAGGGGACAGCCTGGCTCACCATGGTCCTCACCACAGGCTGCCAGGGAATCTCTGCTCTGGTGCCTGGAGCACCTCCTGCCCTTTGATCTGCACTGACCCTGGTTCTGCAGTTGTTGCTTTCCTATTCTCACTCCTCTCTCCCGGCTACAAATGCCGTTGTGCAGGCGCTTTTTCTCCCCTTCTTAAATATGTTATCCCAGAGGTGCTGCTGCCATCACTGATGGGCTCAGCCTTGGCCAGTGCCAGGTCCATCTTGGAGCCAGCTGGCATTGGCTCCATCAGACACAGGGAAAGCTTCTAGCGGCTTCTCACAGAAGCCACCCCTGCAGCCCGCCCCCCCCCCCAAAAAAAAAAACCTTGCCACGCAAACCCAAGACAACCACAAAAGTGAGGGATACCATTTCAGATTAATGGCAGCATCCTGCTAGGAAACATCAGCAAAACATGGACCGAAAGCTACAAAGCACTCCACAAACATATCCCCTGCCATGCTCTTTAAGTATTACTTTTCAGGTATTTTTTTAAACTTAAAGGTTTCCTTGCTTCATTAGCAGGCAATGCCAGACCACTTCACTATTTGCATTGCAAAGAAAAATGCTTGGGTCTTTTGGAGAGAGAAAAACAATGTCATTAAATGATTAAATGATCACATAGCTGGCCAAACCACTGCAGCAGTAAATGGCTCAGTCATAAAAAGGACAGTAAAACATGACCTGTCCCACATTTAATGAGCAATAACAAGGAACCATTCCTTTCAAACATCATTTGAACTGAAGTGTAGGGGTCTGAATTAAATTCAAATTGAATTTGATTTCATCTTTTAAATTAGATCTTTTGGAAGTCTATATTTACAATAGGTGTAAAAATTAAATCTCTCTCTCAAGGGAGGGACAGGACCAGTGAAAGATGCAAAGCAGCCATACCTGGATGCTTCATCACATCATTGCCTTAAGAAATACCACAGAAATGTGACTCGAATGTCAGTAGTTTTACTGTATTATTTATAACATGCTACATAATTTAAGTGTGCAGAGACCCAGCTTGCAGCAGGTACTCCACACAGTCCAAATACCAGCATCAATATGTCTTCAGTTATCTCTCTAGCTCCAACTATTTATTAGAGGTGTGGCAGCCTGAAGAAATGTCTCGGGTCAACCAAGCATCCTTCATTTCCCTCAAGAGCAAAGCTCTCCAAGCTCAGAAACCCTGGGGGATCTGTCATTTGATTTGAGAATATGGTCACCTCTAACAGCCCATAAAGATCACCGTGCCAGATCATTCCATATGCCTCTTACCCAACTCCTCCTTTCCAAAGAGTGCTGAGAACAACTTCTAGAAAAGTATCTCTGCTTTCCCAGCCTGCTCCATCCTTTTTACTCTACTGTGAGTCATCCTATGATCAGTTAGATGGTCTTCAGCTAATATCAAGTCCAACTTAGTGACACTGACAACACATATAAATAATACAGAGTATTTACACAAGAAATTTCTTGCATCCTGAAAGCTCAGCACTTTGCAGAACTGCTGTGCAGAGGGACTGATGTCTCACACCTGCTTTGCAAAGGTTGCTATCTATTTTAACCCTGTTTCCCTTACATGGAGACCTGAAAAGTGGCTTGGATCAAGGCATCCAAACCCTGAAAACCCACCTTCCTAGCATCACTTGCCATCACTAAGTCATCTCTCCATGGAGAAGATCTGAAAGACTGCAAAAGCCAACACTGTTCCCACAGGCTTGAAACTGCTGCTCATTTAACATGACCTTCTACTTCTTTTAATAAAGTCAAAAGCAGAAAATCTGAGGACTAAAAGCAAGCCAGTCTGGGTAGAAATGTCTGACAGATTCTCTCTGTCAAACCTCAGCTGATGAGGGCAGAAGTGGAAGGTTCAGCTGGTTGTGAAGATCAGATGGACAACTGATTAATAAAAGACACTATTCTCCAAATGGGAGATGCTCCCAAAAAATGCTCCAGCTTTTGGAAGTAGAGGCTTCCAGGTTGCCCACTGGGGTGAGGTCTGGATGAAAGATGCCTACAGTTTGGGAGCTGCATTATTTATTTTTCCAAGGTGTATGTGATGCTTTCTGGAGTCCATTCTCCGCCTGCTAACCGAGTGATTGGCACATCAGCGCCAATTACGGAGACCTGTTAAAACATGCCAGGCGATATGAATATGCAACAACATGAACGTCTTTCTTTTATAAGTAGCAAGTAGAAAGAAAGTAACAACTTTCTAATGTTGATCATTTAGGTCTTTTGTGAATTCTTTGTATTGTGCCATAGTAGCCTTCCACTTTTTAGACACATGGGTCTCCTGCTCTGGCGGACACTGGGCACTGTGGATTAGCATATTTAGAGTACATTGCAACAGTTGACTATTCAGTATGTGAAGTGGTGAAATTTACTCTATTATTTCTAAACACTTACGGGACCGGTGCTCCTGTCAACCAGCCAGCCATCTATTGCAAGCTTCTGTGTCCAATAAGTTACCAATTAATTGGCTCCTACAATTGTTGTATAGTTTACTTCTTGAATGGCTCCCTCTTTAGTAATTTCCTTCCCATTGTGTGACCCTTTCTGACAACTTCTGTATAACGCTATCAGATAATCGCTGTCTTTTCTTTCTCGCCTCACTTTTCTGTATCTCTCTAAATAGTTTATTATTCTGCCGTGGTACCTTTTATGGAGGCCAGCTCAGTGGCCTGTCAGTTAAAGGGTAAGGATACATTAAAATCGTCATTCATTCAAAAGGCTTTGCAGTAAGTGCCCAGGATATTCATTTGTGCACACATACGGGTCCAAGCCTGAAGTGTGTAGCTCTGAAAGGAAAAGCCCTATCTTCCCTGAACAAACCCTTAATGATTTTACATTTCTCTCAGAGCCTGCTCTCTAATGAATGTTGACATTTCATGCACGGCAAGACACAGGAATTCTGTTTCTGGTCAGGGGCTACAACATATTCCCAAGGAAATTAAATTCAAAATTGATTGTGTGACACTCAAAAACTGGCCCAGAATTTGAATTATTTCCTTCAAGCAAAATATAGCTGCCTTTCCCACTGAAAACCAACCAGGTTTTAGCAAAGCCAAAGCAAGAAGTGCAAATGTTGTTTATGGCTTGCTTTCCCCTGCACCAGAAAGCTGTGAAAGCAAAATTGTTCTTTTGCTTCTTTCTCATAGAAGAAATGCCACAACATCAAAACTGTGAGCAAAGGGGTTTAGAGAGACACTTCGAAACAGCAGCCTGCTCTGTGCAAAGACCCGGCACAATGGCCATGTCACCACTCTTCTTTATTTTGACCAGGCAAGAAAGATGTTCACATATAATTGACTTTTTTTTGTTTAAGTCAGGCCTATTGCTAAATCAGCTGCATGTCTCTAAGACTTCGTGGCCAAGGATTTTATTTCTGTCAGTGGATTAGAAGTGGTGTTTTTCTAAGCTGAGTAAATAACCTGGCTATTCAAGCTAAACCATCTCTGTAGGAGTAACTTCAGGAAGAAGACTTTCACATGGGACGAAGCCACATGTACAGACAATAGATGCTTGGAGGACAGCCCTGTCCAGCACAAACCCCTCTCCCTCCTCCTGATCACATAGACACGAGACATGAAAGTGCTTCCAAATGGCTACAAAGAGATGACAAATCCACCACCTCATCAGAGAGCCTGTGTGCCACATCACTGTCAAGATCAGTGTAATATTAAACAAAATCTTGTGATGCCTTGGACAGGAAACATTCCTGCTGGAGGGGAGGGAAAATAACGGGATCTCTTTCCCATTCAGTAGCTCTAATTCTGCTGCTGTGCTGCAAAGCAGCATGGAGAGGGTATTTATTTTTGGTGGAAGGCAATGCTGAGCTCAGACCATCCAGACAAACATTGCACAAAGCTATTACATCTTCATTATTGCACTGCTCTATAGAGACAAGCGTTTTGAAGAAGGTAATAAGCACTTATAATTAAGGCAATTATAAAGTAGTTTATTATAGTTGAGCGCTAACATAGAGCCGCCTTGTGTCCAAGAGAACCAAAACAGTGATACAGCGTATCTGGGGAATTTTTAAAACAGCATCAATCTGATGGTTATGGCTCCGCAGGAAAAAAAAAAACAGTCAGTGGCAGACACAAGCTGATTTTAAAAGCCACCAGAGAATGCAAGCAGGAGGGCGAACACGGAAAAATTCTGTGATTGATACTGGATACATGTCCTCATCCCCTGGCAGAAATCTCTGGAGCAGGAAGTCACCCTTCCCATGAGGTGGACCCGGACTCTTGGAGAGCCACAGGGGTGAAGTGCCACATCCAGCACAGCAGCATGAGACAGGATTACCCCTGTTTGTGCTTCACAGCCACCTTGGGGCACTCGGGAAGATTAGCATCCCAAAAATGACATGACTTCACAGACCACAAAGGCTTGGGCAATACTAACTGAACCCAACCTTACAGTGCACACAGGCAGAGTTATAAGCTCCAGAAGATAAAACAAAATACATCAGCTCTTTGCTTAGCATAGATTTCTGTAGGGCAATGCAAGCGTTGTTCTGAGCAAAACAGTTTCTGAGCTGCTATCACAAAGTTAGAACCTAAAATAACCCTTGCTTTTAGACGGAGAGAAACATGGCACTTTTCTCTTCCTCACTTGTATGACGCCATCGGACAGTGCCTCTGGTTTTCATGCTGATTAAATAAGTATCAAGGACTCCAGCAGCAAGCATTTGTTTTTTCAGAGCTTCAGACACACTACTTAACACTCTCTTTCCCTCAACATTTGTTTAAAACCCCCTGAACAGGCAGCAAGTTTCTTTCAAGTCTGTTTTACGTGAAAGATATGTTTGTGCATGATTTTGCTTCTCTAGGCCAACAGTGGTGATGGTTTTGATGCAGCAGAAGGAGATGCTGTCACTTCAGAAAAGATTAAATTATTACCTTTCATGAAACATCTACAGGTTTAACCAACCCACTTCTCTAACAGGTGAAAACAGGATCTTGGCAGAGAGAAAAAACAAAGGGTAGACATAAGAATAAAAAGCACTTCAAGCCTACAATTAACTTCAGTGGGAAGGGAAAGGGTGAATCACTTGTTGCATAAAATAGTCAGTAGCACATACCTATTTCCCACAGAACAGCAATGGAGGAGGAAATACCGGTCACCCCGGGGCTTACCTAGGCGGCTCCAGGAGACGATGGGCCGGGGATTGCCCGTTGCGATGCACTCCAGCACAGCAGTCTGGTGCACTGTCAGTGTGAGGTTCTCTGGACCGACAAGAATCATGGGGTCCTTGTAAACAGTGGAGTGTGAGCCTGCAAGGACAGCAGCATCATTAAAATGCACCTGATCCTCTCTTGTTTAATGGAAACACTGAGAGTTTCATGCATCCTCTAAGTACATATGATGTGGCTAGTGTAAGCCTCAGTAAATCTGAGATGTACATGAAACAAAAGGAGCACAATGTCTGTGTGACAATCACACTGTCTGACGTGTTTTAAGTGTGTGATGATATTGCTGGGGAAAATCCCTCAGCCAACCAACCCAGTCACAAGCAGCCCTGTTAACACCCAGATAAGGCAGGATAAAGAAGGAGCTCACTGTGAACTGCAGAGAGTAGATGTGCAGGAAAAACATGGTATACAGGGAGGACACAAGCTGTAGAACAGCTCGTGTAGACAGGAATGCAAATAAATGTTTTTTTTGTTGCTTTATCTTTCAGCATCTCAAGCCATAAAGTAATCCATGCAGTCCACAATGCCTGAATCTGCCTCTCTGCAAGCATCCTCTCTTGCTGCTCATGTCATTTGCTTCAAAAGCCCTGTCCTGGGACACAGAGAGTGATGGAGGTGCCAGTGCCTGACTCCTGCTGAGGATCTTTTTGAAAGGAAACTCAAGAAAACTCCTCTGATGACTAAAACCTACAGGGTGGTCATTTCCCTGTCTTTTACAGCACTCCCATCCTGGTCCACTCTGGTGTTGTGATACCATTATTGCTCACGATGAAATCACTAATAATTTATTTGCACTACAGTAGCACCAAGTGGCAGCAACCAAGAATGAAACCCATCGTACAAGGTGATGCACAGACTCATAATACAATAAAGCCCTGGCACAAGAACTCTGCAAACCAGACAGGCACAAGACAAGCAAAAGAAACCACATTTCACCAGACAGGAGGAGACTACAGGAGAAAAACATCATCCTGTGTCAGGTATATCACAGCTAAACCTGCATCTCCCGAGTCCCTAAAAAGTGCCTTATCCCCATGCCAAAGGTCCTTTCAGCCTTCAGTCCCATTTGTTGGGAGCAGAAGAGGAGGAAAAAGAGGAGATATTCTCAGTTCTCCATCAGTAAACAGGAACACTGACAACCTCTGCATTAGTCTTCTCCCCATTTCTTGCAAGAGCTGGTTTATACTCCAGAAATGCTGAGGTAAAGCAGTGTTTAAGGAATTTCAACAATCCGACAGCTGCTGCTGGCAAAAATGCTCTGTACACCTGTAGAGAGAAATACCTGGACTGGTCGCTTGCCTCCAAGCAGGAGAGTGGCACAGGGAGGACTGGAGAGCTGTGCTTCGCCATGGGCCAGGCTTTGTTGTAGGGACCAACCCATACTGACTCCTGTACATGGACTTTCTGATGTCCAAAAAGCTTGTTAAAAAGAAGTCATCCACCAGAAACTATCTGCAAGGGCTTTTCTCCAAGAAAAAAAAATCTTTTCTTCCTGCACTTTTTAGCCTTACCCTTTCACAGCAGCTCAGGGGCTAAAGTCAGGGTGTTAGCAGGGGGATTTTGCAGTGGTCCAAAGGCAAGCACAGATCAGAGCGGCTCGTTTGTTCATTGTTCCTACAGGGGCTAAATGGGGAGGGATAAAGCAACTCTGAGGTTGTGTCTAAATGGGCAAAATCCAAGAAAAATCACCGTGTCAGTGTGACTTAAGAGCTGACTTTCTCACTAAATGCATTTCACTGCAAGCCATAAAATGCAGATTTTTTGATGAGAACCAGAATGCACAATAAATTCATATGACCGGCTGGTTAACCCCAAGAGATCTGAAAAACAATACCTTCCCCCTCAGTACTTCAGAGTGCCTTTAAAATCCATGTAGATTTATTGTTCTAAATCACAATACTAAATGTTCACGCTTAGAATAATACGATATTATCATTGTATTATATAGTGATTTCAGTATTTCAAAACACAGAGAAATGAAATGAATTGTCCAAGGTCATCCAAGAATATCAGTGAATGGGAGCTGAGACCAAAGCAGAATTTATAAAACACTCTATTTTAACAATAAAATATTTAAAACCCCATACTCATTGATTTATACTCTGAGTACTAATAGGCATTTGGGCTTTCAGTTGTGGGCTCAGCTCTCTGACGTGGGCCAAATCCTGCCCAGCTCTGGAAGAGGTATTTCCACCGCTGCTCACCTTCTCTTGCAAAGGCCATGTAATGGTCCCACAGCTTTGCTGCGAGCCCAACACCCACGGCAGTGCCAGCTCCAGGGTCAGAAGGGACAGTGAAACAGCAGGGATATGGCTGTCAGATGCCAGCACCATGCAAAAGGGTTGATTGTGCCCAACTGTCGAGGAAGAGGTTTCCTTCTCCAACCAGAAAATCCCTTTGATTCAGGGTCAGGAAGGAAGGAAGAAGTGAGAAAATGAGGGACTCTTGGCAGGCGAGTGCTGCTGGAGCACAACAGGGTTCAGGGCAATGTGTTGGGGATTTATTTTGAAAGGGAAAAAGGCTCTAATGATTCATGTGGACCCCAGGGACTCTGCCAGCAGCAATCGCAGTAAGGATGGGGAGGTCCCCGGCACTGCCAGGCGTGACAGGCACTCTTGCAGTGACGGGAGCATCGCTGGCAAAGGCAGTTAGATCTTGATCAAAAGGACAGCAGCAGAGAAAGCCACAGCTTGCACTGAAAAGGTGTCAGTGCAGAGAGGCAGGCAGCCCCTCGGGAGCATCTCTGCTAAGCAGGCACTTGAAAATAATCAATCAGTAGGACTGGAAGACATATCCGTGCTGCTCGCTGCCAATAGCCCCACCACCATTGCCAGGGAGAGGAAGGAAAGTGCTGCGAGCAGGGTCCTTTGTCCCCCACAGGCAGCCACCCTCCTCTCCCTCTCCTGCCCACCTGCGGCAGTGGCACAGGCTCCCACAGCACACCATAACTTCTGCTGCTACACCACAGCCTAGAGTTAACACACTAGCACATACCTGCCGTCCTGGTCTAACAGATACCTGGGTTCTTTTAGCTAACACCTCAGACCATAAACGTTTTTCACCGGGGTTTAACCCAGTGCAATAGGTTTTCCATGAGCTGAGAGCATGCAAATGTCCTGTGTCAGCCCTGCTGACATGCAGTCACTGAAGCACGGTCCAAGCCCTTCAACAGGCACATCAACAGGATGATGTCTGTATTCATCATCCAACTGCTTTAAGGAAAAGAAAGCCACAAACATTTCACAGACAGGAAACCTGGAAAATATCCATCTGAAATAAGGGATGGTCAGATGAGAACAACTAGCACTTTCTGCCCTGTGAGAAATAATAACTCAGACGGGTAAATTGAAACAAAGAACTTCACCATGTTGATAATTTACTGTTCTTTTTTTCCCTCCATGCGGCTACTGTTCACATAGATCAAGAAAACAGATAAGTAACAGGCATCAAAAGCTCCCAGGTCTTTCAGAACCAGTTAGCCTGCTTTCTTTCCCCATCAAAGCCAATATACACAGCAACCCTCTTTCCCCAGCTTCACGCCATTTCACACGTGCTACTTTTTTACAGTCAGCAGAGGCTAATATGACACTCGGTACAAGTGTTAAGTCTCCTACCCTAGGACCACTGGCCAGGCAGCCCTTTTGGAGGGTGAAGGCAGGCTGTGAGGTATGAGTGTACACTGGCAAGCGTCTAGCCACTGGGTACCAGCAGTTATGTGTATCTGATGGACGGGAGGACTGCAGCTCAGGGGAAAGACCCTTTACTGCATATAAAAAATGCTCAGAGAAACACACATCTAACCAGCCCTGTGCAGACTTCCCATGCCTCTTCCCTCCAGAGCTCTAACCTCCATTTCCACATGGAATCTGGGATGGTCCCCCACCAGAAAGCCACAGATGCATCACCATTGTTGTCACAGAGGACAACTGTGGGTATCCAGCATCTCAGGGGGGTTCTGACCTGCACCGAGCGCTGTATCTCAGAGCCCACCCTACCAGCACGATGTAGCCACAATTTGCAGGCAACTACTTCTTTGGCACTCTTCTCTGAAGGTAACCCACAGATGCTCTGAAGTCCAGGAGAAGAAAGTTGTCCTGTTTTCATACAAGGAGATTGAGCATATCAAAAGGTATTTCCAAGAAGAGGGCACAAAGGTGCCATTCACTCCTAGCTGCTTGATCAGGCTGGGTTGTATGATTTGACTTAATACTTCCCACTTCCTTCATACTAGGAGCAGCTACTGAAACATCAAGAGAGATTGCTGAAGCCAAAAGTATTTTAAATTAAAAAGACTGACAAATGAAGAAAGCCTAACTAGAAGCTGACAACCTAACATCGGGTTTGGAAACTGGCTAATGAGTTATTGCTCGAAAGGGCTCCAAGAGATCAGCTTGAGTCCCACACAGACAACTAACAGAGGATGGTCAATGGGCACGTCAGTGGAGAGCAGCACAGCTACGGCAACGTGGGTGCATTTGCACCCTAATCCTTCCTTCATTGTGCCCAATGTCATCACTTCCACATGCCATTTTGTGTGCTTTCACAAACAGGCCAAACTTGTGCACATGCAAAGTGTGGATGTGGGTTCCTGTAGTTTGCCCTTACAGCTTCATCACATCCTACCTCTGGCAGCATGAAACCAAACAGCAAATACATGACTTTGGCCCCTTTTTTTTGGAGAAGAGACCATAAGGCACCATCATTTCTTCAGCTGGAGCTTTCAGAGATGAAAACCTGTTTCAGCCACTGTCTTCAAATGTGGATGGAGAACCAAGTCAAAACTCAGCCTGGGGTGCTCAGGGCTCCTCCTTCTCATCTTCCAAAGAAAGGTTAGCTCACTTTGGTCGCAATGCAATGCTAACAGCCTACAGAAAATAATTCCCCCATTAGATAAATAATTGATCACCCTGTGTGCTGCAATTACTTCCAGAGTGGGCAGGTCTCATAAGGAAATGATGAATCTTTCACATTTCCAAAATAATTCATTTAATGTAAAGCTGCTGTAACTCATTTTCTCACCATTCTCCCTCTACCCAGAAGCTGGTGCTAATTTACAGGCAAACAGACAGATTCATCTGCTGTCAAACAGACTGATCTGGCAGGAACTAATAACAATTCAGAACAGGAAAAGTGTTATGGCTGGACAGAAGAATGCTTCTCGGTGCTCTTAGCTTGAAGCTTTCTTAAACTGTCCTGGTCCAGAACAGCAGTGTGAAGAAGATGACGGAAAGACAAGTCACAACAGCATTTACTGGTACGAACCTGACACGGTGAGTCTGGCCTCCCGGCTGAACTTCACATTAGCAATATTGGTAGCAACACAGTGAAAAATCCCACTGTCTTCTGCCCTCAGTCCCGTAATCTGGAGGACGCCCTTGGGAAGCAGCGTGTATCTGTGGGAAAAGAAAAGCAGAAACAAAAACTTGCAAAGGCAGGACATGACTTGAAAGCAGGCTGCACAGCCATCTGGGTGAGGCAGGCTGGCTCCCCGCATCCCAGCACAGAGGTGCCAATACCACCTCAGTGATGCAGCCCCCAGCAGGTTGAGCCCCTGCTTATCGCTGCATCAGTCCTTTATTTCTTTGGATACTTGAGCCTCTGGTCTTCTTTTATAGGAGGGTATGTTCCCTTTCTTTATCTTCTGATGCATCCTTGAGAAAGGATGACTTTTGCTGGAAGGCTACAAAGTAGATGCTTCCTATTCAACCTGTGGAAAAGCTTTGGTAGTGCATTTGCATGTGAACACAGCTGATGTGGGAGTTATCACTCATCAGCTGAAGCACAGTGACCATGGACAAGTGTCAGGCAAAGTGTGTGCTCCACACTCCTAACTCCAGGTCCAGAACTCAAATCCACATGACCTTAAAACCTCAAATGTATGGAAATGCATGTTTAAAATAGATATTGAGTGAGCACACATAAATCAATAAATATTTTATATATTTAAAACATAGGTACATTTAAATCATGCATGCATACACACATGTGTATACATACATTACAGGTTGCTTGGCAACCATGTGTTTGAATTGACTGGTACTAAGTCATTACACTGTGATGAGTTAATAATCCATTTCCGTCTGGAAGATGAAGAATATCTTTTTCCATATCAGCATATGGTTAAGTGCCTATAACCTGCTCCCTGTGCTGGGCTCCAAACGTGCAGCTCTGTGTCGGAGGCAGCGTGACAGCAATCAGTTTTACACGTCCCGAAGTTGATTGCAATCTCCCCGGGACTTTAAAATGCCCATTGTTTTGGATGAATTATACCACAAGAAGCCTTCATTTTTGTTAACAATCTGCCCACAGCATTAGAAGATTCAATTCCAAAGCTATTATTCTGCCTTCAAAGCCTCCAAGTGCAAGACTCGGCATACAAATTTATATACACTTTATACGCAGAAATGCACCAAGCGTGATTAATGCAGCAATCCAATTCAGTTAGAGAAGCAACCCTCATCACCCAAGCCCATTGGTGTCAGAGATCAATCTAATGAGCTGACAATAAAAACGTTCCCTGGTAACTTTACTCCCACAAAAAGCCAAATCTGTTAAAAATTAGGACACTGAATGTAGGGAAACTGCTCCTAGCCCACATCCTCCAGGGCCTGGGCAAGCTCCGTGCCCCAGAAAAGAAGCAGTAGGGATAGCGCAGCTTGGGTCTGTGTGAGTTGGACAGAAGTCTTGGCTCCTCAGCCTTGAAGAAAAGAAGTTCTGGTCACGCTGCCACATCTCTGACCATCTCCATACCTGTGACCCTGGGCTCAAGTGGAAAGGAGCAATAACACATGAAGGACTTCAAGGGAACTTCACCTGTCCTGCAACATCTCAGCAGGATGTACACAAGGCATCAGGTCCAGTTCTGCACCCCTTATCTCTGCTGACACCACCTTGGACCAGTTGCCCTGCTCCACCACATCCCCAGTTCAGCACTTGTACGAGTAAGAAGCCTTCAGAGGAGATCAAGTTTAACCTTGTGCTGGGCTAAAAAAAGCTCAGATGAAAAACACAAGGAAAAACAAAACCTGACAGTTGCAGTTTTCCATGGCAGAGTTGGGCCTCTTGGGTCCTTCTACTGTAAGTTCGCCACAATGCTGAAAAGGTCAGGCATTGTTCCAGCCCTCATGTTTTCTCCTGCCTCCAAAGAAGTCAACCATGTTCTGCTGCAGAACTGACATTTTTAAGAATAGGGGCTTTCAGGGAAATATTTACAGCTTCCTGGTTTTGCCTATTCCCAATGCACGGACATCAATTTGTGATCGAGGTGTGCTGCGACCTATTGTCTCCCACCATCAGTTGTGCAGCTCCTGAGCCACAGCTGAGACCACCAGAGGCTGCCGGCACGAAGCATGCATTTCCTGCCACCTGTCCTCCACCAGGCCCCACTGCCGCTCAGAGGATCAAACCGTGATGAGGAAAGTTTCCGACGCAAAGGGAGCAGCCTGTCAAACACAGGAAGCGAGGACGTGCCGTCCCAGGTCTAGGCTGAGGCAGGGGGGCAGCTGGGCTTTCTCTTTAGGAGGATTGCATGGGAAATGGCAGCGCAGGGCGCTGCAGGATGCTCTCTGCAGAGCTTCCCTGCCACCATACACAAGGGAGTCCACCTGGAAAGGAAAATCCAGCAGCCACAGTGTAATTCAGCACTTGCAGGAGTTCATGGAATTGGCTCAGAAAGAGTTGCACAAAAAGGAGTCACAGAGGAATGATGGATGCCAAAGCTACCTGGCTCTGCTAGGATTGCCAGGTGGACTCTTCCACACTTGAAAGTAAACCTGGAGCAGGGCTGATTAGAGAAGGTCAGTGCAAGCCCTTGCTTCCTCCAAAATCAGCTAATGGGCTTTATCTACCTTTCCTGGGAGATGCAGTATTTCCACACAGTGTTTGGCCAGAAGGAGCCCAGACAACCCACAACATTAACTGCCCGAGTCTTCCATGGCAGAAATGCTGGCCAAGACCCTCAGCTCAGGTTAGTTGTGTCCTAGCATAACTGTGAGGGCAATAGCAAGCCTGGCCAATTTTTTCCACCTGGAGAAAGGAAGATCAGCAGTACATGGCTTGAACATGTCCTACCTTTCATTGTCTGTGTTGACCGGCATGCGGTTCTTTTGCCAGAGGATCACTGGCTCAGGCAAACCGTGGATCTGGCACTGGAATCTTGCTACACCACCTTCTTCCACCACTGCATTCTGAGGGTGGATATGGAAGTCAGACATTGCTGGAAGACAAAAAGAGAGACAAAAATATACACGTGTAAGGAGAGATCCACTGCCAACAAGTTCACATGACCTAGAAACACCCTTATTCCCCAGAGTTAGCAAATGGGATTGTAATGCAAAACCAGAAGGCTGGTTTGCAGCCTAACCAACCTCCAGTGTGGAGAAACAGGACTAGTGGCAAATTCTTGCTATATATCTGCTTCTGTGCATTGAACTGATTGACTTAGCAAGCCCCACAGCAAGGTCTATGGGGGCAGCGAGATACACAGGCACTGCACTGGCACCTATGGGAGGTCATTCTCAACAGTTTCAGCAGGCTTTGGATCCAAGCTCACATCAGAAAAGAGATACCTATCCTTTCTATTGCTGCCAATGTCTTATCTGCTGTAAATATCCTTTTGATGTGCATAGCTTGACTCCTAAACTCATTTTCATTAAATATCTTGACCAAAAGAGTTCCCAGATATCCTAGTAAAACTTACAGCCCTTGACTTCCATCACTGTTTGGCAGGTACTCCAGCTCATTGCATACTCTGCCTTCTGGCACCGCAGAAGGAATGGTCACATCCCCACACTGTGGAGCAACAGGCTTCAGCTGGTGGAAAGAGTAGCTGCCAAGAGCTCAGCAGCTCAGCAAACAGAAGCTTTTGGGGATGGGACCACCCGACAGCAAATGACAAACCTCAGCGTGCCCACAAAGGATAAATACAGATCAGCCTGTTTCAGCATAGCCACAGCTGTAACCATTGTGTGGAAACTCTGGCATGCTGTTAAAGCTACATAAATAATACAGTAATTATTACTATTAATTAATTGGAAGGTGCTGCCTGTTGACTCTGCAATAAACATATTCGAAGCTAATAAACATCCCAGTGGTTATTCAGCTCATGATTCATTTATAGTGCCGCATCTGCGGGAAGATCACTCACATTATCATACAAAATAAACTCCAAGAGAGCCCCCTGCTCTGCCACCCCAGCCCAGTAATACCCCTCTCCCCAGCAAGACAGCCTCGTCCCCTCCTACATGCATCAAGTGTAATGAATGTACCTCTGCTAAGGAACAAGCAGCGTATGTGTCAGGGCAGCTTAATCATTCATCTGCAAACTCCAGTTGGGCTCAGGCAGATGGGAGATGGCCATTAGCAATCATACATTAAATATGTGTTGCGTTAACCCACACTGCTCCCACAACCACTGCTCTCAACCCGCTGACTGCAGATTTGTTAAGCTGATCGAGTAACATGGAGCAAAGCCCTAGCCCCGCGCGGCTGTAAAGCTGGGAAGGTTTTGCAGCTGTGAGGGTGGGATGGGCAGCCAGCCCCACACTGGGATGCACTGATGGGAGCAGGACCAGGAGGTGGCTGTGCAATGCTCCAGCCAGATGAGAATGCACCAGGACAAGGCAAAAGATCATGTAAAATTCTATTTTCCTTTCCCAAAATGAAAGCTAATGCAAATATCTTCTCTGGTAAGGGATGGAGCCCGATGATGGAATGGCAATTTACCAAATTCATATAGGATTGGCCTTGAAACAAGACTGCCTGTGCCCCAGAGTACTCAGCCATGTGGGAAGGAGCCCAAAGGCTGCCAGAGGTTCTCCCACACCAGGTGATTCCCCTTCCAAGGTTGGCAAGGGATGCTTCAAAAAATGGGAGGGTCCAGGGTTGCCCGTGGCAGGAGAGCTTGAGGGAGCCTGCATAATATTTCAAGGCTGCCATTTGGAGATCCAGGCTAGGGTGAGCATCTTGCAACCACAGCTTACAAACTCTCAGCAAGAAACGAATCCAAGAATTAATGAGAAAGACACAAAGCTCCTTAATAAAGGGCGGTGGGGGAGATGACGAAAACGATGGACGACACACGATGACGGGGGACAGCAAAGAAAGAAAGAAAAAAAAAAAGGCATAGATTCAGATGCCTGGAGGAAAATTCCTTTCAAATGTACAGATGCTCAGCACTAAGGTTTTTCAGTGGCTGACAGGGTTGATAAGAAGAGGGAGGTGTGAATGAGAACAGCCCTGGCACAAACTTAGCTCTGCTGGCTACAGAATTCATTGCCATTCCTTTATTTCAATAATATCACCTCTTATAGGTAAAACTGCAGCAATAACCTCTACTCTTAAAGACACTAGTATTAATATTTATCATGAATAAAACATGGGAAGTTATAAATAATTCAGTTATGAGGATGTTAAGTAAAATATTACTCTTCAACGACCCTATAATGTGGCTTTGAAGCACAGTTTTATGTTAAATGCCTAGGAAACACTGTGACCCTTGCCAAGACCAGCTGGTTTGCAGAAGATGCATTAAAAATTCATGCACCAGCTACAAAATGCTATTTTTAAAACAGGTTTACAAGTTTATTTACAGTTACAGAGACAAAAGCTTTTGTAGCATCTCCTGTAAAACAGCAACAAAACTTGAATGCAAGTGACTACCTGGGATACTGTTTTCAGTCTGGAAATAAATCACTGGGTGTAAGGAGAGGCATCGGAGCACAACTGCTTTACAGGGCATTGCTTGGAGGGGCTAGATCTCTGCTGACCCACATGAGATTTTTATATACATCCCAAATGACCGTAACAAACTCATAGAGCAGAATGCTTGCTCCTATTTGTCACTTGCCTTTCAGCAGCAAATGCCAGGACCCCTGTTATCAGCCGGGCACTATTGTTTCAGCTGCCACAGAGAAGAGCTGCACACCAGCCCGGGTGGGGTTGGCCAGCAGCCAGGAAGCTGCATCTCATTTCTATGCTAATGGCCATAATAATTTAAAAAATAAATACATGCAATCACAGTATTCACCTGTGAGCTTCTAAGAGGGGAGGCACCCTCTAATCCATCTGCCCGCTGCCTCCATCATCCAGCAACGCAGCATCCATGTGCCAATGGAGGAACTGGAGCTTCCCCAAGCCTTTTTTGCTGTCATCAGATGGGGTGAGTGCCACCCTGTTCCCATTAAATTTCTCTCTGCCATCTCCGTGTGTATCGCAGTATCATCCACACTCACGAGTGAGCACAGCCATAAAATCAACCTAAATCACACACACATTCACTACTCCATATTGATGCTCCAAAGCCATGGTGTCTCAGTGCTTCTGCTATCATCGCACCTGGATTCTGGCCATGGTACACACAGACTGGCACAGGGCAGGGAAAGACAAAACAAAATGGGCTCAGAGCAGATGGGGAACGGTCCTAGCAGCCCTCACACACTGCAGGCATGAGTGAACCTCCTCCCCTTTGGCTAGGACTGGATTCAGACTGAGTTGTCTACAGCCACACTGAAACATGAGGCAGAGGAGTTAACCTTCATCTCTCCTTCACCCATGTTGTACTCACGGACAACCTCAACTAGGATGAGGCTGGATCACGGGTGAGGGTCCTCCCTAAAAAGAATCCCATGCTTGGGATCTCCCACCACCTAACCCTCACTGGGATGCAGTCCCCAAAGGCATGTCCTACAGACACAGCGCAGGTGAACAGCAACTCTTATTTTCATCCATATTCACAGAGGATTCATTCTGGCAAATGAATTTGCTGGGTCTCTCCTAATCAAAGCACAAGCACTGTCTCCATCCTAACAGGCCCTGTGGAAAGGCCAATGGAATAAAAATGAAAATAGGTAATGAGTGAAATTTTCTTTACTCTATGAAAAACTAAATTGAAACTATTAGTGGCCAATCCTTTTTGTTCAGTACAGCATTAGTTCTAAGCTGGAGATTGACCTAGATTTCATATAGAAAAAGAAAAAATTAACTTGGTATGTCAGAGCAAATCCCAGGCCTGTTAGAATCATTAAAACCCAAACACTATTATCAACTGCAGGCACAAGAAGAGGAAGAAGACTTGAAAAGTTCAGTGCCAAGCATGGTGTTAGGAGAGTATTTGGGAAGCCCAGCTAGTTTGCGATCACATTGCTTTTTGTTTTTAAATTCCTTTAGGGGAAAGATACCCAGGCTGGCTCTGACACTAGAGGATGCTCAGGAAGAGCTGAACATCCTCACTGCCACTGATGCCAGGCAGTGTACAAACAGCAGCCCACAAGCAAAGACCCTTTCTACACATTTCTGCCACCAACCTGTTAAATTCAGACCACTTCAAATGGACACACATGGTGAATACGTCTCAAAGTTAACACAGTACAAGGAACAAGAGTTTAACAGGGATGTGCCTCCAGTACCTGGGCTCCCAGATGCCCCTGCCACGGAAGGCAGGATTCATTAGTTCCATTGCAATGGATGAAGGTGAAGTCTGTGAGGCAAATGGTTTGCCCAGCGTGACAGAACAAGCCATGAGCAGAGCTGACCCTTTCCAGGACCGGCTCCATCCTGATGATGGTGACAGCTGCTGATTTTCATACTAAATTTCCCAACTTACTAAAAAAATTGAATTTCCCCTCTAGTCAGCAGAAGTCAGGGTCATTTTTAAAACACAACGACCACCATGCCAATTAAACCCAGTCCCAAACCATTCTCAAATCAGGCTGACAGCTCCAGCAGAACCAGCTTTTGGTATCTGTGAAGATTTACTAAGCACCCATACCCCTTGGCACCGCAACTTCCCAAAAGCTCCCCTGCAAGCCACCATCCCCAAAGCAAGCAGAGGGATTCAATCTTGTTCCACTCCTTCCTGGTCTAGGAAACCCTCACCATTACGAAAGCAACCTGGGGTATTTTCAAGGAAGTCAGAAAGTGAAGGCTTCACAAACACAGGTCCCTTTTTACTCCCCTCCACACTCTGGAAATGGAGGGTTCACCTACAAGAAAGAGCTGGCACAAAAGATGGGGGGCGTATGGACACCACAAATCCCATCCTCTCCTCTCTTCTCCCTGCTTTCAAACAGGGGCGCTTTACCAAGTCTTTAAGAAAAAGACACTGTATCTTCTTTCTCTACGTTTTTTTTAAAGATGCATTTTTTTAAAGATTAAAAAAAGCCCATGTCACAACAGCCCGGTGGCTACTCCAGCTGCAGAGCAGCCTCTGCGCCTGCGAGCTGGCCCTGCGTGTCTAATGATGCTATTGTGCGAGGTTGTTGCTGAACTGCCATGAGCCCAATTTTGAATGCAAGTTGCTTTGTGCATAGTGAAGCGTGAACAACAGCGCCGCCCATTTATCTATTTAATTCTCCAGGAGTAGCAGGAGCGGGGGCCTTCGCTCACATCTAAAGGGAAGAAAAATCGCCTTTCTCTTGGCTTTGGAAAGGGAGGAAAATATTAAAGACCAGCCATGCCTCTCCCAGAACAGAGGAAAATCCCTTCTGCCCCTGCATAGGGGTGAAAATCCCAAATCTCTATTGTCCATGCTGGGCCTCAGATCTCAAAAGAAAATGGGCTACAAGACTCGGGAGAGTTTGAAGCAAGGAAGGCACTTTGGAGGAATGTAGCTCATTTAAGAGGAAACAAAATACATGGTGAGATGAGACAGGGAGGAAGCCCCATCTTGCTCTATGCTGGGCAGGTGCAGAGGGAGAGGGTCAGTCCTGCACACTTCTTGCTTGCAATATTTTCAAACAAATGCTTATTCCTCTTTTGCTGCTTCTCCCTGTGGAGCAGGTACAACTGTTCAGAGCAGGGATGAAGGATGGTCCAGGCTTTCTGCCCTCTCTGCATTTTGCATCCTTATGCCTCCATCCATTGTTGACACACTCAATCAAAGCTGAGTGAAATAATTTAAACAAGGTTGAGAAAATGCCCGATCAGACAGATTTCTCTGGTTGAGAAACAAAGTCTCCACCTGGCCTGTTTTCCTCCCCCCACCCACCCTAAGCTCCTGGGACAGGGATGAAAGGGAGATAACTGAGCTAATGCCTCGCAGTGGGATACAGCAGCTGCCCACGGGAGGGAACATGCAACAGATATTTTACAAGAGGAGGGGAAAAAAATATACCACTTCATGACTCAAGTCCACCAAGAGGCAAATTGCTGCCTGATCTGAGAATATGGCTTCTCATTTTTTTGCATAACCTGCGCAATGACTGTGAGCCAAGTCCAGCTCAGGTCGCCCCCACCACTGCAGCACAACAAGCAGCACCAATGGCCTCTACCGACCCGTGATTTACTGTTTGTTTTGGTGCTTTGAGAAGCAAGTGGAAAAAAGCACAGATCCCTGCGGGGGCTGCTTCTGTGTAGGGATGATAAATATCCTGTGAAAGTAATGAACACATCTACACTGCATGCAGACCAGGAGTCAGAGGGAACGTGCTCATGGGTCCCTGGTTGCTCTACTCATCCTGCATGAGCAAAGGACAGGGCTGGGAGGAGGAGGATGGGTTGTCCCTGCAGGCACTTTATCGTGGCACCTGGAAAACCTTTGAATGCCTTTGCTGCAGCTCCACTCCTCTTCCTGAGCCTTCTTTGAATGCACTCCCCGTCACCAGCACACCCAGCCCCTCCTGCACAATCACAAGTGCCTCCAAGCCTGTCTCCCTGTACTAAAGAACATTTAGTGTATTTATAGTGTTGATTATAGCTTGCTGACTGGAAAAATAGCTACAACACCATCAGTTTTTGATGCAGGGGTACTCTCCCATGAGTGGGAAAGATTTTTGTCTGAATAGATGCAGTCTCTGCACCATGGATGAAGATAAACAAGGGCCATATACCCTAAGGGCTGTTTTACACTTAAGTATCTTGCAATTTCTATAAAGCTCACAAAGTGCTATCCCTCTGGAGAGAGAGTGCATCCACACTGTTCCAGTACAGCATGTCAGGAAGCATCCCTAACACCCAACACCCCGTCCCTTGTTATCTTGACTTGGGAGGACAGAGAGCATCAGGGGAGCTGTCTATGCCAGAGGAAACCCCTGAAAGCCATGCTCTCCCTTGCGCAGTCGCACTGCCCAAATGCTCCCTGTTCAGACCCATGGCATCCTGCAATGTGGCTGCAGTCAGAAATCATCCCAGCCTGGAAATAAGGAACAGCAAGTCCCAGTGCATCAGCACAAATGCCCTCCCTGAAGCCCAGTGAGCAACCAGGACTGAGTATTCTCAAACCTTTCCTATAACATATCAGTCATTTTACAAAGACAGGCACAGAGGACACAAAGTGACACCCACGGTCACAACCCAACAACATCCCTTGAGTACCAATGACATGCTCTACCCATGAGGCAATGCTGCTCCTTATAAATCACTTACAAAGATACATCTTGGCAATCCCACGGACCAAATTTCTCACTTCCCTCCATGTTCAGAGCACACAGCAGCATCCCGTTGTGTTACCTGCTACACTGAACAGCACAGCAGACAGCCCAAGGTGGTTATTTGTCTTCCAGTACCCTCTTCTTTTGCAGGAGAATTGACTAATAAACAGCCCCTTTAGCACTCTCAAATTGGTTTCAGGGAGAGAAGAAGTTTCTGGTGAAGAGGGAGGCATTGCTGGGAGAGACCTTTATCAGGGAATGCTATTGCAGTAATTTTTCAAGACGAAATTGCTCTCTGGCTCATGACAGCATTTAGTGTATCCTGAGGCGACCATTTGTGAAGCCAAACCTGTGGACCTGCCACCCTGCTGCTGGAGGGAAGGAGGAGTATTAAATGTCATAAACAACTCTTAATTTGCTTGGGCGGACTGCATATGGGGCTAGCAATTCTGCAGTGCAAGAGGAGGTTATTCGTCATCATTACAGTGCTCCGGCACTAAGGGTGATGCTGCCTGGGCAATGCTGGCCACTGTGACACCTGCCCAGTGGTAAAAGTCACCATGAAGAGCTCCTGTGTTTCTGTGGGGTGACTTCTCAAAAAACCCTAGCATCACGTGAGGCTCCCATGCCCCAAAGCATGATTCCCCTCCAGCATCGCAAGAAGATGCTCCCTCCTGTTGCAACCACAGCTCACTCCACTTTGGGCAATCACTTCTTCAAGACCCCACCGCCTCCCAGGCTTTCCTCTGAAGCACATGTTTGCTCTTTGCAATATAGCTGTGATTTATCCCACTCAAATGCCCCTGCAGACCCCTGAAAGAATGAGAAAATGAAGGGCAAGCTGTCCCACAAGCCTCTGGGAGAGGTTGGCTTGGCGAGGGCAAAGCAAAGCACGCAGGATGCTGCCAGCAGGCAGGTCTTTCCTGCCAGATTCCCATCCGGAGCTCCTCGTGTTTTTCCTAGTCTGACATACACAATTAAGACAAATTACATAGTTACCATTTTGATTTGTTGCATAATAACAATGTTTTCCATCCCTCTCCCAAATATTGATGGAGATGGTACAAGAGGAACCTCACAAACAGCCGCTTTTGGCCCTGGAGCACTTTGTTTGCAGCCAACTCCTTCCGATGGTGAGAGCAGATGAGCAATCCTGCTTTTTATCAGCTTGGAGCAGCGAGCCATCCGAGCACAAGGTGTTATCCTGCCACACCACAGCCCTTGCAACACCTCTAGGTAGAAACATCCCTGCTCGGACCTCCTGGTCTGCAAAGCCAGTAGCCATCCTTGTTTTACTGTGCTTGCCAACAAGCACATGGTTCGTTTCAGCATCTCTGGAGGCAATGGTGGAGTCCAGAAAGGTGAAGGAAAGGAAGCTTTTCATCATGACTGCCCACAGAAATGCCATCAGCCCCGCTTTCAGACAGGGAGCTGTCCTGATTTAGAGGCTAATGAATTTTAAATGAGATGCATTTTTTAATTTTTTGTTGTCAGCCCCCATTTTTCTGCTAGCAATCATTCCAATAATAGCTTTAAATTTTCAGCATCTGTTTTTACCAGCTCTCTTGTAATTAGTTTACTAATGTATTTCACTGCGCCTTTGTTATTTTCAGAGAATTACTTCATTCCCAGCTATCAGAGATAGTGCACTTCAGTCTATAAGGAGTTTGGCCTTTGTTCCCTCGTGGTTATTCACATGGGGGAAGATGGCTCAGTGAATGACAAGCCTTTCTATCACTACACATTCTCCGTTTAATGTCTTTATACTGGCTCATTAATTACCACAGAAAACTCCTTTCCGAATGGAACCTGTGATTTATAGAAGACTTGGGCAAAGTGCCATTTTTATCAGGCCAACAGCAAACAGCACCAGTGCTGGTAATTCACTCTTCATTCTCCCTTCAGCTGCAGCAGAGTCAACCCTGCCGCAGTGGGAGTTTTGCCTGGGCAAGGGAGCTCAGCAAGTGCTCGGTGCTGCTGAGCCGTGCCCTTCATGATGCTCCTGCATGGCTGGAATGACCAAGTTTGTAGAAAACTGAGCTACAGCCCATTCTGCCTGTGTGCCATGGTGCCCACTGTACCGACTGTGCTATTCCCTTGGGCAGCAGCTGGATGACTGCCTGGAGGAGGTGGGACTGCCTCCAAGATGATGCCCTGCATCTTTATCATATCTGGTGGCCCAAGGTGTTCCAGTGCATACAATGAAGAATCTTTAGCATTTGGCAAAAACCCAAGCACAGCACGGAGAAAGACTCAGGCTTTCATTAAGGAGCAGGCAGTCAGACATGACAAGTACCTAGGTGCACCTCTCTGCCCTGTCCCATTACACAGCACAGGCTGGATGGCAGCTTTGAGTCCCAGCTGTACCCTCAGACTCTAAAACATTACAGACTTGCAAACCTCCCAGAAGCACAGGGTCCGGCCAGGGGGAAGAGCTGTGTAAAGACACAAGGTAAAGGCTCCCTGTAGCCCCAGAAGGCAGCCAGAACATGGGAGAAAGGCGACTGCCCTGCCTTTGAGAGAGAGTAACCTGAACAACAGTCTCTCTGTCTGAAGGAAATTAACTTTAAATCCTTCAGAACAGTGTGTCTTTCACCACATCCATACTCTGTGTTGACATGATAAACTGCCCCCTTCATTATAAAGAAATGAAACAGAAGTGGAAATGGTGCACATGTTGACTAAAGGAGTTATTCAAATAGAAAAACAATCACGAAAGGATGGATTTCCATCGCTTGACGCAGAGAAGCTGCCTCACATCATTGCAAGGGAAATACTCAGCATCGTCTGTGCACACGGGGAGGAGAGGAGAGGCCAAAGAACCCAAGCAGAGATGCAGAGCAAGTCAGGCATGGAGTTAGCATTACAAAGGACTGCTCTAAAGCTCCTTTCTGTTCATTTTAACTCTGAATTTCACTCAAATGGAGGTGATTTTCCAAAACGCTGAGCGCTCCTCTGCTTCTATCCCTTGGTAGTGAGCACAGATACTGTGTCACAATGTTGCCTGATCCAGACTGAAAGTGATAATATCAAAGATGTAGAAAGGACTGAACTGCTGTGATACTGAGAAAATCCAGCTTCCTTCAAGGTCTGCTTTTCCTCCAAGCAGCGGCTAAGCCGTTAGCTGTCATCTCATCCCTGTGGCTGAGCTACATATATAAATTCCTGTTCGCTCCTTGGCAATAGCAACAGCTTCCTATTTTGCTGGCAGCAATCCAGGGGAAATTCAAGCTGAATTACAGCCATTCTTCAGAAAATAGGCCAAATCCACGAAAGCAGGACACATGACCGCAGACGCAGAGCTCGTCCTTTTTCTATTTATTTCGCAGCGAGAAGCCCAGTTGGCTGAAAATAGCTTATCTCTGGAAGTCCCCCTTTCCGTTCGCGGCTGCCGCTCCTGGCTGCTAGCCAAACTATTACCACCTCAAAGAGAAAGTTCATAGCTCCGGCGTATCAGCCCCACTGTACAGGACGTGTGGTTTGATGTTTTCACCGATTTCTCTCTGGGAGCTCAGAGGAGATGGGGATTGTATTTCTGTGCATGAGCCAGGAGTGTTAACTCCCTTCCTGCGCCTCTGCTCAGATGGTTGTACTTGGGGTTGTATCCCAGCATCGCTTGTTAGCGTATACACAGTAGCGTGCATACATGTGCATGTATGTGCATGTATGACACAGTACGGGTGGTAACATGGGCTGGACTCCATGAGCTGGGGTGCCTCCAGACACCCGTTCCCATGACAAAATGAGAGCTCACATTTCATGCTAGGTCCACATGAAGCTGCCACTCCGTCCGAAAGCACCTCTGCACGTGCAGCGACTCCTCTCTCCTCCCTGCCTACCCCACAGTGCCCTAAATAAGACTGGGAGACATCACTACTCCAAAGCATGCGGACAGGCAAATGCAAGTGAGGATACAGGAGGACGGTTAAAGATAAGGATGTAGAGGATGGTCACACAGAGGAAGGAAGTGATGGCAAAGTTACAAACCACAAATCTCACTGTCTTTGTTTTCCTTCCTATCACCAGACCATTACCAAACCCGAGGAGCATAGATGCATTCCAGAAAACACAGCTCTCCAGGGAGGACTGGCTTCTTGTTGATAAGAAGCAGTGAAGCTTATCTCCCAAACTCACAGCAACACCTCACCCCGGGCCCAGTTTATCAAATTAAACTCGTTACCTTTGAGGACTCATTGAAAAGAGGCTGCAGGAGAAGAGTGGTGGGTCAAGGAGACAACACTTCTACGCACCGCTGTGCCACTCCCGGCTCAGTGCATCCTTACTGGCACGTGCTGAGCAGCAGTGGCCAGTGGGACAGCACTGCTTGTGAAATCACCACCACACCAAAGCATCTCAGAGTATCATGTCAAGGAAGAAATCTGACAGAAAGAGATGCACCGATTTACTGTGAGGCCGTCAAGATGGCTCTGCCGTTTATTGTACATACACCCACCTCATGCAGGGCTGCACTCACTGGGTGTTTTCTGCATAGAAGATGGTTTACAACAGTAGGTTTCTATATAGTAGAAAGATAACATGCCTACAGGAGGGCGATCTACTGCTGATCTGCCATCATCCAGTCTCCATACTGTATACAAATACAGTATTTTGGATATGTTCTATGACTGGCAAGGAGAAATAACCACATCTTTTCTACGGAGAATTTTTAAAACGAGCAGTCAAGCAAAGCAACATTTCAGCTTTGAACACTTTACTAAGGTATTCAGATACATACTTCAGATATTTATATTTTTTGCATTTTTTTTTCACAGATTAGACAAACATTGGTAACCTCCTCTTGTCTCAAAGACCTCGGTACTGTTTAAGGGAACAGGATACGATGAGAAATGCTGGGAAACATGAGGCAAGGGTGGGGAGGCTCAGGAAGCCTTTGAAGAGCATAATTCCTGAGCGGTGCTCCTGGACAGGGTAGCTCTTAGCTCACAGGGCTGCAAGGAGGGGCTCTATCTACTTCTTGGGAGGATAAGAGATGGGAAGAGCCTGTGTTAATTCCTACTGTGGAATGTGCAAATATTTTACCCAAATGTTTGTGCTTAGTGGTGTGTTTGAGCATCCTGAAACTCATTTGGGCAGGCTGGGCTGGGCAGGCTGCCAGACTCCCTGAGCAGTGGTGCCCTGACTAGGAGACACAGATTCTCCTGCAGGCTTGTGGCTACCATCAGCTAAGCCCTCTGCAAATGTGCCAATGGAGGGCCCTATGCCCTCCATTGCTCCCCACCTATGCTTCCAAACAAACCCTGGCAGCAAAATTCAGTGTCATAGACAGAAGACAAGAGGAGATCCTGAAAAGAAACCCTGCACCCGATGCCCAGCCTGGAGAAGGGCTCAGCACCACAGATCCTGTCAAAGAAAGAAGAGATAAAAGAAAGGCTGGACACTCAAGCAGCCTTACAATCCAAATTTAAATACCAGTATTTGCCTTCAAAGGCTCTCAGTGATAGGAAAGCCATACAAACCTGCACCTGCCCAGCTACAATGCAGAGGATGGATGTGACCACATCCCTTCTGCTCCCTGGCTTTGCTGGCTGGGTGCACCCATGGGAGAGGGAAATCTCACCCCATGCACCTGGGACTCCTCCATCCCTATCCCTGCCCATGGCACCTGCCGTCCCCATTCGCTTCCCAGATGCATTCCCCATCTACATGCTCAGGCTAACAACATTTAGCCACCTAAGCTCCCCACCACCATGAAATTTCATTTTAAAGTTTGCTATGGGTTTGGGATGTGCATGCAAGTGTGGAAGCCTGCTTGCGATGCTAACTCTCAAGGAATGGCAGCATTGCAAAAGCAATGTGGGTTTTAGAGAGCAGGCAGAGGTCAAACACAGTGCCTAAAAGGTGGGGTTGCAGGGGAGGCATTTTACTGACTTTGAGCCCTGAACCTGAGCTTTGCCCCAGTGTTTGCAGCACAAGGGAAATCAGAGCCAAAGCCCCATAAGCCTGATCTTCAGGGGGTCTCCGCATGGATGTTCAGCCCCTCCTGTCCCCCAGCCTGGGGAATCAGTCCTATCTCTCTTGAAATGTGCATCTTCATCAGAAAAAACAACTATACCTCAAAGCAGGCATCTCTACGGTACTAACAAAAGAGATGAAAACTCAGTAACCAACAGGTAATTGTAGCACAGACTCTTAACAGACCTGAAAAACTGCTGGGAGTCCCAAAAATACCCAGAACGGAAACTAAATCTATCTTAACAAAACCTTGTGGCACATAATGGCCCCCAGGAGACCCACTATGATACCCTAATAATTTGTTTATGCGACCAAATTGTCCAAGAAGAGATTTCATGTGGGTGTGCATGCACACAGGACTGCACGCCCCATGTGCACATTCAGGTGAGGAATGAAAGACAGGAAATAGCAAAGTCCATAAGACACTCGTGTGGGACAAGGCAAGAGCATCCACATGGAAAACATCACCAGCAACTTCACAGCCCTCCCCACCATGAAATGAAATAAATAAATAGAACTCCAGGAATTAACTGTGAGGGTGACAGTGCCGAAGGAAAATGAAAGCAGAAGTTGGGGGAAGGAAAAAAAATCCATCCCAGCTTGCTTTTGTGTTCTCGCACAATGAGGCACGTCAGCTCCAGAGCCTCCGCAAGCCATCACCCGCCATCTGGCACTGGGCTGGACCACTAATGGGAGGCCCCGGCACCCCAGCTGACTCCCACAACCACAGGGGAAATCAAGCTGGCGAGCTCCCCACATTAAGCTGTCTAAATTAATGCAGATGCGTGGCCCACTTGCAAGAAATTTGGCTGGTGAACGGCAGCAAGGAGAGTGGTGTGAGCTGGCTGCACCATGCCACAAACCCTGTGCTAGCCCAGAGTTACAGCCCAGCCATCAGATTAAGCGGGGCTGGGGTGGCATGAGCCACCCTTACTCATTTGCAAGACAAATTGATGGCGAGGGGATCTGGAAGTGCAGCCCTTTTCACCAAGTGCTTGCAGCTTGACTGCGAGATGCACAACGGTGGCAGATGCAAATTCTGGAGCAGTAGGGACAGCCCAGATTAATGCTGCCTGCCCAATATGTTGCTCTCAAAACCAGCCTCATTAACTGATGTTCCTATAATGCCTTAATGGAGCAGATTGGCTAGGAAAATACCGTGCCTGGGGTATCCACATAGAAGGGGGTGAAGACGTTGATATAAGCACTCAGGGCCAGGTTTGACAGCAGTACCTCTCCCCAGGAGCAACTGCTGATTTTGGTAGGGTGGACCCCAGAGGACCCACTGCCCCAAAGGAACATTTACTGCCATGAATATCTGATTTCCCTAAGCACTATGGTACTGAATAAGGGTGCCAGAGCCTGGCACTGGTGCCAGTGCTGTCCTGGTGTAGCAAAGAGTTGGCTGACTATGTTGTCAAGGTCATGAGGTCTAGCTCCAGCCCCTTCCCTTGCCAGCTGTTTCGTGAGGAGCGAGAAGAGAAGAAGCCATAGGAGATTAAGGATGCACAACACTCCCAAGGCATGGAAATGAGTATTAGAGAGCCCATTTCCAGCCCACAGGGGACAAGCAACTCCACCTCCTCCCCTGCTCCTAATACAGCAGTGGGCTTTGGGGCCAGTGCAGAGACCTGTGCCTCCAAAAGCTCCTGAGGTGCCACCCTGGGGATGTCTGGTTATGCTGATTGGTATCCAATGCCATTTCTGTTGTGTAAGATGCAGGTCAGAGCTCTCTGAAGGGACTTGGCTCTGGCTGGAGCATGCAAAAAGATCTGTCCCTGCCATCCTGGCACAAGCAGAAAAGTCAGCCTTCAGGAAGGGATTTTGCTTGTCTGCTCCATCACCTGCTTCAGAGAACTAATGGGAAACCAGCTCTGCAGTGGCCTGAGACAGGGATCAGAGGCAGCAGGGTTCATTCAGATGCAGACAAGAAGAGCCTGGGAGGATCAAAGAAGCACAGAACAAGCTTAGCACACCAGAGTGCTCTCAACTCTGTGGTTTTGCTATGGCATGTGCCATGCAGCAAGCAACGCTGCCTGCCTGCAGCCAGTCTCACACACACTGCCTTGCACTCCAGCATGACAGAGGAAAACAATGCCCTCTCTGACTTTTTGCATGCCTTTGCCACAGCTGTAAGCAGCAGCCTGCTTATTGCCAGTGCCAAAAAATAGCCATATACCTTCCCAGGATGAAGTCAGCCAGCAGAGACCTCCAGGGAATTGCTGCAACAAAGCTCGGGCCAAACAAAACCCAGATTTTTAACAACTGAGGCACATTTCTGCATCCCTAGGTACAGTTGCTGTTGCACAGCCATGGAACCTCTCGGGGTGGCAGCAACGCCTTGCAACAAGCAGGTATTTGGGGATCCATCACTGTTGCTGACAGCTGAGCTCCTGCTTACGGCACCAAGGCTAAACCCAGACACTTTCTAATGACTTTGGATTCATAACCTATTCCCACAGATGGAAAATTTTATTCCCAAATGCACGGAGACCCACACGGCAGCAGCTTGAGTGATTATAGTCTCTGCTCTGCAGAGCTGCTATCATTTGCAGGGAAGCAGAAACACCCCCGTTTTACCTAAAAGGGAGGGTGGTAGCATATGGTAAGCGTAGGTTACACTCAGCCCCATGAGCAATGCTGTAGCTCTTACGCAGCACACACCACCTCACCTTCAAATCACTTTTCATGTCCATAATGTCCCATCAGAAGAGAAGCAGAATTTTTGCTGGGGTAGGGGAACAGCAGAAAACCTCTCCATGTAATTAATTTGCCTCCAAATTCAAGCTAGTTGAAATAATCTGTTGGTAAACACAAAGCACCATAGGGATAACAGCTGAGCAAAGGCTTATATTAAACAAGCATCTTCAGATGAAAATATCACTCATCTAAAAAGCATCACCATTCATTCATGCTCAATAAAACACAAAATGGTTACAGATAGAGCTGATGGAAAATGAGAGAGAGAAATGGAAGTAAAGGTAAAGTTGCCAGGCAGGAAACAGCACAAGATGAAAAAAAAGGAAAAACACCACCATGAAGAGGTTGATTTAGTATTCTGCTTTAGGAGAAATTTCAAAAGCAGGTTTTAATATCCGATAAACTTCACTGCTGGTTGCCACGCTACCTGACAGAAGCACAGAAGGGGACTAATAGCCCTGGCATACAACATGATAGAGTATTTTAAGCCACATAGTTTACTTGTACTTGCTAATTTAAAGGACATTTTATGGTTCACTGCTATCCTTCAGTGTCTGACCAACAACCCTTGTGCACACACAAGCTATCATCTAGCCACCAGGCAGGTAGTTTCCCCCAAGGTTCAGTTTTTTCCAGCCTGCAGATTGTCACAGTTGAATATCAGCGCTTGGCTGCATTGCTGCAAGGAACTGCAAGGGGCTGAGTGCAGGACTGCCCTGGCTGGTGGCTCTGGTCACCTTGCCTCACAGCTGGCTCCTCTGGGGCTCTCCAGCACCCATCCCACTACAACAGGACCCCTTCAAAGCCCCTCATCATATAAACCCTCCATCCATCTGGCTGGATGATCGGCATTAATGAGAAACACGGGGGCTTGGTTTCAAATACACTTCTGCTTTATAGATGATTTCCAACCTAATAAAGAAGCAAAACATTATCTGTCTTTCCTTCTCCTATTTCCCAAGGAACAGTAACACTTGAAACATCTTTCCACTTCACTAATAAAACTTTTATAATTCACATCCCTGACAGCCCCTGAGCAAGGGCCCTTTTCCCAATGAGAAGCCTGGGATAAGCAGGGAAAGGAGTGGTGCAATCTCTGTTCATGGCCCATCCTAGCTCAGATGGCAGTGTGAAATGTCGGAGTCACACTTGGATGCAGGCTGCAAAAATACCCCCCCTCGCTGGCTGCAGGGATTGTTCTTACCAGTCAATGCACACAGAAGGTTTTATTGGACAGCACAGCAAAAGTCCCACAGCTAAGATTTAAAAACTACCTGGCCAGTCCAGGAAAAAAAAATAAAGGCAACTAAAAAAAATAAAGGCAACTAAGATGGGTTTTGTCAGCTGGTTTGAGTCCTGTTTTGTTTGGTTTTTTTTTTATTTTTCTTTTTCCAGTGGTCTGGTAACAGCTTGTATTTCCCCGCAGCCATTCTGCCATTTTCAGTTTGACTTTACATTAGGGGAAGAGTCAAAAAGCAGGCAAATCTGGCATGGGATGGACAGGTCTACCTGCACATCCCTCTATACTACCACAGATCTCAGTGCAGCCTGCAGCACCATGCTGGCAGTGCTGCCAGGACAAACTGCTTACTGGACAGACTGCATGACAGCAGGAACAGAGCTCTTTTGCCCCATAGCTCTGCATTTCCAGGACTGCCAAACTGGTATGAGTGTATGGGCAAAACTGTTGAGACCACAGAGCTGGCTGTAGATACCTTGAAGAAGAAAGTACCAGAAATTTTTCTAAAAAGCATAGGGTCATCAACACAACAAATAACCCCAACAGATACCAGTATTTCCACGCTGTATTTCCAGCTGCAAGGAGGAAGATTCATCACAAACCAGGCTGTCTGCAAGCAATAATCTTCCTCATGGTCTTCCCGGTGATGCTGCCCAACAGAGTAATATTTTATAAACGTGAGACCCCACCTGCAGCACTATGTTCAGCTCTGGGGTCCCCAGCACAAGGTCAAGGTCCTATTGGAGCAAGTCCAGAGGAGGCCACGGAGATGATCAGAGGGCTGGAGCCCCTCTCCTATGCAGGCAGGCTGAGAGAGGTGGGGTTGTCCAGCCTGGAGAAGAGAAGGCTCCAGGGAGACCTTACAGCACCTTCCAGTACCTAACAGGGCCGACAGGAAAGCTGGAGAGGGGCTTTTTACAAGGGCATGTAGTGATTGGATAAGGGGGGATGGTTTTAAACTGGAAGAGGGTAGATTTAGGGTAGATATTAGGAAGAAATTCTTAACTGTAAGGGCAGCGAGGCACTGACACAGGCTGCCCAGAGCAGCTGTGGGTGCCCCATCCCTGGCAGTGTCCAAGGCCAGGCTGGACGGGGCTGGGAGCAACCTGGTCTGGTGGAAGGTGTCCCTGCCCATGGTGGGAGGGGTGGAACTGGATGGGCTTTAAGGTCCCTTCCAACCCAAACCATTCTATGATTCTATGATCCCTGCTCCCATGTAGGACACAAGCCCAGCAGGACAAGAGAGAAGAAGCACAAACCCACCAACTCACATCACAGCTCTGGTGCTGCACTAACTGAGAATGGACAGGGTTGGCCAAGGCAGAAAAATTAACCACAGGGGCCTAATTAGGACAGACAGAAGAACATAGAAGAGGAAAAAAAATATCCAAAGCTACGGCTTAACCACCTTGGAGGAGCCTTCCCTGACAGTCCACTACTGCCTCCATCCACACATGGATATCTTTTAAGACTGTTTCTAAATCCAGGAAACCTCTCCTGGACACAAGCACAGGGTCAGGAGGGGAAGAAAGGGGGAAGAAAGCTACTGAGGAGGAAAGCAGGAAATTTTATTATTATTTTTTAAATCACATAATAAAGCCAGGGAACAGACTTCATGCCCCAGAAACCCGAGGCCAGGTTACTCATACATTCAATTATAAACTCCAGGAAGGGCAGGTCTTTCCTTTCTTTCTGCAAAATGCTTTTTTTATGTCAGGAATGGTTTTAATTAGCATGCCTTATAGCTTGTGAGCATCTCTGGGAGCTGAGAAGCCTGCTCTCTTAATGGTTTCAGAGAAGGCTGAGCACCCCAGCAGGATGTGGCCTGGCTCTCAGGGACAGCTCATCCTTCTGGCTCCAAATCTGAGAGTGGGCAGGAAAACAGAGCACAGGGTAGGTGTCCATGTCATGAGAGATGGTCAGGTTTCAAAAGGCCCTCAGCCTTTCTTGGCAGACCCATGCTCCGCAGCAAACTCCAGGTATGGCTCTGAGCAGCGCCAGTCCTTTCCTCCCTGCTTCCGAAAGGTTTGCAGAGATCAACACAAAGACGCCTAACAGGCGTTTCACCCAGTGCTGCTTCAAGCTAGAACTTTCCACTCGTGCCTGAACATTGCTAAGAGCTCCAAAAGCAAATACCCACCTACAGGTCCAACTGGGCACGCTTCACCTGCCGAAAGGTCCAAGCCATTTGCAGGGTATGCATGTATACACTGGTGCATTTTGCACTTGGCTTGGACCACAAGTTTCCTCAGATCCTGGCTTGGCACATGGCAAACATCTGGGGAAAAGCTCCTTTTGGAGATACCATTACCCTTTCCCTATACTTCTTGAGCCCAGCTGATGATAACCGCTCATTAAAGCAGTCTTGTTTAGAAGAGCACACATCACCTCCCTCTACATTAAAATAGCAACCTGACCTCAATAAAGTATAAAACAATTAACTTACTAATTAGTCAACAAATAACTGTTTCACTCAAGTAGATACTAAGTTGTTAGGAAATCTATTAGCACTTCCACTGTAATTTCATGCTTTGCTGATGATGAATAAAACAAGGTTGAATGGGACCTATTCATGTCCAGAGCACAATGCCCAGTAGCTGTAAGATAGCTAGTGGGAAACTTCCTCAAAGGAGCCAAGTAGTGGGACCAGAATCACTGGTTGGGCAGTGTCACCGACACCACAACAGCACCGAAACCCAGCAGGGACATTGTGCATGGCCAAAAGGAAAAGCAAAGGCTTAGAAGCTGATAGAGAGGAAGCAAGCTCTGCCTGCACTTCCTATCCAACATGTAGGACAAGCTCATGCACGTAAGTGGATTGGGCCAAAAAAACCCAACATTTTGCTTAAATTGATTCTTTTACATTCCCCCAGCCAGCTCCAGGGGCAATAGAAATCTTACCCAAAAAGTTAGGTTTTTGCCATATCTTCATGTGCTCTTGTGCTGTGGTCAACAAGCAAGGCCATCAAAAGCCAGCAACCCAGATGCACCCCCTCTCCACTCCCTTCCAGAGAAACCAAGCACACCTCAAGCACAAGCCAAAGATCAGCAGACTGCATTGAAGACCCCTAATTTACAACATGCTGCTACCAGCCCTTCCACTTAATGTGGGCAAGTGTTAATGTGTCTGTGCTGCTCCCAAAGACAAAGACTGGGGTCTCCCAGTTGACATCCATTTTCCAGATTCTCTTCCCACGTCAGGGTGTGCTCCTTGGTTGCATTCTGGAGATGCAACAGGGGAGATCTGAGTATCTTCTAGCCCTGCCTGCCTTCTCACCTGCCCTGGCTGTGAAACCTCAGTGTGCAGGCCAGATGGGACCCCATCATGGAAAGGACAAGGACACAGCCAGCTCAAAAGGTAAGTCTACACAGTCTTGGATGAGCACACACATATCCAAAGGTGTTCAGAGACAGTGATGATAATACCCAAGGCCAGAAAGAAGGGGCAAAGCACATAAGCAAGATGTACCAGATCTTCCTTAGGTCTGCAGTCCCTTTCCTATCTATAGGTGAAAACCAACTAGAGAATGAGTGTGAAATTTGGATCCAATACAGTGCATCAGCAGGTGCTCCGGACTGTCAGCCATGCAAGGCAAAGTCTATCTGCCAGGGATACATTCAGCACACACACTGGTTTCACAGCCGTTTGCTGGGGAGGGGAAGGAGGCTGTAGACTCAAGCTGTCCAATTCACACTGAAGCACAGGGATTATCAAGCCCCATCATAAGGGACTCACAGGGAAAAAAATGAGTCACTGTGATCAGTGGCATATTCTGCTGCCATACATAGGTCTCTCCCATCCAGGCAAGGGCTGTTGTTTGGTTGCATTTAATTGACACCTTATTCACCCAAACCCCAGCATCCCGCGTAGCATCACTCTGTGATTCCTGGAGAGCTTCTCAGAGACCTTGCAGCACAACACACCCAACTGCCTGCAGAGTGCCCGATTCCACCCGCATAACCTATACCTGTGAAACACAGCTCCTGCTTTCCTTTTACCCTAAAGTATGCTGGCTTCGAAAAAAATTTGCATGTTAAAACAATTAGATGTGAAACATTACATGCCTTATCTCAATGATATTACATAATTGGATTTGCAGAGTATACAGATAATGAAAGCCAGAGCTTCCAGCAGCCAGAAATATAAATCATACGCTGGATTTTCTGCAGTTAAAGTTAGGAATATTTTAAGAGGCCCCTGCAAATACGTTGTTTATATTAAGAAATCGAATCATGTTATTAGGCCCTCCATTTATCTAGTAAAATCTTTAAAAAGCTCATAAACTCGTTACTTTATTAGTTCAGACTTATTATATGTATTTGAAGCAATACTCAGAGGTATTGTTAAGCTACTGCAGGCAAGGGTTACAGGTCTTATGTATTTTCCTTTTGGTAGTACCAGATGTGTTGGAGATGGCGGCTGTGCCAGGGGCTTGTTGGGAAGCTCACTGCTCAGAGTAAGCCGGAGCAAACTTTTGCACATTACTGTTCACCAGAGACTTCAGGCACATTTAGCGCACAGGAAGCTTTGCTTTTTCCATGGATAACTCTTCACCTGCCTGCCCACCCTTCCAACCCATCCACCCCCAGGAGGAAAGGCCACCTGAGAGCTGTCTGTGCAAATGCAGCTGTAATTCTGCTCCAGAGGTAATGATGCCTGGACTTCTTGCACTAATTAACCCAAACGAGTTCCTGCTCTGCATCACCAGAGCACCCACAGAGAGCATGCAGGACCCTAGATCAGGGAATCATTTACAGAGCTGTTCTCACCCCAATTCATCTCCATCATCCTCTTGGATTGAGAACATTTATGCAAATAGCTTAATATGTTAATTTACATATTTGATGAATATGCATTGTCGCACCCATAGAAGTGACAGCAAACATCCTAATTACCAGCACACAAGCCTGATCGGGCTGCAGGATGGAAGGAGCTTGTGAAGCAGAGCTGTGCCATGCTTCTGCTGGCTCTGGATGGGTTACACTGAATGCTGCTCCACACGCTGCCCAGCTGCTCCCAGAGCTGCTGCCCCTCATCATCCAGCTCCTCCATCACCTCCCAACATGCATCGGGGCCCTCAGCTTTCATAGGGGCAGGTCAAAGAGCATCTGATCCCAGAAGCCTCCCAGTATTGCCAACACATGCGTTTTGATCTCCAGCCTTGCAGTGGCTGGCACTTTTCCCCAACACCACTTTCAGGGATCTCAGCTTGGATTGGAATAAATAAACCCACCCGCAGTGGCTATAGAGAAAAGCCTTGACAGGGTACCCCAAAGTATCCTCAAGATCTGGAGGATCACATTCACAGAATGTGAAAATTGTCAAATGTCAAATTCACAGAAGCCCAAAATGCGGGAGATTTTCTTCTCCTTTGGCAACCTTGTCATTTTTAACCCATTCTCCTGATTTTTTTGAGGTTTCATCTCATTCAGGAAAGCTTAAGGCTATTAAAAACAGGATATATGAAGAGAAAGGCACAGAGCATTCTGACCAGCTTCTAACATGAGCACCCCCAGCACATCAAAATCATGCTGCAGAGTCTCCAAGAAATGTGCAGGACACCATTAAATCATTTTAGGCAGCACTGCTCCGAGAGGGCTACACTTCTAACAGCTGCTCTAATGCACAGGCAGTGCTTCATACCATCATCTCGGCATCACTAAAGATAACGCTGTCAGCCCACAACCTGCACACCAAATTTGGCAAGCTACAGAGTAAAAGGCATCAACAATGTGGCTTTCCTGACACTGCCTCCTCCATCCCTCTACTTCCCCTGGGCTCCTTCCTCCCTGCGCAGCTGTGCACCAGGTGAGCCAGCCCACAGGGAGGCTGGGCAAGGGGCTCACAGCCCCCTGTGACCCCGCAGCTCCTCTCCCCCCTCCCCAATGCCTGCCTGCCTTTGAAGCCCAGCTAACGACAAAATGACATCCTGCTCCCTCCACCTCCCCCTGCCCACTGACGGGAGGCCCCTCGCCTGACCTTAAGGTGTGACGGCTCCTCAGGTTCAAAGCAGAAAGAGGATGCTCGGAGCAGAGTCCCAGCTGGCTGTGACGGCGTTGCCTTCAGTGGTGGGGCTGGCAGAGGGGTCAAAGGGGCCTTGGTGAGGAGCCCCACATTGCCCTGCGCTTCGACTGTCCCCTCTGACAGCTCCTAGCTGTCTGGATGAGAGGAAAACGGCCATTTTGCAGCCCCAGGGGTGATAGCTCTAATGGATGTTGCAAACCACCACGTTTTTCCTTGCACTGCAGCCCTGAAAGACAGGCTCCTTTTTGCCAGCTGAAATGTTAGCAGATTCAATCACTACATTGGGAGTTTTTACCTGGAAATCAAGCCTTTTCCAGGCGATCGGCCACCACAGCTCCCTGTGCCACCAGCATCTAAATACTTTATAAGGTCTAATTATTGATGCAGATGGGGCACTGATGGCTCCCATCAGCAAGTGTTTCAAAGAGGGATCAGATGAGAGCTAGCTCTCTATTTGATATGTCATTAAATCAGGTTCCCCTTACCTGCCTCTCAGCTCAGACACCAGCAAAGACAGACAAGACTATTTCTTAAAGTGTTTCCTACCTCCTCTTTAAAAAAACCGAAAACCACAATACTTGAACAAAGCCCTCCCAAGCTTTCCAAGCAGACACAGAAAATATTTTTAGTCTCTCCCTCTGCAGTTTAATATTGGCAATCAGTTACCACTGGCTCAGATTTATTTAACAAAATGTACAGCATGAACAAGCAACCGTCTACTATTAGAAGCTAGGGATGCAAAAACTCCATCACTGGCAGCTGCAGCCATCGTAAAGGCCATTAAGGGAGCTAGTCTGCCTAAATGCACATAATCAGCAAATTTATGGCCTGTTTCTTCTGTTCAGTGAGGAATTGGTAGAGGCAACAAAGATGTGTGATGCTGACAGCTTACAGGCAGGGCTGGTGTGCAAGCTTAGAAACACCATCTGCCCCAAACGTGCAACAGTTTGGTGTACAAATGTGTCACACGTCTCACAACAGCTCCATCACACACACACACAAAGCTGCCCACTTCAATTTAATTGATTCCCCCAAGGGCTTTGGTATGGGTTTTATAGTGCATAACTAATACTGATAAGCAGGCGTGATAAGGTAGCGTTATTACCCAACTAATGGGTCACTTCACCCACAAATACTTTCTAATTTAATTGAAAACAGGAACATGAGCTGCAAGCAGCCAAAACCTCCAGTACCATCCACACCAGCATTCCTAGCAGTCGTTTTGCTCTCCCCTTCCCACTGGTGATCCACAGCAGATATCACAGAATGGTGTTTTGTGGCTACAGATTCACAGTTGAAGATCTCTGGATTCAATTCAGCCACACAGTGAGGAAGTGCAGCTCCCAGGAACTTCAAAGAGAATTGCATCCACCACTTTCAGCAGGGCTGAATTGGCCTTTGCTTATACCTACCTCCCTAGGTCTGCCCTGGAAAGGAAATTCCTGGAATAACTTTCATGTGCTTAACCCTTCGGAAATGGTAGGCATTAATAAAGCCCCTCCTCAACATCCGCTTGCCTGGCAGAGGTTGGAGGCCATGGCAAAGGTTGGAGGCCATCCACATCTGATCGGCAGAGATGTTTGCCAGTCATTAGCAGAAAAACACACCTCTGCATTCCCATTCTGCTGGAAAAGAGTGTATTTCCAGACTCTCCCGAGGACATTCCTGAAGAGCACAGCTACCGTTATGCAAATTGCTTTAACAAAAGCTTGGCCTCCTATGGGACCAGACAGAAATATCAGATGAACTTCTCAGTTACTGGGGTACTGGAGAAAAACACGATGACTTCTAATTCACAGAGAATAAAGTATTTTCTCCATTTTCAGTTGGTCTAGTGCTAGCACTTCTCCTCAGGAGTATTTTTGCCCATTCTCACCGATACTGTGCTCAGTACATGGGGTGCTATCGCATTGCAATGCACTAGCTTGGCTCACACTTGGAAATCAGACCAATGCCTATGGCTGGAACTGAGAATTATTGAAGTATTAGTGATTACATCTCCCCCTTGTGCCTGCAAACGCTGCGAGAGGCTACAAGCTCAAGTTCTGCCACTGTTTAACATCAGAATTTTTCTTTAACTGGAAGAGACAAACCTTAGAGCAAAACTGAGCCCAGTCCTGCAGCAAAGGGCAAGGCCTTTCTTTTTGTGATCTGAGTACCAGAGCATCGCTTGTGCTGTGGGTGGGCACATAAGCGGGCTCCCACCGTGAGTGCATACCTCATCCATCAGAAAACACTGGGTTTTGCAAAGCTTTGAAAATAAAATGCTTCCCAGCCCGTCTGTGAGTGCATTTCACTTCATTAGCACTAAGATCAACAATTTAGCAGGAGGCAGCTAGGGGACAGCAAGACCAATCCAAACAGTTTTACTTAAATTCCATCTAAATGAACCCAGTTTTCTGGGCTTTTAGCAACAGAGGGATAATGTATGCCTATTAAAGAGCATGTCAAAGCCCCAGTCACACAGTCTGGGCATTCAGTTAAAGCGAAGGTCACAGATCTGTGCCCTGGGACCAGGGGAGAAAGGCTCAGAGGAAGAGGAGTGGCCATCTGGTGTCCCCCCTGCTTATGCAGAGGTCACTGCTTTCTGCCACCCCCACCCCACCCCACCCCCCGCCCCGTGGCCTTTGACTTTTAGGACTCAAAGAGGAAAAAAAAAAAGAAGCCAGGCATGATGAAAGTGGGGCCCTGATGCGCTGAGACAACTTGCTAAAAGAGCTCTAACTAAAAACAGCCACATGCTCTGCACGGTTAAAGGGACAGCTCTCCCCTTCCCAGCGCCTGCTGCAATGCTGACTCCTGCACGGGCGAATTTTTCCACGTGTGGAAAATAGCTAGAGTGAAATACCAAGCACAGTAAAAGCCTACCAAGCCATCAGCACTCCAGTAGCTGTAACAGGGAAACGGGGAGCTCCGTGTAATATACATGAATATAGCAGCAGCAGCAGCCTGATCAGGATGGAAAGTGAGGGGGAAAACAGAAGTACAGCCTGTTTGCAAAGCTCTCTGAAGTGCCAGATACTTGCACATGCCTGAAAATAAGATTGATGCTATTCATGCCCAGTGTGCTTGTTTCCTGCTTGGCAATGGCATGTGCACTGAATCGAATCCACTAATTGTTCCATCCGCACCATGATTTGCAAACTAGATCGCTTAGGAGCCAAGAGAAAATAAATGAGGTGTTTATTAGAAGGAAGGCTGGTTTCATATTCTTCATAAAAGCAGAACAGTTCTGATTCTCAGCATCGTCTCCAAACTGCCTTTCTGGTTGAGATGTGACTTTGAGTGCTAGGGCTTTTATTCCTCCGGAGATACTCATTCAGCATTCAAAGCAGAAAAGCATTATAGTAACTCTGCCATTTATTTTCAGAGTAAACAGGTTTCTTGTTCATTAATTACATGGGTCTTCAGATAACACACACAATTTCCCATTACCTGGAGTCTCTGCATTTTGTTCCCTGCATGCCAGAACACTGTAGACTTTTTATCAAGCAATTCTGCTTCATTTTAATCTGTGATTTATCTGAGAGTCCAGCATTGGTGCCTGAAGGGTATTGTTTAAGTAACAATACTGATGTACACATTCCCACATCAAATGTCAAGGGAGAAGAGGGCTGCTCCAGAGGATGCATGGACTCAAAGGAAATCATTAAAAGCCACTGGCCTGCAGAAACCAAATTGTATTTGAAAAGAAAAACTAACAACAGACAGGAAGCTACTGGCAACCAGGCATGGCTTAGGAAAGCGGCTCTGGAGGGAATAGCTCGGTTTCCCCTTACAAACCCTCGTCATTGCCCAGATTTCTTTTTTAGGCAGTGACAGACACAAATTTAAATTCCAGTTTATACATACAGCCCCGGTGCACAGATCGGTGTTGTTTTTCCCAAGGTGCAGTGGCATCACACCATGTCCCTTTGAGGCAACAGCAAACGTGCCACTGCCTGTGGATGGAGCCAGCATTTCACCAGCCTTCCTCACTCCCTGCCATCTCTGAAGCCACTGGAAATTAGTGCAGCCCCAACAAAAGCAACAACTCCAATTAAAAGTTGTTGAGAACGTTTCCCATTTTATATCACAAATGTGCTCCTGTTAAAGCACACCCTTGAGCAAGCACAAATCAGTCTTGGGAGTGCCACAGTTTTGTGACAATAGGAAAAAAAGATGCTTCATATTTGCTAAGTCTTCTTGTATTTGCTCAGGAAAAAGGTAGTATTTATTCCCAGGACGTGATCTGCACTGCAATGGTCTTGGAAACTATTTCTATATTAAAGGAAGGGTGCAGTGCTATGTAAAAGGCTAATCAGCACAATCCAGGGAGAAAGCAAACCATTAGTTTTGTCAGAATAATTTTTAGAAGAGCTAATAAAGCAAGACACCGTTATCACATCCCTGCTGCTCAAAAAAGCTACTAACACACCCAGGATGGAGGCAACTTTCAAAGTTACTGTGGAGAGCCCTCAATCCAGCAGAGCAGTAAAGCACCTACACAATTTACAGCTGAGAGTGATGCCACCATGTGTTGACTTTGTGGACCAGATACTAGAAAAGTTAACGCTTCTGGAGACCTCAAGGAGCCAGGTACTACAGCCCTCTGGAAAGACAAGCTGTGCACGTTCCTCCAAGGAAGTCTGATTGGGGCCTATGAAGGATAGCAGAGAAGGGAGCTGCTGGTTTTATTTTTTCAGTAGCAGATCAAGTTAATGAAGTCTTGACACTACAAAGGTCCACTGCAAACACGGAGGAGTGGTGCCACGAAGGGAGACCCTGGCACACCATAGCACCAGGGTGCTAGCAAGAATGCATGTAGATGCCACCTTCTGCAGTCACATCTTCTCAATGAGTTTCCAGCTCCATCTGTACCTGTTCAAGACACTTTAGAGAAGAATTTGGGGCAGGACTTTGAGCCCCAGTATCATTTTCCTCCAGGAAGCCCAACAGTTTTGCAGATCTTCAAGAGGATAGGGCACAAAGCTGTTACCACAGAGCTCTGGAACACTTCCCAAGATAAGTAGCTACAAAGGTGTGGTTTCCTTAGAAAACCAATACAGAGCAGAGAGAGAAAGGGAAAATGCCCTCCTAATTTAGCTAGGCACCACCAAACTTCACTAGCAGGCAAAAACACAGCTGCTTTCATTTCACTGTTGTTTTAGTGTGTTTTGTTCAAAATCAGACTGCATTTTACTTTACCAACTATCAGCCGAGTGGCTCCAGTAGTCTATGTTCCTGCCTTGCTAATGTGATGGCACCTCCAGCAATTAGGAGTTAGCTCACAAGAGTGAATTAACACAGCTGGCACTGCCTGATCCATGCCCAACTCAGGAAGGAAGCATCCTGCCTAAGAACACCCAAGTAACAGTCTTAGCCTGGTTTTAAAGGATATTTAGCCCACAGCTATGTGTGGTCCTGATTAGGGATGATTTCCAAGAACAACCATCACAGGAAAAAATATCAGCAACATTTTACTTGGGTCTCTCCTAACTGAAGGACTGAGCTCAAACCACTCGCACAACTCCCAGCTACTTCGTTTCCTTCTTCCCCAAGGCTGAGGCCTTTTCTCTACTATAGCCACTTCCAACAGATTGTTGTGAGCCTGCACTTGCAGCCCATGTGAAGTTCACCAGCTCTCCATGATGGCAGCAGTCTGCCAGGAACCAGTCTGGGATGCAATGTCCCAGGGACACACGTTGCTTTTCTAGCACTATGGGACTGCTGGTGATACCATGTCCAGAAAGCAATAGCTTGACCAGAAATGCTACTTATAACTCAATAACTGATAGACAAACCTGTATGTAGAGTGGTTGCACTGTGAAATCAAACAGCAGCTCCAAGATAAGCTGGAAATGCAGCAGGTCTCACGGATCTTCCCTCAAAACAATACAAAATATCTATGTCTTTAGGGAAAAAAACATTTCCAGTGCACTTCACAATATAGAAGGGATAGAGGAATTAAATGCTAATTCATCTGCAAATACAATTAAACTCTGCAACACTAAGACTTCACTATTAATTTAGTTGCACGTCCATGTCATATGTGCAACAAATCAGAAACAGGCCTATTAATTTACAACTTTACGTATAATATATTCAGAACGTAGCACAAGATGGCAGGAACACAGGCAGTTCCATCTAAAACTCTGCAGTTGGTAAATTAAATCTATTTGTAGCCAAGTAAATTGAAATACATACTGAACATATTACTGTGTCTAATATCTACAAATGGGTTGGATTTCTCCAGGTGAATATTAGCCATATGCAGTGAAAGAAATTTGGTTGTTTCCATCTCTCTGCTCACAATATTGCTGTTATCCTGGAGGGGCTACTTAGCCCCAGCTGGCACTGGGGGTTTGGTATGAATGGTAGGGGTGAAGTTGCCAGCACACACAAATTTCAAGATTTGACTGTACTCCAAATATTAATAGGAATAAATATTGTATTTTCAAAACATGGCAGTGTCTTGTAGTATCTCTGCAAGATGTCAGACACACAACTGGAAAAATCAAGGTGTTTTGGTCATTCACAGAAGCAGTTAGATGTCTTCATGCTCGGGGGACCATCAAACATGCACTCAGGAAGGTCAGGGATGTCCCACAGGCTATTACAGCTGAGGCCTTAGGACACAATTCAAGGTTGAGCAGAAAATTGAGAAGAAAGAAAATACTCATGTAAAATGTTTTTTCCACCAAGCCAGTCTACAGGATCCCTTTGCTTCCAAGGCAGCAAACCCAAAGACAGTTGGACTGAACATCTAACCAAGATACTCAGACCAAACTGTGCAATGATTTCCTAACTTCATTTAGAGAAAACCCAGAACAGTACATGAGACTGCATTTGAATTCAATTTTCAGAAAAAAAAACCATCCCCTTTTTCCACTCCCACCACACTGCTCCTGCCTAACAGGCTTTATTTAAACAGGACTCACCAACAGCTCTTCCCCCACCCCCCTTAATACTTTCAATCCATAATGCCTGAAAGGCTCTTTCCCTGGACCTTGCATGGTTTATTGAATGCACACTGATCTACTAAATGTCCATAAGAAGAAGCACCATTCTTCAAGATGTCATTTCTCCCCGAAGCCCCCTCCCCGGCCCCCGGACAATGCTGCGGGGCTGTGCCTGGCCAGGCTTGGCCCCAGCGAGGTATTGTTCCCCGGCCAGGGGGGGCTTTGGAAAACAAAGCAAAACAAAAGAATCCCTGACATGCCTAAAAAAGGAGACTTCATGCCAGAGCTAACCTTTGAAGATTTATTCCCCGCTGCCCTTGTGACCCAATTCAACCTCCATTACTCAGGAATTCCCCAGACAAGCCCCGAAAGGCAAGGATGGAATTTTGGACTTTCTTACTCATTTGTTTGTGCAGGACAGGGTGGTCTGGCAACCCTGGCCAGACAGGGAACTTGTGTGCTGGGAGAGGTTTTATATAAATATACATATGTATTTATAGGTGCTTTTGGTATTATATGTAATTATCATGGCGATTCCCTCTCCCTCTGCTTAAAATTGCAAATCCCCACCTTGCACAATGTGACTGGATTGTAATAGGCTTTTGTGCAGTTGCTTCCCTCGAGCCTTAGAATTCACCGCCTACTTTTGGGGCTGGAAACTAGGGAGGGGGTAGAAAAAGAGAGGCTCATCTACATTATAAAACTGAAGCATGTTTCTCTTGAGAATATCTCTAGTGGGGTGAGAACTTGGGAAATGCTCATCTGGGACATCTGCTCCAAAACACCTCTTGCAACAAAGCCTTGGGAGGGCTGTGGGGCAAGCAGGGTCCACAACATGCCGGGCTGGGCAGATCTTAATGCAGAACCATGGGAAATGCCCAAAGAGATGCATCTGTGCCTGGCAAAAAGTCAGAGAAATCCTAAAGGAAAGATGTAAAAGCCATAAAGTCAAAACAGACCCACCCGGAGGAGGGTTATCTCTGCATCACTCTTCTGGCTGCAGATGGCCTTCCCAACAACACCGGGGGGTTGGGGGAAGGAATCCAATTTAACACTAAAAACTTAGAGGAAATAGCTTGGGAAGGAGTCATAAAAATGTCACATATGCTGAGTCTCATTAGTCCAGCAAGGGACGTGTCCCCCCTACCGTGCCAAACACAAACCAAACTGGAGAGTGTGATTATCCCAGGTCCAATTCAAGCCTCCCAATGCCATCTCTTGCAGAGCCCTACTGAACATGAGCTCTGTCTGGGGGCAAACAGTGCAGCCCCATGGGGTGGCTGCAGCCCACAGGAGCAAGGTTGTTGCAGCCACTGAGGTCCAGGCCGAGAGCTGTACCCTCTTCAGAGGGTCCACTTTCTCGCCTTGAACGGTAATGTGCATGAGCTTTTTGGCCCCATATTTTGCTCAGGGCTCACTAATCAGCCGTGGTTACCCTTGGACCCTTCCTTCAGGACGCAAGGAGGATTTTGCATGCCTCAGGTGCTGGGAACAATGAGGTCTTGAACTCTGGAGGAAGGGGAAAAATTCTCTCCCCATGGGTAGTGGGTAGGTGACAAAACCTGGCTGGCTGGAAAATAACCGCCTGGCTCTCTAGCTGCCCACCAGCCATGTTCTGCAAAAATAGCTATAAACTGCCTGCAGAAATCCTCAGCTTGGGAAGAGCTCAGGCCAAGGCATCTCTGCCTCAAGCCAACATCTCCCAGCATGGAGGGGGACGTTCCCAGGGAACGGTCCTTACTCCAGGCCCAAGGCATTGCACCTGGTGGAGAAAAAGTAACACCATTAGAGCTACTGAACACCTCAGAAATCAAGAAGCCAACAGAGGTTTATCTGCAGGAGACCTGAGACATCTGTGTAAATGAGACAAAGTGTTCCACGCTCCCACAGCACAAAATACTCACACCACTGCTTCTCTCTTCCAAAAGGCATGATCTTGCCTATCTACCTGGGCAGCAAGGCAGGAGCAGAGAGCACTTGCAAGCCATCAATCATGACATGAAAATATTCTGGGCCAAACAGAGTTTATACCCTGGCACAAATGTGCCTCTTTGGAGATCAGGTAGCTCTTGCCTGTTTGCAGCACCATTCAAACTTAACAGCAGTCAAAATCCCTGCTCTTCACTTACAGCACTAGAAAGATTTCACCAGCTCTTGACACTCACAAACACAGAGCGTTTAATCACTGAAGTTGGTTAAGTGCAATAATTAATGACCTTACTGCCATTTGTGTGTTAAAAAGCATCGAATTAGAATGGAGCCTTTTGATGTTGGCTTTGAATGAGCACGAATGACTCCAGCAGAGCAGGTCTGAATTCCTCTCTGGGCAGGGCGTGCAGCCCCAACAAGAGTCTGAAGGCTTTCACGCTCCACATCAGCTCTGCAACAGAGCTCTGGACTGTCCCAGCATCATCCTACCTATTCCTTCGTCCCCCTCTGAAAAATGACAGTGATAGCATTCACCTGCTTCCTGGCCCTGCAAGAATTCCCTCGCTAATCTTAGCATAGTCCTTTGTAGATAGAAGGCTGTTCTCTGCTGGAGCTGTGCTGATATAGACCAGCTGGAGGTCTGTCCCATTAAGGGGTAGGTGTTGCTCGGGTGTATGTTCAATACCTAGGAAACAGGCTTGAGAAATGAGGTTATGCACACAGCATGGTGCTGCATGTGAACTAGTAAAATGAGCTTTACTTCTGCCTAGTTGATGCAGCCCTGAGTGACTGGCTGATTACTCCATCTATATACAGTAAGGCTACACTGTAAATATGTCAGCATTATGTCAAACAAACCTCAGAAGTGGTAAGTACAAGGTGAGAGTCTGGAATGTAAAAACAATCCCATTTTTTTGCTGGTATCTGCGAAGTATGTTGGCTAAATGTCTAAATTGCTATAGGAAGCTATAGCTTCAAAGCAAGCGTCGCTTAGCACAGCACACATCTCAGAGATGTATGTAACACAGCTCCATGTACCACACTAGTCAGGGAAAATTTGTCTGCAAAATTCACTATATCATTATCCAAATCATTTACCAAATCACAGCAGACATACTAGAAAGTCTCCTGGATTTCTTCTAAAACCTCTCTCCCTAGGAAAGACTTCAGAGGACATCAGCATTAAGTCCCAGCTAACCACACCACCCAACCTAAAAAGCCTTGTGAACTCAAAACATAGAGATGCCTTCCAAACAAATGCAAGGTAGGCTGAAACACCCTCACTAAGCAAAGCTCCATTAAACTCCTGACCCCTCTCATTAAGATAAATGAGGTCTGACTGTCACTTTACCTTACCACCCTTTCACTTAAAACTGAGAAGGAAGCAGATGCTTAATTAGCATCCATCATGGGTGTTCACAGGTCTCAGTGTAAGAAGTAAGCAATCTGCCACTTCTTCTTAGAAATCCTACGTGATGTCTTCCATCTACCCACAGTGGCGCACACTGCTGAAGTACCTGGAGGAACAGAGGGACAAAACTCCAGATGTGAAACCTTTGCTAGAAGCCCATCTCTCAGCTCCATGTCTCAAGGCAGCCAGATGTCCAAGTCAAAACACCTACAGCTACAAGGTCTGTGTGATCTCTGTATGTGTAGCTAAGCTTAAAGAATTTCTACCTCTTAGCCAAGAAAACATCCACTCCAGTTTACAGACCCAGGAACAGAGTATGGTACAGTCAAAACCCCCATACACTAACAGACGTGCATAAACTCCAATTAGCTGGGGACAGGCTGGGTGGTGAATGAGCTAAATTGGCTGCATTACAGAGCGCTTTCTTTCTTATTGCTTGAGACTTTCCTGCCATGGACTGCAAAACTTCCGAATCAAGGAGCACTGAAAGGTTTCAGGAAGAAAAAAAGAAAAAAACAAAAAACCTTCCAAAACCCAGATCTGTTTTCAAAATTTTTTAAATACCCAGTGTTTCAGCTAGTCATTTGAGGACCATCAGCTACAAGGTGACTATGACATAACCTATAGGACTCAAACAATAAATGATGTATATACAACTATTGGAAAGCTCCAGTCTCTTTTCAACCCCACAAGGACAAGTTGGATTTAACACAGCCATGAGCTCCCCTGGTCCTTCTCCCTGTGGGAGAAACACAGATTCTCAGTTAGGAGGCAGCCAGAGGGAAGTAGTTTGCACTTATGCTAGCTTGGTCCAAGGACACAACTATATGAAAAGCCGGTCTCCTATAAGCTCTGTTCACACGCCTTGTGCCTTCCTAATTCTGCAGCACCCAGGGAGATCAAAGAATCATTTAGGTTGGGAAAAACCTTTAAGATCATCGAGTCCAACCATTAACACAGCACTGCCAAATCCACCACTAAACTACGTCCCTAAGTGCCACATCTACCTGTGCTTTAAATACCTCCAGAGATGGTGACTCCACCACTTACTTCCCTGGCCAGCCTGTTCCAACACTTTATAACCCTTTCAATGAAGAAATTTTTCCTAATGTTGTTTAAATCCTCCTTAGTAAACAGTCCCTTTGAGAACTGGTGCCAAGCCCAGTCTGTTTGCCCACGCGGACCCACATTTGTGCAGGTCAGCAGGCATCACATGCTGCTTTGGTGTGCCAGACACTGGGATAAGGGTCTGGCCTCAGATGAGCTTCAGTTTCTTGTGCTTTTGTTGTATCTGGCCACAGTCCACCTCATCCCATAGTCTCTTTGTTCAAGTTGCTTTACCCAAATACAGCAGCCATCAAGAGCTACCCAGCTTCTCCAAGGAAGACAGGAAGAGACAAAAGCAGCTCTTTGAAAAAAACAGGAGGAAAGGGACCCTGGAAGGAAGGTGTCAGAGCAGCACTGCAATCAGACTCCAGAAGGACAAGAGGTATGCATCCAAGGTGGGTCCCCATGCTGTTGTGCAGAGATTCACCTCATGCCACCTTCCCCTGAGACACAGCTGTATTGCTCCTGTGACAGGAACGCAAACCAGAGCTCACATCTTCCAGCACTACTCACCCAAATCTCAGGGAGGAATTACTACAGGGAGCACTAACGAGGAACAAGAAATCCCTAAGGTGACGAGATTGTCTAAATAAATCACGCTTCGAAGCACGATTCAGACGTTCTTGTTCCCACCTGACAAGACACTCTGACTTTTCTCCAGTGAAAATACAGCAAGTCTCCAAGTGAGAAAAAGCAACAGATTAGACCCCTTAGGAAAAAGATAAAATGGACTATTGGCTGTTTAAGAGTCCTTGATTTGAGGAGGATGGGATTGCAGTTCAATTTTATCAGCTGCTCAATAGGTACATTTAATGAACTACATTGCTGGCGGTCTCTCAAGTCAGACAGGGATTAGCATTAAACTGGGAGAAAACAAAGCAATCTGATGGAAAAACACACAACTGGAGCAAAGTGGGACTGAGATCACTTTGACCTCCACGATACCAAGGAAATTTGCAGTGGAACCCATAAAGAAGTCCACAAATATCCCAGAATAAAAAATAAAATCCCCAAAAGTCACCTTTAAGCAATCCTCCATTTATTTTCCATTGAAAACTCCTGGTTGTGCAAATTGGATTCAAATGAATGTATTTACATTTGCAGTAGGAACCTGAAGTCAAGCTGTCAAAATGTCACTCTGTCACTCATGTTTTCATTGCACCCCGTCACAACACTGAGACGTTTCCCCCACCGCCTTGACAGCCTCCTTGGACACAAGGGAATGAGTGGCAGGAAGGAAGGACAGCTGCTGGGAGGGTGTCTCTTAAGGATGCTGTAGTGGAAAAGTGTTATTTGCCTGTGAATTCTGGCACGCTGGGCTCTTATTGTCATTGGCTTTCAGCCAAGCACTGCCAGGACACAAAAAGTCAATTTATGTCGGGATTTTCATTGACTCACTACCCCTCATTCCTCACGTTTTTGGGGCAACTTATTATGAAAGCTGGCACCGGCCATACGTGGAGTTTTCACATAAGCGTTCATCCTAATTAACAGCATGCCAGGATGGAGAGTCAACTACGGCAGCCAGGACTGTGTTCACCGTGAAAAATAGTGTGTTATTAATTTGGGACAATCTATTGTATGTCAATGTATATGTATGACTCCTCTCATTTTCCTTAAAAGAAAGCCCACAGGGAAAAAAAAACAGTCTTTAAAACCAAACAGTTTACAGCCACAAAATCCCACTCTTCTAAGTGAAGTTTTTGAAGGCAGTAAAAATCTCCAGAATGAAAATAAATTCCAAGTAAGACCAAGATTTTCCACTTGAGGCTAAATATTCAAGGGAAAGCATCAGTAAATTATTAGGTTTTGTTTTGTAATAGGATGCTAAATGGTGCAGCAGAGATGAGGACTACATTTGCATCGGTCGGGACAATGATAAAGAACCTAACCCCATCTCTTCTGTTTTGTCCCCAGAAGGAGAGCTCTTTCCAGACCCTCTCTCCCAGCCTTTTGGGTAACAGCTCCCAAACATTTTGGGACCAACATCAGAAAACAAGCACACAGGATGGTGAGAGGAGAGCAGCATTTTAGAGGACACACCCATGCAACCCAAGGGCAGAAATTAATCTCCTTTTTGGCTGCTAGGTGACAGATAATCCTGCAGCATCCAGCAACAAAATAACCATAAACTGATACCACTCCTAAACAGAAGTCAGTGCTAACAAAGCCATAAAACAGATCTGCAGCTCTGAGCACCAATGACAAAGTATACAAGCTGCTGAGGAAAGGAGGAAACACCCAGCAGCCGGGCTGTGCATGCACCTGACAGCATGGACAAAGTCCAGGTCAGCACACAAAGGCAAGAGCTAAAATGGGCAATCCCGTGGCTTTTGCTTGGCCAGGCTCCCACCCCAGGGATCAGCAGGCCAGTTTCTGCAAATGGGGAATACGTCTCCCTTAGACCAAGTAATGTTTACCTCTGGGAGGGGAGCCATGGAAATAAGGCATGATAATAGAAAAGCAAAGGAAATGATGGCAAAGCTGGGAAGTAATGCCACTTCCAATAAGAGAAGATGGACTAACCCCTACAGACCATCCAGCCACATGCAGAGTTTAACTTGTAATGAGTGAATATCGGTGCGATGGGAGATCTCAGCTGCCTGCCATACACAGCTCTAGTGCTGGCCTTAATTCTTCCAGCCAGGTCTGGAAACCTCCCTGGTTTTGCAAACACACCTCAATCTCTGGCAGGAAGCGTGACTGCAGTCAAACAACACTGAGCAACACTTAAAAACACTGTCCAGTGGAAAATGAGGAGTAAGTTTGGGTCCAGCTGATAGCATAAGTATTACATTGATATCCCAAAGGATGTGCCAGTCCTCCCGGCTACATTGCTGCATCTCAGGACCCTGGGTTCACTTGTTCTCAGGAAAAATGGCACCAAAGCCAGAATTGATAGGATGGGGTAAGGTCTTCCAGATCTTGCCTAGTTGCTTACTGTGCCAGAGCAGTCTGCTAGCCTTTCTGGGCCCTGTGCCGTGAAGAAAAGCTGGAAAATGGGATGATTACAGTCTCCAAAACCAGGAGACAACCCAAGATATCTCTTAGGAATGATCTCTGAGACCGGATTCTGATTTTTAAGCATAGCTGCTCCCAATCCAGAGGTGGAAGCACAACCCATGTACCAGAATATCCCATGTTTTACTAATCAGTATTAAAAACATTTAAAAATACTTGTTCTCAGTACCCATGTCTTGCTTTTTTCTCTGAACCAGCTGGTTTGGACCCTGTCAGAGTCAGGAGACTGCATTAACCAGAGCTGATGTACTAACCCATCAATTCTGCACTCCTCTGAGATGTTGCCTTCAAGCTCATTACCCAAAGCCTAAATTGCAAAGAATTAGATACCTTCACTCTGCATACCAGCAGGAAAAGGAAAAAAAAAATCAAATAAATTTACAAGCCCCCAATCTAATTAGGAAAAAAAACTTCCAGTCCTGAAGCATTTGTCAGTTTTTCATCCTGCAAAATGCATACTAATACCCTCTTCCCTTGCACGCTGCGTGGGACTGCCATTACGCTGCTTCCATAACATGCCAGAAGTGATCAGCATTAGGCCTTCCTAATGTGTCTCAGAAACAATAGCAATTACAGAGTCGTCCATTCATATCTAAAGGCTTACCAGACTACAACTTCCCTCAGGAGGCTAAAGACATTTCATCGAAGCAATTATATTTATGTAGCATTAAAGTACTTTCTTTAAAGCCACGGCAGTTACCTTTTTACATTAGAAGCAGAGCAGTAACGAGGAGCGCTCTCACCCGATCCAAACTCCTCCAAGCATATTTTTTGCCTGTTTAAAGATTGCTAACACACTCCTTGGGGTTTTTGCTGTCTTATCTTTTAATGTTATTACACTCCCTTACCCAAGGGATCTGACATGCAGATTGGAGCCTATTTACATGACAAGGGACCAGAATGGAAGAAGCTCATCAGTTTATTCAGCTTTCCCAGTTCTCATCATGTCATCAAGGACCTTGCAATGTCTGGCAATATCGTGAAGCCTCAACTTTCAGCGTTTCGCAGTTCTCTCAACCTTAGCTCTCATTACATCAAGTGAGATATTTTCAAGCTTTTTTTTTTTCTTCACTAATCACAAATGCTAGAAACATGACTTAAGTCTATCTTAACAGCTAAAAGTCAATAGACGACCTAAAGGAACTAATAATTTCTTATTATTTAATATCAAGAATTCAGAACAAGTGTTATAATTTTGGAAGAGGAAAGACAGGTCAAATCAGGTTTTTAATGTTGGAAGCTGTCAATATAACACATTATTTATTTTCCACTTTTCCCCCATTTTCCTACAGGAAGCAAAGCAGCTCCCTAGAAATATTCCACCTATAAATTTCACAGAATCGCAAAATCAAAATATGAAGCCTTGGCCTGATGTCTCAAGTCTCTGCCATTCAACAGCTGATTATATTTTCCCTTTGAGCTGCACCAGCTGCATCCCACCGGCATGCCTGGCTTGCACAGGGCTGCCAGGAGGTGCCAGCAGCAAGTTCGATACCCGGGATCCCGGCTTGAAAAGACATTTCATTCAAAGCAAAGGCTGCACCTAGCTCTGATATGCAGGGGGGATTTTTTTAGTGCTTGAAGCACTAATAAGAGAAATGGATTCCTTGTGTTTGAGCAACATTTCCTTGGATCTGGGCTCTCCACCTTCCTCCCTGAGCTTTTTGTGTTGGAGGGCAAGAGGTACCATGACTCTGCACACCAAAGCTGCCCAGCCCATGACCCCAGAAGGATCACCCAGCAGCCGGTCTGTCCTTTTGGGGTAGGAAACCAACAGTCTGAGTTTTGCAGCAGGCATAGCATCTTGCAGGCATGAAACCTAATCCCATCCCTCCTGCTTCCCTGGGTCATTCTGGGGATGCTGGAGGCTGGACCAGCTCCTGGCTGCCTTGCCACATTGCAGCCAACTGTTGTACTGGCCTAAGGATGAACTTGTTGCTATGGCAGGAGTCGAAGCATGCACTGCGCTGCTGGCATGGCAGCAAGTGGCAGCATGGAGCACCGGCTGCTCCTCCACAACGGCTTTTTGTTGTTTCTTTCTCACTGAGGTGGCCTCACTACAATGCACCCATCCTCTCGCAGTGCTGGAGCAGCCTGGCAAAATCCAGCTGACCATAATGCGCAGTAGCACCATGCCTCAGGGCCCAACATCGCATTTCTCTGCTGCAAATTTTGCCTCTTCCTGCCTGCTGCAGTGCACAATATAGGAAAGCAGACCCCGCAGCACAAGGCAAGCCTCCCACTGCAAAGAAAGGACATAAGGTGATGGCAAAGTTTTGAGGCAGGAGCTCTGTCCAGTACAGAGAAGGAGATCCTAAGTGAGGGGAAATAGCATCACTTGAAAAGGAAGTTGTCTCCAGCTAATACATTTCCTCGTGGCTGCTGGGTTATTTGTCACAGGACAGGATTAGCTCAGCTGCTGGGTAGTGCCTTTTAAAACTCCCTTACAGCTTTGATTAGCCTTGCTAAAACTAAGGGCATCACTCATTCATACACTAATTAATGGCAGCCTCAGAAGAGGTTGGTATCCCTCATCGCTGCAGATTTTAACAAGGAGAAACACAAAGGTGGACTTAAAAATAAAAGCAATGCTCCTTCCTGAGCAGTGGTTTCAGTGCCTTGGAGATTACAAACCAGCCCTGCTCTGCGTGTCAGCAAGCCTTTCCAAAATAATGAGCCTGCTTCCGTCCCAAGCAGCTCCTGTTGCACTGGAGAAATGAGCAGAAAGGTATTATGGGCTCACACTCACCAGATGGATGTCCTGCTTTGTTCTCCGCTTACAGAAAACCCTACACACACAGTCTGGATTATCTTCATTGTAATTCTAATCACCACCTCTCTGTAAGGGAGGGAGGAGGAAGGGAGGGATCCTTGCCTCGGTCAGGAGAGCTAATTAAAAGTTGTGAGTCATCCAGACTTCTCCACACACTGGAAACGCTTTTGGAAGATCAGGTAATCTCTCATTCTTGGGGGAACCTAGTTAGCAAAAGAAAAATTGAGCAAGGTCCCCTTGGGCAGGGAGCTGTACAAGAACAAATCCCATTTCCCTGGCGGGATGCGGCAGCATGAATCACAGAGGTGCTTCAAAAGTATGCAAACTACTCTTTAAAACAGAAAGGCTTGTACGTGTTCCCCAGCACAGAAACACAAACAGCTCCTGTCTACCTATACCCACGCTGGCTTTTAAAATTCATTGTCTAAGAGACTTTTGCATATGAATATTTGATGTAGGGACCTCTGTCTTCCCCTAGAACTTCTGGAACCCTCTGGCTGGTTTCCGGATTGTTGAGTACAAGCTCAAAGGTCTCAGAAAAGCCAGACCCACAAGCCTCATCAAAATCAACACCTGGCAGTGACACGAGGTCCATGCAAAGCCCCAACTCCTCAACCTCTATTAGCCACAGAGCAAGTGGTGCCAAGCAGCACGCCTGAAGGGAACTGGCCTCCCCAGAACCACCGTGGTGAGAACAAGCTGCTGGTGTTGATAATGAGCTCTGACAGCTTCAAGCGGGGTCAGTGTCTCCTGGTCCAGCTCAGTGCAGTCTGTGGGTGATAGGCTTCCAAACCTAAAGGGGCTGAGAGGAGCTGGAGAGCACCAATGCCTCCATCTCTGATTCCTGGAGATACAAGGGCATTGGGAGAGTTGCCCAGGGTCACACACGACAGCAGTAGCGGAGCCAGGCCTCCCAAGGCATCAACCACCATGCTGCTTCAGCCAAAACAGTCAAGTTTGGATCCTTAAGACTAGTACCCAGGTTCTGTATTTAGGATGTTGACCAGTCTCTGTCACCTAGAGCTGCTGGGTGCCTGCAGAACCTGAGCCTTTGAGAAGATCTAGAACACTCATGGGTATCCCAGGGGACAAGAAAGCTTTCTTCTCTTTGGCCACCATTAAAAAAAAAAAAAAATTAATTTTGTTGCCATCATTCAAATGGCCAGTCCAGCATGCAAAGACTTTTTCTCCTCTCTCCTCTCCTTTTTTTTGAGAGACAGTTTGAGCTGACCCTCTTGGGGCCCTGCCTCTCCTCTCCCACCAGGCATTAGGATCACTAATGAAAGATGCAGTCAGGACTTTTCCTCCCACCCCTTTCCACATTGCTGTGGGAAACCACGGTGAGCTGCACATGGATACTGCTCTGAGCAAACAAAGTGCCTTGGCAAGCACCTTCACCTTAGACAGAGCTGACACGCTAGGGACCAAAGGGATGCAACTGCACTGCTTGGCCATTCAGGGCAACGCCACCACATAATGCTCAGGACGACAGCAAACCCCTGGACTGAGGCTGAACATCTCTCTGCCCTCTGGGGAAAATGCTGAGGTGCAGATTAAAAAAATGGTAATAGGCAAACCACACCAAGGAACAAGGGAAAACGGGTGACTGCCACTTCCACCTGATCATTTTGGAGGTTTGCTCAGTACCGTAAATCTATTGGGATTCAAATCCATTTAGCCTTTGCTTCATGGGAACCCCACAGGTCCTAGAGAACCCTCTTGGCAAAAGGATGCTCCAGCTGATGCTCCTACCTTTCTGCCCAAGGAAAATCCAAGCAAAAAAATAGACATTATTTTACCCTCAAAAATCTGCAAACTGATTTTAACTGACACAGCCTAGGGACTCGGACATTTGCAACCAGCTCATCCCAAGTACACATTAGCTCTGACTTTTTGTTGTATGTGAGGACTTGGGCAAACATGAATCATGTTTCTTCAATGCTCAGTGAAGTCATGAACCCAGCTTGTGCACTGCTGGCTTTTCCTTGTCCCTCCTGCTGCATCCATGACATCCTCCTTGATGAAAGTTCACTGTCCCCATCCCCTCTTTCATATCTCCTCCAAAACAGCATTCCTCTGCAGTCTCAGCAAAGCAGCATAATCCCTGGTAGGGTGAGCTGTGGCCTGAGATGAGGATGGGCCTCATCCTGCTCGTAGAGATGGGCAGGGAACACAATGCACTGTGCTCAAAAGCCACCAGCCAATTCACTGTGCCATGCTCTAAGATAAGCAATGTGACTGAAGAAACACAAGATCCTGCTCCTGAGCAAAAACATCGCACGGGGATCAACCATGACTTGATCTGGCAGGCTGGCTGTCCCTGCCCTTCTTGGGCACAGCAGGCAAGAAAACACTTGGTTTGAAAACACTTGGTTTTTCCTCTATGAATAAGCACAGGAGGATCGATCAAATGCAGTGGAGTACAATGCTGCAGCTGAAGTATACGCACACAGAGTCTTTTCTGCTACTGCAACACCGCCACTCATTTACACACCAGCAGCTTAAAACTATCTCTTTTGTACACCCAAACTGATCCTCACTCTTAATTAGTGCTCTCAGTTGCAGCAAAATTTCATTTGTTTCTTCCAAATGTGGCCTGATCCATTGTCCCTCTCCTATGACCTGTGAAAATTAGTCATTGAGCTCAGCGACAGTGGTAAGTGCAAAATGCAGCATCAAAGGAACATAATGGGGGCCTCTTAGGACTGACAAAAAAACCACCATTAATCAAGACATGCTCAAGAGGTGCCAACTTACTGAGGCACATGAGTAGCGTCAGTCCTGAGTGCGGGCCCTCCCGCAGGAGGCTGGACACAGAGGGATGTGCAGGCACAGAACTCCCTACCGCCCCAAGGACCACAGCCTGCCCCAGGCAGATGGTCTCTGCTCTGGAAGTCTTGAGGCTTTGCCCACCTGCTTTCCAAAAGAGGTTATGGAGCTGCACTTTTCCAGGCAGCTCCTTAGGTTAGACAGTAGGGAGACAGGTCATCTTACAATACCCAATGCACTTCTTTAACTGTGTCTGTAGTCCCTGCTACTGTCAGGAGTAATGTATGGGGCACCACACCAGATCAGGAGGGAGATGTCAGCATCTCCATCTGTTTCCAGAGCTAACACAGAGCCTACAGGTTCCCAGCGCCAAACACAAGCCACTGTCTGTCCAGCAGCACCCTGCACTGACCCCTTGTGTGATCCCAGGACCAAGCTAAGGGGGAAGATACGAACTGCACAGACAGACCAGAGTGGTGCAGAAGCTGCAGCAAAATCACCCAGGGAATTATCGCAGGGAGTGGTGCCTGACAGTTCTATGGACAAACCTGTGCAGATACAAAGCCAGGGCAGCCCCGCAGCCGGTGAGGCAGCAGTGGGGCAGCCAAAACTCTAAGGGACCAATTGTAGCTGGTCAAGGCAGAGAGAGTTTTAACACCAGAAAACCAAAGCAAAGAGGTAAATGTTGCAAAATTCAAACCTTCGTAGCAAAGCAGTGTGTTTAAACCCTCTCCTGCGAATCCATGTCATTAAACAGAATAACTTGGACTCAGCAAATCCAAATGACTCTCACTTTCAAGGTCCTGCATTCAGAAGCCCACAATGGAGAACAATGAGGTAGAGAAAAAGCTGAGGATCTTGATGCTGCATTCAGAAGGCCATCTGGTCCGGCCAGCACAGCCAGCGCTGGGAACGGGCAGCATCGTGGGTTGAGATTTAATCTGAGCCACTTATTGAGTGACCTCAGGCGAATCGTTTGACCTCCTTTTGCCTCAGTCAACCCAACTGTAAAATTGGGTTTAAAGCAAGAACCTCTCTGAAAACCATATGCTGTGCCTAGGAGGAGTGGGAGCAGACTCCCTTCCCAGCAACAGGGCTGTGATGGCGGGAGAGCCAAAACCAGAGCGGAAGAGGCGGTGCATGGAGCTGGGATCCAGCATCCCTTGGTGTCAGGGGGCTCCAGCTGACAGCTCTCCCAGGTCTCACCCTGCTAGCCCTGGGAAAGCAGCCTTGGCCCCCATGTGGGGCTCACACATAAGAAGGGATTTGTGAGGTCTACCCTCGCTCATATCACTACTGCATCCAAAGGCCCTGAACATTCGAAGTAGGGTCCCAAATTCCCAGGCTCATAGCGGGCAGGCTAATGTAAGCAGGGGTCAGCACAAAAGACATGTCCCTGACAAAATTGGGAATATTTCTCTACAGCTTCTGTGCCCTTTTATTTATTTACATATTTTGCTGTTTTCAGTAACTGTGAGTTATGGCTATGACCAATGCTTCGAGGCAAATGCTGTGATGCTTTCCTTTAACTCACTGGTTACCCACTAGATCAAGAGCATTGATTGCTCTGGTCAAATGCCCCTGAAAATCAATTCCCACTCACAGCCTTGCCAATTAACAGTGGTAGAAAAGCAGCCCCTCTCTCACCTGGGCACTAGCCTTTCCCCACCACCGTGCACCCTTCGCCTCTTGGCAGGCTTGCAGGGAAGCGATGGCACGGATGAAACACAATATTCAGCTAATGGGAGTGCCCAGCAAACACAAAACAGCAACTTGCCCCCACCAAGGTGCTCACAGGGGTGTGCAAACAATGGCACTGACAGTAAACCCACCCCAGGTTCAGAGAAGGGAAACTGAGGCACAGCTAGTGCAGGGATTTTACTGGTCACACCATGGCCAGCTGGGACCCTTGTGGAGCAGAATGAGAGTGAAAGCCATATATAACCATCACGCCATCACCAGCCCACTGGAAAAAACCAAACAACTCAATAACTAGTGGCATTACAAATCCTCAAGCTGAGACAAGCGTAAGTGGATAAAGAGCTGCTCTAGGTGACAGCACCAAAGATATCCTGGGATTATGACTGCAAGCAGAAGACTCAGGTAGCAGAGACCCGACATCCTGAATAAAATAACAGAGTAGGGTGGCCCCACAGTTCAAGGAAAGGCTGGAGCAAAGCAGCAGGCAGAGGGACAAGCAGCATAAAAGCACACGAGGCTGTGCATGGTGCTGTCTCCACAGAGCTGCCTGCACTGGTACCGGCAGAGCATCACCCTGTGTTAAAAAAGCAGGCAGTGAACTCAGGAGTAGCCTCATGCTGCACTTATGGGCTGCAGAAATGTCAGAACTTCCTCAGCTGTGCTCCAAGAGTTAATTGAGACAAATAACTCAACAGTGCTACCATTAATGAAATTCTTCTGATATATTTCCCCTGAGCTTTATAGAAATGACTAAGTGACATTACTGCCTGCAGTGCAAACCCCCTATATGAGAGATAACGTTACCAGAGCTAAGGTTGGTGCATCCACATTAGAATCCTCGCGAAGAAGTGCAAGATGGCATTTAAATAACTATCACACTGCTAAGAAATGAGCAGCCAAAAGAAATATGGTCTTATAATGTGCTCAAGTCTCAGGATGAATCCTGGGCTGTTATGTGCAGACACTGAAATGCAGTGGGTGGTAAGCGGCATACTCTTTTAATCCCGCAAATCTACTAAAATTTCTAGTCAAATCTCTCCAATCTCCCCCTGATGACTCCTATATTTGCACATTTGTTTTGCAGCACACACAGGGCCAAATACTGCAACTGTACAGATGTGAGAGGCAGCATCATGTGAGCCAACATGTCTTAGAGGCAGCCAAAAGAGCTGATGGAGGGAAATAACCCATTCACCCATCAGATCCATCCCCTGGAAACCTCTCACAGTCTTTTCGCTCTACATAATTTCTTTTTCTCTTCCTTTTTTTGTAGTAATTCCTCATAGATACCTTCTCCCTCTGAGACCCGCTGCTACAAGCCGAGAACTTGCTCTGGGCTTACCAAGACCGTAAGCATTCACAGCACAGACAATAAAGAAACGTGACTGGCAACAAGACTGAGCCCTTCTGCTCAGCATTTGAGAAGGAAGGGCATTAGATGCAAGCTGAGCCACAGATGAAATTAAAAAAAAAAAATATCTGGTTTGTCGAAGGAGGAAACTTGGTGTGCAACACCAGGGGTTAAACTGCAATAAAACACAAGCAACCATTAGCCAAAAGTTCCTGGGAATAACAGGACCATGTCTCCAGAGCTGCAAACTGACACCAGGGCACTTGCTTTAGAAGCATACCTATACCTCATGCTTCACACCACTAAAACATGTCATCACACAAGTATCCCACTCCCAACTGCAGAAACAGGTTCACTTGGTCTCAGCACAAGCTGTATAGGTAGGGCTCTGCTGACAAGACGGATACTGTACGCACACAAGAAAAACCAACAACAAACCCATGTGTTAAAGGTCTCCTTGATGTTTTGAGCCAAGACTCACAATCTGCATCCAAACAGTGGCATTGCCCAGGAAATACCTTGGTGACAACTTTGGTGCCACCTTATTTAAACCTTAATTTAAAATGCTAACTTCATAATGAGTGGAACAAAACTGTGTAAAAACATTTCCCACTCTAATCCTGGTTTGATCCCCCCAGTATGGCCTTCTTTTGTAATTACATCCCTTTGTGATCTCACTCTAATGCCTTGTATTGTGACCCATAAAATAATCAGCCCCCTTTGTCTCTCCCTAATCCTTTTAGACTTCCTTCTTGTCTCTACACTCTTATAAATGCTGCCATTATTTGGGCTCAGCAGCTCTTCCCACCACCCCAGAGCCTGGAAAGGGGGCTCCAGGTTAAACCCTGAATATATTCTGTGCAGAGGGGCTGAAATGATGGGAAGATCTTTGCTGCTTTAAAAAACCCACAATTCCCAACCTCCCCCCCTAGCCACAGCACTTGGCAGGGAAACCAACTTGCAAGCATGCATATGCACCAGACCTCCCCCCTTTTTATATTTTGCAGATGACCTTAAGACCCTTGGCTTGGAGGCTGCAGCAGCATGTTTGTGGGGAGAGCATGCTTGGCCCCAGGCTGGGTGAGAGGAGCTGCTGCTGCTGTCTGCAGTGATCAATGCAGAGAAGAGACATAATATATGCCTTGCCCAGGCTATCAATCCCGCCCTCCTGCCAGCAGCGTAAGTGCCGTGGACAGCCAGGCACAATGGGATGGAGGAGTGGGATTTGGGACAGGATGTGGAAGGGGAGGGGGTAAGGGAGAAGAGAAGAGTACAGGGATGTGTGCTGCCATGCTTGGCTACAACAGTCCCTCTGCAACAAGACACAATGAGGAAAGTGTCTTTACAAGCTCAGATCTCTCCAGAGCTATTCTCAGGTCGCACAGTACTTTAAATACTGGGCAGGTCCATTTCACCAAACTTCAAGAAACCTCTTTGGCTTTAAGTTGCACAATTGACTTACTTTCCCTCTTTCCTTTTATTTTTTTTATAGCAATAGATCAAACAGGGAAAATTGCTACTCTCAGGCTGGATGCGTGCAGAGCCTGATCCGATACCCAGTTTGATGGTGATTTCCAATTAGTGGTAACTGCTTGTTATTGAGTGATATAATCAATGGGTCTTACTCCACCGGCTGGGCTGTGATTTATGATGATGTAGACCCCGCTCCATCAAATTACAGCATCGGCAAAAAGGGCTAGAAATGCCATGAGACAACACAATCAGAGTCAAGTAAGGCCAAGTCAAGCAAAGGGTGGAGGTGAGAATAAAGGCAGCTGTGTTTTGGGTAGCTTGCCTTCCAAAGGAATGGACGCTAGCCATTACTATTGCGCAGAGGGTATCTTCATCCACAGACTGCCAAGGTGTGCATCAGCTTCTGGCAAACACGAGGGAAATACAGCTCCTCAAAGAGACACACGAAGACTCAGCCAAGCAGTACCTCCAGAGAACTCTGCCTACAAAACTGATTTTAATTAAGACACCTCAGAGTCATGCAAAATTATGAAACTGTCATTAGGAGAAAGAAAAGATCTGTATTCAATAACCTGATCACGTTATAAAAACATGTTGCATTCCACAACCTTTTAAACTAACACGCCAGGGTTTGAACAGATGCAGAAACAGCAACTGAAAAAATTCCAACCAGCATGTTAGGCAGCGGGTGGAAATGCCGAAGGCCTTCACTCAACTCAGTCACGCATAGGCTCCTTGCACACTTGTACTTGTTCAAAAGAAGATTACACTACAAAAATATTATTAAATGTGTTTAGCACCTGACCTGCCAAACCACAAACCAGCCAAGGTCCAATTCCCTCTGCTGAGTATCTTTGGTTAATAATGATGACATACAGAAATTCCCCTAAATTTTAAATTTTAACAAGTCAGTTTTTAGGAGGAAGGTTTTAAGTGCCTGCTCCATGGGGAAACTGCATGCACCTTGAGCTCATTGGGGCTGCACGCGCAGCAGCAGAAAGCAGCATATTCTTCCAGTTAGATTTTACTCAATGCCAAGTGTTGAAGTAAATTTGAAACATAAAAATATGATATCCAGCCCACATTTCCTGAATGCAAATATGTACATTCCTCCAAGCCAAGAAGATTATATTCCAAGCAATAATACAAAGCCAGGGTCTGTAACAGTGATATGAGACTAACAGCCTGCCTTTGAAGACAGCGAAAAGTGCAGCAGAGCTCTCGAGGGGCTCCAGTCTGTCAGATCCCTTTTATTCCTCAGTAGCATGGCCTTGATCAACTTTCAAGATTTTTGTTTGTGAGAGGTTCTTATTTCTCCTTTGCTTTTGTGTTCCGATGTCAGGCTCAGAGGGAAGAAGAGATCAGCATTGGGATGAGGTTTTACCCACCGGCAGTGTTTATTCTGCTCCGCAAAGGACTGTTTAGCGCTCGGTGGTTTGTTTTTGGTTTTTTTTTTTTCCTTCCAGGCAGCCAGCACCCACTTCTTTGATGCAACGGTCCTGTCATTTCTAAAATGGGGGTAATTACCCTCCTCCGTTGTTTGACTTGCTTACTGGGACCTGGGCAAGGAAAATCACTGTTACTTGTGTGTAACCACCCCTGAGACGTGCGGGCTTGAAGGTACAACTGTGGTTCATTCTTAGGAGATTTCATCTAGGTTTAAGCCAAGTCTTAAGTGCAAGTGCATGCTCCTGCAGTTCAGGCACAGTGGGGGAGCTCACCCTGAGCAGCAGGTTACATTTGCCCACAACATCCTGTTTTATTCCCATTATCCACAGGCACCTGTGACATTGAGGCCAGGTGCCCCCTGTTTTGTGCTGGCCTCACCCAGACCTCTTCTCAGGGCTGGCAAGAAACCAAGCCTGAAGCCAGAATAGAGTCCAGAGCATTTTGAACACAATCCCTTTTTCATTTTGGTTCAGGCGAAACTATGGCTACAAAAGGAAATGCTATTCAGGGACACAGAGCACATCACATACATATTGATGCAGGAGCAAGATAACAGTGTTTATTGACAATCCACTATCCCAAAAGTAATTCCTCTGGCTCTTACGTCTCCTGTTTACAGGTCTGAGAAGTCTGACATTGTGCTTGTGCATCAGCCAGCTCCCAGCTCATAAATGCCAGAGCTGTTCACCAAAAGTGCTCCAAGGTTTAGCACCACAAGACTGACAAGTTTGAGATCCAGCTGCTAATCTGGCACAGACCCAAAGCCCTTGGCTCCTTGACAATGTCACTTCTTACACTACTGAAAAGCTAGGTTTGCAGATGGCCACTTCATGCACTCGGGAATTGTTATACACAAGGGCTGGAGTGTTCCCTTGGTGGGCTACCAGCTGGCCCTGGCACTGCGGGGAATGGGCAGCAGCTCTTTAAAAGGCCCCCCCAGTTTGGGGAGTACAGCCAGGGGACCTTGGCCCCAGACCTTGCTGTAGACTTTTCCTGCTTTGCACCAAAAAATCACAGTGCAATTTGCAAACACACACGAAGCAGTAATAAGTGGCTTGCACAGAAAGAAGAGTGGTAGCCATCTCCCAAACAAGTTGGAGAATCCTTCGGTAGAACCTACTTAAGAAAACAGCATTCAGCCAAGTCTTAGGACCATACCAGACACCTTTCCTCACACTCATATATAAATTACACCTAGCAGTGACTTCTGGTTGAATGCAAAAATGATTAGCAGCTGCAGTCCCAAAGCCCACAGACAGTCTGTGGGTAAATGTGGGCAAAGCTGGCCACCAACACAACAGGGACAGAAACACCATGCTACGACACCTGAGCTCTGCCATCAGTCCTGGGACAAACACAAACCAGCAACCAGAGCCAGCAAGGGGGAGCCCAGCAGCCTGCATGGCAGGAGACCCAACAGGACCAACTGCTCTGGCCACAGCAATATAATGGGCTAAGCCAGGTACTGTGCAGGGCTGGAGTCACAGCCTGCCCTGTAATTCTTCCTCCTGCACCTTTAAATTTCATTCCCTCACTGACATTTTCATCTCCCTCCTTCTCCAGGCTCCCCCACCAGACAATCTGTCTGGTGGTGTTAGCCTTGCCCCCAAAGGCACTGCCATGCAGGGTAGTAAATAAGACCTTGCTGCCTCCACACTGCCTGCCTTAAATAACAAAATGAAAGAAACCACGACCTTCAGAAAGTCTTTGCCTATGGTTTGGAAAGTGCTGCCTGCCAAACAGAGCCCAGTCATGCTGCACAGCAATGGGCCTTCCAAACACACCATAGAAGATACACAAACCGCAGACTACTTTCACCTCATGACTTTAATGTAACTTACCCCTCCAAGACAGGGGATTCACGGCTAGAAGGTGGGTTTTAGTTTTCTCCGTGAGAAGGCTGATTAGCTGTTTTTTCACACCTGGACAGCTACACAGATTAGATGCCAGACTGATCCTCACACCAGCTCCAAGTTCTTTTTCCTCTTCCCTCTCTTTAATCCCCCCTCTCTGAACACCCAGCATCCCACCACACTGTCCTCCTGCTTTCCAGCAAAGCCAATGCCCCTTGCAGGATTGCCCCATGAGATGCAGGTGGGATGATGCCCATACTTACTCGCTGCCTGAATCTTCGCCTTCCGGCTCACCACCAGCCCATAGTGGTTTTGCGCCATGCAATCGTATTCACCTTCATCCGATGACCCATCTCCTCGGACCCTCTGGAAGTGGGAGACATAAAGCGACCCATTGGCCAACACAAAGGCATTCTCGCTGTCCACGATCATGACGCCATTCTTCCGCCACGTGATGGTTATGGGCTGGATGCCCTCAACCTGGCAGTAGAGGATCAAGGGTTGCTCCTGCACAGCAATGTCATCGCTAGGCTCCACAACGAACGCCAACTCAGAGGAATGGCCAAAATCTGAAATGAAGAGAGAAGGACAGAGTCAGCAGTGAGTCTACAAGAAGCAGCAAGAGCCAGCTGCTACAGAAGCAAACAAGGGTTGATGACAACATTCTGGACAGAGTGGGCTGCAATAGGGCTACAGGTTGCAAGTGTTTTGGAGAAACATGAAACCCTTTGGCATGCTTTGCCTCCTGGGGCTTTGCTCTCAAAATCTTGGGGCACAATTTCCAAAAGCGCAACCACAGGCACAGACCTTCAAGGCTGCCTTTGGAGACTCCAGTGAAAGGGACAGGCAAGCACACAGCTTGTCAAACCCCAGCTCCACTTCACACAGCCTTCTTCATCTCCCATCACAGGGCTGCAGCAATAGGCAACACAAACTTGCACAAGCACGGAGCACCAGCCATTCCCACTCCAGGAGCAGAAGTTTACATCAGCTCAAGAAATGCACTCCTCTCCCCCACATAGCTAGGCAGAGAGAGGGCTGAGCCAGGCCCTAGACCCATTTGCAGCACAGCCGGAGGGGGTGAACAGGGGCACTGGCAGCTCCTGATTCAGACCATATTGCCACCAGCATCTTCACAACACTTCTCCCACTTGGCAGAGCAGGAGGCTGTTTGCCTCTCACACGTAACACCATGCCCTTCCATCACTTTGGTCTCTCTCACACTGTAACAGGCAAAGGATGGTGCTGCTCAGTCCTTAATGAAAAGCAACTTAAGGACCGAAATACAAATGCACCATGTTCTGGCTCAGCAATACCAAAGGTTTCTTGCAAAGCAATTATGCTAAATAATGTCCACAAGAGATAAGTTATTGCAGAATTTGTACCCACAATAGGCAAACCCTTGCTTCCCATCACACAGATACATCCTAATTTATTACTTTTGCCAACAGAATGCTTAAACACTATGTCTTTGGCATGTTATTCTTCACTTGGTCTAAGCACACCTTTTTAGGTATAATATGCCATACAGTCATGATTAGATGCTACAGAAGATGACACAAATAGAGCTATTGTTTAAAGATTGGCCCACAATACATGCTGAAATGAAAGACAAAAAGCAACCAAGAAACAGGAGTCATATAAATATCTGAAGGGTGTAAATTCAGGAATGGAAGCAAATATATATATATATATTTAAAGAACAGCAATGGAGAAGAAATTCCAGCCAAGTAGGAAAACTACAATTTTATCCAAACATAGTGAACCTTTCTAGCAGTTCTCTTGGGCAACAGCCCTCAATGGGTGGAGGTTCCAGCTGCTCAAACCTGCAATACAGCTTCTCCCCTTTTTTCATGGACTCAGGGGGACCAACGCCACAGCTGCTCACAGAATTGGGACACACATGGGCAATTTCTCTTGGCAAACACCAGCCACAGCACAGGCTTTGTAATGCTTGTTCCTAATACAGTTCCCATCAAGGACAGGATCCCACCACACTAGGCTCAAAAACAGAGCGCAGGGTAGATCATTAATGCATGATAAAAATAAAAGAGATGAGAAGAAGCAGTTATCCTAAAGCAAAAGAAGGGAAAAAAGTCTGTCTAGTCTGCTCTGCAAACCCAGTGAGATTTTTTTCTTTCTTTCTGTAAATCCCCATTGCTTTCTATGGCAACTTAAATTGGATTATGGGGGATAAACATTGAGTGCAACCTGAGCCGAGGCAGATGGACAGAGCAGACAAAGAAGGCAGGGGTAGTGCATGGCAGGTCAAAGGTACTACCGTCAAGGTATGAGTGTGTGCAAGGAATGGACAAACTCTACTTAATGATAAACACCTAAACCACACACTTTATTAACCCATTACGTCTTAAAATGTCAGGCTAGCTCCAGCCATCTCGGTGATCTATTGCTCACTGTGACTTCTTTTTTATGAGATAGCCCTGGGGTCCTCTCAGCAAGTTAGACTACAGCCAGCACAAACCCATCAATTACTTTTTTTTTTTTTTTGGTGAAAATTAAGGAATTAGATGAATGCTCTGCATTTTTCTGCAAAGTGGCCAGAGTCCCAACAGCACCTACCATGCTGGGGCCTCATTCCCTGCATGGGCGCTCCTGGGAGTTAGGTAGGATAAGGACCTTTGCATGCTGACACTGAACCAAGGGGGACTTCTGCCTCCTGAAAGATTGAACAAGATTTCAGGATTTAGCCTAACAGGCAATCAGAAAAAATCCCTAATGAAATAAATGCCCCATCTTCCCCCAGCTTCCCTGTACTCTTAGATAAAACAGCTTATTATTATATGTACCATAAAAGGAAGAATCAACATAATTACATGCCCTTCCCACAATAGCTGTCATTATAATAACCATCATTAAGGCCTGTGATTGGAGATAATCATGTTTACCTCCACAAACATTCAGTCTGCATCTGAACTCCAGGCTGCTCAAGCAGCAGAAGTGATGACACTCATAATTAGGACTGGTGCCCTCAGACACATGCTGGGGTGGGGACAGACACTGACTGGTCCTGGGGTCTCCTCAGGCTGTAGGAGAGATCAGGACTATGCCTCAAGGTGTGGCACTGTGCAATGGACAGCGTGCAACTGGTCTGTAACCTGCACAGCATCCAGAAGCATCCAAATTCCTCCTCAACAGATGCTTTTCTCATAGGATGCTTTTATGACATTGAAGAAACCCCACTGCCTCTTTCCTGGGACTTCAGGGCCAGGTGACCCACTAACACACATGGAGAAGCAGGCCCACTCCATCTGGGGAGCTGGGAGAAGGCAAGCTTTTTCACCCAGACATGGGCTTTCCATGCAAACTCAGCCAAAAGCCTCTCTTCTCCCAAGATATTTAGATGCTGAAAGACACAGAGGGGCATCTGCTGCCTTTCCGAAGTCCCTACACCTCCCCCTGACACCATGGGTATATTAGACACAATAAAATTGCCTGTCTCCATTGTTAAGTAGACAGATCCTAAACTGCCTTTAAAAAGTGAGCTTTGGTCCTAAGAGCCTCAGTATCCCACTTTGTAAAAAACAACGGCTCTGTCTTTCCAGGGATAAATGTCTGAGTCTCACAAATAGGTAAAACATTGGTGGCACAGTTGGCAAACACCATGCTGACAAGCTGACCTGTATGTGTCTGCACTACTGCAGCACTCACTGGTGGTACAGGGAAAGCTGAGCCCAGCATGTCAGCATGCAGAAAGCACCAAGCAAGTGGCCATGGGCATTCCTGCAGCCAAAGGTCACCTTGAAGCCTGCTCTGTTCCCTACAGCCCTCAGCCTCGTGGCCTAATCTGTGGGCACAGAGCGGGCTTGGCAAGAAGGACACCTCTCTCAATACTGTATTTCTACAAGACATCATGTTCCTTGGGGTTTTCTCAAAAAAGAATGGGCCCCGGGATGCCGCACTGCCCAGTGTTGCAAACCATCAGGAACAGGTATGAAAAACAAGTCCACAAACAGCCCGACCTAAGATCCACATGGCCAAAGCACAGCCGCTCCACTGAGAACTGTGCAAGGCATGGTAGAGACCAGGTGCTTTATACTTTCTCTGTCCCCTTCTAAAGAACCCCCCTTACCCATTTAGCTGTAACCATGGGATTATTTGCACTAAAAGTGGTTTTCAAGGATCAGGCTTCAAACAGGGACATTGGGATTTGGCTTTCCAAGATTGGAACTGTGGGGCTCCAAGTCTCAAAGGCAAACATTGAACACAGAGCCCTGCCTCCCCAGGATGCTCAGAATGAGCGACAAAGTGACAGGGACACTCACGGAGCAATCTCCACAGCAGGGTAAGGCTCCTGGTGTTTGTTCTACAGGTTAGCTCAGATGGGCCAGAGGGAGAGCACACACAAAGCAAGGAGATAACGGTGGAAAAGAAGGACTCAGCTCCACCGTTATAAATAACTGCTCGTAGTCAGCAGTGAGTTAGCACAGAAACGATGCTGCAAAGTTGGAAGTAAACGACACTCTGAAGACACATGGAAACAGTAAAAGTGTAATTAATTGAGAGAGACAGAGGAAATTGCTGAGGCTGTGCACGTTCACCCAGGGAGTCTGAAAGACCTGCCCTCTCCAATGGCTGGCTGCAAATCCAAACCCAGCTTGTCCCACACGTCCTGGGTACCTCCTGAAACAGACTGTGAGGCAGCATGGCTCACCCTCTGCTCGAGGCTGAAACTGTAAAACTCTGCTGAGAGCAGCTTGAATTTGTAGTTAGAGGCTGGGGTGTTACACAGGCAGCTGAACAGCCCGCTTGCCTCAACACCGGCAGGCTGCACCGGGGACCGCGCGAGGGAAAATTGCTTTGCTTTCTGCAAAAGGATGGAGGGAGGAAGCGTTATTAGCTCTGACATAAAGGCCACAAGAAAATTATTGGAGTCCTCATTCTACAAGTCTCCTTTTGAGAAACATTTACCATCTCCCTAAGCAATACAATATGTGACTATATGTGCAAATATTTAACAAAAACTACTTCCCCTATTGATCAATCAGACAGGCATACTCAAAGAAACCAATTAGCACTTGTGCTTTTGAACCAAGAGATTTATTTAGCACTGAGAGAAAGAACTTTGAATTAATGGGAAGCTTAAAAGACACTTTGAAGTACATTTAAAAAAAATAAGTTTAATTATTTTTTACTTGACACTGTGATTCATGTTCAAAGCTTCAAAAGAACTTGCTCATACCCTAGCATTGTCCTTTTCCAATTGGGAAACACGATTTTGGCTTTCCCTCCTGTCTGTACTTCTGAAAAATACAGCAACTAATCTCACCACTTTAATTAGCAGTGACATCCATCGCAAAGGACCTCAACCACATCACGGCTCATCCTCCTGGACCCACAGCCAGCAGGGCCATCCCTGCCCCGGGAGCACGCGGTCCCGACAGATGAAGCCTGTATTATTACTCCCATTCTAGACAGGGAACATTAATCAGAGAGATGAAATGACCTGCCAAGGGCCTGGTCTGAGCTTGTGGCAAGGCGAGATACTGCAGGAGCAGCCAGGTCCACCCTGATATTTCTGGTGCAGCATCATCAGGAGCACTGACAGGGAAATCAAGGCAGCCCCATCTCCCCTCTCTCTTGTCACACCAACAGCATGACACACACCTGCACACAGCCTTTCATGAACAGAAATTTGCCCTCTCCTGATATACTGTGTTTGTTCCCAGCACAACACAGCAGCGACCCACCAGTAAGCCTTACCACCAGCAAGGATAGCCCCTCTGGCCTGCTTCAATAACGCCTAAAGAAGATGTCCCTGGAGTCCCACAACTCCTGGACCAAAGGTTTTTATAGTGAGATGCAGATGAGTACTAGGACCAGAAACCTGGGTGCAGTTTGGGACAGCCCTACAAAAAATGTCTCTTTTTTTTTTTTCAGTTTTTTTTAATTTTATTTTTGTAAATCCTTCTGCAAGTGAGAGGATATGGAAGGAAGAGAGATCTAGACCTGAACAATGTTCTGCAGCAGATCATAACAGGTTTCAGGCTGATGAAATTGGTAGCCTAAAAATCCAGCTGGTGCCCCCTTAAATCTCCTTGAGGCTGACCCAGACCCTAAGGAGAAAAGCATTACACTACAGTAATGTGCAAATTGGCTCTTCAGGGCATCCAGAAAAATTTACATTTAAAGAAGAGGCAAATAGGCTGTAACAGGCCCCACATCTTGCTAACAGTAAAGTTTACTAGCTCAGAATTTTTTATTCCCTTTCCTTTCAGACAAGAGGCTATATAAAGTGATTTTTCCATCAGGGTGTATAAACCACATCCACTCGTTAAGCAATTGCAGGAGGTCTCTGTTGAGGATAACACAACCTCTCAGCCACCTGATGCAAAGCCCAGAAATACCCAGCATTGCTGCCTCAGTGGGAACATAGATTTTAGCCAAGGAAGGCAAACACAGCCCAAAAAGCCAGAAAAGTTGCCCAAAATAATTTTCAGACATTTGAGACTAGACTGGGCAAATCCCAGGAGCTCACTTGTTGAACACAGCGTGGAAGCTGGAAGTGTTCATAGCACAACAAAGACCCTTTCCAGGACAAGCTCTGAGTCCTCATAGGCTCCCCCATCTCTACAGAAGGCAGGCTAAAACCTGTTGGTATAGCTAGAAAGGGCAAAGACCTTTTCTGAGTTAACTGCCCACAGTAGCTCCGTCTACAACTAGGCATACTGAGAACATGGCAGCAAGCTGAGCGTAGGATGTGTTGTTATTTGCATTCCCCACGTGTTTCGTGGTCCTGACCAGATCACAGTCTCACCGCAGAGGGCATCAGCAATACAAATATGGAGCAGGAAACAACCACGCATGAGAGGACAGCAAAGGCAGCAGCCAAGATGGGAAATGCTATGCCCAGAGCTGGGGTCCCTCCAGGCTTCAGGCCCCAAGGCTACTCTAATGCCGAACAGGGGAGTAGCCAGTTTCAGCCCCCAACCCTGCAAGAAAGCATCGGGGAGGTGGCTGTCCCCATGGCCAGTCCTTTGCACAGACCTGGCAGGGAACAGACTGGCCATGCAGTAGATGATGGTGCCTGTGGATACTAGATAGAGCAGCTGGGAGGAGCGTGACAGTACGAAGCTGCCAAGAGAGCCATGGGCACCCTGGCATCACAGTGCCAAAAACCACCAGCCAGCACAGCCCCAGCACTCAGCCCTTGAAATTCAGCTTGAGTATCGGCAGGCACAACTGGATGGCAAGCAAGGAAAGGCAAGACAAGGTCCTTCTGGAGGAAGAGAAGTTTCTGTGCACACTAAACCTGTTGAAATTCTTAACCACATCCAGGGGATTCAAAGGAAACACAGCACTCTCTCCACCCTGCCATCCCCTCTGCCTTATCACCTCCCACCCTGAAATTCAGGATGGAGGAAAGCATCGCCTTGCTCCTCTCAAGGAGCTGAGCACTGCACCGATCCTGCTCGCTCCAAAACCAGAGCCATTTTAACGAAACACTAGCTCTTCTCTCCCTTTTCACATACTCTCAGGTTTCAGCAGCAAAGATCCTTTTGCAAAAGCATCTTTACAAGTCAGCAGAATCATCCATCACAACCCGAATTCTCCTGACTTGCCATTAGCTTCATCAACACAATCACACAAGAAAACCAACACCCCCCCCCCACCCCCACCCCCCCAAAAAAAGGCAGCAAATCCTTGACTCTGCTCTGAAACTCTGGTTTTAAATTACCAACGCGGGAGTGGGGCTGGGTTGTTAAGTGACTGGGCTCCTCTTGAGTGGAGGGTGCGATACAACAGTGACATTTGATATAATAGCAAGGCCAGATCACTATGCTGTGTGCTTTTCTCAGTACACTCGCCTATTTGCCTCTCTCTTCTCTTAAAGTGCAATTATTGACATGTTTGCCTCCTTAACCATCAGTTTTATATGCTTGCCAATGACTCCTGAACATGTGTAAACAATTATTTTTATTTTCTTGCAAAACCAAAATGTTAGATATTCTTTTGGATAAACGGACTTGGGTAGATTTTCATGAGCCCTGCTACATAATTTATTAGTTTCTAAACTCTGTAAAACTAAAAGCTCCAGTAAAGTTTAAATAAGTTGTGATTTCAAAGTAATTTTGAATGGACTATTCCTGTTCCTGCCCAACGATATTCGGTTGATTTAAATGGGAATTCTTAATCTGCAGAGGGGGGCTCCTGCATTGTTTTGTTAGATCAAATAAAAGGACAATATCCAGGGTCAGAAGCCCAGGAGCACAAAGCATGAAATACCAAGGTGGGGGGGTGGGGAGGGAGCACAGAAAAAAAGCATCTTCTGTCCCAGATCTATTGCAAGCTACAAAACGAAGCACATGGTCTGCTCAAATGCTCACTGCTTGCCAGGGGGGAAAGCTGGGCGCTGGCAGCAGCTCTGCATGAGCTCCACTGCACTCTGCACCCCATGCTGCAGCCCCATGCCAGGGTCCCATCCTGCTCCTGCCGGAGCCAGCACTGGGTCCTAATGCTGCGGCGAGATGAGCAAGCCAGGTCCAGCCACCCCAGCGTGGTGGAGAAAGATATTTCAAGGCAGTGGGATGGGAAGGTGTGGGGGGAGCAGCATCCCAGGAGTTTGTGAAGCAAGGGGCTGGTACTGCATGAGGTTGCTGCTTGGCACTTCACATGCTGTGACACGGGAGTGTCCAGAAACACGGAAATCAGAGAAGGAAAAGTTCAGGCAGGGAGAGAGGCTTTCTCCATTGCACATATAAAATAAGAGCAGTTTCGCAGTGCTCTGCCAGCAGTACTGCTCCTGAGCCACTCCACACCGGCCCATGCCAGGCTGATAGCACCAGGGTACATGGGTCAAAATTGGGACTGAGCAGGAAGGAAAGGAGTGGGGAACCAGCCCTATTTGCCACTCTCTTGGCTAGCTTTTATATACTTCCAACGAGAAGTTTAGTTTTGGCACCATGATGGCCCCAGCAGACGTTTGAGGGCCAAGGGCATGGGTGGTACACACTCACACCCCTGCGTGAACTTCGCACCCAGCATGGGTCCCAAACGCAATGCACAAGTATATGGTTGTGAGACTACTGTCCCACTTCATGGGCTGCCTGCTATGTCTACCACATGGGAAAACCACGTCCCAGGATTCTCCTGTTGAACCTCCTGGGAGAGACGAAGCCCAAACATGGGCTTGAATTTCATATAGCATCTCTGAGCGTTACTGGGGAAATGATACCTGATACTCTCTATGTATATTAAGAAAAAAGACAGGGTATTACACCAATTTAGGAGAAAGTGATCTCTTTTTTTTTTTTCTATAAAAAACAACAAAGCCACACTGAGTAGGAATTAGTGAAAGCTTATAGCTTCAATAATTTAGAAGTTAAGCCTACTTAAATATAAATGACGATGTTTAATTCCAAGGCTGTTACTGAGCAGAGCCGGGGAGCCTCTCCTATCCTATGCCTGCCTTTGAATGCCGGGCTCAGCAATAACAGACAAAAGCTGTCCACCACCCAGAACAAAGAGCTCCAGGAAATTAAAAAAAAAAAAAAAAAAAAAAAAAAAGAAAGAAAATACTGTCTCACTACTGAGCCCACTCCAGCCCACTGACCAGCGGCTCCCAACGCATGGTTCCCCGTCACCAGGCCAGCATTTTGGGGAGTTTGAAAATCACAGAGGTGGGAGCAGAGCATCCCGTCCCGCACAGCGCAGCACCACTCCCAACACAGCATCCGTCCCCACAGCGAGGCTTTCTGCTCCAGCACTGATTGACGCCAACACAGGAAAGTTCATTAAATTCAGTAGAGCACAGAACCATGTTACCTCACTGTTAACCATATCTAGAGTGTAGAAACACGGGGGGTGGGGGGGGTGGGGGGGGGGGGGGAGGTGGGGCGAGGAACTCTCAGAACAGGAAAACTTTTAAAGTGCAACCAAGCACTCTTTAGTGGGGCCAGCAAAACACACCCCAAAGTCAGGAGCCACTGACCTGCCAAGTCGCAGCATACACAAACACACAGGGCAATATGGACAGCAGCAGGCAACAAACTAGACACAAATTCAACTTACTGAAGTTTTGATTTCAAAACTTCTTTTCTTTTCCTCTCCTCAAAAATAAGTATTTTCAACCATCCTCATGGCACTGCACACAGGAATCCCAACAGATTAATGAGACCTGCTTCATTAGATCCACTTTGCAGATAATTTGTATTTTCTGCAAGTTACACTGGCTTCTCCTCTCCACCGCGGCTGCTACGAACCACGTGGCGAGATTTATTATGGGAATAGCCTACAGTCTGGTTTCCTAAACACCCCGACAGCTAATCTCTGATTAATCTTACACATGCTTTTTTTCCCTCAGACCATGCTGGGTTGCTTGCACATTTGTTAAACAATTCCTACTTTTCATTATCTTTAAGGCTGCTGAGTGAAGTGAGGGCAGGATGCACATGGGTATTTCACTGCAGAACAGCATCTTTCTCAGATTAGATTCAAGCTTAAGCAGCACCACCAGTAGAAGGAAAACGCTGCAATTTATCAGCAGGGCATGTGCACAGTAGGTCCGAGGAAAAACCCCTTTGATGTTTTTGTAGTTCGGCCCTGGTCCGGTGGGTGGTGTTACCGGTTGTGGCTGTGCGAACCGAGCCAGGCATTACAGGAGAGCACAATACTTGCAGGTTTCAAGTAGCTCGCTGTCATCCCTGCAACTTGCAGCCCAACATCTCTTTTCTGTAGCTAGCGCCTTCGCTGACACCACGGCGCGTCCGCCCGGGCGCCGTCTCCCGCTCACATCGGGGGTGATGACTTTGGGTCTGCTCTCTGGACACGGACACCCAACCACGCCGCTGCCACAGCAGCCACCCTGTCCCTCCCCAGTGCCAGCTGTGGGAGCCAAGGCCCCACAAACACCAACTCCCCCACGCAAGTGGGGTTTCCAACTGAAAACACAGCTTTGGGGGGGACACTTCGGGCTATCTGCCGATTAAGGTGTCAAGAGGGGCTGATGTAGACAGAAGCCTGCAGCCAAAAGCCATGACCGCAGCGCACCTTCCCGACGGGACGAGCCCCCGCTCCCGCAGAGCGATGCTAACGCGGCAGGCGACACGAACGGCCGCGGCCGCGCACCCCTCCGCTGCCCTGGCGGACACACGCGTGGCGGACCCGCGCTCGGTCCCTCCACCCTCCCCCCCCCCCCCCCCCCCGCCTCCCCGGAGCTGCTCGGCCCCGTTCAGCCTCCACGGCGTCCCGATGCTACGGGGACGGGCTGAACGGGAGGCTGGGAGGGACCGGGGAGTCATACGGGGTTGGGACCGACTGCGGACAAGCAAGGGGGACGGGGACCCGCCGCGGGGCTGGGGAGGGACGCGGGGGACCGGGTGCCGAGGGGACGCGAAGTGCGGGAAGGACCGCGGACGGGACCGACAGACCGCGGGCGGCGGGAGCAGCGCCGGTGCCGGGCGCGGCGACGGCGGGTCCTTCCCCCTGCCCTCTCCCCGAGCCCAGCCCGGCTCTTACCTCCGCGGCAGCCGAGCAGCAGCAGCCCCAGCAGGCAGGCGGGCAGCGCGGAGCCCGGCGGAGCCATAGCATCCCGGGCGGGCGGGCTCGCCTCCCTGCGCCCCACGGGGAGGGAGCAGCCCGCGCAGGAGGGAGGGAAGGAGGGAGGCGAAGCGAGAACCACCCCCAGTTGCGAGGAGCGAGGGTGGGGGGGAGAAAGGAAAAAAAGGCAAGGAGGGGGGGAAGGCAAAAAGCGGATTTCAGCGCTGCTCCCCTCCGCGCGAGCACGCCGCCGCGCCGGGCGGGCGGGGGGGCGGCGCTGAGGGAGCGGGGCCGCTGGCGGGCGGGGGCGGGCGGGCAGCGCCTTGCGCCATCTTGCGCATCCGCCAGGGCGCCGGCAGCGCCGCGCCGGGTCCGGCCGGGCTGCGGGGCAGGGGGGGCAGCGAGAGGGAGGCGGTCCCTGTGCGGGGCCGCTCAGCGCCCGCCGCGCCCGCACCCGCGGGGACGGTGCGCCGGTCCTTGCCGGGTCTCCCCTCAGCGGAGCCCTGTCGCCAGAGCCCCCTCACGGGTGTCCCCTCGGTGGGCTCCACCACGGGGCTTCCCCTCAGCAGTCTCCCCTCCCTGGGGCAGCCTCATGGGTCTCCCCTCAGCAGAGCCCTCACGCTGGTCTCCCCCCTCACCAAGCTCCCTTCATAGGGCTCCTCTCACTGGGGCTACCTCATGGGGCGTCCCCTCACCAGCACCTGCTTGCCAGTCTCCCCTCACTGGGGCAGCCGCATAGGTCTCCCTTCAGCGGAGCCCTCTCACCAGAGTCCCCTCACGGGAGCTACCTCACCAATCTCCCCTTGCTGGGGCAACCTCACAGGTCTCCCCTCAGTGGGGCCCTCTCACCAAAGCCCCTTCACAGGGCTCCTCTCACTGGGGCTACCCCATGGGGTTTCCCCTCACCAGTACCTGCTCACCAGTCTCCCCTCACAGATCTCTCCTCACCAAGCTCCCATCACAGGTCTCCCCTCAGTACGCTCCCTTCATGGGGCTCTTCTCAACAGGGCTACTTCAAGGGGCTTCCCCTCCCTGGGGCAGCCTCATGGGTCTCCCCTCAGCAGAGCCCTCTCACCAGAGACCCCTCATGGTTCTCCCTTCACGAGGCTCCCTTCATGGGGCGCATCTCGCTGTGGCTTCCCCTCGTCGGGGCCGCTTCACAGAGCTGCCATCGCGGGGCTGCCATCGCGGGGCTCCCTTCGCGGGGCTGCCTTCGCGGGACTCCCTTCACGGGGCTGCCATCGCGGGGCTGCCATCGCGGGGCTCCCTTCGCGGGGCTGCCTTCGCGGGACTCCCTTCACGGGGCTGCCATCGCGGGGCTGCCATCGCGGGGCTCCCTTCGCGGGGCTGCCTTCGCGGGACTCCCTTCACGGGGCTCCCTTCGCGGGGCTGCCATCGCGGGGCTGCCATCGCGGGGCTCCCTTCGCGGGACTCCCTTCACGGGGCTGCCATCGCGGGGCTGCCATCGCGGGGCTCCCTTCGCGGGGCTCCCTTCGCGGGGCTGCCATCGCGGGGCTGCCATCGCGGGGCTCCCTTCGCGGGGCTGCCATCGCGGGACTCCCTTCACGGGGCTGCCATCGCGGGGCTGCCATCGCGGGGCTCCCTTCGCGGGGCTGCCATCGCGGGGCTGCCATCGCGGGGCTCCCTTCGCGGGGCTGCCATCGCGGGGCTGCCATCGCGGGGCTCCCTTCGCGGGACTCCCTTCACGGGGCTGCCATCGCGGGGCTCCCTTCGCGGGACTCCCTTCACGGGGCTGCCATCGCGGGGCTGCCATCGCGGGGCTCCCTTCGCGGGGCTGCCATCGCGGGACTCCCTTCACGGGGCTGCCATCGCGGGGCTGCCATCGCGGGACTCCCTTCACGGGGCTGCCATCGCGGGGCTGCCATCGCGGGGCTCCCTTCGCGGGGCTGCCATCGCGGGGCTGCCATCGCGGGGCTCCCTTCGCGGGACTCCCTTCACGGGGCTGCCATCGCGGGGCTGCCATCGCGGGGCTCCCTTCGCGGGGCTCCCTTCGCGGGGCTGCCATCGCGGGGCTGCCATCGCGGGGCTCCCTTCGCGGGGCTCCCTTCGCGGGGCTGCCATCGCGGGGCTCGTCCTACCTGGGCTGCCTCGCGGCGAGTCCCCTCACCAGTGCCGGCTCAGCAGCGCCCCCTCACGGGAGCCCCCTCACAGGTCTGCGCTCACGGGGGCAGCCCCTTGGGTCTCCCCTCAGGGGAGCCCTCTCACCAGGTTCTCTCCAAAGGGCCCCTTCATGGGACTCCTCTCACCAGCCTCCCCTCACCAAGGCAGCCTCCTGAGTCTCCCCTCAGTGGAGGCCTCTCACCAGAGCCCCCTCACAGGTCTCCACTCACCAAGCCGCCTTCACAGGCCTCCTCTCACTGGGGCTACCTCACAGGGCTCACCATCGCCTGCTCGGCAGCCTCACGGGTCTCCCCTCCCCGCAGCCCCCTCACAGCTCTCCCCTCACTGGGGCCCAGCCACGGCCTCCCTCAGACCCAGCGCTGTTGGCCCCAGAGCAGGAAAGCCCTCCATGCCCGGTCCTGGCCGGCCCCGCCATGCCCAGGGGATGGTAGCCAGCACCAACACTTCCTTCCCGAGCACAGGAAGCAGTTTCCTTGCTCTTTACCCAAGAATTTCTGTCCCATCTGCCACTGCTCAAAGCAACCCGGTCTCAGCAACGGCATCTGGTTCTGCTGCAGTGGGCAAAGGTGGGGTCCCATCCCCAAGCCAGGGAGTTGCCTCTTATCTGCCCTTAGGGATGGGACCCAAAAATCTGGCATTAAAACAAGGGAAAACACTGATGAGACAGCACGACTTCCAACTGGTTCCACCAAGCGTTTCACTTTTGAGCTCTGTTTTGAGGAACAAGCCCACCCACCGCAGCGGGCAGTGCCTGGAGCTGAGCAGCGTCCCCAGGAAGCAGGGCGGCAGGATCGCAGAGCCGGGGCCACGAGGCATCCTGGGGACAGGAACGAGGAAGAGGATGGCTTGTTCCACCTCAGCGCTCCTAATTTTACATGCTATCATAAGGTGACTTACCTGGGTCAGTCACGCAAATGTTGGATCAACCAGCTCACCCCTGGAAAGGCCCCAGTGAGGAAGGACCCAGTAAAAGGCGAGTCTGCTCCTAAATCCTGCCACAGCCCTCAAGTTAATTTGTCCGCCCTCCTGGCATGAAATGAGGATAATGTGTCCCTACACGGCTCTCAGCCCTATTGCCTACATGTTATTTTGCTGCCTTCCAACTGATCCTGCCCGGTCCCTTGGCCCATGTTCTCTGCAAACACCACCCCTATTATCACCACCAGCAGCAAAAGTCATCTCTGCAGGGACAGCTCAGTATCTTTTGTGGTGTTTGCTTGGCCAAAAAAAAAAAAACCAACTAAAAAGAAATGGAAATGGATTTTAACTGATTTCTTTTTTCAGAATAAAAACAGAGCTTGATGGACCGGGTTACTAAACACTGTAACTGTGCCCAGAAATCCGGTGAAAAACCTTTTGTAAAGATGAGCAGTGCATGGCTCCCCTGGATGGTGCACCCTGAGCATGCTAGTTAGCCAACGAGTAAAGAAGACGTCACTACATCTGCTCCACATTAAAGCTTCCCCCATTCAGCGGAGGGCTGAGCTGCATGAGGTTGCTTTCAGCTGGGGAAGAATTTGCTCTGGCTCCATCAGCCTTTTGGTAACATCTGAATTTTTGTGCTGTCCCTGACCTTCTGGCACCAACCCTGCTCCTGTTCCCCAGCCGTCTCCCTGGCTCCTACCATGGGGCCCCCCCAGCACTTCTGTAACACTTGCAGTCATCATGGGCTTGTGGCAGCTCCTGGGGTGCTGCCAGCACCAAGGACGGCTTGTGGGAAAGGGGAGGAATGAAGTGCCATGTGTTTTACAGGGTTTGTTTCCCTCAGAAAACACAGATTTTGGGTGCTTTTGCTCCCGTGTGCAGTGGCAGGACTCAGGAGCTAAGGGAGGTACTTCCATGTTTAGGGCATCACCAAGTTCAGCCCTGCTACTTGCAAATTACACTGGTGACATAGCTGGTGTCACATTCAAAAGTTGCAAGTGTGGGCAGTCCTGCCAAAAAACAGGACTCATATGAAAAGCCATGAGATTTTTAAAGAAAACGGCAGGTTTTGGGCATTAAGGCCACCTGAGAACAGGAATCCAGAGCACTCATGTTTTTATGTGCTCCTCTGTAACCATGAGGGCTTAAAAAAGTTGCTTTGTACTGGAGGCAGGAATCTGCTTATCACACTGTGAGCAGAAATTGGAGACTTTTGAAAAGCAGCGGGGTTACAGGAGGGACAGTACCCAGCCTGATCCAAGGCTCCAAACGCTTTCCCTGCCGAGCGGTGAGGGGATCCATCCATCCGTCCTCCCTCCCACAGAGGGGGACAGGGTCTGTCTGTCCATCTGCCCTTCCTCTCCACAAGGTTATTGTCCTCGAGGGCTGGCCTCAGAGGGTGTCACTCACACCTCACTCCTTGCTCAGTGAATTTCCATCAGCTCCAATAGGGCTTCTGATTTATACCGATTAACTGTGAACTGAGGTCCCCAAGACACCGTTAGTAGTTTCAGTGGATGAAGTGGGAGATTAACTTGTCTGAATTCACTCCATTTATTATTCTGTGTGTAATTGTGGTTTCCCTGTCTGCTAACAGCCTGGGAGCTTTTCACTTACGTACATACACACAGGGGTTTAGCATCTGTTTCATGATCAGTGAGCAATAAGGAGGGGGAGCCAAAATCGTGGCACCCACCTCAAGGCACTGAGCCGACAGCCATCCCAGCAGTGGTGGGACAGCCCTGGATGTGCTCCTGGAAGCTGCTTTCCCCAGCAGAAACCCTTTTCCATCCACTTTTGGCTGTGTAAGGACAGAGGTCTTGTGGTGGCAGGGGCCACCACACTGAGGGGATGCCTCCAGGCACTTAGCTGCCTGGCTGAGGAGAAGCCGTGTGTTCTCCATTAATTCAAAACAATTGTGCCACTGATCCAGCAATTTTGCCATCAGTGGAAAAGAGTGCGGTGAGCCAGCGTGAATGATGAAACTCACACGACTGTACCTGGAGGTCTGACTGTGCTGGTGTAACCGCTGCTCCCGTGCTTTGCTGGAGGGGAGGAGGCTGGAGTCCTATGAGATGCAGTTTCCACCACTGGTGTCTGCTGAGCATCTATGGAGCATCCCTGGCTGCCTTGCTTCATCACGCAGTCCATCGCTTCATGCTGTGCTGTTTTCCAGAGGGTTGAGCTGTGCACCACACTGCACCTGGCATTGGTAACTTACTGAATTACCAGAGACCACACGAGACCCAAGCCCGCTGTAGTAATATTGTCAGCTGCATCATAGTGTAGCGTACCGGGGCAATAAAGGATGGGAAGAGAAAGAAACACAAACGCCTCACTCTTATCACTTCTCCATGGTGCTGGCTTCCCTGTAACTGCTGTGTCCATCTGTCTCTCTGTTCACCCATGCCACCCCACTGTGTCCCCTCTCGGCAGCCTCCCACCAGCGTCCCATGCTGCAAATGAAGAGCTGCAAGTGGGATTTGCAGTCACCCCGCCATGCTTTTTCCTTCCTCATTTGTGGGGTTATCTGTCATGAGGGGAAAGACTCACTAGAGTTAGGCAGTCTGACAAAGTTCCCTTTAACCATTATCAGAGAACACCATGCCAAGTGCAGATTTATTACCTCTGTAATGCACATAAAATGAGATTTTATGGCTCTATAGTCCTAGCGGCATAAAGTAATAATGGAAACTATCTACTGAAGTAGGGAATGCATCCTAGGAAGAAAGGGAGATGTACGGGAGGTTAATAGTGTGTCCTTGGGCACTGCCAGATATCCTCTTGCCAATCTTGCTGGATGTAAGCCAGTGTTCAGCCCAGCACCATCCAAAAGAAGTCTCACCACTCATTTACTAGATGCTTCTGCACTTATTTTTCACATTAAAAAATTCCCCAGCAAGATGAAGCAACAAAACTGGACAAACATTTTTCCTTTTTCTTACAGGAAATAATGATTTTCTTACAGGAATCTGTTCAAAACTGAGAAACGAGCAAGCATCGAGAAACGCCTCATGAACCCAAAACTCTGCCCACATCTAAAATCCCAGAAGAATCCCTAAGCAACCAGGTACCCACCACCATCCCACATTCCCAGCCTCCATGGTTATGAGCTCAGGCACTGAACTGGCACAAGCATGAACCCTGTGTCCTGCTCCTGCCACTGCTTCCCACCAGTGAGGTACAACCTTGCGGTGCAAGGTGCTCCACCACACTGCCGGGTCAGATCGGTTCAGGAGTGAGTTACTCAGATGAGCACCAGGCTGGATTTGAGCTGTTAGGAAATGCACATGCAGGCCCACCCTGCACCGTGAGGCACGGCTCTAGCCAGGCTGACACTGCCTGCAGGGACACTTTGCAGGTTCGGCTCCAGCAAACTCACGTGGGCAGAGCACTCTTCAGCTATCCTCTCCATGTTTTGAGGGGCAGGGTACAGCCCAGCACCGAAGAGCAAATTTCCCAGGGTCCATCCACTCCAAGCACCGCTGCAGGATCAGCCTTCTGTGACAACTTTCTTTCGGAGTAAAAGCTGTAACACACTGATGCATGAGACAAATTCCGCTCTTTTTTTAAAGTATTTTATTAATAACCCATTAATTAAGGAATATAAGGACAATGTCTTCTTACAATTTAACACTAAAGAGTATTTGTGGAGTAAGAACAGTCTCTGAAGAAAGTAAGTTATAATTAAGTACAGCATGGAACCAAACACAGACACAATCTTCAAATGAGATTAAGTTCTGGTTACACATCCTTATGTACTGTGTAGAAAATTAAATGAAATTTGATTTTAAAATACAAGCAAGGGAATACAATAACAGAACTAGATGGCAGATTTCTGCTGGACTAAACACCTCTTTTCTAACAAAAGTATTGATTAGAAAAGACATGATGATCCCTTCAAAACATCTATTTCTAAAGAGATCAAAAACATATGTAGTGCTCTATTAAAATGGTTGGTTTCTTACACAGCGTATTTCATGGGCTGATCTCAGGATTGCTAGTAACGTAAAAAATTCTCAAAACCTAGATTACAAATTATCTCATTTGAACTACTTAAACCAGAACTTTTCTGTCTGTTAAGTACGAAATCAAATCACCAAAAAGTTGAAGGAGATTTTTATCCAAGTCATGTGTTTTATGTAACAAGGAATTAAAAGAAATAAAAAGGCTGAGAATTGTGACTCTCACAGCAGCACGGGGAATATACAGTTGTGTAGCCAAACAGTAACATTAATACTACAAAATTATGCCAGTGAGACAAACCTGACATTTTAACAATGTAAAACAACATACATCAGCTGAAAGTTGAACAGCAATAATCTTTAGTGTTACTGAAAGGAAGAAAAGGGAGAAAGGAGCCTGATGTGTAGGAACATATATTAAGTATGACGGGTAATTAAAGGTATCAACAGTTTGTGTGTCTGTGAGAAGTCTGCAAGAAAGCTACTTATTTCATGATAAAAAAATATATGCACTGGTTGTTTCAGCTTTACACATAACATGCGTATTATCTGTCTTCTTCCATTCATTTCTAGCTGAGACTAGAAAGGTCCCTGGCGTGTGCAGGACAGGAGGGACCTGGGGTCCAGCTGAGTTAGCCGAGGACACGCAGCACCCTGCGTGGACACGTGCTGTACAGAGCACAGCTTTGCGGCTGCTGGTCAGTGGTGACCTCTTGGCCCCGAGGGAACTGCCTTGATTTCTGTAGCTGAGGTCTGGCACAGCAGTCCAGGGCCACCACAGTACCTGGACATCTGAACGCTGCCATTTTGACACTCTGGTAAAATTCAGCGGCGTGTAACAAGATCGGAATAAGCCTCAGTGTGAGGAAACAAAAGTATTTTTGTGATGCATAAGCAGAATTGTTTGCAGTCTGCTGCATCTCACCCAAAGCTCTTGGAGCATGTAACTAATTTGTTGGGTTTGTTACCGGCCCAAGGTGATCCAGGGGAAAGGTGCCACACTGTGTCTGCTTGTGCTGGCTTCAGTGACAGGCAGGGATAGCTTTTAGGGAGATCAGCAACACTCACCCCAAGGCCATACGATTGCTAAAGTCGCTACAGACATAGCAGAGGGTGCATGTACAAAGGAGTGCCCCAGAAGCTGTGGCACACTCCTATATCAGCCACTGGACTAAGCCTCCATCCCCAGAGGCCCCTGGATGAAAAACTCAGGCCTGGTACGTGACCTGGCCCAAGTACAGCGTCATGACAGGGAGCTGGGAGAACTCCCGTGCTCTGGCCATACCCGCTGCTGGCCAGACTCCCAGTGTTGCCCTCCAGCAGCTGAGATGCTCAGCAGAAGCAGTCCTTCAGCATACTGTCATGCTTGCAGGTGGATTACTTGGGTTTGGAGGTGAAAGAAAGCCACCATGGGGTTCCTCTGGAATGAGCTTTTTGGAGAAGGGTCCTTCTCCCTTTCTGCACATCAGCAGTGGCAACGTGGCTTGTACAGGGTCTGTTCTGGCACTGGGGAAGGGCAAGGACTCTTCCATGAAAGTAACTGCAGACTGAGGTCCAGGTGCAGAAATGTCCCCACGCCCTCCACAGCCAGTGCCCAATACTCCCCAGCCAGAGGGTTTATACCTCTGCAATTGCATCCGCTCCCGTAGAACTGTGAACTGCCCTTATTGCCTGCAATAACACTTCAGTGTCTTATCTCTAACCCTTCTAAGTCATTAGTTTCAAAGTCTTATGGCAGTGAGTTCTGGAGATTATTCACACACTTCCTCTGCCCAGTTACATTCCTTGCCTTTCTAGTTTCTTGCTCTGGTAGCACACACCCACCAACTCCTGCCTAGCCTGCTCACTGGCACTGATTTCCAGTCTCTGTGCCACAGCCTTTCAGAGTCAAGGTGCTTCAGAGCATGCAACGGCATTTCTGAGACTCCTCAAGATACCAAGCAGCAGCTGGATGACAGAACAAGTGCAACAACTGACAATACAGCCATTTACCAGCACAGTGAGTCATGCTGGGAAGAGACGTTGTTGGATGGGGCAAGGTGGGAGCTCCGATATCCTTCCCAACATGGTACATGGAGGCTTGGACATACTCCTCTACTGAAGAGCTGGAGCTGACAGCGTTGGAGATTTGATGGAGAATTGCAAGGACACGGGCTGGTCCAGCTCAGCTCCAGACACATGCACACTGGGACACGACTCACAACTGAAGCAGGGATAGAGTGCTGGTGGAGCAAGGTTCTCCTTGCTGCAAGCAGTGGTACCTCAGTCCAGATTTCACCACAAAAAAACCCAAAGTCTGAAGTCTTTTACAGAATCTCAGGTCAGCACATAGCTCCCACACACAGCTTTGGGGGAATTGCAGCATGAGAAGAGGGAGACGGTCATCTTTTCCTTCATTTTTTGAACAAACAAATGGCCAGATATCTGAATCCCTCAAGGGAGGCAGAACATTTACCAAACACCCAATGGACAGAATTACCAATCACTGTTTCCCCCAAGGAGCTGCTCCAATCCGTAGTGTTCACAGTCAAACTCTGCAAGCCTGGAACAGGGCAGAGACAGGCTAAACAAAAGGTGGAGAAAAGTCCACCCCACACCGGAAGGCCAGGATGAGACATATCCGCAGTGAGCAAACAGTGTTAGCAAAGAAGAGTCACCAGATGATTTTCAAACCAGACTGACTGGTATGAGACCAAAGATTTGATTTTAATTTTTAAGCTCTGGTGGTGCTCTGCTCTTATAAAAAAAGCCAAAAAACCAAAACCAAAACCCAAAAGCACTTTGGACACGACTCTCAGAAGTGACTGAAAAATTTCACTTGTTCATCCAGAAGCTTCAGCAAGTCCAGTGCTTACCAAAGGCTGAGAGCTGCTCTCCGGAAATAAAAATCACCTGAGACGTCTCCACTTGGGCACAAAAAAAAAGAAGCCACAGATGTCCTCAAGATCACAAGTTACAAGTTTTGCAATTGTTGGTTCTTTTGTCCCCAGGATCACAAGTTACTTGTGATTGTTGGTTCTTTTTCCTCTTTGCTAGTATAAGCTTGTTAAGGAAAGATGGATCAACGTCCCACCAGCTGAAGCGGTCTCCTTTGGCCAGCTCCTGCAAAACACAGTCCTACAGAGAAACACAACCCAACCCTCCAGCTGTAGGGAAGGTGTCCTATAGCAATACTTAGAAACAAAGCAAGACAGACATCAGATCTGCAGCGCTATGCATTAAAAAAGGTCTCAACAACCAGTGCAAACATATTCTTTAGAAAAAGGCAGTATAAGAATAAGTTAAAACTTATAATGGACTATAACAGAAGAGTAGATCTACTGCTTTTTTTTTCTCCAACGGACATGAGGTAGTTGTGTTGTTAGGGAGGAAAAATAAAGAAAGAGAGAAGTAGTAAAAATGCTACTCTATACCACACACTATTCCACTTTATAAAATTAAATAATATAAAGATGTTCCAAAGAAATAAAAATACATGTTGTACATTAAAAGGACAGATGTGTACCTAAAATATTAGGTACAAGAACCTACATAAAACAAAGTCCAGGTTGGTGAAATGACCCAGACACTGAAGAAGGTTCTATATAGTACAAGTTGTTAGAGGCACTCGTAGAGTGTGTAATAAAAGGCTACTACATCAGCCTGCTAGTAATAGTTACTGCGGTAGCGTACAAAGAGAGCCTTATAATCCTTTTAACCACGGGAGGGCAGAAAAGGCTGGTGGTTACAGCTCACTGAATTTGTTTCTGTTGGCTTCCACCCCCTCGTGGGACTCCTCTGACAAAATTCATCCCAATGCTGCAAGGCAGTAGGTAGAGCCAAGGCGCTCCCTGGTGAAGAGACAGTTGAGAAGAATCACTCGGTGTAGCCTGCCTCTTCCCAGCATCAAAAGGTGGCTTGCTAGTTGCCTCGAGGACTACAGCAAAGTGACAACCCCAGTCTAATGCAGAAGGCTCTGTTCTAGTCGTGGTTTCATGTCAGACTTTGGCAGATGGCTCAATCCTGCTCCCACAAACACCAGGTTACTTCACTCATCAGCTGCAGTGGGAAGAAGATGGGCCCTTACGAATCTACTGACTGATTTCTTGAAGGCAATATGTACAGCTGACAGGCGCGAATCCTGTTCTGGTGAGACGCTGCACCTTCTTAGCTCCTGCTGGGCTCAGTGAGTCGAGGGCATGCAGTACCTCACAGGGACAGGCCCTTACTGGTGCTTCCAGCTCTCCCATGATCAAAATCAGATTAGTTCACTCTTTAATGATTGTGGACATATGCCATGTTCTCAGATGCTGAGGATGAACTGGTTAAACCAGAGTTACTACGGAGGGGGGCCTCCTCCCGGGCTGTGGAAATCGATTGGCACTTGACTGGCCGCACATCCCCCCCGCCTTCCTGGATGGAGTCCGAACCTCCACTCTCCACGGAATCCAGACTTTCTCCGTGCCTGTGGAAGCCATTGGTGAGCCCATGGATGCAAATGGCCTCTGTTCTGTTAGTCTTTCTGTCGGTATGTAACAGCTCGTCCCGGGCCTGAACCTCACAACTGTCCATGCAGTCCACCAACACTTGGCTGGCATCCGGCTGGGTGCTGGGAGAGCCCAGAAGAGCCAGCTCTCCAGATGGGAGCTCTTCAGGCTCCTGGTCCTCGGTTTCTGTCTCTTCACTCTCCAGGGTGTGCAGCTGGGAGTCATAGTCTCTGTCAGAGGCTGAAAAATCAGAATGGACAATGACCTCTGCCTCCACTTGGTGAAGGTTGGCTGGCAGGTGGCTTTTCTTTGCTTCATTCTGTTATCAAACAGGGGAAAAATTAAAAAAAAAAAAAAAAAAGAGAGAGAGACAGAGAGAGAGAGAGAAGGTAAAGTAAATGAAATTCAGATAATTGAGGCTGTGACCCAACCAAGCACTGAAATATATTTCTTTTTAATCCCACAGAGTGCAATGGGATGTACACATGTCTCTGTTAAGCATTATCTTGATATGTTTCTCAGACCTGAAGTCTTAAGAAGCATCTCAAATCACCTCAGGATCATTATTCCCATTTTATATTTGGAAAAGCAATTCCCAAGGGAGTAAAGTGATTTGCCCATAGTTTCTTGGCAGGCTGGGCCAACCACTCCTCCAAGCCTCTGTCAAAGACCACAATTTTCAAAATTCACTAGTCTGTTTCCATATTAAAGGCCAGATTTCTGCAGGGTGAGTGGGCAGTGGTCTAGGGAACTGGCTTCTGAGACAGCTCGTGATACAGACCCACAACTAGATACTAGGGTTTCCCTTCACCCTGGTTTAATTTTGGCTACATATCAAAAAATGTTTGTTTGTTAGAGCCCTGGTCACAGCTTACAAAAGTCTGTAAATTCAAGCACTTTAATTCAGAAAGAAAACAATCAGTCCTCCTCTGCAGTGTTTTAAGTGGAGTTCAGGCTACAGGTCTCCACAAATCTAGCTAACAAGCAGGTCATTTTGCTAGATGATCATTCAGTAATTTAAGAGACAAATTATTTTGGAAGCTCACAAAGAGCTCTCTAGGCAATCAGCGCTCAGGTTCTGTGCTGAGCGTGATTTAGTAGCAAGAATACAATTCAAAGTACTGAAGTGATATCTTGCATGTAATTTGTGCTTTCTGTTGAAGCCAACTTTGTGCATCATTTACATATTTTAACACTTTTCTCCTTTTGTTGACAAACTCTGATGGGTAAGCTATGCTGTAAATGGTGCCCTGTAATTGGGTTGTAAAACATTGTCTTAACTCTATCCACAATGTTAATTACATCCTGTGTATAATTGATTTTCACACCACTATCTAGGAAGGAAACACAGGTAGGTTACTTAAAAGTATTTGCTGAGGGTGGAGGGGTGAACTTTTAAAAACAATAACCAAAAGAAACCTTCTGGTACACAGTCAATCTGAGCAGGCGTCAGTTTGCTTTGCTGACACTGTGGTACAGACATCAGCATCCTTGTACAAACTCTCCCAAACACAGGAGTATATATTTATTGCAATGAAGCAGTATCAGAAATAGGATTTCCTCCAAATCTATGCACCCACATAAAGAGACAAGTGCAGTGGAAATTGCTCTACCCGATCTGGAGAAGGAGTTAAATCAACCCTTGATCTTTGACTCCTTTTACAGGCAAAAATGCAATCCCTCCTTCAGGCGAGCACACTGTAGATCTTAACGACTGTGCTGAGCATTGCAGCTCCTAACTCATTTGGCAGGCTGCTTGCTGCATGGCCGCAGCAAAGACTCCAAGCAGACTGCTGGTGCCTGGCTCTGGGTCCTCAGGAACCGGGACTGCCACGACCCTGCTGACAACCGAGCTGTCTGACCCCACTTGACCACCACAAAAAACCAAGTCCACAGCACAGGCCCTCAAGGGCTGGCTGGAGTCAAGACAGAAGATTAGGGGAGAGTTTGAACGAAGCTTGGAAAAAACAAACAACCCTTCCTCAAACCCCATCAGTCTCACTGGCATACACTCCTATACCCAGGACAAAAAAAATAGAGCCCATGATCAGCCAACTAAGGCCATCTTAGAGAAGAAAACATTTTCTCCTGTACTGCAAAAAGGAGAAAGGGAGGTGGGGAACAGAAATGGAAAAAACCACATCAGAATATGTAAGTCAATAAACCACTGAAGACACCCACCATCACAGCATCATAAACCAGAGCTTGTAGCAAAAGCTTCTGTCCCGCACTGGAAGGGAGCTTCACCGATCCATTCACAGCAGAGAGAGGCTCTTTTGTGATAGTGTCCTCGTATCTGGCTATGCTGTTTGTCCAGGGCTGGCCGGCTGACTTATTCCACGAAGACTACAGAAAAAAATTGGGAGGAGAAAATATCCAGTTATCACAGATAGAGATTCTTGTCCTCATAAACCTGAAAAGAGAAACAGCTTGAAAAAGGAAAGCGCAAGCTGGGAAAATACCATGGTTTAGAAGAGACAAGTTAAATGCAGAGAACACTTCTGATGGCATCCAAATAAAAATGCTTGCTGCAGTGGACTCACACAGTCACCGCACTGGAACAGGCTTTATTACTCTGTTACATGGTCTGATGCAGAGCAAGTGGATGAAAGTTGCCAGATGGTTCACGACTGGTCGCATACGGAGCTTTCCACTGATTCTCAAATTTTGAGGCCAACAGGCATATCATGGCACAAGACATCATTTAAAGACCCACTGAAATCACCTCCCTGCAAAGCTGCAAACAACCCAGAGCAGTATGAGCCTACTGAAAAATACTGCAAAGCTGGCAAGGAACAGAGATGGTGGAAATCTGGAGAGAAACACTGAATGATTATAATATTTGCTTTGGCACAAGCAATGCTCTTAGCAGCATGGAGAAAGACCCTCACCTGTGCACACTATCACACATACTCTAGTAAGAGCTGAAGACAATGCTAAAGTGCTTGCTCTGTGGTGCAGATAGATTTCCTGCTCTAAGCTGGGAGTTGGGTAAACTTTGCCATTCCCCATGAACATAGAGGCACAACATTGGAGGGCTTACTTTTAAATTTTTTTTTTTTTTTTTCAACAGACCACCAAGCAATTCTTAGCTCAGCTTTAAATCCCCTGGGCAACCAGTGTTACCTTGTTTGTAGATCTAATTAAATTATATGGGCTGAATGCAATTTGTTCTGGGTTCTCTCAGCTTCCCCTTGCAATAAACTGTTGAATGCACACCTCTGTGTATGGGAAATGTGTGCCTTTAAGAGCTGAAGTTATTTAACAGCTCAGACTATTAGTTCACAGGCAGAAAAGTATTTTCTTTCCAGGTTTTGATTTTATTGGGCTGTCCTGTGTATACCTGAGCTCAGCCCTGCTACTGACTCGCATACATATACATAAATACACAGGCACGTGCGCTCAGGTTGAAGGACCATGTGAGCCAGTTATCTCTGGGCTTGTTCCACAGATGTTACATGTTGCCTGGATAGAAGTGAAAGGCCAAAGCAAGGCTGACGTGAAGAGAAAATCCTGACCTGACACAACTGCGAGTGTGCACGTGCATGCAGAATCCTGGTGGTGTGAGCATGATGGCCGTGTAGGGTGAGAATACACAGCACATCTGTTCAAACCCTCTAACCACCTACTGCTCACTGTCAGGCAGGAGAAACCCAGGGTTCTGCTCTGCATATGTGGCGGCTACTTAGGCCAGATCTATTCCAACAACAGTCAGCGTAGCATGAGTCCAGCCGAGATGGCAAGGAGATTTCTGACATCAGCCTGACCTTGTGTGAGTCATTTGACCTCTTTGTGCCTCGGTCCATCTGGCTGGAAATTAGGTAGAAATACATGACCAGATGTTGTATGTGAGCCAGGCATTCCTAAGTCAGCTATTTAGCAAGAAGCAAATGCTACCTCATGCTGTCAGTGCTGGCAGAAGGCGCATTCAAGTGCTCATGCATGCGCTGAAGGGCTGCCTGGGCCTTTCCCAAGCACCTTGTCCACCCCGACTCAAGCACCAAAGGGGCTCAGCACCTTGCGAGAGGCAGACCAGCATTACACGCCAGCACCAACCCCAAGACATAGGAGCTTTGGATCAAACCTTAAGAAAACAGATCGTAAAGGGTCTCATTTATATGACGACACTGTGCAGGACAGTGATGTCCAAGCCCAGAGCTGTGGATATCAAGCACTCGCTAATTTCGAAGTGAATGCTGGAGGCAGCACCTTCACCATTCCTCTCTCTGCAATCGTCAGCAATATATTCTGAGCCAGGAACACTCCCTAATTGCTCCCTTTCTAAGTGGACAATCATTAAACTACACTTTAATAGCAAGAAATCAACCAAGCGATCACACACAGCTCACAATAAGGAATATCACTACGTGTGAGTACTCAAGGAACGTGTTCAATTTGCTTCTGCTGCCATCTGAAAGGCTTTCTGCAGCTACATCGCTGACTGATGGCTTCTGTGCCTTTTCCAAGGAACATACGTTACTGAGCAAATACTGCCTGGAAATTTCAGCGTCGAACCTACACAAATATGCACACATGCACACAAATGTGTGTCCTGTTATAGATGCTTACATGCATATTTGCCATCACAAAGATCTGAGCATCATACGCAGACACACACACAGAGCAAACTTGAAAACCTTCTTGCAGGCATCTTGTGAATACCAAAAAATGTGGAAAGAAACAGGCAGCTCTACTGCAATCCCCAATGGGCCATCTGTTAGCGGAAATGTCAATCTGCCATGTTTACATAGGTTTTGATGACTCTGGGAACAGCCTGTTCAGCTCTGGCTGAAATTGGCTGCAACGAAGAACAAACTTGTTTTGTACCAGTTTGCAACTTTCAACAAACAGAAAAAAACCATCAGCCACACAACATAGCCTATATCCCACATGTTGTTCAAGCACATTATGTTTGAAAGCAAAAAAAATATCCCTCCTGGGGCTTAGTCTCTAAGGTTAGGCAGCAGCAATTAACTCTAGGTCTGTTTTCATCACAGACCTGAAGGTCTTGTGTGCTTGAAAGCTTCTCTGCTTTTTTAACCAGTATCTTTTGGTGTTATAAACGATAAGATTTCTTTCTACTCAAGCGCTCCTAGTGAATGGCTGAAAGAAGGAAACATTCTCCTGGGTTTTACAACAGAATAACGAAGGCAGGAGTGTCAGTCTAATACTAATTTAAAGAGGGAAAAATCCCTTTGTCAGTTCACTGCAAACACAAGAATGAAAACTAATAAAAACATCTTCCAATAAAAGGTGTTTCCATTACAGCTAAATCCTTATCAAAGCAAACAAGCCTTTTCATTTTAGCCTTTTTATAGAAACTTTGACTGATAAAAACGTGCCTAGGTCATGTTACCTTTTCAGTGACAAGTAATGATTTCATGCAAATATTCAAGTTGAGAATGGACACACAGGAAACGTTGATCTTAAAACCTTGTGTCTTATGAAGATGGTTATTCAAATTAGCTTGAAATCCTGTGCAAAACAAGGCTGGGGACGTTTCAGATGCATGCAGCTTTTAAGGGTGTCATAGCGGAGAGAAAGGATTCATTGCTGAACAGCACCACAGCAGCCAGTGGGAGTGGGAAAGCTCCATGTCATGCAAATGTACAGGCATCCCTGCCCTCAGCTGTGCCTCTAAACAAGATGCAGCATAACACAGACCTCTCCCCCACCAGATAAAGGAGAATCTCTGCTAGCTGTCAATGGGAGCACAGCTCTCAGCTAAGAGTTTTGAGAAAACATTGGGACTTTTTTTTGCACACAGAAAAATTTCAACACGAAAATAACAACCCAGGTAGATCCAAGCTCCCTGATGCATTACAGCTTTTGCTCTCCGAGTCAGGGATGCTTCATGGGAAACACAGCGCCTGTGGGGAGAAGACCCACAGGGAAGGAGCAGGGCAGCAGGCAAGGAAGGTTCCAGCTTGCAAGAAGCACAACGGAAAACATTTCCAAGACAAAATGCTTGAGTTTGGCTTCATTCAATGAAAAGCTGAAATCTTCCATGGAAAGCAGATGCTTTTTAACATTCTCCCCCACTCCCTAAATTGCTTGGCCCAAAAGCAGCAGTGACAGAGATGTCTGGAGCAGAGCCATTTTATCATCTTCAGTCCATCTGTCAGGGGAAACAGAGCTACATCACCACAGTCTGTGCATTACTGTGTCATTTATAACACAGGCTACCGAGGGCACCAGTCTGGGGGTCACTTGAGAGGGGAAGAGAGTCAGAGAGGAAAATCATTTATCAGCGTATTTACAAATCCTTGTGTGTGACCACTGGGAAACACACAGAAAGGAAGGAAAAGGGTCTGCTAAATGGCTGAGCGTACTCTTGCCTAACGGAGCTCCCCACACCAACAGCTCGGCTGCAGTTGCACCTTGCTGTCCGGCAGGCAGGCCCAGGGTGGCCAGCTGGCTCCTGTGGGCTCTCCAGCAGCACAAAGACTGTCCCACCTTCCACCTGCACCATCCTGCATCCCAGTATTACCTGTAACAGCTCAAGAGGAATCACGGCCCTACGTTCGAAGGAACTGGAGATCTTGACTTGAAAATGACCAAGAGGACTTCTCAAGACCCTTGCCTGTGACTCTTTGCAGGAGTCAGTTCAAACCTCTGCATTAGAGACTTCCCGCCCTCGGTCTCACTGTTCTCCAGTTCCCACATCCGCAAAGTGACACTGACTCACTTCTGACTGCTTATGGCACGGGGACAGTCCCTTCTTTGCGTTTGCTCATCTCCTAACAGAGAGCCTCCAATCTCCCCTGGAGCCTTGGACTGCCACAGGAATAAAACCAATTGAGAATAATCCATGAAATGCCACATAACAAGCCAACATGTGACGAGCCTGCAAGCACGGGAGCACCTATCACTGCCACAGCTAACGGCAAGTACCACCCAACTGACACAGAACAGGTTTCAAGAGTGTAACCTGAGGACAGAGGGGCAAGCAGGCAACTGGAAGTCACACGGGCCTGGAGCTGCCAGTTCCTTGGCATCACAGCTACAGACTTGTCCAACAGCGGCAGCACCATGGGACTAAGAGTCTGTCCCAGCCAACATCCTAAGCAACGTGGTGACGTGACACGCTGTTAAATAAAAGGGATCCTTGAGAGATTTCTCGCTCCTCTTCTTTATTGACTAGGACTGCAAGTGATAGTACCTGATCTAGAGCACCCTGTGGAGCTTCCTCTTGCCAGGCTGGACCAGGAATCTCCTTTCACAAGAATTTTCTCTTTCCTGTAGGTCTACCACATTCCTTGCCGTGGGTTTTCACACCCCCAACCACACACAGCACGAGAGAAGAAAAGAGAAGGCGACAAAGGCAGCTGGTCACTGTAGGGTACAAACCTCCCAGCAACACCCAGTTCCAGGCAGGGTCCCGGGGTGGGTTTTGGCAGATTAGCTTAAATGGGTGCTGGAAGAAGCTATTTGCAGCACACGAGAGAACCCAAGAAACCAACAACCCACTCCCAGACCTTGGCTAGTAACATTTTGTCTACAAGCAAGGAGATGCACACACTCACAACTGCACCTGACACTTACTTACATCCGTGTTGGGGACAAAGCATGCGTGCAGCAGTCCAGCCGCGCTCACGAGACCCTGCCCAGCTCCTCAACCAAATCCAGCCAGGTGAAATCACATCACCATCTGGACACGTGGCTTCTTAGCAACTGCAACATGAAGATGGTTTTGGCCTGAGTCTTTTCACCTGTGATTGTACGTGTCAGAGCACAGGGCGGCACTCGGGCCGGCTGGGGCTCCCGCGCGGGATCACATCTCCCTCCAGCGCCCGCTCCCAGCAACAACAGCACGTTGCTCCGGGCGTCACCGGCCAGGTCACCCTCACCGCTGGGCACGGGCGACAACACTGCTCTCTGGGTGGCTTCGTGCGGCTGCCCCTCAGTGGTTCTTGCTTCCCTATCCACATCCATCAGAAAACCAAGCTCTTCATTCCGCTGGCAAAAACCCTCGGTGAAATTAACTCTTAGTGGACTTTCCCCATCCAATTATGGAGGCAGAGACTCCACAGCCAGAATCATCCCTCTCCCCAAAGCTCTGATCTCTGAACATAACTCTGCTGTGGGACGTTGCCAGCCTCTGCAACAGACACTGGGGGCCCCAAGCTCTCAGGCTAAGCCCCGAGCGGCCAGACCTTGGCACCTCCAGGCCCTGCTCTGCACACACTAAAATTTCTGTGTAAACCTTTGCAGACAGGATTGCTGCTTTGGAAGAGAGATCTGGATATGCTGCTCCCAGAAAGGTCTCCCAAGGGACGAGACTTCCGCCGACCCCGACCTGTTCTCAGGGTAAGTCACCATCACTGAAAACGTTTGTTCCTTATTTAACAGGAAGACTTGTAGGAAATTCCTCACGCTCTTCGGCTTGGATCCAGACAGGCAGCTACATTCCACCAAAACCCACAGATGCATCTCGGCTGCAAACTGCCTCTCCTTCAGCAAAGTATGGAACTGCCACAGCACATCGGGACGACCAAGAGCACGGATCCAAATCACAGGACTACTAAAGCCAGCAAAGAGTTGTGTTTCCAAAGGACTATACCTGCACCGCCACCAGCAGCAAGGACAGGTCTTGCAGCCAGCCAGGTATCCTGAACTCACCTTCCCTCCAGTGACACACGAGCGAGGCTGTGGATGCGAATGTGAAATCCCATGCGCTCACAATGCATTTGTTTTACTGAACCTCCTAATTACTTTACATGCTCTCCCTGGGCTACAAAGAGAGACATAAACAGATTAACTAAATTAGGCCAATTAAAGGTTCCCTAATGGAATGAAATGTTTCAGGCAAGCTTGAGAGAGGAAATGGGCAGAGAGGAATGAAAGACAATGCAATGTCAGGCAAACCAAGCAGGGCAGGAAAAGACTACTTCAAAAACTAAGGTTCACAAATAAAACGCAATTTCACCTCTTGTATATCTTCAGGTATTCCAGTAACACACTATGTATCAACAGAGCTCCTTTTACTCTAAGCAAAAGAATACCCCCGGAGGCAAAGCATGTACTCTAGACATCACACCTTCTCACAGCATCTATGTGCCACGCCAACAGGAGTAGCGCAGCTTTCTGCAGCAGTCAGTTCGGTGGCTGCAGAGATCCCCAGTCATCTGGGGATGAGGGGTCACTGTCTCAAGAGATAAAAAGGGGTGGTAGATGGCGTGGGGATCCCAAACTTAAGATTTGACAGCCGAGACTGACCCAGTCAGTTTTACAGAGGGGGAAATTCATGGTTGCCCAGCACCAGACTGCAGCCAAGACCACCAGTACTTTGCAGAGCCAGGACAGGATCAGACCCTGGCTTCCCACACACCAAACAAAGGCTCTTGCCTAGCGGGGGAGTCCAGTCACCACGTGCATAGGTCCTTACCTTCCTCTTCCCATGAATGACGTCCTCAGGGAGGCTCGTGTGGATGAGGCTGTGAACTTCCGTCAGTTCTGTGATGTCCCCGAGGGGCACGGGTGCATCCTCCGGGAGCGGGGACATGAGGGACTCCAGCTCATGTGAGTCCAAGGTGGCACCGGGAGCTGCCACTCCTTGCCTGCTCCGGTGGTAGTAAGTGTGGTTGCCAGCTGCCTGGGAATCCAGGCCTGGCAGGGCCTCCCTGAGGGAAAACAAGCAAGAGTTGACATCTCTCATGAGCCTCACTTTCCTCTGTCCCGAACAGCCATGGACCGCCAAAGTGATCCCCTCCAGGCTACTCAGCCTGCCCTCGTGGAAGCGACCAGGCCCAAGCCCCTGCCCTGACACTCCTGAGGAAGGGGATCATCTACCCACATCCTACTGTAACAGCTTTTGCTGCAGTGGCCTCTCCCCAGCTGCATCTCTTGATTACCGTCACTAATCCTAAAGCTCACACAAACCCTGGTGCTGGATGGAAAGCCCTTGCCAGTGCCTCACAAGGGCAGCAGACAACACGAGCCCTAGCGCTAGAGCAAGTACTCTCTAACCCCTGCCTGTGGAGAGCTGTGTCCCTCCCGTCATCTCTGCTTTACAGGTAAGAGATGCAATGGGACAGAAAAGTTTGGTGACCAAGTTAGGACAAGACTTCAGAAGCTGCTTGTTCCTAAACCTGAGATCTGCTGCCAGCTCAAAGCTCTTCTCAGCAATTAAGCTGGTTTCTGATCATGGTCTTTCCAAATGTTTGTGGCTGGATTCAGACCCTGGGGATAGCAGGGGACTTTGGGCTGAGTCCAACCCTCCTTAAACCAGCCTGTCAGGCACCGGGAAGTCTTTCATCATTTTCCCAACTGGAAGTTAACGAATCCTTTCCAAATATCCTTAGAGCTGTCCAACCTCAGAAGCAAAACACTGCCCACACTAAAAGACACAGGTAATAATCCAGCAAATAGTGGGTTTTTCTCTCTTCTTTTTTTTTTCTTTCTCAAAAAACCCCACCCTATTAGTCTAACAATGCAAATTAAAGAGAAACTACTGACAAAACCAGTGAAAAGCCTATACTAACTATGTTCTTTAGCCATCTAGCACTCCCAAGACTCAATCTTTGTATTTACTGATGTCATACATGGCATCCCAAGTAGCCCAGCTGAACAAAGGGAAGAAGCTTAGAATGTATTTTGTCTCCTTCCACATCAGCCTCCTTCACCTCCTGCAAAGGTGAGGTGACACCTACCTCTGCTTGCTGTTGCGGAAGCTGGCACACATGCAGAAGAGTATGCAGAGCAGCCCCAGGCAGACTCCCACAATGATTCCTGTGACAGAGTGGATATCCAGAACATCTAACAGGGGAAGGACAAATACATCATTTCAGCTGCTAGCAGGAAGAACGCACTAAGCATCTTATGTTCAGAAGAGCACTGGCTTCACTAAAACCGACAGGTGATGCCTCTATACACGTAAGGGAGGGAGATTACCCAGCAGTGACAATTTAGAGCAGCTTAAAGCAAATTGGTATCTATGCACATTCATTAATTTCACGCTACGCAGGCCTAACAGAAAGGCAGCAAGATGCATATTGCATGTGCCCTTCCACAGCAGCTGGGATGGGGAAGGGAGACAGAAGTTTAGCTGTGGGATGGGTTCTGGAGCTGCACATCTGAGGACTCTGCCGTGATCCTCTGCACTGGCCTACGCACAGTCATCTCTCACATCCTGTGCAGTGACAGCAGGTAATAGCTTAGCAAACAGAAATGCCACTGCTGACAAAACCATGGTCTTCAGCAACGCAACTCACTTCCAGTACTGTGACAAAGGGGAAATTCCTACCAGACAGCTTCTCCCGGAGGGTGTGCACATCCTTAACGTTTGAATAGGGACCAGATCCCACGACTGTCTTTGCTCCCATCTTGAAGAAGTATCTGGTATCACTTTCCAGGCCATGCACTTCAGTGCTGAAGATATTTCCTGATCAAAAGCAAGTCAAAAGAGGTTTAAAATGTGCAGTTTCAGGAGTGTTCAGGGGCTGGAGCAAAGAAGCAGTGGAATTCTGTTGGACCCTCAAAAGTGAGGGATTTTGTGTCATGAGCTCTAGGAGGTAATTCATGTACCTCTGGCATTAATGAACTTGCGGCCTAAAGAGCTGATGATACAGACTGCACGTGGTGTTGCTGGCATACGTTCTCACAGGAATTACTGGCTGCCAGCCTCTATCTGCATTTTCTGGATGATAATGGCTGAAGCCCTAGACATGCATGACTTCATGTCTCTCAGCAGTCATGTCCCTGGACTCTCCTCTGACCAGGAGCAAGGCCCAGCATATGCTCCAAGAAAGCTGCCAGCATGGGGTCTTGAATATTTATTTGTATGTGCTCAAATGAGGCAAAAATCCAGGCAGCAGAACTGATCAACCAGGGTTTCACAGACAAGGAAGAAGGCAGGAGGAGGAGGAGGACCTGATGGGGTATTACAGTATCTCAAAGAGACTCACCTTCTCGCGTCAGCAAGGTCCACATGTCATCTGGCTGCGTGTTGTTGGCATTATACAGGATGAGGTACTCCACAATGATGCCGTTGGGCTCGACAGGGGGGCACCAGTGCACCTGGACAGCGTAGGGGTTCAGCGGGTGCAGCCGCAGGTCAGAGGGAGGAGTCGAGGGACCTGGCAGAGACAAGTAAAGACCTGGCATGAACAGCGGGAGAGAGGAGGAAAGCGTTCAACTTGCAGGGCATGACAACTGCCCTGTGCCTTCTCTGGATTCTTCTCAGTGGTGCCGCATGTTAGCAAGCATGAAACGATGGGCAGCCTGGGTGGCCAGACACCTCATCCAACCAAGCTGCAGAGAGCGCAGAAAGGAGGCTGCCGAGCCCAGTACAAGGCAGGACTTGTGCACCATGGCCAACCAGTCCAGGGAAACGCTCCCGCTATCATCTCTGCCCCCCAGCCTTCACCAGATCTGAAGCTACAAAGCAAAGATCTTACTGGAAAACCAGGCTGGGCAAGGCACTCTTGTTCTGACAGTGACATTCAGCACCATGGAGGACCTAGCATTTAAGTGATGCATTATCAGCTCTCTCTAATGAGCAGGATTTCTCTGAACCCAGAGCCAACCCCACAGTAGTAACAACAATTGTTGCCTTAACTCTCTTTACATACTCCTATCTGTTTACAAAGCAGCACTTTTTTAATGGACTTGGGGAAAGCCACCAGGATGCTTAGAGGCTCTCAGCATGTACACAGGGGCATCATGGCTTAGAGGTGATCTAAGATCACATCTCCCAGGGGCACATTAGGTGGGATTTGACAGAGATTCAGAGAAAGCCAGGAGAAATCAGGATCAATTCCCATAAATACTCACGGTCAGGAAGCGTGAACCGCTCCACCACGCTGCCGAAGGGCCCGTCGATGCCAACACCATTGGACTGCACAGCAAACTCATACCTGGTGTAGGGCTTCAACCCACTAATGAGAATGTCTTCATCCGAGCTGCCAAAAAAGGACACATTCACAAGGCCATGAACACTAGATGGTTCTCCCACTCACTATCACCTTGATACCTTACCAGGAACACTTTAAGAGGTTATCCTAACTCTTACAGTACTTACTTTTCACCAAAAGCTTCATCTCCTGCAGTCATGTGAATGCAAGAGCCCTCAACTCCCAGATACAGAGTAAAGTAGGTTCCTAGCCTCCAGGACCATTTCTAATGTACTTGCAGAGAAAAGCTTGAAAATGCAGCCTGGCTATAGGCTGAAAACCCGCACAGGAATCCATATTTTAAATACATCCCCAAATTACTGTAACTGCCTAAACTCTAGCAATTTTTAAACCAAACTTTTGAGTACCATCTGGCAAATCTTGAATGTTTTGAGACTGGCCATGTTATTAATAGGAAAACAAGCACATAAGGTGCAACCAAAGCAGAAAAGATGCAGAGACCAGCCAGTAAATGATCTCTTGGTATTAAAGTCATAGACAACTCCCAGTGCCACATTCACACTTGAGCAGTTATGAAAGTATCTGTGACCAAGTCAGACATTTCCAGTATGTGAAACACCCAGGATTTTGCTCGGTGCTGGAACTTCAATGCAGGTTCCTCCTGCCCTGTCTTTATTTCTGACATGAGCGATATATGGCGAGTGAACGCCCAGTATCTCTCTTTACCTTGTGTAGTATGTAACCAGAGAGGCATTTTTCAGGCCCCAGGGGCTGAAGCGCACAGTGTAGTTGACAATTTTGACTGTTGTGAAGTCAGGTTTCTTCCACCTGAGCCATATGGAAGTTGAGCTGTTGGACTCTGCATAGACTTGGACTGGAGGCAGCGGAGGACCCTTCTGCACAGGAGGATCTATGATGAGAGACAGAAAGAGAAAAGACATGTGGAGACATACATGTCAGTAAGGCAAGGGACAGCCATCATGAAAACAGAAACCATGGAATGAAACAGGCCTAGGCTGTGAAGCCTGCACCGATAGGCTGGCCTCCAGTGTAAGCCCAGATGTCCAGCTTAGCCCTCCTGTGCAGTCCACGCTTTCCCTCACCTGCGGGAAAGGTCACAACGAGGACCCATGCACCAAGGTGGCCATGTACTGCTGTGGAGCACAGGAGGCCAGCTTCAAAGCTACCCACCTGGCAGGCCTGCACCAGGGTAAGGAGGAGCCCAGAACGTTCACCGTCCCACAACAGACTGGCAGAGCTGAGAATGGAGCCTAAATCTTCAAAGCTTTTACTTTCTTTGTAACACTGCAAAAAGCCTGGCATGCTGCTAACTCACATTCTCAAATCTTCCTAACGTAAGAGACGAAACCCAGGTGATTTGACATTTCCTGAGCCACTAACAGGGCCAGAGAGAACACAGTGAAGGCCATCCACACCCAGTGTAAGAACTACCCTAATGAGAAGGGGGTTATTTTGCTCCTTTCTCTCCTTCCCACTATAATTCCTCCAATGCAATTTGCAATGACTGTCAAAGGAAGTTCCCTTATATTGGGACTTTCCTGTTTGGGTATTGTCCTTGAAGTTCATCTTCTGTGACGTTACCTCTACTCTTCCTTTGAAGCCACATGCCAAGCAGAAGAGACAGACAACAAATGAAGGGCATTCCTCACCTACTGCTGTTGCAGGTGCCTTTTCTGTTTTGCCCTTCCAAACCGCTGCATAACCATCTTCGTGCTTATTGAATGCCACCAGCTTCACCTCATAGAGTTTCCCAGGAGCTGGAAAAATCAATCAGGGTTTGTCTGGGGTTATTTTTGTTACCAACCCTCCCCGGTTAGACATGTTTTCTTTGATCTGACCAGCTTTTCTCACCATCCAAGAAAGCAGCTTGAACAGACTTGCATTTGCCAATACAGCAGGGAGTCCCCCTTCCACTTACAGGCTTTCCACATTCACATACTGCCTCACAACTGGTGTGTGTATCATCACAGCTGCTCCCCTCACTTTTTACAGAAAGCATCAGCAGCAAATGGACTTGCCCCAGACACCAAGGGTTAACAGCACCATGGCCTGTAGCACATCATCCCAGAATCTCCTGATCTTTCTCCCTTGCAAACTACTAAAGAAACCTATGCATGGTAACTCCTCACTCCCCACCACGGAAGTGGATGTACTGCATTGTTTATTCTTAAGGAGGGCATCCTCTCCTCTCCAAAATGCACCTCCCATTTCTAAAGTCCGTTCTGATTCTAAAGTCCGTTCTAAAGTCCTCACTGCTGCGAGGATCTTCCTTCCAGCAAGTCCTCACATGCCCTGTTAAGTCACTGGCAGTTTTTGTTGTATGGTGACTATCTTGCTTCCACAGCAGAGTTTCCTGATTTGCAATTAGAAAAGCAACAGAGCACACAAAACCCACACCGGAAACCTGAGGGCCCTCATTACACATTCTTCCCATCAGACAACCATGCACTCTACAGGGAACCTCACACTTGAATCCAAACTGAGCTGTGGGACAGGGTGCTTTGTCTCCAGGTAGTGCTGCCCTGGTTCAAAATTCACTTCCCTCTTTCCTGTGGCCTTTCATCAGCTGAAATACTCCTCTGCTGTATTAACTAACATCTGAGGGGTTTTTTAACAGAAAGGTTTACTGGAAGAAACAACTGGGGAGATACAAAGTTCTCAAATAAGACACTGGCCAGCTTCTCCCTTCAGCAGCCAGCCCAGCCAGAAGCTTGATGAGAGCAGTCCAGAATGTCTTTAGATGCCTTGGCTGCAGCGCATTGATGAAGTTTGTTAATTTGGGATGTGCCCATTCATTCCCTGCTCTGACAGATCACTGCTCTCTTTCTGCCAGACAACGTAAGCAGAATAAAACCTTTCTTATTGATGCCAATTTTATTATTACTGCACTGATTACGGTCCCAGAGGCTAATGGTACCAATTACCAAAGGCTTTCTCTGCTCCACAACATATGTTCACACTCAGAATATAAAAAAAGTTCAGCCACATTTTTCCCCAAAAAAGAATCCCAAAAGCAAACAGAGTTTTGTCTGCCTCCAAGACAGCCTGATCTGCATTTCCACGCTCTCCAGCCACAGGAAAATGTTTGAAACCTACACAAGGGGGATGAGACCAAAGGGCACTCAATTTCCAAATGGCTGGGACCACAGGCTCGGTGGAACAAAGAACCCCACAGTCTAGTCACACCAGCACACACACACTCTGCCTCCTGCCTGAGCGTTTGGCTGAGCTTCACTGGGACACGAGCTCATAGTGGATGATACGATCCAAAACGAGGAGGAAGAGCTCACAGATGTGATGCAGCTGTGGGCAGCTCCTGTTGGACAATGAAGGAAAGGACAAGTCCTCCATTCTCCCTCCCTGGGTAGGATCAATACAGCAGCCGCTTCCACGTGAAACTAGGGGAGCTCCACTATAAGATCAAGCAATTCACATTCTGAAAATAGGGGTATTTTGGATTTCTCAGTCAGAGGCTTGGCTTCCATTTTTATACACTGGCCCAGATGTTCAAGCTCTTAGAACATGCAGATATAAAGCTCTCAAGCTGTCAAGAAGCTAGTAGGCAGCATGAAAACAGATGTATTTCACTGCATTCCATCATACATTAAATATAAGCAGAATAATCTAGTCCAGATCATTTCAAATCACTAATCTGGATGACTGCATAATACATCCAATATGCTAAATATGTTGTTTCATTCAGTTTTTCAAGGTGTTCAGATTGGCCAGGTGCCATATGCTATATTTTCCTGTAAGTGGAAAAACACCCTGATCTCCAGGGAGTCACTCCCAGAGGAATGTAATCTTCCTTTATGGGAACATGGAAGACAGGATCAGATCCTTATCATTTATTTTTCATGTAAGTTATGGCCCTGGTAGTTGCATACCATTACAGAGACTAACTGCTAGAACATACGTGGAAATCAATGCAAATTTCTCAGGGAAAAGCCCTCCTGGTGATTCAGGACAGCTTCCTTTTGATTTGGCAGGCTCATGAAATTGCTGAATTTCTTACGTGCCTTTGAACAGCTGCCCATCTCTCTCACAGGATTTCAGCACATACCTCTTGGACAAGATACAAGGCATGTCATTAGAAGTATCATTCTAAGGAGACACGGTTTGCTCCAGAGGTTAGCACGAGCACGGAAGAAAAGTATTGTCTTATTTCAGATAGCTCAAATGGAGAGAGCTGAGACATTATCAAAGGCAAAAATCAAGAACCCAGATGTTCAGGGTAAGGCAAAAGATGAGGAAGTCTGCAGGCTAGGGAAGAGGTGGTAGACAAAGCTGGCACCATTTCAGTAGCAGGACCAGCGAGTGCAAGAGAAAACAAAACAAGAATCTTGCATTGAACTAGCACAAGGAACCTTACTGCAGCCTAAAACACAGCCTAGCGTTACAGAAAACTAGGGGAGGGAAACGTTGGCAAGGGTCTTTGCTGGTGTAATAAACTTACTATCACTGTGAATAAAGAGCAACTGTGCTCAAGAAGCTCTCTCCAAATCTGCTTTCTGCACACCCATCCACCTCTGTCTGAGACATGCCTCAAAAGAGCAGTCTCCCCAGAAAGCACTTCCCCTCTTGCCCTGCTATGCTCCTGGAAAAAACAAAAAACAAGGAAAACCAGGAAATAAAAACTGAACTATGCAGGAACAGCCAGTGCGACAGGAGTTTTGTCTCTCAGGCCACACCCCAAACCAAGACAAGACAAGAGGCAGAGCGTTGGCTTTAGTGACACGGCAGAGGTGTGGAGCCCAGGGACCTTTAGTGACCGTGTTGCAGCCATCAGTAGCCTCCAGCGGGGAAGCTGGACCTTGTTTGCACTGATATTGTATGCAACCATGTCTGAGCTACAGCCCTGTACTCCCGGTGCCTAACCCTGGGATCTCCTGACACTGTTTCAAACACTTCAGCAGGCTTCCTAGAGGGGTGCTGGATGCTCCATGCCTGTCAGCGTTTAAGAGGCATTTGGACAATGCCTTAATAATTTGCTTTAACCTTTGGTCAGCCCTTAAGCAGCAGTTAAACTAGATGATCATTGCAGGTCCCTTCCAACTGAGATACTCTGTTTTATGGAACAAAGAACATTCTATACTTATCTCTCCAAGCTCTTGACCCAACCTGTAGTTTCAGCTATGACACCTCTTCAGCAGCCCACCTCACACGGAACCCCCCGGGCAGACCTCACTCTCCCACCAGACAGCACCGTTTACCACATGCAGCCACCTTACCCTGACATCAAGAGATACTCCCAAGAGACAGTGTTGGGTATTTTGGTTGGTTGGTTTTACAGAGGGATCTTAGGAGAGGTTTCTGCTGCTGTGCTTCCCAGGCAGACATCCATGAGCTGGGAAATCCCCCCAGCTGATTCCCCATCAGCCAGCGTGCAGCAGCATAGATCACATCAGGGCCGCTAACCTTTTCTGAGACTGCTACCCACTCCGCCTGCAAGACCCCTCATGCAGATGTAAGCACTGGTGCAGGGCAGCTCCCTGCCATAAAAGTAAACCCTTCCAAACACCAACCACTCCTCCTCCTTGTTTCATGTCCAGACCCCCCTGCCTTTCTCAGCACAGCTGGATTCCTGACCCCTTCCTTTACTGTACGCGTGCAAGAGCACAACATTCAACAGCACAAGGGGGAGAAAAGAGAAAATCCACGGCTGGAAGAAACCCGAGACTCTCTTCCTGACACAATGATGGGCGATACACAACCACCAAATCATAAGGAAACCATTAGGGCTTGATGATTGCCCAAATTTAAGGAAGCAATTACAGAAGAACAAGCAGCCTTCTCAGCATCATCATGCCAGAGCATTTGGAACCAATTCAGCCCACTCCTGAGCCCCTCTGCTAACTGACTTGCCAGTGGTTAGAGCAGCGCATGATGATGTTCACATGTGGTTTCCTCAGTGCAATAATTACAGACCTAAATTCTTCAGAGAAACTCATAACTGTTAACACCCTCTCAGTGGCAGGATGGCTGCAGCATAGCTGGAAACCTACTCAGTGATGACATAAACTGTCTTTCCAGGTGCTGCAGCCTGACCTTTATACCATGCATAATATATATGCTAGACGTGTAAGATGAACCAGCACGAGAAACACTCTCCCTGCAGTCTCAGCTCACTGGGCAGTAACAGGGATGAAGCATGAAGTGGGGGATGGAACAGCTCTAAGAAGCAGAATCCTGTTTCAAGGATGCATCTGCCATGACTCTCTTTTCTCTCTCCATCCTGCATCAACAGGCAAATCAACTAATGAGTGTGATCAGATGTTAGAAACAGAACTCCTTATGGGAAACACTAAGCACAGTTAGCCAGGCAGGCAGATCTGACTGTGATGCTGAGCTGTTCTCCAGCCGTGGACACTCACTCTTCTATCCCTCTTCCCTTAGGGGGAGGTGGAGGAGTACACTGACCCGAAATCAGCATGCTGTGAATTAACCCATGTCTGCATTCTAATACAGAGAGATTTCAAATAGCATGCAATTATGGAGCTGCTTAGAAATACACAGGGAAGAAGAGATCATTGTCCTGACTGGAGATCTTAATCTAGACACTCTTTATACCGACACAATAAAAACCACTAACCAATTCAGAACCACTTATTAGCGTACACTAAGTATATTAGTAGCCCCTGGCTAAACATGCAATCCCTGTTACACTGGCACCAGAAATTTCTGTTTTAAACTCTGCTTAGAACAAGCCCCAAGAGCTCTACTCCAGAAATGATTCTGGGTACTCTTGAAAAAGCTCACGCGGTCCTGGTCCTATGTATCTGCAGCCAAGCAGATAACTGAGCCTCTTGGAAGCATCCCAGGGCTGCTACAAAAAGCAAGAGATAGACCCTGGGTTTCTACACCAACTGCTAAAAAGTTGTAACCAGCTAACCTAGTCGAGTCAGCTCGTACTGCTTCACTTTCTTCTTTAGTTTTATGGGTCCTACGTCCCAGCTCTCATCTTCTGCACCATCCAAAGGGCTTTCATCGCTGGCCTCCTCTGGGCCCACTTCTCGGTAGTAAAGCTTGTAGCCAGATATCTGGGCATGGTTGGCTGGGGGCTGCCACGTTATTAGGAGAGACTCCATCTTCGCTCGGACTTTTAATTCTGTCGGGGCAAATGGAACTAGAAGAAGAACAAGACAAGAGAAAAATTTCAGCCACTTGTCTCCACTTCCCTGCTCTACTGAATCCACCCTGTCCTTGGTAGTGAGGGAGGGGTGTGAGGGAACGCTGTCCTGCGAGTGGGATGTCTCCACAGTCTTAACAGTGGAGAGTGGTACATTATGCTCTACTGTTGACTTTACCAGGTGGGTGATACAGGAAAAAAAGAATGTCACAAAGCCACTATGGAAGTTTTTCAACGTATTCTGAGATACCACTGTCTTTAACCACTGCTAGAGCCCTGGGCTCAGCTTTGTTTGGCAGAATTGCCTATCTGCTCCCAAATATTGTAACTCGAGGTTTGCGATTTTTGTTTCTTTCTTTCTTTCTTTAAGAATTTTCACAGCTGCATGTGGAGGGAGGAAAGACCCACTACCCAAGCAAGCAGCAAGGCGTAAAGGGGCTGCTGAACAGGAAGATAAAGGTGGGTACTTTGGCTTAACCAAAACTAATGGTTATAATTTCCTAAAGAAAGCAAGTATCTCCAATCATGCCCCAACTTCCCCAATGTCCTGCAAACCCTGCCCCAAATCCCAGGCATTACCCAGCTTCCTACCATGCGTCTGGTTGTCTCTGTCAGGTGTCCGATGCTGGGTCCACTCAGAAGGAGCCCCATAGCCCACGCTGGTGCTGGCTGCGATGCGGACTTTGTATACTTTGTTGGGATGGAGCGAGTAGAGAGTGATTTGTGTCTCATTTCCACCCACTTCAATGGAGGTAACCTGATCTGCTGAAAAAGGTGACACCACTGAGAACATGGTTTTCCCAGTCCAAAGGAAACACAGCTGAGCAGCCACAAGCCACGAAGCCCAGATACCCCCACGTGGTCTGCACACCCTCGGCTGGCTTGGCTTTGCCACCAGGAAAATTTATAACTAAAGACTGGGCAAAGCTGATATCCTGATTGACATCACATTCAAACTGCAGGTTGCCTTCAGCCCCACTGAGTCTGCCTGGAGAGTAGTTGTCACCTTGCTGCTGCTGACGTGATAGCAGAACATGAGCATGGACGATGGCAGCTGATGGTACGTTTCAGTGCTTCTCACGGCTGTATTTAAATCCTTACCTTGGCTTGAACCAGAACTGCCCAGCAGCCCCGCTTTCTGCAAAATTCACACCTTCATCCACAGCAGATTGAGATTTTATCACCCCCTCTTCAGCCCACCCAAGTTCATAAGGGAGATACCAAGAAATTTAAACTGAGAATGGCCTGGGATTTTCACTGTAACAACTAACTGGTCTTGCTGAAGATTCATATTGCCTGTTTGGTGAATGCAGAGACCTTGCTTTTCAGCTTCATCAGGTGTAAACCCAGCTGGGAGTGCTGTCCCTGCTACGTAACAGTGTATTACCAAGTATGACCCCTGGACTGCAAACATTTCCAAGGTTTTACACTGCCACAGAGACACATGCAGGCTCAGGGCAGAAGAACAAGAGCCAGGAGTCACGGTGTAGACTACCAATCCAGATCAAACACATGTGAACATGTCCAGCACTTCATCACACCCCCCATCCTGCTCTTAGTAAGAATCATGACTCTGGAAAGTGAGAAGCCACAGAGCTTTGACAGTTTTAAGAGCAAATACCCAGAAGGATTTGCAAAGCAAGCACACGTGGAATTGGAACAGCCACATTCAGCATAGGTAAACGTTACCATCCCTGCTGAAGGCTTCTTAGAGTGTATTGATAATAATAAATAATATTTATTTATATATAAATAAAACTGGACAAAACTCAGCAACAGAGCAACACAGCCTGGTCAGGATACTTGTTTTTTTCCCCACAAGGATCACTTTGGTTAGATTCCATTTTAAAGGAACAAAATGCATTTACCCTTCTTCCCCAGCCCACAAAAAGCTCTTCCCTCAAAACACACAGTGCAGATGGCACTACAGGCTTGCTCATACAGACGTTCACGGGGCAGCATGTAAGTGCAAGCACCAGGTCATTCCCCTGGGGACACAGGCTCCTCCACAATCACAGAAAAAGGCACCTCGAAGTAGTGTGAAGTAGCACAGCACCAGCACTGCTGTGACTGCCACCAGCAGAGACAGGCTAAGAGAGGGCTGTTCTCTCTTGGATGAAAAGCTGTCCCTCCGTTTTCAGTCTTGCACCTCCTCCCCTCAACATGACATGCTGTTAACACTGGTGGGGCAGAAGACACCACCCTACGCCCCAGCAGTGGTGCTTCCCTCACCTTCCTTGAGGGTGCAGTAGTCGATCTTGTATTTTGTTATCTTGCCGTTACTCAGCTCTGGAGGAAGAGGCAGCCACGTCACACGGATGTCACCAGGAGTCATGCTCGACAGGGACAGCTGAGGGGCAGCACTAGGGACTGGGTAGAAGAAACAAGAAGTCAGCAAAGATTGGGGAAAGACCTCAGCATACCCCTGTCAGCTCCCTCAGTTGGCTGGAGGCCACTACCTGGTCTTGGACCTGCCACTGCCACTGGTGACGTGCTGTCTGTCCCAGGGGAAACTAATACCCCACAGCTCTCCAGCAGCTCAGAGCATTGACGGAGTGTCTGGGGAGGGGAGATGGAGGGCCGCTGACCTTCAGTAAGCTGATCAGAGCCTGCTGCCCCCCCCACACGGCTCCCTAGGGACCCTGTGCCCGCTGCAAACTGGGCAGGTTAGCACGGACCAGCAAATCAGCCTATGCTGTACTGTGGAGCACGAAGGAGACACTAAAGGAAATGGTTCGCAGATCCAGACTTCAGTCTGGGAATCCCCACTCCCTCGAGAATCACAGCTCTGTACTGCAGGCAGCATTCACGCTTTCAACTCTGCTTTTCAGGCTTCAGACACATACATGTGGGACCACACAGTTCACTGTCAGGAGTATTAAAAGCACATAAGGCACCCTGCAGCATAGCAGGGGCTTGCATGAAGCCTGCCAAAACCATTGCTTCTTGCCTGTGTCCTGCAGTCTGTTGAAAGCTGTACATGTCCTCCCCTGTTGGGCAGCTGTCCTTCTGGCACTCTGCCTTTACTGCTTGCAAAATGCTATGTGATAAATGGTAAAATCAACAGAAACTACTGCCTCTCAAAGGATCCAACCTCACAGTGGCTCCCACCCCTACAAATTGTAATAGATGTCTGTCTTCTGAGTTGAAATCAAGTCTGGCCCAGGGTCAAGTTTGGAGCAATATCACATTAGCTAGGTGAAAGTCCAGAAGACCTGACTGCAGTTCTCACAGGATTCTCATGAGCCCCAGTGTCAGCTAGGTTATTTTCATGCTCTTCATCACCCAAGCTGATGATCGGACCAGGGTGCTTTGGTTTTGGTTGGTTTGCTGTTTGTATTTTTTTGTAAAAGAGCTTCTGTAGAAAGCTCTTTGCCATAGAAGCAGCAAGCAGGTTTAGGTTTCTAGGAGATGATACTACTCTCCATAGCACATTCAATGCTTACTAAGAAACAGACCAACAATATATTTGAGGCACCAGCACCCATTTAATTCAACGCACCGTCCTCCAGGGTCTGAACAATGATGGAAGAGGATGTCCGGCTGGCTCCGAGCTGAGAATATGCGACTACATAGAAAACGTAGTTGGTATTGGGTTCTAGGTCCTTCACTTGCAGCTCAGTGGTATCATTATTGACAGCAAACTGGTATTCCACGTTATCTGTTCCTAGAGCCAAGGGAACACTGATCAGCTGGTCAGTGAACTGCCAAGACACTCTTCAAAAAAAACAACAGTTAACTCCCAAGGTTCACGATGTAAATCCGTCTTAAAAATCACCATGTCTTCTCCAGTTCCCCCAGCACCTGAACAAACCCCATCTCTTATGTGAATTCTTTGGGCAGAAACATTCCGTGCCTTACTGCTAGCCTATCTATTTCGACTAAAGCTCCTTAAGCGATGCTAAGGCAGCTGAAGTTACCAGCTTAACTTTCAGAGGAGCTCTGGCAACAATTTAGCAAGAGTACTGGCTTGCTGGCTGTTTGGGAAGAGAGACCCCAAGAGAGCAAAGTGACTCGCTTCAGATTCTGGCTGTGAATAATTTAGTGATCACCCCTGCACACAATGTAGCTGTTTAATATCTCCACTAATAATCACACCCTTTGCATATAGAATCAGTGTGTTGGAGGAAAAAGTAAAGAACAGAAATAAATTTCCAGAAGTGCCTGGTCCCACTAGAATCCAGACAACTCAGCTCCATGGACTCTCTACTGCTGGTCAAGAAGTCAGTATATGTCAGCTAATCCGCAGGCACTGTCACGGCCTCACGCTGAGTCCTGAGAGAAAATTCTTTTACCTGCAATGAAAATGGCTAAACTAACTGGGATTGCCTCACACTTCTCACTCGCTGGGAAAGAAAGTCAACTTGTGCCTTGTGTCTTGCGCCTGCAACACAGGCAGGTAACACCTACCCACAGCCCGCTGGTAATGTAACGAGAAGCCAATGATCTGCTCGCTGTTGTATTCTGGCCGCTCCCAGGACACAAGGACTGTGGTGCTGGAGAGGGACACAGCTGACACTTTCTTGGGAGCGCTGGGCAAACCCTCCCGCACGATCACAGAGAGCTTGGCAGTGGCACAAGCCATGCCCAAGCTGTTCTCAGCCACACACTGATAGTAGCCAGCATCCTCCAACCCGATCTGATTGACCACGAGGCTCCCGCTGCTCTGCACTTTCACCCGCCCGTTGGAAAGGATGGCCTCGCCGTTCTTCAGCCAGTGAATGGTTGGAGCTGGCTCGCCCTCTGCCTTGCAGACAAACCGGGCTGTGCTGGCTCGAGTGCGTGAGATGGTTTCAGGAGCCTGGGAGATGCTGGGTGTAGCTGTGAGGAGAGAGGACAAATTAATGCAGGAAGGAGGAGAAAAAGATAGCAAAGCAAATCCCTTCTCCTCCCCACTCGGTGCTATGTTTTATTCAGTAGCAGCTTTGCTTTCAAGATAGGATTTGCCAGGCAGACTCTAGAGGCTTAATTTAGACTCTGTCCAAAAGCAAAAATAAATTCTGTATCAATCATGTGCTGTGTTCCCTGATCCTAGGCTGTTCTCCCTGCTGGCTTCAATGATACTGAAATTTAATTGCTGATACAGATATCCAGGGGGGAACCCTGGAGAACTAGAATAAGGCATAAAACAGTTCAGTAAATACAAGGAAGTAAAACCCAAATTAAAGAGCTGTCCCCACCCTCCTGGCTCTAACCTGGTTCCCATCTTATCCAGCACGGGCTACAAACACAACTGCATGGGGATCTCCTGGGTGCTGGTCCACGTAATGCCAGCTACTCGGTCAGCATTTCTACCTGGAGCATTTACCCTGCTCTCTACTCACCAAGGACCCGGAGCTCAGCTGCGGCTGTAACGAACTGCCTGGTTTGGGGTTTGTTGGCGCGGCAGACGTACACCCCTGAGTGATGGGGCTGGCTGGAAGGAATGAGGAGATTTGTCCGGCCCAGCACAATCACATCTGTGGAAACGGGCTTTCCATCTGCAGGAAGAAATGTGCACAAATGTTGGAAGGAGCCCCAGGCTGCCCTTTACGAGGGCTTGTAAACAACGTGTCTACTAGCGCCAGGATCACAGCTGGGGAGTGGAGAGACCCCCAAATCCCAAACTCCAGCCCAGAGGAGGATTCCTGCTGGGAAACTCCTCAGTGCTTGACCGAGCATCAGCCAGCCCAAGCCAAAATTGGTCCAAGATTTAGTTTAGCCCGTAATAACTGAAAAAATTCTGGTTTGGATCAAAATGAGTCTCTGATGCCTAGGGTGTGCCTGCAGTGAGACCGCCTAGGAATAACACATTCAAGGGAAAGCTATGCTAACACACACTTTGGAAAAGATGTTGGATCTGCCTGCTGACCCTCACGCATGAACACACATGCCTCCTCCCCTCACTTCTTAATGCAAATGTCAGCAAGAGCGCTGAATCACTAACAGCTCCAGCGTTCTGGTTCTTCCCTCCTCTGGGTCCTGAACCTGAACCCAAATTTCCTGCACTTCCTGATTCATCGCTTGCCCCCAGCTTGGCTCCAGATCTGTAAGTTGTCAGGAAGACACCTGGTTCTCCCTGGGGCTCTGGTGCTCGGGTCAGAGACACGAGCTGTGAGCTGCCCTCTCCCCATTCTGCTCGCTAGATGCTCAGCACTGCTGGGTAGGGAAGGAGAAAATGGTGGCTCCAGCTCCCTGGCCAGAAGCTGAGCCATCCTTCTAACAACTTCCAATAGCTCTAGGCTCCCCAGCATGTCACAGACAAGGCAGAGTGGTGCTGGGCACTGCTTATTCTCAGCACTGCTCTGATGTGAGAAATACGGGGATCCCAGTGTTGGTACCTCTGAATGACTATGGGGGAGCAAAGCCAAGACCTGGGGACAGAGTATGGGCAAGCAGTCTGGCCAAGGAAAGGCTTGGATGGGAGGTCAGGAACCCATGGCCAGCTCTGGCACAAGTTAGCAGATTGGGAGAGCCAGCCAATTTGTGCAGTACCTGTGCAACACCCGCCTTTGTGCCTCCCCACCTGCAGAAGCACAGACATCTTTCAGACAGCAAAAACTCAGCACTGGCCTGGCCCTTACCTCTCGCAGATTCAGCTGAGCCTGTATTCTGAGACAGAAGCAAACCCTCCACCTCCACTGTGAGCAGCTGCACCTACTTAGCACCATCAGCAGGGAATGCACCGAGATCCGATCCTCTGCCCCCCCATTTTGGGGGGTCTTCAGATGGTCTCACAGTTCAGTGGCTGCACACTCAGAGAAGGAGGAGATCTGTGCAACCCATTTGCACTGGAGCACTTTGAAAATCTGACTCCAGATGGTAGCAATTAGCTGACACCACCAAGGCTGGCAAGAGCCAAACTGGCAACCTAGAGGTACAATCTTCAGTGTTACCTACATGACTAATCATCCAGTAACCCCTTAACGAAGTCCTGGAAAGAAACATGCTTGTATAACACAGAGTTGCTAGCACTGTTAATCCATCTTTTCTAATTGAAGAGTCTACACTGGGAAGCGGAAAGGGAGCAAGCAAACGTTTTAAAATAAAGCATGCAAGGAACAGTTTCACCAGCCTTTCCCCCTTCACAAAATTTTCACAGTGATAATGAATAATATCTACTCTACTATGAGCATCAGTAGCTCTCAGTAAAGCAATGAATAAGTGATATAGCATAGGAAAGCCAAGTATTTCTAATTTTCAAATGCACAGGATAAACAAGAAACATTTCTGCCAGAACATTTAATCCTTGTTGATTGAATTTGCAAAGTTGTATCCTCTGAGATTTTTTTGCTCCTTTTTTGTGGAGAAGAGGAAATATTTTATATACACTAAAATCACTGCCTGTGGACAAGTCTGGGCTGAAGACCAACCACAATAAATGGTTACTAGGAGAGGAGTCTTAAATCATGACCTGGATTTATGAAAATTACCAAGAGCCTTTTCTGCGAGAAAACAAGATTCCTGAGCTGAGAATGTCTTCGGTCAGAGCCTCTGATACACATCTGATGGGCGTGACACTCAGTGAAATGACACTAGCGTCCTATGCGTGACTTAGGCTACCAGCCATGGGTAATGTATGCCAGTCTGGCTCATTTGTACACCTCTGACAAGACCTAAGCATTTTCTCAATCCTTCCATTACCATCCTGGCCACAGTAACATTTTTGAACAAAAACCTCCCAGCAACACGTCCAGCCACTCCAAGGATTAACAGATCTTATAATGTTTTATAATCCTGCAAGATAATAAAAGTTAGATCTGCAATGCAATGGCAGATCTTACAGAATCCCCACTAACCTCTGAGTCCCTGGAGGAGTGGCACAGACCTGATCCCATCTCACGACCTTCACTGCGCTCAAGCTCATACAATGAGTATGATTAATTTAAACCAAAAGGCATCCAGGCACTAGAATTTCATATATTTCACAGGTCAAACAACTATAAAGTGAACTGTGTGCTTTGTACCTTTCTAAATTTAATTAGTAATTCCAGTTTAGCAAGGACACACTACACTGTAACACCACTTGTGTCATTAGGTACCAATGTAACAAGGACCCTTCCTGTCCCACACATTTGTCCACTTTTTAAAAGATTTTTAAAGTATCCACAGGTTCCTCTTCACAACAAAAACTTAATTCTGTTCCTTATGCTCACCCTGTCGTATCCAGGAGACAAAAGGCGTGGGATCAGCAGCCGCCATGCACTCCATCACCACACTCTCCCCAGCCACCACTGTGGTGTTCTCCGGAGCAGCAACGATGGTGACATCTCCTCCTGCTGACTGGGAACCTAACGTCAAACATAAAAAGAGAAGTCTGTCCTTCTAAGTTGCAAATTCCCTAGGAAAAACACAGAACATAGTGCCCAGACACCCCGGCTGTGCTTCCCCAGGTAAGTCTCACATGTGGTAATGGCTCGTGCCCAGCTGGAAGAGAAGAGCAGGTCTTGCTTTTACATGACACCAGTATTTTTGCTAAAGAAATGAACCAAGGGGTGCCCTTCATATTAATCATCCTGGCCCTAGTAAAAATTAGTATCAGCATGGAAAATAAATATTTTCAGCCCAGCATCTTCATTGACTGTGGCTAAATGGATTTTTATTAATTAGTTGAAACAAGGCACTGCTATCCTCAAACAAAGCAACAGCAATACAACATACCCTTTACCAAGGCACTGTAACAGCTCAGAAGGAATCTAGTAACTTGGTTAAAGAAACTGTAACATCCAGACGCCGTACTGTAAACTGCAACAAAGAGAAGTCAAACCTCTGCATCTAGGCACAAAGACTAAATTAGTCATTAAAATTTGGAGTAGAGAACGCTCTTTAGCTTGTATGTGCACGGGTGATCAGTCAACATGTAAATCAAACAACGTTTACAGGAAGATCTATAGGCTGCTTTGCACATCTTGAGAACGGGATGGGGATTTTTTGCTTGAAATGAACCTTCTGCCTATGTCTGCCCACTGCTGAGCAGAGGTTAAGGAAAGGTTAAGGAAATGCCTTTGCAGCAGCCAAATCTCTGTTGTCAGATGAAAACAACTGGAGCGCTCTTGAGCGGACCAGACTGTTCATGACCCTCAACAGCAGCAACACTGTTCGTCCAGCTCTCTCAAATATGTCCGACTTTGAGGGACACTTCTGTTGTTGTCCTCATGAAGGGAGAAATAACTGCAGAGGAGTCACGTAGTACAAGTAATTCTTAGGCCTGCTGCAGGTGCTCCCATGATCTAGCAGAGAAAGTTGTTGTCAGCAGGTCTCAAACAAATAAAAGCAGGACCTTTTTGCACAAAGTACAAACTCCCTGTCTCAAGATGCTGCAGAGTTCAGAAACCAAGCGGTTCAGACAAGCTTATGAAGGACACTTTTACTGGGACTATTAAATACGAAGGTCTCACTGCAGCCCCCCAGCTCGAGATGTTCCCACATCCCTGACTGTCAGATGCTCAGGGAGACGTGCAAGGAAAGGACCATGTCTTCCCTACCCAGTTTTTTGACGTGCTTCCCTCTAGCATCTGCTGTGGTCAGTTTTGGAGATGGCACTGCAATGGCTGGACCTCCTGCCTAACCGACACTGGCCGTGTTCATGTGGCATCCAAACAACACCCATTCACACTTGACTTTCTTCCCTATATATACCAGAGAAGCTTTGGCCCCAGCATACAAGCGGGCCTGCGTGGCAGGAGAGCTACAACGTCCTGCGCTCAGCCCATCTCCAGGCTCGTTGCCTTTTACTCTAGCACAGTAGCCTTGTCAAAGAGAGTTGGTTCAACACTAAATTTTTCTTGCCGTCCATACATGCTTGAAAGGGATTTCTATCTGTAGTATTATGTGAGCACATTTAAAAGGAGCCAGCAAAACCCCTGAGGCACGAGGGAAATGGGAGAGAGCAGGAGCCAGAGCTTGTCCAGCAGATGGAAGCAGAGACCAAGGAGCACCCGCCGCCCCCTACCTGGGGCAAAGGCTGGACCACGCTGAACAGCGACCCCAGCCTGGGCAACCACCAGCAGTAAGAGTTGCCACGGGGGATGAAGGAAAAGCCAAGCCAGTTATCCTCCTTCCAGTGGGACAAGCACACTACACAGAGGGCCTGGTGTGTACAGGCACATACGATCCCCTTTTGTGCCTACAGCACGGTGTGGGCTGGCCAGGGCTTTGCTACACTCACGTGCAGTAGCTGTTCATATCATTCATGCCTACAGATGTCTTCAGCCTCACAGCCATCACGGCCAGCCACAGCAGGACAACTCGGGGGACAGAACAGGGACAAGAAGAAACTACATCAGACTACGGATTCAGAGGCCTTACTGACAAGCAGATCAAAGCCCTGGCCACTCTTGACTGTGGTGCCAAGGCTGGGCTTGAGAACTACTGAGATAGAAAATGGGCTTAATGCAAAAACTGCCATGAGAGCTTCCACAACAGGCATGTAAGCTGAAGGATCAGCGAAAACTCAAGGCTCTTTGGAACGGCAGCCTTCTTTTAACTCCAGCTCCAGTTCAACAAAGTACTAAAACCCACAAGAAATCATTAGTCCTGCAAAACAACTGACTGCAGGGTCTCCATCGAGACCTGGCTGGATGAGCGAGGCTGCTCAGCACATTGCTAATGCCAGGCCTCTATCCTTTCTCTACCCCATACCGTAGAGAGGGATAAGGCAACATCAGAGAAAGAACAAGGAGAAGGAGCTTTCCAGCCAGGATTTGGAATGAAACACGTAAGAAAACACCAGAAGCAAAGGGAAAGGCTTTTATAGCAGCCACAGTGCTGGGAAGACAGTGGAGAACTCAACAAGTTGTGATGAGGTTGGTTTAAAGAGTGACCTGGGGAAAGAGGTGCAAAGGAGCCAGGTGAGGAGTGGCTCTCTGCTGGGGGGCTGGCAGCACGGCTGGACATGGTCACACATCTCCACAGACCACAGGCTCAGGCCCGGCTCACCCTGCGCAGGACCCGGTGAGCCTCATCCACATACCCTGGAGACCTGTGACCCATTGCGAGGCCACGGCAGCTTTTGATGAAAACGAACAGGGCAGCAGCCTACACCCCGGGTTCCGGGAGCAAGAGTATACAAGGACAGACGGCCAGCCAACTCGAGAGTGAGCTTCTTTACCTGACATTGGCATACCTGCTGGGCAGGACACAGCTGAAACATGTCTGTGTGCATAAAGCTGTCCTTCTCTGCAGTGCTGGGGGAAAAAAATAAATCTAGAGTAAAAAAATAACACCAGCCAGATGGCAATATATTCCCTGCCAGATTTCCAAGCAGCTTTCTCTACCAAGCTTAGGGCAGAGGAAGAGAAAAAGCTCCTCAAGCCTGACTTAAACACTCGTCTGTTGCGTTCAGGTGCATGGCCCCAGGTGCTAGCTGGCAAAGGCACCTGACAGGTTATAGAAGCTTCATGTGAAGGCACTTGTCCCATATCACTCTATCCCTTGACAGCTGCCTTGTAGTGCTGTCAGTCACTAGGAGAGGGATTTTACAAGCTGCACAAACCCTCGCTCTGAAGCAGCCCCAGGAGCCATCAGCCCAGATCTGCAACCTCCTGGTTTAGCAGAGCCACGGTGAAGCACCGCTGCAAAGGCGCAGCCTACAGCTTCACCTTTCCTTGGGGCCTGACATTTTTCCTGGCTGGGGAAGGACCAACGAAATGCTTCACCCCCATCACCCTGAACAGTCCCGCAGCAGCACCACGTGCTGCCCTTCCCTCTGGCATGGCTGGTCCTGCACCCTGGATGGTCTGGAGGGGAAAGAGCACAGAGCTCACTGATGGCCAGGCAACCAGCCAGCAGAAGCCAGGCCTGGCGACCCAAAAGGCTGACGACTAGCTACTAATCAGCTCCATGCTTACTGTGCGGAAGGCAGAAAGACAGCTGATATCAGGGCTTCCTGACAGTCAAACTCAAGGTCTCTCTGACAACCAAGAGCAGTAACAGCCACAGGGATCCGTACCTCAAGCATCCATTTCTGCTTCCTTCCCCCTCGGCCAAAACTCTGGTTTCAGTCTTGAAAAACTACCAGGAAATATATTAGCCCAGACCCCACATCTGTTTGTTGCTGATTATTATTGAAATTATATGACAAAAACAAACAGTTCTGCTTGCTTTCCCAGTACATTCCTGGGTGTGTGCATGGATGAATGCCCCATCCACTGCTTGCACACACAAATGCCTTTCTCTCCAGCTTTGTATTTCACTGTGGGTCTCTCAGAGCAAGTCCACCAGCCAAGCTCTTCTTTGAACTGAGCCACCTTTAGAGTACATTTTTCACTTGCTATCTCAATAGGCTGGTTGGACAGGATGGATCACAGGTTAACGGCTACAAACTGGGTTTCGTTTGGTTTGAAGAGTTCCCAAGAACAGTACTAAGCTAACAAGGAAAACCTCCACACAGAGGTATCCAACAAATATCAAAAAGTAAAACCAACGTTAGTTTTTTGTCTCCACTGCCATTAAGACAATTTCAGGTAAAGAGGGAATATTGTTAGAACCAAAGGAAAAAAGAGCTGCAGTTTCCAAGACATCTTTCACTGCCTGAACAAAACAGGTCACTGAAAGCACCTGTGCCATCCTGTCCTTTCTGTGGTATTAAAAGCTTTCACAGTGCTGCTATTTAAAACTTGGGCTTTGAGATTTCTTCCCCCCTAACTTTGTTTTGTCTCTCCAAGTAGCAAAGCTGCTCTAGGCAAAAGCTTTGTACAGCCCAAGGTACAACACATGGATTCATATCAAAACTCGCTGTCAGTGAATGGCCTTTGTGGACTTTTTGCCCTTCTGAATCAGACAGATCAATGTTATCCTCTTTTACTGAAAAAAAAAACCACCACTGCGGGGTGCCAAATGCAGCTCTGGAATGAGCTGGAGTAGTGCACTAGGACTGAGAGAAATCCTCTGGGCACTGAGAGAGTTAGAGAAGGCAGCTCTTTTCCTGCACAGTTCAACCCATGCACGTGTTTGTGTTTGCACAGGGAGATGGCAAGGGTGCTATCACACACCAAGAGACAAGATTTACTGATAACCTGCAGAAATATTTCAAAATCATAGAATCCTTTGGGTTAGAAGGGACCTTAAAGACCACCTCGTTCCAACCCCCTTGCCACAGGCCACAGGACACCTTCCCACTAGCCCAGGTTGCTCAAAGCCATATCCAGCCTGGCCTTGACATGAAAATACTACCTTAGGTTTTACTGTTTATGAATGACTCACTATAGCAGACTTCTCAGTTTATGCATTTTTCCACTTCCCTGTCATAAGGCAGAAAAGTCAGACCAAATTCAGGTGCTCCACTTCTCTGTATCATTGCTCTCACAGTCATTCTCTCAGTGTCTGGAACTGGGCTCCAAGGCCAGCTGGTGGGCAGGCACAGAAAAAATACAGCAAATCACTTACAATCAAATGTAGCATGAAACCAAAGGGAAGTGGGGAGAGGAGCACAGGGAACATCGAGACAGCAAGTGAGCATGCCAGCCAGATCTCAGCACACTGGCTGCCTGACCTCTAAAAATCCCATCTGTATCGTTTCAAAGCAAAGAAAAACTGTGAACAGGGATATAAAAGGAGGCATCATAGGGAGCTGCTTGGGACAAAGCTCAAAATGTTTATTTGAAGTTATAGCTTGAGATATAACATACATGAGTGATTTCAAACTCCAAGAGTTTACAGCTTGGGTCTGCCTCTAAAGCATCCGTAATTCATCAGCTATCCTCTCCCACCTCCCTGCCCTTGTTAGTGCAGAGCACCAGTGAAGAATTCAGGCAGTGCAACAGGAGGAAAATGGGTTTTGTTCAGCCAATTTGTGACGGTTGCTTGCAGTGACAAGAGGATGACTTCCTGGATGGGAACTAACACCTCTCTCCCAACTCCATAAACACCCTGCCTCGGCAAAAATGCTGGAAGGTTAAACATGACTTGCATGGTGACACTTTCAGCTCTCAGCTGTCAGCAGTTCAAGATTTGGAGATATCCAACAATCAAGCAACAATCTTCTGTTCTGCGAACTTTCTCACCCTCTCCGGAGGAGGAGCATGAAACCTTATTCATCCCTGTGAGCCTCCTCCGGGAATAGATTCTAGCACTGAGCAGCTGTTCATTAGAGAAAGTCAATGCTGTCACTGCTGTTATTCTGCAGACAATAAAGGAGCAAATTACCCATCGCAAAGCACACACCTTCAAAAATGCAGGCACTGTGTTTGCAGAGCATGTCCTACTCCCACTCCCTAGCGCTCCCTTTTCTCAAGACAACTCACAAAGCTCCTGGACTGTTCGGCGAGAAAGCTGACAGCAACCATGGACAAGAGAAAATACCCTCCACACCTGCCTTCTTCCTCCCTTTACACTTTCCTGGAAATTTATCTACACTTTATTTCTACTTCTGGGCTAGATTCAGGACAGGAGATAACTGGCATGTAAAATCTCTAGGCAGGACACTTCTCTAACTGAATCCTAACACTACGGCATGTCTGCTTTGGGGTCAATATAAACAATGTTAGATATCAAACCTGAGCATGCTTAGCAACAAGCATTTCTTCTTCTGCAACTGTTCTCATCTGAACACAGCACTGCATAGCTTTAAAAACAGGTAAGCAAACCAGCCAAGGAGGACCAGCACCAGAGATTTTTCAGAAGTGGCAAGAGATGCTGAGTGCTGCTCTTCCAACATCCTACAATTCAGGCCTCCCCAAAGCATCACAAGTCAAACACTGCTTCCTCTTCTCCCCAAACACAGCTCTCACAACCACACAACCTTTCCAAAAATTACTACCTGCTTTTTTTTAGGTTTTTCTTCCACTTTTGCTATACCAGTCCCTGTGGCAGTTTGGATCCAAGTTCTGTTTTCCTCCATCACTGAAGTTGAGGAGGGATGACTTTTGGTTACAAGATTACAGACTCAATTCATCAAACATTTGGTACTGCTCTGATGGTTCTCAGCCTTGAAAACTCTTCTTCTGCAGAGGGTCAGGCTTTGGTTCACGAGCCTTACAGAAACTTTCAGATGCGTGCCTTCAGCAGAAACTCCAGCATTGACAATGCTCGGTTACTGGGACTGCAAAAGTTTTCCTGGTACAATCTGGCAGTACCAGGGTCCATATCCTCTGCCATTAGAAATGCTCCTTCCCCTCCCTTTACAGGCAGCTGCAGCGTTCCTGCGTCAGCATACGAGGAAGGGAGGCTGAAAAGGAACTTGGCTTTTACTGCGTACGTGACACTGTATTGGCATCATGGTTTTTTTGTGCCCAGTAACATAAATGAGCTCAGTAAATCAGTTTTGTATTGTCTTTTTACCTCACATCCTCAAAATATTTTGTAAGCAGTTATGCATTTGTCAATGCAAACACTTAATTGAAAAGCTGAACAGGAGAGAATTTACCTCCACATTTTCGAATGGGGACAGAGCCTCTCTTCCTACTTACTAGGTGCTGCAGCAGAGAAGCTACACATCATTTGTCATCTTTAAAGCAGCATACAGAGAAACATGCATAAATGATTAAAACAGAAGTTCAAACACTTTCTTAGTGCTATTAAGAAACCTCCACATAGAGCACTTGAATCTCAAATTGCTATCACAAAATCCCCTACAAAGATGTAAGCAAACAGATCCCAAAATACATGATGCAATCTACACTTCTCGTAGCAGGCACAGAACTTGCTCCTTTAATGTCTGCATATATATACATGCAAAATGAAGAACTGGGGGGTGGGGGGTTGGGGGAGGTAGGCAGAGAGAGAGAGAGAGGGAGAAATGAGTTTGGGTGAAGAATACCCATTTACTATCTAGATGCACTCCCTAGACTGGCACCTGCCACAGCTTCTGGGGTCTCCCCACGGACCATAGTACACGCCGAGTGTGACAGGAGGAGCTGCTCTCGGAACTGCTTCATAATGGGCTTGAGAAACAGCTTGTTAAACATTTTCCCCAGCCCTGTGTCCTGTGTCTGAAAGCCTGGGGAGCACAAAGATCCCGGTCCAGACAGACAGAGGGGCCATCAGGCAGTCCTCTTTCATTCCCCTCAACTTCTTTATACAGCTGACAGATATCAGCTCAGAAATTAAATACTTTAATGTACTAGCTCAGCCACAAGCTGACACCCTGAACTATATGTAACCAGAAGCCCAGAAAAAAGCTGAGCAGTGGCACGTTTCCAGGAATTGTCTGGGATTTTTAGGGGGCTCTTCTGCCACCCCCAAACCCTTGATCCTTCAGGGTATGGAGATTTAGATGACCAAGGTACGTTTAGCTCTGCTGCAAAGCAGTCGGGAGTGTGGTTTGCCCACCACTCCACCTCCTGTAAAGCTGTCAACATTGGCTCTCTGTTTGCGTACATGCGTTTGCAACTGCTCTTCATCACGCCAAAAGGGACGGGAGCCAGCCAGACTGCGCGACGAATCCCTGCTCGCTTCCCCAGCGAGCGCTTGGAAGCGCCTGCATTTGCAGTGCTCCGAGCAGGAGCCAGGCAAAATAAACAGGAGGTGCCACGTTGACAGCCACGGTCATGCAGCCCTGTAGCCCCACTGCACGAAGAAAGCTGCTGCTTCTTACGAGAATTAGGGCTCTTCTGGTTTTCTGTCACAAGCCCAAGTTAGCCAAAGGGTTGGAGACCTCAGGCCAGACATCTGAATCCTCAGAAGCCTGAAGATATGTCATAGAGTTTCTGGGAAGCAGAAGCAGCAGACCACGAGCTGGAATGAGGCAGAGGCAATAGGAAACCCAAGCTTAGGGCACAGAGGACACTGAGATCTACTAGAAGGACCATGATCGATAATGTCACCATTTTAGATAATAATTATCAATTAATAAGACTTCAACCATTCTTGGCCCATTTTTACAGACCTTAGTGCAAACAAACTCCTTAAAAGAAAGTCACTCCGTACAGTAGGAGTTAAGCCTCTAGATCAGAGAACAGGCCAACAAAAAGTGAAGAAAGGAGCAGAGGTACTTCAGTATCTCTGAAGCGATTTGGAGAATGGCAGAGCAGTCTCCCTGCCCTAACCCTAAGACCCAGACAGCTTATGCTGCTCAAGCTGAGCCCTTAAAGCACTGCAAGCCCCGGCAATACCCCAGCAGCTGCCAGAAACACAAGCAAGAAAGACCAGGGTGCCACTAACCCCTGGTCTCTGCCACTAACTCACTGTGCTGCTGGGGGCACATCTCTCAGCACCTCTGTGACTCCATCTGCTCACAGTTTGTAACACAGCCAATTCACAGAAGTGAAGGTGCAAAAGTAATAGCCAGAAAGCACCTGAAGACACTTAGCAAAAGGCACAGCATGAGAGATTTAAATATAGATGCCTGTCCCCGTCCCTGCCCCCGCAATCAGTAAACACCAAACTGCCCTGGGGACCTAAGCTTGCCAGCTGCTGGGATTCAGTGGGAACATTCCCACACTTTAACCATCATTACACCAGCTCGCTCCGCCACTTTCCTAGGCTAGCACATCACCTCGTAAGGTGATGCAGGAGATTGTCCAAGAGAAAAAGGTAAAGATACTCTGTTACCTCTTGCACAGAAATGAGACAGAGACACGGTCAATAGAAGACCCTGCTGGCTCACAGGTCACAAGCCCTGAAACTCCTCCTTACTCAGTCACCTCACTGTCTCAGTGCCTGGAGCCATTTCACTCCAGTAACTTCCTCCTTGTGCTCAGAGGCTGACGTTTCCAAGGGGCTAACACCTAATCCATCAGACCTATTTGCAATTCAGATTTGTTTGCAACATCAGATCTGTTTGCGATTCACGTTCATCTAGTGACAGCAGAGCAGGAATAGGCTGGAGGCCCTGGACTGTGCAGAAGGACATAACCTGCTTTCTTTGCAACCAAGGGTTTGTGCTCTGCCCCATTCCATCTGCCTGAGGCGGCCGTTCACGTTACTGTCACACACAGCTTTAAAGAGAAACATTACAGGAAGCCACCTTGTAGTATGGTCTCCCTGATGCCAGGTACAAGCTATGCTTCGAACACACAACATGCTGGGAGCCTACAGTAACACAGTCTGGCGGCAAATGGAGATTGCCAACTTGGAAGGAAGAACCAAAAGCAGATGGATGCATCTGCATTAACTCGGGACAATGCAAATCTGTTTTTCTAAGAAAAGTCTGGAAGGAAAGCTGGCTTTCCATGGGGAAAGATCATTAGTGATATCTACAGATTCTCTCAAAGCCCTTGGGCTGGACACTTGCTGAGTGCTGCAGGGAGCCCCGATCTGTCTAAGGCTGTGCCTGAAGACACAGTGTTTGGCAACACCACCTGCCCCTCCTTATCCCATCCTTCTTTTTTCCTGCTTCTCACTCTCATCCACAATCCATGTGGCATTGCCCTTCAGCTGCACTGGAAACAGAGCTGGGCAAGAACACCTCTCAGTTACTGAAGGCAAACTCCCAGCTGTGTCTGGAGCGATCCCTGGCATCCGAGATATCCCAACAAGAGCTCAGAGCAGCACGGCTCAGTTCCTGATTCCCCCTACCCTGGATCTGGGCCGACTCATCCCATTCTTGCCCCTTAGCACCCCTGGGCCTGCAGATACTGGTGGGTCTTTGAGACAGGGACAAGCCTCCACAATGTGTCTGTCCCATGTCTAAAGCAACAGGACCAGGAGCTTTGCTATGCCTCTGGACACTTGCAACATCTTTACTCCAGCTGTTAGGATGCTTCAAGTGCCGCAGGGCACTGCTAGCCCTTGACCTCAGAGAGCTACTGAAGCACTGCTGTAACACAGATGATTAATAATTAACAAGTGCTATCAGGAACCAACCACATCAACCTTTCTGTCCCACAGCCCATTGCAAGCTGCTGACCTAATTATGATCTCTATTCTTAGCTCCCTTCCAGCTTCACCATGCAAGCATGGTCTGTTCAATATCCTCTGGGAGAGGCCAGGTGTGATCCCTGTAGTACAGATGTGCTGATGCACCACAGGGTTATACCACCACCAAAAGACTCTCGGAGAGCTGAATAGAGCCTACTGCTTATAAACCCTGCTTCAGTCCAAGCCTTACCAAACACCAGCTCTTATTTCAGGAAGTCTCAAAAGCACGGCAGATCTGGATTAATAAGAGATGCACATGGAGAACACTGGAGGACCGCAAACCATCCCTGAATCCAGCCATCTCTGTCTTCAGGAGTCAGAGGCAGAGATGCCTGTAACACAAGAGCCTGGCTGTATCTGACAGCTCCAAACATCACACACAGCCAACACAGCGTGTGGGAGAGACCAGCTTCCCCTCAGGACCTGGGAACACTCACCTATTCCCAGCTGTACATCCCTTGTCCTGCTTTACTATCCTTGACACTTCTCTTGCCACTCACTTCAGTGCCAACCCCGGGCTTAGCTGTTCTGCTTAATGGGAGATGAGGGCTCTGAATTTTGTATCAAACCCTCTGTCACCGCAGGCTGCTAGAGCTGTCAGGAGCGTGGCATATCATAGCCCCACCAAACTTCACAGACAGCTGAGCTGAAATTCCCCCTCCAGCTCCCAGGAACAGGCTGCTGACACTTGAGCTACGAGAAGCTTTCCCTCGGCGATGTGAGTGGTGTCATGCATGCTGGCCCTGTACGAACTCCAGGCAAGAAGAGAGCTGTGTGTTTGGGTGGGTGCCTGACACATGCCTGTACCAGCCCTTTACAAATTTCACCCAAAATCTGTGGTCTCAATCCTGTTCCATGCATGCTTGAAATCACTAGCATTGCTAAGGCTCAGTAAAAGGGAGGTGGAGTGAAAGTTTAGAGCTCCTGTTAGGCAAAAGGTCACTTCCAGCTTTAAAGGTATGTTTATTAAGCTACAAATGCTGTGTATCTCCTCTTTGATCTTGCCACGCTCACCATAGCTTGCTTAGCACCCTCTGCCACAGAGGAGGATCAAGAGCATTTTACACAATCCAGGAGATGCATTATGCAAACAGCTCCAGTTACCTGCTGCCCAGGAAACCGGAGCCTCAAAACACATGTAAACAGAATCCTCATGGCTGAGCTTTTGGGATGTCAAGTGAAGAGCAGTTCCCTGCTTAACTGCTAGTAAACAAGAGACCAGAGGGCAAAGTAAAACAGGATGCTAAAAGAGAGGGGAAAGTGACAGAGGTTTGTGCCCTGCTGAAGAGGCACAAGGAACAGGGACGCAGCAACTGCAGGCTGGGACTGGGAAAAGTTCTCCGGAGGTGAAGCAACACTTGCTGATTAAGCCAACAACCCACAGCAAAAATACAGCTGCCTTATCCCACCCCATGTTTTCTCTCCCTACGTGTTTCCAAGACGGTCTTGTCTTGCCTCCCAGAACCACAGCCTTCAGCAGTTTCCTGTCCCCACAGACTCAGCTGTGGATAGCTCTCCCCCCACAGCTCACCTCCCAGAACACCACAGGGCCCCGCTTCCTCTGCTGCATGGGTTCCTGCTGGAGGAAGACACCCCCCGCCTCGACCAGGTGGGACCATCACCCCCCTCTGGTTAACGCTGCCCTTCCCCATCAATGGCAGCACACACAACGTAATCAATGCCCGGTGGCAGTCTGGGAGGTCACACCAGAGCAGCACTGACCCAAATCCAAACTTCCCTGTCCCTAGATCACACGGTACTTGTGTTCAAAGCTGCGAGGGGAGCACAGCACGTGTCTTCAGGGCTCAGGCTGAGCGCCAACCCAGCATCCAGCACGTCATTCACACATGCATGGACTGAAAATCCACTTGTGGTAACAGCACGTCTGTTTCTGCGAGGTGGTGGCCAACTGCGAGTGCTGCTCACTTCATCACCACCTTCCCTTCCATCCCCAAAGCTCATCCCATTCAATAGCTGTGTTCTCCTATAGCCCTTTGGAGCAGGAATCACCCAGGTCCCGGCACCGAAAGCCAGGCTCTCCCTTGCCTGCAAGCCACTGCAATACAAACACCGAAAGAACAAAAAAGTGAAGGTGTTTCAGCTGCCTCCGAGCTCTGTCCCTGTTATCATATTTCATACAAATATTTGGCTGAAAAATACATTTCCTGGGACACTGCTGCAGCAAGCTGCTACAACTGTCAACGTAAATGATGTTCTGCCAACGGCAATCTTGCAGTGTCATCTCTAATAACACAGTACTAAACCCCAACTCACAGGGGACGTGCTCATCTGCTGGAAGATGCTTCAGTGCCATGCTCAGCCCAGACCTCAGCTCTGCTGTACCTACGCCCACCGCTCTCATCTGTTCTCCCCATTCCTGCATTTACTGCAGCACAGGCAGAGGCTCACATGGAGCACACTTGTGAGACCACCGCACAAATATCACTGCACAGAGGTTTTGTCAGTGTTGGGGGCAGGCTGCTGCACATTCTGATTCTTAGCAGCCTGCTCTGAAACAAAGGTTTTACCCATATACATGTCACAGCAGTCACGGCTACTCTGCACACAAAGATCAGGAATAGGGTGCAGAGGACACAAGGAAGAAAAACCCCACGCCCACAATCAGGTACATACCTGCGTCTTCCTCTGCAAGTGCACCTCGATGCCCAGCTCACCTGAGCAGACAGACCCCCTGCACCAAATGCCCATAACCACTCTCCAGACTGACCCATCACTTCTAAGAAGGCAACTCCAAGGCCATTACATTATCTCTATTCATAGAGGCAGAAATTAGCATTAAGGAATTCATTCTCTCAGTCTCCTCTGAAGCCTGACCACAGAGAGGAACCCAAAAGTTCTGGCTCCCAGGGCCGCACTTTGCTGACTCTTCTGCAATGACCATCTCATAAATGTGAAAAGATACAAACACTGAAACTACAGGAAGGAGCTGTGGGGTCAGGATCTCAAAACAGATGGTCTTGTTTTAATCTCTTGTACTTCTCCCAGCCCAGCCAAAACTCAATTACACTCTAAAATTGCTAAGATCTTTAGGTCACTCAGGGGACACCACACTGCTTATACATACTCAAAGGGATTAAAAACCAAGGAGGAAAGAGAATTTTTTTAAGACCCCCAACACTGTGTAACTAAAAGTAATAGGATAACTGCAGGAAAGGGAAATTTGGGTTAGCTATGGAGAGATCCCAGTATCCATTCAACGGAGAAGATGCAATGGGAGTGAGGGGGAGCCACCCTCTTTGTGTCATTTAAAACCAGGAAGGGATGAAGTCCTTGCAAAAACGTACTGTGCTAGCAGAAGCACAGCCTCTGATGGTTATTTGTGCCATGCTGGGTATGCAAGCCACATTGTACCAGTCATGGGGCAAACACACAGGCAGTCCCCATCCTCAAGAAAACACACAAAGAGCAAGCATGTGCATGACATGGAGGGGAAAAGTAAAGTGACAGGCAATGTGACCTGCTGAGACCACACAACATCACGTTCCCTAAGCCTCCCTGATACTTTTCTTTGAAAGCCACTTTTTGAAGCATAGCAATATGTCAAGGACCCGGAAACTCGACCGGGACACGCAGGAAATTAACCCTTTACACATGAGTTTGGAGTAGGGTTCCAGAGCCTGCTTCCAGAAAAAGGAGCGACAAGAAACAAGACACGGCCCCGCTGAGAACTAACCCCAAGCAAAGGCAGCACGCACAGACGGAGTGCCTGGGAAAACCATCTTGCAGCCAGCTCCTAATGCCCTTTTTGGCAGAGAGCACGGCAGGGCTACAGTGTTCATTCATCATCTGTCCAGGTGAGGGGTGAAGGGACAGGACCTGCCAGATGTGTTTGGCGCTCTGTCTGCCGGGGAGCAGTGGAGATCCAAGGGGAAAATCCAAGTTATCCCTGTTTCAACAGCAGGCTCTGTTTCAGAGCTGCGTGACTGTATCCCGCTCTCCTGTCTTCTCTCTTCCTTTCCAGCTCAAAACACCAATTCCCCAGGGAAGGTCTGCAAATTTGCACCATGAAGTCTGCACAGCCGAAACATCTGCAGCTTTTACAGCACCACTGTGCACCGCCACTCTCTGCCCTGCCTGTGTAAGGCCAGCATGTGTTTGGCCACCGACACGCAATACAGCCTTCCCCACATGATGGGGAAGTCACACCGCTAAGGGGAATGACACTTTGGGGTTTTTTAGGCCATGCAAATATGACAGAAAGGGGTCAAGCTAACTGCTGCCTCTACTGGGAAAAGGCCTTTAATAAGGGAGATGGAACAATTCCCAGCCATCGTATCAGGAACATGGAGGGGGGGGAAGGACAATTGGGCAGAAAAGCTATAGGGAAACGGATTCTTTTGCTATGCACAGCCAGTTCAAATCCAGTGCTGTCTGGCAGGGGCAGAGGCATGAACATGAGATGTTCCCAGGCTTGAGGGCTGGCAACCCAGTGCAACTGGAAGTGTTTGCATTATAACCAGCACAGCCCCAAAATCTGTTCATGAGTGCACAGACTCGGTGATCACCACACGGCACTGCCTAGTGCTCTCAGCGGGACACCACAGCTGCAGGCACAGGTGGAAAGGAGACACTAGGTCCCACTGCACAAACCTTTTCCAGAGGCCTTGGCAGTGCAGTGGGACTGAAAGACTGAACTCTCATCTTACCTCAGCACAAATGGCTCACTAGCCACTGGCAGGGAGCGAAGAAGTAGTTTAGTTGCTCCTGCCTGCAAACACATAGGAGTTTGGTCCTCGAAATTTCTACATAAGCAACTCAAGCAACACTAAATAGCTTTCACGCTACTGTTCTGGTTTGGTTTTCCCCCTGGAATTTTTTGTTTGTTTGGATTTAGTTTGGTTTTATTTTTTACAGCGAGCAAAGGATTTCTGCTACTCCAACTATTATCAGCTGCTTCCGAACTGGGAGGAAAAGACGTACCAAGCCAGTCCAGGCATCTGATGGTGAAGTGCTGAAACAAAAAAGGATCAATACCATGCCAGTCACTCATGGAGGAGTTCGCAGTCTGTACAGGTCACTGCAGTTTCCCATCTGTCTCAGAGATACTTCTCCCCAATTATAAAAAACCCCAGAGATTTAACAGGCATGTTTTTCATCACTATCAGCTCAATCTGGTGAAAAACTCAACCTCGCATATTTGTTTTTGCAGCCAGCGGGTGGTGTGGTGCTGCAGAAGCGAGATTTGGGTGAGAACTCCAGGCAGAAATCTGCTCAGGCCGGCTGGTGCTCCAGAAGGAACGCTTCCCATTTAACCTCTTCCATTGCCTCCGTTTGCAAAGCAGATTAAACACTGCAGAGTTACAAGATACAATTACACAGAACGAGTTATGATGCCAAGGACAGCATATTCACCTTTGCGCCTTGATCAATATTACTTATCAATAGCAAACCAGACCCAACAAGGGAGTTGTGTCTACAGTGTGGAACTGCCCATAGCAAGCATTCCCCTCGCCTCCGTGCTTCATTAAGCACACAGAGGATCTGGCAGGGGCTGGCGATTAGACACAGAGCATTCAACCGCTCACGAATTCTCTGCAGATTCCACACAGATTACCTCCACGACACAATCCATTGATCAGAGGTGTGTTCGCAGGCTCCACAGTTAATTATACTCCCTGCTGATGGATGAACAGCAAAGCCACCTCTGTGAAAATACAGTGGTAGCAGAATGCCAAGCAACGCAATCCTAAACAAAGACAAAAGGGGCTCGGAAGGATTTCAGAGCTTTCAAGGTTAAAGCTGCCTACAAAATACGCTGGGGACAGCACGAATAGGAGACAGACGTGGCAGGGGGTCACTGTCCCAAGAGAAAGGATAGCTCACCCAGACTCCCAGCTCTGGCGAGTTTGTCCGCCTGCAGGACAAGGATTATACAATACTGGGGAGGCAGCCAGGTGTGCTGGGAAGGATGCTGGAGTCTGGAGACCCCCACTGCACTTATGCTCTCAGCTACGTTCTCATGTCCAGACTTGCCCGCTGCACTCTTAGTTAACAAAGAAAAATGCACTCAGAGACTGAGGCCCAGATCGGGAGGCAAAGGACAACTCTCACCTAAAGCCTTGTTCCAGTGGTCTGTGTCTCCAGAAGAAATCCCAGCTGAGGCTGTTCCCAAATACCACAAAAAGATCTCTGGAGCTACCCAACAGCTCAGCAAAGGGCCAGCAACATGGACACAGATGTCACTGTGCTTAACCTCCTCTGGACTCTGCAAGGCAACCTGGAGTAGACACAGCCCTGTCAACTACTCCAGCCTCCAACTGTTTCTCTTGCTAGCTTGGGCAAGCATCTTCCTCTGTCTGTGCCAGCCTTCACTTGTCTTGCCATCCGAGGCCACTGGAGATAAGATCACAACAACGCTGCACTGCCCAAGGTGCAAACAGGGTGCCTGACCCCTTCTAACATGCCCAGAGCATAAAGGAGCCTAGGGCTGTTAAAATGCACCCGCTGTTACAATCTGCCTGCAAAAGAAAATCCCTGGGCACAGAGAGGAACAACCCCCCTATTACTGTTGGCTGCCTAGTCCCGTGGCTGGGCAGAGTGGCCAGTGTGACTCCCAGGTGGCAATACCTCCCAACTCAGCCTGCTTACCCCATAAGAGTAAAGAGAAGTCTTTAATAACTTCTCTAAGTTTTTTTTAAACCAAAGCCTGCCATGTGCAGAGCCACACCAGCTGGAGAAATTGTCACTGATATTTCAGCTCAGCTTGCCATCACAGGCAATGGCTGTCTGGCAGATGTGCCCAGCCCAACACACTCCTGCCTACATCTTACCTTTCAGAACACTGAGGACTGCGTCATTGCTGTAGCGTTTTCGGGCAGCGTTGGTTGCCACACAGTGGTAAGCCCCAGCATCACTCTCTTGCACATCCACGATTTGGAGGACGCCATTTGGAAGAGTTATAAACCTGGGTGACCAAAAGGAAGAGTGCGTGAGACAGGCTATGCCTTACCTGAGCTATTCATCAACTCAAAGCCCTTTTACCCCTTTCTTTTCTCCTGCAAATGTATCACGTGAAGGTCCTGGTAACCACAGCAGAATGGGACCAAAAAAACTTTAGGCAACCCAACTGGTGGTTCTTAAAAACCAGCTGGTACAGAGCTATCCATCACCCTGGAGACTTCACAACATAGGATCTGTTCTTGGGAGACCAGACCAACAGGACTTCATTGATATAAACCAATTGTATTGTATGAAAATACTACATACACACACACATGCATGTTTCTACATACAGATTTGCAGATGTCTCAAAGTGTAGAAGGGCCTTTGCACACAGTACAGCCAGTTTCACCACCTGCTTTTCACAAAGGTTTGGTAGCTGGAGAAAAAAATATATTGCAAAGAAGTCTGAACATCATCTTTTTCCTGCTGCACTTCAAATACATGAAGGGAGCAACTGATAAACAGCTGCACTTTCATGGCCCAAAGCATCCAGGACACAGCCACCTGAAGCTGCACCATTCCTGGGTTGTGTTGATTCCTTCTGTTCTTCCATGGGCTTCTGGCTTTCACAAGCCGACAAACTTACAGCCAGGAATTCAGTATTCCCCCATTTGCCCATGGGGGGCTACTGGGCAACACTTCCATGGACTGAAATGGCTACATGGCTCACAACATGAACACAATCCTTCCTGCATTATACTGAATAAAGCAGATGATTAGCAATTAGCATAAAAGTAGGAGCTGGCTGTCAGCATCTCCATTTTCTGCCTGGATTCCTAGATGGCAGCCTCTTTATTCTTGAATGCAAGGCGCAAAGCCTACGTGATCCTTTTTAATTATATATGAGATCCATTTTTAATTGCAAGCCTCTCTAAACAGAGCTGCCGAGCTTTGACAGGCAGTTCTGGGTTATCAGTCTTCATTATGAAGAGGACACATTCAAAGGCAATTGCTATGGGGAGGGACAACAGTTATTCCACAGGAACAGCACAAAGACAAGTTACAACCATGAATACCAGTCCTTCCATCCACAAAGATCACGGTAAGTAAACCCAGTAAGTAAAACTGTGGTTCTCCAGGTGCTGAGACAGCCGGTTTACCATGAGTGAGGGTCATGAAACCAGGAGGACCTTAAGAGATCACTCAGCCTGTGTTCAAGCCATGGTCATCAACAGCACACCTGCTTCTGCAAACTTTTACCCTAAATCTCCAGTAATGGGAATATCTCCCTTGCCCTAAGCAGTCTATTCCAGAGACAAATATCCCTGCTGTGAGACTAGCACCTATCCTGGATCTCAGTTGCCGCAATCTGAGCTCAACACTTCTTGTCCTCTTCACAGCTGTTAAAAAAACAGAAAAGCAAACAGAGCTCCTCTAGTGACCATACTGTCTCTGCTGGCACACAATACTGCAGCCCGATTCATGGACGCAGACCTGCTGAAGCTTCCCACGTACACAAGGGCAACTGCCCCACATCCCTAAAGCCACGCTCCCACTACTTACAAAGATGCTCTTCACAGGACCAAGCTCAAGAGACCTCAGAGGAGGTGGCAGCCAGAAAGCCCTCATCAGGATGCCTCATCAGGACTCAGGAGAAAGACAACAAATATTTGCATCCTCTCAGCTCTGTAGAGGGAAAGCCTCCCACTGCGATAATATTTATTTTTGTCGTGCATCTGCTATTTGAGTCTGTAATTAATATCAAAATATTTCAAACACTAGGCATGGCATCTCCCAGCCACAAAAAGACACTCCAGTTATGCATCACAGATACGCTGAGGCTGGGAAGGACCTCTGAAAATTGTCTATGGTCCGTCCCCTCTCAAGAGTAGGGTCAGCCAGACCAGGCTGCTCAGGACCGTGTCCACGTTCACGCTCCTCCAACACACCCAGCTTCTCCCGAGGGCAGAAAACAAGCCGCTGTGTTTCTAAAGAGAGCATGAGCTAAAGGCAAGGGGGAGTGAGTGGGGAGACTCAATCAGCGTGTAGCTCAAGATGGTCCCTTCAGCAAGGCCAGCAGTAGAGAGATCTACTTAACGCACGTCCTGTCGGGAAAGCATGACAGAGGGGAGCACTGCTCTCCCAGGGAAGCAAGGAGGGCAGAAAGGCAGAATTTCTCTATCCACAATTTCTCCCAGCTGCTCACAAAGCCTCCAGCTCTTCAGGCTCCTGGCAGCGCTGATCTAGAAGCCTCCAGGCAGCCTGCAACAGCATTTTGCTCCATCACCAGGCTCTCTGCAAGGAACCTAAGTTTGCCTGATACTTCAGAGCATACAGTTGGCGCTAGCTTTTCTTCCATACACAGGGCAGATCTTTTTGTCTGCTCACCTTCACTACAGATCGAGCAGAAAACCAAATGCAAAGGACAAACAGACAAAGGCACTGAGAGAAACAGAAATGCTGGAACCTCAGCAGTTTTGGGAGTTTTTCCATTGACAGCTACTGCACCAGGATCTCACAGAAGACTTCCTTGAATGGGGGTGAAAGGGAAGCCCCCCACGCGCAGCAGCTAGCCAGTTAAAGGGCAGCCACTCAGGCCACAGCCCAACCACCATAAGCACAGACGGCAGCAACCTGCAAGAGCAACAAGGCACAAAGAGGCAGCTGCTCCTCCCTCCGCTCCTCCCTGAGCAGAACGCGCAAGAGGCTGACGGCTGCCCACCTCTTCAGTGCCCATTACCAAGGCTCAAGTGCTCAAGAACTTAAAATCAAGCACCACTGCCTTGAGTCCAAACCCTGCAACCCTACAGCTCAGGGTGTTACACTGTGCGTATAGCAGAGAATATTCCAGCATCGACAGTCCAATTCCCTTTCTCACTTTCTCCCCAGTAAAAAGAGTAAGAGGCTTACTTTCCTTGCAGCCTTTTGGAGGTACGCAAAACTGACTAATAACCAGGCTCAGGACAAGTGAGGAACCTGAAGCTGTGTTGCAAGCTCTAAAGTTTGCAAGCCCTTTTGCTTACAGTTCAGGAGTCCTGTACGTGAACGTGAAGCCGTATTAAGGCACTGCTGACACATGACAGAAGTAAACTCTCCACACAGATAAAACCCTCACTTAGCCAAAATGTGGAAAAAGATACTGTGATTGCAGACCATGTGATCTGTAGGGTATGTGTTTATGTGCAGAACTCCAAAGACTTCCAGTTCCTAGCAAGTACTCATCTTGGCTCTAGAGAAAATAAACAGCAATTTGAATCCTGGGGAGAAACCCAGCCAGCACCTAAAACAGAGAAAAGATTATGCCAAGAGATGTAGCACACGTCCCAAAGCAACTGCAAGCTGGAGAAATCCTGCAAGCCACCCCTCAAGCAGCTGCTGCAGATTTAATAGCATGTTTTTTAAAAGTACTTCAGAGCCAGAATTTAAAAATATTTCTGTGCCTTACTCACATATGAAAGTTTATCCTGAGCTTCAGCAGGGCAGCAAAGGTATTCCAAAAAACATCAGTAAGCACTTCTATACCCTTTAGGTTGCCTAAATATTTTTTAAGTTCAGCCTTCAGCACCTTTGAGGTGGTACCATGCTAGAACCTGTACCCAAGGGCAAAGGGCAAAGAAAGTGCCCAAAGATAAGATCAACACACACAAAAAGAAGAAAAAAGGAAAAAAACCCCGCAATGTCAGTTTCCCATGATTATTCTATCCCTCTTAAAAGAAATCATAAACATTGATGTAGTAATATTATCTCAAGGGCTATTATCTACAGCCCGAGCCTGATTTTGTACATACACGTAACCGTGCTATTCTGAAATATGAAATCATCATCCTGATGCCTACCTATCCAAATGATTGCATTTTCACAGGCTCATCAAAGCGTGCACAGGAGGGAGTCCACAGTAATCAGGCTGGCCTGAGATCTGTCCTTAGGCATGATGTAGTAAGGATAACAGAATGCTCTGGTTGGCAGCCAACATTTCCTGGAATTCACTTAACTCCTTCGAAAGCTGGTTATATTAAATCCAACAACAACAACTAGACAACAACAAAAAAGCAAATCCTTCTGGAAAAGCGTATTATCTAAAACACGATTTAAAAAGAAAGATCTGCAGCCAGATATTATGGTCTGGCTTTTACAAGGAAAACAATTTTCAGGCTGCCCGTGTTGAAAGCAATCTCTGAGCAAGTAATTTCACAACATCCATCGAGTTGTCTCATTAAAAAGCCATTGCCCTATCTATGGCACACTTCTCCCTGCAATCCCTTCTTTTTTGTTTTTTAATTTCTTTTTTTATCAATTAATTTTCTTCTCATTACAAATCAACAGTATCCTATAAACCTTTAGATGCCACACCTCATACTCAAGGATGTAAGCAGTTATTCTTATAGAAACAGTCACTGCTGCAGAATTATTCCTAAATCTTTCCCCGCCTCTCTTTTCTTCCTCTCCTGCCTCTTGGCTTAACTACCCTGGGAGGGAAACAGCTCCTTCTGCACAACAGAAAATGAGTTTTTAAGAACTAAAGGACAATATAGCCACTGCTCCCCTGCAGACCAACTAACAGCTAACTACTGGTTTATCCTCTTCTCATGCCTGTAACTGACTTTCATTAAGGAAAAGGTATCATGCTGCAGGACTCTTACCTTTTTCAAAAGAAAAGAAAAAAAAAAATTCAGGGTCTTTTATTAGATGACCTCTAAACATGGGAATAAAACAAATGGAAAGACCTCCCAGATTACGGAGCACACACAGTGGTCTAGAAGAATCATTAACCCTGAGATAAATATGTGAAAACAGTGAAGAAAATTACTGTCTCTAAAACCACAACCAAAATGAAAGAAAAACCACATCATGGAGTTCAGTTGGGTATGCCCAGTACCCCCAGCATGGCACCCCCACAGTCGGCTGCAGAAATATTCCTCATGCCAGGCCCCAATCCCCCACAGACTTCTACCTCACTTAACTTCACACGAAAGGACAAGCCAAAGGCAGTCCATGCCACTGCCTGCTGCGCTCTGTTCCGCACAACACAGGCTTTAGTAGGGTGCAGGTTCTGTGCTGTAAGAACTGGCACAATTTCAAGTTTTTCCATTCACTTTTATGCTGCTGTCTGCCCTTCTGCATACTCTTCTTGGTGTCCCTCCAATGTTTTGCACGGGGAGTAAATGGCTGATGTAAACTGTGCTGAAATTGCACATCTCTGCATACAGACCTTCCACGCCACTGGAAAACTGAGGCTCTGGTCTCAATTACTTTGTTTATCAGCCAATTTCACTTCCTTGAAACTATTTTTTATAGAGCGAGCACTTGGTACATCATTAAAGGTTCCAGAACAAGAGATCAGTAATAAAAGTGGACTTGGTTTTTTTATTATTATTATTATTCCTCTTCCCCCTGCCTTTTTTTTTTTGTTTGGGTGGATTGGATGTTTGGGGGAAAGTTAATTTTATTTAGGTGTTTTATGGACCTGTTTGCATGGGCCCCTTAAACACCTCCTCTTACATCACTTAATTACCAGGCCCAAACCTGGTCGCTTCATTCTACCTTTTTATGAAGGATTTCCACATCCTAAATGGTCGGGTTTTGTTTTGGGTTTTTTTCAAGCTGACCCAGGAAAGCAATCAGGGAATCACCTGGGTTCTGCTGGAACAGCTTCATGGTCCTTCTCCCACGTGATGACAGGGGAGGGTAGTCCTTCGATGCGACACTCAAACCGGGCCATGCCATTTTCTTCCACTGTCTGCGACTCTGGCTGTTGGAAAAAGCGTGATAATGCTGGGGAAAGAAGAAGGGAAGGAAAGTTATTAACTCAAGTGTTTCTGCTGAGAAATGCAAACCTGTTATAATATATAAGTTAAGAGGAAGGCTTTTCTCTCCTAAAGATAGCCTGAAATGTAATTCGTCACTTCCCCATGCCCTACAGACCCTCAGCAATCTTAACAATAGTAACTGAAAGGTTTCAATGTGCAAATTTGCTTCTTGCCTCATTTTCTCCTTTAAGGCAGTGTGACAGAAAAGACAGGCAATTTGCTGGTTTCAGCAGTTACCTTCCTAAATTGCTTCCTTGTTTGTTCACTTGTGCCACTTGGGAAGGACACGTAGAATGAGAAAAAGAAGAGGGGAAATGCCGCAGCCCTGAGAGACGAGTTTCCCCTTGCCTTGTGGCATTCCTGCAGCCACAGGAAATTAAAACAGGGCAAGAGGAAGAACAAAGCCAGATGTCAAGTTACTTACACAAAACAACTGCCCACAGGCTGGCAATGCTGGAGACTAGGGAAAGAGACCATGAGGCTTACGATACTCCTTCCCCACAGTGAGCAGCTTTGCCTGCAAAAACCAACTTCATCCTACTCAAGCAGATGACATGCAGTCAAGGGGATACAGACACAGCCACCTTGCTAAGAGGAGGACTGATTTCATACATGCCAGGACACTTGTTTACTCTCCAAGGCTCACCCCTGTCTGTATGCTTCTTTCTATACCAGAGAGGCTGAACTGGCTTCAGAGACAAAGCACTAACATTTGTGATTGCTCTTGGACTGCACCCTTCCCATCTTCATAGACACCTGCCTCATCTTCTCTTTCCATGCACACAGCAAAACCCTGCGACTTCAGCAGAGCAGAAATCTTCCCCCTGGGGCTGTCAGCATCTCTCCTGTCAATAGCATAACCCAGAGGCATCTCAGTCACACGGTAGAGTTTTGAATATGCATGCAGGCTCCTTGACTAGGGTAGAAAGCTTGTATTCTTCTCCATGAGAAGAACTGGCTTCTGCTTTCAATAAGTCTCTGTTAAATCGCCTTTGCTGTTAAACCTACCCTGTCGTACAAATTCATCCAGCAACGCTATAACACAAGTGCCAGAAATCCTGACTGTGGCACAATAAACATAAATTTCAGCCAGAAAACAGAAAACTGGGCCAAGCACAGTGTGGTGCTTATAAGGACCTCAAGTGACCTTCTGGTCCTCCAACACAATCATGGGCTTGTCCCACCACCGCCTCCCAAGAACTTCCATCATTGCTTTGCATTGAATAGTACTCGAAATCTCAAGTTTTCTTTGCATCACACACACAAACACTTTATTGCAGTGTTAGCTTGAGAAAGCATGTAGAATTTTGAAAATTAAATGCTTTTACGTGACCTATTTTAACCTTGGTGTATTCTCAGCTGTCATCAGTGTTTTCCTTTAATTTAAATAGTTATCACATGTTTAAAGGAACTCATGGCTCTCCACAGCAGCTACAGACTGAATTCTCCCACCAGCTGTCTGCCGAGTCTAGTTTTTCAATTCAATGCAAATAACAATAAAAAATGTTTTCCTGGAAAAAACTGAAAAAGACATTAATATACAGGCTCCAATTCAGCCACCTGCTTTAGTATTTTCAAATATTTACTGCAGACTAACACAAAGTAATTTCTACAGATTACAAGATCTTTAAAGCTCATGTTAATAAAACTCTCTGAACCTAAGAGTTCAAAAGAAAATCCATCAAATGCCAGCACACATTCAGGATGGCACCATCAAAGCAACCTTCTCCTGGCAGCAGATATCCTTAGTGCTCTTTCCCTTACTCTCTTTTCATCCTACAAGCGTAAATAAGAATACTTTGGCAGGCTCTGAAGGGTCATGTACCCAGAAAGGTCACGATGGGAGGCAGGAATCGTTCTAAAAAGACAAAATCTATAGGCATCTCTGTTTCCTCCCCTTCATGTCAGGTCACCTGTCTGTTCTGTTCGTTATTAAGTGACATCATCTAAGGTGATACAATGAGGTCCTGAAGTTTACAGCAGCTTTAAACCAGTCTCCAGAGATCAGAGAACCTAGCACATGGTGTGCATGAACAGCAACCCCCTGTCACCAGCAGTGGTGAAAAGGCTCCGCAAATCCCAGGGGGAAGCTCCTCACTCTCTCTGCTCTCCCTCACGGCTGCATGCATGTATATTTTGCACAGTTTGGTAAGAACGCAGGGCATTTAGCAAACCAGGCTTAACTCTGCACATTTTGGCATGAAGTGCGAAGGCGTACAAAAGGTGACTGTGCCTCCTGGGCCCCCCGGAGTTATCCACACAATAACCTGTCCCAAAGCATGGGGCTGCCAGCTATTCCTCCCTACCACCTGCCAGACCTGCACCTGCAAGCCTGAAATTCCCTGCTGAGAACCAGATCCTGTCCTTCACCTCCATCCAGCCCCATCTGCCTGCTGTGCTGGGCTCCGGAATGGCTCTTCAAAAGCAAAGAGCCAAGAAATGCACCCATGACAGATTTTTCATTAGGGTGTGGAGGAGCGTGACTAAACAGCGACCCCGATTAGGCAGCGCAGTGTCCCTCTCACTCTGAGCAGCACATAGAAACAGTCAGGCTTCCCAGGCAGAGGCACAGCTTGCCGGCAAAGGCTGAGCTCAGTGGGCACGGGAGGCTCAACCCTGGCAGCGCAGAGCAAACCATGTTTTGTCTGTTAATGCCTTCTCGTGATAACTCTTGCAGTGGGATTCAGAGGCTGAGCACTGCTGTCGTATTTTTTTTACAGCATCAGGACAGGGACTGTAGGGATCACTGAGGACAGGCTGAAAATAAATCACCTCTGCAAGCTCTGAAAGGAGCAGTGCGTAGCCTCTCCAATGAAGGAGAGGACAGGGAACATGAACAGGGATCTCTTGTGCATAGCAAGCAAGATAAGAACGGTGAATAGGTTTCTTTAATGTAGGACTCACAAGAACCCTGGATCTCAGCATTGGCAAAGCTCAGTCAGAGACAGACTTGCTGGCCAGGCTTGTTGCTGCTCCACAAGCATCCTCTGCATCAGCTTGGAGCCAAGTCCACAGCACGCCGTGATCCCTTGTGCTCCTCCTCCCTCCACCTCAATACCCCTTGGGATGAATGGACAAGGCAGAACATGTCCAGCACCTACAACGTGACCCAGCCTAGGCTCAGAGCTGTGCTGCAAACAGCTGATGCTTGGAGGAAAGGAGAGAATCAGCCAGAGCAAGGCAAGCCTGCTGCGGAAGGAGAGGACAGGAAAGCAGATCCTGCTACTCTGACGCACTGCACAGATGTGCGTGTGGGTCACAGCCAGCGCAAGACAGGCTCCAACACACTGCTAACCCTAGGGCCACAGGGATACTTAGGAGCGGCTGTTCTCCTCCCAGAAACACGTTCTGATAGAAGGGACTACTGCAGAGGTGCTACAAAGCAAGAGGTCTTCACATAGGGAGGCAGGGAAAGAAGATGATTGAGGGGAAAAGAGAAACAAGGATGATAGACAGATACTCTACTTTCAATGCCTCAGCTAGGTTTTAGCTTGCAAAGCCATCCTGAGCCCCAAAACACCCCTCAGCCCTGTTGCACCGATTACCCTGAACACCTTAACAGGCCACTCAGTAAAAATTACCCACTGCAGGTGAGAAGGTGAGGAGCGTTACAGCAAATTGCCCTGAGCAACATGCCAAAGCAGCAGGCTCTGCACTTTCGGGAATGGAGCATGCAGCTCCCTCCCCACTGACAAGTTAAACCCAGCTGGAGCCAAGCCGTGTGTGCCAAGGCTTTTAGCAGCGAGCCCAGGGGCGACTGCAGCATGGTGAAACACAGCACCCTCCCCCTCTCCCAGCAGACTGATCCGTACAGGAGGCCGAGAGCTTGGAAAGACTGCCAGCCAGCAACACTACACCCCAGGCAGAAAATGCAGTCTATGCAAGGAATTCAGCCTTCTGAAAGGGGCTTGCTGCTCCCTCCCACAGTGCTTTGCCCCCACTCTCTGTGTGCTCATCCTCTTTGTACCTTTTGTAATTATTAGTAGGTATTTCTAAGATTCTATCTAACTTCAGTCCCGTCCCGTCCCCCGTCCCGTCCCCCGTCCCGTCCCGTCCCCCCCCCCCCCCCCCCCGAGAGATCACGTATACTGCCTAAACCATCGTCTCTGAACAGGCCAGGGGAGCAGAAGGGAAACACTCACAGAGTCATGGGAGCAATTTGCCAAAGCACAGCGGAGGCAGAGCCAGAACAGTGCTCAGTTTGCAGGGCCATATGGCCGCACAGGTCCTGTGCTGCCCAGCTAATCCGTACATCAGTAATCCTTGCTCCTGCCTCTTCACATATGCCAGTTCCCCACCTACTTGGACCAGCATCTGAAAGTTACATCTGCAGATGGTCCAAAGCCTGTGCATTCATCTCCTGGAGGTTTTCCTGCCCAGCCTGGCTCTGCCTACAGCCACCGGCTTTCACTCACCCATACACCTAATCCACAAAATAAATTGCATAAAATCCATAAAATAAACCCTTAAAATAAGAGCAAATCCCAATCTGCCTTTCCTCAAATCCCAGGCACACCGTGCATGACAGAGAAGAGATGCTCTCCCTGTGGAGAGTGGATCACAAGAGCCCGTGTGCATTGATTCCTGCTGTGGCCTGTCCCTCCAGCTGCAGTAACACACCAAACCTCTCCTGCGCTTGCTGCCAGCAGCCACCCAACACAGGCCCATTCCCTCCAGGCACAGCAAACATCTTCATCTGACAGTCACAATTACTGTAATTTTCTAGAACCTCCCTCGCATAAATTGTTTAAGCTAAATTAACAGCTTTAACAAATCTTCACAAATGTAGCTATTAACAGGTAGAAAGCTACACCTTCCCACAACTACAATAATGCCCCTGGTATTTCCACACGGGAGCACACAGGGCTCAAAGAAACCCGTAGACCTAATTCATCAGCCTGAGCAGCTGTTCAATTAACAGGCATGCTCACACCAAGAGCCACCACAGACTGCTCGCTCCTCCTCATTTGCCACAGCCACCACTGCCACGAGGTGTGGATGGTGGACCGAGGCACGGGTGTCCCTTGGTTGCACACAGGATGCTGGGGAACACTGGGCAGTGAGCCACATGTTTATCCAGCAAAATATGAACAAGCTGAACACCTGGGTCACACTGGAAGGGGAAGGATGGAAGTCATCACAGTGCCATAGCCCGCATACACCGTTCAACCTCTGTCACTCCCGCCTGTCTGCTCTGAACAGCCCCCTTCCAGCCTCCGGGCTTGCTGCTGCCTGGCGCATCCCCTCCCTTCACTGGGGAGCCAGCAGCCCTTACAGCTGGAGGTGCCAGAGCTGTTCTTGGGGCTGTCAGCAGGGAGATGCAGACTTCCACAAGCCTGGAACGTGGCAGATGACACTAACGGCACAGAAGCAGTGCTAAGAAAGGCAGGAAATACATGAAAGTTCTTGCACACACGGGCAAACAAGGCTGACGACGGACTCAGCATGGCACGGGCAGAGGCAAGAAGCGGAGTGTATCCCTACCACCACGAGGTGCATTTGGCATCTGCCTTCAGGGAAGTGGCACAGGACTCATCCAAATCCCCCAGCAGCAGCTTTTGCACCTACTGCAACAAGGCACTGGGCTGAGCCCTTAGCTGCCCTGCCACAGCGTCCTGGTGGCACCAAGTACTGTGCTCATACAAGGCAAGCTGAACAAATAAATGAATCGAGGTATGAAAAGCCATAGGAGGTTACTTGGTATTATGAATACCCAAATATTCCTCCTTGGCATTGCAAGACTCTATGGCGCACAGAGTGTCCCACATCCCCAGGTGAGAAACCCCAGCCCAGGGAAGGAAATGCACTGCGGGTCAGAAGCGCAAGCTGATGGCAGGGATAACACATCCCACCTGCTGAACAGGTTTTCTTCTACTGCTCTGTACTGATCAGCAGCGCCCAGGGCAATCAGCACAAAGAATAACTGCACTTACACGTAAACAGCTTTGGATAGACTACTGTATTCAGCAGCAGGAGAGAAAAAAACAAAACACAACAGGCCTTTACAATCTCATTTGCACCAGCTGAATGCTAATATAGTGAGTGCTTCTGCCCAACCCACAAAACAAATCGAAGTGAGATGCATTTCATTAATCAATTCCCTCGCTGCTCTCCATTCAGAAATGAGTGTCTTTGTCCGGTGCATGTGTGTGCCACAGAAGCAGCGCTTTCCCTGTGCAGAAATTTATTAATTGTTTTATCATTTTATATTATTTATTATAAATTTTATTACCATTATTATTGTAATAAAAGGAGACATACAAATACGCACAAGGAGAGAGTTCACCTGAAATTCCCTGTTTCTGGGAGAAACCCAGAATGGGATGGAGAAATGTGTCACCTATGCATGCTCCTCTGGAAAAATCCAGGGGAAATGAAGGGCAATTTAAGTCAGTCTCCTGGTTTTGAGAGGTCTCCACTGTTCTCACACATGAGACACCAAACAATAAACCTAGGTCTGTAACAAGAGGCACAAACCACTGCAAAAGGCAAAAGGCAAGGTGCAAACTTCAACGCAAGTCATCCCTAAAAGGGAATATATCCTAATTCAGGGTGGCTAGGATTGGGGCAGGAACAGCCAAATAAATCCACCTGAACCTTTTCTACTGCACGCCTCCCACCTCCCCAGACAGTATCTGCATGCAGGACCCCCGACCATCTTCTCAGCCCTCAGGGGTCCCTTCACTTAATGAAAGGCTGGAACAGGCTAATTTATCTGGCACTACAAATCACCAAAAGGATGGAACAGGAGGGATGGGTCACCAGCAATCCGTGGGTGTTACATGCTAAACATTTTCTGACTGTAAAAGCAGGACACGTTGCAAAGGTCAAAGATTTTCCCTTGATCTGGCAAAAGCTTCACCTGCCATCAGGAGTGCTAGTTTCTATAGCACAGTGCTCACAGACTGAAATACGTGCTTGGCCAAAGCTGAACCACCCTGCTTGGGGCAGCAGAGGCTGAACACATCACAGTGTGAAGTGGGTGTTAGGACATCCACTCTGCATCTTCACCTAACATGGCTCTGAGCAAGTGCAAAAGCACCTCAGCCCTGATAGTGTGCTGTGCAGCTGCACCCGTCAACATTTACATAAGCCACGGTACCAGAGAGAAGTTGTTACTGTATTTGCATTATTTTTTAACCTCACCTGTTTGATAGGTCAAGGAATCATTTATTGGCACTCACACACTTGAAATATCTTCAGGAGCCATTCCTGAATACAAAGGAACTTTATTCTTGAACACTGAGCAAAGATTCAGCGGTTCAGATTGTGGAATGTCACATCTTGGAGTGTCGTTCTCAAAGATCGAAATGAAAAACAGCCTGAAGAGCCCTTTCTTTCATCTCTTCCGTTATAAAGGGATATTCACCTCACAAGACGGTCCTGACACCAAGCAGAGCCACACACTCATGTAGACAGCTGTCTGTTCTAGCCTGCACGCTGCTCTTCATTTTCTGAAGTTTCCCCTGGAGTTCAGAGATTTGCACCACGCTGAGATGAGGTAAATTCTGCCTGCTGGGAACATCTGACCAAACCCAATGGCACCTACTGCATTCACCAGCTACTGAGGGAGCTACAGCTGCTTGGCTCTACCCTGGTCTCAACGTTCCTTGCTCAGCATCAAACTCCCCAAGTCCCCTCCATGCTCCTCCCCAAACTGTGCTGACTGTTCACCAGGGAACCCAGAAGAGAGCAGTGGTAACCTGGAGGCAGCTGAGCTGATGTGCATGGCCAAATCCGGTGCATGAGACTCACAGCACATTTCCAGTGCTGCTACCCTCTCTGCTCAGGGCTACGATGTCCTCCCTTCAGCCCTCCAGTTGAACTTGCTCTCAGTTCCTTCCAGAGAGCTTTGCCAAGTCCTCACAAGACCAGACCACCCTGTGACAGCAGGACAGGCTGAAAAGTATTTGAGCAGCTCCTCACTTGCATTGTGCTCAGCTCTTCAGGCCCAGCACCAACAGCTGGGACTGCAGAAGAGGAACCTTCAGATTAGTGAAAAGGTGCCAGAAAAGGCTGCCCTGCCCTGCCCTGCCTGCCCATTTCAGTTTAAATGCCCCCTTTTGCAGTTCTGGTGCTGCCAACACCACTCAAATGCACCATTAGAAAGTCAAGGACAAGAGCAGCCCAGTAACTTGCATTAGAGGGCAGAGGAGAAGCAGCCGTGGGGCCAGGAACTCTGGGTCCTGCATAGCCATGGGGGCCTGGCAAGGCTAGTCAGACACAGAAGGACAACGGTAGAAGGTTGACTGGGAGCACAAATCCAGTGCCATGGTCTAGTTTGGTCTCTGTGGGAGGACAGGATCTCATTATAGGCGTTTCAGACCATGCTAATGGACAAAGATGCCCTGAGCACACTGCTCTCTCCTGATGCATGACGGTTGAAAAGCAGGGTGCTGGACACATCCTTCCATGCTGGGACATGCTCACTAGCACCAAAGCATTGTAAAACTGTTTCGGCTTACCTACTTTCCTCCCACACCTGAAATCAGCAGCACTGTGCTTTAAGAAAGCATGTTTGGGAACTGTAATTTGGTGCATCTGTACCCACTGGGACCCTGGTACCTCCCTCAGCTCCACCAAGCACATAGAAAGCCTCAACACTCCTGCTCACTATGGTCACCAGCCTGGGCTCTCATCAGATAAGTTGCTTTGCCAGAGATTAAGCTCCTGCTCTTCTGGTACTTACTGCACTAAAGGCAGAGCTAAGCTTTCACAAACAAAAGCCACCAGAAGGGGAGACGTCCAACATCCTGTCTGTCAGGACCTCCCAGTGCAGAAGATGAAAGAACCCAAGGCCTCCTTTGGTACATCAGTTCCCAGCTATGTTCACAGCCTTTACCGTTTTCATAAGGCCATATGCAAATACACTAAAGCTGTTCCAAATGGGGAAAGCAGTCGGTGCCCTTAGAATCCTGTTAAGATCTAAGGCAGCTGCTGAGAGCAGGGACAAAGGGGAAACTCAGACCACCTGAGTACAGCCTGGCTTGTTTCCAGCCCATTTTGCACCTCAAGTGACCACTCGTCCACCTGACTGTCTCTCGGTGACTAACTCTTTACCAGTGTATCTACACTCTTTGCTCAGGGCAGCTCTGCACAGAGCTGGAGCCCATCCACTGCCACCTCTGGGGTGTGGACAGCACAAAGAGCCCAGCACAGCTGAGCTGGGAGCACAAAGAACACCAATGCAAGCAGCCCCATCACAAACACTGCCAGTCCTCCCCGCTGTCCCCACATAAGTAATGCAGACGCATTCCTGTACACATCATCCAGAGCAGACTCATGCAGAGGAAAGGCAATGGGTGCCTTCTCCCAACCACTTCCCCATCACTCAGCCCCTTGGCTTCAGCCAGCGCTCACAGATTTACGGCAGTGCTCCTTATCTACATCACTGGGGCAACAAGCCCATCGCAGCCTTAGCCAGACCCTTACAGCCACCTTCCCAGGCAGAGGGTACCTGCACTCAGGGCTGTGAAGTGTCGAGTTCTCTGCAAAAACAATCACTATCTTTTGGAGAGTGAGGAGGGTCCTGTTTTTAATTCATGGTTGATGGCACTTACCTGGGAGAGTTACACAAGACGTTAACAGTGGTATAAGAGAAAGACACCACTGCTTATTTGTGGACTATCCCAAATCCCACCTACACATCATTAACAGAATTTCACTTCATAAACACATTATCTCTAATTCTCTGGGAGGCAGATGGTCTGTATGAGTACCAGGAGGGGGGAAAATTTAAAATAATTAAAAAAAAACCAACCAACACTTACTTGAAAATCTGACTGCAGCCGTTTGACTGGTGACAGCCCCTAGGGAGCTGTAAGACACGCAGGAGTAATTACCCTCAGCACCATCCCTCTCAGGATATTTACTGTCCTTTGCCACAGCCTGGGATGAGATGAAGAGTGATCCATTTGGAAGCACGTGGAGATGTTCCTGCTCCACTAATGGAAATCCATTCTTCTTCCACGTGATGTTAATCACCTGCTCAACAGGGGCCAAGTTACAGTCCAAAATGACTACTTGGTTTGGTTCCAGTATCACCTTTGCAGGCCCAGCACTACAGCTTAGCTCCAGAGAATCCCCTTCCAACAGCCTCCCTGCAAAGAAAAGACAGCATAGCAGTGGGGGTTGCTTTCCTTGGTTAATCACATCCCATTTCTACACAGCAAAGGATGCACAGTTCTCCATGAATATGGTTAGAGATAACAGGTGAAATTCAGCCCTGCTAGGTGACCAGCCACCTCAGATGACATTTGTGCACTGCATTCTCCATCGCACAGCCCCAGGGCTACACAGCGTGCATCATTTCTGCCATCCCACACTGTACCCAGCAGCCACTCCTTCCATTCACACTTGCTTTTTCCATGCTGGATTCAAGAAAAGAAAAACTGGAAGAAGGTCAAGTGAATGGCAACAGCAAGAGCAAGTACAGAAGAAGCAGTAAGGGCCACAACCTGCCATGGCTGCCCATGACAAGCAATGGCTCCCCTTCACCTGCCTGCATACCAGAGCCTCCTCCAAGGCTGATCAACCCCCACCAGACAACTAAGTGCAAATAAAGGTATCAAACCCAGCTTGGTACACCATTGCCAACGATCACAACTTGGTTGGAGCAGTTCCCCCTCTGGGGGAGCTGGCAGTAAGAGCTCACACCCAGCTGGGACTCCAGAAAGATCAGATCTCCCACTGATGTTCATGTACTGGGAAACTAATTTCAAAGGAAAGACAACAAAAGAACGGCTAAAAATGTGACCTGCTGTCTCTGAGCGTTTTTATCCCATATAGGCAAATTCAGAATGAGAATGGAGCTATACATTTTCTGCACTAGAAAAGGATATTCCAGCTGCAAGCGGACAGTACCCAGAACATGCCCTTAGTCAACCTGCCTGCTGCAGCTGGAGGCCAGAGCAGTGACCAGTAGCAAGCTAAGCTGAACAGGTCTTGGTCTGGCCGATTTCCAAACCTATGTTACTCATAGGAGAGCTCCACCTCTGAAACAAGGCTCAGCATTTCTTAAAAGAATATTGTCATTAATAAAATGCATTTGCCATTAGAGTTCTCCAGAGACACTAAGTCAATGTTAGCTGGCAGCGCTGCTTCCACACACCAGCAATTTCAATCTCCGCTGTGCTCAAACCATCACCATCCACTCTTTTTATGGCTCCGCTCCAAATTATTTTGTCACTGCTCCAATCAGAAATGTTTCCTGCCTCTATAACAAGTTTATCAACACTGGATATGAACCACATGGCTCCCTGCCCGTCTCCTATCGCAGAAGGCTACAGATTAATTTTATAGGAATTCAAACACCCTATTAAACCTGCTACTACCTACTGCTGATAAAAGGGCTGCATTTTAAAAGAGTGTGTGTTAAGCACGCAATTAGGGGCAATGACATGCAAAATTACACATGCAGGGAGATGGAATTATTTCAAGGCATGTGCTGGAACCTGCAGGTGCCCCTGAAAGGAAGGGCCTAACCCTGCCCACGCATGGGTCTCATTCGGTGCCCACCCAAGCCTGCAGGGATGGGAACTTGTCAGGTTTGCCATCACTGCTGGTTTGCAGAATGACCACCCAGAACTTGATGCTGGCCAGCTATGTCCCTTCAGTGACGAGGAGGCTGCACAAGTATCCTACCTGTCTGCTGCCTGTTGATCGTCATTGTCACTGGACAGAACAGACCCTGCCTCAAGCACCACCATCTTCACTAGGACATGCAGGCAACAGTCCCCCAGCCCCCAAAGCCAAACACCCGCAGGATGCAGAGATGCCCATTTCACACCACGTTACGCAGCCAGCACAACAGCCAGGCACCGTGCTCCATGACAAAGTGGTAGCTGCCACCAACACAGAGCTGTCTGCCAGTCCCTGGATTTAGGGCTTTCCCACACAGATGCTTCCACTGTGCTGCTAACTCACACCCTGCAGGAAGAAGGCACAGCAAGAAGCAACAGATGCCGCTGAGCTCCCGACCTGCACACACCTCAATGTGATTTCTGGATTTTTCAGCCAGCACAGCCCTAGCAAGTTAATTGCTGCCCAGCCTCCTCAGGCCGGGGAGCAAGCTGACAAATGCCACTACCCATGAACTGTTACCAAATGCCGTTCTGAAAGAGCAATTCTGCCCATTCATGTCTCCCTGGGAAGATGAGTCCGTTGAGGATCACCGCAAGCTACAGAACTCACTCGCTGGTTCACAGGAGGTTAGAAGTAGAGCAACATGAAGCTGAAAGACTGCCCCAAATGCTCGGGGAAGACACTGCCTCTGGAAGCCTTCCATTCAAGACTGCCAATACAAAAAAAAAAAATGTATGAAATAGGGAGAAATTAAGCACAAAGCAAATTAACACCAAATATATCCGTAGAAGGTGACATGGCCAAACACAGGAGAGGTTTAACAGTCTGAGGCTGGGAAAAACTCAGCTGAGGAGGCACACTCAGAGCCATGAGTGGTGTGGTGAGAATGCTGTGGTGAGAACCCCCATCCACGGAGGTGCAGCAACCCAGACACTTCTCTGAAGGCATCTCTCCCCATAGCAGCTGCTCCTGGCAGCATGTCACACGGAGATTAGTCAGCCTGTGTGTATACACCACCTCCAGGGAGGCAGGGCTGCTCAGGCAAAGGCTGAGGCATGTGATGCAGAGCTTATTTCAGAAGATGTTGAAACTTTGTTGGCTAAAGTCTTAAACCTTTGCCCTTCCTTAAATTTGTTGTCTTTAGAAACACAAGTAGAGACTGAGGAAACAAGGAATTAACTCAAGTCGCAAGCCAGTCCCCTTAGCCGATGGCTCCAGCTTTCTCTTTGCATCATTCCCCTCAACCCCTTCTTTACACATCACTGCCAGCAGCGACACATCAGTGCATCTTGGACAGCTCTTGTGCAGCACCAGCATTATGGGCACCAATGATGCCTGTGGCTACTCTTACCCTCCTTCAACACCGTCCCTCCCGTAACACAGCAGGGCTGGGTGGGCATGGCCATGTGGGCTGGCTCTGCACGCTGCGCATCCCATGTGCCCTCTGCCACCACACACACGGGATCTCCTCCTGTCTTTACATTCTCCACAGGCTCCTGCTCCGTGCCAGGCACTCCTGTTCATCACTTGGGGAAATGGCCCGTATATCTGTCCTATTTTCGATTTTCTTCAGACAGCAATTAAAAAGGCATTTTGCTGAAAATACTACTCCTCCTCAAAAGGTGAAGCGCAAGGGGACAGCTCGCAAGCTCAGGCAGCCAGGAATAGAGCAGAGATCTGCAGTGCAGCTTCCCACGCCAGCCAGGTCGGTAAGAAGCAATTACCAGCCTCTGAAACTTCAATCCCTTAAAAATCAACTCAACCTGCTTGCAGCAGAGTAAGAACAGACAGTTCGACAGTTCCACACTTTGCATCACAGCTGAAGTATTTGCTTTTTAAAAACATGTGATGATGTTTCTATATCCCTAAATATCACACAGTTCTTTTCCCCAAAGCCAAAACCCACCTGGATCCAAGCTTCTGGCTGGTATGTTAGAGGAAAAAAAGGGCCAGTTACAAAACTCAGTGCTGGACTGCAGAGCTCACCCACACCAAACCCAACCACCTGGTTCAGGTCTCTCTCTGCTATACCAAGAGAGGAGAAAAGACCATTGAAGGGAAATACATTTGAAGCCTGGACCTCACAGGTGACTGTTCTGCCACAGCTCAGGAGCACACTCACCAAGGAACATATCAACACCAGGAGCAAAGGATCCTCCACCAGCAACCAGAGTGGTCTGTGTCCATCATCAATATTTGGTGCGCTTGCTAAGCTGGTCATGACAATACCATCTCCCTGGCTATTGACCCAAGGAGGTTGCATTCTTTCATACGTTCACACCAATGAACACATGATTGCACAACATCTTCAAAGACCAATAGTTACTCCTTTTCTGGAAACCTGTTCCCACCACGTAATCCATCCAGTAACAGCAGAAACCATTGACAAGCAACCAGCCCCCAGGGTATCAGTGTATTTCTACTTGCAAGTGCCTTCTGCATCACCAAGCAATGCAGGCTCCACGTGATGGTGAGAGCTTGTGACCATACTCAAACTACTGCTCTTTATTTCAGGAGCACCGAAAGTGTTTCTAGACCAAAAGCCAAGTAAAAACCCAGATGTACTCACAACCCTCAGAGCTCAAACCAAGCACCTGGCAGAAGACCATGACCAGGTCAAACACACGTGATAACCCATCGCTGTCTGTCACTTAATGCGGCCTAGGAAGGCTTCCAGCTGGGTAAATGAAGCCCCCAAGCAACATCAGGCTGCTCTGACCTGTCCTGAATCATCCAGCTCTCCTTCCCACCCTTTTGGCCCCAAAATACTGCAGGTTTTTGGGGACAGGCCATTTGCACGTACAGAGGTTGGAGCAGCAGGGCCCAAGACCCAGCCCTGGCATTGCAAAAAGCCCCACTATGACTCTTGTCCTAAGATGTTCAAACAACCATATAAACACTCCTTGATTAAGGAAAAAAATACTTTCCAGGGTCTGGAAACATAGGAGGAGGTCTGGTTCAAAACACTGTACTAAATTAGCAAGCCTGACAATGAGATAAAAGCTCCTTCAAGGGAAAGGATCAGAAGAGAGTAAAATTTGTCCAAGTGAGATCAAAGACAAATGAAATCAGGAACGTTAAGTGCTTACAGAAGCTGCCGACTATTTCCAACCTCCATTCTTCATCATATAGTGACAGGAATGGATAAGACCCTGTTTAAACACACAGCCACATCCTCGCCCAGCCTCCTGCTCACCTTCACCCTCCTACCTGCTGCAGATAAAACTGTAATGAATGGAGTGAAGACAAGGAACAGCCACCTGCCTCGTACAGCAAACACAGCTACTCCAACAGACAACGATAACATGCAGGTGGGCTTCCGAGTCAGAAGCTGGAAGGTCTTCTCACATACCGGCTGAAGGCAGGTGTTTCAGATACAGACCTGTGCTTTAGAGCCGGAGAGCTTTTTGCCTTCAGCTCCTCCTAGATGTAGTTTCAAGCATCAACACCCAGCAGAACTGTAACTGTCCAGGTCATGGATCTCTAAAGGGAGGCCGAGGAATCCTGTACAGCACTGCCCTTCAATGGACAACTTCACATATACATTCAAAGCGGGCTTTTACATCACAGCACACAAAACCACCTGTCTACCAACTACCCAGAAACAACCCAACACAACTGGGAGCATCTCAAAACACTTCTCTGGGGGAAAAGGGGGAAAACCAGAGTGGTGAGTTGCAAGGAGAGAGGAACAGCACAGTCTGTGTCCATCCCAGACCCAGGTAACCAGCACAGCTCATACTAAACTCCACTAAGCCCAGCAAACTATTCCAAGAACAGCAGCAGCTTTGAGATTATAAACTTATGTGCAAATACACACCTACATGTAGATATTTACCACATGCACGTGCATTCATATACACAGAGTTCTGGGAGAATGCAGATGTATTCAAAGGTAGAGCGTGCCCCAAAATGGATGGTCTTTGATGCAGCAAGTTAAAAGCATCTTGTTCCCGTGAAAATTATATTTTCTGACCCAGGCTCTGCAGGGGTTTTTTACTCTCTCCTGTGTTGCTAACCTCCAGGCTACATTATGCACAAAAACAGTCCCAGAGAAAAATTATTCTTTTTCTCCCATCTGTTTCCTACTTCCATCAGCCAGCCAGCCATCTCCAGCGTCCAGGCCCAGTGAAGTAAATTAAAAAGTCTCCTGTTGAGTAGCATAAAAAACAGGGCGTTTCAGATGAACAAAGGTTGTAAAATCTTCAAGGCATGAAGCTGTCCTCTGCCCTCAATGGGAGCACAGCCCCTGGCAGCAGCAGGCTTGCATTCCAGCCCCAAAGCAGGCATCTGAAAATCCATGTTAAACCAGCCAACGTCTCCCTTCCCAGATCACACATCTCAACGTACAGCCAAAGACCACTCCTATCATCTCCTCTCCCCAACACCAAACAGAGGCAGGAATAGCCCAACTTACCACTGAGCAAAGGGAAAAAAGAATGAGTTCTCTTGGTTTTGTAATTTCAAAACCATAAATAACCAGGTGAAGCGTGAGCTAGCAATACAATGAAGTTTGACAGATTCCTGACAATGCAGTTACTTGGTCAGAGGCAAGACCCTCAGAGCCCATAGATCTGTTGGGAGCTCATACTACATGGCTGATAACAGCACAAAACCACCTTTGTCTCCTTGTACATAGGATTATTTCCCTTCCCTGGGATTTAACCACTTAAATCAAGGAGGGAAGACCTAGACAAGGGAGATGCTTGTTCTGGTGACATTTTGGCTATCAGCAGTAAACATGTCCTTGAGCTCTGTTACACAGCACAAGCAAATAAAAGGTTACTGTTCAACAGGAGACAAATGGCTTTGTTTGGAAGAGGATGAGGTGTGTTTTAGTAATTACTTTAAAAGCAAAACATACAGGCATAAACCAAAAGTCATTACTTTCTGAGCACTGGCGTATCTATGCTGCCTTTTTTTTTTTTTTTACAGCACCTAGCACAGCTGGAATCATCTGATCCATAATCCCTCAATAAGGTCCATGAGCAAGCTTACTGCCAGCTCCCGAATGGCACATCACCATGGGGATACACAGCACTGCCATGCCGCTTCAGACAGCGAGCATATGCCCCAGCTCCAAACACAGAGCTGCCATAAACTCAGCAGATAAACCCATTCTAGTTACACACCACAGCTCAGGCTCTTCTCTGGCTGGTGTGAGGACAGTCTCAACAGCTCTCCATCATGGCCACAACCTTGACACCAGCCATGCCACCATCCAAAGAGGCTGTCCCAAAGGCAGACAGAAAGGTAGTATTTGGGGACACGCACTATCTTCTCTTCAACAGATTCAGCTGGGGGAAGTCAAAGAGATTTAGGCACATACAAGGTCCCGAGGCACAATCATTCCTACAAACATCCAACCTGGCAATTACAAGGCTTAAACCTTCTCTTCAAGGCAGGGGAGGCCCCAGGATCAACTCAAGGGCAGCACTCAACCCAAAGCAGCTAAACCACTGACAGCTTCCAGTGCCTTCACGCGAAAACCCTCCAACACTTCCAGCCCAAAACAAATAAAGTTGCGCCGAGCCAGACAGGACCCATTACAGCACAGGCCTTGGGAGATTAATACTTCACAGAGAGCAAAGTACAAGGGTTTTTAATCTGACACACTTCCAGAGCTGACATCACTTTAGATCTTGGCAGCCAGAGATTTTCCTGGGGAGCCGCTGTTGTGCTGCAGGTCCCACAGCCTGGAGCCTGGCCAGCGCGTTTCCTATTCCACACACATCTGGCGCTTTGGAACTGGCTTGTGCACCTTGCAGAGCTCCAGCCAAAGAAAACCTTCCCAGGAGCAAGGAAAGCAGCTCAGGGAAGGCGAGCAGAGCGTTCGGTCGTTGTGTGTGTTCTGCAGGATATCAGGCAGTAAGAGGAAAGGGCTCCTCTCTCCCCTCCACATCCCACAGGAGGTGGCAGGAATTCAAACTGCAGTTGAGCCTTTGCACTGTTGCCTGTCTTAATTTATGTATTTATTTTGGACGCTGAACTTGTGGAACTCAACAGCACAATTAATCTCATTTAATCGGGAGTGAACACTACTGAAGAAAAGTGGAGTTATTACTTCCAAAGGGTTTTCCTACCTCTCAGCAAGCCAACTACTGTGCCATTGTTCTGCTCAATGTAACCTTCTGCCGATGCTCTTCAGACACTCTTAGAGCTGCAGAAAATCTTTACTTTCTCATTGTCTAATTCAAAGAGCGACTATACTTCACTGTGTCCCCATTAAAGCAACACAAAGCCCTCTTTCTTCTTGGAAACTTATGCATTGACAATTAAAAGTCAATAGCTTGGTCTCAGCCTGTTTTTAGGGCAACTGCACTTGGCAAGTGATGACCCAGAAAGAAATCTGGACAGAGGTCTCTGACAAAGTCTGCATTCTGGGTGCTCAGCAACATCAGCACTGAAAGCAGAACCACAGGAGCTCTGGGGTAGGAGCACCCCACTCCCGTGATCTCTATAGAACACGAGGCTTAAAGAGAAGCTGAGCACCTCAGCTCCCTTGTGCATCAGGTCTTCAGCCTCCCCACAGCACAATAAAACAGAAAACATTCTTCCACTCAGCTGTAATGAGGCCTGTGAGATGGAGGGGTCAAGATCCCTACATTCCCTTCCCAGTTACCAGATGTTACTGGAACTTTCCACCTTGTATTGGCAACACGAACAAGCTAAGAATAAGAAAGTTACGCCTTCAGTCTCCACTAGCCTCTCTGGAACAGAAGGCTCCTAAAACTATCTCCAGGGCTGCCAGAAAGACCATTTTATTAACACTCGATATCCACACACAGCAGAGTGGTTTCAGCACTGAGCAGCGCTCGCCCGTAGGAAGCGGGGCTTATCCTAATTCTGCATATAAGCAACCTAGATGGTTTATTTAATAATGCAACGTCTCCCACTGCTGCAAGAATATTTATCCAGCTGGCAGCAAGGGACTCTCAGATCATCCTCTGTCACTAAGCAGATCCCAGCCTTTCACGAGCAGCTGGGTGCCAGGCCGGCACTGTGTGCAGCAAGAGACTGCACTCAAAATACTGTCACACTGTCCTCACGTCAAGGAGCCATGTACGAGGCCACAGCAGGAGCGATCCCCTCACAGCCAGCACAGACCCACTGCATGGAAGGAGCGTGCAGTGTCATGGTCACTCCCCAGTGCGGGCTCAGGAGCCCTGTAGTGCCCCTCATGTCCTGGTACACACCAGGACCCAGGATGAGCACTGCCAGGCCAAGCTCAGCTCTATCCATGCACAGTCCCGTGGAAACGCCCTGGAGCTGGCTGCTGAGCATGGGCTTAGCCATCCCGTAGCCTAGGCCAGCCTCAACAGCTACAGACAACTCTAGACCTGCATTTTAGACAGAAGTACTTTGTAATATGCTCTCAGGATGACATGCGTTGCTCTAAAGCTTTAGGAGGGTCATGAGCAAAGTGCCACAAGGGAGCAAACACATTTGAGTCTTATCGACGGTATCTGTTCAAGCAGGTGAGCTGTGCATCCCTGGAAAGGTCAAAAGGGAACTCAGTTACTGCAACAAGATCAGTGGAGGCAGCATGCACAAAAATACCCTTCCTACAGCTCTACTTCACTTAATTATAGAGCTTTGCATCTAACATCTTTGTGGCTTCAGAACATCGATCCAACCCATTCACTTCATAGTGGTGCACTATTATATCTTCACATGTATACAAAGCCCTTCCATTGAAAAGGTAAATTAATCACAATTTATTGATCAGTTGTAGCATGCTCTGAATGCAACTCCCCCTGAAAAACAGTGCTGGGCAAGAGCTTCTTGCCTTTGTTCTGTTCAGACCCCCAGTTAAAAACAAGAGAACAGAAGGGGCAGCATGAAAGAAACATAACCTAAAACACATGCAATGCCACGTCACTGTTTATAGGTCACACCTGAAGAGACCGATACTATCTAAAGCCATAATTAAGGTAAACAGGCATGCTGGTTTGGGCTGGGATAGAGTTAATTTTCTTCATAGTAGCTAGTATGAGGCTGTGTTTTGGATTTGTGCTAGAAGCTATTGATAATACAGAGATGGTTTCATTACCGCTGAGCAGTGCTTACACAAAGTCAAGGCTTTTTCTGCTCCTCACCCCACCCCACCCCACCAGCAAGCAGGCTGGTGGTGCACAAGCTAGGAGGGGACACAGCCAGGACAGCTGACCCCGACTGACCAAAGGGTACCATGTCATGCTCAGCATATAAAGCTGAGGAGGAAGGGGAGGACATTTGGAGTTACGGCATTTGTCTTCCCGTTATGTGTGACGGAGCCCTGCTTTCCTGAGGATGGCTAAACACCTGAGAGCCAATGGAGAGTAGTGAATTAATTCCTTGTTCTGCTTTGCTTGCATGCGCGTCTTTTGCTTTACCTATTAAACTGTCATTATCTCAACCCATGAGTTTTCTCGGTTTTACTCTTCTGATTCTCTCCCCCATCCCACTGTGAGGGAAGTGAGCGAGCGAGCAGCTGTATGGTGCTTAGCTGGCATCTGGGGTTAAACCACAACGAGAGGTTAATGACTAGATTCGCTTAGATAAAAGCAAAGGCTGTCAAAGCCCTGAATATCTTTGTGTATAAATATAAAATACCAGGCATCAAGGAAATAAAACAGCTGAAAAGGTCCCCACCTAAGTATTTATAAAGATACTTCTGATGTTCCCAACGCTGAACTTGGAACTGCAGCTGCTCATTTCAGCCACCCAAGACCACCAGAGCCACCAACCCATAGTTCATGTAAGCCTGGAGACCCCAACCCAGTTATCAGCTGGTTTCCTGGAAGGACTACATGTTCTCATGCTTCTGTAGAAGCATCAGGTTTGCCCAGACACCTTATCTGTATCTACAGATGATGCCTAGCAGATAGGGATAAACACAAAACCAGTTCTCAAGACTGAGCTCAGTTTCACCGAGATGTGTGTTTCTCTGATGTATCCCCTGCAAACAAATGGTCCAGAAAGATGAAACAAATCAAAAGTAGTAATAATTTATTCATCATGTTGAACTGTCAATGGCAATCATAATGGTAAAGTGCTTAACTGTTTCACAAAGGTTAAGGCTTTGTATTTTCTCCTCTCTGACCCCAGAAAGGCTTCTGAAACAGAGCTGAGCTGTTTCTGTCCCCTTCCCACCTGGTCCACACCAAGCACACTGAACTTCAGCCTTTGCCCTGTAAACATCTCTGAGGAAGCCTCCATCTCCTAGCTGTCATCCTTCCCTTCGTAAAAAGCTGATGAGAAGCAGCTGAGACTTATCTCTGCAGAAACTGCTGCAAGCGCAGGATGCATGGGGAACTCAGGACAGAGCTTTGGGTTTGCATTCATAAATTTACAGTGTAGAAGCATATTAAAATTACAAGCTTGAACAAGCGCACTGGAACAATAACACATCAGAGTCCTGTAATTGGGCCCTGAAATACACTTAGTGAAAAATACAGACCAGATGCAATGTTGGAAATGCTCCTAATGCAATCCAAGGTAATTATTGGTAACAGACCATCAAACAAGTGCATTAATATGCTCTGATCAGAGACAGAATCAGATGGACAGTCTGGCACAGCAGCTTGTACCTGCAAATTATGTAAATTATTTGAAAGAGCAAAGCCCCAAAGCCCTAGAAACACTAACTCTAATGAAAGTTATTAAATGCTATTTTTGTTATCTGCTGGTGTTAACATTAGAAGGCCCATTTGCTGTAGTGACTGTAATTTTGCTGCTGAGCAGTGGTCTGAGCTGAATAAGCTTGATATTTGCCATTTTAAAGGACTACATCACACTAAAATGACTGGCTTAGATTTGCATGATTTCATGGACAACATTTAAACACATAACTACTTCCTGCATTTTTCACTGATGTTGGAAAGGAAACCAAATCATTTTGCTTTTGTTAGATGTAGAAATTTCTGATTTTATCTCATGCATCATATACACATATTTGATCTGCAAACCACACAGGGAGTCTGAAACACCATCTCCTCTTACAATGTTACCTATTTTTGCACTTAAATAGTTCAAGTTTAGCATATTTTTAGGATATACTTTCATCTCTCCACGCCTGAGAAAGCTAAAAGTATGCAATATGATACAAGTTTCAGTATCAGGCCTCTTGAGAATAGTCACTTAACCAGAAACTAATATTACCAAATAAAATACACAAAAGATCCTTCACCTTGCGGGCTACAGTTAAAACTCTAAGTATATTTTGTAGCTCCTTCCCCCTCAGTTAATGGGTTTGTATATTCCAAAGATACAAATATAAACACGTTAAACTGAAAAATGTTCAGCTCCAACAGCAAGTATTTCTCACCACCCGGGGGCGGGGGGGGAACTCATCATACTCAATTTCAAACCTTGGGAAAAGTAAACGCACACAGGAATGAAACAGTGTCTCCGTGGCAGGTCTCAAACTAGCAGCCAATCTTCCAAGCCAGTAAATCCCATCCTCTCTACCAGACAATACTTCAGCCTTTGCAACTCAAGTTCCTATATGCAAAACGCAACGTAAAGCTCTGGAGCAAACTGACTGAGCATATCCTGCCCCTCCCTCATTTTAAAGGCCGCCAGAAACCTGGGTTATGCTTTGTAATTTCCAAAGAAAAACACCACCTGTAATTTTATTTTCTTTTGTTCACACTGTAAGCAAGGCTCTTGAAAGGGGGATGGAGAGCCACCCCGGCCAAGTGGGTAATTATTAGCCCTGTGATAAGCAGCCTGAGGTCACAATGCAGAGATGGCTGCTTGAGCTATCCTTAACAAGTTGGACACAACTCCAGCTTTGACAGAGAACCCAAAGACTCATCCACCTCCAGGGCATGGGCTCAAACCCAACGAGAGCCAGAGCCATCGCCAGTGGATTTCATGACCCAGTTCACTGTCTGTTTTGCTTCCCAGACGTCAGCCACGTTGCGTGTCACCAAGGACAGCAAGAAGGCTCGGCAGCAACGGAAAGAGGAAGAGCATGTGACAGGGAAAGGAGGACGTGAGCCCTTTGACTCTGCTGGGGTATACAAGGCCTGTGCTTCCAAGTGTCAGCTTGGCCCAGCAGCCCTAAATCACCCACCACGGCAATATGCAAAGAAGGAAGGTGATGACAACAGCTGCTCTAATTTATTAGTTGTCCCTGTTCACGCTCACCAGCCCTGCGCCAGGACGCACTGCTCCATTTGCAACCAGACGGAAACAACGAGTGTGACTCAAGGCAGCGGGAGAAACACTTCTCTATCACATACACTTTCTCCTTCACAGGCTCTGCTTCCAGTTGCCTCGCCTGTCATTAAAAGGAACTTACAAAACACCACTGAATGATGTACTCTAATCAATACAAATAGCCATAAGATCCCCTGAAAAGCTCAGGAGCGATATTTATGAGCAGAGGATACCACAGACCAGAACAGTCCCAACTCTCTCGAGTATTTCCACTATTTACACTGAGATCAGAAAATTAAAATGATATTTTATGCTTAATGGTTTGAACAAGACCTGTGAAGTCCTTCTCTCAGTCCCATTTACAACACAAACGCCAATGACAGAGCAGCAGATGGCCAGAAACACTCCCCTAGAATATTCAGGCGATTCAACTTGAATCTGTGCCCAAATCATTTAACTTTAATGGATTCTTTCATTAACAACCGAAGAAAGGGAATATGGTTGCCAGGACATTAAAATCACTTTTTCAATTATACTGTTATAAAATCGAACAAATTAGCTGTAATTCTTAGCTGAAGCCTAAATGGAAGCATGACTTTATGAAAGAAATGAAAATTGATTTGGATTAGTGGGCATCAAGGGCTTTTTAAAAATTAACAAGATTCTTATGACTTCATAGCATGGATGGATTAGCTGGAGGTTTCACTGTCCTGCGTTTGCTACCTGCCAAAGCATGGCAGCTGGCTTCACAGCATTTGTTACAGCGGGTTTTAATTAGACTAAGGGGAAAGGATGCAAGGATTGAAGCTGGAAACAAAGTTCTAGAGAAGCTGGGTGGCATCTGAATTCACCTTTCTGACCCAGCCCAGCAGGGTCTTGGCAAAAATCAGGAAAATCAGAATCTCGTAAGCTTTGGCAGGATAAGGACTGCAGGTTGCATTATTTTGCTTGGGATGGTCTTGCTTGAAGATCAAGGAAAAGCTGTAATGGATGCCTCACAAATACAAAATAAAAATCAAGCCCAAGATACTTGCTGTTAAAAGTGCACAAATTGAATGCAGGCTATATAAAAAAAAAAAAAAAAAAAAAAAAAACAACCCACAAAAAACCAAACCAGGTAAGGATAACAATGGAAGCAGCATAAAGAGCAATTCATAGCGGGAAAAGGAGTTGTAACACTGGGCACCAGATGCAAGGTAACTACAACACAGAGCAACAGGGTCACACCAGGAAGGAAGAAAAATGTTCTTTATATCTTGGAATATGAACTTAATGAAAGAGACATTCACTGAACACAATTTGCATTGATCATACAGACCAGGAACCCTAAGATACATTTTAGGGAGCCATCACCCTGCCAGGCATGATAGTAGTGTAGAACTGCTGCCCAGATAAAAAGAGACCAAAAATCAAGCTGAAGACTTTTATACCTGGCACTGGACAAAGCCTTTTAAAAATTATTTATTTTTTTCAAAAAGACACTACTGGGAACAATCCTGTTTTGACCCTCGTGAGATGGACGGGATGTTCTAGCTCACACACTCCACCCTGAACATCTCCAGGATGATGCACTGCTGAGAGCACCTGCCAGCTGGCAGAACTGGCCTCTCTGTCAGGTAAATGCAGCAGAACATTTCAAAACCATTTTCGTGAAATCTTGCAACACAAAGCACTTTAGATGACTCCCTTTTACGAGTCAGCACTTTATATTTAGTTATTTCTTTATTGCAACACAGTGGTTGACAATTTGCATCAGTAAAAGCTGGCTTGAAAAGTCAATCTGTCTTTGGACAATCCTGAATATTACTACTTCATCGTAATCATGCTGGTTTGTCACCCTGTATCTGGCTTTCAGATATGCCACAGGGTAATATTCTCAAATAAATCAAGAACTGTACCCTTTGAGCCAACCTTGTATTGTAATCACTGTGTGTCTCCATGTGCTTGTTAGCAGTTTTTGTATTTAAGAAAACAGGAGAACACATTTTAATCCAGAACCTCTCAAGCTCCAGGTATCTTAGAGTTCTAAAAATCAGAGCACTCTCTGGTTTTCTGTTATAACTAATGGCAAGATTTAGCCTAGTAGGGTAGCAGCTATATAGGCAAACATAACATGCACAATCAAGAGCTTTATCTCATCTAGGGTAGTAATCTGAAAAGCCTGGAGTTAGCGCGCTTTACGAAAGGACACCCCCCGATGAGACTACCACTGGCAGATCCTTTCTACAAGGCAAAGCAGAATGGGCTTCTCCAAACTGATGCTTTAGGCTGAAGGTGACTTAAGCAATGTCCTTTTACTTTAGCACCACTGCAATAGCATAGGAGCATGCAAACATCAAATTACTGTGCTTCTGCTGAGTGGCAGCAAATGCCAGGGTAGAGAACAGTAATTTCCAGCTAAAAGCATAGGAACTTCCTGACCCAAACTGTCTGAACCAACCAGCTAGCACAGATAAACACATTAAACTGTACCTGTGAAATCTAGCCTCCCGGCTCACACTACTCCCAGGCAGAAAACTGGCATTTCTCACCACATTGTACACACACCAGCACCTTCGTGTCCATCAACTGTGATTCAAAAGTACCTACAGGGACTTCTGAATATCCATTTTGACTGTTATCTATGAAAAAAGCTTATTATCATAATTATTAATAACAATCATACAACTATCATATACATTAATATATGCCAACAGAATAAGAATATTACTAGTCTCTACAGGGTATTCCACAAAATTAATGAGATCTAGTAATGAGCCTAACCTCTCTGACATTTTGCTGATACTTATTTCTAAGCAAGCTACTAAATTGAGTGTGCATCTGCTCATGCAGTGCACTAGCTTGCAACTAACCCAGTACCTGTAGGTCAAAAGGACGTGAACATTGACAAACAGAGGTTTATGCCTTGCTCAGGGCAGCGATGGAAGAGGGAGACACACACTTGCTCCTGCTACCTGTATTATCAAGCTGGTACCCTCTACCACAGGGACAAGCAGCTCTAAGTAGCCAAGTCTCAAACCATCCCAGCAATCTGCTGCAGTGAATGCCGATCCGTCCCCAAGAGCTGTTTGCCATTGCCACAACAATCCAAGCACATCACCGGGCTGTCCCCACCTCCGGTCCCACCTCCTCTCAAAGATCTTGAAGCTTGGCAGTGCTGCAAGAAGGCGACTCCAATGAGGCTGCTGTTCACAACACTGTTGTACCAGCAGTCTTAGCTGAAATGCAGGGCTTCCCATCCTCTGACACCTTTCTATCACCCTCAAGTGCCAAGGAAAGAGAAATAAGCACTCTCCAATGCACTGGGAAACAAATCACAGGGCAGTCCTAAACAGTGAAATATGCCACCCAGGATCCTCAGAGCAAGGCACACTAATACCACAGAGGCAGAAACAGCAACTTGTATGTTACTTTGCATCCTACCTCCTATACAAGCTGAGGTTTGGGATCAGCAGCAGACTCTAAAACCCCTAATTCTAGTGTGGTGAAATCAGCAGCAAAGTTCCCACAGACAGAGCAGAGGATTTAGCCCTAGAGAAGTTCAAAATAAAAGCAGCATCTGCAGCTCACCCATGAGACGCACAGTGTACAATGGTGTAAAAATTACATTCACATAGACCTGATGCTGCTTCATGGAGAACAACTCTGGAGCCTTTCTGCTTGCAGACCCCATCTCTGAGCAGGCTTCTCGCTTTCTTGTGTTCTTTATAGGATATTTGCATGGAAACAAGAGCTCCATTTCTCAGCTGCTCATCTCCTCTTGCTGTCGATCTTTCCCCAACAGAAGACAGACTTTACAGAGAACCTCTTTTCATGCAAATAGCCCTGAATGAGGGCTACAGAAGAACAGAGCAGGTGAGCACCTTCCAGAGCCAGTGTGCCACCTACCATGCTAAGGATACCCCATGTGCACAGAAACCATCTCACCATTTTGCTGACAAAAGCTGCTGCATACATGGGAATTGTTCACTGGGAGACTTTCAGAGCATTTTCCATGGAAGGCATGTCTCTTACTTTGATACCATGTTGAGAAGGTCCAGCTGTGTAGGATGCAACATCAGCCAGGAAGAGCCCTGGTAGCCCGCAGCATCCTCCGACTCAGCACTAACATGTGGCACTGGCAAAGAGGAACCATCAATATGAGACTCAGACTCCTTCACAAAAAACACAAAAGTTACAGGAGGTTCAAGTTCTGCTTTTGCCCCTGAACCTTCCTGTAATCTTTGCTTTTTTAAAAGTATTTTAGTGTTGCTCCAGTGGGTTAGTTATGTGGAAAGTCTAACCAAAGCAGGGAAGCTGACAGGGACCTGCTCCATGTATCTAACTCCGAGCGTGAGCCAGATAGCGCTGTCAAAGGGCAAAGAATACACTCTGGAAACAACACCTCTTTGTTCCTCTAATTTTGTTCCAGTTAAGTCAGTTCAGCTGTTCCATATAACCAGTCAAAAACATTCAGCATTTCCCAAAGTATTTTAAGACTTCAAAGTTGTAGGTTTTATTTTGACAGTTTTAAAGTGCATAGCTTTTTTTTCTTTACAGATTTTTTGCATTAAAAACAAGGCTGTTTAATAAATTAAGCTTTACAACAACCAGTGCCGGTCTGCTTTTATCATGGCTTCAATTAAAATATTGTTTCTTGAAGACAGCTAACAGCTTCTGAGAGAAAAAATAAAAAAAAGAGGGTGTTTCACTGAGAATGTTTTCAATAGACTCAATTTGTTAAAACTTGTGATTAAAACCAAACTCCAAGTAGGGCAGACTCAAAACCAGGGGTGTTTTAAATTTGTCCAAGTTGCTGACCTGAACTCAAAACTTCCCAGCCTTAAATGAACACACTCACTTAAAAAATAAACTCTCCAGCACTCACTGATGAGGAAATGTAGGAAAAAGCGACCTCTCCAACACTCGCCAATGAGGAAAATGTAGGAAAAACACGGTTCAGACCAGTGCCTGGCAGCTCAGCAGAGACAGGAGCTGATCAGAAGCAGGCTATTCCAGAACAAAACCTTTCTATGTAACCCAGGCAAGAGACCTGACCTTTTCATCTATAAAAAAAAGTCAACCTACCACTGAACTCATTACCATGGCAGATCTGCCCCTCCAAACTGTTTTGTTCAGTCTCGAGGCCAAACCTGTTCTGACACCGATTGCCTCCTGTCAGGAAAGTGCTGGAACAGCTTGGGGATAAGACCTGCGCTGAAACCAAACCTGTCTGAAGTCCCCCTGCGTAACATGAGCTTCGCACACTTGTGCTGACATTGTCACAACATGGAGAATGGGAGCCAGGCAAGCAAGCGACAGACTCGTGTCTTCAAAAGCAAACAAAAGAGGTTTATAAAAACTAATTAGCTGTTAGCGTTTGCCACTGCTCTTCTCTGCAAAGCCGTAATCACAGCATTTTGAAGCAAGTACACCTCCGAGGGCTTCTTACAGGCAGCACTGGGATGGACTAGGTTTGACCGGCTTCACGGTGCCAGCAGCCCAGACCCTAATCCCACAGTTCTGAGGCCAAAGCTCCATTCGCACAGTTCACAATACAGCCCACAACCAGCTGTGTCAGCACAACCAAGAAAGCAGGATCAAGCAGCCATGGGGAGGGAGCTTTTAAGCCTGCAATGCTGCCAAATGCTTCGTATCACAGCCCTGCCTATTTGCATTTCTGCCTTGGGCCCCATCTGTAGCTTCCCATCCATGTAAAAGCCGTCCCCAGGGAGAAGAAAGGCCACTGTCCATTTGTTCAACACATCTCAAGCGCATCCAGTTTCAAATGAAGTAGGTGGTAAAACTCCTAATGCAAATCTTTTCCATGCAATTCTGAATCCCTTGTCATCTGAGGGCAGGGAAGATCACAAATGGAAATAGCTGGTCCAGTGGCCCTGATCAGTCAGCACCAGACACCAGTGCGGTTCCTCAGCCCTGCATCCCAGCTCCCAGCCCTCCAAGGCAGCACCACATCCTCACCATCACAAAGGTGCACACACTTGATTCTTTTCTCAACTTCCACTTCAGACAAAAGTGGGCTTACAAAGTAGGTGTCCAAATGCAGTATCAGTTAAATCACTTAGCAATAACACATAAGGAATAAAGTATCTTTAAAATATGGTTACATCCTGTTCAGAAGTCTTAAAGGGCCATATTTTTAGCCCAGGAATAACTTGAAAGCCAGCACAGACAGACTGCAGCACTGAAAGTGTGTCACTGCAAAGCTATTTCACTATAGCCACAGCTCTCTTTGCAAAGACAATTTCTTCCAAGAGCCCAACTAAGCTGGTACAAGATTTTCCAGCACACATTATGTGTAGGACAGCCAGAAATGAACCCAGTATATCATGTAAAAGTTGAGAACCAGGAGAAAGAAACCAAGAAACACCAGAGATCGGTGCCTTTCAACACACTCGGCAGAGGTCACTGCAATGACTTGGAGCTGGAGGAGGGCCAGGGCACCGTGCATGCATCTGTTAAGAGATCTGACCCAGGCTCCAGGCAGGCATCCTCAGACACATGCTAACTGTAAGACGGGAGGAAGCAGGAGCTCAAGCTGAGACCACCCATACTCTTGTGCCTCTCACTACCTGCAACGACAAACTGCCCAGCACAGCCAAGGAGATAACAGCCGGCAGAGCTGCACAAGGGAGCACAGACACTGATGACACAGCCACTATTTTCAGAGCTTTGTTCACAGCCAGGTCAGCACAACACTGAGCCACCAACACCTGGAGGTGACAAGACACACAGAAGACACAGGCAAGACAAAGCATCTCACATCTTAAACTCTAAGTAAGCAGCTGTGGAAAGAAAGGGCAGATGGGGTACAAACCTGGGTCTCAGCTGGATCCAGAGATGTCAGTGCCAGGCACTGTGAGGTCCCTTCTGCTCATACCCAGAAGTTTGAAGAATTCAGCAGCCCCCACAGCAGCTCAGCCCCAAAGGCCCTGGCTTGAACACTGTGCTCCAACTGCTTGGGAGTCCTGCAGGGCTTATGAGCTCAGATGGGGCTGAGGAGAGACACCAACACAGCCCCCACCACCGATGATACCTGGGGGGAACTGCATCACTCTCCTATTCCCTCTAAAGGGCAAACAGGTCATGGAGATGCCCCAAGCAAATGCTGGGGGACCCGACACCCTACCTAGCTCAGAGGCATAGTTTGGGGCTTCAGCGGCTCTCAGACTGTAGAGGGAAACTGTACCTTGCTTTTCTGGAAGCTGCTCCTCCCTGCATGATCCTGGAAGAAAGCTGGATAAGAGAACACCCATACAGTCCTTATCTCCTTTATTATGAGGAAAACAAGAATCTGAAATTGGCTTCTCCTCTGAATCAGCTCCAAAGCTATCTCATGAAAGGCATGTTATCTCTCACCAACCCAAACCACTCCTATTTGTTACAGAATAATAAAGACATTAGTACTGAGCAATCATACTATTACACTGTGGTTTTACACAGTTATAATTTAACAGTTCCTCACTGTTTGCTTTAGGAAATCTATTCTTGAAAGGTCTATAAAATTATGAACTCTTGCTCCAGGTTGAAAACATAGGCACGAGCAGGGATTTCTGTTCTCTAATGAATCACATTCCCCTACTAGTAAACACCAGCTTATAAGAAACATCTTTTGTTTATTGAAAGTAAGTGGCATGTGGACATTTTAAACAAAAAGAAGGTGGGAGTCTGAGGGGAACAGACAGATTATGTTTTCCACTTTCATTTTGCCTTGTGTCTAAACAAACAGTTCCTAACAGCTTTGTTTTCCAAACCAACTTTCTCCCAGCTGCTATCGGGAACCACAGAAAGGGAAAGCAATACTCAAGATGTGCAAGGATTACTTGACTTTGCACACTCATTTTACTCAGTAATCAGTGTTCTGGATATGCAAGCCACAAGGAGCATTATAAGGTGCAAGCAATAGCCTTGTAGAGACTGCTCGGCTTCACCTGCAAAGCAGTACTGGGAGGGTTCACTCAGACCCCTCAAGCCACACAAGGGGAAACCAGCATTTTGCCAAGCTTCTGTGACAGGTCAGCTTGCCACAGGACCTGACTCATTGCCTTCCACCCAGCCACAACTGCACATACACTTGGAAGATGACTCTGAACCCATAAAACAACAGCTAACATAGAAGGCCAAAGAAAACTCCTCACTGACCAGACACCTGTAGCATCTGAAAACGATCTACCACCCACAATTCTTTTTGGCTGTGGTCACGCCTGCTCCCATAAGGTAAGGGCAGCACAGAGGTACTGACCCAAAGATGACCCAAGGAATTATGCCAGGATGAAGTACATTCTAATGTTTCTGAATTTCTCATCACCTTAAAGATCAAAGATCTTAATCATCAAAAACCTTTCTCACTCCTCTGCCTTCCAACTGATGATCAAGGCATCTTATATTCGTGTACTACTTTTCCTTGCCTTCTTGCTACACGCGGTTTAGTGTTACTTAGACCCTATCCGCCTCAGAAGTTCCTTGCCTACACAAGAGACGTGGCAACACTTTGCTAAAGCCTCAGGATGAGAATAGCTAGGGTTAATAATATTTTGACCCATTTCACTCAAATAGCAGAAGATTCTTTGTATCCAAGCACAAATACAGAGATATGTCTCCATCAGAGTCTCAGAAATTATGTGCAAATACATGGTCCTATCACAGTCTTCACATACACGCACCCCACTGATCCTTGCTACATTTGACCACCACCTTTGTAATTATATGTCACAGCACAAAAAACTACGCAATGACCAAACAGCCCCTCCGTAGAAAGAGGGATAACAGGTTGCATCTCCACAGCAGCAGCTAGGCACCCACATTCGTGGAACACCTCTGTGAAGCACCCAGCATTTTCTATCCACGTCAGAGGGAAAGCCCCCAGGCAAGACCCCGCTCAGCCTCCACTGCCACCTCACTTTGGTGCACCCTGACATGGAAGAGATGCATCTACATCCAAAGCGAGGATGGAGCTGCCAACCTTTGTGGCTCCAGGATCCTGCCTCAGCACCCCAAGAGAGGGCTACAGTTGTGTTCTTTTGGGGATACCCATCTTGGTTTTGCTCCTTAAGTTAGTTTCTGGAACTCCTTCATGCAGCCTCAGCAAACACCACCTCTTCCCTTCCTGGGTGTCTTTGGCAATCTCCTGTCAGTCACAACCCATCAGCTGTACCCTGTCCAGTTGTTAGCTCCAGAGACAGCCTCTGGCTATGCTAAGAGAGTTTGCAAGCCCTCAACGTGCTCCATGGACCACAAACTGCAACATAGTTCCTTCTGCTACTGCCTTTCTCAAGGTTACAGTCTTGCTCTGCAACTCTCTCCTGTTAGAAGTGAGCTGGCTAGAAAAGAGTTGGAAAAACCCAGTTTCCTAAAACCCTCCATATGCAAGACTGTTGGTAATTACATGAAAGTACCTAAAACTTCCTGCTGAGGAAGCCATTAGGAAGTCACGTACGCAGAAAACAGGCCTAAACCTTCCCCAGGGACAGCAGATGATGTTTAACCAAATGGCAGATTCTACATAACATTAATCTGCTTTTACAGTCCTGACGAAGAAAGAAGTCAGCTTTGCGAACTGGACCTTCACAAGCATTACCTAACAAAGGCATCTGCAGAGCCACAGATGGAGTCAAGAACAGATTTGCTTCTCACTTGCACCTCATTCACCCCATCCAGATCTTGCAGTAAATCCCACAGCATCTGTACAGCTGGGAATACGCAGGCAGCCCGAGCCAGCCTGCACTGCCAGAAGCACACTCTGCCCAAACCCTTTCATGAGGCTTTTCTCTTTCACCCCTGTACAGCCAGCACAATAGCGAAGTCTCCCTGACAGCACACGGATTTCATTGCTACTCAGTGCAAATAAGATAATTACACCAGAAATCTTCAAAGCCTTGCCACTGTCATTGGTAATGAGATTCTGCAGTTCACCTGAGAGTAAAAATGGAAGGAGGAGGGCAGGTAAAGCCCCTTCTCCACCAACAGCCTGAACTCTAATTGTGAAACCACCCATCAAACAGCTTAGTCCAGCTTCCATCAATAGGTCCCTCCTAGCAGCTGGGAAGCTCGTGTATGAATACAATTCTTAAAAAAGTGGAGCATTCATACAGGGAAACCAGTGGCACAACATATTTGTCAGTAAAACACAAGCTACAAGCAGAGAAACTGCGACGTTTTAATCAGTGACAGCCCTTTTATCTTGCTGTGTGCTGGATTTCTCCCTGCAAAAAGAGACCAGATCACATCTCTATTCTTACCTGAAATGCTGTCTTCGAAGAAAAAGGGCAAAGAACCCTTCTGCAGGGGTGACACTGCTCTGACACATATCCCAAGACACATGCACTCCTCAGACTGAGCTGAAAGCTTTCAACAAACAAAATCCCCTGGCATGTATCTAGAACTATTTATTATACGTTTATGTTTTTTAAATTTAAGCAAAGAGCCTCCCCTGTTTGCTCACATTTTCTTGATAGGGTGTGGTTCAAGCCTGGAGTGTCTCTTCAGGACAGGGTGTAAAAAGCTGTAATACAGAGAAGATACGTAACGTCAAGAATGGCTCTGCTTTCAGTCCTACCAGGTCCCCAAGATACCTGCACATACCGTCTGTCTCTCTGCCCCTTGTCCCTTCCAGCCCTCTTCAAAACAGCCAACCTGCCCCACAGAGCCCCAGCAGTGAGGCCTGGGTGTGCAGCCTGCCACTCCAAGAAAATGAAAACCAACTTTCCAACACTGTACTGTTACAAAGTCGCCTACCCCTGAGAAGAGAAGTCAGGCTCATCAAACTCCTGCCAACTCTCCTGCATTTCCCGAGTAATTGCACAAACCATGAATTAATGAGAAATAATGAGCCAGCACACAGGGGAAGAGAAGAAAATTCAGAACAGCAACAAAGAAAACTAATAGGAAAGCTCACTGCAGACGACTGTCACTGCAAGCCTATGTCACCCCAAGAGAAGTTTTACTTCTCTGGGAGGACACAGGGACCACAGAGCATGCACACCGCCTCACACAGCAAGGGAACACAAGAGAATGCTATGGTGGGCTTGGGCCAGGAGTTAATTTTGCAGAGAACAGACAGCGTGGGCAGCCCAGACGAAGCACCAGGCTCTGTCCAGGTACAGCTTTGCCACCATCCACCGCACCACCTCTGGCAAGTCCCAAAACCCATCTGTGCTTCGCTGCCTGGCTACTTGCTGCAGTGTCCAACACCAGCTCCCTCCATGGGTGTGGACTACCCCTGGCTTTATCTAGCCACGCTGTGCTCCTTTTTGTTATCACTTAACCCACAAAGGTGTGTTATCAAGACAGCTAACCAACCAGTCTTACTTGGACAATAGCAGATAAGAGTGTAGGCTTGAGAAGGAGACACTGAAAATAAGAGAACAGCAGATGCTAAACTGTTAAGTCAAAGGATTGCCCATAGCTAGACAAGGCAATGGTCTCACCAAGGACTGGACCATCCCAGGACTTTGCATCCTCCTGACATAACTTCTCACCTAGTCCAGTTTTAAAAGACAGTATCTGACTGTGATCTGGAAACTTCGTTATCATTTAAAACACAAAGTGAGCTCTTACAGCTCAGGGAGCCTCTTTGGAGAAATAGCAAGATAATGCCCATATCCGAGGCTATCAAGATGCACTTGAAGGTGGAGGAAAACAAGGAGCAGTACCACCCTTTGAAGATGCTTAGGACTGAGGGTCAGAATGGGTAGGAATTTGCCATCCCATTTCCAATTTTAAACTTGCTTCTATCACAACAACAGGAGAAAAATATATTTCATAGCCTATGTTCCAAAATCCCTCACACCTACTTGGCTGTTTAACTTTCCAACATCTAGAATGCATTTACCCACTTAAAGTGCAAGTTTCTCTTCAGAGCACATTAATCTTGCCTTTTTCCAAAGCTGCAGCCAGCTGAAACCTGACAGTTTGAGGACAAAGCTGTAAAAGAACTGGGTCTGCTTCCAAACGGTGAAGGACACGCTTTCAACGCTATGGTATCCGAGCAGCAGATGCCTGTGGGGACCGTCACACCACTCTGGGGCCCTCCTGTATCAATAGGGTCCAGGCTCGGATGTGATGCTTCTCCCTGCTGTCTCTGGGCTTCTGCTTATTTCACCAACACTAATCTAAAAACAACACCTGAATTTACAGAGATTTCAGCAAAGAAGTCCAAATCGCCCATTTTTCTCCACGATGAGGAGAGGTTCTGCCTCTGCAAATCAGACTGCTAGATGAGCACTATAGATGGTGGCTGCTCTGGACCAAGAAACACAACCTCATTTATTAGTAAAACCAGATTTATTTCCATTCATCTAGACTAATTACTGCTGCTCCTCTTCTAATGAGGTCCTGTGTGCCTCAGCACGTAACATCAGCATGAGAGAAATGTTCATCTTCATAACCAGGCAATTTCAGGCCATTTTGAATAGCTCCTCCTCTACTGTAAGAAGGAAATTGTGAGAATGATACTTCTTCCAAAGAACCAGTTTCCTTATGTTCAGGTCAGTAACAGCCTTGCAAAATCTTGACTTTATCCAACTTTTACTACTGTTGAGCAGGGATTAACAGGGAGCCCACCCTGTATTAGCCAAGGATTATTTGTTAGTCACCAGCCTATAATCACTTGTATTTTCCAGCAGAGACCTTCACATCGCTCAGCTAGCAGGATAATCCAAGTCACATTTTTAATGAAATCTACATAAAAACACACATCCACACCCTTGTCTTCCCCCTTCCAAAATACCCAATTAGTTCAGCTTAGAAAATGCCATAAAAATTAGTACTGTGAAATTTCCAGTCTAACAAGTTTCTGGTGAGAAGAAAATATTCCCCATGAGGTCAGCATTTTTTTTAAACCCGCAAACTTTAAAATACATGAACAAGTAATGAGGAACTTTTGTTTACAGGCCTACACATACCACGTACCCATCTCTGCAGTCACACTGCACCCGTACACATCCAGTGTTGGTGCAGCACAGGCAGCTAGGCACAACTGTGTCTGCACAGCCGCACAAACAGATGTATTTTGTACAGCACCTATTCCCCATCTCTGCCGGCCTCTGCATCTGCAACACACACCTGCAGCACACTGCCCCGTAGCATCTGGACTCCTCTACCCCGGAAGCATTCATGTTCAGCCGAGAGGAATTTTAATACCTCATTTTACAAATTAAAAACTATGATGCAGACAACGGGTTGCCTGAAGCCACTCTTAAGTGTGTTGTGCAGCAGGAAACCAAACACCTCCATCCTAAAGCCCAGGAAGTCCTACTACTGCTGCTTCTGAAGGCTCACTGCTACTTCACGGACACAGCTGGGCAGAGGCTAGAGGCATTCACACAAGAATATGAAAACTGCACTGTGCAGGTGACACGGAAAAGGGCAGAGGCATCTTTATGAGTCAGAGGACGGCAAACCTCCATACACTCCACCTGTACTTGAAGTGCTGATGGAAGACATGGCTGAGATGTTATTTGGTGAAAGCTGCTGTAAGACTAAGTATTTTTCTACGCAAGTGTAACAACATGGTGTGATCCCATTTTAGGTGGCAGCTTTTCTCTTTAAAAGCTATATGGAAGCTGCACATACGTGCCCCCATCCCAATTCTGGTTTCCTGTTTGAGCATCCTGTTGCAACACCCAAAATCTGTCTCAGCAACAGCTCGGATGCTCACCAAAGAAGCACTCTCCAAGCTGAAGGTTTCTTTACTTTTCCCTCTGCTTGGCTCTGATCCCGTCACATCTGGAAAGCCACATCCAGCTCTGGCTGTCTGAGCTGAACAGCAGCTCTGTGCTGAGCTGTGGAGAAACAGGTGCCCTTAGGGACTCACAGGGTCCAGATCCTAAAAGTCAGGCTCTGAATCAAACTAGCTAAGAAATTTCCTCTTCTGAGCAAACACCTAACTGCTGAGAAAAGCTGGGCTTTTACTTACACTAGTATTAGCTACACAGAAGGATGAGATTAAGGGATGGAAAACAGGTGAAAGACTCAAGGACCTGCATGTATTCAGCTTCGTAAAGAGCAGGTTACCAGGAAATTTGATCAGTGTACACATATTCACAGGAGGCTTTCCATACATGTCTTCGTATACGCCTATAAACCACAGCTAGGTAAACTCAGACTGAATGAAGGTGCATGTTACTGAGCAAGGACATCAAACCAGCTTACCGGGGGTTGTGACAGACAAGCACCCACAAGACATTTTTAAGTCAGAAGTGGATGTTGCTCATTAAGAGATGCTCTTGATCAAGCACAACCATTAAACCCAAAACAAGAAACACCCTCATCCTCAGCTTCCCACACTACACATGAAGGCAGCACACCCCTGCTAGCCTTAAACCTACAAAACTATCCAAGTGCCTTGACTGCTATAAAAAACAAAGAGCAAGAAGAATTATTTGACAGCTCAGCCTCGTGCCCGGATGCTGAAGTGTTACTGAAGCCTTTCACTCCGCGTTTAACTCCCTCTGCTGCTAAACAGAAAACCCTGGCAGCAGCCACAAGCATTAAGTAAACGGGCAGCTATTCTCTGCCAGCAGCTGGAAGAAACTTCCTTCTCTCCCCACTCTGCACGTAAAGAAAACCCCACAATAGTACTTGTGGTAATGCTGCTAGCCAGATTTTCAACCGACAGGCTCTTGAGGAAAGCCTCCAGGTATGAAGTCTGTTCCTAAGGACCCTCTTCAAATGGATGACATTTGACTTCGGGAACGTACAGCTCATCTCCTTGAGGAAAGGTTCGCTTTGTTTTCAGTACAGAGAAAGGAGTACAAAGGAAAAGAAAGAAAAGACACATTTACTGTGACCTAGGAAAAACAGAGCTGAATAATTTCGATCAATATTTTGATTTCTCTGACAAAAGCCACAATCAGCGTTGACATAAACAACGGGTTAGCAAGCCTGGGGGGGCAGAAGTGGTAAATCAAACCAGAGTTTCAAGACACTTATCTTTCCATCACAACAATTGCCACCAATGACAGTAATTTACATGGCTAATAGGCAGTATTATGTTTACAAAATCATTCTTTGGAAGGAGGATCTAAACAATTTTCACCAACCCAGCCAAGGAGCTGGTATTGGATCAGATGCTGGGTTTCCTCTTCTCCTTTTATCTTCTGTGTGTATTTTGCCAAGATGCCTTGCTATGCAACACACAGTGCCTTCACAAGCACACACAAACCTGTGGAGCGTACCATCTCCTACAACAACCCGAATTCTCTAACTGCAGGGCCGCCTGAGCCTCTACAGCAGGGGAAAATACCTATCAAGCAGGAAATAATGGAGTCAAGCCAGCAGCCCCAGATCCTCCACCCCATGCCACATTTCTTATCCCACTGCTGAAGATAACCTCAAACGAGCCCCAACACCTCCTACACAAGCCTTATCTCCCATACAGTGACAAGTGCCATCCCAACACCACAGGCTAAACCTCTGAACATCAGCCTGAACATCTGCTGATTCTCTGCCCTCCCTAACCCTCTGTCTTTTGGTGGTGGTGGTGGTTTTGGTCACAAAAAGCTCCACATCTCCTTCTTACAAGCTCTCTCAAGGCTTTGCCAGGAGTCAAGCAGGAAAGTGGAACTGGTAGGGCACAGAAATGGGCTGCAACTGGCCCTGTCCCTCTGGGTCAACATGATTAAGAGGACTATGCATATCATCCTTTTAAAACAGCACTGATATTGCCAGGAAGGTAAGAGCACATCCCATCAGCACTACAAGGAGCACACTGGAGTTTTTCACTAGACCATTTCCAAGAAAAGAGACCAAAAAAGGGACAAGGATTTCCAAAAGAACATAAAAACTTTCTCAGTTGCAATAACAAACGGAAAAAAAATAAATCAGTGAACACTTGACTAGTTTTCTTTTAATATCAGGCACAATTCCACTTTCATCTCGAAAATACACGCACCTGTTCTGCAAATTGTATCCAACTAGCTAGCTGAGAGACACAGAGAAGACAGTCTTGCATGTGCAAAACTTTATGTAATTTTAGAGCCTGTAAGCACTGCTGATGCTTTTGAAAAAGATTTATCGCAGTCCCGAGTGCATGAACAGCCAGGTTTTGCCAAAGCCCTCAGTGTATTCACACAACACATAGTGGGAAATCCATCCCATTAAGTAATGACCTTTTTGGTCACACCAATTAACTTGATCATCTATCGACAATCAATTTAGAAACTATCAAGAATGCACATTTACCAGCATAGACAGTGAAACATAAAGCAGGACCTTACTACGTCACCCCAACCCACTGCCAGCCTGACATTGCTTCTTCGTCCCAGGTTTGCTCCACCTCTGCTCCAAATTCTGCCATCCCAGCACCTTTCCCAGGAGCTCCATTTTAACTGTTTAATTTCCCAAACTCTTACATTTAACAAGGTGCTAAGCCATCCCAACTCCAAAGGGAATTGATTCAAAGACCCAAACAAGAAATGAGGGTAGGGAAGTCAGTCAGAATAAGGGAAAGAGCCAGAGCAGACTGAGCACAAATGCCATAGATTCACACACTAGGTATTAATTCTCCCACCAATCCGGGCTGAGAAGAACCTCTGGAGATGCTCATATTTCACTAACACACCTTTAATATTAATGACCTTTCCTCAAGAAATCCACATAAGAGATCTTGGAAAAAAATTTAAACATTAAAAAACAAGAAAGCAGAGAATAAACCAGGTTATTCAATAGCTCAGCTGAATTTAATATGGCAGTAATAGGCAACTGTGTTTAAAATGCAGATAAAGATTTTTAAATAATTTCAGAACGTCTGATACGTAAGTTTCAGTGAAATACCGCAATTGCTTACCATAACCACCACCGAGTTTATTTGTTTATTACCCATGGAGGTAACACATGGCATCTGCTAGACTTCTCAGATAAAGCAGGCCCACATCACAACAGCAGGAACAGTGGATTAAGAGCAGGAGAGGACCTGACCCAAAGACACCAAAAGGCATCAGCGACATGAACAAAAACACGTCCAGGGGAGAAAAGACAAGCAAAGTGTCCTGACACCTGCAAACAGGAAAGTGTTAGATACGCTCAAACAAGGCTGATGACAAGCATTTGGGTTCTCCCAGGGAATTTACCTTCCCAGCAGCTGGAACTCCAGCAAGTATTTAACTTCCTGGAAGCAAACACTGACCATCTCTTCCCCTCCCGACAAGGCTCTGTTTCTCCTCAGAAGTAGGAAATTCAATGGTGTTTCAAGGATGACTTCAGCATACCAATGAAAGTCAAGACAAACCAGAAGGAGCAACTCGGTCCTTCCCCCTATGCCTGGTGTGGGGTTTAGCATCTCTAGAAGGGCTCACGAAACACCGCTCAATTCTGCTTTTTATGAAGATGGCAGATTCGGTTTTAACTACTGTGGATCTTCTCACCAAAAAGCTATTCGGTCAGAAAAGCATAAGCAGCACATGGAGGTCAATTACTCATGGGATTTTAAGAAAAAAAAAGAAGGGTGCTTAAGAGTGCTGGTGTTCTTCATATTTTTAGTGTGAAACAGTGTCTACTGCCCAGCTGGAACAAATGGGAAACTGAGGCAGAGACAGCAAGTGACCAACAGAAAGAGTCAATGTCACAGCAGCTCTGAGTCCTGTGTTTGGAAAATGCTTTCCCAAGAAGAAAGGAAAGCAAAACAGCTACCAAGTGCTGTGACATGAATGGTGGCGTAACCATAAAACAGGAGCATGTTTTAAAGCACAAAAGACTTAAAAAATAAAGCAAGTGGACACAAAGACTTAAGATTGTGATTTCCTGCATCCTTCTGTCTTGTGACTGGATTACCCTGTCCTACCTGAACAAGGTGCAAGCTCTGTTCGAAGCTCTTCCTGCAGTTGAGGCACTTGAGGTTCCTCCCCCTCCTTCAGTCCCTGCAGAAACTGCATCTCTCTCCTCTGCTTGACCACTTCTTTTCAAAAACTCTGAATTCTCCACATCCACACTAGCTATGACTGGCCAACAGGCACAAGAATTACTTGGAAATGAACAGGGAGATGGACAGACAACCAGACAGCATGACTACGGAAGTCTCTTTTCCATAGAAAACCAGGCTAAAAATACTGCAGACAAGCGATCCAGCTCTTCTCCAGAAAGTAAGCGAATTGCACCAGAGTTGATTTTGGCCCAACGTGCACTTGGCAAATACTGATAACAAGGATTTACCATATCCCCTCTAGTATTACAGCTGACTATAAAACAAACATTTGCTTCCTACAGATAACAAAATGACTATGATTGCCCCGGGTTTGTAAAGTTTAGAGTTTCTGCCATCAACCAAGGCAGGCCTCTAATTCTCAGTGTCCAAACATCTCCTACATGTAACAGTGGCCTCAGTTTTCCCTCAGGTACCCACTCACCCCACACAGAGATACGGTTGGGGATGGATTCTAGAAACAAATTACAATCAGATTAAATATTAATTCCCATCTTAATTATATAACCATGACTAGGCTTAATGGCCAGACAGCCATTTAAACAGGAGAGGAGCATGTAAATCGTTCCAGCAGCATCTCTTATGCTGCAAATACCCAAACTGGTTCACAAGTACCTGGATTTTCCCTAGGAGAACAATCAACCTTTGGGAAGGCAGCTCCAAGGGAGGAAGAGTTCATATTGCCCAGCAAGCAATACGGTATCAGGAGCCACAAACTTGTGAGCCACCCTGCCCTCTGGATAATTGTACACTATGGTGATGAAGATCATATATGTGCTGAACACTTATTGATGGACTTCATCCTCATTGTTGGATTTTATCCTCTCAACATCTTCCAACAGAGAGAAGCATGCAGCACCTCTACTTTTGTTTAAAGGTGAGCCCTGAGGATCCCAGAGCAGACAACGCAACCAGCCCAGGACCACGGCGGGCACTCAAGCAAGACATTCTATATGCCACGGCAACACCCAGCCCAGCAGTTCCCAAACACAGGTGGCTCTGGTGCCCCCACTGCAGAGAGACCTGTGCCATACCACAGAGGCTGCCTCCAGCTCCAAATCAGGCTGTGAGCATGCATGCAGGGAGAATCGCCTCCCTTCTTCGCCAGGGAAAGGCAGACTGCCAAACATTTTCTTTTTAAATTATTACTTGCGCCACTCTGAAGTGGCTCGCGTACCATCAGCAATACACCCACCCCACATGGGGCCCCCTGCGGCAGATCAAACTTGCCACAGCTGCCAGGAGAAAATCCGCTGCAGGAGTTGGGGAACATCAGAAAATGAGCAGGTTCTGCTTCACTTTGGACTTCAAGGTAGTGAAAGGAAAAGGGACAAAAAAAAGAGAGGGAGAAGGAAAAACTAGAGAAAACGAAACCAGAACCAAGCCTGAGTGGTCTCTCCTTCAGCCTCACGCACCAGAACAGAAAACCACCAGCAGAAACATTCCCCACTTCCGAGCAGCTTCTGCCATCAGGGCTCAGAGAGTGGCTGTCGACAGCCACAGCACAACGGCAGCAAGCTCCTGCCCGAGAAACCTGCCCCTGGAAACACGACACAGGCAAACCCTCGCTAACGCTGTGCGCAGGAGTGGCACTGTCAGTACCCCCCGGGTTTGGGGACTGTAAGAAATAACCCTTCCCCGCACCGCTCCATCCGCCTCCTTGCGACCCAGCCCACGGACAACAGGAAACACAGCAACACCACAGTCAACAGGGCAAGCGGATCTGCATGCAGGTGACGTCCTGCGAAGCGCAGGCAACCGGAGCGGCGGACACTGGATCCCCGAACAATGGCAACACCGACTTCCCCAGGCAAAGGCACTAACTGCATGCAGCAAGCTGCGGGGTTATGCCGCCAAGACAAATGCGACAGGATGGATAAAACAAATCAGAACGAAAGTTAGGTGATGTCAAAAGAGGAAATCTGTTCTATGGCAAGAAGAGTCAACTGCAAATCCAAATGACACTAACCCAGATGGATTTCAGCTGATCCCTCGGACGGAAAGCTCAGCGCACTTCCCACCAACGCATCCCCTCTACAGAGCCCCAAGGAAAGCAACCGGCACAACCTCCCTGCCAGAGCTAACTGAAGAGGGGTTGTTTTGTTCTTGGTTTTCTTAAACCCTCTCCTGCTACTGCAGGGAAAACAGTCTCAAAGTAGGACAGGCAGAAGGCTTTCAAAACAACCTCATCACATCCCCAGCTAGCGTAAACTGGCACTGCTTCCATCAAGTCCACAGAGAGGGGAAGGTTTTCCAGTCTGCTTCTCTCCTAGATATTTCATCCCCAGCAAAGCTTGAACTTTGGATCAAAACACATGGCTTCGGGTTCAAACGCAGGCTTTCCCAAAACCGTTTCAACCCTCTGCCACATTAATTTCAGATTGAAGTAAGTCCATGTTTCTCTTTTCAGAATCAAACCCACCTGTTGGAAAGCACATCCGCATGGTACCAAGCGGCACGTCCTCAGACTGCACGGGCTCACTACCTCTCCACACAGCACAAAGCCCATTGTTAGAGAACAAACAGGAACAATTTTCACTATTTGCCTAACTGCTTGCAAAAAAAGCAGAGAAGCCACAGCTTCAGATTCCCGCAAAGCATTTAAAGTTTTCTGGTTGAAGCGGGTTTGAAAAACAACATCCACTCCACCACCACCCTTTTTTTCTTTTTTTAGAATCATTGTTCTCCATTACAAACCTCGGGATCCACTTAGCTGTTTGCTCAAATACACAGGAGACACAGCTCCCACCCGCTCCAGCTCGCTGGTGGGGTCACAGACTGCCATCCATCTAGAAAAACCCACATGCACTGACGACAATGGGCCATTTACATGAACCGTTATTCATTTCTTCGCACAGCCACTGTAATGCTGCACCTATATCAAATGATAACCTACCCCTTACAGGAGCTCACAACATTCCAAAAAGAAAAAAAAACAACAACACAGTGATCCACGTGCTGGTATTACGTTCTGCCAAACCTGAATGCAACATAAAAAGGAGTGAAAACGTACAACGGCATAGGGACGGCTCCTCCACTGCAACCCCCCATTAAGAGGGCGCTTTTAAACGGGAACAGCTCCAGGGTGCACGCATTTTTCAGTGCAGTTCGGCCAGCCAACACTTTCCCAACCCCTTCTTGGGGACGAGGGCAAAAGCTTTTGCAAGATCTCTGTGCGCGCAGGCAACGAACCACACGCCCCGAGGCCCGCAGCTCGAGCGACCCTAGATGCAAACTTCGACGACAAACGCCGAAAGTCGGCAGAGCGTGGCGGGCATTCGTGGACCCCCACGCGTGGAGCCGCCTGCGGAGCTGCTGCAAACCAGGGGCACGTGGAGCATGGCGATCCCTGGGTCGCTTCCTTGACCCACGGGACATCTGCCCACCCAGCCCCCCATGCTGGCGACAGCGGGGCGGGGGTCCCTGCCGGGCACCCGGGCCTGCTCCGGGCCAGCCAAGCGCTTCGTCCCTTCGTCCCCAGGCTGGCCTGGCGCAGAAGCCATCACTCCAGGGGAAGGGGTCGGGGGGGGGGGGGGGGGGGGGCTGCTGCTGGCCCGCTCGCCCACCCAGCCCGGCCCTCTGAGGGGGCTCCCTGCGGGGATGCCCTGGGTCAGCCCCAAAAGCTGACCCCCAAGGTGGCACCGTCCCGATATGGGTCGAGGCCACGAGCACGGCTGGTCGCCCAGCTCAGGGGAACGAACAAGCAAGCGGCCAGAGGAGAGAAGGGGGTGGGGGGTGGCCACTGAGGGGAGCGTGGCCACTGAGGGAGCGGGCTGTTACTGAGGGGGGAGAAGCGACGGGGAGAGGGTCCCGGCCGGGAGCGCATCCCGCGGGGCGCCGGGCGCTGCCCACGGCCGAGCGGGGTGCGGCGCGAAGGCAGGTGGCACCGCAGCCCCCGCGGGCCCCGCGGGCTCGGGGACAGTGACCTTCCCGCCCCCTCCCGCCCTCCTCACCCACCTTGCACAGCCAGGACGGCGAGGGCTGAGAAGCAGAGACAAAGCAGGTCCTCCAGCGCCATGTAAGCCCTGCCGGGCGCCGGGAGCAGGGGCCGCCGCGGCCGCATCTAAGAGGGGAGCGCGCTCTCCCGCCGCCCCACCGCCATCTTGTGCGAGCGCCCCAGCCCCAGCCCCGCGCTGCCCGCCGGCGCCGGGCCCCGCTGCCGGGGGCGGGGGACGGGGGCGGCCCTGGCCTGCCGCTGCTCCGCCTTTGTCAGCGGGCTCGCCGCCGAGCCGAGGGGCTGCTCCCGCCCTCCGCCACAGCGGCGGGACCAACAGGTTGCTGCCAGCCCGCGGCGGGGGGGCGGCCCGTGTGCTGAGGGGAGAGCGGGGGGCCGGGCGCCCGCGGCAGGTGCGGGGCTGCTCCGCCGGGCCGGCAGCTCCCCGGCCGGCAGACGGGCGGGTATAAGCATTTTATGTCCTTCTTCATTAATTTTTTCCCCCTTCCTATAGTGTTTTGGGGCTTGTTTTTTGGGGTTTTTTTTCTTCTTTTTTGCCGCAGGTGAGCATAGAGGACACCGCGCTGCCACCACGCGTGTCCTTCCCCCTCGCGGTGCGGCGGGGGGGGTGTCCCACACACACAGAGACCTCCGCGGCCCCCCCGGTCCGTCAGGGCTGCCCCGACCCCCGCCGCTTTCCGCGCAGCAGCTCGCAGGGCCGCTGCCGGCCCCGGGCTAGCAGCCGTCGGAGGGCTGGTGGCCGCCGGCAGCTGAGGGGAGGAGGGGGGCGCGGCTGCCGGCTTGCGGTGCCGCTGGGGCCGTGTGGAAGCGCAGCTCCTGCAGCTGGATCCCCTTCATCGGGCTTTTCAGGCGTCGAAGCCCAGCCTGTGCCTCTCAGCTGCCTTTAGAGCAAACGAAACGGGCGGCGCAGCCTGCCTCTGCACCCCGTCTGCGGGGACCGGCCGGGCCCATCCACCCGCCCAGCCACGCGGTGGACCGAGGGGGGCGCAGCCCGCAGCCTCCCCGGCCCGGCCGGGTCCCCGGCACACGGTCACGCCGCACCTCCAGGAGCAAAGCCGCAGCTGCGGGGTTAGTCCTGAGGGCAAGTGCCACCGAGGCCTCCTCGGGCAGCCGCGGCAGGTGCCGGCACAAGGGCAGCCACATCCATGGCGGGTGGGAGCGGGGCTGCTTCGGCCTCCGAAGGGAGAAGAGGCCGGCCGGCGCACCGGGATGTTTTATCGCAGCCACGTGGAATGCAGAGAGGGCTCCAGCTATGTAGAATATGAAAAAAGAAACCTTTTTAATCTAGACCCTCCTATTTATTAGCTTGTATAATGAATGAACTGTAAATCCTTAAGTGAAACCAGCGGGGCTGCATGGTGTGAAGCGGGTTTCCCATGTGTATGAGTGATGCGACTGTAGGTTGGTACTTGGTGCTATCGGCGCAGAGAAGCCCCAGGAGCCAGCAGCCCCCTGCTCTGCACAGACGTGCCGGGAGGCTTTGCCCAGCATCGGAGCCCCCCCGGCTGGGTGGGCACTCACTGCACACCTCACTGGGAAGGAGGGGGTAACAGGGCCACAGCAAACCCACCTCCCCTATTCCTGCACCATCCATATGCTTATCTCCTTGCAAAAAGAAAAGAGGATAGTAACAGCCGCACTCCCTTCTGTGCTACGCCAGCATGGAGCTAAAAATTAACAACCTCTGCAAACCCTTCTTTCTCTCTGGGCCTTTCCCACCTGCTCCTTTCTGCGTGAGGTGGTTTTAAAGGTGCTGTCAAATTGCTTTAACTAGGCTGCAGAGGAATGTCTCCTCATTGTGTCTGCCAGTGGTTTCTTTCAGACACACCCCTTCCCTTTTTTTTCCTCAAATCCCTGACATTTCTCCCTCCCTTTAAGCAAGAAAACCTTTGCCTAAAAGTCAGGCAAGTCTGGCATTATATAAATAATGAAAACTGCTAGTGGTCTGCAAAATGCTGCACATGCTGGCTAACAGCCCCTGCCTGTGTTAAGATGTTGATCCAGCTCCCTGCCGACAGGCCAGGGCTAGAAGCAAGCGCTAGCTTCAACAGACCCAGGCCTAATTCTCATCTTTGCTTACTGCCTGGTATTACAGTGTTACTTGATTCCTCCATGGCATCTCTTTGCCTTCCTGCATGTCAGTTGAAACAGAAATTAAACCAGCATTTCGACAAACCCAAGCTTGCAACATATATTCCTTGAATATCTGTCCCTAGGGAAAAGAAAAAAAAAAACAAAAGCAAACAGCCCCTGAACTGCGAAAGCGCCGGTAACGTGACCCAGAGCACCAGCTCCTTTCACACGTATGTGTGTATGCTGAGAGAGTAACACCAAGTCCCCACCATCCACCCCTCTCGGCCGCATCAGCACACACAAACTGAGCTCACGACAGCCAGCGTTTCCGCAGGGTGACTCCTTCACAACTTCGCTGACATGTGCACTCACAGGAGTGAGTCCTGTGGCTGCAGGGAGGCATTCCTGGTGTCACACCTCCTGGGTAAGCATTAGCTGCTTCAGCCGCCTGCAGAGATGCCCTGTGCTGTGTGAAATGACTTGTGGCACTTGCAGAGGAAGAAGAGACACTTTCTAGATTTGGGAAGGATCGCATAACTCCCTGGCTGTGAGTCCGTGAAGAACAAAGCAACAGCAGTCATGCCAACAGAAGGGACATTCCTTCCTCAGATAATGGCATTTCTGCCCCCATACTTATGGCAAGCAAAAGCCCCCATTTATGTGCTGCAGACTCCCCAGTGTTCCTGTCCCTGTTGGCACGGAGTTCTTCTACCTTTCAATAGCTGCAAACCTCTGATACTTTGAGCTGAGAAAGTGTGAATGGCAAAGAGTAGCGGCAGCAAGCGGCAGGTGTTTGTAGTTCAGCCTTTTGTTCCCCCTTCAGGAGACATTATTTCTGTGCTCCAAAAAAACCCTTTTGGTGAGTCAGGTATATGGGCAGTATATCGTACACATCTCTTGGTTTGTATGAGATCCCAGCAATGAAAAAAAGCTCACTAGGGAAATACAGCAAAAAATGGTGTAAAATTTATCTAGCTCAGCAGGAGCTTTTCCCACGCAGCCAGGCTGCAGCCCAGGGGGGATCCACGCTTTTGAAAGGTAGATGCAAGAGGCCTTGAAGCACAGCAGCACACGTTACGGAGGTAGCTGAACCAGAATTTCTCCAGGGTCTGAATCCAAACCCACTCTAAGCAGCCCATGTCCACTCCCAGCTGGCAGCTGCAGGATTCAGACTACCAGGATCCAGTTGTGCAAGATACAAAACAAATGCAGGTAAAGAACAATGCTTGCTCCCAAAAAAGACCCCCTAAAATAAAAGAAACTCAAAGACCAGGGAAAAGCCGTTTCAGAGAGAAAGCAGCGAGGAACAAGCAGATTCGCAGCACATTGCGCGTTATTATTTAATAGGCAGCGCAGTCTTGTCCCAGTTCTAGGTTCAGTCTGAATCCTACTGCTGAAAGTGCTGCCTGGATGCCTCCCGTGGGCTGGAGTTTGGATCAGTGCGAAGCTGGGGTCGAGTTAAAGCAGTTAAAGCAAATTAATGTTAATTTAAAGTTAAGGGAGACAGCAATGTAAAGCAGGATAGCTATTTTAAAAATCACGATGAGCGTGTTCTTATTCCAGATGAAGGTCAGTTTATATTCTCTTAGTTTAATAGTCCACTTCAGGCTGAAGAGGACTGTTTAAATTTGGAATAGGCACTTTCTTTGCAGACTGAGCGTGCACCCCTGCAGACCGCTGATCAGGAACAGCAGTTCGGACGCAAATCCCCATGCTGCCAAATCTCCTAGCTCTGAAGTTAGAGCACGTTGAAGCTTTTGTAGATGCAGTTGTTCAAAAGCACTTCTCAGTGAAAGCGTCCCCAGGGTTTAGTGCCCTCCAGTTTGTCGGGTATGAGGTGCTGCCCGCAGCTACTCAGCCCCCATCTCGCAGGGGGTCAGTGCCTGAGTCGTCTTTGCGACAGTGCTTAGGTTCTTTCTCTCCCAAGCAGGATTAACATTCCCAGTCTGAAATACAGCCTTGCTCTGGTTTCTGACCACCTCTGGCTCCAGACAGGTCTACAGCACTGAAGTTGACATTTTAGGATGGACTTAAGTTGCTCTAATTACCAGAAGAGTTGGCTGCTCTTTCCTTTGTGACAGCACTAGTGCTTGAATGAGCCCAGAGCTGGACAGAGGAAAGGATGGTGCTGAAAACTTAATTGGCAACAACAATAACAACAAAATCAGTCCCCTGCTACAGCTCCCTGTGCAATCACCCGAGAGTTACTGCCAGCACAAGGAAAGCAATGGGAATATACAGAGGCACAAGGAAGCTTTCAACAGCAGCACAAAGCTGGATCGGCTCAAACTCATTGCAAAACTGCAACCTCAGTCTTCCCAGCAAAAGAGTCTGTCTCCCAAGGACCTTTACCACCAGGACTCGCTTTGTTGCCAGATTTCTTCTGGTCTGGCAGCAACTTCGGCGCTAGAGGCAACGTTGACTTCCAGACGAGAAAAGTGACGGTAGCCTCCTGTTCTGTATGTGCAAGCAATGCCAAACAGGAGCAGCTGGTTGCACATAATAACATGCATTGTGTAAGTGAGCAACACAATAAGCAATTTGCTCGACAACCCAGGGACATCAGGACAATTCTGTATCGCAGAGAAGAAAGAAAAGAGGAAAAAAACATGTGATGACCAAACCCCAAGGGAGCCCCAGTATACTACAGATTCATTTCATTACGCTTGTTCTTATAAATATTTATTACACAGCCTATCTCATCATTCTTCCAGGAATGGGTGTTGTGTTATTGTTATACCCAGGGAGGGCTTTCCCTCTTCCTCTGGTCCTGCTGCAGGCAGTTGGCAGTTGCCAAAGATAGATAGGGAGCAAGAGTGTGACATTAACTGTGGAAAATGCTACTTAAAATGGGGCTCAGGGGCAGATATCGGCAGGTGCATTGTTAGGAGAAAAACGAATGGAAGAGGAAAAGACAGCAAGTAATGAGATTCGGAAGCTTGTATTTAAAATATGTTCACGGCAAAAGGGATTTCTGCATCCAAGGGCCCTGGCCCTACAGGCAAAGCCACGAGTGAGCAGAGACTCTCGCACCCTGCAGAAACCTGCACAGACCCAGGATGGGGGAGTTTGGATTTAGATGAGAGCCAGGCTCACACAGCGGTGAGGCTAAGGTGTGTTCTGAGTATCAACATCATCTGTCTGTCTACACATGGAAAGCTGTCATGTTAAAGTAAGGTAAAAACATTCCAGCCTTTATAAAGCTTTGCAGATAAAACGGGAAGTGGTGGGGGTTTTGTCTCTTCCATTTGTATTGCTACCTGAACGTCCCCTGCGCCCTGCTCCTTGCTCTTACTGGTACTTGTCACCCAAGTGAGGCTTTGCAAAATCAAATGCTAATTTGCCTTACAGAGACACACATCGACTGATTCATTATTCGAGACAAGTGACTTGGGTTGGGTTACTGGCAGTCTGATTTAGAAAAACATGCCGAGACGATCCAGGCTGGGTAGATTTTAGATGAAATGAATATGTTTCATTTCACTTAGTCTCCCTTGCCATCACGTGAGTCTTTTTGGTGCATATTTGTTAACCAGCTTGTTCACTGTCAGCTATAATCAAATAAAGAGCTGCTAGAAACATCCCAATGCGTCATAAAGCAGTCACAAAGAACATCGCTGTCTTGTAAACATGCCTGACTATGAAAAATAATATTTGCTCATAAACAACATCTGTGGACTTCTCCCTACAGCAGTTACCAAGTACCAATAAAAGTTTTGATCCCTAAATAGTCTAAATTTTATATGCTGCTATGGTACCTACTAACTAAGGCTGGTTTTAGGCATAAAGAACACATGTAACTTCAAGGAATACTGCACAGTCGGAGCTGCCTTCACAAACACCCGTCCGGCTCCTTTGTAGTGGGAAATGTGTTCGTGTGCCAAAAATAAGGATCTGTTCTGAAGTTTTATTACATCTACAGGGCTGGCTGTAAAATGCCACGCTAGAAGCGAAACAGCCGAAGCAGGGAGGCTGCCTGGTGCGTATCATCATGCCACCCTCTTGTGGCTAAGCCCAGAACACAGAGCACTGTGTGCCCGAGGATGCGATGGGAACGGCAGCGGGTTATTTTCGGAGCGCCTCGCTCCACGCTGATGGGCACACCTCGTGTGCAAGCGGCAAGGTCCACCTTTTAGCCTGGTGTCACTGGAAGCTAGCTGAGGAGCAAAAAGCAAGGTTGAGATAAAACCATTTCTGCACTTTGGAAGCTTTGGAATCTGGATCTGATCTAAGGACAAGATTTCATTCCAGTCCAACATTCTGAAGATTTGCAGATGTTCATAGTGGACAGATGTTTGACTTCCATGTCTCTGGCTATTTTCTGCGCAGAAACTGGGACCATGTACCTGCCTCCTGAGACAGTTTTAGCTATAAAAGTCTGGCCTTCATTGATATTTCATACAGAGAACCTGATGCTTTTATGCATTTCTATTCCTGCATCGAGAACTCCATTGCCCTTTACCTTCCAGAGAGCCCCACAGGGCACCAGGAAGGTGGCTGGGCAGCTCTCGCATCCCCTGTCTACATAAAGAGTTTTAATGCTGGTGCTCAGAAATGGCCAGTTTGCACCAGAAGGGTGCTGGCTTTCACAGCGTCCTCAGTGCCCTTGTTGTATAATGCAGGCTATTCCCATCCATCAGACAGTTCTGCAAACCTAAATAGATGATGTATTTATTTATGGATTACTGACCACAAGAAAGAGAAGCTTTGCACTATTGTCAACCTTACAGCATTCGGTCTGCTATAAATAATGCATCATTGTTCGGTGTTGGTTTATGGTTTAAGTTCCAATGAGCATCGCAGACCAGCAGACTCAGCAAAGATGAAGGCAGCACAGGGTATTAGTAAGAGAAATAGTACCATCTGATGAAGAGTATTAGAAAAACAAAGCAAAAAATGTAATGTTCTCAGAGTTATTTTAATGTCAACTTCAGCAGCCAAAGAGCTGCTTTTACCTCCAATTGAGAATCATGCAAATCTATGATTATCCCCTGATTTTCACTCTGCTTTCTCCCAATTGTGAGCTAATTCGATTTCAGATAAACACTAATTAACACAAGAGGTCATTGCCGTGGCCAGCAGGCACCGTTGCAACGTGGCATTCAAACACACCAAGAGATCAAAAGAGCCTCCGCTGCTTCCTTTGAACTATCCAATTAAAATTTTCACAAATAAAGCTATTGTTTTACATCTGCTTCATCCAGGGGGGAGAGAGGGCAGGGAGCTAAGAGATCATTGCTTCTAATTGGGCTGCTTTCCCTCTTTTCTGACAGTCCATGTGGGTTTTTCCTCCGAACCCGTAGAAGAAAATGATACCCAGATCATTTGCGATGCAGCTATTGCACTGCAAGGCTACAGCAGGCTGAAAGCAAAGCCATGGGGAATCTGATTTCCCTCTCGTGAGCAAAAAGGGCATCAATGCCTTTCTTGGAAAGTTTGATTGATAGCCCTTAAGAAGGACTCATAAAATGTGTCTCTCTCTGGCTATTTAGGCAATTGTCTTTAGAAGATGAAGGAGCATATTAGATTAATCCAACTGCTATAATAGCATTATCTCCTGCTTTTAAAGAAAACATATTTTATGGCATCCGTACTCTAATGGAAACAACCTGCGGCTGCACAAACCCTGGGCCAGTGTGTTGCTGCAAAACGGGCTGTGGGCTCCTTGGAAGGGGTTTTCATGCAGCTTCTGGGGAATCAGCGTAAATATTAGACTTGTGCCACCATCCCATGTGGACCACTTGTGGGCAGCAGGCAAACCAAGGCTAGGATGGACCACAGGGTCCAAATTCCACTCTTATCCATGGGGGAGCTCACTTAAACTCAGGATTAAGGCAAATTAGCAGGAGCACAGGGAGAAGGCTGCACGGCAGCTGTCTCGGCTGTACAGACAGTGAACATCAATCTTGAGAGCTGTCAGCCCCGAGCCTTCTGGAAAAAACTAGATGGAAACACCGGTCAAGTGTCTGGTGTTATCTGCCTGGCAAAGGTTTAGTGACCCGCAGCACCGGGAAGCAGATGGGTGCAGCCCTGTGGGAGCGCACCACAATGTACATGTTTATGCAGAATATACCTGCAGGAGGGTGCATCAGTCCTCTCCGTAGGTGAGCCACGATAAAATCCCCACTACCACCATCCGCCATCCAGAGACTTCACCAGAGAAGAAATACTCTTGGTGGGAAGGGAATTGCGGGGTGGGTATGACTCGGATGGGGCACATCAACTTACCTCCATGTGAACCTGCTCTGTTTGCTCATCCTGGTCTGCTCGCTGCCAGTGCCGGGGGAACAGGGCAGCCCCTGCCTGGAGGGGTCTAGTCCCTTGGGCAGGGAAGAACTGATTAACCGATTACTCACTCCTGGAAAGGAACGTTATCTCCTCTCAGCAGCACTGAAGGGAGAAAAGAAATCAAGGCATAGCGGCTGCAAAGGAGATCAGGCTGTGGCTTATGCTCACTAATGGCTTAAACTCACCTTCCGGGGAGTTCATTCATTTGTGCCAAAGGATGAAAGAAGATCTGGACTCCCCAAAACCAGAGCAGCTGCTGTGGGTTTGTGAAGTTCAGCTCCTCGCTTGGCCCTGAAGCTGCGATGAGCTTTGCCTGGCTGCCAGGTCTCAGGGCAGAGCCAGAGCGCGGCTGTACCACATTGGCCTTTTGCACTGAGCCCCAGCAAGCAGCCAGTCTTTGTGATATTTAAGAGATGCCTGGCTTTGTAGGTCTGAGCTTCTCACCTTGCATGTTGCACTGGTTTTTGGGTTGCACCTTCTACGGCTCTACTCTTGTACCTTGATTCACCAGCTGAGCTGGCCTGGCCCTCCTGCTCCCCTCCTGCTCCCTGTGTTACCTTAAAATGCTCCTTTTCCCTGTGATGTACTCCTAGATGCTGCAAACAGTACATTGCTTGTCCTAGGCTTTAATCAGATTAATTAAGCTGCACTTGTATTAATTTAAATTACAATTATCTGAGGGCTCAGCCAAATCAAGTGATTTATGGGCCATATCAATCTAATTAATACCACCAACTCTTAAAATAAAAACCTAATAAATGAGTTTATTATACAGATGTAAAATTGACTTATTAGCTTTGGGTCTCTAGTGACGTGGCCAATTTGACGGAAGTTTTATGTCCTTGTTGGGAAAAGGTCTTATTCATTTATTTACTTATTTATTATTCCTTCCCACTTGCTGTATTTTTAAAAAGTATCTTCTGCAGGGCAAGGGGAGGGAGAAACACGAGCTCGGTTATCAAAATACTAGCCAAGCCAAGAGGTCCCCAAAGTCTTGCTGTACACAAATTGTGTGGGTTTTACAACTGCAAGTACCCACAGGAGAATAGTTTATCTGGCTTCTCTGTGTGCCTGGCCTGTGTGCTTACTGTTACGCACTCTGAAAGAGGAGTTAGCCAGGGAATGGGAAAGAAAAAGGAGTAAGAAGAGAATTAAAAGCTTCTCAGAAGCAAACCTGCAGCAGAGCAGGAAGGAGCTGGGCTGGCGTGGAAGGTGCCTCTGTGCTGCTCAGCAAGGTGACTCTGTCAGGCTGAGTGATGGGTGCCATCTGCAGCAGCTGGGAAGCCGAAGCGCCCTAAAATGTCACTTGCACAGGGACGACTTAAAGATGCAAAAGCTTCCCTCTGTTACAGCGGTGTGGGATTTCAAAATTTACGGGGGGGGGGGGGGGGGGGGGAAATAAAAAAAAAGAAAGGTGTTTTTCTGCAGAGGAGCCAAATGCCACGGTGAAACTAACTACAGAGAGTACAGGAGGCACCTCCAATCTGCAGCTCAGGTGAAATGAAACGCAGAGCTAAAGGAGGAGGGAGAGCCACGCTCGCCCGTGCCGTCACCCGTCTCCCCAGCCCACTGGCTGCTCCCCCCATCGTCGCCCTTGGCAGCTTGGCTCTGTGTTGACTGGTTTTTCAGCAAGATGCTTTTGCTTCAGTCCTGGAGTTCACGCTCGATTTCCTGAGCTGTAAGATTGTTTCCCTTGCTTTGCAATCCCCCTTGGAGCAAACAGCCATGCAAGGGAAAAAGGAGCAGGCTCCATCTCTTTACCCTTTGCTTACAAAATAAGTTCTTCAAACACATTTGTCTTATTGTGTTCAGGATAACAACCTTCTCCAGCAAAGAAAAGGGAAGGAACTGGGAGGGCTTTCTGGGGGAGAAAATGGGGCGATTTATGGAATAATTACATAAAGACAACACCATCCTGTGCATCTGTCGCTGTGATTTATTATAGTTACACAGAAAATTGGCCAAGTTGACCATAAAAGACGGCTGCAGGCAAACCTGACCCCCTTTGCTTTCCTGTTCACCACTCCACACACACAAAACCCAATGAATTAACTCAGCAATGTTTATAACATGCTTGGAGAAATGACTCATCTTTGCTATCTTAAAAGAGGTGCGACAGCAGAAGTGCTGTAAGGAGCAGTTTATGGGACACGTCCGCATTTACTATTCGTGCTGCAAAGCCGTGGGCTGGCTGCTTACATGGGAAACCTCTGCAAAGTCCACCACCACCTTCGCTGATGTACATCAGGGTCTGGGGGTACTTTATTCCATTCCACCCAGTGTTAGCTGGATCGGTCCAAAGATTTTTTGCAGTAAGCCCTGCCTCCCCTCTGGCTGTTACGCTTTCTGTGTGCCCCCACCATTATACACCCTCTTTCCGTGCACTGCCCCCAGTCATCATTCTGCATTCATCTACATCCAGCTGCATTTTCCATTTACCAGCTCACTTGGCTAAAATATCCTGATCCCTTTAGTATCGGATGAAGTGGTTTCTACTGCCTTCCACACACTACTCTCATTTTAGTAATTTATATTTATGCTAAACAAGAAAAAAGCATTCGAAGGATGGAGCAGAGAGGCACAAGAGAGTGGAAAGCAGGGCCTACCGTGGGACTTGGGAAAAAGGGTTGATCCTTAATTCTACTGCAGCCCACCATGGAGCCGGGTGAGTCTGGAAGTCCCCCTGTCCTCCGACATCCCACTGGCCAAGGGCAGCTGACACACGACTGTTTGCAGGGTGACGTCCCTTGGGTTTACACGGGTCATGTATCACAGCAGTACCTGGAACAGGCAGGCTAAAAATAAGCTGGAAGGCAAAACAGCAACAGCCTATGATAAAAACAAGCTACAGGATGATTTACAGATGAGCAAACTCCCCGCAATGCCCAGCAGGGAGGGGGTTATACCTCACACTTTGCAAAACACAAACTCCTCTCCAATAATTCCTGCTCACCAGTCATTAACCTGCTGCTAATCTTGCTGCAAGTGATATAGATACTAGTTGTTGCTTCAGGCTGTGAGTTGAAGGTCACCAGCTTCTACTAATAAAAAGAGTAGAAGAAACATTTCTTTTAGCTAAAACAGGAGAACTCATCTTTATCCTTCTCGTCAGGGGAAAGTTTCTTGTGGCCACTGTGTGGAGAACAGCAGGCAGAACTCAGCGACCGTAACTTGTAACTATATGGCAGAATTACTTGTTTTATTTAAAAATGCATGAGCTGGAAGAGGAAAGAATTTGAGGTACAAATAGATTTTATTAAAAATAATTATATCCAGGAAGAGCGGGGACAGGTTTTATTACAGCTGTGGTTCCAGGCAGCATTTCTGCATGTGGGCAGGGTCATTATAGCAGGTCTCTTGTAAAGCGATGTCTGCTGAATGTGTGGCCAGTTATCGCAGAGAAAATTTTGAATGAAAGCCTGAGCTAATCCAGGAACTATGTTAAAAGGTGTAAAAAGGCTGAATGGCACGGAAATGTTTAAATCTGTCCTTTGCTAAATGTTAATGGAGAAACTGCGTAATACAACCTACCTCCAGCAGAAGAATCAGGTCTGGCCAATAAAAGGATGAAAAATGAAAACTACTTTTGTATAAAGATAAAAAGTAACTTTTACCTCAGTACAGCTTCAAGCTGCATTGGAAAGAGTTGGGTTTCCTTCTTAGATGGCCTATATAACACAAACCAAAACATTTTCATTTAGTACAGGGTTTAGTCTGGCTGCACATAAAATTAAACCTCGGGGTAAATACAATGATAAATTGGGATAATTGAAAACAATAATCGTGAAAATCATATCTGAAAGCAAAACAGTCCAAGGGGCTGATGCTGTCGCAGCGATACAGCGCAGGTTTGGGGAGCATATCGTCCCCCAGCATGTTTTGCACCCTGGTTTTTAGGGTCTGCAAGTCACCAGGTGTGTTTGCACGTGCATGTGGGCATGAAGTTGCTCCAGCCAGAACAGATGAGACGACCCAAGACGGAAAGGACATGGGGCTGGGACCTTTCCGGGGCTGGAGACAATGCCCTGCTGGGACGGAAAGGCTCCAGGAATGGGTTTATAGCCCAGGACCAGCAACAGGGCTGGTGCTGCCTTTCCCAGTCCCGACTGATGCAATACCCAGCTGGAGCCCACGGACAGCTGCAGCACAGGAGTGGAAATTCCTCCCGACCCAGAGAGCGCACAGCGGGGAAGAGCATAATCTCCGTGATTTACAGGCTGCGGCTCTAGTTTAAAATACATTAGACTCCAACTATTTAATTACTGGGCACTACCAAATCACAGAGACAGAGGAGTCAGTCACGTCTGCTAATGCCAGCATTTATCATCCTATTTATCTACTCCAGCTTCTGAGACCCATATCGAATCACTTTCCTGTATTAGCTAATAACGTATGAGTTTATTCCTTGTACCTCTGGGCGGCCCTCGATGGATATTATAGCACTGCTGGCAGCACACATCCACCTAGGGATAGATAAACTGGTTTAGAGCATATAAAGAATTGTAATCATCAGCCAAAACTCAAATCCAAATCAAAGCCTTTTTCTCCACTGCGTCCTGCCCCCAGATACTAATCCTCACCGGAGAGTAAATGCAAACAGTGCCTGGGCTCTCTGTGTGGCTGGAAGACTGTAAGCCTCCTGATAGTTCTGAGAAATCATTAAGTATCTCCATTTTACAGTTGCAGAAGGGCATATTAAGTGGTTGCCTGAGAGCTGGGGAGCAGGGCAGGGTGCTCTCTGGGCAGCGCTTTGTACCCCTCCAGCAACATGCCCCCATCCTGCTCATCCTGCAGGGCGGGCAGAACTGAGCTGCTGCGGGCACGGAGACAACGCTGGCTCTCGCAGGACTGTGAGATACCAAACCAGCCGCAAAAGAAATTCCACAGGTGAAGCAAATTTGTCCGTGGAAACACGTTGGGTGTTAAAAGAAACATCAAGGAGAGTGAGAAACAGCCCCGCAATGAGTGAGGCTGCTCCTTCTGCTCAGCCTGTTCCCAGTGAAGTCCCAATAAACCCAGCACCACTTTCCTCTGCCCATTTTTCCCACCAAAAATGATACGCCTTTCATTTTGCTTGCCTGTGCTGCTTTCCATAAGGAAAACAAGTTTTAATTGCTCTATTTGGAAACTTTCAAGCAGCCTCACTTTCAGAAGAAACACTCGGCATCCTTTCAGCTTTGCACGCGTATCTGTCTTCAAGCTGGTAATCAAGAAAAAAAAAAAAAAAAAAAAAAAAAGAGGCTTTTCCTCTTCCCAGAGTGTCCCAAAAGAGCACTATAAAGCAAACATCCTTTTATTCCATGCAGGTTTTCTGGCTGGTGCCTTTTACTTACTTCCCTCACTATGATGGTTACCTCATTATTGCTATATATTACAGCCTGCCACATACATGTATATATATATTATCTGGTGGTTTGTTATTAACCCACCTAATTCTATTTGTCAGGCAGGTGATCCTGCCTTTGAGACTGGTAATGCTCAGAAAACCTGAATGCACCGGGCTCTGACTGAGCAGTCATTACTGAAAAGGCAGCTCAGTAACAAACAGAGCATTGCAGAGAAATTATCTCTGGATCTTCGCAGAGTCCACTGGAAGAGTTCAGACACGAAGCTGTCTTAATTGATAGCGTGGCCACTTAGGGAGCAGTATCCATAGAAACTCAGGGGCCTTGACAAGATGACAAACAATGCTGCGAGAGCCTAATAATAGCAGAAATAATGAGGTGTGGCCAAAAAAAACCCCAACAACAAGCGAGGCATCTCGCGGTATTGAATGGGTGGGCCCAGCCTAATGAAAGCCTGGCAGATAACAGTGATGGCTGGAGGAAGGCAAAGCACAACTAGAGGATGGAAAAAAAAAAGCTGCCAAAGCCGGGTGGGCTTTCTGTCCCATGGAAAAGCCCCATGGCAGACGGTGCCATTGGGGAAGTGGCTACGGGGCTCTGCCCTCTCTATAGGGCCATAAATCAGGAGCAATGTCACCGGGAGCATCCCAGGAGCGTGGCAACCTGAGTGCAGAAGCCTGGTCATGTTTTGGAAGAGTGACCGCCCAGCGTGGCCTTGGGGATGGTGCTTTGGCCCCTGGGGATGTCCAGCCAGGCTTGGACCCAGGGAGCCCTCGGGAACCACGGCGGGTGGTCTCAGCCCCTCTTCAGAGCCTCTCACCGAGCTTTAATCACCTCTAGATCCAACTATGGCTCTTTCTGCTCGGCGCGGGCAGAACGATGCCACTCGTGGCACAACTTTCCCACGCGCTGTGGCGTGCGGCAGGAGAGCCCATCGCCCACCAATTTGGGGCTGCGTCGCATGCTGCTCTCTGGGCTCATTGTAGCACCATAACTCATTGTTCAAGGAGACCTGACCTTTTTCTTAATTAGCTTAAAACTGCACAATAAAAAAAAAAAAAAAAAAAAGGAAAAAAGGAAGAAAGGGAAGAAAAAAAAAAGAAAAAACCCTCCGTAAAAGCCAGTCGCAAATCAAAAGAGGCAACAGTGAGAGCAAGCAATGTGTCACCACAAGTGTCCAAGTCAATGGAAACCTTGTTAGGTGGGGAACAAGGGTCTCCACTAACAAGCTCTTATCTGTGTTTTTGTTTTCTATTGAAGGTGCATGTCATTAGGAGGAGTGTTAACAAGAGCTCTCAATAGCTTCATATGGCCAATGGCCTCTGAATATTCATGAAGGTGTGAACAGAATGTGGGAAAGCGGTGGAAGAAAAGGCAAGAAAAGCAGCAAGAGGGCTGATTGTGCTGGGAAGAAAGGACCCAGGGCTCTGTGGGAAAAAGGGATCCTGAATCCCTCAAACAAGAGTGTATTCCCCAGGCAAAACCTGTCCTTCAGGCTGCGCGGATGCTATTGATGGAGCGAAAGATGTGGGATTTTTCTGAGCAGCAGTGGCAGGGAACCAGTGTCTGTCATTTTAGGTGACAGCGGTCAGATTTGGGTTGTTCTTAAACTAAAATCACAGTGGCCAGTGGCCTGGAGACCTGAGCGTGAACAATGTAAAACCTAGACGTATTTTCCAGCCTTACTTCTGTCTGTGTGTCAAGTGCCTCTTATCCCACGTGTCTCACCAGTCCTCCCAGGGATGAACATCAACACCCCAACACCTGCTGCATGGATGTTCCAACCTCAACGCCCAGTGCTGTCCTCAATATTACTGCACAATACCCAGCAACCAGACTGGCGGAGACAGGCACCCTGCAGATGCCCATCACTTTCCACTGGGGAAGAGGCAGGCACGTATTTTTGGAGATGTGCAACCCTCTCGCCAGGCTTATTGGGTCCCAGGAGGGATCCAGAGGGTAATTTTTTGCTGGACGCCTGATATTGAAGAGGGGATGTGCTCACGGGGGATGGAGAAGACGGGAGGTAAAGGAGCACACCCAGACGCTGCTCCAGCACCGCTGTGCTCGCCATGCAGGGGGGAACAACGCACCTGCACTCAGATACCTGCTGCCCAGCACTGCCTCCCCACACACCTCCCGGCATCCCCACCCCTAGAAAAACCCCAAATTTACCTCCAGCAATAATCCAGCAGGGCTGCCCTGGAGGCCAGGCGGGGAAAGGAAAGATGCTTTTCCTACAAAACACCTCTGTAGGTTTTGCAGCTGTGGCTTCTGCACCATCACAGGGCCAGGGATTTTGGCTGGGCTGTTTTAATGCAGAGCTCTCGCTTTGCTTGTTTTGGAGCAAAATTATACCACAGAGTTGCCTCTTCTTGAAAGGCTCCAATCTTGCATGTCAGTCCTGGATAAATAGTTTTCATTCAACAAATCAATGAATAGAAACAAAGTACGGCAAAATAATGTCAAGTCATTTCACTGATAACGACAGCTGCTGGGCTGCACGGGAGAAAGGGAGAAGCAGGAGGGGGGTGCGGGGGAATAGATTAAAAAAAATGTAAAAAGCAATGAATCACAGCTGGGGGGAAAATCATAAAACCGCAAGGCACCACTGCTCCCACACAAACGTACATGGTATTTACTCATATATTTCTAACGAAATTTAAAGTAGAATAGAAAAGGAAGGGGCGGGGACGGGGACAACATACACTGTGCAAGAGAATTGTCAAAACCATCTTCATTAGAAAAGCAAAATTGGTGGTTTTTTGGCATGAAGACCCAATGCAGAATGCAAAGCAGCGCCACGCCAAGTGCCAAGCGAGGGGGCTGCACCCTCAGCCCCACACCACCGCCCCTTCCTCCCACCATGACTTCCTAACTCACTGCTTTTCAGTCATCATTCGCTTACTGCCGGGTTTCCTTATCAGACGAGCTCTGTGGCGCTAATAGCTTTGTCGATAGGAAAAGAAGCTGGGGAAAAAAAGAAACCAGGCTGAGAAGCGTTTTGCAAGTGTGAAGGAAGGGGGTTTGGCTGCCCAGGGCCAGGAGGACAGCAGAGCCAGGCAGATGGGGTTTTTGCTGAGCTGCAGACCGGGTGCTGCCAACCACCCGCTTCACAACGTACCAGCCTGGCTGCCAATGTGGGAGAAGTTTCCTCAGGCTCCACGCCTGCCCTGTCCATCGGATGGACAACCCACCCAGAGCTGCTGCAGGCGCCTCGCTCCCGCCGGGCAGCCCAGCAGCGTTGAGTGACAGGGCGACGTCTCCGACATCTTGCTTGATGTCCTGCCACTGCCAAACTGCCCCAAAACAACCCAAATCCTCTCCCCGCAGCAAGGCGGGGTGCATGGCCAAGACGATGCCCTGCAAAGTCCGCCTCTTAAATCCGGAGCTGCAGCTGCTCTTTGTTTGCTCTGTGAAGTCTCCCTCCCAGGCCAGCACTCTGCATCCTGCCCCAGCTGGGCACCTTCCCTGGCTCTCATGTTTCTGCAACCTTTTGTTTGGTTTTTAAGTTACGTTTTTCAGCAAAAAGCTGCTTGAAGTTAATAAATGGCTCCTTGCAGCTCCTGGAAGAGCTTCTCATGGACACAGCAGTAAAATGGCCCTTGATGAAAACACAGATGCTGCTGAGCAGCGTGATGAGAGCAGAGTCCGACACAAAATGTTGGTTCAAGGGGTTTTTTTGGCCTCTTTCCCGCACTGAGGATGTGTTAAGGCAGCTTGGAGCCCTCCACCTCCTACCAGACCCCAAATGCACAGACCTTGCCCAGGGCAGGATTTGTCCCCGGAGGGTTGCTGTTTGAAGAAATGCAAACCTCAGAGTAAGCCACCTCCAAGTACGAGAGACCCTGAGAAGATGGGAAATACCAGAAACTCAGTGATTGCCAGGGAGGAAGCCCTGGGAAGGTGGGGCTGTGGTTCAGAGCTCAACTGGCAGCTCCATGCTGTCCTTCCCAGAGGCTGCCCCAGGACTGCTGTGGGGAGCGGGGACCTGAGCCTGACACCTCCCGGGACAGAGCTGCACGGAGGTGGCTGCTGGAAGAGCTGACTGCCCTGCAGCACCAGACACTGAGTCTGCGCATACAAGTGAAACTGTAACCTGGATCAAGTTGTACGACGTGTCTATTTAGACAAAATTTTGCTTGGAAGTCAACCTGAAGAAAGCTTCCAGAGGCTCAAATAACTCCGTTTCTGCTCCATTCCTGCAAGTTTGACTTTCCATTTCAAACAAGCTTTAAATTTTCAAGTAAAACACTGTCAAACACTGTAAAAGGCTTAATTCAAAGTGCAACATCTCAAGTTTTCTCCTGCCAGGATTCTGCCTGCCAGAGCAGTCCCTTGCTGTTTGCTTTTAAGAGAGGAAATCTGGAAATTGGGAATTCCTTGGGAAATGCACAGCCTGGTGCTGCCGCCTGGGGAGTAAGCAGGGAAAGCTTGTGGAGCCAACATGCGATGGATGGTGCCTGGGCAGCCTCAGTTAAATGGCACTGGTTCTTCATGGATCTGTTGGCAGGGGCAGCCAGGAGAACTATCATCTTGAGAAAAGACTCAAGGAAAAAGCAACCCTTTAATCTCAGCTACCACTTGCAGTTTCATTATTAACCCCATAAGGTGAAGAGAGGGTTTATTTTGCTTAGGCTGTAAGTTCTTCCAGGAAAGATTTTCTCCTTACACTATCCCAGACAAGCACTAGGCCCCCAACATTAAAAATAAATCACAGCTTCAGCCCTGAAAGGACTCTGCTAAATCTTCACTCCTTTCTCTTGGGTCTCAGAAACACCCATGGTGCAAGCACTAAGGACTGCCAGCTGGAACCTCGTGTAGGAAACAGGGCTCGGGCTGAACCATGCAGGGCGTGATGCCGAAAGCAGTCACCCAGCGAGAAGCAGCTTTTCCAGAGCAAATTATCTTAACATCACAAACCCCAAACGAGGACCCTTGTGGTCTTACACAGAAGGATTCAACTTGCACCAGCCAGAGCAAGCTAAGCTGCCCTCTTGCATCAAGGCCCAATTTTAAGCATCGCTTCATCAACCAGCCACGACAGCAACACAACCATGGCTGCTGGCGTGGGATTTCAGGGTTGCTGCTGTGCCGTGGCCATGGGAAGCTCAAGAGTAGTGTGGGGAAAGCCCTGCTGCTCTGCACTGTGCCAGGCCACAGAGGTGAGCACGTTCCCTCACACCCAGGGTATTTTCTGGCTCCTTCCAGCAGCAAGCAACAGAAAGCACACCTGCCCACTAGCTGGCTGCGTTGCAAATAAAACCCCCTTTTAAAACATGGTGGAAAACATGTTTTGTTGCAGCCTGAAAAGGCTGTGAAGTACTCCGGCTCCGGCTGCACCGATGTGGTGGGAAGGACAAGTCTCCATGGGAACTGCACGCTTGTTCATCTCCAACAGGCAAGCCAGCAGCCCCATAAAGTGCCACTGTTGACATCTCACCAGGAGTGGGGAGAAACCCATGCCAGAAAGCCCAACGAGTTGGCAGGGCACTTGTGGCTGAAGAGTGACTTGCGATGCTGTGGCCATCTGCTCCTGCAGTCCCTTGCCTGGCAGCCAAGGTGGGGTTGGGACTGGGTCTGAGCAAGGGTCCTGCCACTCCCCGGCCTGCGGCTGCCACTGACGCCGGTCAATGGAGGTGCAGAGGGAAAGGCAGGATCCTGCACCCTGGCAGCCTCTCCAGGCACTGACCCAACCAGGGTGACGGGAAACAGATTCCCTTCTTCCAAAAAAATAGGAAAAAAATTTTCAAAGATTCCTAGAATTTCAGAGGAAAATTAATGAAGTGAGGAAAGGGCTCTGCCGGCATCCTGGAGCCCATCGTTCACAGCAGGGATGTTGCAGCTGTAGGTAGTGTGCAAGCATACGCCAGGACAATCCCTTTCCTGTTACACCCCCTGCACACACACACTTCACAGTATTTGAGGGGCCATGGGCAAGCAAACCACCCTGAAAATGATGCCCATTAAAACCAGGATAGGTCTTTTTACCTGGAGTGTGTGGGCACCTCCCATTGACAACGCCAGCGTGACACTACTGCTGCAGGCAGGTGAAGCTGGTACATGCACCCATCGTGCCCAGCTGGGTCCCACCGCTCCACACCAGCCCCATGGCAAGTCTCACACCAAAGCACCAGGGCACTGACATTAGCTATGGCTGTATTTAGGGTAACAAAGATAGGACAAGCAGAGCTCACAGCCAGAAAAGCCTGGAATTTAACTTAAAACCTCTTGGGCTGGTACATCCAAAGGGATTTTTGCTCTTTTCCCACTAAATTCCTTTTAAGAGCTCCCAGAGATGCCAAATGTATTCCTGTAGGCTTGAAAACACTGCGGGGAGAGCACTCAGGTGGCTCCCTTGGTGCACAACGGGGCATGACAGTGGCTTTCATGCCTCCCCTGCAAAATTAGAAGCACGCTAAGCCATGCATCTTCCTTGAAGAGCACAGCTGCTTTTTGGTCTAACCAGGACCTGTCCTGTGTTTTAAAAATCAAAACGTGGGGGGTTTAATGGGTTTTTGCTCCTGTGCAAGTGGTGGCTACGGATGGGAGACAGCGCTCAGAAGCTGTTGAACCCACCTGCTGAAACACTCAGAGCAGTTAAACTTGCTCAGGCCCTGGCATCGGGTTTCTCACAGGAAATTAGTCTTATACAAAGCTGGAGGCTGAGCACTATCTCCTAGCTCATCAGAAGAACACAATCACCGTGTGTTTCTGTACCACGTGTCACAAAGGGGGCTGGGGGATGTTTTGGACTCCGGAATGCTGTTTCATGTCCCTTGCATACCTGGAGAGAAGGAATGAGGAGGGCAAGGGGAAGGGCTGGGTCCCTGCAGCAGCTTTGCCCCGCACAGGGCTGAGCTGCTCCAAATGCCTCTGTCACCAATCAGCAAGGCACTCAAACCCAGAGCCTACTGGGACAGGTGGCCACAGGTCTCAGGCAGCTCTGCCCGAATACTCAGGGTGGGTTGAGCAGGGAAATTCTGTTGAGAAACTGTTAGAAAGGAAATTGTGTTTCGGGGAGGGGGGGGGGGGGATGATTAGTAGGATTTATTGCTGTCCTTCAGCTTGCATGGATGGGAAACCGTGTTGAGACAGGATCAGCTCAACCCTCCCATGTGGGTCACCCCTGCCCCAGCCCACTCACCCCTGCCTGTCTGTATGCCCCAGCTCCTTCCTCCACTGCACCTCTCCATGCAGATCCAGTGCTGCCCAACTGAGTATCCAACACGGGGCTCAGCCTCCTGCACTTGGCAGCATCATAACTGGGAAATAACTGCCACCCAAGTGAGGATATTCGGCCGTAGCAGAGGACTTCGGGTGCTTCACCTGATGCAAAGCTCACACTGATCTCCAGAGCTTAAGAAATGGGTGGCTGCGCTAAGGCGGGGAGTGGGACAGCACAACGGCTCATGGAATTGGTTTCCTCCTCTTCTGTGAACACAGGTTGATAAATGGTTACTTAAAAGACCACAACTCGTTTTCCAAAGTAATTTAGAATTAGAGGCACAGCAAAAACGCTCATTTGTCAGCATGACACAGAAATGCAGCGACCTGCTAATTTATCAAGCCCAACCTGAGGAACGTGCCCCTGCCCGCAGTGCCTGCACAGGAGCAGGAGCCATCCTCGCCATGGGAGAGCTGCTCGCTCCTGAAGCTGCTCCCAGCTGGCACAGCCCGTGGGTGAGACAAACGCTGCTTCAGGCTTGCTCCATCTCCAGCCCAGCCCAAGAGGGCTGTGCCAGCGTGAGCCAGACTCTCTGTTCCTGCACAGCGGGAACATTTTATAAACCAGCAGGACAGCACAGATGGAAAATGAGTTTACAATATTAACATTTCCAGGATTAAGACCCATCGGTGTTTCTAAATAGCACAAAGAACTGCCAGAGTTTATATTAAATGATACTGCTGAAAGCTCACCTCGATTCCCCTGTCTCTGATGACTGCAGAAGGGGCAGCTGCAGGGCAGTTGTAGCTCTCCCTGCTTATCCCACCTCAAATGGCAGGCCATCACGAGGCCTCAGGGCACCTGGAGGAGGACAGAAATGCTTTGCCATAATAAAATCCTCCAGGCAGAACAGCATGTGGATAAACCTCCCTCCCTACTCTCCGGTGATGAAGACACAGCTACACACCTAGCTCAAAGGCACCAGCAGGTTCCACCACCAGCCACAATCCAAAAGCCTACAGCCAGTTGCTGGTGTGACACTCGTGTCCTGGCTTGCATTGCACAAGGGCTGCTGAAGGCTCCTGGGGAAGCTCTGGCACATTATGGTAGGGCCTTCACAAACCCCAGAGGGAGACACAATGCAACTTATCAACACACCATTAGTTACCAGCTTATTTCTGAAAGACACCAAAACAGGGGGTGCTTCCGGGTGGGTGAAAAATCAGGAATTAATGAGTAAAAACATGAACCCTGACTGCCCTGAGTCCCCCACCAGCCCTTTTGGGGCAGCACTAAGCAGAATCAGGGTGCCTGCCCATACTGTTCACACAGACGTACATGAGGCCAAGCACGAGGTGACTGTATGAAGATACATCTTTTGGCAGAGCTTGTCTGCTACACGCAGGTCCCTCTGTACTTCTGCCTGGACACCAGGACCACCTCCTCCCCTGTGGGCTTGGCCCACCTCAGCCAGGGAGGATGCGCTGTACTCGGTGCGACAGCTCCGGCTGGTGGCTGCCAAGGCTGCTGACAGCATTCACACGGAAACATTCAGGAGGGGGAAACAGTGGCGCCAAGCTAATGCCCGATCTTCTTATTTGTATCAAACTACCTAACCACAAGGGACACGAAAAGTCACAGGTGCTTTTGCTGAACACCCAACATGTATACAGAACGCACACAAACATCTTCTATCATTGCCGCTTTCCACAGCACAATGAAAGAAGAGATTTAATTACACATAAACTCTACTAAATCAAGAAGAGAGACAGCTGAAAACGGGGGGGGGGGGGGGAGGGGGGAACATTTAATTCAATTTATTTAGCAGCATCTTTATTGCAACAAAGGTTTTGTAATAAAATGCAGCAAAACTAATGTCTCCACTTTACATGATTAAAAGCCATGTAGCTAGAAAGGTGGGGGAGGAAGACCAATAAACCCACTGGAGTGAGACATGCAATTCTGTTAACGCAAACAGCAGGCACTTCATGTTCTAAAATTAAACACCTGAACTACTGTGCAGAACATCCAAGTAAAAACCGCATGAAGATCTCTCTTCCCCTTCCAAAGGAGTGGCCCAGAGAACCATGAGGGGCACACAAAAAGTCTTTACAGGGTTCTGGTACTCAAGTAAACAGGCAATTCAAGGCAGTGTCCTAATCTGGCTGATTATTTCATTTATTTATACTCTACTATTGCCTCATCAGAAGTCGAGCATCACACCAGCAGCAAAACAGCCTGCCACACACACGGACGCACACAAAGCAGAAACATAACTACTTCTTCTGGTAGGGAATAAGGGCTGGGACCCTCAGGCTCAGAGTTTGCGAAGTCTCTGTAATTTTCCACACAGGCTCAGCCGTACAGTGCGCCAGGGTTAAAGCCTTACTACACCACCCCGCTCAGAAAGTATTTCCATAGCCTGTTCTCAAATGCCACTAATAAGCAGGGAATGCATTTTCCATTCTAATATAATGAAGTTAGTTGATTTTCAAAGCTCTACTTGGTGCTTTGAACTCATTATTTCATCAACTTTATAAAAATTAAACAGTTCTGGGTAGACAATAATTCTACTTTGTTCTGAATAAAAAGAGATAATTGAAAACAAAGAGGGGGTAGGAGGTGCAACTTCAATGTGAAGGTGAAACCCAACAGCTTTGCACATTGCACACTCAAGAGGAATTACTGGAAGCTACGTTAAAACAGGGCAAAAGAACGTGCTTCCACTAGAAACAAGCACAACCAGTCCCAACCACTGCAAACGAGAAGAAACCACCGGCATCAACACTCAATGACTTCAGCACCTCATTGCTCATATCCCCAGATTTCATATATATATTTTTAAATGCATGAAATTAATACATTCATCTCAAAGATACCTCTGCAACTAATATCCACCACACAACAAAGGCTTAATCCTGCTCCCGCTCAGAGCGGATGTCCTGCTGGGCACAGAGGACACCGTTGCTGAAGGCAGAAGATCCTCCAAAGGGACATACCAATGTCTGTTTTGGGAGCCACAGGGATGATTCCTCCTCACATTTTCGCCTCACAGACAACCTATGTGCTCTCCCAGGATCTCACTAGTTCTCAATACATTAACCAAGACATTTCTGAACATGCAGGAAGTGACAAAGTATAACCCCAAGTATCAAACAGGCTGGAAACCTCTTCCTGAGTGACACTACCATCTCCTGGACTATAAGGTGCAACCTCATCCTGCAGCAAGCAACTCCAGCGGCACAGAGCAGGGCAGAGCCACCACTCTCCGTGCCACCCCAGTGCCAGTCCAACACTTTGCCATACGAGGTGCAGGACTACTACTCCCCCAAAGTACTGACGCAATGCTCCTCAGCACTAACGCTTTCCTACCTCTGCAGTCTCACTTGCAACAGGCTTTGCCCTTCTTTTCCTGTCACTGGGACTTTAGTTGTTCACAACACAGGGCTGGATCAGACCTCACAGAAGGCATCTCTCACACCTTCACCTACAAGCAGGCACCTTTTGCAAGAACTACAACTCTGATGATAAATCCTCGCAGCACTTCCACAGGATAAGAGAGCACAGGGGTCTTAAAGTGCTTAACTACTGTAAAAAGGAAAAAAATATTGTAGAAAAGAAAGAAATACATAATTATGTTGCAAAATACAGTACTTACAGTATGTTGTACTTCAATAGCTTTTAGATATATCTATTTAAAACGGTGGAAGAATGCATTATTAAAAAGTTTTATGTTAGCACTTATGACATCCTATGCTAAATCAAAACCTAGCCTGGTTTGCTGCATAACATTTAGTTCTTCAGTTCCCTAAAAATCACTGTTTGATGAAGGCCATTTTTGTTGTTTTTCAAAAAAAATGATCAATTTAGTCTTAGAAATCATATACATTTACATTCAAGGGTAATCACCTCTAGAAAAAGAACAATAACACCCTAAAAGCAAGTTAATTTAATATTGAACAAAATATAAACAACCTTGGAAAAGGTGATACTATCCACGTGTAATTTTATACATATATGTATATATGAACAGATATAGATATATGTATATATAATACAGCATAAACACGTAAGAGACACAATGGAGTTCCATAGTAACAGCTTATACTTGCCTCTACTCACTGTTGTGTTGTTCTAGTTGAAATACATCAGCACATGTATTTGTGTCTTAATACTGACTATAGCACGCTCCGTAGGGACGCTGCATTCACTTCAGTCATAATTAACTACTAAGAGAAGATGTTATAGGAGCTGGGCTCCTTCCCTGCCATGCCCTTCCCAAAATAAAACTGTAAGCCTGTTACTGACCTGTTAATGGTGTTTTAACTCATCCAGTTATAATCACTGTGATCTGAAAACCAGAAAACCAGTCCAAACCAAACATTCCCACCTGGGGGGAAATCTGCATTTACTGCATGCCCGTCTGCTTTGGCTATCTTTTGTGTAAGCCAAAAACCAGATCCTGTTCTTACACACAGATTTTACAACCGTGTAACTGCACCAGCTCCGACAGCTTTGGTGCACATGCCCAGCAGCCTATCTGACAACTGATGCTGTTTGATACAATACAGCCAGATTGTGTTAAATCCCAGAGTTTCAGGATCAAGCTGAACAGTACAAAAGCAAGGAAAATGCAAGGTTACAACATGTGGAGTACTAAAAGCATAAACACTGAGAGTGATTCCAGATTTTTAGAAGATGAAAAGAAAATCATGCTCTGCTTCTCTCTAGCACCAAAACAGGGGGGGGAAAAAAAAAAAAAAAAAAGGAAGTTCTTAGGTTTCTAAGAAAAACATTAAAACTTATAGGAGTCTTAGAGGCAAGCCCCAAGGGGAGAATTTCCTGGATTAAAAGAGAATCATTTTGCTATGGATTTCTATCCTAAATGACCTGTTGCAAGTTAAAAGTTACTCCACACACTTATGATGCTTTTTAGCCAAGCCTGCTGCTTAGTTAAAACCTCACTAGCAAAAACACAACTGGGATTGCATATCCTTTAGGCTTAGCAGGGTTACCTAAAGCTCTACAGAAGGGGGGGTTCTCAAATACAGCATCATAATCATGCTATACAGCAGTGCTAGAAAGGACCCAGGAATGGAGGACTGAACAGAGTATGAGCCTGGGAAATAGTCCCTCAAATTAAGCAGGAAATTCAATAAAACAATTCATATTGCCTCACATAAGAGTGTTCGTGAGGTCCCTCCTCACCAAACCTTCTGTAGACCTTTGAATTACAGCACTGAATTTTACAATTGTAACAGGATGCATATACCTGTATCATGCTGATGTGACGGTAAGAAAACAGTATTGCAAAACCAGCTCCAGAATGAACATCAGGGGAAAACGTCAATGAGAAATGGGCTGCACTTTCAGGCTTATTTTAAAATTTACAGAGTTTCAGCTCTGTGACTTAAGTTAGTTTGCATTTCAGAATTAAAGACTATTATGCCCATTATCACAGTAAAATATCATTTCACTTCTTCACTGAAATCAAGTATAATCAGGATAGGATCTCAAGCTGCTAGGGTAAAAAAAAAATAAAATAAAAGGTATGAATTATCCTGGGGAGAGAAGAAATCATCAAAAAGAACCTGTCATCAACCAAACTGAATCCAAAATTTAAATCCTTTAGGAGGCAGTTTAAAAGTCTTTCTTCTTAAAAAAGAATTAACATCTATGTAGGTGATGTGTCTAACTTGTGACCAGCTTCTAAGGAGTAAGACACATCCCTTTCATGAAGCACAAAAGCTGTATGATAGCATTTAAAATGTAATACAAGTTGTAACCATTCAGGTAAACTCTTGCTGTGTAGTGAGTAAATCATCCAGTATTATGTAGTAAGATACCAAGGAACACACTGTAAAAATACATCAATTATGTCATAATGCTTTTAAAAAGTGAAGATCTGGTGCTGTAGAAGTACGTTATTTTCAGTTTCAGCTCCTCTCCCAAGAGAATACCCATGGTACTGCATCATACCACAGGCATTTGATTTTATTTGCATCTTAAGCTTTAAAGTTATTACATCACTGTATTTTGATCTCCTGTATGGCACCAAATTTACTTTTAAAAAAGTGTCTGTGTGTGTGTACGTGTGTGTACATGTGGCAGGCACCAGAATGCAATGTTCCACGCTATTTTCTCTAGTTTCCTATATCTTCTCGTTCAGTAAAGCAGCCAGTGGAGCAGAGTTCTGCAGAGGTCAGTTACATTGCCTTCAGGGCAGCAATACGAGAGCCCAGGTTCTCTTGCAGGTAATACAGTAGATGGAGTTCATAGTGCTCTCCCGACTCAGGTACCCTTATACTGTGTCTCTCCTGAGGGTAGATCTAAAATATAAAATAAAGTCGTAAGTATCCACAAGAGTTGTGGGCACCGACATTTAAACTGGTCCCCAGAGACACATTCAAAATATTGATGTAATCTCCCTGCATTAACTCTGCATCTGAGCTAATACACCCCATCATCCATTGCCTGAACCCAGAGACAACCCCCTGCACCCTCTAACCCAACTAATGCTGTGCTGGAGGTGACCAGCCTGGCTGAACACAGGCAGATCCTGTCCAGAGCCACATAAACCAGCATGCTCCCAGTTCTGCAGCGCAGTGTGGGATACCCGGGCTACATCTGCTCAGAACCAGCAGGGTTTAATTAAATGCATAACCCTGTTCCACACTGCACAAACACTGCGGTACTGCCTTCAAACTGCACATCTCCTCAGGAGCAGCCTTAACTGCTCTTAACTGCTCATTTGCCTAACATTTTCCATTCACTCATTAAATCCTCCTTTAAAAAAAAATGTTAGGGTCAAATACCACAGTTTTATGCTAGAATTCCAAGTTGCCCAGCACAGCCATGTCACAAGTTCCAATTTTGGACTCCTCAGTCAGAGACAGATGCAAATTACCTTTGCATCCTGGTTCTGGCCTTACCTGTAAGTCATACGGTTTCCCAGCTCTCACTAAAAAGCTGAGTAAAATACTAGTGTGTGCAAAGTGAACATTCTCATCCAAGAATCCATGTAGCAGCAGCAAACGATTTGGTCTGAGAAAAGCAAGAGACAAACATTTCTAGACAGCATCCCAGAACCTGCCAGTCTTTTCACAGTCCACACACATCCCTTCAAAAACAGTCAATAGAAAGAAAACATCTGCATTAAAGACAGTGATTTCACTATTGTAAATCGCTCTGGATGGACGTGTCTTCCAACCCTATACCTTCCTCCTCTGTAAGTTCTTCCTGCATATGCACGTCCTGGTCAGCCGTTTCATCTGTATATCTTCTTTATTCTCAGAAGTATTTCCTAGCTTGGACAACACAACAGCTTAACACTTGCTCAGAATCAATGCTGATTTTCAGCTCTGCAGGCAGCCCCATGCTGATACAGCCATCAAGCACGCAGAAAGCATCCCGATCAACTATTTTTTGTCTAGCTTAATGTGGTTCTAAAGTGCTAGTCATAATATGAAGGTATGTTTGTCATTTCTTCAGACATAAAAGACAGTCCTTAATTACACCTAGTATAAAAGGGATTACATGGAATGGCCTGTAATTATGCAAATGTTCATCCAAGTATTAAGTTTATCAGTGTTGGGTTTTGGTCTTTTTTTTTAAAAAAATAATTATTATTTAATACTAGCATTTGTGATTCCAGGATTCAATTGCCAAGAACAGGGAGATAAAAACATGTCTGTGGGGCTTGAACTTTCCTGGTAGGAAAAGTAGAAGGCAAAAGACAGAACCAAACTTACTCAGAAGGAAACTTCTCAGCTTGCATGGCCACTGACCCTAGGTAATACCCCTGCTCATTGTGATCCGGGTGGCCCATGTAGCGCTCCGTGTAACCAGTGTCATAGAAAATCCACAGCGTGACAGGTGCTCCAGCAATGGCAACCTGCAAGTTCAACAGGGCTCTCAGACGAGGAGGGGAATGACACCACCTGAGCTGCTGATACAGGAATGTCCTTCCCTCCCACCCACAGCTCTGTCCCAGTGCAACTACAATTGCCCAAAACACACTGATAAGTTTACAACCCACAGCCTGCAGTGGAAAAAGCAAAGCAACCCTCACTCTCCCTCCCACAGTTCAGCTATGACCTACACGTGCTGGAAACAAGGCGGCTGCTGAAAACTAGGAAGATCTTACAGACAAATCAGAAGCAACACTAAACATATAACCTGCAAGGCCTGCTGAGGGAAGGGGATTTTGTCCAAATGCAGAGTGCTCTGCTTTTGGGTTGCAAAACTTTTGTTGATATGAATGTCTAACAGAAACTGGGATTGATAGCTCCCTAGGACTCAGCAAACTACCTTGCATAGCTACCACTGGCTTGCAGAGAGGCTTCTGAAAGATGACCAATGAGGAAACAAAAACCTCACCATAAAACCCTTTGCAAGGCAGGTATTTTTAAAAGTAAAAATTTAACAAACCTTAAGGAGTTGACACAAGTAATTATTAAACCTCCCAGGAATATTCAGGTTGGACTTAGAGAACGCAAGAGATGCCACAAAGAACAAAACACATCCCAAGAGCAATATCCAGCTCTTAGCACACCATCACCTTTGAGACTGGCCCAACAGCAGCCTGGGCATTTACCACAGTGGTCTAAAGTCACAAAATCACAAGAACCTCTTTTCAGTACCTCTCCCCATCCCCAGGCTGCCCTCCTGGCTGCTTCAGAACACACTGCTATGAAGCAACACAGGCAATTTGATCTGGGAAAGATCTGCAAAGAAACTATTCTTTCATGGCTGGAAAGGGGGAGGAGAAAAAGAAGGTGTTGTTTTTCAGCAGGATCATTTCCCTTAGTTGGTTCACAGCAAAGAACTCTGCTGACACAAAGCAGGCAATGGTTGAGACTATATAAGGTACCTTCAGCATAGGTGACCTGAGATTGGTGTAGCTATACCACAGCACGGTTAAGTTATTGCAGGCTTAACGGTCCAAAAGTTTAAAGCTCTCTCACGTGGATCCAGAGAGGGAATATCCTTCTGTGCTCAGCTGAACAGGGTTAACAGTTGCTCCTCCTCACCCCAGCTCATGAGAACAGATCCTCAGATATTCCAGTAAAACTGGCCTACCTAAACAGCCTCACACACCTCTTACATGCCAGGCTTCTTGGATGACAAGTGCGTTTTGCACAAAACCACCCTTCTTGCATTAATGCAGGAAGCCTCATGGACAACACCACACCTTCACATCAGGTCAAGATTAGGTCTGGCTCATTCGGAGCTGGGGGAAGCAAGCACAATGACGGTGCAGTCACACCACACTCCTTGGGGTAGTTACACTCAAATAAGAACATACAGTCCTGAGGAAAAAAGTTGCAAATTTGCATGAAGAGGTAGGAGAGCACAGCACTTAATTTCACAAAGGCAATTTTCTGATTTGAGGCATCTGTTAGTATTAATTATTGAGGCTGTACTGCTATGACTGCCTCTGAAAAGCTGAGTCCTATAGCTGTACCAGTATAGACTCAATGCAAATGCCAGCCCAACAGCGACAACTGGCTTATAGAAGAAAAGCATATCACCATGCTTCACACAGAAACACAAGTGGAGAACCAAGGATCCTGACAGCCCAAGGTCACACAGTACCTTATAACTGCTCTTGTGATACCCATTGAGTGCTGGTACTGTGCTTGTTAGCAGGCACTAGCTTTAAAAAGTTAATAGATTCCCAGATTTGTTGTCTGTGAAATATCAAAAAATAACCAAAGCCTGGAAGCCTAATTAGAAATGCTGTGGAAGAAATGTTTGCTAGAAAAGCAACTTCTCACTGAAGTCACCCAAATAGAAGGGTCTTGAAGAAAACAGCCAGAGCACTGTGTCCTCACTTGTCCAGAGCAAGCTCAAAAGTCTTTGTGCTGTGAACACCCATGGAAGGTTATATGAATAATGGAAATATTCTGTCTGCACCATCAGAATAAGTACTCAATGTATGGACATACCCTGAAGATATCTGACCTCTGCATTAAAGCCATAAGAGAGAGGTAGCCTCCATAGGACCAGCCATGAATGCCAACGCGATCCAAATCAATGAAGTCATACTGCGATGCTAGATACTGCAGCCCTTCCACTTGGTCATCAATTTCTATCTGTCCCTGGGAGGGGAGAGAAAAAGGTAAATTTTGTTAGTTACTGACAAAAGTTACATTCTCAGGATTTCCAAAGGCAACCATCTCCAGATGTTGGCTGCTTCTGTTTGTGCAGCACCCAGCCACAGGCCAGCACTTCACAGTGCTAAGTATGTTCCTAAAAGATGACTCCTTTCCCCGCATAAGACAGTAAGTTCACGCTAACCCACCTCTTAACTATCTTTTTTTCATTTGTCTCCTTGTTTGGGGAAAAGTAAGATTTTCAGTGTTTTCACTTTTTGCTGTTACAAAAGCAAGGCTGCGTTCTGGCTCTGTGCATGAAAACGCCACTCCCAACAGAGACCCTGGCGCTGGCTCTCCCTGCCTGTACACATGGCCAAAACACATTCACCCTCTCCAGCCTGACACAGAAACTGCCCTAAATATTAATCCACGCTGTGAATGTAACTATCCTGCTCCGCGTGAGCAGCAAAGCATATCTGGTGCGTGTCAGAGACCCCCTTAAGAACCACCTTGCATTATGCCTGCCAAGCTGGAACTGATTTGCAACCTCAAACCCTGATGCCGTATCTTTCCCATACTGAGCATCTTTCCACCCTCAAATCCACACTGCACAACTCTACGTAGTTCCCACGCCACAGGGTCACACAGGCAATGCTAGGCATCTGCGCCAAATCAGCGCTTCAGCTCAGGTAACACTGGGACTCAAACCTGTCTCTGGCTGAAAACAAAGAGCCAGACACAGAGCTCCACTTACCATTTTGTATTTAAAGGCTCCTTCAAACTTCAGCCCTCGGTGGCAGGACCCCCTGTTGTCAATGACAACAACAACGTAGCCCAAAGAGGCCAAAGTATTCAGACGGAAATACTTGATGCCTTTAAACCGATTGTTCACTAGCTGTACCTGGAATAGAAGACCAGCAATGACACAACCACACACGTAATGAAATCCAGAGGTCATCTCCTAATCCACTTTTAGATTTTATTTATATTTAACTTCCTTTAAACGTCTTATACATTTTTATAATGTAAAGTTTTCAAGATCCCTACTCCCTGCTTGTGGTCTGCTATGAAATAAACTCTCTTACCCCTGCAATAAGCCATTCTGTGTCACAGATATGTAGAGCTGAAGTCCACTGCGGCACCATGGAACAAGAGGAGTGGCTGCTGACTGCACAACCCAACGCCAAGCCTACAGCTCCAGCTCTGCTCTCCGCTCTCTGTTCCTTCCCAGGAGAAAATCTTCCCCTTCACCAAGTCTCACTCCAGCTGCCTTGGACCACAGCAAGGCACAGCAGAGTTGGGAGAAACAAAGCAGGGCTAAGGGGCTCACCTTCTATTTATCAGTGGAACAAGAATGACTGGGAAGCAAGCTCTCCTAAAAACACACTGGTAATGGTCAGTGCCAACAGAGCTCCCCTCACATACACATGGGGGAAGTGGAAACAAAGAACAGGAGCCCCTATGGAGCAGGGGGAGATAGAACAGGACTATCTGCACACCCCTTTCTCCCAGTTCCAGCTCTGCTAGTTCATACCTATTCTCAGATCAGTAGCAGTGGCCTGATCCATGACCTGGAAATCACAACCACTTACAGCACCCTCAGCCAAGCAGCTACTCGCTGAACAGGCAAAATGCTACATGCTATGCTCAGCACGGAGCAGGAACCTTTCATACAGGAGAGCAGTGGAGTGATCCTGGCAAGCCCGCCCCACTGCTGCACTCACCTGAGGACCTCCATAGATGAAGAGCACAGTGGGATACTTCTTTCCAGGCTGCAGATTGTGAGGTTTGTACATCATCCCATAGAGCGTAAACCCCGTGGAGCTCTCGAAGGAGAACACTTCTGGGGGAATGTAATCAGGAAGAGGGCCTGCCATGGGAGGGAACAGAGAGCCTAGTTTAAAAGGGAACGAATGAATAATGCAGCTCTGCTTCAGCCCCGACCCATCACCAATCTTGCTGCAATCCCAGTAGGGCTCTCCCACGCTTTCCAGTGGATGTAGCTGGGACCAGGCAGAGACTGAGAATGTCCCAGTCCTAGGGAAGCTTTCTCAGTCCCATCACGTCCCCATCCCTACTCTCCTGTGAACAGTAGTAACTCTTCTCCCCTGACACAGCCATTACAGGTATCCCATCCCTTCTTAACCCCACTGAGAACTCACTACATTAATACATGGAAATCACAGGATGTGGAGTATGCCTCAGGGAAGGAGAGATGAAAGGGAACAGAAACACAATGAAAAAGTAAAATCCCAAGAGCTGTCTCACAAAGACATGAGTAGGAAGCAGCACACAACTAAGAAGTGTACACCCCTCCCCAGAAGCTCAAAAGCATGCTCATTAGCAGGTATATAGCACAGAGTAAATGAACATGCTTAAACCTCTCCCCCAACGCAAAAACTGGCTGTCTACAGTTTCTACTGACTCTGGCAGCAGAAACTTGGTAATTTCCACTCTAAATTCCTTCATGGCTAGTTTATACCCATTTGTGGCTGAGCTGAAAACGTCACTCCTGTACTTCCAAGAACTCACACAAGCATGAGTTTCAGAGACAAGTCTAGTCACCCACAGCAGCAAATCTCAAACAAACATATCCTGGGACATCTTTAATTTTGTGATCCTGGTTGTCCTTTTCCAGTTCCTCATCCATGCTGTTACCTGCTGAATCTAAAATGGTAGCCCAGAATTCCTTTGTCCTGTGTGCTGCATCATCTTCAGGTCCTGTCAGCCGGTACAGCGACACACAGTGTGGGTTCTTCTGATTACTGAACTTGCTGATGAACATGTCACAATCCTTGGGGGAAAAAGAACATTATCTTGAACTCCCTGGTGCAGCGACACAAGCAAAAGTGATCATTTCATTGTGCATTTAGATCTTTCAGAAGATGTTTATGGATCAAATTAACCCTGGAAGTCTGAGCACTTCTGAGAACAGCAGATAGACTCCGAGAAGCTACAGTCCGTAGCACACTGTTATTAACACTCCAAAGCCAAAAGTACACCTGCAAAACCCACAGTGGAACAAGGACCTTGCCACACATCCTCTTCTTGGTAAAGCATTCCCAGCTGAACAGGCCACGGCTCCAGATGCCTGGAACCCCTCTGAACACTGCCACAGGCTCATCTCCTCTGGTGATTGCTCTGTAGCCCACTTCAGGTGAAAAGTGTCAGGCTCCAACAGTTTCAAAAAATTCATCCCGGCTCCTTTTGCCTGAAGTGAGCTGAAGAGCAACTGCACAGGGAGGTCAAATCTGGTTTCCAGGGCAGGTTTATGCACTCACTGTACAACATATATGAGCACATAAAACAGTGTAAAATCTGCTTTTGTTATAGTCAAATACAGCCTTGTCTGCTGACTGATGAAGGACAAGACTGGTGATAAGCCGCAGCACAGGACCTCACAAGCAGACAGGTACCTGACTGACACAGCAGGCATGAGAGTAACCACGTTCTGTCAGCCGCTTTACTTCTCCAGGATTCTCGTAGTTAACAACGTACAAGTGATGCTCTAAAGGTGAGTCTTTTGTGCCTTGGAAGTACACCAGTTTTTTGGCTTCATCAACATAGATCTGTCAAAAACGAAACAAACAATACATCCCTCAATATCGTTTCTTTCCAAAACAATACCCAGTTTTACCACCTCCAAGTCTCCCCCCACCGCCCCACTTCCATAGAGATGAGTTACAGCCCAACAATCTGCAAAGAATAAGATAAATAATTGTTCTCACTGTCCACAACTCTTGTCGGTTATGATTTGCACTTGTTGCTCATCTCTCTTACGCAGGTAGGTCCTTTACTCTTCCCACTCTCCCCTACTGTCTACTATGCTAAATAACTCTGTCCCCCATTCTTTGTCACCTCCCCGCTCTTCTCTTTCCTAAATCACATATGATAAAAAACACCCATGGAAATCAAGGCAGCAGCTGACTGTAAACCACTGCTATGTTAAATACTCCTCAGTAATCCCCTCTTTTTGAGCAGAGCGCAGAACAGATTCGGCAGGTCAACCTACACACCTCATTCCCTAAGCCCATTTCCAGTTACCGTTCAGGAAGGATTCAAAGATGTGTATGAAGTTCAGAGCAGTCAAACAGTTCTCCTAGAACTGCTGTTTGTTTCAAATGATCAAAGAATTCATCCAGCTCAGAGCCAGAAGAGCAGCAGTTTAAGAAGCATTCCTTCCCTCCTTGTGCAAGCTCACAAGCTACATGGAACAGAAACACTGTGTGTTCTGGCTAAAAAGAGACAGGGCTAATGGATTTATGCTAATCCCTCCAACCAGTTTGTCTTCATTCCAGGACAGCCGTTGGACACCACCATAACGTCTCGCTGCTCATGAAACACGGAATTTCTTCATTGCTGCCTTGCAGTATCTTTGCTCCCTTCTCTTTAAGGCTTGAACTTAAGGGGGAAAATTCCTTGTTGACAAGGATCCAATGCAGGAACATGCAAGAAAAGAATGCCAACTAATGCTGCTTGTGTTGCTTTCCCACACTGCCAAAACAACCACCTTTGGTGCAGAATACCATACCCGAGGTAGAGAAGGATGAAAGCACACTGTAGACCAAAAAAAAACCCCACATATGACACATATGCTCAAACTCAATACCAGGGAGCAGCAAGGTCCGCTCTTAGGGAGCAGAGCCTCACCAATGCGACATGTACTGATTTGTGAGGCCCCAGAGCTCATCTCCCTGCAGCGTGTGCTGCTTTCAGGGTATCCGTGCAGCAAGAGCAGAGACTTACATTGGATCCATGTCTGCCAAGCACTTCCCATTCCCCACTGGTAATCGCTGTCTCCTCTTTGATGAGGCACTTGAAGTCACCTGCAAACAGACAACATACAGAGATTTTACATTTTTACATTTTACAAAACACGTGGTCACAATAATACTTCTTCCTTCCAAGCTTTTTTACTAGAATAAATTCAAGAGCAAGCTGCAGGAGACCTCTGCCAGCTCCCCAGACAAATGTTAGGGCTAGTACTATTTAATGTTCTGTGAAATATATGTTAAAGGATTCACAGGATTCAACCCAAGGCCTGGACAGCTTGCTTACTTCTTTTCTTTTTCTTTCTTTTTTTTTTTTTAACTATTTTGTCAGTTGCACAGAAACAGAGATTTCATACTGAAAAATGGGTGTGCAAAGGGAATCTTGGGTGTCAAAAAATGGGGAATTTTGCAACAGAACAACTCTGTTTTTTCATTTCCCTTAGAATGAGGAAGATATGGGGAGAAAAAGAAGTCAAATGCATTCAGAGAAATCTAATCAACGCAGGATATAATGCTATCTGGGAAAAAACCCGCACAACAATAGCTGCACGGAACTAGGACCTCTAGTAAAATTAGGTGTATTTTTTGTGCATGCAGAGCTCAGTAAGTGCCTTCAACACACACCAAGTAAATTAAGTATCACAGCATGAAACTGTAAATTGAAGAATACATGCTGTGGAAAAAACTCTGGGAGCTTTGCACACAGCTATATCACGCATCTGAGCAAGACCAACCCTTGACTGCAGCTCAGAAGCACATGGTCCTTGCATATTTTTTGCTTGAAATGACTCTTCCTGCATTCCCATTCGCAACAGCTGCTGGTAATTTTCTCCTACTAACATCTCTGTCTATATAGCAATACCATGATTGTTTTTAAGACCAGAGACAAATTCTTCGGATAGTTGTCATATCATAGGTTTTGCTGCCAAGCACACATACTCATTTTAAAGGGAGTAACATGTGGGTCCACTCAGACCAGGAGGCACTCCATGGACTTTCTCACAGCATGTTCAAACCATGCTCTCTGTCAGCGCCTCTGCTACCAATCTGTTTGTAAAGGCTGACAGGGACTATGTTGGGTTTACTTGCAAAATCAAGTCCTGAACTAACACGCACCTATTAGATACACCGGACCCTGCACACCAGAGGTAGTAACACCTTGTTACTGCTATAATGATTAACCTCTGGCAAAGCCAGCGCACAAACAGTCCCAACGTTGACAGGGAAAAGCCAACTAAGTGCATTTCATGGCATCACAGGGACCTTGTTTCCCCCATCTGATTTTTTAAACTTTTTAAAACTTCCCTCTGGTCTGTGAAGAAGAATTGGGGTTAAAACTAAGGCATGCTGAATACAGAACAAACCCTGTATAATTTCAAGAGGAACGACTATACAGTGAAGTGCTTTCCTGGACAACAGCGGGAGTTTCCAATAAGACAGTAATTCCTGCCACCTGCAAGAACATTTATTTCCTCCAGTTGACAGCAAATGCCCAATTAAAGCAAAAGAATAATTTCACTTACTTGGAGCAGGGAGGCCTCCACACGACCGTTTATACTTGCTCTCCTTCAAAACTGAGATGACTTTGTATAGGTGCCGGAAACCCGTTTTACACTCAGAGGCAAAAATGAACTCTATCTCATCTTCATGGGTTTGAGGGAAAACATAAAAGATATCATGGATCTGTGGAGACAGGGCAGTGGATTGTTATCAGAAGTACCTTGGCACTGAAATCACACATAGTAAGTTCCTCTTACGGCTCAACACTGACAACACAGTTCATGCTAGCAGGGTGCAGCACTGTCCTGTACTGGGAAAGCCACTTATGCTGCCGAGCCAGGGGGTGTCTGCAGACAGCAGCCACATACGCTGCACAGCTCCTGGTGTTTTGCTAGCCTAACTCTTAGCTTCTGGCCACCAAACTAATTAAGTTTGGGTTTCTGCACCTGCCTTTCTAGATTAGATACAGAGGTGGGTCCAGCTCTGCAGACAGCATAGGAGAGCCACCCAGAGAAGCCAGAGTTCAGTGGCCTCCTCTGTCCAATGCTGTCTGGAAGCCCACAAGTGAAGGGTGACATCATCTTCCCACTCATGAAGATGCCAACTCTTGCTTCAAGGGACAATCTTTTTAGCGACTCGGGAGCATTTATCTGTGCAGTATGAGCTGCCAGTCAAAAACCACTCCAGCTAGTAAAAATAATGGAGAAAGGAAAACTCACTGCACCATCCTGAAACCATGCCCATTACTGCTAAGGAGAAAACATGGTATCAGAGGAAGCGCTTCCTGTGTAGGGACCATTCACTGGAAGGCTTTGTGTAAACGCTGTCTGCTGAAAGATCCAACTACTGGTCAGTGATTGATGTTCCCAGGCCTTTCTGCTCGCTGGCACACCTCCAATGGGGCATCATTTTAGAGACATCGATCTTTATCCACAGAAGTGTGAACAGCAGTCATTTTTACAGCATTAGCTTAGCACACCGATGTCTGGCCTCACAGCACAGGCCCTACGGCACATCTCCAAGAACATTACACACAAACCTATTTCACCAGACCACAGGTCGTTAAGGAGGGTTTTTAGTGACTGTTAGCAGATTCTCAGGACTTGTTCACCCAATATCATCTAGATACATCTTTGATAGCTGAAGAATACTTCATCTGCTGGCACTGCTGCTGGTGAACAAATGGCACCAAGAAGGTGGAGGGCGTTGGTGGGTAACACTGCAGGCAGGGGGCTGCCCTGGAACACCAGAGCCCTGGGCCCTGCTCTGAGCTCTGTCTGACCGTGGCACAGCCTCAAGCAAAGCAGCTCTGCTTTCACAACCCAAATCTCTCTGTTCTGTTCTCTACATACCTGTTTTTTTTACAGCAGGAAGCATAGAATATAAACAGAACTTGCACAATGGGATCATTCTCCTAGGTGGCACAGTAACACCAATGTTGCTCAAGTGCTACAAATAGGGTCTTGAACAAAAAACTGCCAGAGAAAGCTGAAATTCAAATTCTTACATTTATCCAGATGTCCGTTGTTTCTTCATAAATAATGAAAGGTGTAATCGAATCTGGTACAGCATCGATAAGTTTCTGTCTTTCCATTGCATCATCTTCTGTGGGGATGAATAATGCAGGAGGGATCAAGACTATCTGAAGTCGAGTTTGGGAGCGATCCAGTAAGATGGACCAGATGCTGTTGAGGAGACGGATATTAGAGGAAATAGCACACAACCATGAGTATTAGACAGGTCTGAAAATCTCAACTCATTAACACTAGGCATTTTGAGGGACTCAAGAATGTTCAATTTCAGTTTAAGCACAAAGCCATGTGTAAAATTTCACTCACATAAACAAATATCTTCCATAACACAAGAACCTATTTCACTTCAATATTGCATAAGCACTGCAGGTTCAAAAGTTTAATTAATTCTATTCTCCCAGATTTGAATTGTGCTTTAAGGGAGAAAGAGAAGAGAAAAATCAGAGGGAATAATGAAGCAGAAAAATTTCAATTGAAATATCAGGAAACTTGTGAAAACACTAATGTCTTAAATCTGTCCCTGGCAGAGAATAATACTGGCACCTAAATGGACTGGCAGCAGACCTGCCATACTGCTGATGGCTTTGCACATAGCTCTAACAGTAATCCCACAAAAAGCATGATAATGTAGCAAATGCGTCCCTGCATTTCTTCCACATTTTGGGGGAAAAAAATAAATTAAAAAGGTGAAATCCATCTTTAGATTCAAGAACCGAAGAAGGAAAACTCCGGAGAATCATAGCATTGTTTAGGTTGGAAAAGACCTTTAAGATCATAGAGTCCAACCATTAACCCAGCACTGCCAAGTCCATCACTAAACAATGTCCCTAAGTGCCACATCTACACATCTTTTAAATACCTCCAGGGATGGCGACTCAACCACTTCCCTAGGCAGCCTGTTCCAGTGCTTGACAACCTTTTCAGTAAGAAACCCTTTCAGAGAAGCTTCTGGTGAGTTAGAAACACTGTACTACATCATCTACAGGGTTAAAAATGACATGCAAATGTAAGTAGCACTTACAGCAGGTTTTCTGATCAGTAAGTCTGGTCAGCAAGGATGGTCCAGTGGTTAGGGTGCTAGCCTAGGGCCTGGGGGACCTGGGCTCATTTCTCTCCTCAGCCACAGACTTCCTGTGTGACCATGGCAAGTCACTTAGCCTCTCTGGGCTTCAGTTCCCCATCTGTAAAATGGGGATAATAGCACTGCACTCTCTCTCACAGGGATGCTGAGAGGACACATACATCAAAGGCTGTGAGTGCCCAATACCAAAGCAGCAGGGCCAGGTACCAGAGAAAGAGACAAGGAGGATGTTCTTTTGGTTTTTGGAAAAATCATCCCTTTTGCACAAACAAGTTTGCAGCAATGTAAAAATGAAAGCAGGCTTAAGCTTGAAGAAGACAGAGACCACTACATTCTGCTTCTAACTGTATTGCCCCAAACCCTCTAAGCAGAGACAGGATTAACATACGCACTATTTTCCTTCTGGCGTCCACCCAGCTCTAGCAATGTACTCTACTCCTTCAAAGAGGATCTCGAACGGCTGAACTAGCTCTTTATCCACAACATCTGCAATCTGTTGACAAAGCAGCAATTCAGTGACACTGAGATGAACCCCCACAACCAGTTTTCATGCACGATGAGAGTCTGGACACAGAAGACTTCTTCTGTGTAGCTCATGCAATTTAGATTGTTCAGCCTTTGCAACACAGGGGATTCAACCCTGTCTGTAGCCAGACACCAGCATAGTAGGAGAGCTGCACACTACCAGCACAGCCAGGGCTGGGACTTGAGAAATCTGGATGCTGTCCACAAATCCATCGTTTGTCTCGGACAAGTCACTTGAACATTCAGTTTTCCCATGTAAAGGGGAGGTGATTTGTACCGAGCTATTTTGTAAGGTGTTTTCATCGGTAGGTGTTGAACATCCTGCATGGCATCCAGTTATCAATGTGGTTCTAATTCACGATATGCAGTTCTGCAGTCTGTCCCTGCTGGCACCGGGAACAAGTCACAGTGGTACCCAAAGGGTACTGATGGCTTTCCCTGCCTTTGCTGGCTGATGTCAGCATCATTATCCCAGCAGGTGACTGTTGATGGCTGAAGTAGCTCAAGAGTAGAGAGAATCCAAATAATATATGGCTGTTACTGTATCTGTTTGGTAAGATTAATTTCCCAACTGTCCAAAGATCTTGGACTGGACTATGGAAATTTCTGCACCAGTTAAAAAATCCTGGGGCAAAAGCAAAGCTCATCCCTTTCTATATGTTCACACTTTTGTAAAGTGATATGTTGTCTTTGCAATCAAATTTTCCCAGTATCTGCAGCCAATCAAGAGATCTGTCACATAAGAAGGTCTAACCATCCACACCTAAAATATTCTGCTCTGCAGTTGAGCTCATAAACCAGTGGTAGGGAAGGAAAGCATAGCCTTGAGAAATACTGCTGCACACACAGACACCAAGCATCTGCGTGGGAATGAGCCAAGTTCACTGCCTCCAGAGAAGCCATTAAGTTATCACAACCAAGAAAATTTATTTGTAATGAACTGGAAAATGAATTTTACCAAATAAGAATCACAGGAATTGTATTTATTTGGAAAACAAGAAGAACATAGAACTTACTCTGCCTTCCGCATTGATTGTCACTTCAGATATCTTGAAAGTGACCTTTGGATTTGCTGTACCTATAAAAACAGATGTTAGCAGTCAGGCACCAATGTTTGCTTCCAAGAGGGCAGACTTGAACTGTGGATTATTGTGGTGTTATGAACTGTGGTTCTAGAACTGGAAAAGGCAAACAGCAGAATGCTCTTTGATCAAATAGCCTACTTGCACATGTTAGGGACAGCACAGAACCAGACAGGGAAAAATGAAACTGCAAATATGAGGCAGATTCAGATCTGATCAAGAGCCATGCTACTGTCACAGTCAGTCGTCTCTCCCACAGTCAAAGAATGCATGTATTACTTGGAAGTAAATGCTCAGGAGTGATCAGAATAGCGAAGTAAACGTTGGTTTACTGTTTGGCTGTTATTCTCAAGGTGGTACATAGAAAAGTGGTCTAGTGCTAAAAAGCATCTGTGAAAATGAAACATTAAAAACCTATTACCATGACTAGTGCAGTTAAGATAACAAAGCTACATATTTGTGTTGAACACTGAAAATCTAAAGTGAAGTCTTTACACAAAGTCTGCACAAAGCAGCAACTCAGCCTGCTGTACAGCACCTGCAGTGCTAAATGCTGGGGTGTGCTCCACAGCAAGAAAAGAGGGGCTAAAGAATAAAGCCACTGCCAGCTGATCCACAAGAAGCCACCTGTAGCAAATTCCATGTACTCTGAATATTCTCAATGCTCCTGTGAAGTACTCCCACTTCATTAACCTGGTTTACACCAAAAAACTGCGGCACTGAAGTGAAACAACTTGCCTTGTGCCACAGTGCCAGCCTGTTTAAGTACCTATCTTCTCCCTGGGAAGAATTTTCTCCACTACCTCAAGCTTTGCCCTCATAACCCACAGAAAAGGGCTATTGCCCCTGCAGCTCAGAAACTGAGGCCCAGAGATTAAAACCTAGATTTCAAAAGTTTTTTTAAAAGGAATTTGGACTTTGGTTGGCTCATTTTCCTGAACTGCTGAAACTTAGCATTGAGCAGAGCTATGACAAAATACTTTCAAAAATCTGGGTGTATACATGCGCCAAAAAAACATCAGGAGTCATCTCTCGCTTCCCAGGCTAACACTGAGCATTTCTTCCTCCTTGAAACAAGAAATAATCATAAGCAGAAAACTTTTCCCAGTGGATCAGGGAATCTGCAAGATCTGAATGAATTCTACAGCTTCGGAAGGTCAGCCAAAGAGAAGATATTTCTCCACAAAAGGAAGATTACAGGTATGAGGAAAAAGAATGTTATCTGTGAGCAACACACCCTGCTGTAAAAGCAGGGAAGTCTCAGAAGAACGAGGGCTGAACTGTTCAAACTTGGCCCATACACCTGACAGTAAATCAACCCTCAGAAGCTCTACTGAAGTCCCACCTCCCTGCTTCCAAGACCACTCCACTTAATATGCTGCAAGCCTGCCCTCACCCTTTACTGCTGAAGCCTCCAGATCATTTACTGTTTGAAAATATGACAACAGGCTGTAAGCATGCCGAGTTTGTTGTTCAAAGTCCAGGAGCAATCACAGAGACCAGAGTCCTTCAGAACTTGAACTGTCAGGGCACTGCCAGCAGCTATACAGAAACCCTCCCCCCAGAAAAATCAAAAAACCATAATACTGCAGCTATTCCCTCAGAGACACAGGGCTGTAATGAGAATCAACTCCTCAACAACTCAGATCTGCCCGGATCTGAGACAGCAGCTCCAAAACAGTGACAATCAGATAGGGTTTCCACCAACTCCTGAGACACCAGACTCGGAGCTCTTAGAAATCATATGGTTGGAATATCAGCATGGTCACCAGTGACTAATCTAACCTCCACAGCAGCAGTTTCCCCAAACACATTTCCACCACCTGGACACCAATTCAAAGATGACTCAACACCTCTCCAACAACCCCCTGCTCCAGGCTAGGAGAGTCACTGCTGTCAGGCACATGGAATAAAATACGTGTCTCCCAGAAACAGAGATGTAAGGGTCTCACCAGTTTTGGGGTACCGGAAGGAATCTGTTCTTCTTGTCTCCAGCATAGGCGATGTGACATGAATAATTTCCACCTCTGACTCATCATTTTCTTCATAAAGAATTCGAAGAACTTTACCTCCATCCAGTGCTGTAAATGAATTAACATTTCCTGGTCAGAACAGCTCTTAATATCAGTTATTGCAGTCATCAATATTCTCACAGGAGCACAAGCTGTCTGGAAGGATAAATAAAAATCCAACAAAGTCTGTGATTCATGTTTCACTAAGCAAAACACTCTGAGAATCTTACAACTCCTACCATCGCTGTGAAAAGGAAAGCCTCTTCCTCCAATAACGTGCTCACGAGGCCACTGTAACATGCCCACTGCTGCAGATAGTTCAAAAGGAGCTATGAGTATAAGGTTCTTATCTTGCATATAGACAAGTAACAGAGAAAAATAACTCTGCACTGGACAGCACAGCAGGGGTGCCACCACATGCCTGTCAGGCATGCTGGATTCACCACACTTACTTGGCTGTGCCTTTGGGTTCCACCAGTAGCCAGTGTATCTGTCAAACTCCTCCTGCAGCACAAAAGTAGCCACGCCAGCAGATTTTGGATCCTCTTCAACATTGGCCAGTTCTAAAATAAGACACAAAAGAATTAGTTCATCGGGTACTGCAGAACCAAACTAGTTCTGCATTATCCCAAACATGGCCCAAGTTCATCCCCAGGGAACAATTACATGATAATAAATCTGACTTCTCATCAGATTTGTTTTCTGCTTCCACCCTGCTCTGTTCATTTATTTAGAGAGGATCTAATCCTCTCTGACATGGCAGCTTCTTTTAGGAAAAGAAAGCCATACTCCCTTTTTACTCCTACCCAAATAGTCTCTCCATTTTCTATGTACTAGTCAAAAAAAAGAAAATGTTCTCTCTAACTGAGCTCACTGAATTGGAAACACAATTTTTAAGGAAAACAAAGAAAAAAAAAACCCAAACCAAACCTTTCTGAACAACTGAAACTACCAACATTCAGAAAAATGAAAGCATCAGTATTTCATTCACTGTACCAACCAAAAGTAACAAACTTACATAACATCTCAACATGCTGACATATCCATAGGCCTTCAATATTTTTCCTGTTACCCTGGAGGTAACTTAGCAGCGCTTCATAAATAATTATCATCTGAGAAGGAGTCATTGCTACCGTTTATTTTTAATGTACTTACATAATGTTTTAATATTTAACATTTAAATGAGCTAAAGCATTATTATAAAGTGTCAGAAATTTTAATTTAACTAAAATTTAAATGATACAGTTTAAATACAAAGTTATGATTTAAATACAGAACGCAATCCACTTCTGAAAAGCCTTTTATCCACAGTTTTCAATATTCCTTCCTCCGTGACACATGTCTAAAACAGAGCTGGAGAGAGTAAGAAGCAAGGACCCAAGTTACCGAGTATGAGGGGCCAGCAGAAGCCACAATGCTATTCAGAAACTGTCTATACTGTTTCTGAAAGGCCCTGCAGCCTGATTTCACTGACAGAAACTTTCCTCCAGTTCTATTCCACCCACAGCTCCTCCACACAAAAAAGGCTGTTCCAGTAAAAAGGAATGTTCTGTGTTTCAGGCGAAGAGCCCTTCCATATGCATTCAACAAATAACTCATTCTGCCACATTCCACAGTGCAGGGAGAAGAATCATCCCACAAGATCTGCACTAGAGGAAACATGTAGAACGTGACACACAAGGTGGTCACTCGCCCAGATTTCAGAAGAACCCCTAGTTCCATTGCTTAATTTTATCTAGCAAGAACAAGTGCAAAGGAGATGCAGATATTTTGATTCAGGATGCATTACCATTGTGCACAAATGTTAGCCTCCTTTCTTCTCTGGTTTCTATATTAGATATCCAGATGTCATTGCTATGGATAAATGCAATCCAATTTGGATCAGCTGGACAAAGCTTGGGATCCATCCGGATATTTGGACAACTGGTCTCTACCAGAATAGGTCTTAAAGGCTGTTGCTGTTTGAAAGAAAAAAAGCAAAAAAGCATAGTAGGCAATGATAACACACAGACACTTACATAAACTAACCTGGATTATCAGAAGGTCTCTAAAACCACAGTAATGTGGACACTGACTTCAAATGCACAGGTTTACAGAGGAATTTTAAACACAGAAAAAAACAATGCAGTTATTTTATAGGGAAACTTGTGCTTCTACCATGATTACACAGATCCCACCAGGGCCTCTTTCACCAGTGCTGAGGATTAGCCACAAATCAGAAGACAGCTTGCCTAGAGAAGCCTGGCACACTCTTAAAAACAGCACCCTAAAAAGGGGGTTGGCAGAACATACAATCTTGTCCTCCAAAAGCATCTCAGGGTACAGTAAATTCCCCCTGACAGCAGGGTTAGACAGACATCAAGCATCTGTTACGATAATAAGAAATTATTTCAGCTTTGAAGTCAAATTTCAGCACCAGCAGAGTAAAGGCTGCTTGTTTTGCAAGTTAAACAGCCAATCTTGTAACATATACAGCACTGACTGCTGAACGGTGACCTCTAAACCACAGCTTGGGAACAAAAGTTGCCTCTGATGTCACTTCTGACTACATGAAAGAGCATATAGCCTTTGTGTTGCTTTTTATTGCCATTGCTAAAGAAAAAGAAAAGAGATCAGGCGTTCTGTCCTGCTGTCACTGTTACCACCATGTCTGGTAATTCCCCACCCGAGTCTCTACAACCATGCAAATGCAGCTCTACGGAGGACTCCTCCACATTTCAAGGGTTCTCAAGGCTACCTGCCATGTTAGTGCAACAATAACTAATGATCACGTCCTTTTGCTTTCACTCCAAGCCAAAGGAGCTTCCAGCCAGAGCAAAGAAGTACTGCAGTGAGACAGGAGATGAGTAAACTCACAGTGAATCCATGAGGGCCTCCGTCTTTTACATGATAAATTCCACTCCCCGCCTGAAACAGAAAGGTGCCACTTTCTCGGTGGTAATCGTAAGAGGCAATCCCAATGGTGCCAATTCGCTTCCTCTCCCGTAGCAACTCCTCTTCACGAGAGTACATCCCATAGTCCAGGATGGCCTGAATACAGGCAGAGAAGCACAATCAACACCTCTGCTCTGCACGTCCTACTATGCTGTCAGAGCGTCTCTACATGCCAAGCTTTCAGCAGCAGATGGCTGTGCTGACATCTTCCTCCTCCAGACTCGTGCTGGCAGCTACAAGCTCGCTCCTGCTTGTGCCTCTGCCATCAGCACTTGTAGGTGCAGGCCATGATCAGACCCCACACAGCTGTAAACCAGATAGCCGCTCTTCCCATAGCAAGGCCAGCACCATTTCCAATATTCACTGGTCTAAGAAAGATCAGACCGAAGGTCTGTTATTTCTAGAATGAGCAGGAGAGTTTTTGCAAACTTTCGCAAAGATACGCAGTGACTGGTCAGGTGGGAGGAGAACACAGCATGAATCCTGTGTCTGGCTGACAGCCTCAGGAAATAACACAGGGCAAAATACACCTAATTCCACACGGGGTTTGTCCCACCTCCTCCAGCCTGTCACAGTGTCTGGGATGGGACTGATGCAGGCTTGCTATGTGCAGAGGTGAAAAGGGATACACACCCCAGTGAGTGGGAAAAGAATCCTTTGCTCTAGCATGAGTCGTGAAGCCACTGACTGATCCTCTGGGGGACTCAGCACTTCCCCCTGCAAGACAGTGATTATCAGAGACTACAGGCTCCTTCAACAATCCCCAGCATCTCACAGCAGAGAAACCGCTGCATATTAGCACTTGCAATCTCTGCCAGCAAAGGAAGAATCATCCAGCGCACAGCTGTTATGGCGTACAAGGGCTGTAACTCCAAACACTGGTGAGAATGCTGTGCTTGTTTTAGAGATGGCTGCAGTTAGCCAAGTACAAGGAGAATCTTAAAATATTTGAGACAATAAACTCCAAAATTTAATAACGGCTTATAGGTGCAACCCCCAAGTCCGTGTACATGCCACGCTTCCAAGAAGCAAGAAGGAAATCAGGACCCACCGGAAAAAGATCCAAAAGAGGTTTCCAGGAAAGCAACAGGACAGCAGCTTTGTTTATGGTTTTGGGAATTTCAGAGTAGAAGAGCGTATTCTCCCTGTTCTCGCCAGACATTGCTATTGTGAAAGCGTGGAGAGAAAAAAAAAAAAAAAAAAGTATGTTAGCTTTCTGTTATTAATCCAAATACTATCAAAGGATGCCCAGGAACAGTTTTCACGGGCCCTTCCTACCAGACAAAGTACTTATGGTCTCTGCGCTGCAGCCCTGCTCTGGGAATTCCCTGCTTCACAGAAACACAGGTCACAGAGAAGGCAGAGAACAAGGAACTACACCCAGGCTTACTGCATGATGCCTGAAGCATATGTGTGTCTTCTTGAAGGCTGGGGGCCCTTTTATTTTATAAGCTTTTAAAATCAAGGAGGGCCTTTCTGCTAATCCCCCCGGCTAGAATACACCATGATGCAGCTTGTGTTTGAAAGATAATGCATCTTTAGGAAGGTTTGAAAGTTCCTTTCCTGCTCCTCTCCCTCAGTGCTATTTAGATTTCTGAAAGCTCCTGCCAAGGCACATGGGGATTGGCCCAAAGGGAGCCAGATGTGCCCCGGGGAAGGCCAAGTCTGATCTGTAGCTCAGGAAGTGGCCTGTAGGAAGGCAGAGCTCAGCCTTAACCCACCCTCAATGTGTTTGAACTCAGCATCATCCAAGGGTTATGACCCCCATCCTTTGAAAAGGGGAAAAAGGAGACAGATCAGCAGCTTTCTATGTCACTGCACAGCACATACAAAGACTCTGTGAATCACAAATCAGAGCTTAAGCGCACGCAAAGGGGCTAGAACATGGTTCTTGCTCCTCAGCCCTTGCTCTAGCCATTGCTTCTCCCTCAACTCAGTTTTTCATGGACTTATGTTCAGCTAGTGTAGCTTTGGACAAAAGCATTCCTCTGCCGTAAGGCCTGCTCCAAAAAGCCACTCAGAAGGTTGCTCACTGTATAATTTACAGTGCCAAATCACTGCAAGCACAGCTGCAATTTAGAAATGCAGACATATCAAGGGAACACTAATTGGTGAAACAAAGCAGAAGTGACAATAATAAGGCCAAGAACAATAAATTACATTAAGTTTTCCATTATCGAGACCAAAAATGTTGAGGAAAATAGTTACTCTTGCCCTGCCCTACACTGCTATTTATTCCCCACAAGATCCCTGGAAAACCTACTCCATCAGTAGCTGAGACACAAAGGAATTCCAAAATTACACTTATAATCTGCTTTGGCAGGGAACTTTGAAGGACAACAAGGTTCTACTCACTAATCCTAATTAAGAGAAAGGAGATCAAACCTACACAGTTTTTGGAGAGGGGATCTCATACTTGGGAGTGAGAGAAAACAGACCGAACAGACGTAACCCGTCCTCCCAGCTAGCAAACATGCCCCAAAGGACACTTCACTGTCCTCTTCCAGCTCCAACAGGCCTAATGGGTTACCTCCAACTACACCATTTCTGTGAGAGATTAAATTGCAAGTTCTAATGAGACATTACCATCACAAACACGACATTTGACCAGCCAATCTGCCCTGAAATCCATTTTAACCACCAGAAACATCCAGCTCTCAAGAACGGTCAAACCCAAACAGCCTCTGCAGTGACTGTTTAATCAAGAGGCAGGCTGTCGCAGCAAGCTTACCCAGATAGTAGATCCTATCGGAATGAGGTCCTTCAGGATCATTTTTCTTCACAAACGTGAAGTCATGAGGGGCTTTTGCCATCATGTATCCATGATACTTTCGCGTATCTGTGAGCAGTTTTCGAAGCTGGCTCCATGAATGTCTCTCTACATAGAAAGGTTCCAGTTTTGGCTGCTCCTCTCTCTGGACCTGCTCCTCACAGCCCGCAGTTTCAAAGATTTCAAGGCCCGGCTGTTCAGTTTCCATGGCTGCTGCCATGTTGCATGTTTCTGGAAGAACAGAATAGCAGAGGTTCAGCATTGCCTTTCAGCAGCCCAGCAAACATTCACTTCAGACTCCCAAAACACACCACAGCAAAAGCGCTATAAGAAAATCACCATTTCATGGCGGGGGTGGGGAACCCACAGCAGCATGAAGAGGACTAGGAAAGAGATTTCTGCTGTGGAACACAGGCTGCTGTCACTCATCCTTTCAGAATGGGAATAAAAACTTCATAGAGCCACACAGATTTATTGCTATTTGCATTTCCCACGCCCCCATATACCAGCTACTTAGTTCACAAAGTGGATAAATTCCTCCCATTAAGCTCCTATCTGCTCCTTCCTCCGTGTGAACTGTACAAATGTCATCTTGCTACACCGATACCACAACAGGGGATGATTAGGACTGTAGCACGACCTGGAACAACCAGCTGCTTAGGAGAAACAACATTAGTAGTTGATTTGGAACCACCGAGCCATACATACATCATGAGCCCAGGCAACTGCATGCCCACATTCCCATTATTCTCCTATAATTTCTTGGGTTTGTTTGCATCTCCTTTCAAACAAAGCTTGGAAGGGTCTAGCAACTATCATCATTATTATATCAGGGATTTATATTGCAGGGATATAATTACAAATACTGTACGGATAAGACTCTTCCAGAAGCATGAGGCGATACCAGAAGAAAGGGGACACAGTGAAAAAAGCATTTTCCAAACAGGTTTATCTGCAGGATAAGTCTTATCCTTCTGAACAGGTTGTTAATTTAGCAGATATCTCTTCCTGCAGTCAGCTGTATAGTCTACAAAGTATATCTGAGCTAGAATTAACAGCCCAGATGTCTGGCAAGAGGAAACCAAACCAAGCCCTTCTACTGTAAATCCCAGATCTGAGGACAGGTTCAAAAGCATCCAAACTATAAAATCCCACCGCAGAGATCATTACCGGGGAGACCAAGGCATAAGGATTGTCAAGTCTCAAAAGGAGGGTTCTTTCTATATATAGAATGGAAATACTTCACATTTGTTCTGCACACTGCTAGGGTTGAGCCTGGTGGCTTGAGCCTGACAGAAACACTTATGCAGACTAAGTAAAGCATTCCCATTGAGCAAACAGGTACTAAAGGACCACCAGATCTTGAGGCACGGGCTGAGGCAGCTGTGCCGCCTGAGACAAAGCTCCCTGACAGACTAGCTCTCCTGCAGCTGACAGATCTCATCACAGAAAAACAGACGACCTACACCTCTGGACCAAACCCAGTTCAACACAAACTGCTAAAAGCAAAGCAGAGCATGTCTGGATTAAGTGTTTGGTTCCATCTTTGACAATACAAACACAGGCTTTCTTTTGTCCAAGCTATTTACAACACAAAAATACAGCAGAAATTAAACGTCCCTGTAAAACTAGAAGGAGAGTCCAAACACATACACAAAACAGTGCTCTGTTCAGACAGCATTAGAAACTGAGAACGAGACTTCAAATCCCCATCGCAAAACTCTTATTTAATTTGCAGGATTCCAACAAAGAAAAATCTCCTTTCCCCACCTATACCCAGATACTGGTATGTCTTAACATGACCTACCTCTCAAACTTCCCTCATAAAAGATAAAATCCGAGAGGCGTAGACTTTAACGAGCAAACGAGAGAACATCCTGATGTTAACCCAGGGTAACGCAAGGACCTGCCCCTCAGGAGATCACTGCGGGATCTCAACTGCAGGCACCTTCTGCTAGGTGAAGCATTTCATTTCCACCTTCCCGCAGACAACAATGAGAGCCCGCCCCATCCCTCGCTCAGGGTGCGAAGCACTACAACGTAGGACACCTCGTACACCCGCAGGGCACGCCAGAGGTGCAGGTCGGGCCTGAGCGGGGTGAACGGCCACGGGCCTGCCCTTGCCGCCGAGGTCTGATCCCGGGAGGAGCCCTCCACCGCCCGGAGCAGCGGGCAGGCCTGGCCGGGGGCGGAAAGCCAGGCCGCCCCCGGGCAACCCCCACGCCCACCCTCACCTCACCCCACAAGGTCCCAGCAGCTCCCTCCAGGACGGAAGCGGCGGCCCCGCTCCCGTAAGACCCACCTCCACCGGGAACCCCGGGCCCCAGGAGGGTCCTCACCCACCCCGGTACTCACGGCGCTCCGCAGCGGCGATGCTGCCGAGCCCAGCCGAGCCGCTTCCGCTTCCGCCAGGAGGGGCCGCCGGGCCGCGCTGGGCGAGGGCGCCCCCTGCACGCGGGGAGGAAGCGGCGGCGCCGCACGTGCCTCAGCCGCGCCGCGCCGGGCGAGGGCGCCGCCTGCCGGCCGGGAGGACCGGGCTGCGGGGAGCCAAGGGGAGGGACGTGCAACGCTCCAGCCGTGCACGGGGACCCGGGGCAAACATTTTACCCCTTGCACGGGGACCCGGCGCACACACACACGCACACACATTACCCTATGCACGGGAACCGTTCAATTTCAAAGGTCGGCCCTTTGCCCCGCAAAATAAGCTAGCACTTCCACACCAACATGCTTCCCACACACAAAAAAATTTCCCAGCTACTAGCGACACGTGTTCAGCCCAGGGCACCCACAGGCTCCAGTGCAGTAAGCCCCCAGCCAAATGTTTCTTCTATACATTTGAATTTCCCTTTGCAAAGCGAAGTCATTTTTGTAAAGCAAAGGCTTTTTTGATCCACTATAAACCAGAAAAAATAATCTTGCTGCAGGTGCCCCCTCCTAAAGACATGCGCAGGTAGAATCTCCAGGCCATAGAGACCCGGCGGCTGTTTTTCCTGCACCAGCTCTTCAGCACAGCCTCCCACGTGCTGCTTGGGGGCTTGTTGCTCCCTAAAGGGTACGTGGGGCTTGTGTTCCAAAATAAAGAAGCCTGGCAACAACTGCCACAGCGCACCTGACCTTACCCAGTGGCTTTGCAGTCCCAGGGGCTGGCAGAGGCTGAAAATCCTCCATTCAGAGGCAAGCTGAGGCATGGCGTGGGTCTCTTACTGGTGCAGAGATATGCACAGAAAAACCCTCTGTGGGAGCACAAGGAAGCGCCTAGAAGGTGTGAGGGAGAGGTCTTGCCAAGATGGGTTGGAGGGCAGGATGAATGTCACCAGCACCATGTGGGAGGCCACAGGCGAGGTGCCCTTGTGTGAGCTGCTAGGGGAGCCTTTTTGAAAGTATCACCAGAACCAACCCTATCCTTCTTTAGCCTCATTGGCACAAGGTCCTGGGGCTTGTAATAATTACAATGGAAGAGTTAAAAAGGTTGGGGCATGTGGTCGTGGGGCAGGCTACAGAAAGCACGGTGTTTTCTAAATTTTTAACAGCCTTCCTTGGCTGTGGTTAAGATGAGCAGCTTGCAGGCCCTTGCAGGAGGCAGCTGCTTGGTGAAGGCCTGTGGCAGACGGAGGAGGACGGGGCCCAACGCCATGGCCACCTCCCTGCGGGTTAGGTTCCCTCAGCCTGACATCCCCTGCAGCAGAAAGCTGCCAGAGGGGGCTGAAAGCCAGCGGTGCCCCACAGGCCTCGCAGCTGTGTTAGGGCACCTGAGGTGCTCCCTCAGCGAGGTCACCACCACGGCGGCAACACAGGCGGCACCTCTGCGGCCGCCCGGCGCAGGGCCGGGAAGGGCACACACGGTCCCCCCGAGGGGCCGGAGGGGTCACGCAGTACCCCCGGGGCCGGAGGGGACGCCCGTAGCCACGGGCCGGGCGGCGGAGGGGGCGGGCTGGTACCTCAGCCGCGGTACTTCAGCCGCGGTGCGCAGGCGCAGCGCGCGCGGCCCGCCCCGGCGCGGCCGTGGGGGGGAGGGGGAGGGGCGGGGGCGCGGTGCGCAGGCGCAGTGGGATCCCTCCGCCGCCGCCGCCGCCGCCGCCTCGGTGGAGCGGCGCGCCGCGCGCCATGGCGGGCCCCAGCCTGCGGCCGCACGTGCACTGGGCGCAGCGGCACCGCGAGCTCTACCTGCGCGTGGAGCTGAGTGACGTGCAGGTACCGGGGGGGGGGGCGTCGGGTCACCCACCCGCGGGGTCACCCACCCGCGGGGTCACCCACCCGCCGGGACACCCACCCGCCGGCACGGGCAGTGCGTCCGCGCAGCCCCGCTGCACGCCGGGGTGGGCGCGGGGTCTTGGCGGTGTGGGGGGGGCGGTGCTCGCCCGGGGGTCCCCGCGTGTCCCCGGTGCGCCTGCTCCCGGCTAACGCTGCGCTCCTCCTGCAGAACCCGGACATCGCCATCACCGACAACGTGCTGCACTTCAAAGGTAGGGGCGGGGGGGTCCTGCAGCCTGGCCCGCCCGGTGCGCGGGGGCCGCGGGCACGGGGAGCCCTGTCCCCACCGCTGCCCTTGGTGGCCGGGCATGTGCGGAGCCGTGGTGACACGCACCTGCCTGCAGACCGTTGAGTCCCAGCGCTGGCACGTTCTATCTTATCTAATAAGAAAAACCCCACCCCACCCACCCCCATATTTAAATAGCCCTGAAATTTCCGTATGTCTTGGCTGGCCGGTGTCGGCTGAACCCCGGCGATAACTGGCAGCAATTTTTCCTTTCACAAAGACCTTGTTTGCAACTGTTATCAAACCTCAGCATCGGGAACTAGCGCTGGATTTGAAAGGTAAAGCAGGTCTCTCCCGAAAGGATGGGTTTGTCCCGGCCGGGCAGCTGCGGCACCGCGGGGCTTGTGCAGCGTGGCCGGCCCCGGCTGCGCCGAGGATACGCTGCGGCTGGGCTGTTATCGGGGGTTTCTCCTTGGTTTGGTGGTTTTCGTGTAAGATGCGCTGTCTAGGGAATGCTGCCTCCCCGGTGAGCCACAGCCAGGGCCATTTGATAGGGATGCGCGCATCGTGTTGGCTTCAGGATCGGTTTACAGGGTGGGAGGGTGGGGATGAAGCTCGGCGCGGCTGGTTTTCGGAGCCCTGCCAGGGACGAGACCTGCTGTGTGTGGGAAACGGGAAAACGAAGGCACCCCCTGCCCTTGGGAGGGGACTCCCCGCATCGTGCTCCTACAGACCCACCAGACAAGGCCTCCCTGGTGCTCGCCCGTGGCTGTGGAGCTGGATCCCCCAAAGGCGGGGTGGCTCGGTGGGATTCCAAGCTGTCAGAAGCCTGTTTGGGAGTCTGTCACGCTGCCTTCCTGCAGCCAGGACCCTTCCCCAGCGCCGCGCAGGGCTGTGGCAACTTTAGCTGCTGAATCCAGCAACTGCAGCTCCAAGCCACGCTTTGGGTCGTGTCTTCCCCGTTACCGTGTGGTTCCCCCTGGCCTCCCGGCAGGGCAGCAGGAAGCACTGCAAATAACCGCCCAGTATTGCTGTGGGTGAAGCGTCCTTTGCAGGTGGGGCATGTGGAGCTGGCTGGGGTCCTCACACTGACTGTTAATTTTGTCTTTTAGCTCAGGGTCATGGTGCCAAAGGGGACAACATCTACGAATTTCAGATCGAGTTCCTAGAACCGGTTGAGCCTAAAGTAGGTACTTTTACTTTTTCTAACTTTTGCAAAGAAAAAGTAATTTCTGAAAAACTTGAAAATGGCTGCGAATAAAGTTCGTGATACGCTGTTTGGATTTTCTTGGTGAGTCTGTAACCGCTGCAGACTAAAAGCTGTCTGTGGCAGTCCCACCTCCTGGTGCTCAGCCTCAATGCATGTCACTTCGCCGGAGCTAGCGCTTGCATGGGGCGGCTTTAACAGAAACAGGGCCTTACATGTATCGGCTGGTAAACGGTAGTTGTAAATCTTTTAAAGGATTTAAAAAGTAGCAAAATAACGGGAGAATCTGGCAATGGGTTTTCTTATGCAGCCATGACTGAAAAGCAGGGGAACGCTGTACTGCAGAGTGTCGGTGTCGTGGTTTGTGGCTTTTGCAGCCTGACAAAAGGAAACCATGAGAATTCGTGCTTCTGGCTTGTGCAGATTTCTTAGGTTGCCAGTACAGATACGTTGTAGCTCCTGTTGCAAAAATATTTTCTTAATTCCTGTTGTAGTCTGATAGGAGAGAGCTTTCCTGGGAGACCAGCCCCTACACGTTACTTGCTGGTGGCTGTAAAATCTTGTCTTTGCCTCTCAAAGGTGTTAGGGGCAAAGCTCCAGGCTCTGCTCCCACTGCAGGATTTGTGCTGCTGATTCCTGGCTGATTGCTGCGGTTAGCTGCAGTCAGCCTGGGAGCCGCCGTTCACCTCTGGTGCTTCGGCAAGGGAGGAGACGGCCGGAGGGGGGATTTCTGGGGTCTGTCAGCAGGCAAGCATCTTGCGTGGCTCCTGCCAGGTATGGAATGGCAGACGGTGAACATCTCTTGGTTCCAGGATCCGGGCACCAGTTTGTAAAGCAGCAGCTGCCTAGTCCACGGTGTGGGGAGAGGTGCCCAGCACTGCCCGTGGCTGTCCCCTGTGCTGGCAGACTTGGGCTGTGCTGGCAGCCAGGCCTGGAAGGCAAGCCCTTGCCTCTGCCGAGCAGCCTCCTTCCAAAAGTCCAGTCACTCTGAGTCACTGTGGAGGGGCTGGAGGGCAATGGACTCTGAAACCTGTGGAGATGGTTGAGACCAGGAGGTATTGCAGCCCAGGGTTTTCTCCTTCAGCTTTGCTGTGCACCATGAGTGCCTCTTGCTAGTGTCACGCTACCAGTGAGAGATGGAGCCTCTGACAGACAAGGACCAGGCGTTAGTAGCTGTAAATTATGGCTACAGCCTTCAGATGTCCTAGGAGCATCCAGATGGCCTTGACAGAGCAGTGCTGGTGTTACATGCTCAGTTAAGAATGCAGCTCATGCCTCTTCTGCATCATTTTCAGCTGGTGTGAGAGGCAGTCCCACGTGGAGCACCCTGGCGAAGGCTTGAGGTGTGGAGGGATGCAATGGTGGCAGTGAGGGTGGGCACCCAAGGTGACAACGCTGTGGGCTGTAAGGCTGGAGAGGTTTGCCATTATGCAAAGTGTGGCCATGGTGGAGAGGCGGTAGCAATGACCACACTGCCAAGGCTGATAATTCTGCCTCTTGCTGCAGCAGATGTCACATGGGGTCCCCTGTTTTGGACACCTGTGGTTGATGGTAGTGCTGGCTAGAGGAGGTGGGTGGCTCACAGTGCTAAATGCAAGGTCTAAAGCCAAGATTGTGGGTTCTGCCTAGGAAGGCTAGCGCTAGGGTCTGTGCTAGCTCTTTGTGGTGGGATTCAGGGGTGCTGTGCATTATGAGCAGGCTTTCAAGCTGCTTATCAAGTCCTGCAGTTGCTGTCTTCAACTGGGCTGCCCTTTGCTTCCATGCCGTGGGTGGCAGAGGCACACTTAGTGTGCTGCAGCAGCCCGTGTCATCCCTGCCTCCTTGACCAGGGGAGCTGGGGTATCAACTCAGCCTCAGAGACCGTTTCTTAGGACTTCTGCTGATGTGTGCTCCCGTGTCTGCCCTCAGCCTGTATGCAGGGTGACTCAAAGGCAACTGAACATCACTGTGCAGAAAAAGGAGAGTAACTGGTGGGAGAGACTCACCAAGCAAGAGAAGCGCCCGCTCTTCCTAGCTCCTGACTTCGACCGCTGGTTAGACGAATCGGATGCTGAAATGGAACTGAGGGAGAAGGTCAGTCCTGTGGGCACGTGTGGCTTGTGCTGCCAGCTGCAAGCAAGGATAGCTCTTCTCCTGCGTTTGAACTTGTGTTCTTTATTTACCTGAAGTTGTCTGGCATGCTGATTGTTACTGCTGTTTCATACAGATCCCACGCTGAATCGGTTAAACAGTTCACATTGTAAGCAGGAATTCAGGAACAGGCATGCTTCTGGCTAGAAGGAGCAGCAGCGTGGATCTGAACGGGTGGCTGTGCGCCAGCGCAGTGCTGGCCAGGGTCTGCTGCCCTGCCCTGTGCCTTAGCAGCCCTGGGTCCCAGTCTATACGAGGATCGATGTGCCATGTGGATCCCAGAGTTGCTGGTCCCAGACGTTGCTTGTCTGGAAAGCGGGGATTTCTGAGGCTTTCCTGAGCCACTGGGCCGGCCCCGAGGGTGCATTCCCAGCATCCTGGTAAGCTCAAGCAGCTTACTGCAGCAGGGAGGTGCAAGACCGTCTCGGAAAAGGCTTGAACAGACCACACTTCTGTAAATCAGTTTTACAACGAATGCTGCCCTGTTCCCCTCCACAGCCACTGAGCTTAGCGCGGAGCGGAAAGGGCCGCTGCAATGCCAGGAGCCAGAAGGCAGTGCTGAAGGGCAGGCAGAGAGCCTGGGCTGGATGTTCTCAGTTCCCTTCAGGTCACTGGTGGGTCATGAAATGTTTTAAGGAACAGCTCTAAGAAACGGTAATAACTGAGAATTAACACAGAAACCAGCAGGCTTTCTCAGCAAAAGCATCTAATTACTAGAATAAAATACATAGCAAAGGCGGGATAACTAGTTAACGCTCTCTAGCTTTTACTGTACCATAATTTCTGGATGATGAATGTGCTGTTTTATGCAGGGGAAAATTCAAACCCTCTAGCAACTGGCTGCTTAGCGGAGTTTTAAACCCACTAGCTTTGCGGTAGTATAGTTAACAAATCACTTGCTAATTACAGTAACAGTCTTTAAAACCTTATCCTTCATCTTAAGGAAGAAGAAAAGATTAACAAAATGAAAATAGAATCAAGAGTCCCAAAAGACCGTAAGTAACTCTACCTTTTTAGTGTGTAAGGTGGGGTGTAGAAAGCTGTGTTGCTCCTATGCACAAACCCCAAATCTTACAGAGAAATTTTGACTGGCTTGGTGCATCTCGGAGGGGGTTCTTTGTACTGTGAGCTATTTAGAAATTTAATAAAAACGTACTGCAGTTTCCAAGGAATTTAAAAAGTCTGACTAGCAAGAACTGAGTTTCAGCAGATGACGGTAAAAGCAGGCAGAACCCACGGTGCACACAGCAACCCTTTTATCACAATCAATAGCTTTCTTTTTTCTTGTAAGCTTTATTCTTATAGGAAGCCTGGTTTGCAGCTGTGCTCTTTGCGTAAGTGTTACCATTGTACTCTGCTCACCTGATGTGCTTATTATTGATTTTAGCTTTCAAACACCTGAAGAAGGGATACTTAATCATGTATAATCTTGTACAGTTTTTGGGATTCTCTTGGATTTTTGTGAACATGACAGTACGACTGTTCATCTTGGGGAAAGGCAAGTAATATGAGCTATTTTATTTACGCTGGGGGCTTTGTTTCAGTTTTTTAGTGGTGGTGTTAATGCTTTCTGAATTATGAACGCTAAAGCAAGACATATTTAGGAAACAAAACTGTAAATGCATGACAGAAGCCTCTCAAAAGCTATCACGGTGTCAAGGATAGCAAAATACTGTCCTCTGGTAAATTACAACTGGATATTCTGACGAATGATACTTGTGCTCTGCCAAGATTACTTTTAAAGGAATCAGCTGCGGCAAAATGTGTCTCTCACTGCAATGTTAGTATTTTTGAAAATGAGCTGGCCAGAATACTTCAGTTTTGAAGCAAGAACGACCCATTCTATTGAGGTACAGCGCTGTTGCTTTTTCTATAAAGTAATTACTGAAGTAGCTCTTGATCTTTCTGTGTGAAACAGAGTTCTTGAGCAGTCTTTTTGGCCTAACTGGTATGACTTTTAAGGTAAGACCTATAAAGAAGTTACATAATTATGCATAATGTTTTTTTTTTCAAATACAACTAGAATCCTGTTATCAAAAGATATGCTGCTGTGCCAGCTACCTGAACATGGAAATTAATTTCTTCTCTAAAGTGGTTTTCTGTGTCTTACAGATTCCTTCTATGATACATTTCACACTATTGCTGACATGATGTATTTCTGTCAGACCCTGGCATTCATGGAGATCATGAATTCACTAATAGGACTAGTGAGATCACCGCTGATACCTGCTGTAGTGCAGGTAATATTTTAGTAAGATTCTTCTTCTTGCTCTTTCCATGTTTAATTTTTTTTTTTTTTTTTACACAAATGTTGAGACTCTCCTAAAATAAGTGGTAGAACCTCACTGGCACGGGACTAGAGAATATATTATTCAGGAGGCTGGAATCCATGCTTCCCAGCCTTAGCTGTGGCAGGCTGTCTTCTTCCATCACCTAGGTAAAATAGGAACAGGGCAGCAAAAGCAAGACGTGGCTGACAAAATGTACATGATTTTGATTTGGTACCAGTGCCCTTTTTATTCTGGTTGTGGTTTTTGTGCATGAAAATGAGGATAGATGATTTAAGACTAGGTCCCTTGGATTGCATCTAAATACAGAGCAAAATGCATACTCCTAAGAAGCAGGTCACAGCTCAGCTGCAGAGTTAGTGATGTGCTCAGCATATGTTTCAGGGGTAAATAGATTTCCTGTGTGGTTTTGACAGCAAAAGCTTGTTTTTTCTTTTGGTGAAGAGTGTGACTGTTCCTTAATTTGTTTTTCTTAAACAGGTATTTGGAAGAAACTTTCTTTTGTTTGTTGTCCTTGGAAGCTTAGAGGAAATGCAAAGCAAACCTGTGGTGTTCTTCATATTTTATTTCTGGAGTATCATTGAGCTGTTCAGGTTTGTGGGATTTTTCTTCTAGCAGGTGTGTACATAACAACGTGGTTGTTCCCAGGAACTCTTTAAAGAAGATTTTGGTCTTTGTACCTTTTGGAAGAGTGGCACTAGTGCATTGGTCCACGAGGGTAAAATCTCCTTTAGTCATGGACTATCACAGCCTTCTAGATTGCTGCCAAAAGCTGAGACAAGGCTGGAGTCTGAAAATAATACTGCCCTGAACCTAGGGAAACCTGTTGCTTTTTTCCTTGAGGGTTTTTTGCTTTGAATTTCCACTGCTAAGTGAGCTGCTCTGTTTCTTTTTCAAAAGAAATATTTTGAAAGGTTTACTAGGCAAGCCAGGCAGTTAATCCATCCATCTGGTCAGAATAATAGCATTAGTTCTGTAAACTGCCAAATAAGGATGTGTCCATCATGATCCATAGGAACAGTTTTTTGAATATTCTTGTGTCATTTGGGAATTACGTTGACAATACAGCATATATATATATATATATATATATATATATATATGTAAGACTAATTCTAGTAGTAAGTTCCATTTTAAACAGTGTCTATTTCTTCTCATGCTGAATTGCCTTTAGGTATCCATATTACATGCTTTCATGCATCAGTATTGAATGGAAACCACTAACCTGGCTCCGTTACACTGCCTGGATCCCTCTCTACCCCTTAGGAGCCTTGGCAGAAGGTATGTCCAAAAAAGACAGTTTAATAAATAATGAATTCAAGGCTGGGCAAATAACTCAAAATTATTATTTTTTTTTTTTTGGCTGCTGGACTTAAAAATAGTAATTTAGAACAACAGATAAATAGATACTTGCTTTGAGCTGAACAAGATGTAAGCATTTTAATCTGTCCTACTGAATCAAATACTTTTTTTGATTGGACGAGGAAAGAAGTCTTCCTTTTGGGCACTGAGGAGGGAAGTAAAGGCAACAAAAGGTTACACGAACAAACTGGACAAGAGCGTGCTGCAGTCCATGCAAGCGGCACAGGATGACAATGATCATTTCCCTCTGCTGATCCAAAGCAGCGTTGTTCGCCTCTGTCTGCTGGCCCTGGCTCGGCCAGCCAAGCTTGGGTTCACACCAGCTCACAGATCTTGACATTATGTTGTAAATCATTGCACAGGACAGGCAGGGGCCAATTCTTTTTCTGCAAGAAGCATAGCCTGAGAGGCGTAGTGCTTGACAAACAGGGTTCTGCTCTCCCGCCTGGAGAGTGACTGCTCTGTGGAAGAAGCAGGCACGTGGCCTTCTTGCTGTACCCCTCTAGCGCAGGGGCTTTACACTGTACTCTTCTGTCTTAACAGGTCTGGATTACGTTTAATTTTTATTTATTTAAGAAGCATATCACCACTCAGTTTCTAGCTGTAAGAAATGTGTTGTAATTGTACCTGTCAGAACCTGTTTCTGTGAGCTGGGAGTAGGCTTGGGCATTGCTCAGCTTGAAGCACAGGAAAGACTATGCCTGTTTCATTGCCGTGGGTGTTTCTGCGTGGTAAATACTGGTGGCGTGAGCCCTGCAGGCTACAGTTGTGTGTGAGAACTGTCACCAGGCAACTTCACTGTGCTGAGACCTTCATAGTTGAATTGCTATACTGCCTCTGCTAGCTGCTTTCCATCATGCTGCATGTTTAAAAAGAAAACAGCTTTAAAATTGGTGTAATTAATGAGAGCTAGCAAATAAGAAGGGAATATCCTGGAACAGTTGTGGGCTATATATTTTACATGTGTTTGATAATGTTGGTGGCCTTCTGCTTTCAGCCGTCTGTATCGTTCAGTCCATTCCAATCTTCAGTGAAACAGGGAAATTTAGTCTGGGATTGCCAAATCCGCTGAACGTCACAATCCAGTTTTCAGTTTTTCTTCAAATATACCTTATAGCCTTGTTTTTAGGTAAGATATTTAATTGTATTTCTCACTACTGAAATAAAAAGGCCATTTTCCTCTGAATTAAGTATATTTTCCAAAGAAAATTAATTTCCTGCATCTTGGGGATCATGGCAACACAAACTGGTTAATGTTAAGCATTGTCCTTGTTGCTTGTTTATGTAAATTTGTCAGCGATGAGGGGAACACACCTACAATTAGCACTGGTTAGCCCCCCAAAAAGGAGATCTCGGTAACAAGTTAGTGGCATCATCTACTGATCACTTGGGTTAAAAGAATAGTTTTTACATTTATGTATTTATAAGCTTAGTATACTTAATTTTACCGTTTACATGGTATTTGAGCTTCAGAATGATTTAGTGGAAATCTAAACGTAATTTCAAATTAAAGCAGTGTTTACCTAAACTACATTATAATCACTAACGCAACGTGAAAGTCAAGTTTTTCCAGAAAACAATATAGAAGGCTCTTTAAATAGTAGTATATTTAAAGAAGGATGGTGCTTGATACAGATCTGTTTTCTGGTGTTACATTTCTAAACGTTATGTTAATTTTGTAGTATGCATACCCAGTATGTCTGTGTATCCACAACCCAGTAGACTCTAACCTGGAATTTTAAACTGAACTTTCACTGGGTTTCTCCCTTTCAGACTGCTCAAAGCATACCTTCAATTGAGTTTCATTCTGAAATTGTGTCTTACTTTGTAACAGCCTTTGCAGCAACTCCTGCCTCACCCAGCAAGGAAGTACTTGGATTAACTTTCCATACTATACATACACTTAAAACCTCGGTTTTTTGTGTGGTGGTTCGTTTGTTGTTTTTTTTAAATTTGGTACAGCCATCTAGCATTAAAATGATGCAATGATGTCCCACCTAAACGCTTCATTCCTTTTCAGGGCTATTTGTGAACTTCCGTCATCTCTACAAGCAAAGGAAACACCACCTCGGACCAAAGAAGAGAAAGATGAAGTAAAAGAGGACTGCAATGCTTTCTTATCTAACTTATCTCAATTACAAGATAAGCCTCTAATTCTTACGGTTTTACCCACTGTAATGTAAAGAATTTTGTAAAATTACATGATCACGCTAGATTACATGATTTCATAGTGAATCAGGTACCATTCCCACATACTGTATTTTGTTCCCTTTCAATCACTTATGCATGGCATTGATCATTGTACAACAGTAACATTTAAACTCGTATCCTGTCAACTACCATATTAGAAAGAAATCCTATTATCTGCATATAATATGCTTATAAACAGTGGAGCAGCACTAAATGGAAATAGTGTTTATCTTTTAATTGGATATTTGCTCTTTCAATATTGCATGCAGATAGGGCTTCTGATGTCAGGATGTACTATAAGCTGGCCCATGCTGTTCCTGGGGTGCAGCCTGGTGGCAGGAGGAGCACAGTCTGAGACCACTGTGAACTGTGTGCAGGTGTTTACTAACTGTTTGGGTAAACTTGCTCTGCATATACTCCCCCCCCCCCCCTTTTTCTTCTGCAGCATGCTGATGCTGCAGAATTAAAACTGAAAGTAGCTAATGCTGATTTAAGTGCTACAACCTTAGTCTGTTTCTGGTTTAGCCTTAACAGAATAGGAGCACTGTGCAGACCCTAGCAACATGTGTATTCCTGTAGCAACACATCCTATCCAGTCACTAGGGAAAGGAAGCTGCTACTCTGTGACCTGGTCAGAAATGCTCTCCTGCTTAGTAATACAAGCACTGAAACATAACAAAATAAGGAAGCATAGGTACCAGCTTTCTCCTAGCATGGACCCAAACAGAACTCCATCCCACCCGTGCAAAGGGAAAACGTGGAACTGTCATGGGAGACCAGGCTCCTCTGCTCATTCCTGGCAGGGCTGTAGCTCCTGTATTTATAGCCTTCAGAAAGGCAGTAGAGATTGCTTTTCTACTTAAGCTTAGGGATGCAGTGGAGAAGTAGGCGTATATGCTTTGTTGGCTGGCCCCTGGTGGGATGGCGTAGTGGATCAAGTAATTAACTGTGTATTATTTACATAGCATGCATGAAATCTTACGGAGATCCCACACAGGGTTTGAAGGAACACTTTCCTCTGTGCTTACGTCAAGCAACAGCACCAACAAAAGAAGAGAAACTTCTCCCACATTGCAGGTCATCTATCTACTCTCGCAGCTGGAAACCTTTGTTTCAGTTGACTTGTATTTCAGCATGCCCTTCTGCAATCCAGTTTATAAAACGCACAACAAGTTTGCTCTAAACCATGCTGTGGTTATGAACAGGTTGCTTCACAACTGCACTGCCCCCAGGGCAACGCAAAGCAATGCCAGCAATCCAGAACAGGTGCTGAAGTTGAGATTAGCTTGGTGCCATGTTACTATTTGTCTTTTTCTACTGTAAAACAATATAAATCTTCCAGAAAATTATTTTCTATATTAAAGGTAACAAACAATGGACCCAGTGAATGTTACTGTCAAGGAAAGGAAATAATGTTATAAGGGGATTTTAACAAAGAACTGGTACAGGCTCCATGCTGCATTTCACAAACCACGTTCTGTTGACAGGAGGCATGATACAATTTCTCTTTAGGGTTACTTGAGACTCCCACTTAAAGGAGAGTGCAGCTTGCTTTACTCAGGAGAGTTAAGCATTATTTACACACTTAAATTTCACTTAGCACACACTGTACCTAGGTTTGAAGGATGTCAAAGGATTGAATTAGCTGAGTAATGGAACAGCAAGGATCACTTTTATACTTTTAATTTCTCCACTGGGCATTTAAACTTCTTTTATGAAATCCGTATGTATTCATACACTGTATTTCTCAGTGACATTGTGGTACCTAGTGCAAGCTGTCATGGATCTTACACTACTGAATTTTAGTCCTTCAAAAAGAATGTGTTTCTATTAATAAAGATTTACAACCAAATTTTGCTTTAGTTCAGGTGTTCTTTCCCTGAATGTAAGAAATTGCATAATTTATTTAACTCTTGTGATAAACAGCTGGGAGCCAAGCCTTTACCAGGTCAATGTTTTAGGCCACACAGCCTAGTTGCTATGAAAATGGAAGAAATCCAACTTAAATTTTCATGAAGAATTACTCTTTATTAATATTACACAAATAAAATCCTGTGTCACGAGATTAAGTTACTTTCACAAGCATAAGCACTGTGATGCAAGTGATACTCAACGGCAGTACAGACTGGCTTTCACATCAGATGTGACGTTAGTGAATATACCCTGAAATCAGTTGTGTATCTTATCTTGCACAGTGATTCCCAGACATGTTTTCTTTGGACTAATCGAGTCGATGTATAAAGTATAGTAGCTGCCTTTTAAGATACTTTTACCAGTGAGTTCAGTTATGTAGTAACTGCATTTTGGGAAGGCCAAAAGCCACCAGCAGTCTGCTGTCTATGATGGCATTTCTTTCTTTCCTCAATATGTAGCGAGTAACTTCCACCCATCATCCAACACAGTAATTGACTTCGGGACACCTTCCACAGTTTCCAGGTCTGACTAAAGCCACCACAAACTAGCTTTGTTTATTTACTGAGCACTAATGCTGGTAGGGGACCCCGTTTTGAAAGGAAGTTCTTCAAAGAGCAATTAAACAGGCCCTACAAATTAAACAGGACAAGAAAATGTGAACCACTTGAGCCTTAATCTGTAGAAGTTCCCAAAATGGAGACTTCACATTCTTTCAGTGCTGCTACTGGAAAAGTCTGTCTGCAGTGGAGCAATGTTATGATCGTAGGCAGCATATTCCGATGCTCCAGTACTTGCCACTTTAAGCTGCTGAGCAGCATGTGTGAGCTGAAACGCTGCATCAGGATGAGCTGTGTCGGGAAGCAGGGTGCACTCCCGCTCCAGCATGTCTGCCACACCTTTCAAGAGGTCCAAAAAACCAAAGGCCAGGGCTGCCTTTCGTAAACGATTAAGTTCCTGCAAAGAAGGAAAGCTCCTTTTAAAGCCACTGTAAGCCTGTATGTAAAAAGTGAATTAATTTCTTATTTTTTTCAAGGTAAGCTTGTTTGCTGAGAGGAAAATAACCTGAGTGATGGGTACAGCTGCTGGAAACTGCCCAGCTGCTCATGACATAAAAAATGCTTCAAGGCTGAAGATGATAGTGGCGCAACTAAACAGTTGGTTCTCCCTTGATCACTTCCTATAAATCTCCACTTCTTCCTTTTCGCTTTTGTGCATTCAGCTATTGTATCTGCCTGTTTTGTCCGTGTCCCAGCTGGAGGTGGCTTCCAACTTAGGCTTCACTGACTGCTGCCTTTAACCACAGTGACCAGCAAAATGTGTATGTATTGATTTTTCTTCACTATAAACTGACAAGTGTTTATGTGCTTTTAGGCAGGGTATTCATTCTTGAAGTCTCCGGGGGCTACAATAACAAACTGCTTTGGCACTAAGCTTATAAGAGGAACAACAATTACCTCCAGCTACAGTCTAGATTATGGATTATTATGACGTGACCAAATGTGCCTAGAATTCTGTCTTTCTCTGCTTCAGTTGTAACAAAAAATGTAGGAGACATTTTCAGACTCAGAATGACATACCTCTGTGTTCCTATTCCTCTCTGATCCCTCAGTTTATTTCTGCCTAGACAACAGCATAAAAATCTGCAAGAAGTTCACCATGGAAGTAGCAGGGATCATGAGGGGCACCTGCAAATGTGACCCATCTATGCCGCTCTGCCAGAGAATGTGGTGGCAAGGAAACCAGACCCCTTGTCTCACCCTAACTAGTCTGTAAAATAAACCCAGGATGTCTCCTTCTTTGCAGAACCATATATGTTTTCGCAGAGCCCTAAAAGCCTGCACAGAACATACCACAGACACAGCCAGTATGTGTTCCCCTGTCAAATGTACCACTATCACTGTGGATGAAACCTGGGCCAGCCTGAAATGTTACTCACTTTATAGAAGGTTTGTGTTTTCTCAGGGAGCTTCCTTGCATTTCTCAAGATCTTCTGGACATCTGTCTGCAGAAAAGAAAAATAACTAAATAAAAATCTTGGCAGCTGCTGGGGAAGCTGCAGAAAAAACCCTGAACCATTAACTGATAAATTATCCTGACCACTGACAAGACTGCAGCTCACAAAGGCTGAAACACAAATGGTAATTGTACTAAATCAAATAAACTAAGCCAGATGCTACACTGGAGACACAGCTTTCACTAAACAAACTATGCTTTCTGATTGCATTTTAATCACAACATTTTAAAGAGGCAGTGTTTATAAAAATGAAAGAAAAGCAATAAAGCAATTACATTAAATGGACAACACGCACACAGACTCCGCTTTGCCGGTAAGATGGCTACTGCTGATCCAAGTAAAGCATCAGATCCAAAACCTGTATCATTACCTGGAGGCCACTTGGTTTAATCCATACGGTAACATTCTGTGCATAACTGCGCTTGTTCTTGGGTTGCAAGGGGAAAGGGCTCTTATTGTCATCCTCTCCGTAAGGATTTTCTTTTGCATCTGGGAGAAAAAAGAAAATAAACGAACTTAACAACTAAGATTTGGCAAGGTTATTCATGCAACACTGAATGTGTAAGCGTTATTCAAATAGTGTGACCAGTACCTGAAATGGGTCCAAGCTGTGCCATCTTCCCTAGCCATGGAAGAGGCTCAGGACCGGGTTCAAAGAGCGACATCATGAGGTTTGATTTCTTCTTGCTATCTGCTTGTGAATAGAGCATTCCATACCACTCTGGCCTGTTGAAAAGAACAAATCCCAAAGGCTGAAAACCTTCCACCCCTCTTTGCCTAGTCTTTGTCTCCCTCCCACTGTGGGGAGGCTCACTATTTGCAATTTATACTGGCAGAAACATATCCACAAATAAAAACCCACAGCTTTGTCTAGCAGCGCAGAGTTCTGTACAGCATACGGATATAAATAAGCAAAATTTATAAATGAGTTAACCAAGATTTCTCAGGCAGACATCCAGCTCCATACCCCAACTGGACGACAGCCACCATTCCCTCCACTTTCAGGCTGCCATGTAACAAAACACAGAAGTTGGGGATTTTTCCAGCAATCTGATTAGCTGAATTCTCATCTTCGGTGTCATCTGTGATCCCAGGCCCCACCTCATCACCTTCTGAGGAAGAATAAAAGGAAACAAAAGAGGCAACGTAAGAATAAATTCAAAACCATTAGTTACATTTCCAAGACACCACCTTGTATTTTCTGTCATGCAAAAGTTAATTAATACTTTTGTAGAACAGCTGCTAAATGAAGTGTTTGGGCAAAGTGGCACTATAATGTTATATAAATATTCCATTGCATCCTACTCACAAAACCGAGTTACCAGAAAACTGTGAATAAAACCTCAGCTTTGAAGAAACTAGAAGCAAAACGAAATGGCAGTAAGAGTCTGGCAACAGATCTATGTCTGCTTCTGAAGCAAAAGCATCCGAATTTCAAGTTCTCTCCTGTGCAATTTGTGGTCATTAAGGGAAACTTGCTACATTTTAGCAGCTGGAATACAGCTGTGATTTAACTGTTATATCTTCCAAGGAGAAAGGCCTAGCAGGATAGGAGTGTTAATACAGAGATGAAAGCGTATCAGGAGCTTTCATTCCTCTTTACCAAGAGAAATCTCACATTCTCTTTACTCCACTCCAAGGCCACAACAAAAGGAAAAGGCAAGTCCTTCTCATCACAGGCTAGTGCTCTCAAGCAGCTGCAAAGTCAGTAATATGCTTAACCATCCTCAAAGCCTACACCAGTCATTTGTATAGATACATATATAGTTGGCCCCAATGAGCAGCAATTAATGCACAAGTACAACTGAGCAATCTAGTTGTGATTAAGATCAGATTTTTCACAACAACAAATCATTCCAAGAACCAATTAGATGCAGGCATTAAACATTCATCTAGCACCACATATTTCATTGCCCATTACTATTTTTAGCTTTTGGTTTAGCATGTTCTATTCATGATGATGCTATAAGGACACCGTTCCTTCTAATGACTTTCTAAAGAACACAGTATTCAAAAAAAGAAAAAGCTGGTGTTCAAGATTTTAATTTTAATGTAACCACACAAACGCCTCTTTAGAGACAACTGGCATCTTGATGAAGCATAAAATCTGTGGTTCTAGTCTAAGCCATCTCAGACATAACAAGGGAAGCTTAAAACAGTTTTTGCTAAAAGAAACAAGACTTGCTCACCTCTGTTAAGTGCAATTGGCAGTACTAAGTGTCTGGACAAGACAGGAGGGCTAGAAATATCAGCTATATCTACAAAGCCAACAATTTCTAGATCTGTGGAGAGACAACAGGTTTAAGTCAGATTTGGAAATTGCTTAAACGTATTCTGAGTCCATTTAGCATTACCACCTCTTACACCACCAAGTTTTCTGAAGCAGTGACTAGAGGTAGCACAACAGAGCCCCAACACTGATTGGGGTGTCTAGGACATAGTAAGATACAAACATTTATAAACAATACCATGACACTTTAAGACGAGAACATAACTTTCATCACACACATACTGCTGTCCATGAACTGTGCTACTAGACAAACACAGAATCATGCACATTGGTTTTTTACACTGTATGCAATCCATTGCCACTTTATAAAGTCTAAAGGAGAGAAAACAAAGGACTAACCCAAATCTACTAGCTTCACACTGGCATCACAGAACCTGCAGGAATTCCATCAACTCTTTGGCCTATGAGGCATGCTTCCAGGACTGGGAAGATGGGTTGTGGTTCTTGAGTTTTGCATGTGCACGGGAAGTTTAAATACAGCTCCATCTCATAAAGAATCAAGGGCATTTGCTGGTAAAAGATCGAGGCAGCCATGTCCTTCATGCTCAGCCGTGTACTATTTCCTTGCCAATTCTTGGCTGCAAGAGATGTTGTATGGGTTCATGTGTCTCAGCCATGTGAAGGTTCTGGTGTGTGGCTCTAGCAGCTTTTGACCAGCTCTACACTGGCAGAGGTGTAGAGAGTACCTGCTTTGTAAACTCTTCTCTACATGAAGCACGGTGACACATATGTTGTGCCCTAGCTATGGGCACAGGTCCATATGCGTATGGCACAATTAGAAGTTCAACGCCTTTCCAACCTGTACTGCAGCTGGAGCTGGGGAGCACAGTCTCTCCTTGACAGCCCAAGCAAAGGACCTGGCCCAAAGGCAATTCAATTGATTTTTCTCATAGCTGGACAGTTGGCGCTTGATTAAAGCCAGGGAGGAATTCAGGGGCTGAGCACACCACACACTGCATTTTAATGCACACAGAACAAAATTTTCTTCAAGCCAAATTCCCATCTTTGGAATGATAGGAGGACCTCTTAAGACTGAATGCAGCACCAAGCCTCCCTCACCAAGAGGAACCACATGCTCTTTTTCTTTGCTATTGCTATTTTGGTACTGATGCACTTATTCCTATTTAAACGGTATGCAGCTACAAGTAAGAAGGGATCACACCCCAAATGAGTTTTTTCTCTTGTAGATTTAAAAAAAACCCAAACAAATCAAGGCAATCTTGGTGGCAGTAATTTATGGGTCGCAGTTCACTTCCTTGCAAAATTTTAGCACTATTGTGCCCTTATTCACATGCAAGCTCTGCATGTTTTGTTCATGAACACAGAAAAAAAGGAAGTCTACAGGTCAGATCAAGGAAATGAAATTGCCAGTAGAGTTAGAAACTCTTGAAAAAGGAATTATCTGAAAAGATGCCTGGGTATATGATCTAACCGAGTCACTCTCTTTGCACTTCCCAAATAGCGCAAAGCCAGCGGGAACTCCCATCACCTCCCTTTCAGTTAGCCACACTGGGGTGTCACTAAGGGTGCCAGCCTTTAGCTCAAGAGCCACAGCACTCTACTGCCTGACTGGAAAGAAAAACAAAATGCATGTGGCCAAGTGCACTGCTGAGGAGCTGAGAGCAATTTTGATGTTACAGCTGAAATTTAACTCTCAAGGCAAAGCAGTGAAGTTCAGTGTATTCTCTCCAAGAAATGCACCTAGCCATTTGCTAGCCACAGGCATGGGCTATCTACGGACTATCTGCTGTTCATGGGTGCTGTCCACTAATGGGAGGGCTGAGAAAGGTTTTCTTTGCACAGTTGTTTTTCAAAATAACTTAGTATTAAGTTATTATGTATTAAATATTAGTATTATAAGAAGTGCCAGGGTGACAAAAACCTATAAAGACCGAGATTTCATAAATCTCAACCTTTACTTGTGCTGCCTCACCAATTCTTCTTGACTCCACTCTTAGTGGATCCCTTGGAGAAACCTCTAGAAAGATGCTAGTTTGTCTCACCTGATAATAGAGAGTGATAATACAGAGTCTTTCTGATAAAGGTAACTCGTAACACAAAATGCAGCCCCTTCTTCAACAGGCCTCTCCTACTCTCCATGAAGCTTATGAGGGTATTAACGGAAAGCAGCCTGTAGCTGTCTTCCACAGTCTTTGCGCCTAGAAATTGGCACCCAGAGCTTTGAAAGTGCCTCTACCCTGCTCCAGTCCTTTTATGAGGTACACATGGCTGAAGTAGGATGATGTTCTTGTCCCCTATTGCCACATATACCAAAAATTTACAGTCAGCAATTGATCCTTGCAGAAAGTGGATGAAACAGAAACTATGCAAGATAAGAGGTGGTAGTGAAAAGGTAGAAATAAAATAGATTTAAGTAATAAAGCAATCAAAGATTTGTTACCTGTATTAATTGCTTTAGGAATGGGGTCTATTTCCTCATCTATAATGAAAGGTTCTGGTCTGGGAAATACTTGCACATCGGATGTTAAGTGGCCACACTTGAGAACAGCATGGAATGGTGTATAAGCCAGGTCTATTAGCTTTCTAGAACATGATCAGTTATTATTAAGGAAAATATAAAGCATATCAAAAGAAAATATTGCCTAAAGCACACTAACTTAGCTCCCAAAACCTGTTTCTTTAACTACAGTTAACTCAATAGTTCTAGCATCACTAAATTAAGAAACAAAGCAGCATATTATCACACTGATGGCAAACTAACAACAACTGTGGAAATCAGCATCTTCTATATGCCAATCATAAATAGACACTATGATTTGGTTACATAATGACTAAAATAAATATTGACCTTAACCAGTGAAGGTCAAGATAAAATACAGTTAACAAAATCATAAACTGAAAGAAAAAAAAAGTTTAATTAGAACACCTCTTATCATCAGATTTCTTATAAACATTTGTTTTCCTTTACAGATACTAACTGGAAACCTTCACAAAGGCATATTATCTACAAGACTACTAACCCAAACATCGACTGCACATTCTTCAGGCAAAGGGGTCCATCAATAGTGAAAATTTGCCCTTCTCCATTGTTTAAATCTATGAGCCGTTCCAGGCAGTCTAAGGAATCCGTGCTTTGAAGCTGCAAAAAAATTAAGGTGATATGTTTTTATTAAGTTTTCTTTTTACTCTCCTTTTATTAACCAATATGTTTTCAGAAAATATACACAACACAGCAAAAAACACCTGACTGGATGCTATAATGACCCTTTGTTATCTCACTCCTTTCTGAATAAACCAACATTCTTGGTCTCTCAGGAAACATACTCCTTATGTTGCATTTATATTAGACCAGATGCAGCATTTGGCCTAGTAACAAATGATGCTAGAATATCTCAAGCTGGAAGGGACCCATAAGGATTATCGAGTCCAACTCCCAGTACATTGCTTTATCATGTTAGGTTTTGCTTCGAAAGCAGGTTCAAGCAACTGAAAATCCCAGAAGCATTCAGTCTTCAAAGGCACAGGAATGCCTTAAGTAATATAACATTTTATTGGTAATGTTAAGTTTCCATCCCCATCAGGACAATATAATTTTTAGGAGGGAAGTCAGATAGAATTATTTTTGAGAAGTTCTTAAAGAATGCTTGTGAAAGCACTTAAACTTCTCAGCAACAGGAGATTTATTTTAAACATTTTCCCAGTTATTCTGATGTGTAAACAATGCTTCAATCCATCTGCTTAATCAAAGAGGATCATCCTTGATAGAGACCTTGAAGCTGAAATACCTAATGTATGCCTAAGTAGAAAATCCTTCTGTGATGGACAGAATATAGGTGTCAAAAAAGCAATGCTATTAATAAAACCTAATCTAAGCAACTTTAGTCTCCATAGGCTTCTTTTTAAACATTTTTTATTCAACAGAATTCTAACTACTGTGAAGATTTTTAAAGCTGGTATTGAGATTTTCAAAGGTACCTGAAGAGACAGAAAACAGTCATCTTTCCTTCAAAATTAAGGGAAGTTGGTTTGAACGCTGGCTTGGAGACTTTAGAATTTTGCTCACTCGCATTTCTACATAAAGCTATTGTTGTTTTAAGTGCTGAGCATCTTTGCAATAGAAGTAATTTATTCAATAATTTAATTGTAGATTAAGAAAACCCCCAAAAAGCATTCAATGTAATTAATGCAGTAAAGGCAATAATATAAACAAAGAAAGAAATACTGCATAGTATTCCCCAGGGAGAAATCAACATGATTTATAAAGATTATTGTTATAATGCACTAGTAGTAGATAATAATAGTGCAATAATAAACTTCTAAAAAGATACCAGTTACATTTCACCAAATAACTAACACTAAGCACTGGAACGTCAACTAAACTTTAAAACTAAGCACAAGAACATCAAGTATGTTTTGTGCTGACCTGATCATTACTTCAGAGAAGACCAACAACTATCCAGTGCAACAAAGAAGGAGGTATGGGTTAAAAACATCACCTCTTCGAGATTTGCCATGCACATGACATACAACTTGGATGGGAAGGGGAAAGGCAGTGGAAACCGGTTGCTTTCACTTCGCTGGTTGTGAGTAGCTAGGGAGTGCCTTAGCGAGCCTCTGCCGATTCCCAAGCAGCCATCGGTGACAAGAACAACCTGGAATGAAAGAGGACAAATCAGCATTTCCAAGTAAAGACCCATTTCTATCTGCAGAGGGCAACCATCCACCAACACAGTTCAGTAGCCTTCCTAACAGCATGCACTTCTATACCGAAAATCCCTGCTCACACGGGGATTTCCTCCACTGAGATGGGGAAAGAATTGCGAGTAAAACTTCCAGAAACAGGTACATAAATAAGAAATTGAGGATTTAACCATTGCAATTTAAGCTATGTGCATGGTAAATATATGCTTTGTTGTAATTAGGCAACTGCACTAAAATTTAAATTTCATAGCCAGAAACACACTATGCTGTGCATAAACACAACTATTTTTAAGTGTACACTAGAAGCACAGTGACTATACAGCCAAAAAAGCAGCCTGCTGCTGCTGGACTCAAGAACTTCAGGTTTATTCTCAGATGGAAGATAAAGCCCACTTCTGTAGAATATGCAGGGGAACCCAACTTCCACTACAAGCCACAGAAGCCCTACAAAAGGTAGTATTAATTACCCTAATTCTTTGCAAACAAATACAGCTGCAGTATGCTCACATTTTGCAGCAGAACTATTAAAGCAAAAATAGGCATTCTTCCTTTCAGTTGCAGGTCCAAAGTGACTCCTTGTGGAAACGTGCGCTAATACGTTACACTGAATAATGGAACTATTTACACTCAGCTGAGACCCAGTCATTTCCAGAGTAGTAAAACCGCTGCTCTTTGAACACTGCACAGCAACAGCAGGCATTATTTTTGGCTGAGAGGTAAGGAAAATTAAATCCAACTGAAACTCAATGTACATCCGCTACATCCGGATTTGTATTCTCTCTTCATCCTCAGTCTCTCTTTTGCAGTCTCGTTACCACCTGAACTGTTGCTCACCAGTAATGTTTTTCACTATTTCAAGATTCTGCAGAGTACATTTCCCACTGCCTTTCATCACCGCATCACCTGAAGTTCCAGTAAAATGCTCTATGACACAAATGACAGACCAAATTGCTGAGGTCTCATCTATGCTTGGTTTTTACATCTTTCTAGTTCCTTGCTTTGAACATCTGCTTTTCCAAGGCGCCTTTTATCCTTGTTAAGATTATAAAGCATTGCATAACCAATAAACTTCTATCCTTTTTCTCCTTAAGGAATATAGCTTGAGACGTCTTCCTAGCTCACTGAGCTAGAAAATTACTGAACTGAAATCCTAACCCAAAGACCAACAGGCTCTTCAGTGTCTCAGAAAACAGAGGGCTAAAAGCAGACTTTGCCGTAAGAAGCCGCAAATTCAGAAGGCTGAGATCTGCAAGGGCTGAATGGAGTGCGTGAACAGATGCATGCCAAATGACTCATTTGGGAAAGAAGACAGATCAAAACAGACTCTGCAGCAGTCCCATGCTGTTGCTTGAGAACTGGAACTGTTACAAGCCCTGGAAACCATCAGGTACTGGAGGAGAAAGGTTACTATACCCTTTCCAAATTAAATGAGGCTCCCAGGACAGAAGATCGCATCCAGATCAAACGCCAAGCCTGCAAAAAAGTACTCTAGGGGCAGATTTTATAATCCACCCCGCTACAATAACACATCGAACAGGATGCAGTCTAGAGTTTTGCTGCTGAACTTTTTAATAAAGACCACCTTCTGTTCATACTCCAGATACATCCAAAATACAAATTCTTTGTCTTCCTGTAGCACTAGCATGCCTGACAGTATTCAAAGTTTTCAAATTACACCTACAATTCCATCTGCAACTTACAGGGAGTACCAAGTATATGCTAGATCCTAATAACAGTAAAATCAGTCATACCTGGCAAGGAATTGCAGCACCCCATTCCTGCTGGACAATATTGCAAACCCCCAGCAGCGCTGACTCTAAACAGGTTTTGTCATAATCATCCATGTTACTTAGGGCTTCCTGTAAAGACAAACACCACTGTCACTGCTGCATGAAATATCACTACCAGGAAACAGAAAAGTTAATCATGGTTCTGAGGTAAGTCAGTATGTTTGCTTTGCATTGTAACACAACTGCGCTGTTACACAATGCAAAGTGTGATGTTCTTATATATGACCTGTAAAGTTAAAATAAAAAAAAAAGGAAAGATATAAAAAATTATGAATGATACCATGAGACAATGAGAGCTGACTTTGAAGGAACTATAATATTACTACAAACACAGCTCTTTTAAAGAAAAAAATTATCCTTTTCATGTCTTAAGGGAACAGTAAAGTCAAAATCTGAAGCAATGTCTGATATAAAACACTTAGCTTAGAAAATCCTCCCAGGTATCACAGCAACTATAACTTCTAAGAGATTCAGAAAGCAGACCACAAGAAGCTTGTCTCACAAAAACTCTTTGGCAGAGAGAGTAACAGAATCCAAAACTCGTATCTGCATCCTGTTTCTGTAACCATAAACCAGCTTTTCTCCTTAAAATGAGAACTTCACACTTAACGCAGCATCCTAAGAAGGATGCAGCTGTAAAACTAACATGCTAGAGGAGCCTGGCTGGATTCTTGGCTTTCAGAAATTCCTCAAATGAACTCTCAGGGAGGCGAAAATAAATCAAAGAGAACGCACTGGCATTCATCTGCTAAAATGCAAACGTAACAGAGAATATTCTTAAAAATCTATCCCACAACAGACGTATTTAAAACATGGTGCCCTGTGACAGTGACATGTCATTCATCCTGACATTATATATGATAATCAGGTATGTATGTACTATTTTTACTGGATTCAGAGACTTTCACTGTCTTACTGCATTCATCTGGAATTTCCCTCTTGGACTTTCTCCTTTCCATTTTCTCTCAAATTCTCATCACATCCGTGAGGCCTAAAATCCCTTATGCTTATTCTCGCCCTGGTTCAACCACTACACACTCTTAAAAGCACCTTCTCTCTATCAAATCACTTGACTAAGAACCTTTCTTAACTGTCCTGTCCACTGCATCACTTATTAAGACCAAATCAACAACTAGACAAAAATATGAATGTCACAGAACCACTCCTAAGAGCTTCACCAGGCAGCCTGTACCTCCATCCCCACTTTTAATACAATTAATGACTCTTCAGTGGTTATCTGCAAAGGTACAATTTGCAAAGTAGCAAAATGTTTCAAATGCATTGATTTAATCTCTCCTTACAATAAAGATAAAACAGTCAATTCAAGTTGTTGTGCACTGGATGATATGAAATCACAAAATTTCACCATGACGTGGAAACATGCGTGGGGTTCAGGTCTTTGTTTTCTTAATACTGACAGCTTACTGCTTTTGCATTTCATACACTCTACCTGGAGCGTGTTGTAATCTCTTGTAAAGGGCACCATCAGCTCCCAGAGTGACGAAAACACCACCAAAGCTGTGAACTCCAGCTTGTAGTTGGTCGCCATGTGCTCAAACAGCATGGTTAGGCCGTGGACAGCCAGGTGTTTCCGCTGGTACTCCTCAGAGCCCTCCACTGACACCGGTCGCGTCATGGAGAGCGACACGTCCATCACCACCACCGTTGGCATGATGAGCCACTCCTCTCTGCTACCGTCGTGATGAACAGTGATCCCCTGCACGGAAGGGGAAGAAAAAGTCCACACGTTAGTACTGAAACTGCAGTTACAGAGCGATACACGTCTCACCCTCCCAGGCTGACCCCACTGCGCTGCTGGGGAAGCGACAATTACCCTTTTGCCCCACAGAACGTGGGATTTAGCACAGATTAAGCCAACAAATCTTCCCCTGAACCACAGGCAGCATATCCACCCGGCTGTAAAGGCCTGGAAAGGGCCTGCGCGGCCAGGGCTGTGCCTCGGTGGAGGACAGGGCGCAGCAGTGGCCCTGCGCGGGCCGCGGACAGGCCCCGGGACCCCGGCCGAGAGCCAGCCCTCCCTCCCAGCCCTTCCCCCTCGGCGGAGCCTCCCCCCGCAGCCCTCCCCGGGGGCCGCCCGCGGAGTTGCGGAGCTGAGCGCGGCGTGAGGAAGCAGGGGGAAGGCAAATGATGGCGCTCACCCCCGGCCCGCCGTGCCGCCATGTGTCCGTCGCAGAACGCGTCCCCCCGGAACGCAGCGGCCGAGGCGGAAAGGGGCCGGGCCGCGGCTGCCGCCCGCCCTGTACAGCCGGGCAGCGCGGAAAGCGGGGTTTTCACGGGTAACGGCAGGAGAAGCCTGTAGTCCTGCAAACACTAAGGCAAAGCAGTTCAGTTAGATGCCACTACTGTGGAAAAGTACAATAAAAAAGGCTGCTGTGCGTAGAGTTCATGAACAGCGTCCCAGCTGGCAGTGCGCCTCCCTCTCCCGGTTCTGTAAGGGTGGGAGTGGGATGGGGGGTTCAGTAAACTCCATTGCAAAGCCTGGATGTACCCGAGATGCCCCCCCAGACAGCAGTTTGCTTTAAAATTATCTTAAGGACGAGTGCCAGGAGGACAGGGCCAGGCTCTTCGCAGTGGTGCCCAGAGGCAGGACAAGGGGCAACGGGCAGAAGCTGCCCCCCAGGGGGTTCCATCTGAGTGTGAGGGAAAATCTTTTATCTGAGGGAGACTGAGCCCTGGGACAGGCTGCCCAGGGAAGCTGTGCAGTCCCATTTTCCAGAGAAGTTCTAAACCTGCCCAGACACGACCCAGTGCAGCCTGCTGTAGGAGAGCCTGCTGCAGCTGGGGCAGGAGCTGGGGATCTCCCCAGGGCCCTTCCAACCTCCACCACGCCATGATGCTGTGACTCTGATTATCAAATCACCATTGTCTAATTTGCCTGCGATAAATCTGCTGATTGGCTTTTTATGTCCATTGAATCTTTAGCCAGGACTGTTATTTCTTCCTCTGCAGAGCTGCACCGTGCCGGCACCATGCTGTACGGAAGGGCACTGACCCCAGCCCCAGGCTGCTCTGCCTGCACACGGGGCCCTGCAGCATCCCTCTGCCTCCGTGATCCTGGTGCAGGAGCTGAGGGATGTTTTTCCGGGAGACAGTGAGTTTTAAACATCCCTCTGGCGTTGCAAAGTAGACTCATATTGTGATGAAGGCAAGCAGAGCTGCTTCTCTGGTCTGCCAGCCATACGAGATGCCTCAAAATGAAGCTATGTGCGAGTTGTCTTGTTTCAAGTGACCCCTGCACCATGCAGAGGAACAGTGTGATTTACCCCCACTGCTCTCTTCCCTAGGTGCTGTGACAATGATACATGTCTCTCAGTTGGTGCTTTCATCTGATAGTTGAATGGAGGTAATCGCCTGCCCTCAGACTGAGAATAACCTATAGTAGCAGACAAAGATATTAGCTTCAGAGATAGACCCAAATCTATACAATACGAATTAATCTTCTTAGGTACTGCAGGTATTAAACTGGATCAGCTATTCCTCCAGCAATGTGTCCTTCACACTTGACCCTCTCTTGTATCAGAACTCTGCCAACAGAGGCATCATGAAAATGGGATCATTTTCACCTGCCTCTCTCTGCAACAGCATCTCTCATCTGGCTGTTAAGTATCAAAGAAGCTTCCAGCACTACACTCAACCCTTGGTACTCCTCTTCCTCTTGGACAGCATCTTTGGAAGGTAAACTGTGGAGGTTCATTTGATTGCTTCAGCTCTCTTATGACTGAGACAGTCCAGCCAGTGAGAAAGGATTGATCAGGAGCTGGCTTGTAAGAGGCTGCTACATTTAAAAGACCAGAGAAACAAAGAGGCTGGTAGTCAGGTGTTGGGAAATGCTGGAGAGCTCTTACAATTGGTCCTAGCTTTGAATATGTTTCTACTTGCAAAAGGTCTTTTAAGCAGCTCATTTTGGAGACGAGAAGTAAAAACAGTGTGGAAATAGAAGTGTGTGCATACATCTTCTGTCTGTGTCATTCCTTTTACTCTTATCTTTGTTAGGAAAGTTTCTTTTCTAATAATGTGAAATGTGTTGTGCATATTATGCAGTTCTGCCATATGCATGTTTATGTTCTTTTAACATATGAAAAGCAAAGCTTATATCATCTATTTATCTAGGTACTCCCATGACCCTCTATTACTGTTGCCTTAGTGATCTTCCCAACTATTTAAAAGAAGATAATAATGCCTGTCTTGCAAGAAATTTAGGCTGATTACTTCACTGGGTGTTATGCAAGATGGTAAGTGTGTGCTAACTTGCATGAAGAGTTTATCTGAGAATGGCTTACAAAACTGTGATTCACATCCAGCTCAAGAATAATGTAACATTCCCATGCTGGGGAAAAAGAAATATCCATGAAGAGTGGTATTCCTAGGTAAAACATTCAAGCAGTGCTGAAGGGGGTAAATTCTGTCCCCGAATCACTGTCTCCATACTGTCACAGCTGCAGGCTGTCTGTCACTCTGGCATTTACAATTTCTCTCCCTTTCTAAAAGCTATTCAAATAATTATGCAAGATATGCTAATTATCCCCTAATAAAAGGTATGATTACAATTCCACTTTGCCAGTTCTGATGTCTAAAGAAAGGCTTGAAAAGATGTAGTCATAGAAACAAATGGATGCTCAGCACCCTCAGGTTTACCAAGTCTGCCTCATGCTCTTTTCAAACTGAAGGAAAAAATCTCACTGTTGCTCGGTTTGCATTCTGTGGGAGTGCAAGGCTGGAGAGCCATGGAGCAGCATAACTGGGAACCATTAAGCAGTTTTCAACCTCCTGTTGAGGTTACTTAGGTGAATAACTAGTCTGTTAGGAGGGAGATTTTAACAGCATGATCTTGTCTTCAGAGCATCATCTTTTCCAGCAATTTAAAGCAGGTTCCTTGACAGAAGCAGAAGCCATATCCTCTTCTCCTGCAGAACACCGACCCAGTTTTTAATATTACAGAATAACTACTCGACTCAAGTGAAAACACAAGCCTTAATAGCTCCTGGATGTGGGCATTAGGTGGAATCAGAATTCAGCTCAGATTGGACTGTCTCAGCTAACTCCTTTCTATTAAGCCAAACCTTTGATTATTAATCAGCATAGCCTACAGTCATTAAAAAAAAAATAAAGACTGAAAGCTGAATCTAGATCTGCCTTTACTCATTTAAGTCCATTTCTTTTTACTGAAGAACAGAAAAGCACTCAGTCAGTGGTGGAAAGTTGCAATTCTTTGTTTTTTACACCAGCTTTTCTTTTGCAGGATTCTGCATTTTGTGTCATGCAGCTTCACTCCTGATATTTAAGATCAGCGAGAAACTCCAATGGTGGATATAAGTGCAAAGTGGTGATTAAGAGAAGTCTTCAGTGGCTTCTGGACACGGCTCTGATTTTTGAACCTTTAGGAAATGCATTTGCCACGGAGAAGGCGGCTACAACAGAACCGAATCTTTTTCTTGCTTGCCATAGTGTTGGTCCTCTCTCTCTATCAGCTCCAGTTCAGCCCCTCTACCCTTGCAGCATCACACACAGCACCCCGGCCCGTGGACCCTGTCAAAGTGACCTCCAGGGACCTCTCCAGCAACAAGACTGCCATAAAAGGCAATATCACAGCAGCACCCAAAATATGTGTGTATGTGGATCCTGAGCCAACTGTGCCCATCACTACATCAGCGGATAAAACACCACAGCGTGAAAATGTCAGTGAAAGCTACCCAGATGAGAAGCCACCATACGAGTCCAAGGGAGAATATCCCCAGGACCTATTCAGTGTGGAAGAACGCAGGCAAGGGTGGGTTGTACTTCACATCTTTGGCATGATGTATGTATTTGTGGCCTTGGCCATAGTGTGTGATGAGTATTTTGTCCCTGCTTTGGGAGCAATCACAGAGAAGCTGCAGATCTCTGAAGATGTGGCTGGAGCCACCTTCATGGCAGCAGGTGGATCGGCACCAGAACTCTTCACCTCCCTCATAGGTGTCTTCATCTCACACAGCAATGTCGGCATCGGTACCATTGTGGGCTCAGCAGTGTTTAATATCCTCTTTGTCATTGGCACCTGTGCCCTCTTCTCAAGGGAGACACTCTACCTGACATGGTGGCCCTTGTTTAGAGACATCTCATTCTACTGTGTAGACTTACTGATGCTCATCCTGTTTTTCCTAGACAGTGTCATTGATTGGTGGGAAAGCCTTCTTTTACTGACTGCCTACGCCACATACGTATTCACTATGAAACACAACGTGTACCTAGAGCAATGGGTGAAGCAGGAGCTGAACAAGAAGCTAAATGCTGTGCAGGCAGCATCAGCAGAGCATATACGGAAGGTTGGTATCCTTATTGTTCAGAGGGCAGGTTGGAAATAATTCGTTCTAGGGTAAACCACAACACAAAACATCATCTCCTTCACAAATTGCATATTCAAACAAAACCTCAAAATACAGGTATTGGTCAATAATTATGGTTATAAAATGAGGGAAATGCAATCTAGATAATAGAGATTCTAATAAATTAGGTAACACCACTAAAAGGGATTTATAACCTTGCAGTTACTGAAGATACCAGTTGCAGTTGCTTATCTACTTTCAAAGATGTGTGGGATTTTGCTTACTTGGTTATTGTAGAGGAATTAAAAAAAAAAAAAAAAAAAAGCACTTGCAGAAACACATTCTCAGTCTGGGAACAAGACTGGATAAATTCTGCGTTGAACATAGGGAAAAAAGGCTTCTGGTAAGAGGCACTGTCCAAGCCTCTTGCAGATGAGTGATGAGTGTTCTTTTTCCCTTTCTGAAGCTAGGCATGTTGCTGGCATGTTGGTGGTATCACTCGTTACCCAGTCTGCAGCACGGAAGGGGATCTGGCAGCCTCCAGCAACCATTGCCACCTCTCCCAGTCAGCATTTGGTAACAAGACTGAAATGGCCAAATCCCATTTCCATGCACTGGCCACAGCTGTGTGTGCTCAGAGATGGTTTTATGTGCTGCTGGTGCTCCGAGTTTTGTGGCTGTAACTACACACTCCAGCTCTGAGACCAGGGCCTCTTCACTCATTGTCTTTTGAAGGTAGCGTTGACTGCTTACACAAAGACAGTATTTGAAGGTGTCCCCAGGGCCAACTACTCTTTCAGACTAGCAGGTTTGGCCAGGACATGGTCTCCAGAACACCAGGGGCTTTGTCTTTTTGAGTGTGCCTGCCCACTTCCTCCTCCTCTGTCCCTCCCCAACTCTCTTACCACCTCTTTGTCCTCTTGACCTGTGCTACTGCCAACCATCAAGCAGAAACCACTAGATTTCAAATTGTCCTCTGGCAGTGGCATGCTTTACTAGTCAGATGTGCATCACTGTCACTCAAGTGTCCTTTGCCCCTTCTGATCTTGGTACTCTATGTAGTTTAAGGAAAGAAAGGAAGAGGGGTGAGGGTAGTTGAAGTGGTGCAGAATCAAGAAAGAGCTTTTCTTTCCTCTTCCCGGTCTTTCAGCCAGTGCTTGTGGCTGGGAGTCCTGAAAGCTCATGTGTTCCATTCCGGTGGGATAGATGTGCAAGATACTGCAGCTATACACATACATCACCAATCATCACAAATTGAATCCAACCCTTCAGACTGAAGGAAAAAAAACCCCAACCTGCACTTTAAGTTTACAGAGAACTCTCACTATGATATAGTAGCATGACAGAGAGCTGCTGGACCTAACCCTCGGGAAAAATAAATTACTGTGTGTGAAGTAATGCTGATCACTGGAAAAAAAACCCAAAACAACCACCTTTTCACCTTCAATCTGCCTCTGCTAGAAAGTGAGTAAGGATACAGATGTTTGGGGATGAAGTCTGGGGCTGCCTGTATTGACAGGAATCAGATGGTAGATACCATTTGAGTCTGTCCCTGGGTACCTGCATCCTCAATAAGGATTAATCCTGTAGGTAGAATCCTGCTTCTCTTGGACACCACGTGGTTTTAAGGAGGGCAGGTGGCTTCAGCTCTTTCAGTAGCATCCATGCAGAGTCAATTGTATTAGCTTTCCCACTTTCTCACAGATAGTAGCCTGAAGAGCTATCATTAGATCCTGAAAAAGCAGGTGAAGTGGTAGTGGTGTTCAATCATTTTTGTTCTTGTTTGCATGCAGAAAAGCACTGGGGCAGTTGCAGATGATGGAACAAAGCCAGCAGATGGGAGGAAGCTGCATGTAAGTATAAGCAAATTTACAGGCATCTGAATTCATTGTATTTTGAATCCCTCCCCATGTCACGTCATGAATAAAGATGTCTTCCATGTCAAGAAACCTGGACCAAAGCCTACTTTGCGTAAAGAACTAGGCATACATGGCACAATATCCACAGCTTACTTAAGAGGACACCTGGCTGAGTTGTGTCCTCGAAGTAATTTTTATAAAAACTGAAACAGCTCAGGCTTCCTGAGTAGATTTGGCTATTCACTCTACACTTTAAACAGGCATAGAGAAATTCAGAGCATGACTTTTCTTACCTGGTTTCATGGCCAGTTTTCCTCCTGGGCTCCCAAAGCAGAGGTCAGTAGGGCGTATCCTTCCCCATAGCAAACCCTGAAGAGCTCATTCCTCTGCTGCTGGTTAAATTGCTGACCCTTTGTCTTTGCACAGAGATGCACCGCTGATGTGGTGGCTGCATATGTATGTAATGTTACAGGTGTTAGCTTCCTCATGTGGATGTCGCTTGTTCCTCTGTGCACTTAACATACCTGTACTGATTAATTCAAAAGCTCATTGGGACTCTGGTGTTGACTGTAAGAACAGAGCACCAGAGCTTTCAAGTTTTAAGTCAGGACACCTGACATGACTGTAGCATTACCTCAAAACAGCATGTAAACCTACAGAGTTACTAACAAGTTTATGGTTAAAAGCACTAGATGCTTTGATTATTATAATTTATAACACCATTGTATTGACGCTGAGTCCGTGCAAGCCCATTGCATTTACCTAAGGACAGGCTGGCCTGCTATCTCAAGATCATGTCTCTTGCTGTGAATGGTCGGTGCTGACGGCCATCCTGTGAACTTGAGCACAGAGGCTGTTTAAAATCCATGCTGAGGCTGTTCCTTGGGCTGGGGAGATCAGCCTCCATATAAACACATCCTCAGGGCAGAGGCAAACCAAGGGTGGAGATGTTTTGAGGAGGAAATTGTTATTGACTGGTGCGTTGTACCTTCCCATAGCCTGCAACAGCCTTACAGCGAGGCAGCAGCTCAGCCTCCCTTCACAACTCTCAAATGCGCAGCACCATCTTCCAGCTCATGATCCACACCCTGGACCCCCTGGCAGAAGGTGAGTGAATGCTCCACATCTGCGGGACTTTGGTTTGCAGCCCCGAGCGCGGAGCAGTTTATCTGGGAATACAGCCTTTGTATGTCAGGGTGTTGGGCGTCAGCAACTGATCCTTGAAACGCAGCTATGAGCATCACAGATAACGTTAGGTGGGGGGAGCTCTGCAACAGCAGGATGTACCCCTTCTGATCACATGGCCAGCAAGGACAAACATCTCACATTTTGGCAATGACATATCTACTTTGCCTGTGCCAAACTGGTTACTGCTGTGGTGGCAGCTACTGCATGAGGGGGAACGAGGGCATGTGGAGCAGCTGCTGTTGCTGGGATCCCTGCAAGTGGTGGTGATCACCACAGTCATCCATCTTCTGCTGTCTCTCTGATAGCAGGGGCAGCAACCATGAGTTACTGGCTTCCTCCACCTCATAGCATGTCACATCTTCCTCCATCTTCTTAGCTCATACTGCACCCCAGTCTTGAAATAGTAGCGTTCCATGTTGACTGCATTTTCAAGAAAGAGCTGCTCAACCTATCAGTCTCATTTATAATGGGAAAATGAACACATGGAGAGCTCATTACCTATACACCTCCACAGCTATGCACACAGCCCCTCACAAGGCATAAATCTGAAGAGGAGGAAAACTAAGTTAAAACCCTTGAAGAATTACCATTTTAAGAGTAGTTAAAATCCCAGCTGAGATCTAAAACACACAACAAGCTCCAATTTATGATGCTTAAGCCAATCTGTATGTGATTTAGACCAACACTAAGCACCTCTGAAAACCACCTGCAACACAGCAGTATCATCATAGCCCTTTGCAGCCAAGGGGCAGCTCCCCAGGGCCAAGGGTTGATCAACTCAGGACTAAGACATCTTCTTTTAAACTGCCCAGGGTGCAAAGAAGCCACATCTTCAGATGCACCCAGGGTCTTTGTACACAAACTTGTAACATGCCGCTTTGTATCAACTTTAATCCAAACACAGTGTGGAGGTTCATTTTCCAAGAAATGATGAAGCATATTAAAAAAGACTTTTTTTAGGTTTTCTTTCCTAGCTCAGCACATGCCTTGCACCTCCACTGCCCTACTTGTTCTAAAGAGATTATCTGTTGTCCATTCAAAGAGAGATTGAAGCTAAGCAGATCAACACCTCTCAGTCTATCACAGAGGTTACAAAAAGGACTCTCCAGATCAAAATCCCAGTTGCACAAACTGATGCAGAGAACAAAGGAGGCTTGATAAGGACAGAAAGACAGATAAGTGTCTGCTTTGACAAATTTTCATGAAGGCACCCATTGTGTTACTAATGATAGCCTAACAAGAGCCATACTCATCAGGATTTGCCCTACTGCCCTTGCCTCCTGTCCCCCCAAAAGGTGATATCAAAAGCATAAGGATAAACCATAAAACTTCTAAGAGGACATGCCATTGCCTTTAGCATCAAAAAGTGCCAGACCTGAGGGAGTGCTGCCACTCAGAGGCCCCTCCAGCACCTCCTTAACCTTCCTGTACAGAGGTACAGGATTTACAGACGTAAATGTCTTTGTGCAGCATCTGCCCATCCCAGGCCAGCACACACCTGGCTTTCTGGTCCAGGCTGGTGCCCTGGTGAAGCCCTGGGACCTCAGCAGGACTTGGGGGCAGGTGTGCGTGTGTGGGCTGGGTTTGCCATCCTAGGCCAAGGAGAGCACTCCAGTGCTGCCCCAGTCAGTTCTGCCCAGAATACGCTGCTGGGGGTTTCAATGCGGTTGTAAGCCACTAGCCTCGCTAAAGAGGCTGTTATTGCCACGACTTGTGAATACTGAATAAACAGGCCTGGGGGGCGGCAGGGTAGGGGTGGGGGGTAGCAGTTTGGATCTTCCCTGAGGGACAACTTCCCCTCTTTTCAGCCAGACTTTGAGTTACTGTCGCTGCATGCGGCAGCCACTAGATGGGAGTGTGACCACATACACCTAATACATAGTCTTACTAAAAGTCTAACACAGCAGGGATGGTGCGAGGATGGGCTAGTCTCTCTAAAAGGTTGTTATTTCTTAGACCATTTACTATAATAATGCCACTGAGGTTAATCTGCCCCAGGTACATGCCTGTTCCGCTCAACACTGTCGGAACAGAGACAGCTCCTTAGAAAAGGTACCCATGAAGAAAGTTACCGATGCTACGACAGCACAGCACTCAAAATCAAGGAGCCAGTGTCCAAGGTCCTGTGCATCCCTACCCTGATAAATTTATCCCTAAAGAAAGGGAGTCTGGAGAAAATGAATCATTTATGAATGGACTGAGAAACCTAAGTGCCTTGAAGATCTTGGCCAAACAGATCAAGTGACTTCCCCAGGATGACTGAAAAAGAATCTGAACCCACCAAGGCATATCAGGTCTGCAAGCTCTGCATTTGTGTTATTAGTGCTGCAGCCCTTTGGTACCCTTGGGACAGCTGGGTGCCTGCTTCCCACTGATCACCAGCAAAGTCCTCTTTGAAGCATGGGCAGCACTGTCTGTACCAGACACATTTCTGTAATTAGGTTGCAACATAAAAGATGATCCCAAAGCAATTTATCTTTCCTCAAGGGTCCTTGGTTCCTTCTTGCCAATGCCTGTAGCATCAGCACTTAGAGGCTGTGGTAAAGAACACTCTACAAAAGAAAAAGGTTGCCAACTATTGCTCAGCAGTTCCTAACTTAAGCTACTGAAATTAAGATCTCTGCAGGGTTTCCTTTTTTCTGCTGTAGTTGCATTTTATTTGGGCAGCACAGAAGCAGCTTCAGAGCAGCAAGGCCCAAAATGTGGAAAAATCGGCAGTACTGTGCCTCCAGAACTAACTCCCAGATCTCTGCAGAGGCAGAGAACTTAGAAATACAGTAGAAATCTGAAATACAAACTTTGTTTCACTGCTTCTAATGCGATGCCCCTTGTGTGAAACAGAATTTCTCATTTGAACAGTGGATTAAGTTCAGAATGTTTGGTTTTCCTTGTATTAGGAAGGGATCACTACTTAAGTCTTCTCCTCTGTCTACAGGAGACTAGGTGGTTTACTTAGATGTTCTAACATTTACACTGCATCCTGAATTATGTTTTTGACAGAAGCTTTTATTTTCAAAGTGCCTTTTTGTTTTGTTTTGTTTTAATGAGGAATTTCTAGCAACTTTGGTGTTTTCCCCACTTTCTCTGGAAGCGTGTAGAAGCAGAGCGTGAGATCTTTTCAAGTTAGACACCAGAGGGAACTGTTGGGGAATTAAAGGGAGGAAGGATTTTGGAAAGACTGAGGAACGTTCTCATTTCCGAATCTCCAGTTTTACCGTTGGATTATTCTTTAAACTCTCATCACACAAGGAAGAAGACAGAAGCCTACTTTTAAATGAAGAAAAAGGCTCCAGCAGCAAGGTTGTCAGAGCTGTCTACCCTCAGTATGCCCCAGTTAACAAGCTAATGATTTAGGAAATTAGACCAGAACAGAGCAGCAGGCAGCGTTGCAGGCTAGAGCTGAGCTAGAGGACTGAAAGCAGCTACAGCCTCTCCTTGTTTCATTAGCATTCAATGACTTGTTTTAAGAGAATTATGATACAAAGGGGCAAAAGGAATCATGAGATTATTTTTTTTACTTCTACTTTTAGACAACAGAATTTCCAAATCCTCCAGGTTCATGCCAAATTTTAAAGAAAAAAAATCCTTCCTGCTGTTCATGTTGTAAGTTAGTCCTTTTAGATTAAATATTAGTGCCAAAGAATTGATTAAACATAAGGGCTAAACAAAGGTAGAAGCTCAGCTGCCACCTTAAATCCAGCCGGGATGCTGTCAATCCACAGGACAGGAATTTTCCTGAAGAGCATCTCAGGGCCCCTGGCTACAGGCATGTCCCGTGCGATGGGCTTTCAGACCAGGGGCAGTTACCAGCAGTGAACACCCCAGGGACTGCACTGCTGAGTGAGGGCCGAGTCCCCAGGGCTGCACAGCACCCACAGCACCCTGCCCTGGCTGCTGAAACAGCCAGCACCCTGCCCTGCTCAGCTAATCCCCAGCACTAGCAAGGGCTGAGCTGACAGATATCCTTCCTCCCCATGCTGACCTGCAGATCTTGCCAGCTTATAGCCAGCTCTTCCTCCAGCCTCAGCCCACCCTGCATGAATTGCGTGTCAGAGGAATTAACACCTTTTAAAATGAGGCTGATCTCATGAGAACTGGATAGTGGCCTGGACCTAATCTGTTTATCCTGACAGAGAGATGCTCACAGGCATTGCTCGGGTTGGGGCTCACAGCCTGCAGCCTAGGGAAGGGCAAGAAGCCAGGGGCTTGAATTTATATAATCTCTTTCAGGCTGAGCCTGACCGCCCTGACCCTGCTGACAGAAGCTTTTGCAATAGCTTCTGGGAAAAGCTGAACAGAAAGATGCATTGCGCAGTGGTTAGAGCAGACTGGGAGCAAAAGGTCACCTCTTCATTGTCCTGCACCAATGGGTATGCTTATGTTGAGCATCAGCTGAAGGGAACGAAGCAAAGCGCTTCACATTCCCCATGATAGGCTTCAATATTGACAAGGAGCATGGAAGAGTCAGGCTCCTTAATCCCAGCCAGCCTTCTAATGGAGAAGAGCTCATTGTTTCATCTCTGTCCAGCCATTCTAATGTTCACTGGAAACCCCAGTTGGTGAAAAATGTTTCTGTCAGATGGTAACAGGAATCACCCCAGAGTCCTTAATGTCTGAGCTGGTCCCAGTTATTGGACATATACCAGAGTCTACTGATTTTCACGAGGTTCAGATCAGAATCTGCCTGCAGGGCTCAAGGCCTCGGACCTGCTATATATATTAACTCAGTATCATGGTGATTAATAAAGTGACAGGGCCCTGCCCTTGAGGCAAAAGACAACAGCAAGTTCTGGTTTCATAGTCAACAGGATAGTAGATTAAATTGATGTGATAAAACTTTTGGAGGAAATTAATTTACAGCCCTGCACACAAGCCAAGCATAACACGGCCAATTTCTTGTGGCTACTGTCCACGTGCAAACCCTGCAACCCACGTCATTGGGTAGGCAGCTCACTAGAGGATATAGATTGGAGCAAAATGAAACTTTTCTTTGAGCCAATGTTTTGCTCACTTTCAATGAGAGCAGGAGTTAAGATATTTGAGCACAACGTCTAACTGAAGACACGCACACTGTTTCACAACTCACTGTAAAACAATAATAAAGCAGCTCAGCGGAGCAGAGCATAGTTTACAGTGAAAGCAGTCCCAGAAATACAGTACTGGACACTGCACTGGTGCAGATGATCTCTCGGGTAGCCTGGGTCATGTTGAACCTGGATACCAGGAATTTAAATCAACTCCAGCAGGGGAGACACACATTCGTACTTAGAGAAATCAGTACTTTTCCAGTTAATGGGAATGCAAAAGGTTTTAATTTTTCCTTACCATCAGGTCGCCAGGCTGCAAGCAGCACAGTAAAGCCTCTTTAACAGCCACATGGCAGAAGGAAGCTTTCATTTTTAGCTTGCACACAATCTAGCCTGAAAAAAAATCAACGGCCCTTTTAGAACAAAATGATATTGCATTGAAACTGCTCCTCTGTTCTTTCTGCATTTGCTTCCTATGAAGTACAGATATCCTCTGTATTACTGAACTGGAAAAGATTTCCATTCCCTCTTGATTCTCTTTTAAATATGAAAGGATCGGTTACATGTCAGACTGCTGGCATAATTGCCATAGTACTAAGCATTTAAATGTAACAGCTATGATCAACAAGCAGCAGCCAGAATCCAGGGCCACAGCCAGAAGGGTGACTAACAAGTCAGCGCTGACTGCAACCCGTGCAAGAGGAAAGGGACAAGAGTGTGTGTGTGCTGGGGGGAGGCGGGTAAAGGGGGCCTTTGCATAGCTGGCAGCTGCTGATGAACGCATCCTTCTCACCCACAGCAAAATTTAAAGACAGGGTTGACATCCTGAGCCACATAGCCAAGGCCAAAGTAGAGACTCTGGCTGGACAAGGATCAAAACCAGAAGGTGAGTGCAAGAGGACTCAGTGCTGTTTGCCTAGTTGTGTGCTGCAATCCCTCACCTTCCCAGCACTCAACACCCAAGGGCTGGCAAAGAAACACTATGGTCTAACACAAATTTTCTGTTATTGCTGGTCACAGATGGCTGCTATAATAATGCAGCAGAAATCAATCGATATACACTAACAGTGGGCAATAAAAACCATCCCCACAGGAGCCTAGGAGTGGTTAGTGAGATAGCATCCAAACAGAAAGCGCTACAAGGACGTAGCATAAATTGCCACCAGAAGGGTGGAAGAGGGGAAATCAGGCCATTACAGGCAGCAGTTGGGTGCTGCCACACTGCTGGTCTTTGGTAGACCTTGCAAATGAGGTGTTCGTTAAAACAAAGTACTTTCATTTTAGCTTGGAAGTTTGGCACACTTGCAGAAGAGCACAAAAGATTCCTCCAGAGAGAAAAGCCGCACTGACTTTGCCTATATCAATTCTAAGGGTCTGTGCCTCCTCCCTTTTAATAGCTTTTGTATTTTTCTATATCCTACTGATACACAGGCTTCCTGAGCCGATTCAGAGGCAGCAGCTGGCCATGCTACAACCTGGGTCTGTGCTGGCAGTGAGGCTAGAGATTTTGAAAAACAAGCAAACTTTCGTGTGGAAGGTGACACCTCCACAAGCACCCTGCTGCAGTACAGCAGCCACCCAAGTACCTCACAGTGTTGCGCCTCACCTATGTCAATGACACCAAACTTGGGGAAATCACGGTTTAAGAAACAAGTACATTCTTGGTGTGAGTGACTGACACCATGTTGACTTCACTGAACCAAGAATTTTCATCCTGTGACATGTTCCACACATTTTGTTAGTGCATAGAGAGAGCTGTGCACATTCCAAAGACATTATCGCCCTGTTTCACACTTTGGGCTGAAATTATCCCACGTGAACTCTCTGAAGGCCTGGTTTCAGAAATCCCAAATGGCACCCCTTGAAGCCACGCATTTCTAAAGATCTCTCCTCTAGACTTGCTCCCTAGTGCAGTTGTGAGGCACTGCACTGGGTCAGCTTACCCAGTTCAGGGCAAGATACCCTGTAACACCCCATCCAGGTGCAATTCATGGGATAATATGATCCTACTGACTTTACAGGCTTGACCACGTGGAGGGGATCCCTTAACATAAATTGCAGCAGTCTGAAAGGTGCCCTTGCTGTGACAGAGCAGTGAGCCAATCTCTCCTCTCCCCTCTGCTCTGGGTTATCTGAGTTTCTACTTTTCTGCACAGAGGTTTCTGTGTTCCTCCTGGCTATGCTGGTTAGCACAGAGGACACTGCAGTTATTCCCTTGTATGTGTCAGCACTATTCCAAATGATTAGGAATTAAAGTCTGGCAGCACATAACTGTCATTTCTCAGAAGCCTTGAAGAGTATCAGTTCCCTGGAGAATGCCATACTCTACTAGAAAAAAACTCCCAAACACCAGGGAAGCAAAACTTTACATCCTTTCTGGCTTTTAAGGATGGCTTTAATAAGATCTTCAGAATCCAGAATGAAACAAAGAAACACTCATCAGTTGTAGGTCAGATAATTAGCATTTCCCTGTTAGGCATGTGCCACACAGCAGTTTCAGACAGAAGGTCACAGAGCCGTCAAGGTATCATTCTACAGCAGGCAGGCCAGATTCTGCCCAGCTTTTACTGATTGCAATCCATGGTAGACAGAGAGGACAAACAAAACCTAAGCAATCAGACTAGGTTTAACATGAAATGCCACAAATTTTTGTAGGAAAAACTCAAACCTCCCTGCTGACCAAGGGGAAGGCGACCACCTGACGCTAAGGTGACTGAAACCAGTATTGCTTCTTATCACTTTTAGCAGAAAAGGCAGCACCAAACACCATTCAAGTAACTCCTGCCAGTGACTCTGAACCCAGAAAAGACAAACAGAAGGCAGATGCACCGCAAGATGGACAGGTATCGAAAGTACCATAAGCAGCAAGCGCTCAGTCCAGACCAAACTTCGTATGTACTTCTTCCCTCTCTAGAGCTTTTGGGTAGGACCCAACCCATTTCCCGTAACTGGCAACTATAAATAGACTGCATGTGTAGCAGTAAGATATGTTAAAGTGTTAGCTGAAACATTTCAGCTTGCAAACATAAATCAGCTCCAAACGCAACACCAACTGACACTATGTACTATTTTCTCAAGTCACTCTTCAGAGGTCCCATGGATACTCCAACACAAGGGAAGATATGAGCATCTGCCTGTCCTGTGTTCACCAGTAGATGTTTCTGGTTTATTTCCCAAATCCCTCCTTTCAGTCAATGTGATTTAGCTGTTCTGACAAGAAAAGATTTTTCAAGGATGCGCAGTAAATGCTGCATTTGTGTCAAAAACCCATCTAAAAGTTGATTCTAGTTAATGGATACAGATTGGTTAACATAATACACAGGCACCCAGCTAGGGCACACCTGGATTTTGTCCCACAATAGCAAGACCGAGGCTGTGGCTGCCCTCGGCCACATTACAAATGTGTCCTCTGCCCAGGCAAGGCCATGCTGCTGTGCAGCAACTTGGTAGTGTGAAAACATACTGTTTGTTTTTTTCCCCCACCCTGATCTACAGTCCTCATCAGACAGTGACACCTCAGAAGACAGCAGCTCTGGGAGTGAGGAAGACAGTGATGATGACAGCACAGATGATGATGAAAACGACGAGCCATTATCTCTTGAATGGCCAGAAACTAGGAAAAAACAAGCCATTTACCTTTTCCTCTTTCCCATTGTCTTTCCTCTCTGGAGCACCCTGCCTGACGTTAGAAACCCAGTAAGAATCTATCTTCCTTCTGCTACTGGATTCATTAACTGAACTATAGATTTCCTCTCAGCAAGAGTCACCAGTTCTATTTTTCCATGTTTAGTCTTTGCATAAGTGCTGTTAATGCTGCAGGGAGAGGGACAGGATCCCCAGCTGCAGCACAGCATAGTTCCAGACACTGAATTTACTAAGCCACAAAAGACTAGCAACCACTGGTCATCTAATCAAGCTGACAAAAACCAAATGCAATTAGAGAGAGCAGGTTAAAACAATTGATTGCAGTGAAGTGTTTCAAGTGAATACTTTTCATTGGAGATTGTTAACTTTCCTGAAACTTCTTTTTTTGTTTTTCTTTTCAAACATGATTTTAACAGGACTCCAAAAAATTCTTTGTCATCACATTTTTTGGATCCATCATCTGGATTGCTGTATTCTCTTACCTCATGGTGTGGTGGGCTCACCAGGTGAGGGTTTTATTTTCTCTCTGCAAACAAGACTATTTCAGAACAAGTATATGGAGAGAGAGGGAACAGTGTTGCTGTGGCATTTTATCTGATGAATTACAGCTGCAGTCATCCATCAAAATAGTAGAAACTTTGTTTTGTTAGAACCCAAAAGGGGATTTTCAATTTCATTCTTTTCAATTTGACAAAGAGTCATTCTTTTTTGAGAGCTTCCAAGGGAATTTGTGCATCTGTGAAAGGAAAAGTGCCATCAAGATTTGTCTTAATACTGCCTTTTCATTGATGAATGATTCTGTGCAGAACATAATTACCCCTTAATTGAAATTCTAGGAAAATACAGGTTCTGGAAGCTGCTAAATGATCTCAGCTCCCACTGCCTTAATGTTCACCTGGTGTTCTGGGAAATAATACTTGCATCTTGTAAAAATCACACCCACAATTTGTATTTAGTGATCTACTGCACATTCGCAGTACAGCTGGATCATGCTATAAATCCACAGGCTGTCATTTCCCTAAGCTCTCACATCTTAAGACAGCTGATGTTAAATCTGGAGAGGCAGAAGACATCCAGAAGAGGTGAACTTCAGGCAGAGGAGTTGCGCTGTAACCAACCTGACCTTGCTTTTAGTCTTGGCAAGACTAAGATCAGATGATCAAGTGATCAGGTGCCCTATGCTATAGAACAAATCAGAGATCAATGTACACTACTAAATGTAACATTTTATCCTGTAAAGCAGAAAAATGCTACCATCTTTAAGGGGATTCAGAATATTTTAACTCAAATACGGCACAAAACCTAAAAGACTGCAGAGAGCAATTAAATTCCACGTTCCAAAGCTAACAGTCCTACCCAACTTTCTTTGTGTTTATTAGGTTGGTGAAACAATTGGGATATCAGAGGAAATTATGGGGTTAACCATACTGGCAGCAGGAACATCAATCCCTGACCTTATCACCAGTGTCATCGTTGCACGCAAAGGCTTAGGTGACATGGCTGTCTCCAGCTCCGTAGGCAGCAATATCTTCGACATCACTGTTGGGTGAGTATTCGGTTCAATCCTAAAAGCTGCATTTCTTCTGAAACACAAAGCTAGGTGTATTTCAAACATGGTCTTAATTTTGTCGTAGCTGTAATTAAATGACAGGCAGCTGGGCAACCAGTTGCCTTTTTTTTAAGCCTAACCCAGCCATGAAAGACAGATTTTTATATGTCAGTCCACCATTTCCACCCAGTTCTGAATCAACAGAAAATTACTGCTTTTTCAAGACAAAAATGCAACAAATCTTTGGCTAACATCAAAGATTCACAGGATACTTATCTGTAGTCACCCAGAGCCATTCAGATCCTGTGCAATCAAGGCTCCGTAGCTACACCTGTATCTTTCATCAATAAACTATGCAGACCTACTTCTTTATTATAGCCTGCTAAGACACTTAATTCATAGGTATTCTTGTAAAACCCCTTTTAGATTCTTGGATTGCATTATAATAGCGCAAGTATTATCCAAATGCAGTTTTTGACGTGAACAACATCAGATTTAGATTTATGCTGAGTTATACTGAATGCAATCATGCATTTTTTTCTGTAACAGTCTGGAAAAATTGCTTAGTTACAATGCAGAAAATGAACTGCCTTCGAACATTTGTTTCAATTACTTTTCCTTTACTTGCAGTTTGCCAGTTCCTTGGTTCCTTTATTCTGTCTTCAATGGGCTCAGTCCAGTTGCAGTCAGTAGCAATGGTTTGTTTTGTGCAATTGTTCTCCTTTTTCTCATGCTCCTATTTGTGATTATCTCAATTGCTTCATGTAAATGGAAAATGAACAAACTACTGGGTTTCACTATGTTTGCGCTTTACTTTGTGTTCTTGGTCATCAGTGTGATGTTAGAAGACAAGATAATATCCTGCCCAGTATCTGTATGACATTTGGATGCTCCAGGCTGTATGGAAGCAGACATCAGAATCAAAAGGGATTTAAAGTAGCAATTGTTCTACTGAAAAAAAGCAACCAGAATTATAACAAACCTACTGAGAATAAAGTATCTTTAACACACTAATAAAAAAAAATAAAAATTCAAGTGGTATGTCAGCCTCTACTATTTTTCTTCAGGATCAGGAAAGATCAGATAATGAAGTGACCGGTACCAAACAACATACATGTTTAGGCATTCACGGAAAGGCTGACAGGATATAGATGCATGAAGTTTTCAAGCATGGTTGATTCCCTCAAGTTAATGGACCTGATTTTCAGCACACAATATTTACTCACTCTAGAAATATTTTCAGGAACACAGTCTAAACTACTTAAACTGCCCAAACTCGCTGAAATCAATGAATGGTACTTCAGGCGGAATGGAATAAGGCACACCGTAGAGGTCTTTAGACAACTACTCTGCTTAAAATCACTGGGTAGGCACGCATTCTGCATCTCCGAAGTGAACTCCCTCAAACTGCATATAAGCAGAGAGCACAGCAGTTCCCACCGTTTGTGCTACAGCTTGTTTGCCATGACTCCCCTGTGCAGAGGTAGTTTTCATCCTTTCCGTGAATGCCACTATAAAGCACACGCAGCTGGTGCTCTACACATACCTCCAGGAAAGCGTACACAGAACAATGTGATGCGCTTCAGGGGAAATGCTTTTTGCTGGCCCTCTTAAGACCATGGGAAATGGAATTCTATGGTTTTCAAGGGAAAAGCAAAGCAGTAAGAGTTATTTCTGCATGCAGAAGAACACAGGATTTGAGAGCTGCGGAGCAATCCTGAAGGCTACCCGTACGGCCCCTTTTAAATCTGTACCTGATCTTGCAATACAATCCCTACAATTTACACCAAGTGCCACCAGTACAAGTGTGGTGTCACACGGATTTACATCTTACTGTAATGAGGCTAAACATATCTGGGGTTAGAATATCACATTGCCACCAATAAAAACCAGAAATCAGAAAAAAATAAAAACCAGGAATCAGAAATACTGCAAGAAGTTGAACTCCTTGAGTCTCGTTTTCATCCCGCCACTAATCTCTGAAATTTACAGATTATTATATCCAGCACTAACTCATGTAGTTAGCCCTGTCTTCTACATAACCACTATGAAAAAATGCCACTGACATCAACTATTAACAAACCTGAAAGGTTTATTGTTAACAATGCCTCATGTGAGCAAACAACCTAGTTCAGAGTGGCAGACATTTGTCATTCTCAGCCATCTAATAAAACGTTAATGAAAATAACAGGATAGGTTTTAAGCTTTTTATTGACTCACTGTAAAACTTCTTTTTTCGGATGAGACAGAAAAAAACCTTAACATTGTGAACACTGACTTTGCATATTTTAAAGGAACTACAAACCAAAGCAAACATCCAACATACTGGTTTTTGGTAAATAAAATTTAAACATTACATATTTACAAATCTACAACCATTCATTTAAAAAGTGCTGCTTGCAGACTAACAAAGTACCATTTTTAAATCCCAGTGAGATAATATCCAGAAATACCCCTCTCTATTATTACTATTTGCATCTCCCGTTTGTTATACAAAGATTTTACGTGCAGGAATTTTCTCTTTCTCGGGTTAAAAATCATTTAATTTGCCAGTGGAGGTCTAATTCATTAGGCTGTAACTGTACCAACAGCAAACCTTCTCAAAATGGGAAACAGTTAGCAGTGTCAGAGAAACAGCACAATTTCTATTCACATTTAAGTATTTCATCTCCAATAATAATTCCAGTGGAACCATACATAAAGCAAAATATATATTGCACTGCAAATGTAAAACCTTTGTTTAAGGTTTTTGATGTAAGCATTATTTAGTACACAAAAGGAGAAAATTCAGTTCATACAAAATTTTAAATTGAAAATATGTCTCAAATATTTCATTTATCCATCTTTGTGGTACTGGAAAATATAGTCAAATTGCTTTTCTAATAAAGGACAGTGAGATTTGAAAACTGTTTCAACATTGAATTGTATGATGCTTAAAAATTATCCACCTCAGGACCTACGTTTTGAACATTATGACTTGAATGAGGAAAAATTTCCCACTTGAAGTATATCACTATTCCAACTATATTTTATTATAGTACTTCTACAGTGGACTGACTTGCAACAGACTTTATGAAACAATTCATTAAGTATAATGATTTCACTTGATGAACTACTACATGATACAGTAATTTAAAAGCACACCCAAATAAACGCCAGCAATGCTTCAGGAGTGCCACTCTGAGGATGCAAGGACACAGGGAAATTGTTTGTCTGAAGGATGCATATACAATCCTTTCCATGGTACACTATATACTCCTCTGATAATACTGGCAGGATTGTTGGGATATCTGAATGAAGTGGCAAACCTGTTGGCTTTGTAAGTCCAAAGACAGCTGGAAGTACTTATAACAAAGCTGGGACTAGGATGGAGAAAGTGGGCCACGTGTTACAAGTGGTGCATCTCTTCCTGTGCTAGCACACGCAGATGCAGTGTTACGTCCTAGTAAGTGAGGGGTGGTTAGAGACCAGGCTCAGTCGCTTCAGCCAGACTAAAATAGGAAGCGTGAAGCTTCCTTCATAGCTCAGTACCTCTAACACACCACAGCAGCTCTGGAAAAAGCACTTGCCCTCCTTCACGGCTTGAAGGTCCTATAAAACAGTGGCTGCCCCAAGTGGGAAATGGCATGGGCAACAGAACTGCAAAGAGCTCGCATCACTACCTTGTACACGGCGCAAACATGTGTGAGTTTATACACACAGCGACTACTGTATGCAACTTTTACTTGGTAAATACAGCGTACCTACTGTACAGAGCATACACGCACACTAATAGGTACTTACAATGAGTATGTTAAAAAATAACGTGGTGTTTTCACGATAGCTCAGAAGGATGAAAGGGGTATGTATCCACCCTACACTGACACACGGCTTACCACATACTTGCGTGAAAAAAGTAGCTATATTTCATGCATGAAGAATACTTTACAAGCGTGGCAGTACAAAAGAAAGCATCACAAAATGTTAAAATAAATTAAATGTGAAAAATGTTGGTAAGTGTAGCATTGCTAGCTTCACCTCAGGGTGTGTGTAGGATGCTTTCAAAAAGGTCAGCTACATAATTAGCAGCAAATTAGAGAAGAGGTATTACCCAATGAAAGCTGTATCCAACAAGACTGCATCTTGGAATCATCATCAGCACATACCTGCAGCTCTAAAAATTTTAAATCCTTTCTCCTTAGGGCAGCACCTTCTTACTACTTTACAGAGGTCTGGGAGGAGGTTACACAGAGCTTCATAGCAGCATCGCTTCTCATCTAAGCCTTTAAGAGGCTCACTATTTCATTTAATAAAGTAAATGTGAGCTTTAAAAAGTTTATCTCCTTTCTGCCTAACTAAATATTGCTGTATTATTACACTTGCAAACTAAACAGATTTTTAAAAATATCTGCTGGTAGGCAGACCAAAATATAAAATCTAATTTAACAGCTGAATATTTAGAAGTATTGTAACAGCAACAACTAAAAGAAATTAGAATTGGAAACACATTAACATTACTTAAAATAAAGCTGTTTGTTAAAGCATGGTTTAACTGGTTTAGGGTGTTCTATACAATTCAATGTCTGTTTTCCCACCTCCATAACAAGACTTCTGATATTTTCTCTGTAGCCTACCTTCTGGTGAGGAGTTGCTATGTGACTGAAAGCACAGAACATTTTTTTAAATCTCTAGAACAAGAAAACATGAGTGAAAAGCCATGACTCCACCACAAGGACTGACATAGCGCTTTTCTTCACAGAAAAAAAGAAAAGTTAGTTTTGCCTGTGAAAGAGAGACCAAACATTCTAAGTACATTTAATTATGCACAATATGCCCCAATAAGTTACATTCCCTATATATTCCCTGTAGCAAGTCTGCTGTATGTACTTTAGTTAAAAGCTTTGGATTAGCATTATGTACGTGTCATATTTAGTGTGTTTCAAACACATCCACCAAGACTCTGAACACTGCATGTTTATGAAGAACCTCTTGCAGGCTGTCATTTGCTTTGTATTACATCTGTAATGAGGTCACATTAACAAATACTAACAGCCGAGATGGACTGATTCCATAACATAATCTGTAGGACTCTTCAATATGCTTTCTCTTTACTAGGGAGTGAGGAGTGAAAGGAACAGGAGAGGAAAAGGAGGTTTCTACAAAAGTGTTTTACAGAGACATCAGTGTGTTCGTTAAAGAGTTTTTACAGAAGCTTACCATACCTTCTTTCTGATTGCTGTGGTAACACATTTTCCATGTGTGCATGAGAGAAATCCCGTATCTAGGGTACTGTCTAGGTGAAGGTTAACATTTTCTGCTTTAAAAACAAATCACTCTTCAAAAAGTAACTGGACGAGTTACTATAAATAGCAGTGTACTGCAAAAAAAATAAGCACTGTATTGCTTATGCAGCAAGTCCATTTAAAATTCACTCCAGTAATTTAAAAAAATTAAAAAAATATCAACTTACTATAAACAATTTAAAATATGTATAATACAACTTTGTATGCTCTTCATAACATCATGAATATTCTATGTAAACAATAGATTTTGAAGAATTTACTTCGCTCACATTAGTTTCAGTGCATTGTTTCTGTCCACCTGTTATTATTTTTTTTTTTAAGAAGGGAACTATAATATATTGTCCCAAGTTAGAGAACTGATTTTGTTTAGAATCTTCCTTTCTACACACTGATTTGCAGAAAGGACAAGGGAAATAATATTTGGCCCATTTCTCACTCTGCCCGTTTCCACAACTGCAGACAGGCCTAGTTTTTCCAAGGCCTTCCACCACAGTATGTTCGTACATATGTTCTTGAACACTGAAGACTGAGATGTTCCTTGTGACTGAAGTGGTTATTTTACACAGGTATACGTCATAGGTATCACCTCTATATCTAGGTATATTTAAAGATATGGTTCTCCAAAAATCTTTCGGCATTCCATCACTCCGGTACTTGGTGGTCTATCACAATTATGAGTATTCTTCACTTGATTAGCTGTGAGACGGTCATAAGCCATTTTGTACTCTCTGTCAAAAGCATCTGCAGAAATAGAAAAAAAACCTTCTATATACTGTTCTTAAAACCACAACCCTAATACAGTGACAGCGACTAAGCAAGTCCATTTTATTCAGCACTTACACAGAATGGCACACATCTAATCTACTTCTTTTTGGAAGCTGAAAAACTAGTTTGCATACATTCATCATCTATGCTTATCTGAATGATTTATAAAACTTACCTATATCAATGTTATCTCTTCCTAGGGCAACAAGTGAAAGAAATAGTATTTCCCTATAAAGGCTCCTGAAATTGTAAAAAGAAATGTCAATTTATATACTGCAATAATAAACCACAAAACAATTTATATTAAAAATAGGTTGAGGCATTTAAAGATAACTTTTTTAAAAAGTGCCGTTTTGAACACAACTCCTGACTACCACCTCCAAAATGTTGTCACTTCTGACCCCTGGAGAATGCCCTGGACTCCCCACATATAGACATCATTTGTGGTAGGTCCTTAAGGTGTCCACTGCTGTGCTGGAAGTTGCACTAAATGGATGCAGAGTGAAACATGCACTTAAGGCACTCAAACAAATCCCACCAAATGTAACAAGTAAGGAGCTTGCTTTTCCACATCCACATTATCTTGAAAAAGCAGGCAGACCTATCAAATGATCTTGTCAACGCTCCAGCTATTGAAAAGGCTGCTATATAGCCTATTACAAATAAAAATCAGTAAATCCAGGCAAAAAGTAGAAAATCATAGGAAATAATTTTCATTAATTCCACCACTAATGAAAAAAACCTTTCTAAATAGGAGACTATTATATAGTCTAAATAGGAGACTAAACAGACAAAAAAATTCACCTATGCACCCTAGGAACAAGTTATATATACAATATATATACACACAAGTGCAAGGTTCTTTAAAAAACCAAACCCACCAATATAAAAATAACATTTAGTAACAAAACATAAGCAGTCCCTACTTGATTTCCCATTGTTCAGAGGTAAGAAGAAAACAAAAAAGCTGGCTGTAAAGGGGAAAGGAAGGAGTGCAAGATAATTTTCTCCAGGTTTTTTTTTCCTAAAATAAGTTTGTGAAAGTTATCACAGAAAAGAATAATATTTACTAGACTGGGTGATAAATTTGAGAACACTGCTGAAAAGCAGTGCTTTCTTCTTTAAAACACGCACCATGAAAATAAAAGTCATATTACAACAGCCTTACAACAGGAAGGTCCAACTGGTCCAGCTTTGCTCCAGTTAAGCACGTTCATATTCTTACCGCTGTCTTTTAATATGTGGCCATTTGTTCAGTCTCTCCAATATTTGACTCATTGGTCCGTACACATCATTCATCTTAATGCTTTTCACCATACTTCTCAAGAGCTCCTGGTTAAAAGAGTCATCATCTTTTTGCAATAAATGGACCATTGGGTACTTCTGGGCTGAAAAACATTAGCAATGCTATAAGAATATATTCTTTGTGTAGCAAGGGAAGTTGTTAAAGAAAGGTGGGAGGCTAAGCAAACTGTGAAAACGTTGACATACACGTCGTGAACAAAAGAACAATAAACATCAAATCAAAATAATATCAACATAAGAAACAAAAAGCACAAAGAGAAAAGGCAACAGCTGTAATGGGTCATGAGCTATTTTCAGGCATATGATCCAACACTGGCAACAGAATTCTCTGTAAGCAAACTCTAAAAATAAGAAAACAAGCTAAGCGGATGAATTGCCAATGTAAGTTCAGTGTTATCACTGAAACATATTCCCCCTTACTTCTCCCTTCCCAATGAAGAAAAAGCCACTGGAGATACTGGTCAATGACTTGGAAGTGATATGCTGGAAAACTAAACTCGTTCAAGCAGTTTGCTGCTATACAACCACCCTCCTTCCCAAAACAAGTCACACAAACTTAGCATAGCAACACCAAACTGAACACTCACTCTCAAACAAAAGAGTGCGATTTTGACCTGCAAGACAAAAAGTAGTATGATCAAAAATCAGTTAAGTACCCTGCATGAACTATCCACAAAGACATCTTATTTCAAAACACATCTTCAGTTGCTCAAAATTAAAACTATTCTTTAAAAACAAACAAAGAACAACAAACACCAAAACCCACAAGAAACAAAGCTTACTCTGAGCATTCCACAAAATATATAGAGGCTGCCTTGGATCCTGATGCAATTTCATATTGTCCCACAGCATCTGAATGAGAACATATTTACTGTCCTCTGACATACAGTTTCGTGGAATCTGAACAGGAGAATGCATACATAAAGATATTTTATTACAAAGTCATGGTAGAGGGTTTCTATATTTAAAATACATCTTCACATCTATAGGCCTTCTGGTAAAAAGCTGTACTATGAAAACTGCTGTAAAGCCAGAGAAAGCTAAATCTGAACAGGGTATCAGTGACAGCAAATGAGTATTTTGTGTATCTTCCTATAATCCTAAAATCAAAACTTCCTGCTACTGCTTAACTAGTTAAAACTGCAACAAAACCAACTAATCTTCTTTGTAACTGTGGATCACAAATCATAGTGTGACTAGTAAGAGCTAAACACTTTCCCCATCCAAGTACTGCTGAGCCCAAGTTTGGGAGTTAGGCATTTTTTCCTTCAGTTGACACATTCTTTAGCAATTCAGGACTGGGCCCAGCATATTGTAAGACACTTGAAGAGTTACTGAATTATCTGATGTTTTCCCATATGGGGAAGCAAGTATCCCTCATACATCAGTATTTCCTATTTGATTCCATACCTTGGAGTTTTTATTACAGTGCTCAGAAGAAAGTATTAATCCTGGTAAATTGCTGGGCAAGTCCAAGCGTCTGAAATACCACACCAAATTCCAGAACACAATGGGATGATGATCTACAAAGTCTGCCACCGTTATTGCATGATCCCCTTCATTTTCAAGTAAACTCTCAAGCTCTTTCCAGACCACGAGAGGACTGAGATAAGGAACCGTTATAGGATCAGGACTAGGTAAGCGCCATTCTAGGCCCAAGGAATCCTATGGTAAAAACAGAAAAAATGCCTTTAGTTGGAATGTAACTAGCTTTACAAAGTTTTATGAAAGCTTTTGTCCCCTGTGACACACATAGACATCTAAAAGCTACAACTAGTATTAGTTTAAATAATAAACCCTAGTATTTCTCCTAATTTGGGATGGTTAATTCTGTTCTACTAATTCATGCTGTTTCACATTTCTCTAATCTATCACACGCTTAAAAAAAAAAAAAAAAGACATTTAAGGTAGAAAAACTACACACTGTTGGTCCTTGTAAAGTAGCAGGCAGGCTACCAGTAGGAATGATATGGCTGATCTTCTGGTTTTCCTTCTCATCTTCTGCCAACGGACCAAAAGTACTGATACTCCTTGCTACGGGGTGACTTGTACATTCTGACCCAGAGGTATTTTGTCGTCTTCCTGAGGGGATCTGGATACTTCTGGCACAAATATTGTCATGCTGCTTAGATTTGCTGGGGGTGGGAGGGAAGGAAAAAAAAAAGTTAAGAATCTCAGCTTTTTGCTCAAACATGTACGCAGACAGAAATAAACTGGAAATAATTGACCTGACATCTCTAATTCTACCTTGTCAGCTACTACACTTGTTCATGTTACAGTGCAAGTTTTATTCCCCCCTGCACTGATAATGAACACAAACGTCCTAAGAAGAGTTCATAAAATTTGCTGAATTACAGATGCCTACATGAATTTTTATATTAGGGATGAAATGGCAAACACCATGCTGAAAAAGCACGATGTGGCCAAGGCCAACTCTGAGATAAGGAAGAGGCAGCAAGGAGATCCTCTCTCAGATCAAATTCTCCTCTTCAGAGAGTATCTTACAAATTTTATTTCTCTTGATAAAACATACATGCATGTTGACAGAGAACTTGAATAATTTCTATGCAGAAAATGCAGGTTTACCTGTTTGAATTTATATCCTCTTGAACGGACATTAGAGATGTAGCAAGGCCAACAGTAGCTGCAGTGTTACAGGACTTCCCACTCTGACTGGAAAAAAGTGATGGGAACTGCATGTTTTCTGTAGAAGGGCTGGACTTCAGAAAATAACTGTAGGGAAAGCAAAAGCTTATTATTATATAAAAAGACCAAACTATAAACACTTCACAAGCAATAAACACTACAAGCATTCAAAATTGAGGAAAATTCAAATAATGTTATTACCGTCCAGGTCGCCGAAGATCTCTGATTTCTATGCTTAAAAAAGGCAGAAATAAATTGCCACAGAACGGACACGTGGTATTGAGATTTGAATCATCTGCTGTCCAGCCTGCCATGATTTCTTCATCATGAACCAAACAGTCACAAGTTCGACATCGTGAACAGCTTGAGATGAGGACCTGCATACAGCAGATAACACAACTCCACTGTAACACATTCTCAAAACTACCCTTCTTTTACAAAGCAGTTTAAATTGTAGCCAGAATCTTTGCCCTTAGATGAATGCTACTCACCACTTGCATACAAGTTTAGTCACATACCTGGTCCCAGGCTTTAGGTTGGAACATTTGGGTTTAAACTTAAGCATTTTGGAACAACTATAAATCTTAAATCCAAACTGCATTAGCAGATAGGCTGATATAACAACTGACTGGAATGAGCACTGTCTGAAAAATGTATTAAATGCAGGTCTTTGTTCTATTGTGGCAAGTAGACTGGGATCTGGAACTATGCTCATGAAATAAATATACTTTAATTAATTGGGTTAGGTGATTCTTTTATGGCTTCCCAGAGTAAAACCAGCCAGTTAGTCAATAAAATTTTTATTAACAAGTCATTAGTAATCTGTTTGCAAACATAATAGTACAGAAATATTTATGCAACTACAGAAGTTATTCTTAGAATTTAAACACTCTTCTGTAGTGACGGCCAGTATAATAGAAACAAGGGGGGATAAAAGATGAAAATGACCAGTCATTAATCCAAATCCACTGAAACAACAACAACAAAAAAAAAAGTCACCCAAAGCCAGCGTAATACTGAAAAGCAAAATGATCTTACTAGAAGGTACAACAGTAAATAGCTAGTTATCTGTTCTCTGTTTTTAAATGTACAGTGCCATTAAAGACTTGCTGTCTTCACTTTAAACAAATTTAGCTGCACAAGGGATTTAGATACCTGAATTCAGTGGCATCCAGCTCTCAAACTCTTGAGAACTGCAGCTTTAAGGACCAGAAGATGTGACTGCAATAAAAGCACTTCTAGAGTGGGATTTGAAATGAAACCTACTCGGTCACAGAAATATTTATCTATCTTTCAGTGGATTAGTTTTAAGCTTTGAACTTTAACAGAGGTTCAGATAGCATTATATTTAAAGACATATGTTTTTAGCGTATCAATTTAAATAAATAAATCATTCTGTACCTCCATAGCATAGTTCTGAAACACACTGGTACTACTTGTACTGCAAGATGATATCAACTCCGATTTGTCAGGTAAAGGGAACTTTGAAAGAGAACCTATTAACAGAAGAAACCGAAAGTATTAGTAATTCAGAATATGCATTTTTAGTAAACTTTCTCTGGCCAAACAACACTAAAGGTTAAAAAAATGTGTGATGGAGGATGCAACAAATGAGATTACTCAGATAGAAAGAAACGTGAAGCTGGAGTGTGAGGCTGCCATCTGCCCAGTACCAACAACGGCAAAAATAAAATCTACCAACATAGAATTTCCATATGTTCAGTTTTTTCTTTTACAACAGTTGGTAGCTTGGAAACAAATTTTACAGATTAATTCATATCCACACTTTCTGTCTGGACAAAAACTAGGGAAGGATAAGAGATGCTGCTTGTAACTGCAGATAACCCCCACCCCTTCCCTTTACCACACTAAAACAGCCAGGGTCCCCCTCAGGCTCAGGGTGCCCCAATGCCCTGGACATGATGACACCTTCCACCGCCCCTCTCCAGCCTACAAACTGGGGATGTGGAGGCAGCTCTTCTAGGTGCTAAGTGAGGGATCTAAGTAGACAGATCTTCCTTTCGCCCTGATTCTGCTCAACACGCTGTACTCCATAATGACAGTAGTACAGAAATTGATCCAACAGTCACTACCAACTACTCAGTGCAGATAAGAGAAAAAAATTTACAAACACAGAGCGAGTCTGATAATCGGCTTCAACAGTGGCTTCCAGAAAATGGTAACAATTTTCCAAAAAGGATTTTTACTACTTTTAGAAAGCAAAATCAGACTAATAAAGTTATTATCTGGAAGTTTTTAATAGGTGTTTTCTGGAGCTGCACAGCTTACACAAATACATGAATACTGAAGGGACCCAACGGATCACTTATTCGCATAGCTGTAGCATCCAGACACTTATTCAGGGACAGGATGTTACTGAGCAAGTTATTCCACAAGAAAGAACAACCAAAACAAGGTTCTACAATGAAAATATCCACAGGTATGGACATATATGTATGAGTAATAATTTGCAGGTAGAAAAAGAAAAATGAACTTCTTCCACAAAAAGGACCAACAACTAGGATGATCCCAAACTGAAATTTATGGAAGAACAACTTCTGAAACAGGAATATTTTTGTTCAGATCAATGAATGCAGTGCAAAAGTTGTCTCTTACCACACTGCTCAAATTGTTTTGATGAGCCATCATGGGAAGCTGAGCTTTCTAGGCTTGTCCTGCTGAGGCCAATTCCCTTAATTTCTGACGTGGTATTCTCTTGAGGAGAAGCACTTTCAAAATCATTGCAGACATCTTCATCAGTTAGAGAAGTAGATTCTGAGTCCAGAGCTCCAAGAGATGAAACACTTGCTCGGTCTGAATTTTGATCCTGAGAGAACAAAACAAATTCCACTGAGAAAAGGAAGGGAAAGCAAAAATATTTCTGAAAATAAGAGGTAGCCTCCTTTGTCTCAGTAAATTCAAGGCATGAACTTCCTTCCTTGGAAAAATCATTCAGCACCAATGTAAAACAAGGCAAGTTTCACTCAGGGTTAAATAGCTACACAAGAAGCTTTTTAAAAGATTCTTCTAATACAAATATCTAAATGAAAACTTAAACCATTTTAATCTTACAACTTTTCCCAACCACTGATATAGAAGTTACCAGCAGCTGTAGGAATACATTAGGATAGGCAAGGCATCATTAGCACTTTAATTAGCCTCAGATTGGTTTGAAGCACATTAGAACAATACATAAACAGAAAACTGCATCTATTTTCATTCCCAAGGAGTGGGAACAAAATTAATTTTGGTTTGAGCTGGCAGCAGCAAAGAACACTAGCCAAATGACCTCAGGTCAAAGTTAGCCTTAAATCACTTCAGTAATCAATACAAGCAGATTTCCATTTTTTCATAAAAGCAGTAAAGCCTTAAAAACATTGTTTATTTGAGTATTTTTTCTTTTGTTTACCTAAAGAAGGCAGAGCAGTCTTGTCTGCCCTGTCAACACACTACGGTATACTTATGTTTTCCCATTAAATATACTCCAAGCCCATGCTAGACCAAAATTTTGTTTGATTCAAGACAATAAAACCAGGTTCCTGGCAATTCAAACATGATTGAAACTACTTAATACGCATAGTCTATCATGATGTATGTCATTCAAATGGGGGATTCATCAGATAAAAGTCAGCTATAAAACCTTTACAAAGCTTTTTCCTTAGTTTATAGGAGCTTAGGTTTGGGAGGGAGGAGAAGTAATTATAAAAGTTTACCTTTGAGGATGCAGCATACATTGTAAATTTTGAGTACCACTTGCTAGCTTTCTCTGCAACCCCTTTTCCAGCAGAAAACATGCTGCTTTTTAGAACATCAAACTTAGGTGTTAACAGCGTATCCAAGTTGAATGAGGGTGAAGAGACAAGTGTTAATGCACTAGTTGCATCCTGTGGCTGTTCCTTTGCTGGACTGTTTGGAGAATAAGCCGGGGAGGACCAAAGCCTGTCTCTTGGCCTTTCTTCATTTTTTGCATGGTAACTCTTGGATTTGGTAAGACGGGATGGCCTTGGGGAGTTTGGGGGCAGGCTGGACCTCCTACAAGGCTGGATTACTGTTGGGCTCTTTTTATTAGCATTTCTGTCATCATAAGGCTTCTGCAACTCAATGCTTGGGGCACGACTTGACAAAGGGCTGCTCATATTGTTCATGTACATGACTATTTCTTCAGCTAAATCTCGTCTTGCAGATGGAGTGGAAACACTTCTGTCATCATCCTCCTCCTCATCCTCTTTCTGCTGTTCTGTCTCAGCAACCAGCAGAGACAGTGGATCAAATCCAGTTTCAACATCTGTCTTTTCAACTGGCTTTACTGGAAAGCTGCTCTTTCTTTGCAACCTTCTAGATTTCTCACTGGAGGATTTCACTGCTGTAGATGTTTCAGGTTCTGCATCCAAGTCTTCCAGATCAAAGATAACAGGAGACTCTGTTTTATCTGTAAAACTGCAATCAAAAGCTACATCTTCATCACTAGATTCTTTCTCCAGGCTTTCTCTCTTAGATTCTAACGAGGAAGTTCTGATATTAAGAGTTTTTGGCCTTATGCTTTTCTGTAATGCACTAGATAGGATTTTGGCATCAGCTCCTAGTTTTTCAACCATTTCCCCAGGGTTTGCTTCCTGGTTTATTCTGTTTATCATGAGTCCCACTAAGCCATCTCCACTCAGGTTACGGTTCCTGCTTTCCCATGGTATCTCCCTTAAGTCAGGTTCTACTGCGCTTTTATGTCTCTTTCTTAAAGATTTACTTTTTATAAGTTCCGCTTCACTGGCATCCTCAAAAGATGATGTAAACAGCAATCCTACAGAGCTCTCTGAAAAAGATGAAACAAGGTGCTTTATTTCTTGCTCTGAAAGAAAGCTAAACAAAATTATGAAAGAATGCAAATTTGTCTCAACTTCCAAAGAGTTTACAACACAGAGATGGAATTGACTACGTATTATTCTAGTGGTTGAAAAGCTGAGTTGACCATGGCCATAACTTTAGGAATAAAACATTTAAAAGGAAGTCTAATTATACAACTCCAGAGTACTTCGAGAGACACCAAAAAGTCTCAGATATATTTAGTTTCCCCTTTTGGAGACATACACCATTATTAAGAGGCTTGAAAGCTAGGGACAGGCAAAGGTATCTAGGAAATGGCAAAAAAGGGCAACACCTGATGAATTAGAAATAGATCCAACAAAAGAAGTTATCATCAGAGAAGTTTCCATTGTTTTGCCAGAGCTTAAAGACGTGGACTTTAAAGTATGATATTTCAGTATTTCAAGCACAGCTGACAGTATTATAATAACGAGATTTGACATGAAAAACTTGTGAAAATGCCTGAAAGCTTCTTTTAATCGTACTGCATAGAAACCCCTTGTCCAACCCAGAGGAATTCATTTGTTGCTGGAGTTTATAAGAAAAAAAAACAAGGGGGATTTTGTAAGTAGATGTTAACTATAGTGGGGAAAAAAAAAAAAAAAAAAAAAAGGCAAACAAGAAAAAAATGTAGAAATGCAGAATATTCAGAGGTGTCTCCCCGACACAGCATACGCAGACAACAACCTAAACTCACTCCCACAAATTTCATCAGCCACTGCACCAATAAAATAGTGTAAGTTTTGTGGTCAACAGAACTCAGGCACATTCCTTACAGCTCTTGTTACAAATGAAATATATATGTAGGCAAAACTGCAGAGGAACGATTGGTCTTTTCCAGCCTAAACGATTCTGTGATTTTAAGAAACAAAATCTATCTTCTCTTCTGCTCACCTGTGCTAGCTTCTGCGACAGTATTGTCAACCGTACCATTGAGCCGCACTATGCTAGAAGTGGCTTTGGCATTACTTGAGTTCTGATAATTTAGTTTAGGTAGGCAGTCACCGCTCCCTTTTGCGCTCTCCACTTCAGAAACTGTATACAGAAAAGGACAGAGAGTTCTTTAAAATCAAAGCAACTTCCTTTAAATCTCAGGTTTCCATTACCTATTAGATGCTTTACTCAGGATTAAGTGACAGTATGTGGTACATATCGCATGATGCGCAGGCTGGTATCTACTTGGACAGAGGTTTTCAAGCTGCTGCAACTGAACTATCGATAGTTAATTCCCAGCATTACTCCTACATCTGGAAGTTCCATAAGCTTCTGTACACAGAGTCCAAGTAACCAGTACTTGCATACCAAAATCTGTGGTGGTTGTGGAGTCTTAAGACCATCGTTGTTCACTTGCAAAGGATAGGTAGGTGTAAGAGTATTTTCTCCTGCCTTTGCAAGAGCTCAGGGCCAAGGAGCCTATCTTCATACCGATATCATTACCCCCATGACCACAGCAACACAAGGGAAAATGGAGCAGATGTTGCAGTATTTATGTTCACCTCTTAGACATGAAAGAGAAATTCTGTTGCAGGTGACTACCCAAAATAGACGATTGCTTCTCTAGAGGAATTCAAGCAACTTAATATTCAAGTTGTATTCAAAAGTGCAAAACATTCTCAGCACATAATATTACTGTAGAGAGCCACAAACTTGTCTTAATTATGGCTAAAAATACAAGCTTTCAGCAGAATCCACATTTTCTGTGTCCTCAAAAGTTTCATTAAACCTAAATAACCTGCCTGCATCTTACAGGCATGTTTTTATGCCCGTGGGTAACACACAAATTTTTCAAGCAAACTGAAGAAAAAATTCTAATTCTAGAAGAAAGACTATGGTGAAAAGAAAACAATGAAGTAACTATTCTGGTTCCGTATTTTCTCATACTTTTACACCACTTCCACTTCACAAGGGGATAGTTAAATGGTAGGGGAAAGCACACTGAAAAAAATGAAATAATCTTATTAGGAGAAATTTATTATTAAAAATATTTTCAATTAATGTATGTGGGAATCTATAGTACTTACACATTTTAACTAACATATTAAAGGTCTGTGCTGCTCAGCTGTAGTTAAGGAAATCATGAGCAGCACATGTAAAACCTGAAGGAAAAAAAAAGGCCCACAGCAAATCCAAAACCTATTTTCCTTTCTGATGCATCTCCTAAAGTTTGGTAATTCCAGGGAGCAGAGTAAGATCTCACAGACCTGCAAAAATTCAGCTGTTCTCATCTTAAGGGATTTATAAAGAAAACAGACTGGTAAAAAAGGCTTTCCTGTAGATTATGCCTATAAAGCAATTTAATTTTTTTTAAAGACAAAACCATTACTCTGTAATTATCATTAAGCCTTTATATTACCATTATCACTTATTTGAAACAGAGGAGGGAAAAAGAACTGTAATATTAGAAATTAAACCATTAGACATCCAGAAAATTACATTTAGAGAAAAGAACTTAAGGCATGGGCATAAACTGGCATTATGACATACACTTGCAGTAAAAAATATCAGCTGTCCCACTTAGCTTTTGCTGAAATCCCTATTTATTCATAATGAGCTAGATATCTACATTCACAAGATACATACGAGAACTGGAGTCACTCTCTCTCTTGTCCTCTTTTTGTTCTTGTATATCTTGAAGACAAGTTTTCTCTTGCTTGGCTTCTTCCTTGAATGATGTGTTATTGCCAAAGTCTGAAAGTCCCCCTATCATAAAGACAATTATGGCATTTAATAGTGTGACATCGTTAAACAGAATAAATTGAATATCCACACCAATTCAAAGGCCACTTATCAAGTACCTTCCAATTAACAGTGAACATTTTACCACAAAAAAAGCAAGAAAAATGATTGGCTTACTTTTACAGTATAGAATACTGAAGCAATGCTCTACAGGATGAAATTAAAGGGGTAATTTGCAACATTTCTTTTTAAATACTAAAGCACTCCTTGTCTTTGATTCTCTTGCATGGTTTATTTGATCAAAATGTCACATCTTTTCAAGAACTCTACGAGGCATCTAAACATGGTTTCATTTTAGTGTTGTACGTTTCTCAGAGTTAATGCATGTAATTCTCATGGTTTTACTCTAGGAAGTAAAAAAACTAAAATAATGCAGCAGCAACCATGAGTTTGTTTGCAAAGTAAGATTAAGATAAAAATAGCTAACACCACCCCCAAAAAAACCCTGCAGACATTCAAGCCACTATCTGGTAACTGTTATGACAAAACACTGCCCCAGGTGTAACTAATAAGTCTAAATGATTGATTTCAAGAATCAAATTTACTTAACACTAACATGGCTATTCCTCTTCCAGGTTGTTATAAAGCATTAGCACCCAAACTAACAAAGCAGGTGAGAAAGTTTATGTTCACTATAAATGCTAGTGAGCACTTCAAGTCACACACATTCCACGTCCTTTGTCCAGGTCAACCTGAGTCTCCAGCAGTGCCACAGCATCTTTAGGGGGTCTGCTCTCATGCAGTTTAGGAAGTAACAGCAAGTACCTGTCCAGGATCGAGGGTACGATACAGCTGAAAGTCAGCTTCTTTCCCTCTTTTCCCTAAAGATGCTGCACTCAGTCTCTACAGAGAGGGTAAAAACCTTGTTGTAATTGTAGAGATAACAGAATTAAAATATTCTGGAATTTATGGAAGAGTTTTTGGGAATGGGATTGCCTGGAGAGTCAGCATGCATTCTAGCTATGCACTTTTATGCAAAAAATCTTGAAAAAAAATATATCAGATTGTCAACAGCAAATACCATTAATTATAAGTGACAGTTCCTTAATAAAGGACTAATTACACTTCCTTAGTTTACACGGTCCGAGTTGTGACCAGCATCTATAAGCTCTCCTGTAGTGCTTTGCATGGAAAGGTTTCAAAAAAGTAGTTTATCAGGAAGGTCAGCTTCATGAAGGACAGGCAGAAAACCAGTAAATTTGTTCAAGGTCACCCAGAAGGCTAGTGACAGAGCCAGAAGTAGGACTGTAGTCTCCTGAGTCTAGGACAGATACTCCAGCCATAAGGCCATCATATCTGTTGTGTTAGTCAGGGCAAGTATTTATTTGCACATATTTGTAATCATAGAATAGCCCTGGTTGGAAGGGACCTCAGGAGATTCAGGTGATCTTCATACACTCAGACATGTATGTTGTAACGGTCTTCCCAGGCAAACTACAACTAAACTAAAACTAAACTATATTGCTGGTACTTTAAAATGTGCCATCATGCTTCACTAGTCATAAATATTGTGGAAAGTAGTACCTATGAAAAACACAAACTACCAGTGACCACTGCCATGGTAATATAGCCATTTGAACGTCACTGGAAAGAAAAGGAAAGAAAACCAGAGATCTTGTACTTATAGTCTATATAAAAAATAAATATCATCATTTCAGTTGGTATGCAGAACCTGCAAGCTCAAGGACTAGTTCTAGTAGTCTCTTCACTAACATTAAAAAAAGTGGGGGGGGGAAACGGCAAGGCTGGACAGAGGTTTCTGCCAGTTATGAGACTGCCTGTTGTATGAACTAGGATAATGATCACATCAGCTGCAGGTTCATATTTTGTCTCCACGAAGAGCTGATACAATAAAGAGCAGACTTTTAGATTCAAAGACCAAAAAAAAGCTGTTTTTAAAAAATTATGCAAGAACTTCTTTTATCCCCTCTCTTAAAACGGTTTTATCAAAATTCACAACAGAAAGCTTTTTGAAATAATGTTATCAGCATAAAAATAAAAAAGAAAATGATGTGAATACTCTACCAGGAATGGCTGTATGTGAAGTGCTTGCTGGCAGCTTTTTCAATGCTTTTTTAAACTGTGCTATTCCTAAAACAACATTTCGTATTTTCATCCATAGGAAATAGCCACCTCGATTGCTTGAAGGCCAGGTACTTTCCAAAACAGCCTATTTTGGAAATACCAAAGTCAAATACAGTCATCTTAAGGAACAGTTAGATGTAAGAACAGTGTGAAATCATTAAATTTCAAATTGGGTTACATTGGCAGTATAAAGTAGACTTCTAAACCTACAAAAATGAAGACAACACAGTTATTGTCTTTTATTTCTTCCTTTTACTAGAAATGAGAGAATTACATCTGAACTCCTCCCTTATTTTGCTTGCTTCCATTTGCCTGGAAGAAAATGCAATTATTTTTTTTCTTCTATTTCAAAAATACTTACCTTATTGTAGTAGCCATAAGTAATGGCATTAGGGTCAACACCAGCTTTCTGCATTTCAAAAAGCACTCTCACTGCTAGTACAGGCTGACCGTACTGTCCACACAGTTGCATGAGTACTCGGTAGCATACCTGAAAATATACACAAGTTAGTATTGTGCTTCTACAGCCAAACATGTACTCCATTCAATAAAACCCATGGGCCATCTCTGGAGTTCTGGGGTTGACTTATTTTACCTCATCAGGTGGATCTATTTTTTTGGTATGCATTTTTTGTAGCACATCATACGCAGTTCTCAGAGCCCTGACTTTTGAATGGCACACTTTGACGTATGCAGGAAGGCAAATGAACCAAAGACCATAGCAGTGACGTAACAAACACCTGGACCACATCTGTGGTATGGACGAGTACTTCTTAGCAATTTTATGTGCAGATTTAATTTCCTGTAAAGAATCATAAAGACTATTTGTGTATATGTACATGCACAATACACAAACCTAGATGTTAAAATCTGAACATGCATCATTAGACCTAGAGAAACTGCGACATTAATATGAACATACTCAAAATGGGAATTCGGTAGAGTTAGCAATACCAAAAACTGTGCTATATTCCACTCCTACATTTAAAAGAAATGTAAGTTTTTATGTCTATTACTCTTGGTCTGCATTTTTTGTAAGAAACATTTGAAAGTTAAGAGTCCCTTTTAAAGCCCCAGACAGTGAAGACCAACCAAGAAGTGGATGCGGGCATGCAATTTATGCTCCTGAACAGCGCAAAGAACACAGAAGGTATAGGGACATCACAACAAACGGCAATCTGCGTACAGGGGCCCTGTATGATACAGTGTAGGCATGAAACACAGGTAAACATCCAAAGAACAGTTAGCATGGCTACCCTATGGACACTGCAGTAGTGAAGAACCATTAGGCTGGAGTCACTGCCAGTCAGTCTTTATAGCCAAAACTCAAGATGAAGGCAGCAAGCTGTCACCTTCCAAAAGCACCTCATGCTACAAGAATGTCTGCAAGTACCTGCTTAGTTCTTCTGAACATTGGCGACGGACTGTTGGGGCTACTGGCTTTGGAAGACAGTTTGTTATTTGGTGCTGTGAGAAATCCTTCAGGTCGCTCAAACAAATCTAGTTTTAATGCTGGAAATCCATTATAGCTGTAAAAGAAATGTGTCGCTTAACTTCTGTAAGTCAGTTCCAAAGTAAACACATCACACAATATCAAACAAAATCAATTACACAGTTGTGCTAGAAGCTACACAGGAAATAAAAAACACAAAAGTAAATCTCTAAAGACACCGTTGACAAAGTCGTTTACTAATCCATCTGCATGATTTCATAAGCCTGCACAGTCTCTTAACCTGTTACTTCAGTGTAAGCAACTTAAATTGATAAATACATTTGCTTCCATAGTATTTTCTTTCATTAATGTGTCAAATGCATTAGTATTGATTCTAGTTAATAAAAAAAATAATCCATGTCTTTTAGTCCCTGGTGAGCATCACATGACAGATGTTTATAAAAATCAATGTGAACAATATCAAACCATCTGAAAGGTTAAATTAGATTAGATTTTAAAATGTTTCTCAGAATTAATGAAGAAACCAATAGACAAGCTCATCTGATACCATTACTAAATTAGTAACACCAGTTTTCAGTGATTCTTTTAAATGTACTCTCTCTTTCCAAAGAGTATCTCCAGCTTGTATCCTTATCAGTAGTAGCAGCAGGCCAACAGACTGGGTCCATTAACTTAAATTTTAATCTTAAAAAGTGTCAACAGCTAGCACAATGTAATGTGAACACAAAGCCAGCTTTAGTATTACTGTTTCTGTGTGTACACGCACACAAAATCATTCAAACTTCAAAAGAGGTGGCACACTAGGTGTTTTACATACACATTTTTACTTGAGCAACATAAAGGGACAGAAAAAAAAAAATATCTGTACTTTGTGGCTATCACATGAACCTAAAAACTAAACCCTACAAGGGCAGCTGTTAGGATTTTGGCTAGCATCCTTCTGTGTCCTTAGGTTACCTGTATTGTAGAGGGTGCTCTTCACCATTTGGCAGATGAGGGATCTCAGGTGGTGTTATGAAAACTGTATGCTCACTCTTGTATGACTCATCCAGCTCAATAAGTCGTGTTTCCCCAGTTTTGTCTGTATCTACCTGTAGAAGTTACGTTAAAAGAAAAAGTAGTTACTAGTGTGATCATATTTTCTGTCATTACAGCTATATGTTCAAGTAGGACAAAGTCTGTATTAGCATCAAAGGACTACATCTTAAAAGTAAGGATGCCTTGCAAAGTTATAACGTGAATAGTAAGTGTTGCATCTTTTTTGTAAGCTTCACCCCAACACAATAATCAATGTTTAATGTTATAGTCTGAATTGACTGTTTTCAGGTAAATATCGTAAAGTAGTTGTACAAAGAGGTTAATCTTTGTGAATTCAACCATTTCTGGATCTACATTTCCAACTGCAGCAGTGACTTCAATTTTACTTTTAAATATGAAAGAAAGAACTTCCCCCCCCATCTTAACCACTAAAACCCCCCACTTTATCCAATTGTCTGACGTATACAGAATCTAAAAATGACACTACCTAGCAATTTCAGTCACTTACATAGTCATTAAGGTCATGCTAGTTTGCAGAGACTGCAGAAATACACATGCATTCAAAAAGATAATGGAATAAAAACATGGAATCTTACTAAAATTAAAGGAGGCTAGAAGTAACTGTTATTTTTTTTTAGAAAAACAAAGTAATCTGAAAGGTGAAGGGTAAATTTAGGTGTTTTTTTTTCCTCTTTCAGATAACTTTATAGCTGTACACATGGAAATACAGCAAATATTGTGTGGTCCCGTCCTCTCATAACCAAGACAGAAATTCAGTTCACAGATAACAAAGGCAACTTGCAATAATACTATCATTAAGCATAAATTACGGCTGCATTTGTTTGGTTTTGTTTTCAGCTTTGTAACTGGCAATTTGACTATATGTCTTTGCTTTGCTAGCCTGGCTGTTGCAGAGAGGGGGAGAAATTTGCACTTCCCAAATTCATGGCCCTGCTTTAAAGACAGCAGCAGAGACGTACATCAAGGCTCCAGGCAAATTTCATTCCATTAAGACAAAAATAAAGAGCCAAAGCAAAACTTAGCCACCTCAAACGAGATACTGGGGAACTATGGACTATTTCCCTTTGAGAAAAAGGACAGATAGGTCTTTAACTTAGAAGCTTCCTCTGCTACTGTTCACACTGCAGAAACTACTAGTGACAGAGCAAGTATAACTCATATTACATTCTACCTGAGAGTCTTGATACTTGTACTGATATTTGTATTGCTTTGTCTCTGATCTTCTGTCACCAACCACGTCTCCTCCAATACCTCATAAGCGCTGCTTCTGCTTATGGCATGAAATGCATCTCCATCTCAGAGCTGGCACTATCAAAAACTATTTACTTCGTAGCATACAGAACATGCTATTTATTCACATATTGCTAGCCCCACTGTTCAGCTAAAATAATGTCACAGTTTACATTTATAGCCATTATTTAAGTGGTTTAAATGGCAACAAAATCACAGCCAAATGGTACATTATTTCAAAGAAATTAATAAGCAACCTGTGGAACCCAAGGATGCACGTTATTCATGCCTTAAGAGTTTAGCAACAGAGAATTAATATACAAAAAGCAGCATATTCCACAGTTCTCTCCCTGCGGTGAGGTGGAAATATATCAAGTAGTTTCAGCAGAATTCCTGAATATTTAAAGTTTCATAAACATACGAAGAGGTGTTCTTAATTACACGTTTTACTGCACGAGACAGATGGAAAGTATTAGCAAATTGAACCAGCCGAGTAGCAAGAACATATGGCTCCTGAAAGTGGAAATAAACGAAACGTTACATGGCAATTTAAATACTTTCAAGGATGTAAGCCCCCCCACCAGTTACAAGTTTCACCAGTGAAATACTTTAAAGCCAGCAGCTTAAATACATATTGAATTGAGGTAATTCTTGAATTCCTGGAGAAAATGAAAACTTGTGAGACAATTACACCATATCTTTTAGCAGAAAAAAAAAGGGTAATCAATTACAATCTCTGCTGCTGCTGTCTAAGATAAAATAACATGTAGAGGAGATTATTCTTCAGCTTAAACTATTATTATAAATTATTTATGACAAGGCTTAGATTGTATTTTATAGATAACTAATTTCATAGTTCATAAAATTTGTCTCAACCCAATGGCCTATAACTAACCATAAGAAAGTGTTGTATCGTCTTTCAACCCATGATATCACTCTTTCATACATACCCTTTCAGGTACTGGTGCGCCTTGTGAAAGGCATAAATATATATATATATAAACATTCACTTCATTGGAATCATTCAAATTTGGTATGTGGTCAAAGAGCACCTTGGCTAAAGCTCTGGTTCATATAACAGTCCTTGGTACACTTCAGTATTTTGACTTTGTATACAGTTTCTGTTAAGCACAGTATCAGAAATAAGAGCCATCAAGAAAGAAGCAGGGAAGGTGAGGCAAATCTATCATTGTTCAAATAAATCCTACATGGGAACCCACTCCCTCACGTCAGTGAGCACCTAGGTTCACAAGCAATTCTAAAGCCATGGCAAATCCTAAGTGCATAGTAATTCCAGTGCCTCTGTTTCCCCACAATTATCACTGTCATTGAAGTAGCTGTCCCATTAATAAAACTGAATGAAATCCTCGCCGACAGAAGCTGAAGAAGTACCACTACTTTCTGTAAAATTTATTGTCATGGCACTGTCATGAGTGTTTTTTTATAGCAGAAGCAAGCTGCCCACAGCATCAACTAGCAAAATAACTGGCATTAGAACAGAGGAGTCTTTGCTTCAGCTGTACAAGTGGCTACTTAACCTTTGAGAAAAGGTGAAAGCTCCAACAGCTCCACAGATTATTTGCAGTCTCACAGTGGCATCACCAACCTAAGCATTACTTTTTCAGAAGAACAGTTTGAATTCCCAGGCAAGGTAACTTTAGCTAGGGCATCAACTTCAGTGCCCTTGTAAACCATTCTATAAAATGAAATATAGCAGATAGAATTTGACACTTACATAGCCATCGCATTCTGAATAAAAAACCTATTTAACGTTAGTCAGAGAACTAACCAGCAACACAGTGGAAATGAAGTACTTCTCAACAGTGTTTAGTCACTGGGGTATACTCCTGTCTACAAGACCTCCCATTTTTAAACACCCACTGGCATACAGCAAAGCAAGCCCTACATGTTGAAGGCTTTTTAACTGAACTATAGGATAACTGAGTGAATATTACAGAAATGTTCGTCATTAAATCAATTTACAACCCATGAATACATGCAACTCATGCTGCAGAGCTATGGAGCACACTTTTGAGAACTACTACTGAAAAAATAGAGACTAGCAAAAGCTATGAAGAACATTAAATAACATTAGACCATGCTTTTATGCTTCTCTCAAACTTAACTGCTTTCAGATTTGTTTTCAAAACAACTTACAGCTCTTCTGCACTTTCATAGCAGAAACAGCCATAAATAGAAACTGTAAATAGCAGGTTTTATAGTCTTCAGTATTAATTCCTGTGGAACAAACAGCAGGTGACCTACTTTACAGGCAATCCTAGACAACTCTGCATTACTTAAACATCAGTGTCCCAGAATAGTGTGTTACAGGTAGCCAGTGAGATGACAAGTAGGTGTGGAATGTCTTATAATATTCATAAAAATTTCTTTGATGTCACAATAGAAGCAAACAGGGATATAAGAGAGAGTTTCACTTTAGTTCTTCTGAAAACAAAAACTAATGCAAAAAAATTGTCAAGCTGCCTCAAAACACTTTTGTAGACCCTCTTTTGAAAATTCATTGTCTTTCCAAAGCTAATATACCTGTCCTTTTTAGAAAATTAGTCCTTGAACAGTGCTGAACACTATACTAATGTGGACCTTTCTTACAAACAAGTCTGAGTGATACTTCCATGGAAGATTAAAACAGAAATCCACTTTGAACTAGGAAATCCAACATTCTGAGAGCTCCAGTCCAGCAGAAGTTCTAAGTTTACTTCAAGAAAAACATCAATTGTGATCATGTTGCACTTTCACACTCCTTGTCACATAATCCTGAACAATTCCCTTTCTGTCTCATTACAAATGAGAGAACAGCACAGCAACAGATAGCAAGGTATTCCTTTACTGCAACATAACACAATGGCAGAGTAACAGAACCCGCAAAAAATGACAGCTGCAAAACTCGTGTGACACACCATAATAAATATTGCTTATGTTAAGAAACCCATACATTTAATATCCATCAATATTTGATAACAACGTCATCAGAAAATACTCCTATCCAAGAGAAGACTATCAATACAACCATTGTATTCAAAATATCAACATCAGCAAGCTGGTTTTGAATCAGGGGAAACAAGTGACAGCAGTATGAGTGAAAGGAGAATTGATAAAGATTGGGTTTAGTTATTTACTTTTAGTACAACCCTTCTAAAAATTCTCCAAGAGTAACTAGAGATTGCTATTAGAAAAAACTGGCCAGCACATTAATCAAAAGCGGGTCAAGGAACCCTTTATTTATAATGATTAAAGAACAGTGAGACTGCATTATATCTTTTAGCGTGCTGCTCATCAACTCCATTCCTAAATGGCTGCATGAAGTATTACACAATCTATAAAAATTATTGTAGTTCTATCTAAGGAATATTAATCTCCGACAAAGAACTCAAAGCTGCTGCTTTACAGTCAGAATATTACACTTCCTACTAAGGGCCAATATTTCAGACACACACATGTGAAAATCAGTACTTCTATTTGTTCTCATATTTATACTTTCAAGAATTCAAACCAGAAAGTGAAATTAAGCCCAACAAAAGAGGAAAATGGAAGTCTACAGTGACTAGAAAAAAAAGGAAGAAAAAACCAGAAATAAACTTGTCCTTCAAATATATTCTGCTTGTACTATATCAGATAATGTAAGCTACAGCAGAAGTTAAAAAACTATATGGATTTGAAGACATGCTTACTTTATCTACGCAGTCATCAAAAAATGCAAGGCTTGCATCCTTATCACTGACAAAAGAACACTCTTCAATGAAGCGAATAAACATTTGAGTTTTGGTCATCAGGGTGTAGAACTTCTGATGTGAACGATCTCGACTTTTGAGGAAACCTGTAAAGTGAAGTCACAGGCATGTAAAGAAAGCCCAAACCAAAAAAGCCCTCACCAAAAGTCAGCATACATTCTGCTAATGAGCAGTAACCTTTCTGTAATCTTTGCTACTACTATGCAATTTTTTCTGCACTTACATTTCTATCACCATTTACAACACTAACACCACAAATGTTTTTATTCTTTAAATAAGAGAGAATCAAAAATTAATAAATTAATATAAATAAAACAAGTTTATGACTCTTCACCTTGTAGTTCAAACAGAGAACTTGCATCTGTGGCTGTTTCAGAGGGTGCCTCGGTTATTGGCCTGAGATAAGACCTGTAACCTTTTAGTATTGAGGCCATGAAACACAGAAACGCTTCTTGGATCTCCAAATCTAACAGATGCAATTTCTTCCCAGAATTAAAATCATAGTCATTCATTGCTAATTCCATTAATGCATCTTCTCTAGGTCGCTGTTGCACTGTGAACAAAAACAACATAATGTTTTACTTTTTTTCCCCCCCCAAAACTGGAAAAAAATTCTCTTTATCCTACTAGGTTCACTGATTACTGAGCTCCATTAAGTTTGGAACAGATTAAAATATATGCAATTAAATTCAATCATGACACGTGACAATGGATTCAGCTTGACCTTATATGACCCCTGTATCTCTGGATAATATCAAAAGCAAGATACACTTACCTTTTCAGAACATTAGTTACTACAGCAACAGAGAGAATCAGTATGGACAGAGCTTTAAAAAAACCCTTAAAGAAAGCTGTTCGTAAAAATATGGGAAAATTTATACAAGAGCTGATTAAAGAAGCATATTTTAGGGACAAACACATAGGTATGATGTGTGTGTTACTTTTTTTTTTACGTTGCCTTTCATTTCAAGGTGTTCCCAAAAAGCAGACTATACATATTAAGTACCTCTATACACAGAAAAACACCACTCAGATGTAAAATGGAGCCATCAAAACACAACACAATGCAAAACACCCATACAAAGTAGGTGGGTTTTTTTTTTAGTATCTAGCAAAATCCCTATCCTTAAAGCAGGTACTTGTATAAACATTTTAAAGCCATCAAAACTCTAGCTAAGACTTCACTGTTACACCCACAGAGCATGGTAACATTCCAAAAATGTCTCAAAAAGGTGAAAGGATGGTTTCATTCCTGTCTTTCCATGTAATACAATTATAGCCAACTTTATAATGGTACCATGTTTAAACAATTCACTCTAATAAATTTAAGACCAGTACCACATATATACAGAAGGCTGAAAAATTTTTCTAAAGAAATGCTCACAGTAAAATATAACAAAATTTTGAAGCAACAGACAATTTTCGTTACCTATCATCTATACACATTTTTTTTGTGCAGCACACACCAATAAACTTCTGTTTCTGTACATTCTAACTAGAACACAAAGTCTAGTGACCTCAATAGCCAAGGAGATGTAAACAGCCTTTAAAAAAAATAGTGTCCTAAATCCTAAATACAAAGGTCTCATGCAATATGCTTTCTGGGTATGTATTTCTCAAACACGCAGTGTTGATCATCCTTGTCCTTATCATACTCAGATTTAAGTCTTAACCACTTGCTGCCTGTGCCACAGCAACTTGATTTTACAAATGCATTATTGCTCCTTAAGGCTCCCTCCAATGCCTACGGAAAACACCTAAGCAGACAGATAATGCCAGAGTGCTGATGGACTTCCTTCCTTCCCACTTCACAAAGCCCGTTAGCTATGATGTCCAAGCACATCAGCTGGCCTTGACTTCATTTATATTTGCAAATGTTTTGTTTTAAAGAATTTCACTAACATTATCCCTATCTATCTTTCTGCTTTCTCACATCGAGGTTCAATATACCTTGCTCTGTAATATTTGAGGATTCTATCAACAACCAATCTTTTTTCTTAGAAATGTCCACTAATTGCTATACCTTTAAACACACAATATTTAAGACATTTGCTATTTCCATCTTAAAATTTTAGCTGAAGTACTGCCAGCTTGAGTGTCAAAGTTATCTCAATTGTCAAGACATCAGCAGACTTGAGCAGGCTTTGAAGACAAAACAAAGGTCTTTATTAGGTCCTGGCCTACTCTTTGCTTCACTATTCTCTTCTCATTAAAGCTCTGCATTTTTTTTTATATGAGGATCACATCAATACAAAAGAGTATTATCTACTGAGCATTGCCTTACATATGGAAGTCTCCTCCACCCCATTATCTCCAACATGGGTTCTAATCCCTAGATGTAAAGCACAGATTTTCCCATTCTGTATGAAAACATTATGTTTAGTGTAATGGGTGACTTAACAACACGTTTAATTAGCTTTATGCATCTGTCCATGTGGCACACTACAGCCAATGTAAATCTTATAAAGTACTTCCCCAACTCACATTCTGCCAGTTGCTGATATAAATTACTTAAAGTGTTCATCAGATGTTTACAAGGTTTCTTTGGTAATATCTTCCATGCAATAGCTTTCTTATCTCCAGTTCTGAAAAGAAAAAAAAACAAACCCAAAAACAAAACTATGAGTATATACTAGAATACGTGTATATAGGCCTATATTCAGATGATTTTTCCATCCCACCAGAGAAATGCAAGTACACAATTTGCTCCATTAAAACAGGCCTTTGAAGGATTGAAAACCAACCAAAGTCAAACCTGATTTACTATATGGATATCTGATCACAGCCATTCAATCAATGCCCCGTATTTCAGGATGACAATTATGCACCCACACTCTAGCACTGAAATCAATCCACTTAGAACTCATGAAAGATGGATTAATAGTACTAAGCACCTGCCACTGCAAAAGCCACCACCACACATGCTATGTTCTGATCTATAGTTACTTAAACTAGGATGGAGACAACGACTAGAATGCTTGTAGTAACCTGAATCAATTTGGGATAACTGCATTGTGTTTTGTGCATATAGACTTAGACTTAACTATATCATTACTGGGATAAAAAAAAAAAAATTACAACATTCTTTGTCAACAGAGGGCACCAGCAAGCCTCAAGACTCTATTGGTCAAAGTTGCAAAAATTGTAAGCATTTGTTTAACACTTCTTTCCATACAATGAAACTGAATTAATCTGTTTTAAGAAAATTAATAGAAAACCAGTTAAAAGTATAACGAAAACAGAAACAAGCGGAAATAAGTTACTTTCAATTAATGAATATGTAGCTTATTAGACAAATACCAGACAAAATGCACAAATATGTTCCTCAACCAAAACCTAACAAAATCAAACCCAAAGCTATCACAGTCTAGCTTGTACTAGTTACTAAAAACTTCAGAGCAGAACTGCTATACCAACTTGGTATCACCATGAAATTCTTAACAGAAAAATTCTACTTACTAATAATGTATGCAATCTTCTTTAAATCTACACACAACTACTGAAGCAAAAATAAACCCATAACTAAGAAAATGTCAGAAAAAAGTTTTTAGTTAGGCATAATAATGCCGAAAGACTGCTACCAACAGGATGATGATACAAAAGAACACTAATCAAAGAGTTTGAGAAGTTAACACTAAATGTATACCAAGTATATTAAACAGTATACTAAAATAAAATGTTTGTGATACACAAGTTTCATTTTGTGTGGTTTAGAATCTTAAATTAGAAGTCTTACTCTATTTTTGGATCACACCATCACAAGGAAATAAATAGTTTTGTTTTGAAAATCATAATAACATGGACTGTTTCTCAATGGTTTTAACAGTGCAGCACTGTCCCTTGCTAGTATTTTAGATACTAGATAATTAGTATTACAGAATAACATAATACTCTACACAGTTCTGAAGGAGAAATATTACAATACTGTTATTTAAGTTTGTTAATGGCATGATTCTAAGTCTTAATTAAGACTCTCTCACCCATGAAAGTTCACAGCTCTAATTCTCAACATGAAGTTCCTATACTTCATATTGATATGGTGTAAGATTTAATTGTTTTAATTTTCAAGCAGATTCCCATATGAAGATACTAGAATTTCTCCAACGCTAAGAAAGCTGATCACGAAAAATGAAAATGACTATTCTCCTCTAGGGACAACAAAGTGAAACACAATATGGCTAATCCAGGAAATGTGCCAAAATGTGCAGTAAGATCTTAATGTAATAGAATAAAAAGACAATAATGTTCCATGAGGATTGTACCTCTGCTCTGATGTGTTGAATAGGAGATATAATTTCTAGCTTGCTCATTTCAAGACTGATGATACATTAGAAGTTTAGAGGTTTAAAACAAACAAAACCCTCCAATTTTTTTCAAAAAGCTGGGGTTTACCTTTGAAAACAAGAAGCAAAAGAAAAAAAAAATCTAAGGCAGAAGAAAAACTGTTAACATACTTACTGAGAAATTGTATTGGTATCTAGGTCAACGCAGCTAACATCTGGTGGAGGGTCATAGAGGTCAAAGTATCTTGAATCAATTCCCACTATGAATGGGCATGGTGCACTTAGCACATCTGCCAGTGCCAAGGGACAGAGAGGAATATACGGGCAAGGCCAGTGGAAAGGAAATATCATCTTTGAAAATATGCAGAGACAAAACATAGGTTAAACATGCATAAAACCATCATCCATGAAAGTATAAACCATACTTCGCTAACTGCCAGTTCAAAGTTATTTAACATGGTAGATTATTACTGAAAATCTAGATGCAGCTTATTAAAAAAAAAGTACACTCACTTCTCTAAAATTCAATTTGTAGGAAAAAGCTCTTCAGTATAATAAACTGTATATAGCAGAGGTAGCAAAACAATGCTTACTGAAGACAGACAGGAAAATAACATGCATTTAAAATTCCACAAGAGAGAATACAGTGCCATTTGGGAAAAATCAGGAACTCTTACTTAGTGCATTGTGATGACAAAACAACGTGCTTATTTACAATATTTACACAGAAAGAACCAAAAAGTTACTTTTTCTCTTTTGTCTTTGCAAGAAGGCATCATCAGCAACATGAATTTTTCTCTTTAATTATATTGTTCTTATTTTTAAATAACTGTTAAGCCTAACAGCACTACTACTAATTTTAGATTTTATCTAAAACCTATTATTTTTTCCAGTTACAGATGTATGATTAAGAAAACAACATTACTTACAGAGACTAATGCCTCTGTCACACTAGTAAGGACAGAAGGTCGCAATGAATGGATGAGAATTTTATGTTCCGTCACAGCAAATACAAGTAGAGTTACTGCATTTTCAGGTCCTAAATTTTGAAGTAGTGTAGAAAACTTGCCCCCACTGTCAGAAAATATAAACACACTGGTGAGTTACAAGGGACCATAAAAAAAATGTTCAATAACAAAACAGAAAACAAGGCATTACATTAGGATTTCATAAGCGCAAGTCTGCACATCGTTCTTTTAAAGAAGACTGCAAGGCAGACGACTTAGTACACTTCACTGTTCAGTGAAGAACGGTTACTTGCCAATAGTAACCACGATTCCTTGAGGCTCTTCAATCAGCCTAGACTATTTTCAGGACACATGCATGATGATTTTTCTCTTTGAGAAGCAATTTACAGGGAGACAACATGGATTTCTTTTATCCTTCTCCTGCACCAAGACATGAAAGTTAAGACAGTCACAGAACTCCCTTCAATTACCTTGCAATACAACAGCTGCACTATCTTGGGAGCCCAGGTACCAACTCCTAGTAAGGGGATCTAACAATCTATATTCTGCCTCAAGAACCACTAAAATTGTTTGAAAAAACCCGCAGATATTGTTCATTAAGTATGCATCCTTGCCAGGGCACAAGTCTAATCACATAAATAAACTTCAGATACACTAACTACAAAAGGTACCAGCCAAGGTATGTTTATTTGCACAATTACAACTCAAAGTACCAAATTTTTCTGCAATGTAAGTCAGAATATGTTTCACAATTAAACAGAAGGTACTGCAACTTGCCTCAGTGGAAGGGGTGATGACACAGGTTGACTAAGAATCAGGTTATCGTGTGGAGATAGCTGGAAAAAGATTTTAGAATACATTCTTTTTATTCTGAACTTTGGAAATATTTGTTAGAAATTACACAACTCTAACAAAGAACACCTAAAAACAAAATTTAAAATAAGCTGAAACTTACATATCCCAGTTGTATAGCACTGTAAGAAGTGGCCTGCAATGCTCTGCATCAGTATCTTATCAAAAACCAGGCAAAGCATGACCTTCCTTTCTGGATCAGTTAATACATTGCATATTCATAAACAGAAATTTAAACTAGCTAATACTGCAAAAATTGAAGGGAAGTGAGGACCCATAGCTTATGCACAGCTTTCAGCAGCCTGGGGCGGGGAATTCTTGCTGGGTTTAGGGGGTAAGAGACTGATAAAATGCATGAAGGGGAGAGATGGCACAGGGTGACGTAAAGCAGTCTTTTCTTTGGAAGACATCAAAATTAGGCTCTTATCTGGTAGAAATGGCTCAGCTCAGCTTTGATAGCATCTTCAAAATTTGCATTAGTTGAAGATGCAAGACAAAGATCTTACTAATTCTTACTTTTCTTACATCAAGAGCAACCATTCATATATTCAGAATGAACAGGAAGATTCAAATGAGTACAAGAATGCAGATATACAATCTATTTATTTAAAAGCTTAACTGACATTTTCAGCCATAGCAAATCCAGGGTTACAACATAGCAGTTAGCTTAATCCTCCCTGCTAAGCAGTCATGCATTTTCCATCTATTGTATAAAAGCACACGTACAAGTAGCTGTAGTAATTCAGTAAGTCACCGTAACTTGTACAACTAAGCTACAGTTCTAGTTGTTACTGCAGACAACTTGCAGTAAATACTTCATTTTTGAACGTGTTTTTCAACTTAGACACCACTGCAGGTGACCAGACAATAGAAGTCAGAAGATCCGATGAATTAGTCATACAAATGCCAAAGCACTAAGTCACCTAATACTGTGCTGGACAGGCACACAAAACATACAACATGAACAAAAGTCTATGCACTACTGCTTCCCTGCATATTTCACATAACAGAGCCTTTGAAGGCTTATACGACATTTAGCTTCACTGACAAACGAGGATGGCCACACCATTCTACATGCTGCATTTGTCTTGAAGTAAGTCACCTTGTGACAACCACCACCATTAGCTTGTTCAGTGAAAAAAAAAAAATATCAGAGAACTCATTTTTTCAGCCTGAGGTAACCTTCATAAACCACCCTCAGAAAGAAAGCATCAGCCTAATGTCCTATGACTTTTGTGTTTCAGCAAAAGCAGATAAAAACAATCAAGCATCTATTCAAAGAGCATGTCTCCCTTCGGCAGAAGGGGCACTTACTGCCCTCATTCTTCAGAGGGAGAAACGCATTACTCTTGAAGTTTGAAGCTTGCAAATACATCATTAGAACAGGAACATCTGTGTAATAAGGAAATGTAGGACACCAAGAACAGTGTCTAGCAGATTCCAAATCAGAAACAACATATCAACAATGACAGCTGGAAACTGGCAATCAGGTACATTCCTGAATGTTTTACTAATGGCTGTAATTTCTTTAAACTTAAAAAGTCAGACACATGCCATGTTCTCTCTCACTTGTAACAGATGCTAAGAAGGATCTAAGTATGGGTTACACATCCAGACTGGCATACATGTAGTTACTAAAATACAACAGCTCTCATTTTCAGGAAGCGTATAAGCACTTGCGAGACATTCTACAACACCACATACTCAGAAGGATTTGCTATAATAATTATTTAGCAAAAGACTACCCTGTTTTAAATTAACAAGCTTCAGAGAGAAATTACTATTTCTTCAACAAAATGGAAACCCAAAAGCTTGTAATTTTAAAAAATCCAGGCATTTCCCACACTACTTTTGGAAAAATATCTTAGATACCACACTGAGTAAGATCACAGGTGACTGTATCAAACACAACTCTAAAGTCCCTGAAAGCTGCTGGAAGGAAGTACTTAGTCATAGACCTCAACTACCTACTTTAAAAGCAGTGGGTTTTCTATCTGCACATCATTTACATCTAGGTCTTCCTGGAACATATACACCCATGTATACTTTGACAGAGTTCCCTATAGATTCAGACTAAAAATAATTAGTGTTTTTCTCTAAACTCAAATATAGTTCTCTGTAAATTTTGTTTCACATTCCCTAGCAGAAATATATTATTGAATGTGAATACAAAAAACCACCCCCAAGATGTTAAAATACTGTGCCTTGAATTGAACTTTAAAATCATAGTAATTGACAGAAGTGTCACATGCAGTTGTAGTATAACTGTTCTCCAACCCCTTTTCAGTAACAGTAATAAATATAACTTCTTAAAAATAGCCAAGTACAGTAAAGAGTGTCTTTAATATTCAATACATTCTATAAAGATATAACCCAAGACGTATTTACTCTGAAACACTTCACTACCATATGGTATACTGCACTAAGACTGAAAACTGCACAGGGTTCTCCATATTTTATTTCATACAAGTAGTAGCAGAGAGTAACATCATTTTGTAACAATTTGTTCAAAACCATGGGATTAGTAGAATAACTACAACTGGAATAGAGCTGTCTTTTCCTAGCAAAAAAACCCCAAACAGAACGGTCTCTACCCGTTTTGACTCTTTGGAGAAAAGAAAATAAGGAAGATTTAATAACACTGCACTTAAGAAGTCTTTGAGATACAGGTTTCCTCTCTCCCACCAACAGTAACATGGGTTGAAATTTCAAATAACAGGTAACCTAATTCTGGCAATTCTATCATTTCACTCACACACAGTAAAATATGCTAGGTCTTCCAGGTGGGACAGAGTAAGGGTCATATTTGATAAAGTGTGCCTCTTTTGAACATGCACGGCTCTTGCAGTTTTCAGTAAGAGCTATCCATTATGTAGAGGACAGCATGAAACCCTTCTGGAAAATGGGTAATCATGAATATACGCTTCACATCTGGTTTTAATTTTGTTTATCTTACACTCAGTAGCAAGAAGAAAACAGTTCAAAAGCTATTGCAAAAGTCAAACCAGGTATCTACTTTGAGTAGTTTTTCGTAAATTTCCATATACTTTGGAAAAGAAAATTAAGTTCTAAGCTCACTAAACAGTTCCTTATAATATCTCAATAAAGTCCTTAACTAAACTGGAAACAGAACAGTGAAAAATCTGTAAGGATTAAGTGTATAAATTTAGGGGAAAAAAAAATCCTGAAAACAATCTGAAGATAAAAATTACATTTTCCATTCACTAACCTGTTCAACAGCTGTTTTGTCTTTCTTAAGATATAGCTATTAAGAAGAAATTTACACTTACCTGAACTAGAATTCTTGGCCTCTGAGGGGATGGAAAAGGAACTTTATGCATGAAATGGGAAATGTGTCTAGAGGAAAAGAAAAATGCTGATTTAGTGTAAATTATAAGCTTAAACTGCTATACCTCAAGACAAAATTATTGCCAGTAAGATTAATTATTATATAAAAATGACACATACTTATTCAGAAAACAGAGAGGAAAGAAAAAAAACCCCAAAACATTCACCCAAATGCTATAGGGATATTCTGACCTTCAAAACCTATTTTTCTACTAGAGACAACCAAAATGGCAGGACAGATTACCTTTCAGACTACAAGCTTGGTTTCTGAGACTGAAAAATTACAAGGAGCTTTTCTTTAAAGAAAAAAATAATAATTTGTAAAGTAGAAATATTGATGTTTGAGTATCATAATACCATTTTATAATCATTCGTTTGAAACTGGCTTGAAATAGCACTATACCTCAGAGACTAGCACTGGTTATTTGCAAAAAAATATTCACAGCTGAGTATCAAGGAGAATCATTAATTTCATCCATTTTCTTCACATCCATTTTCTTCAGTTCCAAATACAAATGTTATGTAAGATTTCTGATGAAAAAAGTGTTAAATTTTTTCCATATACTACAAATACAGAAAATGTTTTTAAAATTTGAACAAGTTCTCAGTTTTATGAATTGATTAAACTTCGAAAAATTCTAAAAGCATAAGAATTCTGCATAATACACACTTTCACATTAAAAGATACTACATGCAATCAGTAGAAACTAAAGGAAGAAACAAGTAATTCATCATAAACTGCATGCTGCAGCACATACTTTACTGTGATTTCTATGACTCTTATCATTATGACAGAGACAACCAACAAAATTTTGAAGAAATTCAGGCAAACCCACAAATAAGCACTGATTTATAAAGACTTATTTTACATGTTTCTGATTCAAAGCTATGTATTTCATATGCATATTGCAGTGGGCTGCATATTACACCATTAGGTGTATGCAAAACAGATTTTTACTGTGTTTTTAATTGTGTGTGCTTGTACTCAGCTTAACTTTTTGTTGCAGTTCTATAGTCACATAACTGGCATCAACCAGAAGCAGTCTTGTGCCTTCTCTTCACCATTCCTCAATTGAGCTCCTTTGTGTCAGCATCAATGCCTGTGCAGCCACATGGCAAATGAGAACGGGAAAGGAACTGGGCTGACAACAGATTTGGGGTTTTGTCTTTATTACCAGTGTATGAAGAAGATTGTTGCAGAAATATGGAACCTACAAGCAAACATCAAGGGAAAGGTCCGCTGCTTGCAGAAGCAGGGCTGACCGAAAATGTTCAAGTATGCACGTATGGCAGAGACAACTTCATCATCAATTAACACCCAAAGAAACTAGGCTAGATGCTATAGTAGTCTTGTGCAAGACAGTGTAGCTATATTTACATTATCCACAGTAAATTGACCAGTTTACAAACCAGAATAAGCAAATAAATCTGTAAAATCAAAATTCATAAAACATTATATTTACTTCTAATTTTATCCAGTCCCAAATCTGAAAAACCAAAAATAGTTCTCAGCCCCCCCCCAAAAAACCAACCAAGATCTTTTCATTATCAGAAGCTTACACTATCAGGATTTTAAAATTCTGATAATTTTAAAATTCTGATAAAAATAATGAAGTGGATAAACAGTCACAAAAAAAATGCTTAATCCACGAAGTCAGAGTCTCTGACAAAAGTTAATATTGAAGTTTAATCAGAAAAAAAAAAAAGACTAATGTGCAATAAAATAAAAAAGCAAATACTGCACTTGAAATCTGATGCATTAAAAAGTGATGTTAGCCTAGAAATATTAAATAGTATTATGCATCAATTACAGGTATCAACCACTTCTTGGATGTAAGGATTTCTCTACATTTTAAAATGTGAAATCCTTTATGTGAGAAGGAAATTAAATTTATCACAAATACAGGAGAATTACTAGTGTAAAAAACCTCAATCTGGTTTGTTATCTCTCATTACACAACAAATAGGCATTTGAAAAAATGCAGAACTATGTATTTCATTCTCCTAACAACATATGCAACATTAAGAAAGGATTTGTAATCTTTCCCCTCCTAATCACTGTGCTAAAGGGGGCAAAGCTAATTAAAAAAGGTTTTCAGAGATATCTTTGCAGGCACTTAAGTCACAAATAAAAATCTGGGCTTTTTCAAGGAGTAGGTAAAGATACATTTAATCAATGGAGAAAAGTGCTTCATCTAGCATAAACATTATATTTAACGTTTGATGACTAAAATCAAAAGGATATGATAGGAAACTCAGAAGTAAAACCAGAGCACTCATCAACTGAAATTACTATTAAAATTTTTGAATTTACTTACTTCTCAATGGGTAGGACATGTGGGCCAGAAATGGAGTAACGATACAGAAAGGTAAGAAACTTCTTGAAAGCATCAAAGAAAGGCCAGTGAGAGAGCAGACAGATACATTTATTTGTTTGAACTGTTCTGCATGTGTCTGACTTTCCTTCAACAGCAGCTGCTAATCCCAGTTGAGATTTTTGTTTCTCTGAGAGATTCTCTTCAGGATACAGTTCATAAAACTGAATAGCAGCACCATACACCTGCAAAAAACACAGTTGATTTGAAGTCAATAAATCTGCCTCAGTCTTCAAAGCAATCTAACAAACGCCAAACGTGCAAGGAAAAATCAAGTCTATGTTACTGTTTGAAAAGCTACATTAATTCATCATCTTCTGAAACAATCTATTCCGGAATATTCTTGTGGCTGTGAAAATTCAGACTGTCTATTATTTATTTAAAATACTTAATGTCACATGAGAGAAAGTAATTTATGAAACCATTTAAGTGAGAGAAAAATAATCATTATACAGAGTACAACTACAGTCAACTGCTCCTACAATTGCCTTTAAAGCTATTTTGGGAATCCTTTATATACAATTCAAAGCAGTATTCCTCTGACATCCAATTTACTTTTTTGAACAAGTATTTACATGCAAGTTGTTTCCATGCTTGCAATAAAAACAGTATACTTACATGTATATGCAGTCAGAATTTTTACAGCTCTCTAGTTTCAAAGACTAACACGATTGGAAAGCAAAAGGAATACAGGTTTATATGATCAACAGTCCAGCAGTGAAATAAATGCAAGTCAGTCTTTAAAGTAGTCTTGGATATAAGCCCAAAAGAAGAGATTCAAGTTTGTCTATGAAAATATGCACTACCATCATCCCGAAGAGATAAGCAAACAAATTTTTCAACTTAAATTATTAGCAATATTTTTTTAAACTTTAAAAATACCTTTTCTGCAGAAGCTCCAGTTAGTACAAACGTCGAAAAAACTGGGAGAGGGTATTTACTGTTAGACGGCCAACATTCAATAGTTGCACCCATAGGCAGACAAAAAAGAGGCACAGATTCTGGTAATGGGAATGATTCATAATCTTCTTCAGGATACCTGCATATTAAACCTAGGAAGGCAATTTGTAAAGAGGCAGTTACGTAAGGAATAGCAGAAATATATTTGCAATAGCTCACGTTACAAAAAATGCCCAGAAAATTCATATATAAGCATATACTAACTTCAGAAGATCAATAAAGTTGTAAAGATGGAAAGGGGTGTCACGCTGGGTCTATGGAGAAGTCACCTCACTAAAAAACTGCACTCAAGTCCTACCTGCTGTTCTTGGAACTATTCATAACTAATTTATCTTTCTCTGTTTGCAGGTTGTGTGCATCTCAGCTATTATTATAATAGTTCACATTGATCACTAGTATGATGACAGATTTAAAATTTAGTTAAAAAAAGTAACCTTGATAATTGAAAAATAAGACCGATGCTCTCAATTATGATGGCAATTAATTCTTGCCAACAAAAGTTTCCCAGAAAATCTGATAATAATATTAATTATTTTTAGTATCAATAGAATCAAAGCAATTAATTATGCTGATTCACCTCTGCTGAGGATTCGGCTAATATGCCAGGCTCATGTGTTAAGACTTAAAGACAGCTGTAAATCACCAAGTTCTGAAGCAGGGGCTCTTAACATACAGGCCATACACATCATCCAGCTGTAGCAATCTATCCTTTCCTATTGCCAACCCCAGGAACTCCAAACTGAGAATGAATATCACGTGAAAGGACTTAGGATTTCTCTGTAATACAGAACACAATCACTACACATTCTTTCCTAATACACAGTGAATTATTAGTACGCAATAAAAAATGGTAATCAAGAAGGACAGTGGTTTTTTCCCCTCACTCATGAAAAAAAAATTCTGTGCAAGCTACTACCAGATGTAGGGCCTTTTAAAATTTTTATTTTGTTTACAAGTTCATTGTCCACCTTTCAGTTTGTAAACAACAGTAGTTTAAGACTGAGAGCAGCATCTCACAGGGATGTAGGTGAATTAAAGCCTGAATCAGGCTCAGGATTTGTACTCAAACAAAATCAGGGGTTAAAAAACAAAAACAAAAAACCAACAAACCAACACATTTCATCAGAGCCATAGCAAATCTGTCTTACAAATATATCAACAAAATAAAGATGATACACAATCCAAAAACACCTAAAGAGATAAATGCCACTGATGTTCAGGGCAGCGTGGAAGTTCCACATTATTCTTCAAGATGTTTCTTAAAGAAAGTGATCATGAAAATGCATCAAATAATTTTTGTGGTATTTTCTTCTGTGTATATACAACATTAAGAGACAGTTATCAGCAACAGGTAGGCACAGAGGTTTGTAGAAACCTGTTAAAATACAATTAAGCTTCTAATTAAAAGCAAGTTTTAAAACAAAATTGTCATGATACATAATTCTAAGGCTTATTTTAGGACATGTTTTTAAAAGAATTCTTCAGGGATAGTTTCCTTTTTGGGTAATGCAAAGACTGTGTCTTTGTCAAATAATTCTTTAATAGAAAAAAGTATTAAATTACAAATAAGCCTGTATATCCTAAAGATAAAAAAAGCTACATAGTAGTTACATACCAGCTTTATATGATATGGTGTTGGTTTTTGCCACAGACTTTTTATAACATAAATACACTGCTGAGCCCCACTGTAAAACAAAAGAAATTATCAGATTACGTGATGAAGTACAACAACAGGACCTAACAGAAAACAGCAGAGGCAAACCTTCTCTTCCGTGTTTACATAGAACCATAACGTACACACAAAACCACAGAGCATTAACATACAGGAATTTTGGGCCTACTACGCTATTTTTTCTGACAATGGCCACAAACATAACTGAAAGACAAGTACTGTGTTCGCCCTGAGCTAACCAATCCATGGCAGGCCCCCGCCTGGTCTCTGCAACAGAACTGGTTTATATACTGAAGCATGACATCTATAAATTCTTCTCTGAAATATTTATTAACACAACTACAGAATTTTAAGTATAACTGTCATCCATATAAATATTTAAACCTTTCTCCATTTTGTTAAACTTCTGGATTAAATGTGTCTATAGACACATGCACACATTTTTATATACACACACAGAGAGATTGTAATGTTTCCATTATTAACTACATTTGTTTATTACTTTAAGTTAATACTTTATTTTCTTTTGTGCCTGCATTTTTATTTTAATCATGCTAATCTTTAAAACTAATTAATTATTCCATCTGTGATTTCACGGTCTGTGAAACACTGCACCACAATGTCATTTTTTTGCAGCTTCTAAACAACAATTTCTTTTCTGGTACTGTTAATGTTTTTAAATATTTTTAAAGTTCTGAATTTCTGGACATGAAAACAAAGAACACGGAAAGCCACAGAATGGAAAAGACCAGCACCCTTTAAGGGCACGCAAAGCTTTTAGAAATGTGAGAAAGACAAAACAATTTCTGTAGGATGACAGGTGACAAGTTCTCAAGGATTAATCCAAAACTGCTGAAGTCAGCACTAAAAAGACTATCTGCTCCAAGACTTCCAAAAAGACTTTGTTCTAAGCAGGAACAAAGAAATGTAATCCTCCAGCTCTTCCAAGACTTGAATTATCTTTGAAGAGTGCTTATCACAGTTTTTCACAAGGTATTCTGAGAACTGTCACAAATACTCCACACACATTACATCACTGAGTATCAAGTGTTCAAAATCCAGATTTGCAATCTTACCATACTATTATTAAGATTCTTGTCAACCTTGCAGAACGTATGTGGAGGGGTCTCTCCTTTACTTGGTATGATTATACATATATCCGTAACAGCCAAGGTGTTTTGTGTCATGTTTTCAGATGCTCTTCGGTAAGTGATGTACACTCTCTGTGATGAAGCACTGCCACTAATATTAGCAGGCCGACCATATGGAGTAGTTTGAATTATTTCACAACCTTGCTTTACTCTTTCTTTCCCATCATATAAAACCCTAGTTAAAAGGGGATGAACAAAGTCAGAAGGCACTTTTTTTTTAACACTTTGAATACTTATACTATACTAAGAGTTATAACTGAATAGCACTAATAGCAGCTCTTGTTTCATCTCTGATCAAAACATTTTTACTGACAATTTCCAGTCACGTTACATCACATTGCATTCTAACAGAAAAGTTTTGTGATGAAGCTATACTAGTTTTTCCTCACATATAATTTTTCTAAGTGTTTTGTTTACTGCAAAATAGTGTTTTCAGTTCTATTACAGATGCTTTGCCTGATCCTAAGAACACTCTACAACTCACCTCTTCTCAATCTGTATTAAATAGGTTAAGCATCTTATCTCAACCCAAATATATACATTCAAAGTTATAAATGGCTTTGACAGCTCCAAAATGCAAAGAATTACAGCTATCATTAAAATCTACTCAGCATGCATTTTTCCTACCATACTGGGTTACAGTATGCTCAAGTCAACAAATATCTTCTGGTTCAGAGTTTTGCCTTACATTAAAGTAGTATGGTATTTCAATAAACCTGCCTTATTTGCTCATTAGTCAAACAAAACTGCCAAAATCACCTACCGGAACAGAAAAGAACAACTCACCCCAAATCAGTAAGTGGGGGCTTATCCCTTCCTCGACGATAACACAGGTATATTTGTGGTCCTACAAGACTGCCATTATTGAGATCTGCAGACAGTCCTGAGGGAGTAACATCTATGCATTTATATCCCTGAGGAACTTCCTCCCCCAGAGATTTATTAAGTACTGTTACATCTGTAATAGGTTCTTTTGGTTTAGCGATTTTATGGCAAGCATCATTGAAGTGGATTTCTTCCTCTAGTGGTTTCGAAATATCCGTTAATCCTGCGACAACAAAGTAGTCAGCAACACGAGCCCCTTTGTCTTCCATCTTCCATTACAAGATGTTATAACTGGTAAGAAAGAAATAAGTTATCAGTATTTTTAAAGGCAATCGTAAGATATCAGAAATAATAAAATCATGTTTATTTTAAAAACCAGAAAATTTGCAATAATATAAATGAAAACACAATAGAAGAAATTAAAAGAAAGAAAATCATCATCAGATCACGTAATATTTTTCATTTGTAATCACAATCTTTCTAATTTGGAATTCTGAGTCACAGTTTTCCAAGATTTAACAACTCAGATTAGAAAATTCAAATGGCCTCTTTTCATTAACTTACACACTAGAGTAGCTGAACCAACAGGAACAGTTACAACAAAATACTGTGCAAAGTTCTGCAAATAGTTCATTACTTCAAGTTCATGGTTGAATCAAAAAGTAGTTCTCATGTATTCTGCACATAGTCTTTATTATGGCACCGTGTTCCCCGTGACAATGGATCTTCTAAGGCATGATCTGCAGTTAATTTGCTTCCTGAATATTAAATGTATATGCAAAGGCTGTCTTGACTATTTTAAAGATACAACTCTAGTATTTGCAGCCAGGTCATCCTATAAGATTTTACATCAGATACCAAGGCCAGATCTTCTTGGAGTATTTTTGCAGGCCGTAAGTTGATACCATTTTATTTTACTGTGTTTTGCAACTCAGGTCCTTGATATGCAACCCATGCACAGCCAGCAATATACCAGCCTTTATACAGAACATTTAAACCGAGTCAACTTCCATGGACTACAGACCACTATGAAACAAAAACATTCAAGACCACGTGAAGAAGTTTTTCATAATGAGAAGACAGTCCTGCTGTTCCAGCCAAACTGTGTTGGGAAATTACATTCTTTCTTCCTGGGTCATATTGATCTTTATATATGAATTCTTTCTGTATAGCGATTTTCTGGTTTTTGGTTGGTGGATGGTTTGTTTTTGGTTTTTTTTTTAGTGTTTGCTACCAATGTTGTAAATTAACTTCAGCTCAGGACAAAGTAACATCTATAGGATGAAAAGATGGCCTTGCAAACAATGCACTGCACTACCTATCAGGAGGTTCATTTTCCTCTTTGTCAGAGACTCCTGGATACCTTTGCAAGTTACTTAAGCATCATGTCACATTTAATAGCTGGGTTTTGCAAATAAAGAAAATACTTTCCACGCTTTCATGGAACACTGAGAAATAGGCTAAAACTGTTTATCTAAATCACCCACATCTGCTGGAACCTCAATAAAGTAGCTTCAGAAAGTTTACTGTCATCAAGTTCCAGACTTCTTAAACCAGACATGATATTTAAAACTCACTTTTATTGAACTAATTTTGTTTGGGTGTAACATTTTTTCACGAGAGAAACTATTAAAACACAGAGTCTGAAAAGCTTGCTAATGTTCAGAAACTCAAAAACCAGAATTTAAAACTGTTTGAATGGTTGGTACAAGACTTCAGTTCTCGTGTCATTTTTATTTCATCTGCTTTATCTCCCTTTATTTTCTGCTCTAGGTAGCAAGTATCAAGCCTTATCAAGCTTCGTACAATTATAATTCTTGGGCTTTACCAACAAATCTTCATTAAAACAAGCAAAATAAAATTAGACATCTTTCACTGGAAATTAGGAAAATTATTTCCTAAATTGATACTGTGCATTTAATCAAATTGTTCTCAGATGACCTCAGATTTCCAGCACCAGCCCCTGCTCAGGAAGAAAAAAATGTCAGCCTGTGCCTGATTACTACTATCAGCCTCATCCACTAGTGCAAGAAAGGCAATTCCATCTTCTGGCTCTTATTTTGTAGGTTGTTTGTATTTTGTTGGAGCAACTGACTTGTCTGGCTTCTAAAGTTGCAAGGAAATGAGTAACAGTTTTTATTTAAGGATTATTTACATTATTCAAGAAAATACCAAGAAAACCCCACAAACCATCAGACCTTTGTTTCTTTCTATATAGTTAATGATCAATATGGGACACTTGAGAACACGATTACCGGGAAACAATCATCTATATAAAGCAGTGTAACAGTTTGTAAATGAACTGTTCAGCTTGCTTTCTGAGAGAAGAGAGAACGCTGTTACAAAACTGTGCTTAATTTAGCCTAAATTCAATTATTTCAAAAACATCTGGAATACGTTACTCAATTAGCAGTATATGAGCATAATAACTACAAACTCAAACTTCTCTGAGTGATATATCCAAAGACACACAAATTAAACCACTGCATATGCTGCCTATTACTTCACCGTCCATCTGGCTTCAGCAAATTCAGAACGTAAGTTTCATAAAGCATCTTTAAACTCTAACATACAACCAAACACTAATATCTTTCAGCTAACGCAACTTAAGTTCTAAATATTTTGTAACACTAACAATTCTCTGTAAAACTATGGTATGCTACATTTTAACTAGCAAAAAAACCTTTTAACTTTACCAACCAACACTGACTCTAAATCAATGGATAAGCAATAACGGTGGTGGGGTTTTTAAGCTACAACACACAGGGCAAGCATTTGCTCTGAAGTCCAAAAAAACCAACTACTTAAAACATGCAAGGGAGTGTAAGTAGTAGCTTTTAAAAAAGTATCATTTGAAAATGCATCAAGAAATGCACGAAGAAAATAATGAATACTTTAGAACATAGATCAGAAAAGAGCTGTGGTCAAAGATACAAGACAGAGGGTGTTCTGTGAATGTATATATATACACACACACCAGTATAAACCCCCAAATACTCCTCAAGAACTGCTGAGGAAGAAAGGGTTGGCTAAGTAAAAGCTACCAACTAAACAATTTAAGCTCAATGCTTACCCCATCATGAGCTCTAGTGAAAAAGTTTTCAATCAAAAGACAAAAGGTAGACTGAAAGCTAAGTCTTGCACGGTTGTGTATGAAAAATGCCCTGTAACCACAGGCTCAGTACAAAGCAGCAGAAACACTACGAAACTGAACTATGCCTTAGTGATTCTAAGTTAGAAAAATAGAAAGTTTTGTTACTTTTCTCAATAGCATTATTTCACATAAATACACCATTTTCTAGAGTGCTTCACAAAGCCTTTTAAGTTGAAAACAAAACAGTATTTTAGGAATAAAAATTTATACAAACTATGACTGTTAAAATAGCAACTAAGTCTTACAAATTCAGTGTATTAGCAGTACATTATTCCAGTTTAATTAGCCAAGACAGCATTACAAATAAACAGAAAGATACATATACACATCATACTGAAGAATCATACCTACCTCACAACTTAAGCCTCACTATTCATTATTTCATATTAATTTTATAGCAAAAGTTCTTAAATTCAAACATTCATTTTTTCCCAAAATCCCTTTCAAGCAAAACTGGGACAAGGTCTCCTCATTTAGAGCCAGTTAAAATTAGAATCCCCTACATACAAACACCTGCTATCACACGAATTTGCTTCCTAAGGTTACAGCAAGTAATACACAAGTCAGCAAGACTTTCATAATTTAATGCAGCTTTTACAGAAGGCGGGGGGAAGGCCTAGCTGATGATGTATCATCCCTTCCTATCTGCCCCATCCCTGGCAGTGCCCAAGGCCAGGCTGGACGGGGCTGGGAGCAACCTGGGCTGGTGGAAGGTGTCCCTGCCCAGGCAGGGGGGTGGGACTGGATGGGCTTGAAGGTCCCTTCCAATTCCCTATGATGATTCTGCGATCTTTGCCTTCTGATACAAAGGCTTCCAGCTAAAAAAAGGTATAAAACGCAAAAGATATCAAAACAATTCAGTGGTATTTTATTCAAGCCAACTTCAACTTTACTACAGCTACTGTGATACTAAAATTTTCAACATCTGTTTACTGTGAGAACATACTTACGCAAAATTTATGTTAACAGACCCCAGAAAGAAGATATATAATGACAGCTAATTCAGTGACAAATAATCGTTCTGTAAAAAGCAATTTCACATAAAGTGAAAAATCTGAATAATTTCTCTAGAAACTCTTACAAATGAAGGTATTCCAAAGCATGTTAAAATTATATGCATCACAAAGTACTGCAAGTCAACCTCCAGGTAAGAAAAAAACAGAAATAATGTCACACTGTACAAGGGTTTTGCTTGAAACAGCAGGTCCCGGGTGAAATTCAACATTAACAGTGTCACACTGGGAAGCAGCTGCTATTGCTTCTCTACACTTGGCCAATGCCATGGCATCGTAAATGTAACCTCTTACAAAAGTCCCTGGAAACAAATGCAATATACAATCTTCGAGCCATCTCATGACAACCATTTTAAACGAACTGCATATAACTAATACCACTACAAATTAAGCATGATAAACATCAGTAAAAAACACTTTATGCTTGCAAATAGCAAACTGACTTGTAAGAACTTACTAAAAAACACACACAGACTTTGCAGATCATAACTGTACTAATGTGGGAGAAAAGACAGCTTTCTGCAGTTTCTAAAAATATGGGAACAGGGGATACAATCAGATAATCCTGCCACAGATCCACAAACTATTACCTTGATTACTTTGCTGAAAGACAAACTGTAAACTCAGTTTCATTGTTTATTCAATTTCATTTTTCAGTATCAATGTATTTCTTCATAAACATTTAGGAAGTATTAATAATTTTCAGTAACTGTCACCACTGGTGTAATTGATAGGTGCTGGCATTTTAGCAACTGTGCAAAAGAGATTAATCTGAAAAATCAGCTTTGTGATCTAATGCTATAGATATATTGCTAGTGTTAAGAGAACCTGTCTGCTGCAAAGGGCAAAGCAATCTGCTATTACAAGATGATCAGGAGGTTTACAGGAATTCCATGTGGCTGACCCTTTTGTGATAAAGTATCAGCGGGACTTTGATCTAAACCTGAATCCAGAAAGCAGAGCATATTATGTTAACTTATTCTGCATCCAACAAAGTTTTTTTTCTATTTGCTACAAGCTACACACAACTTTCATATAGAAAGCAAACAAAAATTGAAAGGCATGATTTTAAAGCAGTTCACATAAAACAACTAAATCTGTGTCCAAGCTTTTTGAACAGATCGCATTTTTCATTCAAATACTATAAGAGGGAAGTACACATCAGCTTTTTCCCCAACATGACCAGAAATAACGTGGATGTGCCGTATATTCCATCTCTGCAGCAGCAACCAGGCATGATGTTTCATGAAGCAGAGTTTACTACAGAGGCACTAGACCATTTTCAAGGAAAAAGATACTGATACAATTCATACAACCTGCTCCTACCCACAAACCTTTGTAGAGGTAACTGTTTATTGGGCCCCAGACAAGAAGAACTGCTCTAGCAGTGCCAGCTTCTTTCCAGGAGTTTCCCAGATAGCAAAAAGTGTTTACTTGTATGATTTTTGAATGTGCAAGAGATACACAACTTGTGAAAGATAACAGTAAGGACCGTCTGACTAGAACAGTTGCACCAGTCCACCTCTGGCAGACACAAATACAACAACTGCCTTGTAATCTTTTAATCTTGTCTTTATTTCCATTCCTTCATGCATTTTCCTTTGAGAACATTAAATAGCTTATCACTTTGAGTTCCTTATTAGGTCCATTTTCTGTCTAAAGCAGATGACATTTTACCCTGTTAACATCTCTTTGGAGTCAGGCTATGTTTGTAAACAAAGAATGAATGGCTCCTAGCATAGGATGGAAACCAGTGCAGTGCTCTGCAACACCCTTTTTTAAAAACAGTCCTAAGCTTTATCAAAAATTGTGTTGATTTTTTTTAATTAAAGCATTCATCATATAATCACTTTCCAAGAACTTCCTCTGAAGGTACACGAAGATTAGACAACCAAACAAAGCAATGACCAATTTTTAAAACTTGCCAGTAAAATTCTAACAGTCCCTAGGATTTCAGTCTCATATGTGTACTGCTGCATTATCCTGCCAACACACAGAAATGTGGTGGCTAGTCATGCAAGAGCAAAATGAAGTTAACCGGATCAGTCAGTCCTGCTATGGCTACTCAGAACCATTTCTCAGGCATGAGGCTGCACAAATCACATGACAGCTCAACAGTCTTGAGAACATGTAAGTGCCAAAGTTGCCTGGTAAAAGTGACAGACAAGTTTGGGTTCCCCCCCCCCCCCCCCGGTATATTCTTCATAGCAAGCAATCCTGGGAACCAAGTGGAAGCACCTAAAACACCACAGGAATTCTTTCAAGTCAGAACACAAGTCTTTTGAAATCTCTACCAATGTGTTCCCTACCTTTTCATCAGGGCATTGCTTCTACACTTTGCCTCTCTTGCTGTCAGCCAGGCTTTAACATAGACTTCTTGTTAAAGTTTCATTCCCTACAGAAACAGCAAAAACAACAACAATGTACACATTTGTTGAAACTTACACTTAGCACACATTCCAAGCATCAGTCACATTAAATGAACATTGTGAACTGTAGGAGTCCCTTGCTAAGACAAGGTTACATTAAAAAAAAGTATATGAAACCAGGATTTAAACTGGTTTAAAATAAAGAAACAAAATATCAAGTTTTATGCTGCATTGATATTTTAAGAGTGTAAACAACATTTCATGCTTTAAAAAACTAAAATCAATCAAAGAACGGTTGAGCCAGACACTTCAAATCATTTCAACTCTTCTGCTATTTTCTGATAAATACCTTCTGTGTCTATTCATAGAACACTTTCACAGCTAGGTAACACCTTTTAGCTCAATAACCTCTCAAAGTCTACTTCAAGACACTGTTGCTCTTTGCAAGATTATGGTATTTAAACAGATGCTTTTTACTCCACAATAAGCAATACACATGTACTCTTCCATGTAGCCACCTTATTCCCATTCCCCGTTCTTGCAGCTAGGGTTACAGTCTGCTTGCCATTTACTGTCAAAAAAATCTCTTTTTTTTCAGGTATGGTAAACACTAGTATGACCACTTTTAAACACTGGTAGGACCCCAGAAAGCTTGAGCTTGTATTTGACACCGAGGCATGTGCAAGCCAGGCAGCCTGTGCTGCATTTAAGCATTTTGATGCAACAGCACTCCACTCCAGGACTGAGGAGAATACCTCGCTGGAGACTTCCAGACTTCAATCTCCCAGAACAACTCGTTAGCATCAGCAATGCTGTAGTCAAAAATAAACTTTGCCTAAATGAGGCCAAGACTTGGAGAACACTCTAGGAAGATGACTGTGAGAAGATGCAGAAAACAAACTGTAATGTAAGCAAGGCTAGGAGGAAACACATCTCAGGGGGAATTAAGCAAACCATGAAAGATTTGCTTCAGTTCCTGAAATGGCAAAAAGTGGGGAAAACCCCCTACACTAGATGATCGAAATTACATTTTTGGGAGTACAAAGTTCAAGATTCTGTTTATAACCCCAGCCTGCAAGACCAACTTATTTCAGATCAGGCAGAAGCAGTCAGCACTGCTAGCTCATGACTCCTGCAGCAAGGGGGCTGGGGGTGCGTGTGTATGTGTGCGACAGCGCAGAGAGCGAACCAGCGCCTGGTGCTGGTCCTTCTAATCCACAAGCACCAGTTTCAGTCACTTACTCTTCAGTAACTGACTTTGAACATTTTCACACAAGCCTACAAAGAGAGCATGCAGCAGTAGCACTACGTATTTTTGCCCAATGAGAAACTACAATTTTGTCTAATGATCTGTAATATAAAGTTTCCAGGAGTGTCAGAAGTTATGATTTTAGGGATCACCCGCAGACCTCAACCACAGCTGCAAAAACTAAGAAATAAGCAGCATTAGCATATGAATAATTTCCCTGTGGACACTTCAAAAAACATGTTTCCTAGTCCACTCTCTGGAAAGTCAAGGAGGAGAGTTAAGGGAAAGAAAAAGAAAAATATACCTTCGTGCATTACAAGGAGACTGCTGCCAGTGTACCTGCAGCTGCGTTTCATAGTACTTGCAGCTTGTAGAGCATATTTACAACTAGTTTGTTGTCTTCCACCTATCAGGTAAAAGATCCACTTGTTCAAGAAACAAGATGCAAAGGACCTACATTATCACCTCAATACAACCAGAACTTCTCATCGCATTTTTATTTTTCAGTAGGATCTTGCCTATACTTTTTCTTCACATTTCCTACTACTACAGTTAAACAAATTACAGCAACAGAGAAAGCTGCTAAGAAACAGGGCTAAAGTGATCACTGCATTACTTTTTAAACCCTATTGCATACATCTGCACTCATGTCAGACAAAGCAGTGATTAATAAGAAGCCACTAGCCTCCACTAAACTCCCTTTGGTGCTGCAGTAGTAGCACTAGTGCTAAGAAACATATTGGGATATAAAAAAAACAAAACAAGAAAAACCACAGCGTTGTTCTGCCCCTAGACATCACAGGGCTAGAATTGCTATCAAGTGTTTTGCAGACCCATTCGCAATCTTCTGTACCAACTCATGGTTAACACACTCTGATCCAAACAGCTGAGGAGATAATCGTGAGCGCTCAGAAAACTTAGCAACAAAGGATCTCTAAGAGGTGCCCAGGAAACAGAAAAGTGCCGGATAAAAGCGCAGGGACAGAACAGAAGACCATGAGGTTGGGAGCAGAAAACAGGAATACAGGCCAAGAACTAAGGGACAAGCAGATTTGTTCAGTAATGCCTAGGAAGAAAGAAAAATCAGGCCTAAATTCAGAGGCTAATCTAGATTCAGTGGGATTGCTCAGTCAATGAGCAAGGACTCGCCATCTAGAGTTCAAAGCTTGGAGGAAGAAGCTGAGTAACTGGCAGAGAGAAGGCAGGAAGGAACAGACTTCACCCTGAGGGAGAGAGATCAGGCATTTTCTACATCTTCTATACTTTCCAGCATCACCCACCAAGTCTTCCATGTTTGTTGTTCTTTGCTGGTTTTAATCTCAATAAAATCAAAGCATTTACTAAGAGGGTCTAACAAGGCACAGACAGCTTAGGTGTTTACCACAGCTGTGCCACAGCAAAATCCCATGATATTCATCCCCGACTACAAAAATTCAAGGAAGTGACATTCAAGTATCCCATGAGATTCATGACAGAGAGAAATCTTAACCAGGCCAGTTTTAAAACTTCTACTTTTCTTTCTAGATTACAGTATTTGTGGCCAAAAAGCACAACCAAAGAATGGAAATAATTTCTGAAGTATAACTGTCTTTGTAGGGAGGGATGCACAGAACAATTTATAGCAAATGATAGGGAGGGAAGCCAAGGTAAGCACTATAAAATGTAAATATTACTACATCCAAAAAAGAGTTCAGGAGGAGAGTTAGTCCATGTTTTTTGTACAACTATGCATTATACAACTTTTAAAAGGAGAAGTCCCCCAAACAGAACCTTCTGTTTTCCTTGGCATAGTAGATAAAGGCAAATGAAAGCAGCAAATCTTCCAAGATTGAACTTCAAACACAAAATCTGTCACTGAAAATGTCAAAGTACGTGAACCAAGAGCGACAGAAGTAGCCTGCTTTCACCCAGCCATATCTGGATACACACGCAACCACAGTTTAGTTTTGAAGCCATTCTCTACCCAAATTAAAACTCTGAATGCATGGTGTGGTGGGGGAAAAGACAGGTGGGAATTGTTTCCTAACATTTTTTCTACTTTTAAAATACACTTTCATTGTGACTTAGAACATTTAACATTCTTTTTTTCTCTGGCCCACAAAAATGTCGTGTAAGGCAAGAAAACTGGACCCAGCCACGCTGCAAATTACAGACACTGAGTAGATGACCCGTACAGCCTGCGGCTGCAGGGCTGTAACTGCTGTTTGCAGATGATCTACACCACATTGGAAAGGTTTAATGGAGAGGTAACACTGACTAATACCTTCCTCATCTAGTAAAATCTCTACACACAGTTAGCAAAAAGTTCATCATTCGCCCCACAGAAAAGTGTGAATGTACCGTTACCAGTCCAGCTACAAATATATCTATCACCTAACATATTGCTGTGACAATCTCCTAGTTAGTTTAGCTAGCAAAGCAATATAAAGCAACATTAGAGTATCCCCCCAATAATCACAGTAAATTACCCGAAGTGCAATGGTATGCTAAGGTAACTACTGCTTCAGAACAGGAGTTAGACATACAAGTCACTACGAAGTTGTACAATTTGTTACAACACTGCTCCTGTACCAGGATTTAACTGACAGCACTGTGCTGAGCCTCATTACTTTTGCACTTGCAGGATCTGGACAGCATCGACTCTTTCACTGTAATTTTATAGTCAAAATATCATGCAGACAAACTTGCTGGCATACGGAAGCTACTGGAGCTGGGCCAGATCCTCATCTTGGTTGTACAACTGAGAGTAATTCCTTAAGCCCACAAGTTTCTTCTGAAGCTCAAGACAAAACCAAAATTGGAGTCGAGCCTACACTGCCCTTCTCCTTGTTTGCATAATGCTTGCACACAAAAAAGTGGGGGTTTCCTCTTGGGACTTTTTCATTTGCAAGTACATACACAAAACTCATACAGCACACTTACTGCTTGTCCACTTATTTCAAATGGCTAAACTGAAATAATGTCATTAATTAGTATCAATGATTTTTTCCTGACCCAAATTAAAACAAGTAAAATTTTACAGTAAAAATCAAATAGTGAGGATATAATTGGCCAACTAACACCCTTCCTTACTCTTTCCATACTATTTCTATACCATAGTTCCTCCTTCTTTCACATGCGCACACACACCCCGCCCCTCCATTAATGTTTACTTTAATTTCCTTCTATTTTGGCATCTACAGTAACCCTGTATCTAATACATGAAAATACACTTTGAGGGGGTAAAAATATGCCATTTGTAAAAGTAGGGCCACGCTTTCAGAAGTGTTTTGTTTCCACTTCTCCTCCACAATTTCCTTCTGGTACTGTTTGTGCACTCTTTAGGGAACTAGCAGTGACTTCTGCATCACAGACTGCTCCTAAAATGACTGCTATAGATCAAACCTCTCGGCATCACTGCCTCACATAGCCTTCACGGTACATTTTAATTTTTACTTTATAGTCTGTGGGGGCACTTTATAAGCATACATGCATCGGCAGAGTATTCCCAGACCAGTCATAGACCAAGCTTCCAGACCCGTCATAGACTAAGCCTGAACTGAAGGATAGAAGAAAATATCCAAGGCTTATTATGCAACATAGCAAAGAACCTCATTCACTTGAGGTTATTACTCAGTCAGTACCACTGTTAGAAAACAGCTGATTTTAAGTAGTTGAACAGTGGTGACGCATTCACCATTTGTACGTATTCATCTCCTACCTGTATAGCTATCCTCAGTTATGGCAAGGCGTAACTGGCTTTAGCTTGCAGAGGATTTGCTGCTTTTAGCATGGCATAACATTTCTATCATGGTTTGTGCTCACAGTAGCAAATATTATTCATATACAGGACTGATACGAGGGAATAGATGCAGGGCCTTTTCTGGGCTCTTGCCTACGACCACCCAGCGAGGCTACAGCAGGATGAGGGACACATACAACTCAGACCTTTAAATCTCTACCCTTGCTTTTTGTGAAAGCTCAACCTAAACTTTCTTCAAAGGTGCCAAATCTTTCAAGGGTTTGGTTGGGGGCGGGGGGGCTGGTTTGCTTTTAGGAGAGTTAGCATAAAAAAAGTTTGAAATCTCAATACATCACAGAGAAGTCCAATTTAAATAGTTTCTCTTTTACAAACAAGAGAATTGTACTGGAAACACACCAATCCACATAAATTACATCATGCTTTGTTAAGGCACTTAAATAGAAGTTATTTCAGTGTCTTTTTTTGGTCCTTTCCCTCTCCTTTTGAGAAGTATTACAGTTCTTTCCAGGAAACTTCAGAACAAATACCTTAAAAATCCACAGCTACAGATGTATCAAAACCTGAGCTACTGGAACCCTCTGTCAGACAGCAACATACTTTGAAATCACCAATACCTCAAACATAATGTTTGAACAACGTCACATTGATATATTTTTTTTTTAATCCAACAAATTGTGCAACATTTTAGCCTCCAAGTTTTTGGTCAGGCCAACACCACATTTTTAAAAACCCAAGGTCAAAGTTGAGTAAAGGACGATGAATGGAAAGAAAACTTCCAGCAAGTCTTCATTTCAGGAGATACTGAAGATTCAAGAAAGGTTTTGGCTAAGTAGTTCTTGTACTAGTCCCTTTCCACAGCCTGCTGATGCTTGACCATGAGTGCAACTGTTCCTACAGTCACTTATAAAAAGCATTTCAATCTACTATGACTTGCAAAACCAACTCCAATTCAGTTGCTAGGAGGTATGATGGAAATAGCAAAAGGATGCTGAAGATGTAAGTGACACTGCAAATTCTTCTTCCCGATTTAAAACTTCAAGATTAACAAATCCCATTATCATTACTCAGCTCAGTCTAGATATCATCTTCCTCTACTTAGGAGTCACAAGACAGTTTTCTCTAGCTATCACACACTACAGCAGGAATTTACCTAGAAATTCGTAAACGCCTCAATGCAAAATCCTGTAGATTAGAAACTGCCAGACTCGCTTCTGCACAGTGGTGCCACAATTCCCTTGTAAGAGTGACACAGTAGTATGAGACACCTTCCTGAAACAATCTCATTCTCTTTAGGAGCACCAGCTAGGCTCTACTCTCTACCTTGCTACTTTCCCTTTCAAGCACGTAATAGGACCAGGTTATTTACATTGTTCCTAATGCTTGACCCAAATCAGCTACGCTCACCTGAGCCCTATAGTGTGTGCCAGGCTATGTCAATATTTGTGCTTTTACTAACTAATAATTAACTCTGGCCACGTAACTACAAAATTGCTAATATTGCTATTAATGCATACAGAAATTCCATTAAGTGCCATACCAGCAATATATCCAAGTAAAGCACAGAGAACAAGCTGTACCTACAACCACCCTGCTACAAGAAGTACGAAAACTCACACATATGATTATCCATAATACTGGGAAAACATTTCTAAGTAAGCCTGTGTTTGACAAAAAGTGGTCCTCGTGCCTTTTGGCTTTACTGCTTGTTGGAACAGGTCTGACCTTTTTGTGCTACTTTGTAGTAAGTTCACTGCTTAAAGGAGGCCATTGGGTAAAGCCTGTTCCAAAGGAACAGAAACTGCTCACGAACTTCAGCAAAGAACCTCACCCAGCTAGACCCTAGCGTTTCTAGAATAAGTAAAATATGTACATCGCACAAGCTCTTAAGGCTGTAAAGAAGCATAATGGGTTTTTGCTCTGTCTTTAAGGCTCCATGCAATTTTCCCCTTCCCCAAAAGCTAACCACAAAAACTCTAATGCTCTATTTTTGATAATTAAAACAATTTCAATGCCAAGTCATGAATACCCCTAGAAAACTTCGCTTCATTTACTGGAGCTGCAGTTCCACTTTAACATTCGCTTTAAATGAGCTTACAGGCTCCTCAATACTCTAAAAGCAAGACAGAGTTTCACCGATACTCTAAATATACGTTTTTTTTTTTAAAAGAAGAGAGAAATGGGAGACTTATAAAGTAAGACTTGTACGCTAGACACACAAACCAGAAATAATCCATTCACTCCCCGTCGACCTTCCTTGGCCAGACTAACTCAATGAGTTTCCCTAAACCACCACAGATACTTGCCAAGATTAAATATTTGTGTTTAATCATTCAGAAAGTGAAAGATTATGTACTGTAATGTAACACTCTTTACGGAAACCTCCAGTTGAGCAACAGTTCCAGAAAAAATTGTGAAATGAAGTAAAAAGCTGTCCAGAACACCACAATTCTGCTTGGTTAATTAAAAAAAAAAAAAAAAATAACCAAACTTCAGGACTAAGCGCCAAGCCAAGACCTCATTTTTAGCAAATCAACACTCACAGGCGGCACATTTTTAAACGCAGCCCGTTTGAAATTACTCCGGAATAACAACCATTACTAAGAAGTTACTAAATATTACCGTCCCCGGGCCAGGAACTTACGCTATGCGCTGACAGCGTGATACAAGCGTGATAAAAATGTCAGGGCTCATTTCTGCCGGGCACACCGACAGCCGGGCACACCGAGCGGTGGCCGGGCACGCCGACGGACCGACAGCCGGGCTGCGGAGCCGCCGGGAACGGGCCGCCATCCCCCGCCCGCCGCCGCTGCCCGTGCGGTGCCCGCTGACGCCGCGATGCGGGCACACAGCCCCGCCCGCTCCCCCCGCCGGCCGCTCGCCCCCCAGCCCGCCCGCGGGCTCCTGCGCTGCCTTTGTAACATGGCAGGTCAGCGGGGAGCGCTCAGGCGCGGCGCGGGCAGCCCTCCGCCCTGAGGAGCGCCGGCCGCCGCGGCCCCGCAAGCCGGCCCCGGGCTCCGCCGCTCCGGCCCGGCCGCGGCCGCGGCGGGGGGCTGGCGGGAAGCACCGGGCCGGCGGGGAAAAGGAGAAAGTTTTGCCCCCTCCCGCCGCGGCCCAGCGGAAAGTTACCGCCGCCCCCGCGCCTCCCTCAGCCCCTCGCCCGCCGGCGCCCGGCCTCCCCCGCCCGGCACTGACAGCCCAGCGCACCGCCGGCCCCGCCGCACGCCCCTGCCCCGCCGGCCCGGGCTCGCCACAGCGCCCGCCCCGCGGGGAGCCCCCGCCGCGCTGACAGCCCGGCGCGCTCCCCCGCCGCCCCGCAGCCCTCACCTCGGGCGGGGGCCGCGCTCCCCGGGGCAGCGGGGAACGGCCGCCGGCGGCGCCCGCCCCCGGCGCCGAGGAGCGGGAGGGCGAAGGGGGTAAAGAGGGGGGAGCGCGCCCGGTCCCCGCGCCCTTATCTCATCTTAGCGGAGCCCGCACTCGCCTTCGCCGCCTCCCCGCCGTGTGGGCGTCTCAGGCGGGATCCCCCCTCCCCTCCGCGCCGCCTCCTCGCGCCGCCATCTTGGCCGTCACGGGGGGCGGGTGGGGGAGAGGCGGGCGCCGACTCGTGATCGCGGCGCGGATGGCGCGGGAGGGCGCCCGCCGGGTCCTGCTGCTGCGCGGCGGGGCCTGAGGCGAGCCCGCCACCGCCCCTGCGCCCAGCCCGCCTCCGAGGGCGCCCTCCGACAGGGCGGGCCCGGCGGGGCCCTCGCTCCGGCCGCCCCCGTCCCGCTGCTCGCTCCCTCAGGGGGCGGTGAGGCTGAGCCGTGGGGGGAGCGCGCCCCCCGCAGCGGAAGCCCCTCGGCGCGGCCCCAGATGGGACGCGCGGACTGTCCCTGTCTCCCGCCCGCCGGCAGCACCTTTAATGTAAAATTAATTAATCTCCGGTCCAAAAATGCCCGTCCTTGGCTCACCTGCGGTGCTCGTTGCGAGGGCCCGCAGGAGGTGCCGGCTGTCTGGAAAACGAGGGAAGAGAAAACCGGGGATTTTCTCCAGTCTTGGTGTAACCCGCGCCAGGCTGTTGCATCAAAGACTAGCAAAGAACCCGAGACAAAAATAATCTCTTAAGAGCATGCGGCTAAGATTAGTGCAGCGTGTCAGGATGTTGCTGAGCACAAGGACGTGAGCCCTCCTTGTGCCACCACGCATGGGCACGCCGCTTCTCCAGCACCTTGTGTTGAGCAGCCATGGGATTCAACATTTTATGCCATGTGCTATTTTGGAAGTGATGTTTAGGGATAGGCATCAACCATACAATTTTGGCTTTGAATTCCAACTTGCCTCAGTTCTGGACGTTTGGCTGGAGGGTTTATATGTGGCTCGTAAAGACAGACGGGACTGTAAATGCTTATGTATGTTCAAACCTACTGTATGGGTTGACCTCATCCCTCTGAAAAAACACAGCAAACAGGCGAATATAAAAGCAAAAAGTACAAACTAAGACTTCCACCCCACCCCACGTTTATTAACGTGGCTTTATAGCAGCAGTGCAGCTCCTCCTAACCCCCCATGTAGCAAACAGAGCGGCTGACACAAGCCGATCTCTACTCAGGCAGCAGCACCCATGTGCAAGCCTGCACATGCAGACGCAGCTTGGCGCTGTCAGGTTTGATACTTGTGAGCTGAGTCTGCCTCTTCTTGTTTTTTTTTCTCAACAGCCAGCATACGGACTAAGGAATGTGTCAAACCCCTGTCCCAGGCAGGGACTACAAGAACAACATTGGCCATTCGTTGTATTTCTACATAAAATGCATTTCTAGCCATGCTTATAAAGACGTTGTCTCTCTCAACTATACACAGCGCGATAAGTGAGAGATCAAGAACCCAAAACCTCATGATTTTTTGCAGCAAGCTGGTCTGCATTCTGTAATGAGTCCTTAAATTATTTAGTGTGCTGGCAGAAATTTTTCTAAATCCTTTGACAGTTGGTGGTATATTTTAATTTTGGAAATGTTTTTCAAATAAATAGCAATAATGAAGCCCATCTTCTGGCTTGTGCTAGTAATTTTGATATGCAGACTGTTCTGTGCTCTCTACTCTTGCTCGTTTTTCATGTAGGCATAATTTTCAGGCTTCAGCGTTAACATCCAAGATTAATGGGCCTGTTCCTAGTTCTAAGAGTATTGTTTCAGCTGCCTGTATACTGAGGCGAAATCATTGCACTGATGTATGAATACTTCACCTCGCACAGTTTAGGTTCATAACCATTAAAATATACTTGACTCTTTCTCATGGAAACTTTGATTTGAGAGAAACATAATTCTTAAACGTTCTGTGGCAGTTTTCATACTTTTCAGCTCATGTCATAGGTAAAACTTTGTGTAGACGTCTTTGATTTGCTGGTAATTTATAGCCCGACCAGTTTGTTTCCCTCCACCTTTTTCTGTCCTTCTAGGACTTATCTGCATTTAATTACATATTGTGTCAGTCTCAACAAACTGCAGCCAGGGATGCAGATCTCACTGTGCAAGGCCTGATACAAACACCAAAGTAGTTTCTGCCCAGTCCTACCATCGCAGCTAACACAGGTCTTATCTCTGTCCTGTCTTTCTTGTTCTCGTGTCTCCCCCTCCCTCCCACCCTATTCCATCAAGCCTCTTCTGCTTTCTGGCCGTGACCTACCTGCCACTCGCTCACTGTCTTGGCCGTGGCATACTTTCTCCCCCACCAGCACATTTAATTGCAATGCTCCATTTCATTATTAGCTTGTCACCACCTTTATCAAGTCACCTTTCCTAACATATCTAGCCGCAAAGCTTCCCTGTGTAGCTTGTCATCAGTTTTCCACATTAAGGCTTGTCTAAAGCCACATGCGAAAGATTCTATGAGACATAGTGACTATAGTGCTGTATTTATTTCTGAATAAAGAGCATCATCAGTGAATGGTGTTACTGTACAGACTTACTGTGTGCCCAGCTCCTGCAGGCTCCTTGCACAGAAATGTGTCTGTGTGTCAGTCAAACAAAGCCTTTCCCTTCGTGGGGACTTCAGGGATCTCTCGGCAGTGGTCTCTACATGCACATGGGGACCCCAAGGTCATTAAGTCAAGACAAGTCTTCCTATTCATTTCAGTTAGTGTTGGATCGGATTCTTGAGCATAGTGAGTTAATTAAACAAGTTAGCAACTGCATGTGCTCCAGGGGGGCAGGCATCGAGCATGCTTAATGTGGTATTCTGCTGCCTCGCAAGCGCAGGGTGGAGCACCGTCAGCCAGATTTAGCCTCCCCAGGAGTGCGGCCAGGGAGACGAGCCGGGTTTCTGTGGACAGGCAACCACAGAACCATTGTTTTCCATGTTGCAACCCCAAATTTCTAGCTTGTGGCACTGAAGTCCTTTTCAAAGTATGGTTTAGCTTATTTTAAGTGCATTTTACACATGGGTAAAATCAAGCAAGGCAGAGGACCAGTGTCAGATGGTCAGTGACACAGCCAGGAATGGAATGGAGATCTTCCCTGTCCCAGGACATGGTTTTAACAGATTTTGTCCCAGGATTGTGAGATTTGACTGCTTACAATTCATGAGGCTTTAGCAGTGCTCAAAGGAAAGCAAAAAAAAAAAAAAAAAAAAAAATGGGGGTGGGGGAATGACGATGGTACAGCTATTACTGTTGACAGTATTTCCTGGCAGAGACTGGCTTCCATAGGCAAAACTATTTCAGTTTCTTAAGTACACAATTTGGGGCTTAATCTGTTCACTTTCTTAGCAGTTTTATTCCTTTTGAAGTCTCTTGGCTGTGCTGTGTGCACTGCTCATTTATGGCTACAGGGGGGAAGAATGAGTCTCCAAAAGAACCCAACACAACATCTTTCAAGTAGACACAGCATATCTGTAACCTTGGTAAAAATAACTATAAAGATAATGATAATGGATAATTATAAACCGTGTAACGGGCAAAACAACACTCTGCATTTCAGAGGATGAATTGCCTTACCCTGTCCAGTAACCCACTTTACGGTGCAGTAATGGATCTACATCCGGAGGGTTATGCAATGAAATTGAGCCTTTGGCAAGCTGGAATCACGCTGGAAATGAAGCAACATCTTTGCGGGTTTTTTTATATATGCACATTTGAAAATCTGGAACTTATCCCTTTTGACATAAAGAGACCATCCCTGCTTGGGATGATTAAATTCTAGGAGAGATTATGAAATAATAAAGTATTTAAATATTATGATGCAGCAGTACAACAGTGCAGTTATCCTTCCTTTTACTGCTTCAAGTATAGTATTTCTGAAAAGCTTTTTGCACTCCAGGGAAACTACTGATCATAAATTATAGAAGAGGCAATAGAATATCATGCATGTATGCAAAAAAAAAAAAAAAAGAAAAGAAAAGAAAAGAGAAAAAAAAAAGAAGAGGTTTCAGACCCTTCTCTAGATAAAGAACTTACTGAAGCAGCTAAAAATATGGAGAAATGAAGCGAACACAGGGCCTGATCCAAAGGCCGCCGAACTCAGAAGGAGCACTGCGGGAGTGTTCATTAGGCACCAGTCTCATGTATGTCATGAATTACTATTCACCAAATGCAAATGAAGAATGTTATTGTATATGAGTAAGGATAAAGTCTAATTGCAATGTCTAGGAATTCCACTTGGATAAAATGAGCAGATTTTTCTCCAGCAGGTAGACTTTCTCAGCAAGGATTTATTGCCAATATTTATGTGAGAATTCCTAGTCCCAAAAGCACAGAAATGCTGGGAAACAAAAAGGAAAGAAAATATATCCAAAGAGGAGACCCAAATGTTTCCGAGTCAACTCTATAAATAGAAATCTGATGCAAACTCATTATCATTTCACTTTTCAGTACTGATTTGCTTCCTCAGGATTTCAGAGTGTGCATCTGAGAATTTAGACTGTGCATCATAAAGTTTCCCTCAGCAAATGCTAGAACTACTCACAAGGCATTGCAGCATGGCAGCAGCTATCAAATATCAAATGATGACAGACCCAGTGGATGGCCATTGGTATTGTTTGGTGAGAAAACAGTTAACATCATGCTTGGCTGTGTTGCTGGCGGTAGGGGTATCAAGGAGCGATGCCACACCTCTTCTCCTGTTGATAGTAGGCAAATAGGGATGTACAGCTGGAGCATATTTCTGGAATGGCTTTTCCCATAGACACTGGAAGCTCCAAAAGAAATGCTTGCAGCAGATTGTTTGAGAACGGGATGGCAGAAGGGTTGCTTGAGGCTGACCCAAGTCCTAGTGCACGTACCAAACCCAACCTGTTGTCTGTTCCAGCACTAACCTGGTTTACGTATTGCTCTCATCAGTAAAGCAAGAGAACAAAAGCTTCTCTTTGTGGACTAATATCAGGAAGGAAATTATGCATGCAGATCCACCAACAAAAATAACAGTCTCGGGGTGTAAATGTACACACTGATACTGCTGTTTCGTTGCTATTTTCAGCAGTCCCTGTACCCTCATGGGTGAGAGTAAGGACTTAACTGCTATTTCTGCTGTTTGTGCATCAGCCTTAAAGGTTCAATTTGGACTCATGCTCTTTGGCCCATCTGGAGGTGATTTCTGCAAACAGCAGTCTTTTCTCTGAATTAGTCCAATTCATCACCCAGAGCCACACCATGTGATACTGTGGTGCTGTGGGTATCTTCTCTCACATCAGATATAAACCCACTTTCCTTCATTAAACATCTCGGTTCCTTATTATTTGCGCTTTTACTTAACTTCAGGTCATGCCTAGGCCAAGTAATCGCATTTCACACACCTAAGCGTTCCCCACAGTTTTGTCTGGCCAAGATACTTACTTCAGGCTCTAAACTCTGGTGTAGTCCTGCTGTTTAAAGTTTTTGTATTTTGTTGGAGAGAACACTTATGTCATGGTGGGTTAAGTGAAGTGTATCTATCAGTTAACCACTTCTCAGGAGTACTATTAGGCTTAATTAATGTTTGTAGAACGCTATCGAGATTCTCAAGAGAAGCAGCTATAGAAGTGCAAAGGATTATAATTAATTTAAAACTCCCTCATTTTTGAGTAAATGGCTAGCAACACTTAAGCTGATATTCTCCAAGTAAAACTAATTTTTTTGATTCTTAGACAAAACATTCTGAAATCGGGGGTTCCATTTTCCACCACCACTGTATGATGCATTTTGATTTTTATTGTCCTTTGACATCCTTTGATATATCCAGGCACATAACATAGCTTGCTTTAGTTCAGGAAACACTGTCCAATATATGTAAGTCAGATTAAAATACAACAAACGACCAAAATCACTAAATTAATAAACTCAAAGGCAGTCCACATCGCGATTTTCCTTTAATATATTAAGTATTTGAACCAAAAAGCCTGTAATTAATATTATGAAATAATTTCCATACTTATTTAAAAGACATCTCATTTACATAAATAGTCATTATCTGGAAATAGATCATTAACATTCAGAAAACTGACAAGCCAGATTGAGAGCAGTCAAGATGTACCAAAGAGATTTGCAAGACTCCCTGTTTGAAACTGTTCTGAGAGAAAAATCTCTGCTCCTGAACAAGCTTAAAGAGGACACCGCTTTGGAAATACAAGCAGTGCTTCATCCACATGACATCACCAAACAGAACAGTTATTTTGTGCGGTGAGAGAACATTGGGTCAGTCTTCTCACTAACTGTCATGGAGGGTTTCCAAGAAAATGCATCTGACACATCTGCACTGAAAATCTGACCCAGATTATAGCCGATGTTCTCATAACACAGTTTTTCTGCTTTTCTGAAACCCTGCAGCATTAAAGCATACCTTTTAAAATACTTCTGTTTTTCAAAATACTTTCAGTACTTTCAAATTTTGCATCTTGTCAGAAAACATATTATGCAGAAAAGAGAAAGAAGAAAGAAATGGCACTTCCATGTTTCTATTTGCAATCTAGATTCTTCACTCCTCAGCTATTAGCTAGAGAGTCACAGGTATTTAAAAATATGTCCTGGTTGACTGAAAGAATGCATGTCAAGCCCTGCTGTTAGTGCTTTTGCCATCCAAGATCCAGAACACTCATTATTAGAATTTTTTCTAGGTAGAAACAAACTCACCAATTTTTTAAAAGCTACAGCTACAGAACATGTTCAAAAAAATGTTGCAGTCGCCCTGTTAAGCAGACCTGTGTCTATCCTTTTTCAGCGTAAGACACTTCTTTGAAGTATAAGTGTAAGCCCACCAGAGTAAGGTGATACAATACAATCTTCCCTGTTTGGACATTTTTCTTACTAAGTCCTAAAGAATGGAGGTTGTCCCGAGTACTGAGTCATGAGGATTTCATCTCAATATTGATATTTTTAGTATCTTGGGTCATTTTAAAATCTGTATCTGTATCACTGCCCAGCTCCTCTCCTAATTATCTGAAATTCTTTTCTTCTGTAACTGCTTTGGAATGTTCCCTTATATTATTGCAAATACTGGCCTTATTATATTGGGTCCTAATTATACTCACGTATCGATTCGGTTAGGTGAGAGTGTACTTGTTTAAAGTGTGAGCAACTGCTGAGAAACTGAGGAAAGACAGAGTAACGACATTACATCTGAGCGGTGAGCCATCGTGAGTACAGATCAGATCAAGCTTCTGCCCTTTTCTGAGCTCTCTGATGATCTGGTCCAGCTTACCTGAAGGAGCCCCTAACCTCAACAGACTCCTCATGCAGTCAGAACTCAAACTTACACTTGCATTCCTTCGACTGACACCTCGACATGGAAGCCTGGAGGAGATGAACGGTTTCGTAGCAGCTAGTCCATAACCTGGAGCTGGCAAAGGAGAGTGAACACAAACCAAAGCACCTTGAGAGTAAAACACAAAACCTACTTGTTTAGCCCAAGCTCCCCAAATAATACTATGGATCCGCTCAATCTCATCCACTTAAGTCCCAAAATCAATGTGCTTGAGAGCAGAAGAGGAAGAGTGTCGTATCTGATCGGATTCATACCTGGGGGAGGCCCTCTGCTGCAGCTGGAGGGAGCTCTATAGAACGAGGCAGGCAGAGAGAACTGTGGATTAATTAAACTCCTTCATCACCTTCTTGAAAAAAGTACGGTCAAATGCTGATGCAATAGAAGTAGTTCATGTAACCAAGTTTGAATTTTACTCATAATGATGCGACAAAATTATATTAATATATGGAAAAGTAAAAAATCACAGTCTGACTTTTAATACAAAAAAGAATACTTGCCATATAGGTAATGAGATTGGAGGAAATGTCCTTGGCAAGTCAATTTGTTCCATGCTGCTGATGGTTCCTGTTAGTGACAAGGATTTTTTTCAAGAAGGAAACAATGGAAAACAGATGCAAAGGCATTTACCAGAAGGCCAGGCAACAGCAGCTTTTCCAAAATGTCAAGTGTGGAGAGTAGAGTCAATTTAAAAGAGAATTAATTATTTAAACTGAATTAATTTGACTACAATGAAGCCCTGTTAAGCCATCTCATCCATCCTGCTTCCTACTGTGCTACCCCTTACAGTCTAAGTCTCAATACTGACCTCTATTTCCAAATACTTTAATGGAAAAATCCCTTAACCAGTCATAGTACCAATATGATGCTTTTAAAATATATTTACTGCATCCCTTCCAGGAACTCACCCAAACTATCGTGCTCACCTCCTCCACATTCATATGATTTTAACCCCTGGGTCCCCATTTTGTCCCTTTTCCTCTTTCAGCTTTTACTTTTTGTGACATTTTCCTAGACGTTTCAGGCAATTTCCATCACTGCATTCATCAGATCCATCTTTTTCCTGCAAATCTGCCTTTTGCATAAAGTCCCTCATATCATCATTTTCAACAACTTTTCTCCTGTACTTCATGTGTTGCCTTGTTGTTTCTTGCCTTTGGAGAAAGGAAGGTGACAGAATTTTAGGTCTACAGCTTTCAGATGGAAGTTCATTTTCTCAAAAGCTTATCCATACCTATTTCCCCTGGAACCACTTGTCCCAAAGTGCTTCCTTTCCTTCAAGGACGTGGACCTTAATGTTGTAATACAACAGATCGTCACCTGCAGAAGGACTGCTCAAGGAACCGCTGTGCCCACTGTTTGCGTTTTCCAGGTCAGGACAGATTTGCAATGCTATTGACGTTATAGAAGTGGCAATAATAGTTACCTGGTGCTCTTTTTCCTTGACAGCATTATGTGAAATGTGGCAAATATCTGCAGAGCCACTGTTGCTCTGAAACCTTTAGTTTCCCCCCAGGGAATATCTATAACTGTGTCTACCAGGGACGGGCCAAAGCTGTCACTTCTGGTTTCCAGTTTCAGCATGGGCAAAAGAACCATTCCAAACCCATCCTTTTCTGTTACTGTTAAAAATGTGAAGCAAAAACATCTGTGCTAGGTTTTACATAAAGTAAATTCCTTTATGCCTTCTATTTCATGGAAGAAAAAGAATTCCTGCCTATTAAGCAATAAACTTAATTGCCCTGGGTCTTGCCTTTACTGGGAATGCATATCAATTTAAATACATCAGTGTAAAAATCAGGCTCATTAAATTAGCTCAAAGCCCTAAAATAGATTGAATACTGTTTTAACACTTGCATACAGTCATTTATATTAAAGTTATAATTTGTAGGAGCTCATAATGAATATAAACAGGAATTAAAACACCTGAGGTGCAACAAAAAATGTTTAACTGATTTTTAAATTGACAGTCAGGAACTCTCTTCTGTAGCATATTAAAGGCCTTGGAGGAGTACAGTTGGTTGGGATGTACCACTCCTTATTTCATGGTATACTAGAAACAACACATAAAACGTGAGCACAGTGAGGCCAAACTAACACCTTCACTCTGCCCATTATACCAAGGGATGTGAACTGAAGTCGGTGAAAAATTTCACCACAGAGATGTAACCCAGCAGATGCTAATTCAATTTTAATTTTTTTTAACCTAAAGCATGCGACTGCCATCAAGCACTACATGTAACTGCTGTTCAGTTGCTGTAACATAAAGACATTGCGTGGCGTCCTGTCTGACAACAGTCCCAATCAAAAGGCCAGGTCAAACTGGAAAGGATCCTATGGAAGGTCCAAAGAGACACAATTCATTAATGATACTTAAATTAATCTTCATAGACCTGCGGTAATGTAGTATTTCTTACATTCTTTTCTACACTGGCATTTTCTTGTCGTGTGAGGGGAATGACTCATGTACATACGGAACAATTTGAGTGAGTTCTTAGAAACCATAATATTTTGCTTCATCATTCATAACCAAATACGTAAAGAACTGTTCACACTATCACTATTGCGCAGCTTGTATTAGATCTCCATAGTTACACTTGGCATAACAAGTACAAAACCGAAGTGTCTCTGCAGGGCTGATAAGCAGGCAGGAAGCAAGTGAACATCTGCTACAGCTTTAGATGGTTTTGCCTTCAGCGACCGCTGAGAAACTTCAGGCTCTGCATTCCACGTACTGCTTGCTTGGCCTTTGACACTAGCAGCTGTTGAACAGGAGACGTAAAATGTTATACCTACAGGAAGGGAGGTGCATTATTTTCTAAAGGAGTCTTGAGATGTTAAATGGGGTTTTTTTCTTTCCATTTTCTGATCACTAGAAACGCTGGATAGCAGACACTGCAGATGGAGTTATCTCCTGAAGGTCAACCACTTCCTATTTTACAGGGTTTTTTTCCTAATGTTCTGTTTTCCTTTCCAAAACTGCTTTGTTTTGTTTTGTTTTGTTTTGTTCTGGTTTAAACACCAGAAACAATTGTGCCATATACTGAATAGCAATTATAATCATTGTAAGGAAACCATGTGCTTCCCTGAATCAGGGCTGGGGCTTCCAGTCCAGGCAATCTGTCTTCTTGTAGCATAACAGCATTGCTAGAGCATGGACAGCCAAGGAACAGAGTTATGCAAAATAAACAGCAAACAATTTTGAGCAAACCATTTCTCCGTTTAAAAAAAGAGCTGTTGAAAATGATGTTTTACAAATGAGCTCAGCCATCGAGTGCAGATTCTCTGCTTGTGTATGTGGAGAAAATCTCTGCTCCAGATAGTTCAGCAGTTCTCCACCTACAGAGTACTTTCATTTGCATGGAAAACTACTAACAGAGAACAACTGACAGCAGCATATTTCTGAGAATATTGAGGCCCATGTACTGTAAATGCATCTTCATGTACTTTCTCTGAGATTGTAAGTTTGCCTAGGAAATTACAACAGTTCTGATGAAATCAGATGTAGCCATATATGGTAGATCCTTTGGATCTGACGCAATGAAATGAAAATGGATTTCAGAGTAACAACGAGAAAGATGAAGACACTACTCCAGAGTTATGTAAGTGTAACTGAGAAGAGAATTTTGCCCATAAATTCTGTGTTCTGTGCTTTGCAGTTGTATGCAGTTTTTTATATGTGGTACTCTTAAACTGCAGACGGATGCTGTTTTGCCAGAAAATGAATGAAATACAAAGATGACTTCAAACATTTGCAGGAGCCATGCTGACACTCAAAATAAAGAAACATCGAGGAACTTTCCTAGTGAGACCATAAAAGCAGAGATACAGTGATCAAAGCAAGAAAAGACAAGACGTACTCCATCCCTAATGCAAGATGCTTTCTCTTTCTAGGACTAAGGGCCTACCTGGCACCGAGATGTTACGGTAGTCCACAAATACAGTACATGATCTGATCATCTCCGTGGCCTCCTCTGGACTTACTCCAATGGGTCCGTGTGCTTCTCATGTTGGGGGCCCCAGAGCTGAACACAGTGCTGCAGGTGGGGTCTCATGGAGCGGAGCGAGGGGGAGGATCCCCTCCCCTGACCTGCTGGCCACGCCACTGCCGATGCAGCCCAGGATACAGTTCACTCCCTGGGCTGCAAACGATGCTATTATCTTCCAGATTTCACAGGGAACTGAATTATTGAAGCTGTATTCATATTAGAATAATTAAATATCTGTCTTGAAGTGTGTGCACATAGCATGTAATCAGCTTGGAAACAGGCCAACACTTGAAGAAATATTTAGGAGAATTGCAGAATCAATGCATCAATTCCCATTAATTTGGTATCAGAGGAAACAAATGTGTACCTGTCTGAAGCGTGTGTGCTCCACTCAGAGATGTACTAAAACAAGCATCTTCTGTCTGCCTGCCTTCTCTGTGCCCTCCAAACATCAGAAACCAGGGGCAGCACGGGGGAAACCTGGTCTGGCTCCAAAATCTAATTAAGCCAGTTTTAGTAACCCAATATCTCAGCCAACTTGTACACAAACTCTTGGCGAAGTCCAAGCCATCCCAAACTCTACCCCATCCACTGCACTGAGTTCCTTGTTGTTCCCCTGGTGCTCCAGCCTCTCTAAAATACATCTCCACTCCAGGGCAGGGAACATCCAGGCAAGCTGAGACAGACCTCCTTTCAGTCTGTCAAAGCCGTAAGCTGTAATTCTGCACAGTAGAGAGACAAGATTAATGACTAATTGTAATCGAGAGTGCATTTTAAACCAGCCAGATTTTTTGATCAGTCCAGGCTTCACAACCAAAATGATTCTATGATTCTATAAAATGTGCTCTGCTCCAAATATCTTGCACATCTTCCTCGCTGCCTAACTGGCTACTGAGAAGAATCTTATCCCAGAAGGTTTGCTCGAGCACACGAGATGCATTTTTAGCATTCCCAAAGGTGCGCGTTCTCACAGAGCTGAGAGTGCAACCTGTCTGACAGCAGCTTTCCAGAGAAAGGAGCAGGAAAGAGGCAATGGGTGATGAGATTAGCCCCCATGGAAGGCGGCTCCTGCTTGGAATATCAACACATCTTTTCAGTCTCTCTTGTTGTGACTGTTTGTGCTTTTATCAAATTTTCAGTTTGCTTCTTCAGCTACGGGACCAGATGGCTCCCATGCATAATGCACTGAATCATGGCAAGGCTTGAGGTATTTGTTATGTATAACAGCAAACACATGCGCTGGACCAGGTTAAACTCTTTCACAGTTAGCATATGGTGCATGCTGCATATGGATGGTAGTACAGCAGGTATCTATATATACATACAGTCAGGAGATTGGAGTATTTTTTCTTCTTTCAGGTTGTCAGGAAAATGACTGTCATACCTTCAACACAAATAGCAAGAAATAGAGGCAGTGCAGTAACACATGGCAGAGGACAGATGCTAGGCACTTCCTGTGATGCGCAATGCCTGATGGCAAGGAATCCTGGTGGGCCAAGGACAGGAGGCTCTCGTTCCCCCTCTGATTCCCCCTTGCAGCTTGTGATTAAACTGGTGCTGACACCTTGCCCGGAGCCTATTTGCACAGCCAATAGCCATGGGCAGTACTCCTGGCCATGAAGCACCTACTGAAAAAGGAGATAACCTCATTGTTTGAGAGCAACTTTGCCTCTGGCATTTTTTAAATAGACAAAACCTCCTGATTTTGTCCTCACTTGCCTTACATAGATCTGGGGTAGACTGAAGATGTGGCATCCCTGTGAAACTGGAGTAAATGGGAGGGGTGTTTGCAAATGCAGCAATCGCTGCTTGGCGAAGGGCAGGGTTCATACAGGATGGGATTTGTGCTTCAGGGACAAGACCATAAAAATCACCCGATAGTCCTCCCTTGCTGATATATTGCAAAGACCCATTTCTGAGCGCTGAAAGACACCAGAATAATGAAAGATGCTTTTTAGATACCAAGGAGGTGACTGTTTCAGAGAATTCTAAACTGTCATGCTGGGACTCAGTACAAGTAACAGATCCCAAGGTGGTTGAGGGATGTCCCAAATAGCACGCCTGGATACGCTCTGGGTCGCACGATGAAGGAGCAGCTGAGCAGCCAGCCACTTTCCAACGGCCATGCTCCACCCCAAGTATTTTCTGGAATGAAAAAAATTCTCCTTTGGCTATTTTTCAGTCTGCTTTTCTTCGTATGTGTTTGACATGCCCTCTGTGTTCGGAGTGACAGGACACCTCATGAGCCGGTGCTGTGCTGGCCTTTGCACACAGGCGTGAGCGCTGGCAAGCAGCGGGACACCCATCAAGGACTGGGACAGTGACCAGGAATGTCAAAACTGCAGCCTGTGCAGAGCGGCTCTGATGAAGGTTAACGCGTGTTGCCACCACCTTTGAGGTCAGCATTGGGCTCACTTTAGCAGCCCTATAAATAGATGCCCAAGGTTGACTGAGAAGAGGCTTTGGCTCTGATGGATCTGGTTTAGCATTCCCAAGAGAGGAAGGCAAATTCTTTTCCTTCTTCTCTTCTAGCCTCTAACCTTGAGTCGGTCTCTGTGGGAAACATTAGTGGCATTTGCCAGAAGAGCTGCCGCTGTGAGCCAGATGTCCTGCTGTGTTGCACAAAGCATATGTACCTGCAAACCTAGACCTAATTCCACTAGAGACTGAAACTAATTCCTCACTGGCAAAACTAGGGAAAAAAACCAAACAAACTTGAACCTAATTGCTTGGAAACAGTCGGACACCTAGTGGATTTATAGGGAATATCTTTGGGATTATGAGCAACATTTTGTCATTTTCTTGGCAAAACCAACTACGAATATATTTAGAGAGGAATCATTGTAAAATCAGGGTTTCTATTTAATAAATTAATCTTGTTATAGCTGTTACAGCCTCCACAGTTTGCCTGAAGAAGTTATTGCGTTCTCTAAAAAACCAACGAGCTTTGTTTGAATGACAAAAAAAAAGAAAAAAAAAAGAAAAAAAAAAAGATGAGGAGCTGGATGGTTCCCAAGGTCTGGGAACAGGAGGAAGGGTATACTGCCAGATCAAAGCCATCCCAGTTGTTCCATCTGACAGCTCTCTAATGATCTTAATGAGCAAAGTTTTATAGTCTCAGCCTGGCTCCCTGGATAATTGTACAGCTTCACAACAAGCATTGCCACGCTGAGTACAGCCAGCCAGCTCTGTTGGTTGTTTCAGCAGTGAATGAATTGGCCACAGAAATCAAACTGCCTTCTTCATTCCCCAGGGCTGATCTTTTGAATCCAAACTAGAATAGGATGTGATGTGATAATGCTTGCACTGCTGTCGTTGACATTGTAGCTGTCTGGTTGCAACACCAACATCAAGCAGATTTTGACCCTTGATAGGAAATATAACCCTGTAGTAGGGTGTAGTAAGAGGAAGAAGATTTTGAACCATGTCACAGAAATTATATCTTGGCCAGAAATTATCCTGAAGCTGCCAGTATTATCTCGCTAATATGTCTCTGGAGGCAGCAGACACAGACAAGGAGATGCGTGTTGAGTCCAAAATGGATGCAGGAAACTGATGACTTCATTTTGACAGTCATCACAAGAAACACCAAGTCATCAGGTCTGTTGCATTCAATTCCTGCTCCCAAAGCATACTGAAAATGTTCCTTCCTTTCTGTTTACGGTAATATTGTCCTAGTGAAAAAACGTCTCCAGAAGATGGTTAATTTTTCTAGAGCTGCTCCTTTCCCACTCTTTCTTCAGTGCTACCGAGATCCCTGGAGAACAGCAAAACCAGGATGAGGTTTGATTTTGGATAGATCTCTGTTCAGATCCAGGTCCTTTTTTATTCCAACTCCAGGGTTAGGAAAGAAAAGGCTCATACAGAAAATAAATTGATTGAGTCCAATTGTTCTTATATATTATTTTCTTCTTAGAGCTGTAGAACTAGAAAAAGAATATCGTGGATACTGCAATTCAAGTGAGTTATCAACTGAAAAATCCCTATTGACTCTATGCATTTTCATTACTCCTACCTCTGGCATGGAATTACCTGAAAAACAGAACTCCTTGTATATCATAGACCCTTTCATTTGGTCCAGGGTTTTAAAAAGAGAGGTGTTTTGGTTGTTTTTTTTTTTTAATTATTATTTCAGTGGATGGATTTTATACTTAAAGGCATTTTTTTTCTGACTGACATGTCAAACTGGGGGTAGTGAGTGCTAAGAGTATGCTTTTCTCTAATTTAGCAGCTGGATTGGAAAGCTTGAATTATCTCTGCATAATTGCAATGATTCATGGATTGTTAGAAAATTGCAAAGTATTGATTGGATTTCCCCCTTAGGAAATATTTCTCCTCTGATAAAACAGAGTAGGTTCTGGGGCTTTTGTCCTTTCTGCCTTCTGCCCTGGGGAAGCCAGGGGCTCCTTTCATCTGGGAAATGGGAATTTGGGTCAACAGCCATTCAAGGGCGGTTTTGAATTATTGTGATTTCCAGTTCCAAATCTTTCCCTGAGTTTTGCAAAGCGATGAGCTTTGCAAAGTGTGAATGGGGATTTTACTGGCCATGCCCGTTTCACATTCTTCTGTTTCCATGTCAAATACCACTGGTGTGTTCTGCAGAGACCTTGACCTCGTTGTGGGAATGCTACAACCTTCAAAAATGGTGGCAAATTTTCCACTTTATTAGGCCAGGATTTCTCTTGGGGTCTCAGGAGCTGGTGGCAGGAGTGAAGTGAGAGAATGAAGTGAGAATCAGGCACGGGGAGAGCCTGGTGCACAGTGCCTGGGGCTGAGCAGTTCTGAGCTGATAGCCCTGACACACATCTGCACGTTAATGGTGCTGCCGAGGCAAAAGCTGGGGCCTTTTTGGCAGCTGCTGTATGAATTTCCAGGACAGAACCATAAATATGCAGTTATGACTGTGACCTCTGCTTCTTTTCTTCACTAAATTGAACATCCAAGGGCCAGCTGAGTATCATTCCTTGTCTCTGCTCCAGTTGCTTGGAACGTGCTGCCTCCGCAAATGGTTGTCTAAGTACAAACTGAAGAATTACGAGACGGTGCTAATTCAAGGTTTGCAATGAATTTAGTGTTCCCGCAAGGATGACACTAATGGCAATTAATGCAGCAGAAACGCCAGCGCTGAATGACTGTTCTCACATTAAAAGCTGTCAGTCGAAGAGCACACTGTCCTCTGTTATTTCAGGCCTGACCTCTGCTTTTTGGCCATGTTTCATAGGCATGGCAGGTGTCCTAGGCCATCCCGTAACTACAGCAGCGCGCTCCAGGTGGGGACACAAAGGAAGAGCAGAGCAGCCAAAACCGGCCAGCGCTGACAGCAACATTTCCTGAGGGTTTGTACATTCTCATCTGGGGCTTGCTCGAACAGGAACAAAATTAACCCAGGGCTGAACAGAATGGAAGACTTCTACTCCTGGAGCTCCCTGCTAGTCCAATGCCATCCTCATGCCCCGCTGTGTGTTGGTTCCTGTTTAGATGCAATATTCTTTCTGCTGTTTCGGTTTTCACCATGAAGAACCTCATTACCAACGATCAAACACATTTAAACAGGCTTAACTAGAAATAACCCCTGCTGCTGCTCGCATACATGGCAACCTGCAGAAACGTTTGTTACACTGCACAATTGGCAAAAACGCTTCTGCTTCGTAATGTCTTCACGTTCAGCCAGTGACAGCGGTACAGCAACGTAGGGACTGTGTTTTTCAGCTCACCAGAAAAGACGCCGTCCTCACTTTGTGCTCTAAAGTCTTGCATAGGATGAGCCAGTTCCAGATGAGGAACGTCTGCAATTTGGTGCAAGAGGAAGTAATGCTTACGTATATGAAAGATGTAAATAAAGGGTGTTTCCAGGCTCACAAACAAAATCCAAAACACAAAAAGGAGAACAGCTCTTACAGGAGGATAACTAAAAATAGTTCATTTGTGTTATTTTTATTTCTTTACAACTAATAACAATTCTGGAGAATGTAACCAGGCCTGAGAAACACAGACTGAAAATTAATAGCTTTTAAACAACCAAATTAAATGGAGAACTGCAAATAGGATGTGAGATGAAAACCTTAACTACAGGGTTATAAATATACCCCAGCCTCTACACATACAAGTATCTATTGTCAATTTTAATGCACTACTGAGTGTGGTAGGATTGCCAAGGGTGGCAGGAACAGGATGAGCATTTTCAGACTCAAGATTTTGGGTGTTCTGTGTTCATCTGGAGATAAAAAGGATGAATCCAAAGATGACGCGGACTCCTGCAGACCTCGCTGCTATGCTACCAGAGTGCTTTCTGCTCCTGCAAGGCCTGGCCTTGCAATGCCATTACGGAACTGGCACATGCAATTATTTGTACGGGACACGTGGAGCAGGGTCCTGGGGATGCGAAGCCCCGAATGCTTGGTGGGTTTTGTGTACCCGTGAGAGGCTGGAGGTGCATGATCTGCCAGGGGTGCTGGCAGCAGGACACGTGCTGAGCCCAGACCCCGAAGCTCCAAGCTCGCCCCGGTGCTCCCGGAGACCCCCCCACCAGCAGCACTGTGCTCCTGCGGCGCGAGGCACTGTGGTCACATCACGTGTCGTTGTTATTAGCGCTTTGTTTTCCCTGCTCAGAAGCTCCAAGGCAGTGTGGACTATTTATTTTTAAATGCAGAGGACCACGTTATGGTTCATTATTGCTCCAGCAGACAGTAAGGGATGCATGTGCTGCTGCCAATGCCCAGGGGTTACTTTCTGCACCCAGGAGCGACAGCAGAACCACCGACTGTGGGGAAGGTGCCCGTCCCGCTGCTGCTGGCGGCAGGCTGGTGGCAAAGAGCAGTTTTAAGGGCTTTGGTTTAATCATCTGGACACAAGTGCTGGTTTTTATCCTCTTCTGTTTAGGTCTAAACACTGTGCCCAGGGAAGCCGGTGACACAGCTGGTGTCTCCCACGGCACAGGGCAGATGCAGGGCCCTCGCGGGTGGGGATGCGCGGGGCGGGCAGCGGCATGGCGGCGGGGCAGGGGCCTGTGCTTACGGCCTGTTTGCACCTCCAGAGCTGAAAGAGCGCGTCCCCACCTCTGATGCCTCCACCAGCTGCTCCATCAGCTACACACGCCGCTCTCAGCCCACGCAGGAAAGATCTGTGAGACCCGGGGGGGTCCTGCCGGTCTGTCTCAAGCTCCGCCGCGGTTGCAGGCAGAGCTGGGGTGGAGGCCATGGCCAGGGTCGAGGCCAATGCCAGGGTGGAGGCCATCGCCTGCCCCTGCAGGCAGGAGACAGGCACCCGCACGGCGCTGAGGGGAGCGCTGGTGGGTGCCAGCCGCGAGCAGCGAGGTGAGGCTGTCACACCTCGGTCCGTGAGGGGCACGTCTGGCCGTAACTGAGGCAGAGCAGCTCGACAAAACCTCAAAAGGGAAAGGCTGTGGTGAGAGCAAAAGACCAGGTTCCACCGAGATTTGAACTCGGATCGCTGGATTCAGAGTCCAGAGTGCTAACCATTACACCATGGAACCGCTCTGCCAACACCCCCTCCCGCCCAGCACTAGTCCCTTCCCCGCGGCCCCCGCGCTCCTGCCGCAGCCTGCCAGCCCGCCCGCCCGCCCGTCCCCTGGCTCTCCCCGCTGCGGCTGCTCCCCGCGGGCTCTGCACACCGCCCACGCCCCGCTCCCCCTCGCCGCACAGGCCCTTTAAGGCCGGGGTGGGCGCGGCGGCCCTGCCCCCCCGGAAGTAGTTTCGCGCCGCCGCCGCGCTGCCCCGGAACCACCTGTCCTCCGCGGAGGGCGGAAGCGCTGCGGCGGCTGCAGGGAGGGTCCGGCTCCCGCTCCCAGTGCTCGGCCTCGGCGCACCCCACCATGGGCACCCGCGACGACGAGTACGACTACCTCTTCAAAGGTAACGGGGGCGCCGGGCCCTCGCTGCAGCAGCTGGTGGGGTCACCTTCCGCAGGGGGTCCCGGCCTTGGCGGGGGGTGGCGAGAGGTCTCCTCACGGCGCGACCTTCTGGCGGGCGCCGCTTCCCGTCGCTGCCCCCCGCGCAGCCCCGGGGAGGGGCCCGGCCCGCGGCCGCCGCTCCGCTGAGGGAGCAGGCCGCCGGGGTGGGGCGGGGGGCCGCGGGCGGCTCTGTGCCGGCCCGGCGGGGGCTGCGGGGCGGCGGGACGTGTCGCTGGGCCCGGACGCGGCGGGGTGCTGGGCCCCGCTGCCTGCCCCGCCACCAGAATGTCCCGTTGGGGCCGGTGTCCGTGGCGGGGCCGCGCTTGTGCGGGGCGTCTGCCCCCTTCGGGGCCCGGGGCGCCGGCCGCCCGCTGGGCTGGCGGGCGGACATCGCTGGAGGCGATGCCCGGGGCTGATAAGGAGTATTCCCAGTCCTTTGTAATAGCTGGAAGAGGAAGGAGAATTGAGTTATGCGCTCAGGGTTGGTAGATGATGCAGCTAATTTAATAAAGCGGGATTATTTACCGCCTTCTGCGCTCTGAGCTCTTCACGAGGGGCGACTGCAGCTGCTGTTTCACACCCTGTGATCCCGCGTCCTGCCCTGGCACCCGGCTGGGGGCAGGGGAACCTTCCCCCCCTTTTCCTCCAGGGCTGGTGGTGCCCTTGCAGTCAACCCTGCCAACGCAAGTTGGGTTAAAGTGTTGTGGCTTGTAGTTAACTACCCAGTTTTTGCTCCCTGCAGAGTAAAATACCAGCCTGCTGTAAAGGTTCGTAAAGCACGCTGTGAAATGTGTATGGAAATGCTGCTGGTTTGAGGTTGACAGTCCAGCTTCTTAAATCCTACTCTAAAAGCAAGCACAGTATTGTAGAAAGTAGGGTTTTTATTGCGATGGTATTGTGAATTCGAATTTAGGATTTGGAGTATTTCTTACTGCATTGTAATGGTGAGGGACCCAGTGCTTTTCATCATGAAACTTAGGTAAAGAAAAACATCAAGCGTGTTCTTTCTGTACCCTTAAGCTCATGTAATAACTTTGAGGAATTACATTCTTTTTTGTTGCCTGTTTTATCCAATTGCCATGTGCAAAGTGGCATTATTTCTAACTGTAAATCAGTCATCTGCACTGCTATTAAAATAAAATCAGGAAGTACCCAGAAACGCCTTTTCTCTCAGCTTGCAGCGTTGGCAAGGGCCTTGCTGACAGCTTAACTTAATTGCATCAAGCAATCTTACTGTAGGTACTCATGTGTATGAGTTATCAAAACCATTGCATTATTTTTACTTGTTCATACAGTTTATAACTAATGCTTTAGCTATGAAGGCCTAGGAATATCAATGATGCAGGGTTTGTTGGGAGAGGTCCTATCTTTCATTAGGCCTGCTTCCTTATGTAATTGGAAGATAATAAAGTTGTGATCCAGTTACGAGGAAAAGTGCAAATCTAGTTTAATTGATTGCCCTTTCTAAAGGTTTTTCTGTTTAGACTGGTTTATAGAGGCTCTTGGGAGTTCAGGGAATGCTTTGAAAATGGTGTTATGAAGGTGAGTGATTCAGGCTTTGCAAAGCTGGAGTAGACTGCAGGAAGTTGATGCAGTGTCACGTAACTGGGATTAATGTGGCAGCTGAAATAACATGACAAATGCAGAGTAATACAAATTGTGGAAACTTCTGTAACTTGCCAAAGGTGACGGTTGTTCTAAACAAGCTGTCACCACTCTGGAATGATCATGAAATTACTGCAAGTAGGTCTCGGAAATGAATGTCTCTTTACCAGGTGCTGGTCAAAAAGGCAAGGGGTAGGTAAAAACTCTTGGAACAGGAAATGAAAACTCAGGGGGAATGTTAAACTGATGTTTGAATCTGAAACATGAGCATCTTGGGGATTGAGGGGAAAATACAGGCAGGAATGGGTATATCCATTTTGAAAGGGATATTGTAGAATTAAAAAGATGAAGGGCATCAGTATAATCAGGAGAGAGAACTAATAGATTCATATCCCATATACTGAAGTGATCTACAACTTTATCAAAATTAAAACAGTGATTGATAAGGGCAAATAGGGGAAGTTATCTACTGGTTTTGTCACAGTTTCTCTGGATATCTGTAATGCTGCTTTTATTGAGCAGCAGGCGAAAACAAAAGGACATAAAAGTCCCACAGATGTATATGTAAATTGAGTGCTGCAGTGCCATAAATACTACAGAGGGGTTTGAAAAGCTACAGAAATTTACAGAGGAAGAGAAATGTCTGTTGGAGCATTTCAGTGCAATGGTTTCAATGACAAGCCAGAAGGTATTGCTTGTTTGAAGATTCAGGGGCTTGCTAGGGCAAAGATTAGCTTGTTGTGTTACACGAATGTTTCTCAGACATCGGTTGCTGACAGTCAGACTGGGTGTTGGTCTGTAAGGACACTTAATCCAGTAGGACAGTGGCTGTGGGTTTATGAACTTGAAGGGACATGGTAGGTTGGTGGGACTGAGTTCAGAGTTTGACTTGGTTTAAAGTAATTGGGTGATATTCTCTAGTCTAAGCTGTCTTTTATTACTCTTGAGTTAAACTGTCATGTGTCTGTGAGACCTGGTTTTGTCCTGTCAGCCACTGACAGCAGCTGTATGTTGTAATCAGGCTGCCTTTGCTGGTGGGTGTAAGCTGAGCCCACCTATGTTACCATACAATAAAATCCAAGTACCTGTTACAAACTACCCCTCTCCTGCCCCTGCCCCGCTTCAGCACAGGCTAAAGCCTAAGCCTAGCTTGCAAAGAGGCAGCTTCTGGCAAATTTTTCTTGTCCAGCTGCACGTGTCTTTGTAGTCTTCACTGCTTTTGGGGTTTAGCTGGGAACAGTGCCTACTGTTTGCGTTTGAAGACATGCAAGACCTATGAAGTCCAGTTTGTAGGAATTTTGCTCTAATTTTAATGGGAGGGAAATATAATGGCAATATAAGGATATTACTTTATTTAATAAGTTAAGCCTGGCTTAAATACAGGAACTTTTTACTCTCTTTGATTAAAGTAATGTACTTGCAGTAGATGAAGAGTTATCACAGTAACCCTCACTTGTAGATGTTGTCTGTGTTTTCTATGACCAAAGCTTGAGAAGGTTATGTCTGCACCCTGACCATCTGGACACTCTGGATTTGGGGTCAAGCTTCTCATTTCTGAACATTGACCTGACTTGCGGTGACATTCAGCTTATTGTTAGGAAAAACATTTTTGACTGTTTCCTACTTTGCATGTTATTTTCTCCAGCTTTTCCCTTTGATATTGAGGAAATGCTCTGAAATGCAATAAACTCATTGCTTTGGGTTTTAAAAACCACATTTTTTTCCTTGTTTGTTTTGTTGAGAGAAATTTGTAGGGGAAAGCGGTTGCATGACACCTTGGTTTTTACAATGGTAGCAGGCCCTTTGCCTTCACTGTGTTAGATGTGGAGCCCTTTTGTGCCATAACCTGCCAGTTTAGACATTTTACTACAGAGGCATTTGGAGGCCCAGCTCTGCATTACGTGTAGTATGTACAGGTAGTAAACAAGCCCTACCCTGAAGTGCCTTTGAGATGCCAGTTCTCTGCGACAGGAAGTGGGTGAATAAAGCAGGGGGGCACAGGTGAGGAGGGAGATTAATATAGGACATGATCGTGTTAGGTTTATCAGCAGCTACTTACAAGATGTAGAATCGGGTCATCTTACTCTGGTTTCCTTTAAACTCCAACTGAAGTGGGCAGGAAGAGGTGTTCGTCAGCGGGTTCTTCTGGGGGCCGTGAAGACGTGTCCAGGTTCTTCATTGCTGCGCCTCTTAATAGCCGAGCTCAGTGTAGAGATGGGGCCTTTCAGACATTGTAGTTCCCTAGTGCTGGTGAGCTTGTTTTAAATCGTGTAATATATGACTTGTGTAATAACTTTTATCATGGACAATACAAGCTAGTGATGCTGGGCTTTCTATTTTCAACCTGATTAGGTTGTCTGTAATATACTTCATGAGATAATTAAAGTATTTTCTGAAAACTTCAGCTAAAAGGTTTAACAGAAATAAAAATTGGGTGAGTGAGCTGGAGTGTTGGTGAAAAATTAATAATCCTTTCTTGATGTAGTTCTCTAAATTGCTTTTTATGCAACTTAGGAAATTGAATTCTTATTTTGGTCTTCTACAGAAATAAAACTGGGGTTACAGAATGAAATTTATGCAGTAGCATAGACTTCATACTTTTTTATTTTTTTTCCCCTCTCCACCAAATACTTGTCTTAAACCTTTTGGGGTGGTAAATGCTGTAGATAGTCAAATGCACTGATTTAAAGAGCAATGCTTGCAAGTATTGAACTCGCTGATCAGTAAACGAGTAAGAATGACCTGCCTAGTAGCAGTCACCTGGGGCAAGGAGATCACTTTCATGATTTCCACAATGTGCCAATACAAATCTCCCTTGATTGTGAAGCTTTCTAAGGCGCTGCTGCTGTAAGGGAAGGTTATTGATGGAGGTTTACAAGAGTAGATCCTGTTGCTGAACTTGCTTGAATGTTTCCTGTAGACCTTCCTCCTTGCAGCCCTGATGTAGTAAAGGAATTTGCTGATGATGCAAGGTGAGTGGTGCAGGAGAAAGTCAGAGTGCAGCACTGGAAGGGCCGTGTGCTTATGAGGACTACCATCCCCCAAATCGGGTGGGATTCAGGATGTAACATTTTATGCCTGGGGACTTACAGGAGCTTGGCAAAGTAAAATTTGCCAACTTAAAGCTAGAACAGTTAGGTCTGATCACAGGTTGAGCTGTCAAGGTGTCAGGAAAAGGTAATTCCAGCTCTAGGTATGCCTGGTAGAGATGGAAATAGTAAATTTCCTGTATATGTCACAGGGAGACCTTGCTTAGAATGATGTGTACAGTTCGTGCTGTGTGGAAAAGAAATTAAAAAACTTCTAGGGAGGATGTTTGGGGAAATGGACAGTCTGTTTATAAGGAAACATTTGGGGACTTGGCTTATTTAGCTAGTAGAACAAAGCCAAGAGAAGATGGGGTTGCTTTCTGTAAATACCCCAGTGTAAACACCACTGGGAGTAGAAACTAATAAGCTAATGGACAGTGCTGGCACATGAGCACCACCATCAGCTGACCGCTAATTTCTTCTGAAAATTAGAAGGCAATTTCTAACCATTAGGAGTGAGTTTCTGGAAGAAAAGCCCAATAAAAGTATGTGTGCAGGAACAATTAGCTTTAACATGGAACTAGATAATGTCATTTCCCTCCCAGAAACTGTTTGCCTGGGAGTTAGAATAGGACTCAGCCATCCAGGGTCATTCCTGCTCTGTTTGTATGCTAAGAATATAATACCTGGGAACACTGTGTAGTATAAAGCATCAAAATGAGGTAATTTGATAAGGAAAGCAAGCTTAAAATTAATAATACAGTCTGACTGGCTGTTAAAGCTGTTTTAGTTCATAATTGTATTCAAAGGGTCATACTTGCTCAGACTGGCAGAAATGCAGAAAATGTGAGGGGCCATAGGTGCCTGCTGACATAGCAAGCTGTTCTTGTGTCCGCATTCAAGAGGAGCTGCATTGGCCTAATTAAGTAGAAGAAATAGCTGACTTCAAGGAGGAGAGTCTAATATTTTCCACTTTTAACTGGGACATATTAATCTGCTGCAGGAAACCATTCAGAACATAAGCAGCATGGGATTCAGACAAGGGAAGGAAAAAACCCACACCTGGTGGTGGAATTAAAATGATCCGTCTATTGTGAAATGACTTAAAGCTGTGCTTTGACATATGCACTGAACAACAGAAATATGTTTGAGTGGAATACTTGACAGGTATATGGTGCATCCTGTTGGGAAAAGGAAATTACGTATGTATATTGCTTTTCCTGTTTAGAGAAGTTTTCAGCCGCTGCCAAAGCTAGTGCTGGGTGATAGCAGGACTGAGGTGTGCCTCCTAGGAACTTAATTAGAACATGTCCCAGTGAATACAAATGTGATGTCATCTAAAGCCATGGCATAAACCTGCCAAAATTGTATAAAGAACTTATTTGCTATGGCAGTTTGCCAGGTGGTGACGATGCAGTTAGGTGCCCTGTCCCCTGCACCAAATTCATTAGTTTAGCATCTTCTGTGCCGGCAAGGCTATTCAGCTGTGTCAGGGCAGCCGACACTGAACAGTGCTGACCTGTCACGTAGGAAAGCAGAATCCTGTTTGCATTCAGCACATGTGCTTGCCACCTACCTGCACTTGTGATCTTCATAAACAGAAGTGGTTAACAGAACCACTCTGTGCTTTGTGCAACTTCTGCAGCTTGGCCGGCTGTGTGCTGAGTCAGCTGGCAGGGGAAGCTGGAAAGATGTTTATTTTGATGAAGTATTCTCCACAAGGCTGTGTTTGAAGCTAGCATTTGCTGCAATTTTCATTTTGTCCAGGGTGTTTAAAAGGTGCTGCTCTGCCCTTAAAGTCAGAGAGAATCCCATTTGCCAGAATTGTTTTATGTTATTTGAATAGAGGATGATGTTCAGAGGGCTGCTGTGTGGTGCAGCAGCAGATGGGAGTATTTGCACTGTGAGACCAAGACTCCTCGGGGAGGGTTCTCACGTGATTTAAGTGTTTGGTGCACTCATTCCTCTGCTGTACCACACAGAATCTTTAACACCGTGCTGCAGTGTCTTAACTAGTATGTGATGTATGTTACTGAGTAGGTATTTCTGTTGGGTTGGTTTTTTCCAAAACAAGCATAGCCACAACTATTTTTTTATTTTTTTTTTGTCGTCGGAGTGTACATTCTTTTGCTTGGACTGGCATTGATTCATTGCCACATGTAAAAGTTATCAGCCTTCCTTCTCAAGGTTCTTACTTATCCTCTTTTTATTCCATTTCCTGCTGTTAGCAGTTCAGTACCTTATCTTCGTAGGATCATCCCGAAAAACTCCTGTTGGTGTGGTTCTGGGTTGTGAATGTTTCATCCACTGACCTGCATCTTGGTAGTGAGTTTTTAAGTTACACTTAAACTTGCACGTTTCAACTCAGCATTACAGGATATTGCAGCAAATCCTCACGATGCTTTTTTTTTTCCTGTAGGAACTGGACTTTAAACCTTCTGTCAATGTCTTGTCAAGCATAGCTGAATCCTTCCAATTAGTTTGCTGGCACTGGTGCCATGATGAGCCAAGCTGAGCTAGGGAAGGGGGAGTGCGTGGTGGTTCGGAGGCCTAGCAATGCCCAGCAGCATTTTAGGGCAGTTTCAGGCTCTGGCCTAAAATGGCCGGTAGTTGCAGCAGCAGAGGATGACTGTGGAAGGGCACAGTGCTGTAGCTCAGCTAACATTTTAAACTGTCCATCAGGGTGACGGTGGTCTTGTGGGTTTCTATGGGTTTGGTTCTTTTTTTCTATTCATAAATTTTTCTTTTCTATTCATTTTCCCCAGTTGGGGAACCTGCTTTCTGCAAAGGTATAGAGAGTGTAAAATGAAGGCAGAGTCTGCTGCTTGCCCTATGTTTTAGACTTCTTCAGCAAAACAGATTTCTGTTGCGTGGTGTGGATTTTTCATTTTGTTTTTTTAGCTTGAGTGTTGTTTCGAGGATGTGAAATACATGAAAAACAATTCCCAACTTTTGGAGTGACAACCATGTATATTCTTCCTGGAGGAGGAATGTTCTTTCATGTTGGGTAAAGGAGACTGAAATGTAACAAGTAAAAGTCAAGTCTAATGTCTGTTCAAAATGCTGCTGAATGTGATGGCTCTGTTTCTCTAGGAATATCAAGACTTGGACAGTAGGCCTGTGACAAGGGTAGTGGTTTTGCCACTGTTTTCCTTCGTGCTTCATTCTGGAAAATAAATGTTTATTGCAGGTGATTATCAATGTCTTATCTACATCTGGAATCTGATTCTTACATCCTTTTTTGTCTTGTAGTTGTACTTATTGGAGACTCTGGAGTAGGCAAGAGCAACCTTTTGTCTCGATTCACTCGCAATGAGTTTAACTTGGAAAGCAAAAGTACCATTGGAGTAGAGTTTGCAACAAGAAGCATTCAAGTTGATGGGAAGACAATAAAGGCTCAGATATGGGACACGGCAGGGCAGGAGCGATACCGAGCTATAACATCAGCGTAAGTGATAGTTTGTATGGCTGCAGAGAAGCTTTTGCCCAGGAGGGTAATTCTGGGCCTTTCTGATTCCTCAGAAACTGCAAACAGGGTGTTTTTCTATTTTATCGAGTAGTATCCACAACTTATGGTGGAAAGAAGGTTAAATACTATTCAGCCCAGAAACTTGATATAGTGTGTGCTTGCGCAAACTGATTTACTTCTCAGTGCTCTCATGATGTGTAACTGGAAGCAAGACAAGCCTAGAATGCAGACCTTTGAGAGACTTATTTCAATGCAAGCACTTGATAAAGTAATATCAAATGTTTAAGGAGGTTTTATCAGTGGTAGCTAGGACCAGAAGCCCTCCTGTAGCAGCAAGGAAAGACTGCAAGACTGCTCACTTTGCACACTTTTTTAAATTGAAAAAGAACAGCGTGGGAAAAGCTGCACTTCAGTAAAGCTGGAGGGGATCGTTGGGTGGGAGAACACAGCCTGTTTGTTTTTGTATGTGTTACTGTGCCTCTCTGGTCTGAAAGGAGATCAGCTGTGGCCTTTTATAAAGGGAATAGAGCCGGTGGACGTTTTTATGATCCAGTGAGTCGTTCTGAAGTCTTTCTGTCACTATGGGCTGTGCACCCACAGTGATGGGTGGGGGACTTTTCAGGAGTGGGTCAGAGGTTGAAGGCAACAGTAGTTCCCCACAGATTCCAAAGCTTCATTTTTGGGATGCAGGGTTCTCCCCACAAACACAAGCTTTGGCTTACTCCCTAGACTCCAAGCTGCCCTGGCTGCTCTGGTGGTTCTGTGGCATAACCCTGGTCTGGACGCTCTACGTGGCTGTTTGAAGTCCCATGTAGCTGGGTTCTGGTTATTTTTTGTTTAGCTGTCTTAGTAATAGCTACTTCCCATTACTGCACAGTAACTTACTGCTTCTAATCGTGTTTCTCGCTGGTTCTCTAATGTGCCTTTTCACCCACAGGTACTATCGCGGAGCTGTAGGGGCATTATTGGTGTATGACATTGCTAAGCATCTTACTTACGAGAATGTAGAGCGATGGTTGAAAGAGCTGAGAGACCATGCTGACAGCAATATTGTGATCATGCTTGTGGGGAACAAGAGTGACTTGCGCCACCTGAGAGCGGTCCCTACAGATGAGGCCAGAGCTTTTGCAGGTTGGTGAATTCAAAATAATGTTCTAATGCTGACTGTCTGGGGAATCTGCCTACCTTGTCTTAGATACAGGTGAGTGTGCTGGTAGAATGAAAAAGAGTGCTGCTGGTGATGTTCCTGTGTCACGTACTGATGTTTGCCCCTTTATAATTCAGCCAAAAAGGAAGCCTTTAGAATGTGCTTGCTGACATGGTGTAAAGAATCAGCAAGAGGCACTTGAAGGTTTTAAACCAGATTTATTCTCTTGCCTATGCATTGCTACTCTTGCAGAAACTGCCCATGGTTTTAGGTTTGAGTTTCTTGTATGGTGGGTAGCTGTGCACCTACTTGTATACTGCCTTCTTTGCACCAACTGATCTGGAGCCTTTGGCAGATGCCCATGGCTGAACAGACTTCCATTAAACTGGCTTTCCAACTCTTGTTACATAATGATCTGTGAAAAAAAAATTAATTCTGGTTTCTGTAAATCTTGCCTTGTTTTAGGCCAGATTTCTTTCATTCAGGAGTGTAGCTGGGTTTCTTACATTAAGGCTTGCTGTAGCTGCGTTTGCAGAGATTACAGCCTGTGCTGAGGATCCCTGCCTGCAGGTGGAAGACACTCATTCCCCTGGCGGGGTTAGGGCTAGCCCTGCTAAATAAAATAAGCTGCCATGACATACTAGCAGGTGGGAGGTGGAGAAACTTGATGAAGTTAAAGAAAATCCCGGAAGCTTCATTACACAATTCTTGAAAGTGCAACAAATTCTCACTTTCAGTGATGCGGGGAGATGTGCCTCAAAGTAAAACAGCACTGGGCTGATCCCCCTGTGCTCGGGAATCAGTCTAAATTCTAGTGGTGGTGTTGCTTTCAGATCACGTAAGGGGGAAAACCCCACAACTTGATACCTGTGCATCTCATCAGAAACACTGCACATATAATCTGGAACAGAAGTTCTTCCAGATGTAAAACAGATATGTGATGTACCCCTCTAATTATAGCATTTCTGTCCACACAGAGAAGAATGGTTTGTCATTTATTGAGACATCTGCTCTAGACTCTACAAATGTGGAAGCAGCTTTCCAGACTATTCTGACAGGTGAGTCATCTAGTGCTTTGTGTTTCAAGGGGGAAGGGCAGAAGGCTGCTCAGATATGATGCAAATAGGCATTTCTTTGCCTATAAAGTGTTTAAGATTTTGCTATTTAATCATTCCTCACAGCTGTAAGATTTGAAGTCCAGTTTTGAAGTGTCACAGTTGAAAGGCCAGCCTTGAACTAGGCTGACTAGAAACCTGGGGCAGATCAAAGTGAACAAGGATTCGTTCCCGAGTTCGTTTCAGTTTCCCATTTGTGTATGGTATAGGGAGTGCCCACGGGAGAGAATTGGCTCATGCAAGCAGCAAGTTAAACAGCCATTGTTTATCAGAGGAGAAGTCAATCTAGTTTTTTTCCATCTTTAATGGTAACCATAGCAGTTGCCAAGGGAAGAGGGATGAAAGTGTAGAGATCCTTCCTTTGAACAATACTGCTACTGGTAGTCTGAGACATAGTGACTCCTGAACTGCAGGGTAGTCATTGTCGTTGCATTTAATAGTCCTGGCTGGACTTTTGGCCTCTGGAACATGTGATTGCAGAGTGCGCTGTGTTTTTTACGCTCTGTGGATAAAGTACTTCCTTTTTGTTTAAATCCATCTTTAGATATGCAAAACTTGTTAAGACTCTTGAGACATTGAACTACAACGACATGGGGGGCCTTAATTTAACCATGGCTTATAAAGGATAGGGTAGGAATTCACAAATTGGCACGGAAATCACTAGTTCTTGCCGGGGACTTGTGTTACTGTGTACCCTGTTGCCTGTAGCCAGGGCATAGTGGAACGACAGCGGCGTGCATGCCTTCTGAGCTGTCATCATTCCCTGCTTTGGCAAATGATTCTCTAAATCTCTACTCTTGGTCTTGAAAACACCTGAGAGACTCCTCTGTTCTGGTATGTCTCAGTTCTAGAAGTGCCAGGCAGCGTTTCCATTTTCTCCAAGTGCCTCCAACGTGTTTCCCAGTTGCAATTTTAAACACCCTCCTTTCTGATGTAGCATGTGCCGGGCTACGTGATATGCTTGGTGTGAGGAACAGCCCCACTTTCTAAACTGTGTGTCTCTGTTAATCAGATCTCATCGCAGTGACGTTGGCACCTCGTTAGTTTTGGGTTTTTTTTTTCCTCTTTGCTTGCTAATTTAGACATTCTATTAAAAATGCATCAAAAAGGACTTGTTAGCCATACTGGAACATGCAGGTGAGGAGGCAGCGAGGAAGCTATTTACTGTAATAGAAGTATAAATTCTGTACAGTTTTTTGAGGAGTTTGAAATGCTTTATGAGCACCCTAGCAGTGAAGAGAGTTGTTAGGATGCTGGCGTGTTACCTGCCTGTGTCCATCTGTTTGTTGTCTTATTAGTTGTAAGAGGCCGCTGAGAGGTTCTGGTTGTATTGTGGTCTTTGCAGTGGATCCCCAAGCAGTAGTGCTCCTGCCCATATACTAGCAAAAAAGCGTGTCCGTGTTAGATGAATAAACAGTGCATGGGGATGCCTGTCATCTTGTTGCTTCATACAGTGCTGGGACTAAAAGTTTGAGTTTGTTTCCTCTTTAGCTGCACCATGTGGTTCCCTTTTAACTTCAGTGTTGTCATCTGGTTGTAATTCAACATTGCACAATTTTTTTTTTAATTTTTTTTTTTTTTTTTAGAAAAAGAGATGTTGGCTTATAGATTTACTCCCTACATGACTGACTAATTACTAATGCTGTCAAGAGGGTGGATGGTTAAGGAGTGGCTGAACACCATGGTATCTGGGGTGCCTGCTGGACTTCCTGTTTTCTTCACCTGCCTAAAGGCAGTCCTGTCAAAAATGCTCATGAATTTGGGCATGGAATTTCAGGAGAAAGACATTTTTGTTGCTTATTTGTAATTGCTAAAACCTGAAGCGTCTTCCATTTATGCGTATGTCCTTGGTTGTCACCTGTTTCCTCTCAGGAGCACCTAGACTGAACTTTGAGGTCAGGTTCTGGCCAAACGTGCTGCGTGTAATGTGGAACAAACAGCCTCTCTGCTTGTTGTTTCAGTTTTCAGAGGGGATCAGGGCCCTCAGATGAAGGTTAGTTAATAAACTTTCATACTTATGCAGCAACAGCACTAAGAAAACAGAACTGGAAATATATCAGGCACTGTTTACCCCCTCGCTGGTGGGAAGCGGTGGCTGTCAGGCTGTCATAGTCAATACACGCCAGTCACCTAATTGCGCCCATCACCTGTTAGACCGTTCTGTTCTCTAACAGTGATGGCTGAAGGGGTGCAAAGTTTCCTGCATGCCCTGGGCTGGTGCTTTACTTCCACAGAGCTGTGTGACGCTCAGATGATACACTGCCGTTGCCATGGGGAAGCAGTTCACCTCTTGGGCACAGGCTAGGCTGTTTCTTTATCTCTTCTCGCATGCTTCCACTAGTACCTTTTATTCCAGAAATTACTTGGGATTTTAATTTGTGGAGGTTTGTTTTTTTTTTAATTTATTTTTCCCCTGGTTGAATTTTTCTGTAAGGGGAGCAGTCTGTAACGGAAGAACAAGTGATTAAAACTTGCCCTTGGTGGACTCTGACAGATTGCTGAGGCTGTTGCTTTTCCACAAATGTCAATGTTCCCTGTGTGTTGCTGTGGCAGTATTTTGGGTAAAGAGCTCCTGGGTTTGCGGACAGGATCCTTGTTTAGGAGGGTTTGGTTCAACTCTGCTGGAAGAAACACTTCTGCTGATTAGTGGGCATGTGGCTCACTCCAGACAGGAGCTCCTGTTTCAGGGAGATAAAGATGAAGTAAATAATGCATTAACAGCAGGTTGGCTCCATCTCGGCTGTGACTGGCATGCTAAGGACGAATGTTCTGCCAATAGACTTCTTGATAACACTTCACAGCTGGCTTTTTCTGTTAATGATTTGCTTTGGAGGAAAGAGGGGAGCAGTCATTTGCGGAATGTCATTTTTGGAGTGACCCTGCAGAATCATGGATCGCGTGTATTTGGCCAGGCTGCCTCCAAGCATAGTGTCTGCAGGTGGAATGCTCACTGTCCTTTGAAGAAGGAGGTTCGTAAAGCCAACAGGCTTTTTTGCCCACAGGCTGTGGGCGGAGGTGGCTGGCAGAAGGAGGGGCAGGGCACGCTGCCGCACCAGCTCTGCTAGTATTTGCAGTGCTGGGAGCTGCACCAGGGAGACATCCCAGGCTGCTCCCAGTGCCTTTTGCACAGCTGCTTAGATCTCCCCTGATACAGGGTGTCACAACTAAGGTCTGTAGCAAAACTCCTTTCTCCTGCAGCCCTACTGAAGCTGGTCTGGTCGGGACAGTGTTGGAAACTTGTAAGAGTACTTCCCTTGGAGGTGTAGCAGGGTCTGTGTTAAGCTTGTCCACACCTAGATTCTCAGGTTAAGCCACTTTGAATGGATGGCTTTGGGCATGGGAAATATGAACTCATTATAGTTAGAAAAGCCTGAGTGTGTGTTCTGCAGTTACACTTCCACTGTACAGGTGGAAGAAGGGGGAGGAAGCTTTTCTTGCCTCTCCCTGTATTATAGAGGACTCTTAGAGGGGGGGTATGTCTTGGATCTAGCGGGCTTCCTGTCCTGCTGTGGATTCCAGATGAGGTTTTGGGGACCTTTTCCTTCTGTGGCTTAGAGTAATGGTCCCTATCCAAATTCTTCTGTTGCAAGATGTCTAGACTCTAAGGGCTGATTGTTGTGCACACAAAGCTGCTTTGTATCATCTGGCAAGTAGGAGAGACTGGTATTATAATCCTAGCTACTCAGAGCATTCACAGCAGGATAAACCATCCTTAAAGTAAACTGGAGTCTGCCTCTGTTCCCTGCCTGGCTCTGTACTGTCTCTATTCCTGCACTGCCTTCTGCTGTGGTTTCATCTCTAAGGAATCCCATCTCCAAGGAAACACAATCACAGAGCATTAACATCAAAAAACCTAGGGATTTCCTCTTTTGTTAGCTCTGTACACCTGAGAATGAATGAAACGCTAGTGCAGGCTGAGCAGACAGGGTCTGGTCAAGCTCCTCCTAGGCAGCAGTGTCACTTTTTCCCAGCCGTCTTTACAGTGCAAGGCCTGTCTCACACAGTTACCAATTATGCAGTGATGCATTCTGTGAATGTGTTCTTAATAAGGTCTCATTCAGTTACTGAGCAGAGCATAAAATGTAGTGTCTTCATTAAAAGGCGCATGTCTTCATTAGCCTGGCATTCCTCTGTGCAGACCAGTTCCTGTGTATGCCTCTGGGCAGTTTGCTCCAGTGAGAGCAGGTTTAAGCTGTTCCCGCCTCCCCTTTCACACCAGCACAGCTGTGTGTGGTGAAGGAGCATGCAGCTGCTCCAGGGAAATGCAGGTTTTAGCCATTTAGGCTTTTAGGGCAGTACAACGTGGCTGCGCAAAGGTTTGCGCTGCAGAGGAGGAAGAAGCAGCAGCAAGCAACTCCTTGGGGCTGCTGCGGGTTGGTTAAAGCAGCACAGCTGCTACATGTCCTGGCAGGGTTGCTGGGGAGGTGGTGGAAGTGGGGACATGGAAATGCCTTCCCAAGTCAGAGGGGATAGACCCTTCATCGGCAGAGAAATCAGTGCTGTTAGGATTGTTTTTAAGGCTTCAGGGCTGCTGTAAGGTGAGGGTGTTATACAGAGGGCACTGTTCAGATTCCTTGCTCATAGGGCTGGAGGAAGTGTGTGACAGCTCATGTTAGGGACGAGTATGAACTTGTTCAGGAAGTTCTCTGGAAAATTGAGAATTGCTGCTGAAAGTGCTACTGGAGAGTTTCCGGTAACGAAGGTGGTGAGAGCTTTCTGCCAATGACTGGGAGCGGGCAGCGTTCTGCACTTGGGGGTAAGCCGGCTGTCTGCCCTGTGCTGGGGCAGGGCAGTGGATCAGAAAACTTGAAGAACGCGGGGTAGGTCTTTTCCAGCTGTGCTCCTCCCACCTCTGCACCCCAGCGCTCTGCTGAGCCTTGCTGAGTGGCCTGCCACAGGGTGAAGCTGATCTTTATCTGCAAATTCCCACACGGGGTTGCAGGTGGCTTTAAAGATCTGATTTCATGGGATTCATTTAACTTGTGAAGTTGTTTATGTGTAAGACTGTTGGAAAGAAGAGTGAACTCGAGAAAGGGTGAAATCAGAAAATCCTTTTATGTGTGCAGCTCTTGGTTGCCTCAGTGGCTTTATCTGTAACTGAATGCGTATGTAGCATCCCATCCATTTTTCTGAACGGTTTAGCCCTGTCTGAGTCCGAGCGGTCAGTTGGAGGCCCGGCAGGCAGATTCCTTCAAAGCGCCGCTTGCAAAGGTTGGTGTTACTTCTATAGCCTGTAGATACAGCACAGTATTTACGTGACAGATTTTTATTTTGCCAACAGCCCCGTGGACGCTTGCAGCCCTGCTGCTACTTTTCCTGGGGAGCACTTGGCCTCTGTGTTGGCAGCTTAAATCAGTGGAGGCTCGCTGCATCAAGGCTGAGGTTTTCAAGCCCTGTTTGGCAAGGACCCTTTTCAGCTCCTCGGTGCCATCTCTTCCCATTGTCATAAAAGCAGGCGCTTAGCTGTGTGCTCAGCCCTTGGCAGCAAAGAGGACCTCTCTGCACTAGGCTGCTTGCTCAATTTCCAGTACTGAAACAATGTCAGAATGTGCGCTAAGCAGCAGCAGCAGCTCATCAAAATTCTGAACAAAGGCTACTCACTAATGACAAAATTTCTGGTGGAAAAGATGCGTCTTGTGTTGGGGTCAGGAGAGGTGTGTGTTTGGACAGTCGTTATTCAGGCTGATAAGAGACTTCAGAAGAACTTGGACCTTTGCTTTGTTTTGCCAGAGCTGTTTGCGAGCTGTGCTCGTCCCTGCTTCCCTCTGCGAGGAGTGAAGTGCAGACACTCATCTTCTGCAGCCTGGGCTTACCCGATGCCTTACGGCAGGGCAGTGAGCTGGAGTGTGCAAATTGGGTGTGGGCATCAACTGCCTTCTCTCGGGGCTCTGCTGCTTGGCAGTGCTGCCGTGTTTGTTGCCAGCACGCTTTTCTGTTGTGCAAAGTAAAATACGCGATGTTGTCATTTCAGGGTCGGCTCTTTGCTGAATCTGAAACGCTTTCAAACTTGTTTGTTAAACTGAGGTTTAGTGAGCCTGTTGTTGTTGGTGTTTTTTTTTTTTTTAAACTTTACTGGTTTTAAAAGTCAAATTTGCAAGTGAGTTCCCCATGTTCTATTCTTGGTGTCCTTGATTTCCTTTCTGGGGGTGAAGTGCTACTATGTATGCTGTACTCCTTCTTCTGTGCAGATGAAATAAGTGCTTTTGTAGTTACTCTGAGTTTATGTACAGGGAGTGCCATCAACCACTAACAAAGGCATTCCCCACTGGGTGCCTGCTGGGGAAGGCACAGGAGTTTAACCCATGCTTTCCAATTGATGCTGCAATTTTTTCGTCTGGAGCCCATATTTCTTCTCTATAGTTTTGAATTTTAGCTATGCTAACACAGCCAGAAATTCATTAAAGGATTTGTGTGCTGCTTAAGGTGCTGAGTCTCCCCTTTTGGGCCCCAGTCAACCTTTTCTGAAGATTTAAAACCATTTGGGGTGATAGGTGAGGTATTGTATGTGATAGGCATGCCAAGAGGGAAGCAATGGCCCTTGCAGTCCTATCGGAGAAATTTTGAGTGGCTGTTTTTAATCTTGCTGTTGTCCATGGGTACGTCAGCAAGCACGTGACCACTGTCCTTGGAGCCTTAAGAACCATGAGGAGGAATTGACGGGGCACATAGTTTATGATTCCTAGTAAAAGACCCCTGTGAATTCTGTCTATTTACCAACTCTTATCTCAAGGGAAGTAAAACAGTTGTTAAAAACCTCATTTCTTTTGCAAACACATATTTTATATTCTGAATATAGAAAGCATCACAATTGAACTTCTTGTGAAACCTTCTGTGCGTTACCAATATAGTTTCAAAACTGTGGGAAATCTTTATATAATTTATGCCTGGTTTCCCCCAGTTTTAACTTTCTGATGGTGTTTTGCTGGTGTACGTGTAATGACTAGATCTTTCTCATCTTCCAGAGATCTATCGTATTGTTTCCCAGAAGCAAATGTCTGACAGACGTGAAAACGATATGTCTCCAAGCAACAACGTGGTTCCCATTCACGTCCCTCCAACCACTGAAAACAAACCAAAGATGCAGTGCTGTCAGAATATATAGAATTGTTCATTCTTTCCTAAAAGGCTGTGTATATTCCCCAGGTCCGAGATTTAAATATATTTGTAATTCTTGTGGTTACTTTCTTGTTTTTAGTTTCTGCTTATTTCATCTGAATTTTTCCATGTCTTAAACACTTTGATTTCAGTGTTTATGAATCTATTACTTCTATGTGGCTGCAGTATTTTTCCAACACTGACTTGTCGGTTTTGGTTCAGTAAATTGTTTGGAACTGAACTGATCTCTTTCCAACGTGATGCCTGCTAGTCAGAGCACAGACACCTTTAGTGAGCACTTGAAGATGTTATTCTGCTCCTCGCAAAACAGTTACTGTTGGTTGAACTAGGAAAATATCTCTGGGCAGGATAATCTTTCCTTGTCTTAAGGTGTTGTATACTGCATCTAAAGCTTGATGAAATGCCCATTGCTCTGAAGTGCAATTTTAATGTAAGTTAAATGTTTTTGGCTATATCTTCAGATTGTCAAGTTAAGGATTTTTTTTTTTTTTATGGAATATTATGGGGGAGAAAAAGAATTTCTTGTGAACATAGCAGCAGGGTTCTTGCTACCTGTGAAGGAGCTGTTGTGGTTTGGCACCTGCTGCAGAGGTTGTAATGTGAGGCAGAGCTGCTGGGAGGCTGGCCAGGGAGACGCTGGTGGCACTCCCACTGAGGTGCCTCTTGTGCATGAAGAAAAGCACGAGCAGTCTTAACTGATGAAGGGTCACTCCAACACTGGAACTTGCAGCGTGTTTTTGTGGTGCCCGAGACTTGGCCCACGCAGTGCTGGTGGTATCAGGATTTGAAGATGCCTTTTTTTCTTTCATGGTCCACAGACTTGAAGGGTGTTGTCACGTATTACATGCTTATTCAAATGCTTGAGTTGATGAATCAATAACTTCCACAACCTCGTCTTAGTCTCCAGTTCTGTTTCATCCAGTATTTTTAAACTATTCCAGTGGTTTGTTATATGTTCCTTAAGAGAAACATCTGGAGTAGTTTTCTTACTGGATGCGTTCCCTCTGTGGACTGTTGCTCAGTACAAATCATCTGTTCGATTTGCTTGTTCAGGGATACATGAACTGTGCCTTCTGTCACTGCGCTCACTGCATATCGCTCACTGCATATCACTCGCTGTGTGCTATTCCTAAACGCATCGTTAGTACTGAGATTTAGGGGCTATAGGTGCTGAATTTCTACAGTATTTAAAAGAGCTGTTTGTTGTATAAATGGCTGCAGTTATTTATACAATTACAGGGAACTAATTGCTTGTAGGGGAAGTTTCTCAAACTCTGATATGACCCACTTGGAACATCCAAATCTGGGTAGGCACTACCAGCTGCGTTTCATACCCAACCTTTCTGTCTTGCGGTGCTCATGATGTGTAAGGCACACAGAAGGCATTGCTGTAGTCGGTCACTTGTTTTTTGTGGTTTTTTTTTTTTTAAATCCATTTCTCCTCCTGGTATTAGTTCTGAAGATGCTATTTTGATCTGTTTGTAAATTACTTTGTATTTTATGCATGTACTGTACCTTGATTCATTATTTTTTTAGATTGATTTAAAATATAATCATCCATGATTCTAATAAAGAATTACAGGGGACAACTCAGTGTGGTGTTGGGTGCAGTTTTTTGGGAGAACTGGGAACTGACGTGAAGGTTTTTATGTGCTGGAAGCTAGTAAGCTTCTTTGAACTGGTTCTGAGAAGATGCTGAAGTGGAAATACACCCAGAAAAGGAACCGAAAGGGTCGTGTTACATGACAGTTGCCTTCCTTATTCAGACCAGGCCTGCAGCTTTTTGGGGCTGCTGCAGTTCACAGCCATGACGGTTTGGCAGTGTCAGGGAGCTCTTGGACTCTGAGAGGTCTGTGGGTTCACTCCAGTCAAACCTCTGAATAGCTTTTACAAACCTGTCTGGGTTTTCTTGTCCATATTGTCACCAGTAAGAAACTTCTGTGGGACAGCAAGGTATTGCTTTCTACAGCAAATTATTATAGCTTTGTGATCCCGCTGTGGGTCCTGCTGAAGAGGTGGCGCTTGGGCGCCAGACTGCCAGTGTCCCCAGCAGCAGCTGCCCCTGCACGTGTGGTGGCTCTGGGGACAAAGGCTGTGTAGGGCCTCTTGGTATTGCAGGAGAGCGTAAGGACAAGGCGTCAGGCTGGGCTCTTGCTCACTGTGGGAGTTGTTCCCACAACATTTTCTCTAACCAGACTGGAGCATATTTTGGAATTAACCAAATTACCGCAGCAGCCAAGTTCTAAATTTGTCAACTGGAAATGCAGGATGAGTTTCGCTTCGCTTTCTGTTCTGATTCATGTAAGCAGGCAACTTGACTTAGCTGTCATGTCAGGTTTGGATTTCACGTGCTTTTATGCAAGTTGCTTCCTTCTGCAGCAAATGCAACCGTGACAAAGGCTGTGGGAGCACAGATGGCTGTTGGAGGCCGACGCCACCCCTGCCCCACGCAGAGTTTGCACGTGCTTCTTCCTTTGGTCCACAACAGAGAGTGCTGTGTGTAAGTCCTGGGCAGCTGTGAAATGGCTGTGGGTGCTGTTAGAGACAGTAAGAGCTCTTAATTTCTTTTTTTCCATCAGGCCTTGGGTGGAAATGCTGTGCAAAATCTGATTTTGTACTTACGAACTGCTGCAACATAGAACAATGTTTTCATGCGATAGTTTGTAAAGCCTTCATAAGCCATCGACTTCTAAAGCAAAATCAAACAGAGTTTATACAGGGATGTAACTTCTTACCCATTAAAGCCTTTGCCTCGTGTTCTATGGTTTTATACTGCTTTTTCCTGACTAAGCACTGCAGTGCTGCAGCAGCAGATCCTGGCTGGCCCTGGGCTGGGTGACGCTCCTGGGACAAGAACGTGCTTCACAAAGTGCTTTGGGAGAGACAATGCAAGACATTATTCTGTCTGAACACTGACCCAACGGCATATTGTTCCTGTTCAGCTGCTGATTAATCATTCTCTTCTGTAATTGGCGTTATTTCTGCACTGAAGTGTCTCTTTTCTGCTAATAAGAGACAACTGATTATAACAGATATTGCTTTTGGGCCCTGAAATGAGCTTTTGGAGTTTCTGGGAACTCTCTATAATGCTGCAAAATGAGCTTTACTTGCCAAAAAGCTTTTGCTGTCATTTACATATTTGAATAGTCACAACCTTAACAATTCTGAAGCTGTTCAGCAAGCATCAGTGGTTCTTGTATTTGATAGGAGTTGAGGTTCTGACTCTTAAGCAGAAAGGACATGGAGTTGTTCTGATTTAAAGACATTTTTATTAAGCTAGAATTACTTATTCTATCAGTTCAAACCTGATGAATTTCCAGCTTTAAATAGCTTATTGAGTATGGCTTGTCAAATAAGAAGATTACATGCTGGGCTTTAGTTAACAAGATTTTTGGAAATATGAAGCACAAATATTGGAAAAGCTTCAGCATGTAGCAGTCAGCTGCATTGCCTGGGAGTCATTAATTCTGAAGGTGTTTCTGCTGCAAATCTATGCTCGTGATTTATTGATTAGGCTTCCTGGGAGTGCTGTCAAACCTGCTGAGGTGGCTGCCATGTGTCCTGGCTCATCACTGCGGGGGCAGTAGGGTACACTGTGCTGGCCTGTACCCTCCAGCGCCCACCTGAAGGCATGGTGACCCGCTAGTGGCACAGAGGCTGTCCTGACACGCGCTGAATTGCATCGCGTGAAAATCAGAGACACACCTGGTGCTGGTACTTGCTCTTTGTAGGTGTGCAGGATCTGGTCCGGCTGGGTTTGTGCATCATCGAGGTCTCTTGCTCAGACCCGCTAAGGTTAAACTGTTGAGGAATTGTAAGAAGGATACGTACAGAGCCAGTTACGTTTTGTTTTAAACTTAGGCGTTACTTGAAATGAACTCCAAATTACAGTCTGAATTACAGCATTGTGGTTTCTGAGAAATCCTGCGACTTCTGGCTTGTAAACCTGATGCCTCCTGTTTGTTTTTTTTTTTTTTTTTTGTTGAGGGGGCAGCCCCTTTGTGACCAGCCACGTCGCCTGGAGGACTCTGACCTGTTTAAGTCTGCAAATGAGTACGTTTCAGAAAATACACACTGAGAGAAGTTCAATTTATTTTGTACAAGGTGAATACCTTTGCACAGTGAACAAATATATTACAAATCTGTCTTGCCTTAAAAAAGTATTGCCATTTTGGTGCCTATTTCCTAAGCTAATGCTAATATACAAGAAGGTACTTTTTTGTTGGTTTTGTTTTGTTTTTTTCCTGTTAAGCTCTGTGCACACTGTTGCATTTGGTTTGAAAATCCAGCTTTGAAAAAAAAAACAACTGAGCACAACTCTGCTCTCTGGAGTCTCATCGGAAGCTTTACAGCAACACACACAAAGATTGGTCAGGCCGGCAGCTGAGACTGCTTGTGCTAGGTGTCAAGGTAGGTCTCTAACGAGAGTATTCCTTACCAAACTGCCTTTCTCTTGATAGATTTGAGGTAAGTCTTTCTATTCAGGTACATAAAATATATTTCTACTGGCCCTATAAAATAATTGTCTACTTACATCTCAAATAAGGCTTTCCTGGAAAATAAATTACTATTGCTGATCAGTCATTGCCCCCATGCACACATGCAGCATTCATGTAACTACTTATGCATTATCCTGCAACACGAAAATCTGCTGCTCTGGAAGCCTGGGGCATCTCTGGGCTCAGCTCAGCTGCCTCACTGCAGAACTGGTTTGCACAGTGGGGTTCAGAGCCGAGCCGACCACCTGCTGGGGTCCCAGCTCCTTCTGCAGCGCCGCGCCGGGGCTCCCCGCAGCCTGATACACGAGCGTGTTGCAGTGGTGCACCCAGGGGTGCTGTGCAGGTTGCGGGTGGCTCAGTACCACTGTGTGAAGGGTTTCCATCCCAGAGGTGAGGGCTGAGCCCGTCTGCGGGGACACGGGCTCGGCCCCATCAGGGTGCTCCGAGTGATCCGATGCATGGTCTGACTCTGAGCCAGCATCAAGCTGCTGCCTCCGAGCTGGAAGGCTCCTTGTCCCCGTCCCCTAGACCAGCAGGTTACGCGAATGATCATGCTTAGAGCAAACAGATTGATGCTGGTTTCATTCTCTTCTACTTCCATCAAACTGGTGAATGTGCAACAGAATTTTTTTTTTTTTATATATTTAAGAGGAAATCAACTTGCTGCTTCCACGTTTGCCTAATAAAATTACATACTTAGAATCAATACTATTTCATGCTCAAAATCTACAAGGAACTGCTTAACGGCAAGTATTCTACTATCTAGGTCAATAAAGATCATTAAAAAAAAAATACTCATGGTGGCTTAGTCCAAAACTTTACCATGGGCTAACCCCTTGATAATTAGTTCACAAACAGGTGCTGAAAAAGAAAACCCAGTTTCAGCTCAATTTAATGACATTTCTGGTAGAATCATCAACGGATAAAGTTGCACTACATGGTAATGCACATCAAATCAAAGGGTATCACAAACGGCATGCTGTTAAGCGAATCGTGATGAGATGGTTTGTAAAGATGAGCAGACGTGTCTTAGCTTTAGGAAAGGAAACCAAACCAGGGTTAGTCTGTGCAAACCTGCAGTGTCCCCGGGCCGGGAGTGAAGGTGCATCGGCTTACACTGCCTGACAAAGCTGGTGGAATTATCTAAAAAAATAAAAGCTGTATAAGGAAAATTAATGCCTATCTGTGCCAATCAAAGTACGTTATAGCTTTTTAAAAGTGTGGTAGGTTGGCTGTGAGACTCACTGTTGAAACTCAAGTCATTAGCAGAGATCAGTGGATGTTTGCCAAGATGTTACATTTTAAAAAACTGTACAGAATGTGTCTGTGCTAATACGCTTCAACTGAAATACCTTGGTACTGAATATAAGGATGAAAATCTCAGTGCTCATTACCAAGTGTGAGCTGCACAGGTTGCACATGGTGAGGGCAGTAAATGAGGTTTCCAGACAGTGAAATGACAAGTTTCCCTGCTTTCATTCAGAAAAAATGTCCATTTCCATGACAAAGATGAGAATATATTCCAGCGAATTCCTAGTCACTTTGTTCCTAACAGCAAAAGGTTTCTTGATGCAGTTGGTAGAATAAGTCCGTCTACTTAGCATGTTTTTGTGTTTTATTTTACAGCAAAGCCAGGGTTAGAATACACGCCACAGAGTTTTTGCCTGGAGTATGTAGCCACCTTCCTGGGGTGATGTACTCCAGTCACACGTGGAGGAGGTTCTCGTTAGTTCCTGTTACCCATATAAAAATGTCTTTATAAATAACATCATGCAGCAGCAGTTGGCCCAGGCAGATGTTGTGTTACATTAGGTCCTTGCGTAAGACAGTCTGAAATCCCGTCAGCATCCTGCAGCGCAGAAAAGGATTGTCTTCTCTTTTGCTTCCTCAGAGTGTGTGTTTGCAGCACAGTGCACAATGAAGTTCATCCCTTTTAAGACTGCTTGTCCCAAGATGGCCCGTGCGTCGGGCTGTGCCTTACGGGGAGGAGGTCGTAGTGACTAGGAATGTGACTGTTCCTAGGCAGGTCGTATGGGTTTTGGAGGTAACTGGCACTCCGAGCGCGGGCGTCTTGGACCACACTGACAGTGGGCTCTGGGGGGAGCAAGGAAAATGCAGTTATGGTAACTAGCAGCACTCCCAAAATGAGTTACTCGTTCGTTTTGTCACAAGCACAGAACATCAGCTTCCCAAACCATCTCTTCCCCTCACAGCTTTACTGGCAGCAGACAAGGCAATGCGTGGGGCTGACCAGGGAGGAAAACACCGAACAGATCCGAGGGCAGGTAGTTCCTTCAGCCCTGCAGATAATGTCTTCAAAAGACCAACACTTCTGCACTTTCAGAATCCTGCATTGGGACTTTGCAGCAGTTTAAAAGGAGAGCACGAGGAGGGGACTGCAGCCCTCTGCTGCCAGGGCCGGAGGAGCAATTCGGTGCTGTACCACGCTCACATCCACCACCACGGCACAAGCTCCCACCGAGGGCTCAGCTTCCCAGACCAACACACTAATGCACGGGCCTTCTCCCCGAGCCAGCACCTCCCCGCACCGTGCCAAGTCCATGCTACTTGTGTCAGGAAACGAAAAAAATAATCAGCATCTACAACAAAAACACCAACTGCAGGAACAGACCTCCTGCCGCTCGCCCCACTTACCAACTTCGTAGATGTTTTTATTGGCTGTTGATGAAGTTGGCATTTCTGAATATGGGGACTCCCTGTGACCAGGTGATTTCATTTCCACGTAGCTGCTCTCGGAGTGTTTGCATGTTAAAATGGGGGGGTCTTTAATGGTGGCATATGGGTTTTCGCTGCTGTTCAGAGAACAAGTGCTGGAGCTGCACACAGATTCTTTCATATAATCTGCAAAACAAGAGTGGTGTGGGAGTGTTAGAGTTGTTAGCTCTCTTAGGCTAATTACAGCTGAACCTCTGCAGGAAGGGGGTGGGGGTGGGGATGACAAGGGGCAGGGGGTAAGAAAGATCCTTGAAGCATCCAGCACAGTCACCCGACGCTTGTGCTCTGGGTGCATCCAGACCATTGCATCCACAAATCACGGGCAGGACAGAGATAAAAACCTGCTCAATACCGAAGGCTTTCCTGTAAAAGCTTCTAGTTGTCATTTACTGCAGTATTTAATCTGAGGTGGCAATCCTTTTCCTCCCTCCCCCTAATTCCTAAGGAGCTATGTTTTAATCCCGCTCCGCCTGCCCCGCTGACCCATTCATGCAGCCGCGATGAGTCGGCTCTGCAAGCAGGACCTTCTGCTGGTACTTGGCCTGCTGGGCCAGCTACAGGGTTAGTGACCCGGGGGCTTTCGTCAACACCAAACACCGTATGTTTGAATGCAAAACATTTCCAGCAGGCTTAGAACTGCATCAGTGCAGCGTATGTGCATATGTCGCCTGAGAGCTCCGGTTTCTGGGGCTACCCAGCACTAGGAGAAACCGACTTCTTCGTATTCCCTCTGCCATTAAGACTGGGAGGAGGCTGCTCCTGCTAGTGGGGAATGCTTGGGTTTCCACAGAGGGGACAAGCCTCCATTTGAGCCTCGCTTTTGCTTTACTTTTTTTTTTTCCCCCCCCCTTTGCTGCTCCTCTCCCCTAGGCTGGAGAAAACAGGAGACAGTGATGGAGCAGGCGCTACATGGGGAGAACAAGGTTGGCATGAGAGTTGTAACCACGAGTCTCCCATGTCTGTGACCCTGGCTGGGGTTCGCCAGCCTGCTGCAAGGTACAGCGCCAGTCTTGCTTTAAAAATAATAATAATAAAAAACAATAGAGAATAAATAGGTCTTAACATCGACATTCAAGAACGTGCCATTGCTGCTGTGTGCATCCTGCTGGGCAGTGCCATTAATTTAGAATTAGAGCGATGCAATGAAAGATGAGGCATTTTCTTGTGCTGGGTTACAGTACAAAGGCAGATCCTGGTATATATGAAATACTCCCGGTGAAATAGCGGGACTTGCAAAATAGCTGCAATCCCAGCTGCCCCCGCTATCTAGTATGGGAGACAAAAAGAGAAATTCAGGTTAAGAAATAGACAGACAACAAGATATCGCTTCTCCTTTACAAACCTCATCTCTGTGCCTAGCCGCCCCGTCCTGCTAACTCACTTGTCAAGTTTGCTTCACTCTGTGGCGCGATCATCCCTCTGTCAGCTCTGTGTCTGTGTCTGTGTGTGTGTCCATCAGCCCCAGGCCTGGTGCCCTTCGTCTTGGCTCAGCTGGGGGATAGCACTGAGCACGCGTCCAGAGCAAGGTGTCAGGTCGTGCCCTGTGGCCTGCAGCAAGCTATTGCATTTCTCTGCTCCCGATTTCAGTGACACGAGTCTATCTTGAGAGTCCTCGGCTCTCAGGGTTAGCGAAACCAGCTTGGTAGGAAGCTCTACCGCAAAGCAAACCAGCTGGACCATGCTGGGCCTGTCAGAGACATGAGGGCTGGCAGAGCCCTGCCACCAGTGCAATGTTTATTTAGTGATAATAAAATTAAGATACTCCTCATCTGACTTCAGCCTAGGTGAGATTAACAATGCCTTTGCTTCAAAGCAAAACAAATCTGTTTTGGTACATCACAGGAGACAGGAACCAAAGCAACACAGATACTCCCCAGCTGCTGGCAGCAGGGTTTGGCCCTCCAGCTTTACCAACCCCATCCCAGTACAGGCAAGTCAGTGACAAGCTGTCCTGTTCTGTCCTAACGAGCAATGGAGCAACGCTGCAAGACCGAAGGACTTCTGCACATGAATGAGCTCGGCGTTACTAGGTTTTGCTATGGATATGATTTAAATTAAGGTGCCACGCAGTCTAGGATCCATTAGTGTTTAAAGGTAAGGAGACAATAGACAAAGACTAACAAATGCTATAATAGAATTTAAATCTTCAGGCTAAAATACCTGTGCTATACGGACTGAGCCCTGTTCTTCAGTCACTGGGAAGGTTGTGCATGTGTGAACTGTCTCATGTTGGCAAGAAGCTGAAAGCTCCCGGCGCTGCCTGAGCAAATGCCAGTGCAGGAGCACTCACTGCTTCAGGGACACGGCCTGGATGAGGAGGAGAGACTCAGCCCCAAGGCTTTTATTTCATTCTTAGCCAAAGAAAGGCTCAGCTCTACCTGCCAGCAAGTTAGAGCTTCTGGTAGCTACTGCAAGTATGTAGTGCTCGTTAGGAGGGCGCAGGTAGCCTTAATAAGCCAGCTCTAAATGCTGGGGCAAGAGGACAGAAAGACGTCATGAACTTGCTTCTCTGTCTCAAGCCATGCTGCTGAGCTCATGAGGGCAAAAGGCAGGAGCTCACAAAAGCAGGAGCTCACAAAAGCAGGCAGCGTGAATAGGTCTGTGTGGCTTTTGGACTGTGCGAGGACGAGAGGGCGAAGTGAGCTCTGTGTGCGAGCAGGAGGCTGCCGGTGCCCCACGAGTCCGCTACAAAGCACTCCCTGTTGGCACCACACCTGGGAGGGAACAAATCAACACAGAGCTGGGTTTAGATTCATAAAATGTAGATTCTAAAGGACTGCTGGCTACTACAGTGAACAAGGGGGAAGATGAGAAGTCCTGCTCCTGTGGTGCTGTAGCATGCAGGCAAATAGCTGTGCATGTCAGTGCTGGCCTGTTTATGGAAGCGGGCACATCAGAGCTGGCATAGGCAAAACCCCCAGCACATCATGTATTTTATTAAGTCCAGCTCAGCTACTTCTGTCTTCCCAAGCTAAAATTCACCTGCACTGCTGCTAGGGCTGACGCTACCTCTCAGGCAGCTGTAGCTGCAGCACCAGCCCTTCCTTTCCCAGGACCATGTCAGAGAAGACCAGTGAAATACCACTTGGGCCGCCCAGACTCATTTGGCCTCTCCTGGGAACTGCCTTTTCTCAGAAGATATTGAGAAACAGCACGTCCAAGAGCCAATTCCTGCTGACGTAAATGGGAACTCTGTGTCTAGCTAGGGATTAGACCCTTTGCTCTGGATACAGTATAATTCACGGAGCACCGGCGTATGTCTGGTGATGTGCTATACACCAGGGAGTCATTAGCCAACAAGACACATTAAGCACAAGATCATGGAGAACTTAACTCTAAAGGATGCAGAAGCATCTGGGTTACTTTGTTATTAAGGTAGTTCGGGGCTAATTAAGAAGTCTGGCATCAATTGTCAAAGTTCATTTTATGAATTAATTTAACCAAGAACAAACATATTTAGAAATTCTCAGCCCATTTACCCTGCAGGCCACATGTGAGCTCCGGCAGTGCTGCCTCATCACCCTCCCATGACCGAGGTTGAGCTCTCACGGAGGTGCAAAGCTCAGCCCGACCCACGCCACTGCCACCGGCAGCACCGGTACTCGCTGTAAGCATTGATCAGCTGGACACGCTAAAGAAATATGGGGAACATGCTCTAATTTTGAAGTCCCTGTCTTCTGTGTTGCTTGGATACCAAACACCAGACCTTTGAGGGAGGTTTTATTTTTGTTACCAGGGGCTGGAAATGTACTTGTCCCTCCCACAGACCGGGTTCCTCTCTTTTGCCCTGAATATCCTCTGGCATACTAATGACAAGCCTCAGTACCTACTGCCACATTTGAAGTGCTAAGAAAATATGATGTACACAGGTAAAACATGCTCTCCAACTATTTAATCACATTTATGGATGCCGTTCAGTGTAGCATGCCTTTCTGGCTGCTTTCATTAACCTGGCCAACCTTCGCTGCTGCTAGGACAGTAACATAGCGATAGCTTATTGCGGCTTGTCATCGTGACACGGTTGTGGGGACGCATTCCTGTACAACAAACAAATGAACCGCACTAAACCAAGTCCCGAGTCCCTGAGCATTAGTGTTTCTAAGTGCTGGGATTTTGCTGGCTATCATGCAAAGTGTAGAGGGTTTTTTTTTTCCTTAAAATGTTAGTGCCTGAGGTCACATTATTCCACCAGTGCATCAGCATTCATTTAAAAAACAACAACAACAACAACAAAACAATTAAAAAAAGACAGAAGAACTCAGCTGCAAGGAAGAGCTTGGAAGAGGTGTCACTGAACACCATGCACAGGAAAGAAACTGCTCTGAAAACCTTGCGACTGGTCAACCCCTGTCCCCAGGTGCCACAGGGCTCAGAGCTGGCACCATGGCATCCAGCCCCTCGCTGCCCCGAAGGGTTCCTGCTGCTTTGTCAGCACAAGGAGCTGTCGGACAGTGCAGCATGAGCTGGGATTGCCTGTGGGTGGCCCGGGCAAACACAAACCACCGTGCCTAACCCCCTGGGCCTCCTCTAGCAGCACAGCCACCGCATTGCTAGTGGCAGGTTGCAAAAGGGACATCCCTCTCCTAGCTGCCCTGCCTGGGGACAGCCTCCAGCCAGGCCAGCGCAGAGCAGGGGCTGCAGAGCTGGGGGCTCTCATCTTCCCCGAGGAGAACTAGGGGAAGCGAGTGGTGAGCCAGTTCCACCACAGCCTGAACTTGAGGTGCCCTCAAGCCACAGGACCCCCGTGCCCCCTCCTGGCAGTGCATCCCATGCAATGCTCTGGGCTGGGGTCAGGAGTGCCAAACACAATTTTCAGCTGCAGGTCAAGCTGTCTCCAGTCAGAGCTAGCAAGTCCTGATAGGAAAAGACATTATCTTTAAAGCACGTAGAAGTATATGAAAACAAAGCACCCACCTGCCAAGTCTTTCGCTGACAGAATCTAACTGTTTGGGACTGGGAGTTTCTTTTATGTGAATGACCCAGCTCAGCAGAGGCTTTCTCTCCGTCTTAGATGAACTTGGCTGTTCAGGGCCAAGGCAATGCCTGGCAGGGCAAGGAGAGCTGCAGACTGAGCACCAGGCATGTCACCCAGCTCCTCCTGGTAGGAGACTCATCTGGGACTGAGAATGCCCACGCCGCTGCCAGAGCCCTGGCACTGCCTACACCCAGAAACTGACCTTCAGACTGCGCTGTCGGAAACCTTTAGCCATCCAAAGGCAGACACTTTGAAAAATCTCATCAGCTGCTAACTACCTGCAGGTTGGCTACTGAAAAACCTTGGGAAGTCAGGTGTGTTCCTGCATCCTCAGCACCCTGCCCTTGTCAGCACCACCTGTGCCTGTTTGCAGCTGCTGAGCAGCCACAAAAAAAACCACGGCAACTTTTCTGACATGGCTTCTAAGCCTGATTTTTCAATTTATAAGGAGGTAAACATGTAAAGAAAATGGCTTAGATCCTAAATAATAAACAAAATATGTAGCAGCAGAAAATAGACTTCACAGTTCACTGTCACTGTAATTCTTTTTCTCTTGTTCACACTGGTACCCCACTCTCTGTGTGACTCTATGGATGGGAATTTCTACTGCATGTGTTTAAAGCAGCTTTTAAACTATAGACACAGTTATTTAGTTTAAACTAATCTTGAAATTAATAGTTCCATCTAAAAAGAACAACTAGCTATGCTATAAGATTTTTTTTCTGAAAAAGAATCACTAAAGTAATTGAAACCAGTGGATTGAGTCAAATCTACATACATAATCTTTTTAATAGTTTAAATTTAGCTTTATAAAGAAACAGTTGGTCATGGATTATTGGTTTTTTTGGTGATTCTGTGTGGTAAGGTGATGTTTTAGGAAATATTATATCACTTTATTTTGTAAACAGCAGCTACAAAGTGATTAAGTGCTCTCTAGGCCTGGCTGTAAGCTGGTCATTGCTTTTTATATGGACTCGCTTTTAGTGTTCCTTGTTAGTTCAGCTAAAGGTCTGCTCTGTAACACCTCGGCCACAGCGGACCAGTGGGTGTCTTGAAACTAACTCTGCGTGAAGGTGCAATTTTCCCCGTTGCTCGGCCGATACCAGCTGAAGGCCATTGCGGAGAGAGGCTGTGCAGTATTTACCTCCTTGCCTGATGGAGGGACATTCCAGCTGGTGTGTACAGACGCAACAGCCTTGAGTTCAGTTCCAGGACCTCAGCTGAAACCTGCCTATTCTGGATGAGACAGACTCCTTGCTCCATCTTCTGGACCACAAGTTCAGTGTGCCAACCCCCAGCCCAGTCAATCAGAAGCTTGTGGGGACCACTGTGCCACGCAGTCTTGTAGTCCATACATAACTGGAATATTTTGAATGTAAACCTGGAGGACAACTGAAATCTAAAATCATTGGGCCTTGAGCTCATGATTCGTCTATGAGCCCTTTTTAGAAGTGCCCTGGAGTCAATGCCCATTAATTGCTTCGTGCCAGCGTGACTGCTTAATGTACTGAGTGAGGTCTTTTCTCAAGCTCTGCTATAAATCTCCTTCAGCAAGGGCCACATAGCAGGGTCAGCTTGTTTTCTAGTGGCTTTCTTTAAGCTCAGGATGGCTAAGAGCCTTACTGAGCCACAACTTAGCAGGCAAATGCACCAGTCTGTCATCAGCAACTGCCACCAGAAAGCCCTTGTGGGATGGCTAATATGTCCTAAAAGAGCTTCCCCTGGCCAGACAGCTCCACCTGTACCTGTCACTGCAGCAGAGCCCTCCCTTTCTGTCTTAACGCTGCTTTGCTGAGGCAGGAGCCTATGGCCTTGTAAAGACTTGCATCCATAATTCATGGGCCCCAGACATCTGGCTCAGAGTCAAAAGTGCTGCCAGCTGAGCCACGCAAGTGTGTTTTGTAGGTTATTGCTCTGTCCCTTTCTGTCTGCATGGCCACTCTCCCGGGTGCTCAGGTCTCCTATCTCACCTCTTCTACGACACCCTCCTCAAACTCTTTGCCAGGGTGACTGCAGGCACTGGATACCATACCTTTGAAGCTTTTTTCCATTATGTATGTGTTCTGACGTCTATCCATCCCACAAGCACCTGCATAAAAATGATATATAATGGAAAACAAATAAATATTTATGTAAATTGGATTGCTTTGACTACTGTGCAGCATATATTTTTTCCTCTAAATTGTACATCAAGGCCCTCATTTAGGGAGGCTCTTAAGCACATCCTCAGCTGTGAGCATGCACTCAGCTTCAGCAGGGATTCTGTGCACACCTAAAATTATGCATATGCTTAAGAGCTTCCCTGGAAGGGAGGACTTTCCTGAAGCAGGGTACTGTTCATTACCAAGAACAGCTATCCATCAGGAGAACAGAAAAAAAAAAATCATCTGCCAATACCTTCATTACTGAAACACTGGGTCAGATTAGTAAAAGAAGCCTAAAACATATCCCTTCAAATTTGAGTCTGCAGGTTACCTTATGTTACTCTGTGACTAGTTTTAGGTTTTGTTTCATTCATGGATAGTATGTTGTTTAACTCACAGTCTTAGAATCTAAAGTGTGTGCAATCTTTCTAAATTACCTAATATGACTTGGCTTATAAATTTGCGAAGTTCAAGAACTGATGTGACAGTAGTCCCTAAGCGACTACTACAGTGGTCTGAAAATGCACCGAGAGCAGAGAAGTGATAGAAAAGACTTCTGCCTTACGCAGCTCCAGAAGAACTTACTGTTCCTTACAGAAGCAGAGATAGAAGGGAATGGGAACCTTTTCCATTTTCACTGCTGCAAATTATCCTAGATATCAACCAAAAGGAAAATCTAATGTAAGGCTTCAAATCTTTTTAACTATAGAGTCTGATATTTCTTATCAGCTAGCAAAATCAACACAAATTTGGTTACTGAGATAGAATGTCTTTGTGGCTTATGGGATTCCCAATCAAGTAACTAAGCTACGCTGGTAAAAAAGCCCTGCAAACAGCATGTCCCAGAGGCCTCCCAGCTGTTTGTCCTTGCATGTCTTCTGGCCTCTACAGAAATAGCTGTCACCACCACTGACAATGCCGTCCCTTTTTCATGACAGCTTTGGGTTTTGCTAAATGAGGAAAATCACGAAATTAGACAGTAAATGCATTACTGGCTCATCAGAGAGAAATCCCTTTGCTTTGATAGAGAGTTTGTCTCTGAGCACAGGGCTGGTGGTACACCACTGGCTCTCTGCAATAGGGCTCTTCCCCTTCTGGCCAAGAGTGACACCCACGCACCCACCCACCCCACCCCAAGGCATTTGAGCACCTTCTGCTTTGTTTTCCACCACTCGTCCTGAGCCAATTCCCAGACTCACCCCCTGAAAGAAGATGCAGAGGGCAAACTTGACTGGGTAGCCTGGGCACAGTGGGGAAGCTCTTTCACATAACGGTATTAGCTGTGTGCTTTTCTCCTCTCCTGTATTTTGCTAGGGCAGAGTCCTGAGTGAAGAGGATGGAGCTAATTCATCCCTTGGCCCACATCCACAGGGCTGGTGCTCTCTTTCCCAGCAGCAGTGCTCCCAAAGGCCATCCCTGGTGATCATGGGTCCTCCTGCCAGGGCTGGGCAAGGCCCCAGGGGCAGGCATGCCCAGGCGGTATTTGGGCCAGCTTCACAGGTAAACATGCAGGGTGCCTCGGGCAAGAAACAGCTCTCGCAGAGCAAGGTGGGCATATAAGAAGCTGGTGAGCACACAGCTGGGGTTACAGGGTGAAGGGGGCCGTACCGTGGAGAGAGAGCAGCAGCAGGGAAGTGAAGGAGACCCAGGCTGACCCATGGGGATGTGCACTGGGCACGGCATTGCCCAGAGTGCAACAGCAACACTGGCTACAGAAGACTGGGATGAACAGCTTTGCTCAAGACCATGATCTAGTCCTCTAGTAACTTTAAAATATTGACTAGCCATGCTGGAGTTAGAGACAAAGCAAGCAGCAAAAAGCATAGGAGTGAAGGACCATGAAGAATAAATGACTTATTGAAACAGAGGTTACCCAGGGAATGGTCAGCTGTGCTCATTGCACAGTCCATGCTTGTACAAGAATGTTGCATCTGTTCTGAGCATCCTCATCAGATCTTTTCAGAAATGTTCCCACTGTGACTGCGAAGACCTGAATGAAGGCTGGAGCCTTGGGGCTGCTGTGAGGATGCAGCAATATCAACCAGCACTTTTGGCAGCTTGGAGGGGAAGAACTCCACCTTCTGAGCGTATTTTGTTAGCTCAGCTCCATGTGAGCTCCTGCCAGTCCTGTTGGAAATAACAGGCACGTCTGGAAGGGCTTCTGCAGCAGCAGAGATCACTGTTTCTGCTCTCAGTAAGCCCAACCTTGCTGTGAGACCATCCCGGAGGGCAGGCTGCTGTATTAATACAGGGTTCATCTGAGTGAGCCTGATTTCTGGTTCTGAGTTGGGTTACAGATAGTCCTAGCCCACACTGAGCTGCAAAATAGCACATTTCCATGCTTGAGCTCAGTTTTCACTTATTCCAGTGTAGCTATAGAAAAATGAGAATCCTTACAGGAGGATGGCTAAGAAAAGGTGGGATTCACCTGCTAGGAAAGATACAGGTAGGATTGGTGCTGCCTTGGGAGGGCTACAAGGACCCCCCAAAGCCCTTCCCAACCTATTTCCTATAATTCTGCCTGTAGTCTTCTTTTATGTCTGCTGTAATTCTGTGGGCTTTATGACCCATTTTTGTGTATTCACTGCATTCCTCAGGAGGTGAAATGAATACATTATTTTTCAAACTGCAAAAGCAGTTAATGTGGAAAAGCCCTCAACAGGCCAGGAAGCTGGCATTTCAGGAAAGTCTAGGCTTAAGTCTGAAGCTAAATTGTCTGCTGGGGTGAAATCAGAGTCACAGCTGGAAATATTTTTCCACACCCCTTGGCTTTGAGAAAAATGCAGAGTCAGCTCTGATTCAAATTTGTGGCTTTGGTCCTCTGGAATAAATGCAGCTTTGAGTCACTCAAGATGTGCTGCAAATCACACTTTAGTCTTTGCATTGAAGACTGCTGTTAAAAACCATTACAGATACAGCCACTTCTGTCTGCAGTTCGATGTGCCCAGCACTCAAGCTAATGTGCATAACAACCTTTTCTGAACTCAGCAGGTGGTTTAGGACATTTGACTTGCTTGGAATAGGAGCTGGAAGCTGGATGCTGCAATTGCTTAATGCAGACTGGACTAGTGCAGGAGAGATTAGTCACAGGGCAAACAATTCTGGTTCTGCAACAAGAGACAGCAAATAGAAAATGCAAACATAAGCCATTCCTCAAAACTGGTAGGACTAGGCTGCATTGAACAGGTGAACGTTGTGAACACACAACCAGTGTGACAAAGCTGCCTCTTCCTGGCACCACAGATTCCCCAGACTCTGATCTCTCAAGCACACATCCATGAGAATTACTTGTGCCTCATCGCTAATCATCCATTTAACAGAGACGATTATCTCGCTGACAAGGCTTGATATTTGAAGCTCACAAGCAAATGTGCCAGCAGTGAAAGTACAGGCTTTGTTCTGCTCCTTGCATTTCCCTGTTGGGAAGAACAGAAACCTGGCAACTGAAGTCCTGCAAAACAGGCAAAATACCTGCAGTCTGGTAAGATCCACTGTATATGTATGTACAGTGGAATACCTATGTATAATTTTATATATATTTATAGTATATATGCATAGGTATGCGTACACATACATAAGATTCATGTTTTTCTACACAATTTCTTCCTGTTAGGCTCAGAAAGTCCCATTGTTATCAGAGGAAACATACACATTGACTTAGATAGGAGATACGTTGGGTCCTCAGTTAAGACTAAATAGTTTTTCTTAGCATCACGTATAGCAAACGGCCTCTGGCCGTCTGACCCGCACTCTTCCCAGGAAGCTGGTGCTGGGTCAGGTGGATTCACTCTCACACTTCATTGCCATGTTTGCTCTATCTCCTTGATCTGTGCTGCTGTGGCAGTGTGTAGGACATGCATCTGGAATAGGGACCATGGTGGACCCTGAAATGGTTGTTCCTTTGGCCATAAGCCCCCTCGGTATGAACAGCCCTTCCTCTGCTCCCTCAGAGAACATCTTTCATTCTTTTCCTTTCCACATAAAATGTCTGAGGAATGACCTCTGGCTGAGCAAAGGCCAATGATGCAAACTGTGAGCAATCAAAAGGTGTTTTCCAAAGCTGCAGAAGTGCAGCCTGCAAGAATGAGGCAAGCAAAGAGCAGTTAATTAAAGCACTCATATGGGATTGCCTTTATGAGATACACAAGCAAATAGAAAGTACATGGTATTTCCTGAAAGCATTCTGTTGATCCTCTTTTAGACACAGATACAGAGATACATTGCTTGGAAGTGAGGAGCTGTGGTGCCAAGCACACAGAAAAGGGCATGATGGCACCAATCAGCTGAGCAGTAGTGCTCTGCTTCTGCTAGAAACAGTCCCCTGGCTTCTCCTGAGCTGCCAGCCGCTGCTCTGGGCAAGTCAGCATCTTCTCCTTGGGAGTAGCTGCTTCTCCTGCTCTCCCTGAGCTGTGAGATCAAAGGGGAATCTAAGCCTGGATCCAGCGTGGTATTGAGAAGCAAGGTTTTCCCCATCAGGAGAGCCCCTGAATCCTTACATCCAGTCTGAGCACAGTCATAACTCTGGAAAGTGATGGTATGCTGCAGTTCAAAATACAAAAGGTGTCAGCCTGGGGCAGGTCTGGACAGTGTCCAACTTTGAGCACTGTATTTGAGCAGAAATACATTTCATAGGTCAGGGTAAAAAAAAAAGAGACTTAAGAAAACTCCTTATGATTGCAGGTTTTAGAAGATCAGTGTCTGAGTTAATTTTCACATGGATATTCTTACGATTTCCTTTCCCTTCAACTATAATTCATATTTTTGACACTTGCAATTTCTAACAAGGCTACGGACATTTTTGTGAGCCTGATACTCTTTCTCATCTGGTTGGTCCAAAGATCCTGTCCTTTGGGATTGCTGCCTCAGCCGGAGTCATCGCCGGCTGAAGAACCAGGGAGGTGACCAGAAGAGTTGAGGGTTTTCTGTCTGTTCCAAATGTCTCTTCAATTTCCCTTTAAGTTATCTTCCCTGCCTCTAGCTAACTCGCACATCTGCTTTCTATAGTATTTCATGGGGTCACAACAGAGGAGTTGTCCACTGTTGTTTTAACTATTTTTAATGGAATCCAGCTATGCACAATGCTTGGCTGTCATTCCATCATCAGCTGGAGCATCTGTGTACTAGTGGGATGAGAAGGTGGTACATCTCTTCAACTCTGTGATACTTCCAAGTGTGATGCAGTTTAGAGGTCAAGATCCCCCATGTGACCATATTAGGCTTCACCTGTATTTTATGTTTACAATTAAAAATTGAGGTTTTCCACTTTCTTCTGAAATTTGCACATGTAAGTAGAATCTGCAGCTTTTATTGCAGAAAAGTAATACCATGAAATGAAAAAAAAATTAGTTTCATGTAAAAATGGCCAAGTTAGCATAAGCAAGCATTACATTTAGTACTGAAAAGGAAGGCAAAAAATCTCCTTTTATCAATTAGTGTGAAAAAGATTTTGAAAGAAACAAGGGGAAAAAAATAAAAAGAGTATCTGGGATGCAAAATGCCATGGAAAAAATTGTGACTGTTTTGCTGGAGACCACTTAGCTAAAGTATTTATCACCTCTACATCATTCTTATTGCAAAGGCATTTAGCATCGCTTCTGCTAGCAAAATAAAATGCATGAATACAGGACAAATGTGGCACACAGGGAGTTCAGGACACTGCAAGATAAACCCAAACAAAGCTAGTGCACAAAGCCGTAAAATGGTAAAAGGAAAATTAACTTGATTTGAGGAGCATTTGGAAATCCTCACCCCCCCCAACTCTCCACGTCACGTACAGATAAGCACAACAGCAGTTCTGCAGCTTATTATACAGAAGAAAACATAGATGGTTGATAATGATGGAAAAGGTTTTGCATTGAAGCTTGACAGGTTTGTGATTTTCCTGATGCAGGGAAGACTTGATCTTTGGAGCAAGGCATGGTGTGTGACGAAAAGAGCAGTGACAAGATGTGATGCCTGATGGTCCCCTATGTTAATTCCTTTGCCACGTGAGCTGCAAGATAGTTGACCTTAAAAATCCCATAATACCACTTAATACTGCACTTTCCCCTATACTGCAAATTTTCAGTAAGATATGAGTAATCCCAGTTAAAGGAAAGGGCAAATGCTTTCTGCCACTGACAAGCTAAACTCCAAGTGCTCAGATAGGAAAACAAATAGCATCCAAAGCACTAAATCTGGATAGGCTTTGAGATAACAGCTGCTAAAAACCCTGTTAAAACTGAGGCCAGGGGGAATAAACTCAGAAAGGGCAATTAAACTGCACTCTTGGCTTGTCTGCACTGGCTGGTCATTCAAAATTGCCTGAAAAGTGGCCACTGTATGATTAACTGGGAGATAACAGGGTGTATCACATGCTCCAGCTCCTGCAGAGGCTCCACAATTTTATCAAGATGCTAGTATCTAGTGCTAAGTTTTATTAATCATGAAAGAAAAAAAAAATTCCAAATTTGAATTTTTAATGTTTTAAGTCAGACCTTAAAAAAGCATTTATAGAGTAGATGACAGTATTCAACTGAGCAACCTAGGAAGGGAGACTAGAATGAATATTGACTCTGCTTTCCCAATCAATGGTTTGTGGTAAAGGAAACAATTTTCAATTCTCCATCTTTCACTACTGGCAATTCTGATTGTGAAATAAAGACAACACCGATATTATTCCTTATTATTAATGCCTTTATGAAAGGCTGACTTGGATTTGGAATTGCTCTAAAGTCTACTAAAGTGATTAAATTGTTTAAAAATTACTGACCTAGTTCATTCAGATAGCTGTAGGGTCTCCAGTCTGCAGTTTCTCTGTCAAGGATTTTGTTACTGAGCTGTTCAAAAAGTATGATAATGGGTTAATGCTGAAATAAACAGACAGTTCCCACCCAAGACTACAGCCCAATGATGTCACGAATAAAAATGGGAGATGACTATTACCTTGGCCTCACCATTTCAGTTCTTTATCTGTATGAATTTGAGAGTTGTTCACTAGCATTAGGGAAAATCACAAAGGAAAGTCACTTCACCAAGCAATGAACACAAGCATGCTGGAAAATACAGGATTTCCTTCAGTAACCAGTAATCACGACGAATGCCTGTGTACGTGAAGTAACATGCTGGCAGTTACAAAATAACTAATGAAGATGGATGGATTAAAACCACCTACGTAAGCATGCAGAGGGGAGCTGCTTGGAACAAAGGAGGTTTGCTAATACATCTGTGTATTTAGTTAAAAGAGATGTAATGGCTACAAGATTTCTCTCAATTCAAGGAAAATAACACTGGTAATAATGAAACATAAAGCCCCGTGCAGATCTGCCAGCAAAAGCGGAGAGGAGTCCAGAGCTGCCATCCAGATGCTACTGTTGGAAAAACACCTCTTGCAGGGTGGCAGCTGGGACCCTCCGTGTGCCCAGGGCACAGCTGGCTCCTGTGCCAGTGTGGCTGGAGGGGCGGCGGGGCACAGCTGGGCCACCACGGTGGTACCATCTGGAGGAGGCTGCTGTTGTAATAGGCACACGTGTCAAGATGCTCTTGGGTTTTCAGCTGTTTGTAGAAGTCCCACTTGAGCTAGGTAGCGCTTAAGCACAACACCAAGAGGCAAGCACAGTGTCAGCCTGATGGACGGGGATTTTGGGGACCTGGAGTGAGCTTGCTGGAGCATCTCTTCTGGTGGGGTCAATGAAAGGAGAGGGGCTGCTGTTTTGGGGGTGCATGGCTCTGCCAGACTGGGGCACCACGGCACAAGTGGCTCTACAAAGCATATGGCAATCAGGTGAATCACTGTAGTTGCTAAAGCTGCTGAGTTTTCCACCTTGACATTTTTCCCTTGAAAGCCACACCTGCTGAAAGTACAGCTGGTCCTGGGGAAGTGTCAGTTGAAGAGCAAATCCCAACCCTGTTTCTGAAAAATTAAAGTTATGAAGCCTTTGTTGCTCTCCTGTGTCTGCTTCCAAACTGGAAAGCCTCCTCCTGCCTCTGTTTTAGAGGGTTCAGCTCTGCCATTTTATTGTATTTACAAGAAAATGCTTAACAATAAAGGAGGTAAAAACTGAAACAAAGTATTCAAAACTACCACAACATTTTTCCTGATCACTTATTAATTTTTGCTTAGCTTTTGTAATGGGTTTTAAGACCTGGAACAAAAAACCCCCACGTATGTGTTGTTGGGATATAAAGTCCCAGCTGGTACCCAGCACCTACAACCACACCTTCACAGTCCTGTTCAACAGCCCTCAGTGCCACAGCCACCCCACTCCGGGGTGCAGCAGCCCCGCACTGTCCCTGTGCCCGCAGAGCACCCGCTGTCCCCGGACACCGAGGATGAGTCCCCCGCCACTCCTGGAAACACCTGACAGTGCACGTGCCACCTGAGGGAAGGGGGGCATGGCCTTGTGCTCCCAGGGCAGGTAGTGCCCCCTGAGTGCATGGTCACAAATATCTTTATGTTGTGCTACCAGCCCAGAAGCCCGGTGAAGGGTGAGCTGCCCTGCACAGGGTGCTGGGCAAAGAGACACGATAGCCCACACCCCATTTTGGAGAGATTGCCTTAAAGGAAACAGCCAGATGGGGAGGGGTAGAAGGGCTCTCCCATGTAGCAGCCGGGGACCTCGCTGTGTGCCGTGTAACACGGCCAGGATCTCAGGGGCAGGGCAGTGACCAAGCCAAGTGATGTAGCCAGTTGAATCCGCTGCAAGGAGCACAACACGACATTCCTGCAAGGAATAACTGTCACAGGAGGTGAAGAAATACAGCAGGAAGGAGAGATGCTGGGCCAAGAGAGAGGAGGAGGGCATGGGGCTGGGCAGCCGTGCAGTTCCTCTGCCCCTTGGTTTAGGTAGTGACCACAATGTGGAGGGCTTAGGGCCAGAAAAGCTCCTTTGGCAAAAGTTCCTCTATAAATAAGGCAATGGGAACCAGCAGGATCCTCGCAGCCAGGAAAACATTCTGTGAGCTTCCCCAAAGCTGGGTCACTGAGGAAGAAGCTGCAAACCCCTGCTGCCTCGTCCTTATCTCTAGGGAAAGCATCTGCAAATACCTTTCTCTACCAGGAGCACCACATTTAGGACAACTACACTATGTATTACAAACTGTGCATTTAGAAGCTTTTATCTGATCACAGAAACTGGTTTTCATTTGGGTGAAGATTTGTAACAACCACAGGCAAAACCTTGCCCTCATTGACTGAATCCTGTTGATAGAATTCCACCGATTCAGGATGCAGAAAGTGGTCTGATGTGTTTGTACACCAAATGTAATCTGCCCTGGCTTAAACAGACATAGGAGAAACCACAGTGTGAGCACTGCACAGAGGCACAGGAGACAGCACAGAGAGAAAAGGCTGTGCACGCACACACACACACGAGGTGCTGGGTCTCTCTACAAGCAACTGCAGAGTGTTTTTAGAGTTATTTGGCTGAAGCTTTTCTGCAAACAGGTTTCACCATTTGCAAAGCATGTAATTGTGCTCCAAACGGGCTGAACTCCAGCCTGGAAGAAAGATTCAGGACACACAATAGTGCAAATACATTGACCACACACACACACAGATGTGTGTGTACACATACATATATAAATATACATGTATATAAAAGTATAGACACAGGCACACAGGCAGACAAAGGCAGGTTAATGCCAGCATGCTGAAAGGAGCCCATTGCAAATCCATCTGAGAGCCAGGCTCTGGTTGAAAGGGCCCCTGCTGCTGAGCCACCAGCACTGCTCTTGAAAGAGGCATTAATTCGGCGTGGTTCTGTGCCCTGTACTGTGTGGGAAGCAAAGCCAGGTGATCACAAGGGTCCCTCGTGGCCCCACAGTCCATGAATCTCACATCACCAGCAGCGCAGTGAAAGCTGTACCTAGTGCCTCATCCTGTTCCTTCTCATTTTCTGTCTCTATATATTCCCACTAAGGTAACGTGTCATCAGCTCATTAGGCACCTTTGCCACCAGCCACTCTCCTCAAGGACATGCCCAGTGCAGAGAGAAAGTTGATAAAGCTGGTTGCCTGCAATATTTCTAGAGCAATCATTGCCCAAGAGCAGTGGCTGCGACAGCGTATCCTTGCTCCTGGCACGGACTGTGCATCTGGCATCTCCCAGTTGACAACGCAAGAGTCATTTCTTTGTCATTCAGCGGTTCCTTGTACTTCCCCAGAACTGAGGACACAAACACTGGCAGCAGATGCACAGTATGGACGGATGGGGCAGTCAGAGCAGACGAGCAACAGCAAGGCAATGAAAAGCAGATGGGTTTGTAATGTGGTCACAGAGAAGCCGACGTTCCTGGCCCTGCGCTCGGCTGGTGTAAATCAGTGCAGCCCGACTAACGGCACTGTCAGTTTTCATCAGTGAAGCCCATGGCTTTTTTCTTCATTCCAAAATTTGCAGAATAACGTGAATGCTGATTTTCATTCCAGCTGCACCACTTAGATCACATTTATTGAAGTCTTGGGGTTTCTATTAAAAGCTGTGTTTTTGCAGGATTTATAAATCAGCTCACAAACCTAAAATTTGGCATGAAGAGCTATAGGCTAGAATTGATTTTTTTTTAATGAAATGATTTGGGGACATTTCTAAGTTTTTTAGAATGCAGTAATTACGAAGAAATGTGATTATAGCTGTCTCTTTGTGCTACTATCATTTCTTAACACACTATAATTTGTTAACTTTTTTTTTTTTAAAGATAGAAGATACTTCAATTTTTAGTGTGAAGCAAAATTGCTTTTCTGGAGGAAAAAATACTTCATTGTAAATTTATCCACTAAAAATCCTAGCTTGTAATTTTAGCAATTTGGTTAGAACTACCTTATATCTGGCAACTTTTCCTTTAAGATCAACGAGATACTAGCATGAGTAAAGCAAAGCCATTATCTGCCCGTCTGAAATAGCTGGATAGATCGCAGGGGCAAGCTGATCACCAGCAATGCCATTTGTCAATGCTCAGGTTTTCAAAGAGACCATGGTGATTAGGCAAAGGAGTGCTGGCAGGAACTCCATCATACCTTTATCTTCCAGGACAGCAATCAATAGGAGTTTTGCATTCACTTTCCTGACTACTGACTTCAGATTTCCACAGTCCAAGCCTGTGTTTCTGTTTTAGATGGCTATTCTGAACACTCTGCAGCCATTCTGTATTATTTGCAGTCTTCCTTTTCCTTGGGCAAGTTTTAGTCAAAGGTACTTTAATGATGCTTTCTGTGGTTGAGTTCCTTTTTATTAGCTGGGTGACATCCAGTCAGACCATTTTCAGTGACCTCTGTTTTGCAGTTTCTAATTTAATGTGATGTCTTTGGTAGAATTTAGATCTTCCTTTAATGGATATGAATCTGCTAGCTTTAAAAATTCAGAACATCTAATAGCAATTGATTTTTATGATGACTGTAGAAACCAGCAACACCTAGACTCTAGCTGCGATGCTGTTCTCGTTTGGTAGGGAGTGAGGGTGGAATTAAAAGCTTTGCAAAACTGCAAGGTGAGAATCCTCCATTTGCTTGTGACACACCTGTGCAGCCTCGTGCTTTATACTGAGTATTCACAAAGTTTTGCAGCCTTCTGTACGTGAGCTATATTCCTACCTTCACGCCCAATTCAAAACCTCAAATCCAGAGCTGGCATCGAAGCATAGAGAAGTGGTTCTGTGAATGAACTCCCTCTGAGTCCTCAGCATCTGAAAGTCTGGTCTCTCACTCAAGCAATGAGAGTTCTGATGTGAAGACGTGGGTATGGAGGTAAGTGTGTATCTCTGTTTATCTGCTTTGGAAATTTTTCGTGCAGTAATTCCGTGGCACAATTTCACTTGAGTTCATGTGTGATACTCCTTGGTAACTCACATCATCATTATTATTCGCTGTTGCACAGGTCATAAAAATAAAGGCCAAACCTACTTGTAGGAGCTAATAAGCAAAGGTCACTTTTTGGTGTCACTTAAGTGGATAGCAAAATATTATTGACTTAATATTTTACCATTAAATAGTAATATTTAACTATTTAACCCAAGCTGACTTTGCAAGCTCACTCACATGGGAAGACATTTATTTGTTGTAAGGTGCTGGTAGTTACTAACTTGCACTGAGATGGAGGAGCCTCTGCCTTCTCCTTAACCCTAGAGATGCAGTGCCATTCTCCTGGACCTTGCACAGAGACAAAGCTCAGCCCTACAAACTCCTGCTGGCAGCTGGAGCAGACTTCAGGGACACAGGACTGGAAGGGCTTTGATCACTGAGTCCCTGAGTCCAGCCACCTTTTACTGCAAACACCCAGGCACATAATCACTTAGCTGATCAAGCTCCATTTTAACAGTAATCAGATTTCTTTGTCCCATTAGTCTTACTGGGAAGCTATTCCAAAATCTCACTGATCTGATGTTAGAAATCTAATTTCCAGCTTCAATGCATTCATGGCCACTTCATCCCCATTTGTTCTTGTGCCAGCTCTGTCATCTAACTTAAATAGCTCTTCTCCCTCCTAGTGTTTACCTCGTTGTATTTATAGATGGCAATCATACTCCCTCTCAGCATTCATTTTGCTAGATAAAAGAAGTCAAGCCTTTTTTTAGCCTTTTCTCATACGCTCCCCCTTACCCTCCCACTTGCTTTTGCCTGCACGTATTCCTGTCTGAGCACTCCACTAGCACCGCTGACCAGTCTTGTACACACCAGAGGGTTTTAATGCCTCCACTCCTACTTGTCTCTCAGCAGCTTCAGTTTTTACCTTCAGGACGTGCATAGGGTCCTGAGCGGTGCCAAAATATCTGTCTGGCAGAGGGGAGATGAGGAGGTGAGATACCTTCCCTCTGGTCCTAGAAAAGATGCAGGAAAGCTCAGCACTGCTCCCTCCCTCTGAAGGCATATCTGTCTCACAAACTGCGGTCCTCAGTGCAGTGCTGGACCTTTTAGCTTCTGCTATCAGCCATCTGTCCCCACCTTGATTCCCTAGTGAGGTACCCACTGTGTGCACCCATAACAGCAGCAAGGTCAGTAAATGCAGACAACAGCACAGGACAGCTGTGCTCGGTGCCCCACAGCCAGACTGACCCTTGGTGCAGGGCTGGGAGAGGGAAGCAGAGGCAGCAGGAAGGGAAAAAGAAACAATATGTGTATAGTTGGGTGAGAAAAGAGAATAGGAAAATGGATATGAGGAAACCCAGAAAAGATAATAAAGTGGAGAGAACACCAAGGGAAGAGGAGAGAAAAGGCAAAGTAAGACACAGAAAAAAAGAAAAGGACAAGAGGGGCAGGGGGAGCACAGGAGAAAGAAAGCCTTCTCAAACTGGAGCAGGGCTGCATCTCCTTGTTGCCCTCCCTCTCTTTGTACCTTTGCCCAAGCTGTCTCTCCGAAAGAAGTGCTAGAGGAATGGCTCCAGTCCATTGCCTCAAGGCATGATCTCCTCTGAGCACAGGGAGGATAATACATCGAGGGCTCTGGCTCAGCAGTTCAGAGATTCCTCTGCCACTTTTTTTCATTTTGCATCTGTGCTGGCTCCTTTGTGACCCCAGCTGGCACCATAAAGAAATGAATCCTCCAAGTACAACTTGTGCACATTTCCCTGCAGAAAGTGGGAATGGCACCAGACAAACTGATTTTGGAAATGAAACTCGTTAAGGCAGCCATTAGGGGCTTTATATGCTCTTTTGTCTTACTTGGCTGGAGAACTGCATAGACGGAAGAAGCGTATTTTTGGCCATCCCCAGCTATTCAGCACTGCAAAGCATTCTCATGAATAAGTAAGATGGTGGGAGATTTAAAGGAAATATCAGGCCATGTATTTTGATAAGTGCCCTGAAAATACCAGATCCATTGTTTTTTTTACTATTTGAATGTCAGAACAACCTGCTGACCTACTGACAGTGAGTTCTACAGCAGGCGAGCCGCTTTCACGACTAGTCCAAATGCATCACTCGGGCTTTAAACCGGTTTTTGGGCAGCTTAGTATTTGAAGTAGCTCTGTGACAAGATGGCACTGCGGGCTGGGAAACCAGGAGAGGTGCTTGCTTTGACCTCTTCTGAATTCATTTAAAGTACGGCAATGGGATTGGTGGTCCAGGCCCACACTCACGGTGTTCATCCTAAACTTGACATTATAAGGATTTGCACTTTCAGTTTGGGGAGCAAAAATGCAGGATGCAAGGGGACCATCTACATTGGAAAACATATTTACACATCTGTCTAAACTTTCCTCTGAGAAATCTCTGGAGCCAGCCTTTTTATTACATTTTAATGAGATTTTCTTTTAATAAGTAAGAAATGGCTTTACAGGAGCACATGTAAAAATATTTTTGCATACATCTTGTGCAGTAGTGCCTTTTTTGCATTAAATTTTGTTCCCATGGCTTTCCGGTTAGAAGAGCTACATTTGGGTTAAGGTGACACAGCCTGCAAGTGCCATCATTTTTAAAGCTGACAACCTTGATTAAATCAATTGCATTTCCTTTTTCCTCTGCTCCCTACCCTTTGCCCCACCTTGGCTTATCAAGGCTCTAAAGCAAGAGCTGTCTTACCGTTTACCACATCTAAATCTATTCCTAAAGTGGTGAATTGAGTAACAGTGTTGTCTATGAACGGTCCTAGGGGATCAATAGCAACATGCGATAAGTAAGCTACTCCTGGATGTTCAAGCAATACAGTCTGGACAGCTCTGCTGGAAAGCCATGAGTAACAGCAGAGCTCTCAGAACATCCCTGGACAAGAACAGTGCTCAGAAGGTCCCCAAGTACCTTCTTGCATCTATCTGCTTCTCTGTGTCAGCAGCAGATTTGTGTGTCTACTGATCTGGGAAACAATGATATAGCAAAGTTAGATTACTGACTTAATGCTTCATTGATTTACTTTTGTTATATTAACAGATAATTACAATAATCCACTTATTTATCTTTTCTGAGAAGCAAACATACCTTATAGTTGCTAAGACACTACGCCTTATTGACCCAGACAGGCATGCGCTGAAACTCCAGTTACCATGCACAGAGATTACGAAGATACAGGCAGGGGAAAGCAGAGACCTTTTAGTGTCTGTTAGAGCTATGGTGTCAGGAATTGCTGCACTGGATTTTTAAATAATGCTGGCAGACAACAGGATCCAACAGGCATTGCTTTGGTTGATTTCCTTGAACTGATAAGAACATTGCTAAAGTGGGGTGGGATAATATCTACCTTACTGGAGCTGTTTCCATCCAGATTACTGGTAAAGAAGCGTGAAGTCACACCACATGAGAGAGTGTGGTAGCTTGGATTGGAAAAACAATGTACACTGCCGCTACCTTGGGATATATCTGGGAAGAAAACAAGTCATCACAAAATACTTTGGAAGCCATAATGATTCTTAAGAAACTGAAAACATGGTAGAGATTACCTAGTTCAGAAAACTTTGTTAAATATACTGGGTGTTACAAAACATCTGCAGATGAAATCTATCCTGCATTATCATGGTGTGAAGCTCTTGACTATTAGCATTAAACATACGATAAAAGCGCACAATATTTAATTAATACAGTGTTATCTTTTTGAAGATCTTAAAAAAGGAATTCCTGACAGGCCAGCTGCTTTTCAGGTGAGGGAGGAAATTCAAAACTCAGGAAATGCATGAGCGGCAACACCATTTCTTCCTTAGTTTATACGCAAGTAAGAGCTACTGATGAGAATAAGCCCTGTAGTTATGAAACAATTAATTAAAACTTTTTTGTTACAAAAAAAGGTAGTTAATGTTAGAAATCAAGGTGCTTTAACCATAGAGTCCAAAACATTTTACATAGCTTTTTGTGCAAAGGCTTGGAGAAAAAAAGAAAGCTGCAGCGCTGAAAGGCAAACTTGGGCAATTACATTGTTACGCTTGGAGACATTTTAATCTCTTTCCTCACTTTAACTTATGAGCACATTTACCAAACAAAACAATTTACCAGGAAAGGCATCATATTTATACTGGCAGTTCTAATGAAAACATCAATCCCTATCTGTTTCCAGCTTAATAATAAAATGATAAATATTTTAAAGTGCCATCAGAAGAAAGGATGAAAAACGTAAACTGAAGCAACACCATTTAAAAAGCCAAGCCCTGTAAGAAGTAAATGAATGGGCTTTAATAAACCATGGGCTTAAATTAGAAAGGCAGAAAGGTTAATTATAGGAAACACCCTCACACGGAAAGGGTAATGAAGTGCTGGGGTGGCTGCCTGTCCCCATCATCAGAGCTCTTTAATGAAGACTGGCAGCAGATGGGTGAGGAAGGAGGTGGACCTGGCTGGCACTGTCTGTGGGAGGGGGGTACCAAGTCACCATCAACCATCTCTTCTTGCCCTTTGTATTCCTGTGAACATGCATTTTGCTTTGCTGACATCTTGTGGAGATCTAGTTTTAGCTTAATTTACTGCAAAATATCCTGTTTCAAATAAGTGGGTTTATCTGCAGGGTGTCTATTACATAAGTGCTGTGGCACACAGCTGACAGAGGAAACGGCACAGGCACATGCGTATCTGACCGAGCATTTATTTTCTGCTGAAACATACAGAGCAACTTCTGAAGTCAGCTCTATTTTGCAGTAAGTGCAGAGCTTTTTAGTTCTAGCTATTTTCTGAGGCTGTTGCTAACGAAGTATCCCAGATCAGGATCCGGTTCCAGAAGTAAAGTCTTTGCATTTACCTTCTTTCAGGTAACCATTGCCCAGCTCAGCAGCCAGGCTGCCAGGACTTTGCCATCTCCCCTAACTGTAACTCTGTGATATTTGCAGTAGAATTAACAAAAAACAGATGTCTCTTGGGGTCTACAAATGAGAACTGGGGCTGGAACCCAAACACTGTGATCAGTGTACGCCCATCACAAACACAGCTGCTTGCATATACTATGCCTTGAACCTGCTAATGAGGGACTGGCAGCTCACCAGGGGAGCACAGCTCATCTACCCTTCACACAACCTGCAGTCCCGGTTAAATATAGACACTTGAAGCCATGCCTTTCTGCTTTGTAGGTGAGTGTTGATGGCTGAGTCACACCAGCTCCCAGCTCTGCCTTCCCCCTTCCCTTATCTGTCATGCTCTCGCTCAGCTGTGGGCAAGAAGGACCAGCTTGAAGGGAAAGAGGCACAGTCCCCTGCCTTTGCTGCAAGATAAGAGGGCACGTACCAAAGGTTTCTGTGAGCCTGCTGACACATTACAAGTTCACACCCAGCTTATCTGGTCGTAGCTTGTTTTGTGCACCCGAAATGAGCTGAAGGAAAAGTCTAACAGACTGCCCTCTACTTAGCACAGTGCTGAATTAATGAACCTGAGCTCATACACAAGTCTGCATCACCAAAAACCTTTTCTTCCTTCATTGCATGCAGGACCATATACTCAGAATTACTCCTTCCACACAGTTCCATTTGGTCGATACTTAAGTACCCACCCAGGCTGATTTACCTTGATAGCATAGTCCATTTTCTACACATTTATTCATGAAGCTCTTATAACTGCTGGCTGGAAATACATCAAATTCAAACCTAATGCTATCCCAGTTAAAAGAAAAAAAAAAACCAACCACCAACAAAAAACAGCCCACAAAACTCCCTCTCTTCCCACAGATGAGTTTTATCCTGCTCTGAACAGTAAGCAAAGACTTAACTATCTAAAAGAAAAGGAATTATTTAAATTAAAACAAAACAAAAAAAAAAATCCAAAGGTTATGTTAATGTTAACACAGGGAGATGAGTCCTGTGAAGGGATCCATGACGACTGAGTCCTGCCGTGAGCCCCTTAAGCCTGAGGCTGTACTCCAGTGGAAGACCCATGAGGTCTGGATGAAGGCCAGACTGCTCTATAACTTGAAGGACTGAGCTTCTGCCCCGAGCCAGGGCTGTGAAATGACACAAAGAACATTGGTCTCCATCCTGCAGTGGCAGCAGGACAGTGTAGTGTGGAAACTGGGCACAAGGCCAACCATGAAAAAAGGGAGTAAGTAAGCACTCTGCAGTAAATACAAACCCAGATATGTCAAGCTGCAAAATGGAACTGTTTTCTTCTTCTTTTTGTGTGGCTCTTCTCCACCCACACAGAGTGTCAGCGGGGTGGCTGAAGACTCCAAACAGGAGGGTTCACTCTGCCACCTCCTACTACACATCATCTGCAGATCATTTCTGTAAATGTCTTATCTAGGCTGCAGGATCCACGATGCTCTGTTTGTATCGAGCTTTGCTTAGGTTTTGGCTCTCAGCACAGGATTCACCCATATCAGAAAGTTTGTTAAGACCCTGATAAGACCTTGAGCATCACTTCAGCCAATAACCAAGTCTTTGTGACAGTCCTGAAAAGAAATCTCTGCTGCTCTTTAGCACTACCACATAGTTTCCCCCTCTGTTCCTATCTCCTTGAATTAAACAACCTGCAGTTGAAAATCTCTTGTTGGATGCAATGGACCATTCTCATGCTGAGGAGCACCATTTTAAAGTCTGCTTTCAGATCCATGTGCTGTGGTTAAGCTCTCCCAGCATGGATGGCTTTCTTTCCCACTGGCTGCTGGGCAGAGTGTGTGCTTTGCTGCCACATCCTTCATCCACAAATGCAAAAGAGTCTACGGGCTGCCCAGGGGGTTCCCCATTCTTATAATCTCTCTCACACACATGCACGGATTATCAGCATCAGAAAAGCTGAAGGCGTAAAGACCAAAAACATCCTCCAGAAATAAATTAATGTGCTGGAAGAAATTACTGCCTCCAGGAGCTAGACATCTGCATATGTGACTCTATTCAGAAACAACAGTACCCTAACTAGAGTAAACAAGCAAAATAACAACAGTGGTGATTCAGGTTAGCCAAAATGTTACAACCCGCATAGGGCTGGATATTGCAGTCATTGTTCAGGTGGAATTCCTGCTGAAGTCCATGGGTTTATGTGGGTTTATATTAATTGGACAAGTATATCTGCATAGTATTCTGCCCTTAATTCACATTCAAAATTCCAGGTCAAGGTTGAAATCCCTGTTACCTCTATGTAATACTGTTACTGTCCTTCAGCATCCTCTGCAACGCACAAATGCACACACACATACACTCATACGCACAGGCGTTGTTCTTGCCATCCAGCCATGCTATGAGTCTCTGTTTCTCATCTGTCATCTCGTCTCAGTATCCATCTCCCCATTCTCTGCTGGGGAAGATGCACATCAGCACCTTTTGCTGTCTTTCTGCTCTATGGAAGTGAAAGACTGGAAACAGCATTGGTAAGGCCAAAGCTGGGAAGGTTACTGATGGGTAGAAAGTTTCAGCAGAAGAACGTACTGGAGGACAGTCAGAATTTGGCAGAGAGCTTTCAGAAGCCCTTGTCTAGAATTTGTAAATGCCCTTCTAAAACAAAGTCCAAAACCTGAAATTATGTTGATACCTGCACACAATTTATAATGAGATGAAGGTGGAGCACTGTGATTTCTAACATCGTAGTCTTCCTCTGAAAGCTCAGGTAGCAGAGTTTTTCAAGGGGGAGGCACAAAGGAAACTCTTCTTGTGGCCTCCAGAAAGAGATGGCTGACCCCACTCCGCTGCAGCTTCCTGAGTGATAAAATTTATATTGCTACAAGGACTGCACAGAGCAAGAAGAAAGCAGAACGAAAAGTCCAAGTCTCTGCATCCCCATCACTTACTGAGATGAACAGAAAGGAAACATCACCCAATTTCTTTCCAGAGAAGCCCATACAACACCGCTGACCTGGTGCTGTTTGGGGTTGCAAAGACCTGGTAGTTCAGACTTTTTACAAACTGAGCTGACACAGAGCAGCAATGCCACAAGGGCAAGAATTAAATTCATTGTCATTGCCCAAGGACCAGAAGAGACCCCAGGTTCAATGCAGCTGAAGGATGTGATCCCTCAGATATTTATGGTGTATCCAGGAATTCAGCCATCCCCCAAATATTTTTTTTCCTCAAGTACTTAAGTATCATGTGGCATCAGGAACTTTGGGATAGGTGGCTGCACCTGAAAGGAATGTGAAGAACATTGTATAGGGGCACGCAATGCCCACAAAGACACAACCTGCAAGGGCAGTTCTGGGCTACCAACATCATGAAATGCAATGGCTTTCTCTCTGTGGCTGGGGAGGAGTCCTCTGTCTATGATAACTCTAAAGGATGAAAGAATCCTTCCTCAGCATTAGCCTTTTTTCAGACCTTGCAGAGTGCTAGACTGGGATACAGCAGGTCAGTTGGGAAGTCTCCATTCATGGTAAAATATGGGGAGAAAAAAAGGCATTTTTGTTCCCTTGTCTGAAAAGGGAAGCTCAATTATTCCAGTCAGGAACTCCAAACAATATTCTTCTCCTTATTTTGAGGTTTGTAAGTTGTGCCTCTTAAGCATGCTGAGTTACACACACATTAACTAGAAAAGCATAGAAGTAAATGAGCTGTAGCAGGCTTTGTAAATAAACGGATAAGGTGCCAATATGAAAGAAATGTATCACTCAAAAGTTCAGAACGCTTTTCCACGCCAGCAGCTGTGATCTGCTCTCTCAGAACTCGGAGCCTCGCTGCTGCTGAGATGTGCCACAGTTGTCTTTTGCGTGTTCATGGTCTGGCTCTTCAAATGATGTTGAAATGACAAATTTCAGGCCAAATTGTGCTGGTAACTAGCCAAGGATCAGACGAGCCCTCTCTGGCAACACTTTCATACATTTCTTACCCAAATGGGCAGCTTAAGCAAGAGCCTGCAAAGCTAAAATTCAAAAATAAGAGGCAATGGGAAGAGGTCCAAGGCTGATTTTTTTCCTGATCTTGTAGCTGTCAGAAGGAGGAACGCTAGTTTGGGTCTGAGTGGTCTAAATATGGGTTTAGTCAATGATGTTCAGTAAAAAGTCCATGATGTGTGATATGCCACCACTGGAGACCATGCCCCTGATATGAAGACTGAAGTCACGGTGACATGAGAGAAGCTCCTTGATTAACTCCCAGTCGTAGCCAGGCAATAATATTGTGGCTCAGTGGAAGAGGCTCCTTCCAGGTGCACCCCCGGCAGGGAAGTCCAGAACAAAGCCTCCAGCCACGCCACCTCGAGACAGCACAGAAGCCAAGTCAGAGCCAGCAACAAGTGGCTGGACCTCATGCCTTTACAGTAGAAAGCAGAAAGAAAAAGACTATGCAGGACTGGGCAAGCAGAGCTGCAAGGCCAACTTCTGCCTGTTTCAGGAGCTTGTATTTACTTGGACTTACAGGTTCAGCCATTTAAAGGGAAGTGAAGAAGTGAAGTGCAGTCAGAGGGCAGCAGACCCTGAGGAGATCCCCATTAGAGACAGACTGAAGGAAACAAGAAGGAAGTAAAGCCATCTCCTGACTGGCATCCTATCTCATATTCGTGATAGAGGAGTGAAGAAGAATTGAGTCTTAAAAAGGAGATCACATCCCCCAAAATTTAGCCAATTTGTCAAGAAAAGCTGTCCTCCATAGCAGTAGCAGAAGATAGAAGCGAGAAATGTGATCTCAGTATGATTTCTTTTTGATCCTAACAAGCCTTCCTCTTCCTCTCTCCTGCTTTCATCAGCCTCTGTGAAGAAAATTCACACCAGCTGTCTAGCCGACGGGGACTGGTCTGTACACAGAAGAAAGTGACAATGAATAGGATGCCTCAAATCACAAACTGCAACATAGATAAAAATAAAACCTTATGACTGACCAGGTCAATCCCATTCCTCAAGCAAAACAAAAAAGTCTTCTTCTGAAGGTTTCACAAAGGGAAAACTTCTCTGTACTGAAATAGGAATGCAGCTGATTTTAAAAAGTGAAGTTGATGTATTCCATGCAGCATATTTCTTGCCTAGATATATCCTGTATCATGTTAAGTAAAGTCTCAGATATAAAAGAGCTTAAATCAGTTTTAAGTTATATTTGCTTTCCTGTCCCTGTAAAGTGTTCCAAGATCATGGTATTCAGGAGAAGAACAGAAGTGTCATTATTTTTGAGGCTCAATAACGCATGTTATACATCATAGAAACTTGTATTTCCCCAGCATACAGAAATATGAGTCTATATTTGATTAACATAAAAAGACCCTTACCAGAAAGTGAGTAATCTCTATTAGTCATCCTCATGGCTGGAGTATAAGATACACTTGGCATGTCATGGCCCTTCTCCTTCTGTTTCCGTCGATACCACACAAACAGTGCCAGCAAGACCATAATAATTAGAAGGAGAATAATAATTCCAATGATTGCTCCCACTGAGTGCCTCTCTGATCCAAGAGCAGGGCTAATTTTAGTATAGGGGTTTAATTCTTCCATCATGAGAGCCGCTGTTAAAAGTAATTCATAATACACTGTAAATTGAATTGTGCATTTCATTTCTTAGATACTATTTTTTTAAAACAAGTACATCATTGAAGGGGGAGAGAGAAAGAAAGAGAGAAAAAGAGAGAGACATAGATATTTTACAGGTAGAATTTCACTGTACCTTGATCACATCGGATTCCTTTGAAGCCTGGACTGCAGTAGCAAGTACCTGTGACATGGTCACATGTAGCATTATTCATGCATTCGCATAGTTGTTTGCAACCATAACCAAATGTTCCTGGTGAGCACTCTGGGAAGCCAAAGAGAAAGATTGGAAAGAATTCTACTTTTTTCAGGGATGGGTGAAACACTTGCCATGGAAAATTCAGTAGAAAGGTCTCCCTGGTTTCAGCATCTCTAGGATGACACCCTAGTGTTAGATTATTATTATCTTAAAGCAGGAAATAAATGTATGTCATGTACAATTTGGGGTATTACTTCTTAAGCTGTAACTTTCTGGGAAATTCATACAAGCCTTCACAAGGATTAAACCAATAATATGTACAGAGATTTTAAAAGGCTTGATAAATACTACAAGTGTACAGAATTTAACAGGGCATTAGCTCAGAAGCCATAGAGTACATCTTGAAAGAGCATAGCATTCTCCACTGGCTCTGCATATTTTTTTTTCATGGGGGTAGTTGCAAAGAAGTTTTAATGTACCTTTATATGAACACAATAGACTTTTGCCAAACAAATCCTGCGTGCTTTCATACTTATCCCCTACTAGTGCTAGAAGATGAATATATAACATTGTAGGTGGAATTACAAAATTGAGCATCTGAGTGGTTTGATTTGCTCTGCTTTTGTATTAGGTTTCCTAATACAAAAGGAATTTCTATCTTGTCTTTGTATTTCTGTCAAAGACAAAATGATTGAATGTCCAGCTGAGAAATTTATTCATACAATTACCATGATGGGCTATTACAATAAATCTGTAGGCAGCTTACTATACTTTGTGAGGCACTATTCAATAATAAAATGAAAGAAACAACTTCTGTCACATCATACTTATTTCTATGGAGACAATGCATTATTGAATGTATGCGCACTTGCTATGATTCTTTAGGATATATATTGTTTGTTTTAAGATGTGATTTCTTGTGTGTCACTGCGAATATTTTGCATAGCATGACAATACCTTCCCAATGTCAGTCTCTAAGTAACTTCTAGTAGCCAAAATTTAATATTAAGTGATGAACAGTAGCCAGTACCTAATGATTTACAGTGCATACTGAAGTTCCCGTATCTCTTTCTTTCATCCTTAATCAAGACTCAAAGACAAATAAAACTATTACAATTGATGCTTACTCTGACATTCTGATATTCTGTAGCCTACTTAAAAAGTGTACAGCCTAAATTTTTGGACTGCACTACAGAAATGAAGTCTGCATTTGGGCATTTCACCTGCAATGTGGTGGGACTGCCCATTCAGCAGGATTTTGAGAAGGAAGGAGTCTTAATGAACAGATACTTTTAGATGAAATGGTAGAAAAACAAATAAATAAATACGTTCATAGTTTGGATAGAAAAGAAAGCCTCAGGCTTTGTACAGAGATTGAATTATAAACATAGCTTCTTATATAACATCTGCTATGATGCAGATCTATAGAATTTTTTAGTTTCCTATTTTATTTATGGTTGCAGTAAGGGTGAACACAAATTCACGGTAAGTTGGCCACTTACAGAGTTACAGTGGCGCCATATGTAATCCCCACATGAGCATGCAGATTTGGTCCTGAGATATATGATTTGCTGAATGCAGTATGTGCAAAAAGAAAAGATGTTAATGAATTTAGTTATATGTGAAAATACCTTCATAATGTTCCATGTAGTAAGCTACAGTTAAGAAGCTTTCACTTGCAAATCTAGCAGGAATACTACTGTGTTACCTTACTGCCAAAAAAGGAAAGGAACACTGTGGAATTAATGCCTTGGTAAGGTGAGACGGATTTCACCCTGCATTTAGAATCCAAGTACGTGCATGAGAATTTTCTTTTGATTTACTATACTGGAAAAACAAGTAATTATTCAACTACAGCACATACAGTTTCCACTACCCTAATTCTTTGTTCTTAAAAGAAGCCATTTGGCACAGCGAGCTAAATATGCCAGCAAGACATTGACAACAATTACAGTAAGATATGCCAGTATCCTTGCAAGGTAATTGAAGTTCATTGTTAAACACTTGCTCACTACTCAAGTTAAACACAGATGCTTCCAAAAAGAGACAAGCAACTTTTTTTTCCTTGATCTGTTTTCATTGTAAAGATGAATTTTTATTTGGTCCACATCTATAGGAGAATAACTTATGGAAGAAAGCCCCAGTGTTCCTTGGAAGGCAGAGAGCAGAAAGGACTTCTTTCTTTTAACCCTTGTGTCTCCTTCATGCCTAGGGAAACCTGATGCTGCTGTTCTCAACAGCATTAGCAAGGCATGATGAAGCTTGTGTTTTTCTATTAATTAGGCACATGTTGTTTGGGGAGGCTACATCCAGTCAGCACTGAATGCAGTGACTTGCTTTTATCTCACCTAACTTTAGGCTGAGAACGGGTAAGGCCTAATTTGCAGGGGTTTCACTATATTTCTTTATGCTTAAACAGACTGTCCAGCTTTCCAGAGATGCTGCCTTCTCCCTACGGCTTATATAAGGTGCCTGGGGTTACTGTATTGCTGACATCAACACCTCATGTAAGAGCCTATTTCTGCAAAGAATTCTGAAATACAACCCCCAACCCCCCCCCCCCTTCCCCCCCCCCGGAGAAACAGAAAAATGAAGTCATGTTGCTACTTACTTTGCTCACATTGTTTGCCTGTAAATCCAGTCCTGCACGTGCACTGGCCAGTGATGTGGTCACAGTCCGCTCCGTTCTGACACTGACAAACATTGGCACAGTTTTTTCCATAAAAAGCAGCTGGGCAACCTTTCAGGAATCAGAATAAGGAAAGACTAAGAAAGAAGCTGAATTACAAACTCAGAGGCATTATCAGCACAAAATATGTGCGCCTATAAATCTATGGATTTTCAGCTTCTCTATATTTAATAACATTTATTTGATCATCTAAATGCAGAGATACTACGACGGCCAATTTTCTTGAGGTAGTGTTTCTCATACCTTACAGAATTGCCTCTTGAGTGTTTCAGAAGAACGAAATCTTGACCCATCTATACAAACTACATTTTCAAGAAGTGAAAGATCACTAAACAGAAAATCTCTAAAGAGCCAGAGATCAATCAATCACTTGCAAGTGAAAGAGCCTTCTTAAAAGGCTCACCAGAATTTGATCTCCTCTTTCCTGCGGTGCTGATAATTTGGCACTAGTAGGATGAGAAATCTCAAACGTTCTCCTAAACCAGACCACATATACCGGGGCTTTAACAAGCAACGACACAGACTCTGCCAACTCTGACAATGGAGAAATAATCTAAATGGTTGGTCCCTCCTTTATCAAGTGCCAAAGGCATAAAAAACCTTGAAAAGCTTTAGGAGTATTTTCTTCGGGGTGATGTGAAGTTATCCCCAGAAGCAGGTGATTTCAGAGGAAGGACTGCAATACTTGGAAGAGACACGAGGTAGCAGCACATACTTTGACAGATTCCCTGGCACAACAGTGTCTCTGAAAGGCTTACGCTGAGTGCAGTAGAGCCCCGTCCAACCGTGAGTACATCGACATTCTCCATCGTAAGGGCTGCACATTGCTCCGTTGTGGCAGTTGCATGAATGAAAGCAATCAGGGCCCCAAAAACCAGTGGGACAAGCTATGAAAAAAAAAAAAAAAAAACAAACCGATTTATCAGCTGACAAAAAAAGCAATGATACTGTGTTAATGCTGCGGAGGAACAACAATAAGGGAAGAACTTGTGAGACACCAGCAAAGGCAGAACTTGCATTGCAGAGCTTGGCATCACTGCAGCATCTCCCTGACAATGACCAGTTCTGACAATGACCAGTTTGCTAACGATTACTTTGCAAACCCAGGTGCCAGCCTGCAACATCACCCACGCTGTCGAGCCCTGGCACAAGGGATTTCTTCTAGCAGGTTGAGGGAGGTGATCCTCCCCTTCTACTCTGCTCTGGTGAGACCCCACCTGCAGCACTGTGTTCGGCTCTGAGGCCCCCAACATGAGAAGCACATGGACCCATTGGAGCAAGCCCAGAGGAGGCCACGGAGATGATCAGAGGGCTGGAGCCCCTCTCCTATGCAGACAGGCTGAGAGAGTTGGGGTTGTCCAGCCTGGAGAAGGCTCCAGGGAGACCTTACAGCACCTTCCAGTACCTAACGGGGCCGACAGGAAAGCTGGAGAGGGGCTTTTTACAAGGGCCTGTAGTGATTGGATAAGGGGGGATGGTTTTAAACTGGAAGAGGGTAGATTAGATATTAGATATTAGGAAGAAATTCTTCATTGTGAGGCACAGGCTGCCCAGAGCAGCTGTGGGTGCCCCATCCCTGGCAGTGCCCAAGGCCAGGTTGGATGAGGCTGGGAGCAACCTGGGCTGGTGGAAGGTGTCCCTGCCCATGGCAGGGGGGTGGAACTGGGTGGGCTTTAAGGTCCCTTCCAGCCCAAACCATCCTATGGTTCTATGATTCCCTGTGTGGGTCAGGTGGCAGAATCAGAATCACACTGCATGTGTGCACTGAGAACCACTGAAACAGTGACCCTCAACTACGTTACTCTAAGTGCTCTAGCCACTCTCCCTGCCTTATTGGCATTTTCTGTGAAGACAATTTAGACAGGGTTTTAAGATATGGAGGTAATTTAATTTTCTTTTTGATATTCTGGAATTCTTGTATAATAAAGTATGGCTATTCATGGTTTACTTTTGCTATGCAATCAACTACTAAAATTACCACATTCATTTGAAGCATAGAGTGCTACTCAAATTACGTAAAAATGTAAAGAAAACTTCCTACAGTATAAATTCCCATCCACAAAATCAGATTGCTTTTGTTGATGGGCTAATATTAAATTAAAATCTGCAGGTCTATTATATATCTCAACAAGTACAATATTAATACATTTTCAAAAGTTATTTTAAGGCTCCCTCCAAAAATGAATGCAGTAAGTTACAGTTATTAGTGCCAGAATAAAAGATCCAAAATGATGATAACCCTTCAATATAACAACTATATTTTTGCTTTAAAAAGCACTTTCCATTGCTTCCTATTAAAGACATGAATTAATAAGGCATGGTTCCCAGGAAACCTGAAAGTACAGAAACCGTGCCTATTTCCCTGTGTGCCATTGGCTCCAATTCTGAAGCTAAATGCAAGTTTCTGGCATATGACAGACATCTCTAAAGCCAGAATGAATAGCAAAAAAACCCTGCCATGACGTAAATTAAACAAAATTAAAAAAAAAACTCACACAATGTAAAGCTGAACAGGATTTGGCCTAAAGTATTTGTGCCATAAGCAACCAGAAATATTTTTACAATGCCTTTGCAAGCCAGAGCTGCAGGGTCTGTTAGTGTCTCCAGAACTGGCTGTGGGGTTGGAGCTAAAATTATCTCTTCTGCAGCTCCATCTCTCAGTCATTCCAGGTTAACTGGTGCGGAGGGAGGTCTGAACTGCGACAGCTCAGTACCAGGCTCGGGTACTTGAGGCAAGGTGCCAACAGGAGCCTGGTGTGAGGCCAGGTTCATATTGGGAGATTTACACTTCCTTTACAAGAAGGTAACTGAAGTAACAGTAAGGTTCCCACTTAGTTAATCCAAAATACAAAGGAGCTATTGCCAGGTCCTTCTGCCTGCTAAACTGGAAATTGTTGCTGCTGGCCTGCCTCACTCCGTAAGAAAAACCACCTTTTTTCAAGGTTAACAGAAACTAGCAGTCATTTCCCAATTACATGGCTAAATATAATGAGGAATCTGTGGAGCTTTCTGTCTTTTTTTCTTTTTTTTTTTTCCTATTTTTGAGTGACAGCAATATTCTGTCTGTGGAAGACACACAATAAAAGCAAAATTACAGCCGTCTGTTTTTATCCGATTCCTACTTTATCACTTGAAGTTTAATATATTTTACTCTGGAATGCTGTCTAATATGCTAGTTGTATCCTGAATATGAAGTAACATTTCTGAATGATAGGATATTGCTTCCCTCTGTGATCTATCTTCAATTAAGGGATGCTCTCAGGAAATGACACTTTGGGATCAGAAAATGCCAATCTTCTACCTGGGCAATTTTCAAGAAGAAATCCTCCATCCCTCCAAGCCCACAATGACTTCTACAATTAAATTACATTTAATAGAAATATTTCAGCTGCCTAATTTCTCAATTCTGGGGGCTTGGTACATGAAAACATTTACTGGTTAATAATTTCTAATGTAATAGCCGAAAGAAATTTTTTTCAAAAAGTAAATAAAAGGGAATCTAGCTAGAAATTAAAAGGGAGCATGAAGCTTTCTTTTCTGAGAAGAGCTTGTGACCTCCCTTTCCTGTAACACAAAATAGTAACAGCTTCTGCAAATTCCAAATGCAGAAGCCAAAGCTAACTTAGATTAATTAAAAGAAATAAACTATAAAGAGAGTAAGGCACTGGCTGCTGTAATACTTCAGGGATTTCCCCAGAATCTGTCTTTAACTTTCAGAAAACACTAAACAAGAAAATACGTTATTTGAAAGTGGAGGTGGAAAAATAACACTTTGCTTACTCTGAGAGCAGTCTGTCCCTATCCAGCCTGGGAAACACTGACAGGATCCATCAATAGGGTTGCACGTCCCGTTCTCAGTGCACTGACAGGCCTCGGCACAGTTCTTCCCATATTTTCCACTGGGACAGACTGTGAAAATATAAGGCAGTTTACTGAAGGCCCTTCATAATGAATATGAGGAATTCATAGGACTTAACATTTACCAATTAGAGATAAAAGTAATTACAACATTTCCTCTTTGCTGAAGCCAAATGGGCAAATTTCTACTGGAAAGGAGGAAAAGGCAGAAAGATTTCAAGCACAATTTTTTGCTTACATCCTAGGAATAAAAACAACAGGAAACGGTTGCCTCAAAATCCATTTTTCTGCTGGAAAATTAGTCTAATATAGTTAGAAGATTACAATTATTGAAGGGCATTATGGAAGGATAAAGAGAGGAGAGACAAAACAGAGAAAAGGGGTTATTGGGAGAGTAAGGTTGAGGAGAATTCAAAGAGTAGTACCAAACACAAGTGGCTGGGAGGGATCGATCTGGGGCCAAGGGGGTTCCTTAGTGCAAACTCTGGAATAGGATTCTGCGCTGGCTCGGAGGATCACAGGCTCAATAATAAGAACAAGAAAAGCTGGAAAGGAACATTTTAGGCTAAATACAACCCTAGTGAAGAAGTCTTGAGATGACGAAGAACAATGGGGACTCTCAGGTCTGTCACTAGAACTTAACTCCCTTGTATTGTACGACTGATAATGACAGTATTAATGGACCAAAAGCTGAAAAACTTACCACCTGGTATGATGGCCTGACTTACTAGCCATGAGCACTGTACTAGAAGGCCAGTGTCCATGAAATGGCTGATGGCAGGTAAGCTTGCAAGCAGAGGCTGAAAGAGCTGTAGTCCTTTCCCCTGCGATCCCACTAGCACCACGATACGCACTACGCAACGTGCAGCGCTGCAATATTTGGCACCTAGAGTACCTATCTCATCACTGTCCTGATTCTTTCTGGATCAAGCGGTGGTGAGAGGAAGGTGCCTTTGCCTCTAAATACACTAGGCTTTGCTGAAGACCAACCTTCAGCAATGTTGGCGGGAGGCAGGCTCCCAGCATCTCACAGATTCAAATCATGCAAGCAGGGAGTAAACCAGGAGGAAGGCTTGTTTCTGTAAGTATTTTTACCATGTAAGTCTGGTGGAAGACTGGTCCCACTAATAAAGCACATATCCAATTGCTGAAATGTCATACTTGTCTTTTGGCATCTGTTCACCTATTCTTCTCCAGTACCTCTTGCTGTAGTAAGTGTTCAATTAGGTTGCAAATGTGGTTTCCAAAGATTATATATGTGTTTGGCTGAGAGTTGTTAAACCGATGCGCTGCATACTAACAAAATCAGCACCTATTCCTGTTTGTCTACCTAGTTTACTCCTGAAGTTGGAAGAAAAGAAACCAATTTTTTTTTCAGTCATCTTATAACAGCCTAAGCACAGTGACATAAAACTAATAGACATGTAGATCTTCAGCCTCCCACCATATTATTGGAAATCTTTAACATTAAAGTTGATGGAAAGCTCTGCTCAGTAATGAATGAAATGTTTAATTTCTGTGCTCTTATTGGCTGTGTTCCCTGACAAAAACAGATGTATTTTCAAAACAAGATAAAACATACAGTCCATCTTTGCAAAGAATGTAACAAATGGAACTGGACTTGTATCCTGGTAAATAATAGTGATGTCAAAATAGTGATTAAGGCACTTCCCTGAATTATGCAACTGTTTTACCACTTCAGCCACTCTCCCTTTCTCATATGTAGTCTCTGCAGATGACCTCAATCTATCCTGACTGTGAATCAACCACAGATTGAAATCCTGAGCTGTGATTCATTTTATTTTATACAATATGCCATCCTCTACTCTTGCTATGGCAGAAGCCTAAGAATGTGCGTACTATTGTTTTCCGCATGCATTTCTATATACTACGGACTTATCTGTAGGAGTGGATAAAGTTGGTTTTGACTTTCAAATTATGTGCTTAACCAAATAGTTCTCTAACTGAAAAGAGATAAAACTAAACACAATATACAGAGACAATGAAACAAACAATACACAGACACAAAGAGCAAGAAAGCGAAGGAAAGAAAAGCCCTCGTATTGCAGAAAGAGCAAAACCTAAAATGATCTGTCAGCCTAGGTTCTCATACATGCTACACCATTATTCAGTTCCAATGCTCTATATAAAGCAGTTCAATGCAGTATTTTTATTGCATCTTTAAGTTGTAGATAGATAACATCACTTAAATGAAGGCTGGATTTTTTATATGTACAAAAAATGGTTCTCAAAAGACTTACTTAAAATAGGAGCTGATTTGCACTGCAACATGGAATACTAATGAATCAGGAAAAGATTTGTGATCCAGACACTGATGCTGACAAAGGCAATAGGTCACATTTCATAAAGAAATGCTTTGAGTCCACACAGTGAGATCTAGCAGAGGGGTTCCTACCGTGTGAGCACCTCCTGTCTCAGTGAAATAGTATGATGCTCCCCAGAACATCAACACAGAAGGATTACAAAACCAATCCTGCCAAAATGGTTGTTTGCATTAATGTAAGTAGCCTAGTTGTGAATTGAAGCAGTGACTCTCTTGTAAAGATGGGAGATCCAAATAGAAGCACTTTTTCAAATGTTTTAAACAAAGCTGTAAAGTAAGGACTAATACCATTTTTTCCAGGAGTAATCTGATTGTACAATGCAGATAGTGATGTTAATTAGCTATAAAAGCTCTGAAGTGGGACTCTGAAAGTCCCTGTGGGACGTCAGGTGTGTTCTAGCAGTAATAACAAGTTATTATCAATCCATCTTGCTACATGATTGTGAAAGATATTCATAAAACAGCTGCTTAGTTGTTTGCTGCTCAGAATCCTTAGCACAGTCAAGTCAACTTGTGCAATTTTGGAGGTTACACAGCTCCTTGCACGCATGTGCTGCTGATGGAAGAATGTTCCTGCTGCCAGAAAAGAGACAGCACAAGGAGATGAAAATTCAAAAGTGAAATTTCTTCATTTCACATTATTCTAATGGAAAACATTAATTAGCATTTTTCTTTCTACAAAATAAAGTTACATGCTAACTCATTATGACAAACTGCAACACAAATTGATTTTAATTAGGACATGAATATTTTAAAATTAATTTGCTGGATAGATCAACATTTCAAAGTAAAACCAGAAGTGCTGAACATCTGAGCAAAAATAAAATAGTTTTCTTAAGAGGATAATTAGCCATGCTTACGCTTTGAAATCTGGCTAACTTTTCACATAAAATGGACAATTTCACTGAAATATGTTCATTTTAATAAATTAATTGGTATAATGTTTAGTTGACTATACAGCACAGGAAAAAGAAAACATGGTTATACTTAATCTATGTTTAATGATTTTGCATAAGTGCTGCCTGCAATTTCTAACTTACTGAAAAGCAGGTCATTAAAAAGTGTCAGTTCAATTTTTACAGGGATGGTGACTTCACAAGGGCAGTAGCCATTACAAATCTTCTCTTTTAAATCTGTATGTAGAAAATACCCACGAGAGTATGCCATAACGGAGACTCTGCATAATACTGTAATGATGTTTAGGATAAAACTGAAAATGAAACCCAAGGTTAGAAGTGGACTGACTTTCAAAGGTACAGAAAGGTGATAGACATTAGGGGGAGTTGAAGCTACTCTTCGCCTGTGAAAATTAATTTGCTTTCCCTGCCTCACTGCAAATTTTTCTGCCTCCTGCACTTGTGTTTGGGTGTGCATGATTTTAGTTATTCCCTGTCAGGTCCTAGGCAGTGTAAATAAGGTTCCATGCATTAACTGGGTGTTCGAGCTTGGGTACCTGTGCTGGCTTTTACCTTGACTAGTATCTACACCTCCTGCTGAAGACAAGTGCATGAAGGTGCCATCGACATTTAGGATATGATGGGCTTAGCAGAAAGGAAGATGAAACCATTGGGCGGCCGATATATTTACAGCAGGTGTCTCATTCCATATTCATTTCAATACAGAGACCTGTTTTATTTATGAAAGCAGGAGCACATCATATTTACAAAAGGGTGACTAAGTACCTATTTGCATTTCCCCTCTGAAGTAAAGAATTTCTTGTGATCTAAACTGCTGAAACAGGGGAAAAAAGCAGGAACCTTGTGATCGGCCTTGCTGCAAAGTCATAGAAACAGAAACTCAGGAAAGGAGGTGGCATCTGGGGGTCTTGGGCTCAGTACCTTGGTTGCAGAGAGCGCCAAAGAATCCAGGCAAGCAGTCGCAGTGTCCTGACACATGGTGACAAGGCCCGCTGCTGTGCACGCACTGAGGGCACGGCTGGCTGCAGTGGTGTCCATAAAAGCCAGGGGGACAAACTGAAGACAAAACAAAATAAGCTGTCAGAGGTTTTCAGATTTTTCATTGCTGAGAGCTTGAGAATTCTCTCTGTCTTCATCCCAAACCAATATTTCTTAACTTATAAAACCACAATTTTGTGAACAGCTGAAATTATGAAGCCTGTTGGATTATTCCATATCTAATAAAGTGTGAGCTCTGAGTAACACTGCTCCTGTGGTTCAAACATTCACACCACACTACTACCTCATGTAAGTCCCTGGCTATTTAATAATACAGTGAAGCTCTCCCAGCAGCCTCTTTCTCTCAAAACAATGGTTTGAGTCTCTCTAGCCTGCTCCAGCTAAACTCTTTTACAAAACATGGGAGTTCAAGACCTCATAGCCTACTGGCAGGTATGGTTAGTAACACATATTCTGAAGCTTTTAAGGTAAGTAGGAAGAGAAACACTCACACACTGGTACAGGCAACAGAAATTCAGAATTCCATTTCCATTGGAATTTAAGCTATGAAATCAGGGAAGGTGTATTAGGAAGCTCTCAGTGTTTTAAGTGTAAACAACTATGTCAAGAGCTGATTTCTAAACATAGTAGGGGTAATACCTGTGTTCAATCGGGACAGTCAGTTTATATGTGCCATTGCAGGAGTGGCATTCATCAGTGATGAACAGAATCTAAAAATGGTAATTACGGTAACTGCATACAAAATCGCCTAATTTGCATTACTAATAACACTGGATAGCTGAGTAAACTTGTCATGAACTGTGTGCTTAATTTGCCTAAAACCTGGATTGAAATTATTATAGAATTTGTACATAAAGTATAGTGCAAGATTATGGCTCGGTATCTCTTATAAATGCGTACTGTTGCTTCTAAGCACATGTAGAATGAAAAACCATCCCCTGTCCAAACATTCACTGCGATATATAAGCACAAAGAAATGTTAAATTGCAGTAAGTGACTGTAAAAATGACTTTATATGTTTTTATTTTTACTCCTGTGATTCTCTGTTATATAATTCTGGCTCAGTGGTTACTATATCATGTCCATTCTATTTTTTCACCGAATGAGAATTTTTCTCTTGGTCTGTAAGTTCACAGAGGGTGTCAGGTTCTTACACTACTGCAGATTTCCAGCTGGAACTTAGCTGACAGGTTTGTTGATGATGCACTAGCTGTAAAACAACCTGGATCATTCCTGGAGACATTTCTGCAAGCCCAAGAGCAGTAAACTATCCTGGTGTCTCATGTAATCCTGATTACACAGACAGAACAAGCTGGCTGAGTCTCATCTTCAGTACTGCCCTTTACAAGCTAAATTCTACTTCTAAGTGAATTTTCAAGACAAAAATGGGAATGATTCTGAGAGCAAACTTAGCAAGCTAAAGCTTCACCTACGGACATGTCCTGTGCATAAGGCAGCCTCGAGCCTGTATCCCACAGAGGAGGTAGAAGCAAGCTCAATTCACCAGCTGTGTATTAAGAGAGGCCTTTCAGCAACATCAGGCAATGGCAGAAGCATCCACAGGACCCCTCTGCTGTCACCGCAGTGCGGAGGAAATCTCCCATTAGGTCCTTAGCAAAAGTCCCCAAGAAGTAGCCTGATTACTGGAGTTGCAAACTGGGGAACATGGTTTGCCTGTTGCAGCCTAATGTGCTATCAGCTGATAAAACAAAGCTTTTTTTTTCTTTTTTTTTCTTTTTTTTTTTTTTTTCCATCTCAGAAAGGTCAGAAACTATTAACTTCTGGAAGTTTTGCACTCTTAAGGTTTCAAATTTGTAAAACAATTTCTTTGCCAACTCCCTGAAGCTCTGAGCACCACAATTTAGCCTTGGAGAGAGGTTTTACAACTATATAGATATGCTGGAGCACCTGGAAATCAGGGTTTATAATGGAAATGCTTATAGGCCATTAACTACAGCAGTGCTAGAGGTCATCCTTATAATGGCTTTAAATAAAAACTGTCAGCTACAAATTATTTTTAGAGATGAGTGTGTTCTAGTGTCAAGTGTAACTGGTGAAATCAAAGGGGATATATGAACTGGGCATGCAGAATGTCTTACAGGAAGAACAAGAGCTGCTGCAGAAAAGAAAGACAAATCCATTTCTTGTTTACATAGGAAGATGGTTGAATGTAGTTTGGATCAGCAAATAAGGGTCCCTAAGGGGCAAATGCGGCTTCCTGGATAAAGCAAATGAGAGCATTTTTATCTCCTTGGCACATTTTAATATGTAACAGCAGAGCATCAGACAGGAGCTATTTCAGGCTGCTGTGGTTTTTTTTCTGGCACATAAGAAATCATTGTCTTGTTATTTTGAAAGCCAACACTCATCCACCTGTCATTATGTCATGGGTTGTAGCTGACTGTTTAATAGGTAGCCTATAGTGCACCATGACTTAAACATCTTTTTTTGCCCAGGTCCTGCCAAGTTTGGCATGTAAAGGTGTTGCTTCTTCTTTCAGGTCATCTGTGACCTCCAGGTGCAGAGGAAGGCCAGAAGAAGAAACACAAGGCATGACTCAATGCAGTGGAGTCTTGATTTCTTGGTCAAGAAGCAATTTTTAGGCTAGTATTTGCCCTTAAGATGTCATGAGCTAAAGAAGTTCAGAAACCTGTAGCTATGTCTGTCAGAGCATTTCTATCTATCTGCTTTGCTTCTGCCACCACACCTACGGAAAACCTTACTTCTCTGGCACAAGGGTCCTCTGTATCCTGGTGCACAGTCACAGGTGCCATCCTCTGGGGAGCAGGATCCCCCATTCTCACAGTTACAGGAGATGGAGCAGTTTGGTCCCCAGCGGCCCTGGGTGCATATGTTATCACAGTGGATGCCTAAAGACATAAAGGCACAAGTTAGGTTTCACACAACTTATTCTGCTCATTGATTAAAGAAATGTTTGCCTGGACTGATATCTCACAGTACATCACACAGCAAACAAGGGAGCCTGAAAAGGAAATAGCTATCCTTTTATCTTCTTAATAAAGTGAAAATTAAGAAAATGCCAAAGAGGTGAATTCTGTAGGTGTTAGTGAGCTCCTGTTCAGTCCTTAGCAGCATTAAAGAAACTCTGCATGTCATCTGGGAGATGAAGGTCAGGAATTGCTTTAAAGTCACAAAATATCACAAATAACTGGTCTGAAAAAATGCAGCTGATTGAGGCCTGATTACTTAACTGTTGTGAATTGGAAGACCAAAAAAAAGAAAAACTGGGTTGCTGCAAAAACATGTCCGGTATTGGGATTCTTGAACATATGTAAATTCAGTTCTATGTTGTTTATTGTTCTCTGGTTTAAAGCACTGTGCTCTGGGGTATTATGCCCATACCCCACTCCCACCCAGAGCTCTCCAAGTTCTGTGTTAATGAACTGAGTTCTGATCTAGCAAGTGGCCATATGCGGGCACAGGCTGATAATTTGCATGTTAAATGGAGACTGAGACCTGCCAATCCAGCTCCCAATGATTCTCAGGGTTGTTGTTTGATATTTATTATTATGAAAAGCAAAGCTTGGAAGCACTGAAAAAAGCACACAGCCAGAAAGCTTAACATGAGGCTTCTGGCATTGTTTCAACTGGTGACTTCTGAAAACAATCTTGTGCCATGGCTCATCACATATAAATATCTAAGGATTTGATCCTGCACACCATTACTTGTCCGACACGCTCTTACTCCACTGGGATAAGACAGTACCAATACCTGCAATTAGCAGAGCTAGTTGCACGATCAAGGGCTCCTTGGATTGAAAAAAGTTTGCCGGATCATGAACTAAGAGAGATGTTAAGCACTGCAAGCTGCAGGGAGTGGCATTAGCAGTAGCACGCTGGAGGTACTGATAACAACAGAAAAAATGATTCACAGACTGGCTTGAAAATTTTCCTTACAGCATTACCACACCGGGTGCCTTAGAACTGCGCCACCAAGATTTGATGGTATACACATGCCCTGGCTAGACTTTCAACACGAAGATGTTCTTTATCATCCATGCACATGTCCCCACTGCATAATGGGATAAATGCAGACAAGGGCTCTGAGAGCCCCAGCCTCACCCAGAGGTTGGATTAGTGCATCGCTAAGGAGAAATACAATCCCAAGTAATTTCCTCCACCTCTGATAACTTCATCTGGATGCTACAGGTAATGGACTGTATTTGTGAAGCTGTGATCTGTACAGTCACCAAACTTAGAGGATTATTAAATCAGCTAAAAGTCATTATAAACACACTTACAGTGCAGTTTCAACTTGGTTTTATAAATCTCTGAAGTTAATACAGTAAGGAATACTGCAGAGCCAAAATTCCCCTTTCTGAAGATTAATCACACAATTATAATGTCCCTTCCTAGAAAATCTTAACCAAGTCTGGCAAAAGTACAGTTTGAAATGGGGCTTCTAGTAATACATGATCATAGCTTTATTTATAAAGAGGCATGGTCCCTGCTGTAGAGCTTAATAAAAAACACTTTAAAATACAGTAAAAATATAATACAAGCTTAATCCTTTAATAACCAAGTAAACAAATCTGAAAAAAAGAAATGCAAAAAGAGACAAGGAACATTTGTATTAGTAAAATCAAGAAAAACAATTATATTAATACAGTCTTCCCTACTCCCTTTGCAATCAAGCATATCCTTAGATTACTTAAACAGTAAATGCTTTGTGTGTGCATTTATGTAATACATCTACAGTACTCTGCAATTAAAAAGTCAGACAATAAATTGTAAATAAATGAATGCATTTCATATTTATACAGATATATATGATCATTTATAGCTTCGAGAGTCTCAGTGTGAGCTCCCAGAAATGAAATTCAGACACAAATGTAGAAAAATGTGTATCTTTTCCTCCTGACTGCAGCATTAAAAACACAATTTTCTCATTGAGAATGGGCTATTTATAAACGGAGACAATTAAACAGCATTATTTCTTGTCTCATTTGGCAAAGTTTGGGAAGAATGACATTGACTCCTTTCTCTTGAAAGGTAGCTCAATTAGAATGCCATGGCTGTTCTTTGCAGCAGCAAAGTCCTTCCTTTAGTAATGAATAATGAGGGATGTCTTCCCGCTCCTAACGAAGGCAATGAGTCATTGTGAAGCCGACTGTTGTAACGAAATGTAAAGGGGGAAAAGGAAACCTTCTAGAAGACACTGATACCCATTACAGCAGTTATTTATTTATAAATTTTCAGAAGACAACCAAGAAGGTGCCACAATCAATTTTTATTACTTTATATTACTCTAAGTTAATTCTCATGGAAGACTTATTTTTGGAGGCTCCTACACACAGTGAATTGCAAATGTAAATGAGAAGTTAAAATTGCATCTGGACATGCATGTTGTATGGAATTGTGCTAAAAAAAGCACCTTAATTTTACAATTCCCTAACTTGACAGCATATGAAGGGGGAGTCCATCCCTCCCAGCTACTTTACAATCAGAGTCAGTGAAGCAGTAAGCTTCTTTAATGTAAAACTTCAATATTTACTTAGGAACTTGCTGATGAACATTTCTGATAAGCAATTAGTTTTCAATTTCCAGAAATATAAAAAAATGCTGAAGTTGACACATCTCTGTATTATCTCATGTTACAACCACAGATTCCTAATTTATGAACAAAATCCTTGTTTCACAAGCATGATGTAGAAATTAGAAGTACAACTATCAGAAGTCCTTGAAGCTGCAGGAAGAGTTCTATACATAAACTCTATTGCCTAGCTACCAGGAAATTATCTTACTGCCTGAGGCTGTGGTTCACCATTGCAGATACCAGTATAAAATTACACTTCCAAGACCTTAAACAATGTTCTGAGGGTGAATTGTAAATGAAATTCACATAACTTACATAAATTTACAGTTACCCACTGTACGTGGGCAAAGGACATTTGCACTCTCATGCAGTAAGCCAGAGCCAAGGTAAGAGCAGGGTCCACTGTGGCTTTTAATTCAGCTTGTAAAACTGCAGCCACAAACCCTCCATGTCCCAGCATGGATCTGGGGTACTGGATTTCTGCAAACACTGTCTGATCTCTAGTAGGTTTTCCACTGCTGTCCTTTGGACTGCTCTGTCCATGAAATTTAGCTGACAGTCCCAGGAGTGGCTTCACTCCCCCTTCCCCACCCCATCCTCCTTTGCACACACAGTGGGTCAGAAAAACAGTACTTAGGGCCCAAACTGCTGTTGTGTATGCTGTGAAAAACACAACCTGGAACAAACTTGACCCACCAGAGCAGTCATGACTGCACTTTTTTAAGGGATAACTACATGGGAGAGCTGTTCCAAGCTCCTTCTCCTTAAGGGTCCTTCCAGGGTAGTTTAGTACCAACTGGCAAAACAGCTGCTGTCTGGGAGATCGGGACTATCTGGTGTATCTCCAGCCCAGACTTCCTGAGGGTGAAGCAGTTGGGTTGTGCAGGGGTCTCCCAGTGCAGAGCTGAGGGTGGTACTTTGGTAAAGCAAAGCGGTAGGCACAGAAGTAGAGGGAAGTGTGTCTGGCTGATGGAAACTTGGCAGTGCACATATGTTTTGTAACAGACATCACATGTTGTAGTCCAGTTCTGCTGCACTGTACCTAGAGAGGTGTGTGTCTGGTGACTTGATGTGATACAACCTTGTCTCTGGCTTACAAGGAGCAGCGTTAATTTTTACCAGATGAAGTTAGTTCTTTGTATTAAAGTTTATGAATCGAGCTGTGAAGGATTCAACCAACATCCACACAAGTGTCACGAAAAGAAGCAAGAAAAAGAAAAAAACAACCCGAGCCATACAGCTGGGATGTAAGGTGTCTATTGAAGAGCTACTTCATATACTGTTTCCACTAATAATCTCCAATGGCTTCAATGAAAGTTTGTCAAAGTAATGCAGATTTAGTACTGCCTGAAACTGTATCACGCTGAAGGACTTTTGAGTGTGAAATTCCTGAAAGCCAAACGTAAGTAGAACTCTCTTTTTTCCCTCTCCAGCTTACTTGTGCAATTGCACTTGTGCTTAGGGATTGCACCTCTAGCTCTTAATAAAGCCTGCCATTGTTTTTTTGCTTTGTCTCTAGATAGCTGGAAACTAATATTCCAAACACAATAGAAGACCAAAAATGGATGGAATAAATGAGAGCCGGTGGCCTATTTTTGACCACTGCTATCCCCTTGACAGTAGCCTCTGCAGCAGGGCCGCATGCTGCCCAGCATCTAATTATTTTTCAGTGACGTAAGAATTCGATAAATTATAGGATGTAGCTCCCCTCCCCCCATGTACTTTAATTTTATATCCACCAGTGTACAACTGTAATTATTTCTCTGAATAGGATCTTCATCTTTTTATTTTTTTATTTTAATAGTCACAATCTAAAGACAGATGCAACATCAATTAGCAATGACAGGAATTATTTCAGCAGACATTTGAATCCAACACAAACATTGTGCTCTCCTCCACCTGTCTTTCAACATGACAAGAAGTCATAATAATCTCTTATTTCTGGCATTTGAATAGCTTTGGAAAGAACTGCTTTTTATGCATAAATAGGCATTGGATTTATGCAGGCAATACAGTGGAAACCTGAAGTTTGGTGAGTCACGCTTGGCTTTGATCTGGAATGCCTGATGGCTTTTGTCTGGGGTACTAGTTATTCATAATGGTGGTTTGTCTACCTGTTGACACACAGTGTGCAGCGACAAAAACACAACAGTAGCAATACTGCTTCAAATAGCAGAAAATAGCCTGATGATTATAGCTGCAAGGCTATTTTAGATAAGTAATTGTGGAAAGTGGGCCAGCAAGCACTTGATTGTACTGAAAAGAGGTATGGGAATTTATCACTGAATGTGATCTCTAGAATGGTTGGCTCCTTTGCACGATACCATCCCTCTGGTCTCCATCACGCAGAACTATCCCACCTGCAGCAATCCCTTTGGCAGCTGTAGCACATCTCCCACCAAACTGTCAGCCCTGGAGGGGTTTCTAGGCATGTGGTTTTCACACCAGGGTCAGAGCCAGAGTCCACTGAGGTCATCTGGAAGCCTTGCCTTGGCCTCCTAACTCATACATTTATTTCCAATAAAGATTTCTGTAATCTCATGCTCACGTGTTTTTTTTTTTTTAAACTTTATTCTCTTCTCTTTCCCCAGTACTTGTATTGCTGTTACACTTCCATTTTCCCTATAAATCCTGTTCAAATCAGCTTTGTATTGAGATCAGATCACTGTGCTTTCCTAAGTAGTGAATATTTTGCTGCTTCAGTCCATAAAAGGTAAAACAAAATTCAATAAGAACATAAGAAAAAACTGTCCGATTAAGTCTGGATCAGCTGTTCAGCTGATGACAGCATATGAACAAGAGTTCATAAGGAATACTTGATGCTTTTCTATCACTTTTTGCATCTTCATATTTATTCCTACCTGAGGCAAACCCTGAAGTATTTGACTCAGATTCAGTAAGAAACACCACAGCACAATTCGTGACAGCTCAGCATTTAAGGATGCTGAAAAACAAGAAAATCTGCTTGGGGAGGGCAGCAGATAGAAGAAAACATAAAGGGATCTCTCATAAAATTAAATGGAAACATTAAGAATTGATAGCTGCTCATCCAGTCTGCAAATAAGCTATTTTTGTTTTTATATAGTGAAACTATTCGGCAGAGATAACAGCAGCCACATTCACATTATCTATGAACTTTTGTGGTGTTCTCAAAATGCTTTTCTAACTGTGAATTTTTTTCAAATTGATGCAGCGGAGCCCTTTCTTACCTTGCTAAGCACTGTTCACCGGTGGGCTTCAGAGGGGTGAGTCCTGTGTGTAACGGCCCATCAGTCTAAATGAAAGTCCTATGATCTGGTCCTAAATAATGAAGAATAAGGCTTTCTCTGCAGCCAGTGAAAATTCTAAATTGTCTCTCCTCTCATCATTGCATGGCCGATTTATGCACCCATTAGTGTAAGTGTTTTTCTGAAAGTAATATACTTAGAGCCTAATGCACCTCTGTGGAGCACTAATCGTACCCCTATTTTTAATTATCTAGAGAAAACTCCAGATATGAATCATCCAACTCAGGGAATTTATGCAATAAAAGCTTTTGAGACAAGAGGCCTACCTCACAAGAAATTGAGTAAGTCAAAATGTTTGCTAAAACTAAGGATCATCTGGTTCCCTTTGGTACAGGTTATTCTCCGGGGTGCACTACTGCTGGAAGAAACATCGCCACTAGCAGAAAGGGCAGACCTTGAAGAAAACAGTACTAAAAGGGGTCCAGTCCTATGCAGTCCTCCTTCACCTTTTGGACGTTTCCTTCCTAGTATTTCTCAAACTCTGGATGTGGTTTCAAGACAGGAAGGAGGAGAAGCCTGAGAGATCCAAGCAGACCATCAGCAGCTAAGGGAGGAACTTGCAAGTGGGAAAAAAATGTACCGCTTTCCTGACTTAAATGTTCAAGCCCCCAAGCTAAGCCATGAGCTAAGAACGCAGCTTAGCAAGAGCTGTTGTACAACTGATTGTGTGCAAGCATTTCTGTTTAATAACATTGACTGTAATTCAGCCTTTTCTCCTTTGTGTAGAATGGGAAGGAAGATGTTTACATTTGTCACTGCAAACACTTTCACCAATAACATATATATACAACATTTTAGCTTGCTGGCTGTTTATT